>NC_092719.1:75134896-76334896 GCF_047496885.1 Scyliorhinus torazame
GTGGAGGGGAGGGGGCCTTTGAAGTCCATGCTGAGGCGTTCAAAGGGATGGGAAGCCTTTACCAGGTGCGCCCTCTCTGGTCGGTAGAAGTGCGGTTTGCACTCCGCGCAGATTTGGCAGTCCTTGGTGGCTGTCCTGACCTCCTCGATGGAGTAGGGCAGGTTGCGGGTCTTAATAAAGGGGAAAAAGCGAGTGACCCCCGGGTGGCAGAGGTCCTCGTGGAGGGCTCGGAGGCGGTCCACTTGTGCGGTGGCACATGTGCCGCGGGACAGGGCATCAGGAGGCTGGTTTAGCTTCCCGGGACGATACAAGATCTCGTAGTTGTAGGTGGAGAGTTCTATCCTCCACCGCAAGATCTTGTCGTTTTTTATCTTGCCCCGCTGTGCATTATCAAACATGAAAGCAACCGACCGTTAGTCAGTGAGGAGAGTGAATCTCCTGCCGGCCAGGTAATGCCTCCAATGTCGCACAGCTTCTACTATGGCTTGTGCATCTTTTTCGACCAAGGAATGGCGAATTTCGGAAGCATGGAGGGTACGGGAGAAGAATGCCACCGGTCTGCCCGCTTGGTTGAGGGTGGCGGCCAGAGCTACGTCGGACGCGTCGCTCTCGAACTGGAACGGGAGGGACTCGTCGATGGCGCGCATCGTGGCCTTTGCAATGTCTGCTTTGATGCGGCTGAAGGCCTGGCGGGCCTCCATCGACAGGGAGAAGGTTGTGGACAGGATTAGGGGACTGGCTTTGTCTGCGTAGTTAGGGACCCACAGGGCGTAATAACTGAAAAACCGAGGTTGCGCTTCAGGGCCTTGGGGCAGTGAGGGAGGGGGAACTCCATGAGGGGGCGCTTGCGTTCAGGGTCGGGGCCTATAACTCCATTTCGCACTACGTAGCCGGGAATGGCGAGACGGTCGGTGCTAAATACGCATTTATCCTTATGATACGTTAAGTTAAGGATTTTAGCGGTCTGGAGAAATTTTCAGAGGTTAGTGTCGTGGTCCTGCTGGTCATGGCCGCAGATGGTGACGTTATCAAGATACGGAAACGTAGCGCGCAAGCCCTAGTGGTCAACCATTCGGTCCATCTCGAGTTGGAAGACCGAGACCCCGTTAGTGACACCAAAGGGAACCCTTAAAAAATGATAGAGCCGCCCATTTGCTTCGAAGGCAGTGTATTTGCGGTCACTAGTACGGAGGGTAGTTGATGGTAGGCGGACTTGAGATCCACCGTGGAGAAGACCTTGTATTGCACAATCCTGTTTATCAGGTCGGATATGCGGAGGAGAGGGTACGCGTCCAGCTGCGTAACCTGTTGATGGGCTAACTGTAGTCAATGACCATTCTATGTTTCTCCCCGGTCTTTACCACCACTACTTAAGCTCTCCAGGGACTGTTGCTAGCTTCAATGACCCCTTCCCTCAGTAGCCTTTGGACCTCTGACCTGATGAAGGTCCGGTCCTGGGCAATGTACCGTCTGCTCCTGGTGGCGACGGGTTTGCAATCCGGGTGAGGTTCGCAAACAGGGAAGGCGGGTCGACCTTAAGGGTCGCGAGGCCGCAGACAGTAAGGGGGGGTATAGGGCCGCCGAATTTGAAGGTCAGGCTTTGCAAGTTACATTGGAAATCCAACCCCGGGAGTGTAGCCGCGCAGAGGTGCGGCAGGACATAAAGGCGGAACTTGTTGAATTTCTTGCCTTGGACCATGAGGTTTGCTAGGGAGAACCCCTTTATCTCCACTGTGTGTGACCGGAGGCCTGGGAGATTCTTTGGTTTACAGGGGTGGGTAACAAGCGAACAGCGCCTTACCGTGTTGGGGTGTATAAAGCTCTCCGTGCTCCCAGAGTCGATCAGGCAGGATGTTTCGTGGCCATTGATGAAGACCGTCGTCGTTGCTGTTGAGAGTGTCCAAGGTCGATTTGTCCAGAGTCACCGAGGCCAGATGAAGTAGTTGCGGGTTTTGATCGGGCAGCGTGTAGTCGGCCCGTGCTGGGGTCCTGGGGCCCCATCCAAGATGGCGTCTCCCATGGGTCGCACATGGTGGTCGGGGATGGACAAAATGGCAGCGCCCAGCCATCCAGCGTGGTGTCCGAGGAACAAGATGGCCGCGTCCGTGGGCCGCATGTGGCCCTAGGTTAGGGGGGTGGCGGTGAGTGCTGGCTGCCTGGGGCCCGAACAGAAGATTGCTGCGGCGGTCCGGGGTCGCCGCTGGAGACCGCGCCCACTGCTCGTGCCTGGCAGACTCCCACAAAATGGCCCTTCTTGCTGCACCCTTTGCAGGTGGAGGTGCGGGCCGGACAGTGCTGGCTGTGCCGCCTGCCCGCAAAAGAAACAGCTGGGACCGACGGAGTTCGCGGGCCGTCTTACAACGCAGGCCTGCGGGGACAGGGGGAAGGTCTGTGGGGCTGCCGCTGCGGGATGCCATGCTGCCCAGGGGGCCGCCACGCGGTCGGGGACATAGGATTGCGCGTTTCTGGAGGCAACGTCCATGGACCCTGCCAGGGCCCGTGCCTCTCTAAGTCCCAGGGTGTCTTTCTCAGAACCGCTGGCAGATCTCTGAGGAGCTCATACCTGCTACGAAGGCACCCCGGATTAGGTGTTCCTTGTGCTCGCTCCCTGAAACATGCGGGCAGCCACAGTTTCTGCCCAGCACCAGTAGTGCGCGGTAGAACTCCCCAATGAGTTCTCTTTTCCTCGCGCTCTCTCTCTCTCTCTCTCTCTTTCTCTTTCTCTTTCTCTTTCTCTTTCTCTTTCTCTCTCTCTTTCTCTTTCTCTTTCTCTCTCTCTCTCTTTCCTCTTTCTCTTTCTCTCTCTCTCTTTCTCTTTCTCTTTCTCTTTCTCTTTCTCTCTCTCTTTCTCTTTCTCTTTCTCTCTCTTTCTCTCTCTCTCTCTCTCTCTCTCTCTCTGCTTTCTCTCTCTCTTTCTCTCTCTCTCTCTCTCTCTCTCTCTCTTCCACTCTCTCTCTCTCTCTCTCTTCATCTCTCTCTCTCTCTCTTCCTCTTTCCCTCTTTCTCTCTCTTCCTCTCTCTCTTTTCCCCTCTCTCTCTCTTTCTCTCTCTCTCTCTCTTTTCCTCTCTCTCTTTTCCTCTCTCTCTCTGTTCTTCTCTCTCTCTGTTCTTCTCTCTTTTCCTCTCTCTCTCTCTTTTCCTCTCTCTCTCTTTTCCTCTCTCTCTCTTTTCCTCTCTCTCTCTCTCTTCCTCTCTCTCTCTCTTTTCCTCTCTCTTTCCACTTTTCCTCTCTCTCTTTTCCTCTCTCTCTCTTTTCCTCTCTCTTTTCTTCGCTCTCTTTTCCTCCCTCTCTCTTTTCCTCTCTCTCTTTTCCTCTCTCTTTTTTCCCCTCTCTCTTTTTTTACCTCTGTCTCTCTTTTTTTCCTCTTTTCCTCTCACGCACTCTCTCTCTCTCTCTCCCTCTCTCTCTTTTCCTCTCTCTCTTTTCCTCTCTCTCTTTTCCTCTCTCTCTTTTCCTCTCTCTCTTTTCCTCTCTCTCTTTTCCTCTCTCTCTTTTCCTCTCTCTCTTTTCCTCTCTCTCTCTCTCTCTCTCTCTTTTCCTCTCTCTCTTTTCCCCTCTCTCTCTCTTTTCCTCCCTCTCTCTCCCTTTTCCTCCCTCTCTCTCTCTTTCCTCCCTCTCTCTCTCTTTTCCTCCCTCTCTCTCTCTTTTCCTCCCTCTCTCTGGTATCAATGCCTGGAACCTGCTTTAGCCAATGTGTCGGCTTTCACATTTCCAGGGGGGAGGAACGATGGTGGCTGCGGACTTTGATTATCCCAAAAGTCCTGTTCTGGGCTCTTTCTAAATATGACTGTGCAATGGGGCTGAGGGGAAGGTTTTCCGTCTGCGGAAACAAATCCTCTTGCTTCCCACAGGGGCACGAATTCTGTGAGGCTATTGCAGACATAGAGGCTGTTCGAGTATATGTCTGCTGGGCTGGGAAGGAATCTGGGTGCTCTATTATATACGCGATGGCCGCGAGCTCTGCTGCCTGCGCGCCTAAGTGGCCTGGCAGTTTTAAACAATATTTCCTCGAGGGCGCGTCCCTGCGCGTCCTCGACAAAGATACCGCAACCTGTTATGCGCTTCCCATCCAAGACTGTGGAAGATCCATCCACATAGATCTTTATGGGCTCACACGTCCGTGTGCTGGGGGCTCTGGGTTGAGCTACCTATCTTTCTGGGGAGTGTTTTAGCGATAAAGGGGCCTGTGTTGTGGTGCGGAGAGATAATTTTGCATTCATGGGGGGTTCCGGGGTACTGTAAGTTGTCGGCTAAATAGGTGTGCGTCTTTGTCCTTTTAACAGTGATGTTCTGTCTCTGCAAGAGAAGGGTCCATCTAGCTGCTCTAATCTGGCTTACTGTGCCGTCCTTGAGTCATCCGTCCAGTAAAAGTTGGGTGGGGGTGTGTTCGGTGAGAATTGTGATGGGGTTCAGTCGGTAATATATGAAAAATACTGCACTGCCCAGAATACTGCGAGCAGGTGCCTCTCACAGGCTGAAAATCCCTGGTCCACAGCATTTAAAAGTCTGGACGCGTAAGCTACGGGCCTTAACTGGTCGTGCCGTTCCTGAAGGAGCACGGCCGAAAGGGTGCGGTCTGTGGTCGCTACCTCTATGGCGTAAGGGGAAAGCGGGTCTGGAACTTGTAGTGCGAGGGGTTCTATGAGTGCCTGTTTTAAAGAGTCCAAAGCATCCGTATGCTGCGGAAGCCATTCCCAGGGGGCTCCTTTCTTTAGGAGGTCTGAGAGGGGTGCTGCCTTGCTGGCGAAACCGTCAATGTGGTTTCGGCAGTAGCCAACCAGTCCTAAAAACGACCGGAGGGCTGAAACGTTCTGGGGAAGGGGCAATTTAGCAATCGAGTCAATCCTTTTATGCTCGATCTCGCGTTCACCATGTGTGATAATTGTTCCCAAATATATCACCTTTTCTTCCAAAATCTGGGCCTTTTTGGGGTTGACTTTACAACCAATTGAGTGTAATAGTTCCAGGAGTTCGGACAGAAGGTCAATGTGCTCTTCCTTGGTGTTTGTCTGCAGTAGTAGGTCGTCTACATACTGTATCAGACATTCGGGGCAAAAGAATTTGGCTAAACCATTTGCCAGCTGTCGATGGAAAATGGAGGGCGAGTTGTGGAATCCTTGTGGCAGGCATGTCCGCGTGTACTGCTGTGCTTTAAAGGTGAAGGCAAATTTGTACTGGCACGTCTTTGCCAATGGAATGGACCAGAATCCATTACTGACATCCAAAACCGCAAAGAATCGGGAATTGAGTCCCTGCTTGAGCATGGTCTCGGGACTTGTTGTTACTGTGGGGACTGCTGCGGGGGTGATTTTGTTGAGTTCCCGGTAATCGATGGTCAGTTGCCATGATCCATCGGGCTTTCTCGCTGGCCAAATCGGGGCATTATTAGTGGAGGTTACTGATCTAAGTACGCCCTGCTCTAATAAGCTTTCTATTACCTTTGAGATTTCTCCCTCTGCCTCTTGGGGAAATCCGTACTGTTTTGGGGGTCTAGGGTCAGGTCCTGTTACTTGTACGGAGCCAGTCATCTGTCCACAGTCGTGCTTGTGTGTCACGAATGCTGCCCTGTTCTTTTGCAGAACTGCCCTAACCTGCTTGTCCGTACTAAGCGTGGTCAGGTTGAACCAAAATTCGCCCACGGCGCTAATTTTGTTCGTATATTCTCCTATGTTGAGCGTTGCGGGAGCTCTAGCGGATTTTGCCATCTTCCAGACACACTGCTTGACCGGGTCAAATGAAAGATTGTGGGAATTCATGAAATCGATTTCCAGAATGTGTTCGGCTGTGTGGATCAGGTCAACTTGGTGGTGATGGTACCGATTTGAATGGGTACAGGGGCTGTGATGTGTCCCTGCTGTGAGTGGCCTGTAAAGCCGCTGAGGGTGATGGTGGCTGTAGTGGGCCACGTGTCTTTTTGAAACAGGGTGGAGGAATTTATTGTGGTGCAGGACCCTCCTGTGTCCCAGAGAAATTCGATGGGCTGTCCCCGAATTTTCGCTGCAACTACCGGTCGTCCAGACCTATCCCAAAGGGTGTCGCAGACCCAACTGGGGGAGCCCGTACACCGTCAGTCCGTTCCAGTCAAGTCCGTCTGATCTGAACGGGCGCTAACGCTATGAATGGGCTCTGTCGTTTTCTTACTCAGAGTGCCCGTCTGCTGGGCTCTCTGTGGCTTTTTAGGGGCAGTTGTAACACTCCTGTGACTTGGGTGGGGGGGGGCTGTTCTTTCCTTCATTCATCCATGCGGGGTTCTGGTGTGTTTTTACTGCCTGCATATCTGTGCCGGCCTGCTTTTCCTCCGTATTCTTAACTGCGGGTTTACTTTGAACGGATTGCTCCCAAGTGCGGGACAATCTTTTCACTACCCACTTCTCGTTATGGGCCTCCTCTGAGGGATCATAACTCGCGCAAGCTTTCTGTCCTGTTTCTGTGGCATGGGAGATAAGGGTGCGGGTCCATTTGGCCATGTTGTCTGGGGACAAATGGGCACGGTCTAAGTCTCCAAAGACTGCTGCTGCAAAGTGGATCCACAGGCGTCCAGCAAACGCTGTGGGGTGCTCGGATTTCTTTTGCCTACATTTATTGAGGCCATCTACAGGGTCACCCCGGTTATACCGGATCGCATCCAGGATCGCAGTATGCATTTCTGCAAGGGTGCCTCCTCCTACATTCTGTGGGTCGGGAAGGGCTGCTACTACTGAAGGATCTAAACTTAAAACTGTCAGCTTTCCATGCTCTCGCTCATCCAGGCCGTACATGGTCGCCTGATGCTTAACTGTGGCAAAGAAATGGTGGGGGCCTGAGGTGGGGAGGAACGGTGTGATCTTATCGCACGCGTCCCGTAATTGATTCACTGTTAAGGAGGTGGAGTATAGAAATTCCGCATCGTCTGATGTGGCTGTGCGGTGGGTGGTTACTGTGTTCATTGGAGCTTGAACTATCTGCTGTGTGGGGGGGTTGGAGTGCTTTTCTCTTTTGTGGCTTTCCCTGCGCACATGTTCCCTGAACATATCTGTGCGCTGTTTCGTTCAATTCTTCCCAATCAGGGCCGTCTAATCTTTCTCCAAAGGTTTCCTGAAAACCTTTCTGAACAGAAAGCAGCGATTGCAGCTCTGCAATCTGCTTCCGGCACTTTGCGTGATCTAGCGTGCTTTGTTTTTGTTCTGTGGTGGCAGCATGGAGTGCTCGTAATGCTGCCTTGAGGTCACTACACTGTTTCTGTAATGCCTCTACCTGCTTTTCCGTTTCTTCACGTACCAGGACTGCACGTTGCGTGTCCTGATAGGCCTTTTCATATTGAGACTGGAAGCTGCTTAAGTGCGCCAGACAACACTGGTGTGCCTGTTTCGCATCCTCCAGCTCTACCTCTTTTGCTGCCAACTTCCTTCTCAATTCCAAATTCTCCTTTTCTACCTCGCTTACATCGACCTTACTCATTCGATGTATGCCCTCAACTTCTTTCCGGAGCGTCCTAACGACCTCTTCTGTGCCTCGCAATTGTGCCAAGCAGGACACGATTGCCATCGGCTTGCGAGCTTTCCCTAAGCTCTTTTTGGGGATCTCGCTCAGGTTCTCCCCACCAAGTATGTCCTATACTCCTGGGACCTGATTCCTCGTTGTCACAGAATTCATTCCAAAGGGGCCATCCTTTCCCTTTGAGATATTTCCTGATCTCTTCCTCCCAAATGGGACATTGTCCCACTCTACTGCTGCTGGTCGCTGCAACTGCAAATTCCTCTGGATTCATGAGGCCCTGCATTGCCATCTTTCCTATCCGAATGCTGCTCTTCAAATTTTGGGACAGGTGTATTAATCCGAATGCTGCTCTTCAAATTTGGGACAGGGTATTAAGGCGGTGCTGTAAATACGGGTACGGCTTTCGCTACTTTCCGATATACAAACTTCCAACAGTTTTGTCGCAACAAAAAATCTATCAGTTTTACCTTATCGCCATTAGTTACGCATGCATACACACACTTCCGAATTATGAGTATTGATCAGAACTGCTTGAACACTTGTGGTTTTCTGTTTCCAATTGGATCTCTAATTCAAATTCTGGGTTCTCCCGGAGTGGGTTTCCACTTCTAGATCGGGTCCCGTCAGGATGTCGCCAAATAATGTTGCTAACTTTGTCTTAGTTTAATTGCTCTGTTTTATCACCTTTGCTCTTGAGTCGCCAGGTATCTTTATGATACCGCCACGTGGTTCAAGTCCGAGTAATGATCAATAATCCAATACACCGCTTGGTAAGATTTAAATCGAAGCACATTTATTATACACAGTAATCACTACTCATGTACAAATTCTACGTCTAAGCTACTTCTACAGCTCGCAGGCCAATACTTAACTTGGAACTGGCCCACCAGGTCAGAGGAACAAATGGCCTTTCGTTCAGGTTCTGAGCCTGCGGGATTCGAAGTTGAAATGAAATGAAAATCGCTTATTGTCACAAGTAGGCTTCAAATGAAATTACTGTGAAAAGTCCCTAGTCGCCACATTCCGGCGCCTGTTCGGGGAGGCTGTTACGGGAATCGCACCGTGCTGCTTGCCTGCCATGGTCTGCTTTCAAAGCCAGCGATTTAGCCCTGTGCTAAACAGCCCCTGTGTTGGTACAGTTGGTACAGATTGGTAGCTAGGAGCGCCTATCTCGTAGCGAGCGTTGAAGTAAGACTTACAGTTTTTGAGCGGATGTTGAAGAGTTAAGAGAGCTGCAAGCGGTGGACGAGAGAGTGCCTTGAACTCGGGGCTCAATTCTTATAGTCCCCAGGGGCTTCCCGTCTTTCGGGTCGGACCCTGTACCTGGTTCCAAGTGATTGGACTTTGTCCCAATCACTTGGTTCGATTTTCCCCAATGCTGGAGCGGTTCCCTGATTGATGGGCGGTCCTGAGGTGGTCGTTCACCTCCCTTTGTGTAGGCTTCTGCTGGCGCCGAAGAGTCTGGTTTTGCTTTATGTGTCTAAATGTTGCTTATTGTTCCCGGGTATTGCTCATTAATATGCAGATGGCTGGTGTTTTGTTATGCTGATGGTTGCTGGTATCGATCTTGCCTTGCCATTCCAGAGGGAAATACACAGTCAACCTGCAGCTGCTCGTTTTGTCCTGTTGGCTGACTTTCCCATCAGCCTTTGCCATTCGCCATTTTGAATCGGGAGTTGGCCATTTTAAGTGGCTACAATCTCTCACTTTCCTCTCTCCCTTTTCCTCTCTTCCCTCTCTCTCTCTCTCTTTTCCTCTCTCTCTCTCTCTCTCTCTCTCTCTCTTTTCCTCTCTCTCTCTTTCCTTTCTCTCTCTTTTCCTCTCTCTCTTATCCTCTCTTTTCCTCTCACTCTCTCTTTTCCTCTCTCTCTCTCTCTCTCTCTTCCTCTCTCTCGATTCCTCTCTCTCTCTCTTCCTCTCTCTCTTTCTCTCTTCCTCTCTCTCTTCTCTCTCTCTCTCTTCCCCTCTCTTTCTCTTCCTCTCTCTCTCTTCCACTCTCGCTCTCTCTTCTCTCTCTTCCTCTCTCTCTCTTCCTCTCTCTCTCCCCCTCTCTCTCTTCCTCTCTCTCTCTCTTCCTCTCTCTCTCTTCCTCTCTCTCTCTCTTCCTCTCTCTCTCTCTCTCTTCCTCTCTCTCTCTCTCTTCCTCTCTCTCTCTTTCTTCCTCTCTCTCTTTTCCTCTCTCTCTCTCTTTTTCGTCCTCTCTCTCTTTTTCTTCCTCTCCCTCTCTCTCTCTTCCTCTCTCTTTTCCTCTCTCTCTTTTCCTCTCTCTCTCTCTTTTCCTCTCTCCCTTCTCTTTTCCTCTCTCCCTTCTCTTTTCCTCTCTCTCTCTCTCTCTTTTCCTCTCTCTCTCTTTTCCTCTCTCTCTCTCTCTTTTCCTCTCTCCCCTCTCTTTTCCTCTCTCTCTCTCTTTTCCTTTCTCTCTCTTTTCCTCTCTCTCTTATCCTCTCTTTTCCTCTCACTCTCTCTGTTCCTCTCTCTCGCTCTTCCTCTCTCTCGATTCCTCTCTCTCTCTCTTCCTCTCTCTCTTTCTCTCTTCCTCTCTCTTCCTCTCTCTCCCCCTCTTTTCACTTCCTCTCTCTCTTCCTCTCTTTCCCTCTCTCTCTCTCTCTTCCTCTCTCTCTCTCTTCCTCTCTCTCTCTTCCTCTATCTCTCTCTTCCTCCCTCTCTCTCTCTTCCTCACTCTCACTTCTCTCTCTCTCTCTTCCTCTCTCTCTTTTTCTTCCTCTCCCTCTTTCTCTCTTCCTCTCTCTCTCTCTCTTCCTCTCTCTTTTCCTCTCTCTCTCTCTTTTCCTCTCTCTCTCTCTCTCTTTTCCTCTCTCTCTCTCTCTTTTCCTCTCTGTCTCTTCCTCTCTCTCTCTTCCTCGCTCTCTCCCTCTCTCTCTCTCTTCCTCTCTCTCTCTCTCTCTTCCTCTCTCTCTCACTTCCTTTCTCTCTCTCTTCCTCTCTCTCTCTTCCTCTCTCTCATTTTCTCTTTTTCTTCCTCTCCCTCTTTCTCTCTTCCTCTCTCTCTTCCTCTTTTCCTCTCTCTCTCTCTTTTCCTCTCTCTCTCTCTCTCTCTTTTCCTCTCTCTCTCTCTTTTCCTCTCTCGCGCTCTCCCCTATCTCGCTCCCCTATCTCGCTCCCCTATCTCGCTCCCCTATCTCGCTCCCCTATCTCGCTCCCCTATCTCGCTCCCCTATCTCGCTCCCCTATCTCGCTCCCCTATCTCGCTCCCCTATCTCGCTCCCCTATCTCGCTCCCCTATCTCGCTCCCCTATCTCTCTCCACTATCTCTCTCCCCTATCTCTCTCTCCCCTATCTCTCTCTCCTATCTCTCTCCCCTATCTCTCTCCCCTATCTCTCTCCCACTCTCCTCTATCCATCTCCTCTTGTCTCTCTCCCCTTCCCTCTCTCTTTCCCTCCCTTTCTCTCTCTCTTTTCCTTTCTCTCACTTTTCCTCTCTCACACTTTTCATCTCTCTCGCTTTTCATCTCCCTCGCTTTTCCTCTCTCTATTTTCCTTTCTCTCTTCCTCTCTCTTTTCCTCTCTCTTTTCCTCTCTCTTTTCCTCTCTCTTCCCCTCGCTCTCTTTTCCTCTCTCTCTTTTCCTCTCTCTCTCTCTTCCCCTCTCTCTCTCTTCCCCTCTCTTTTCCTCTCTCTCTCTCTCTTCCTCTCTCTCTCTCTCTCTCCCTTCCTCTCTTTTCCTCTCTCTTTTTCCTCTCTCCCTCTCTCTCTTCCTCTCTCCCTCTCTCTTCCTCTCTCTCTTCCTCTCTCTCTCTTCCTCTCTCTCTTCCTCTCTCCATCTCTCTTCCTCTCTCCCTCTCTCTCTCTCTCTCTCTCTTTTCCTCTCTCGCGCTCTCCCCATCTCTCTCCCCTATCTCTCTCCCCTATCTCTCTCCCCTATCTCTCTCCCCTATCTCTCTCTCCCCTATCTCTCTCTCCATCTCTCTCCTCTATCCCTCTCCTCTATCTCTCTCCCCTTCCCTCTCTCTTTCCCTTCCTTTCTCTCACTTTTCCTCTCTCACACTTTTCATCTCTCTCGCTTTTCCTCTCTCTCTCTATTCCTTTCTCTATTCCTCTCTCTTTTCCTCTCTCTTTTCCTCTCTCTTTTCCTCTCTCTCTCTTTTCCCCTCGCTCTCTTTTCCTCTCTCTCTTTTCCTCTCTTTTCCTCTCTCTCTCTCTTCCCCTCTCTCTTCCCCTCTCTTTTCCTCTCTCTCCCTCTTCCTCTCTCTCTCTCTTCCTCTCTCTCTCTCTTCCTCTCTCTCTCCTCCTCTCTCTCTTCCTCTCTCTCACTCTCTCTTCCTCTCTCTCTTCCTCTCTCCCTCTCTCTTCCTCTCTCCCTCTCTCTCTTCCTCTCTCTCTCTCTTTTCCTCTCTCTCTTTTCCTCTCTCGCGCTCTCCCCTATCTCGCTCCCCTATCTCGCTCCCCTATCTCGCTCCCCTATCTCGCTCCCCTATCTCGCTCCCCTATCTCGCTCCCCTATCTCGCTCCCCTATCTCGCTCCCCTATCTCGCTCCGCTACCTCGCTCCCCTATCTCGCTCCCCTATCTCTCTCCCCTATCTCTCTCCTCTATCCCTCTCCTCTATCTCTCTCCCCTTCCCTCTCTCTTTCCCTCCCTTTCTCTCTCTCTTTTCCTTTCTCTCACTTTTCCTCTCTCACATTTTCATCTCTCGCTTTTCATCTCTCTCGCTTTTCCTCTCTCTCTCTTTTCCTTTCTCTCTTCCTCTCTCTTTTCCTCTCTCTTTTCCTCTCTCTCTCTTTTCCCCTTGCTCTCTTTTCCTCTCTCTCTTTTACTCTCTTTTCCTCTCTCTCTCTTCCTCTCTCTCTCTCTTCCCCTCTCTTTTCCTCTCTCTCCCTCTTCCTCTCTCTCTCTCTCTTGCTCTCTCTCTCTCTTCCTCTCTCTCTTCCTCTCTCTCTTCCTCTCTCTCTTCCTCTCTCTCTTCCTCTCTCTCTTCCTCTCTCTCTTCCTCTCTTTTTCTTCCTCTCCCTCTTTCTCTCTTCCTCTCTCTCTCTCTCTTCCTCTCTCTCTCTCTCTCTTTTCCTCTCTCTCTCTTTTCCTCTCTCTCTCTTTTCCTCTCTCTCTCTTTTCCTCTCTCACGCTCTCCCCTATCTCTCTCCCCTATCTCTCTCCCCTATCTCTCTCCCCTATCTCTCTCCCCTATCTCTCTCCTCTATCTCTCTCCCCTATCTCTCTCCCACTCTCCTCTATCCCTCTCCTCTATCTCTCTCCCCTTCCCTCTCTCTTTCCCTCCCTTTCTCTCTCTCTTTTCCTTTCTCTCACTTTTCCTCTCTCTCGCCAGCTTTCTTCTTACAGCCACATCTTTTAAATCATAAGGATGTAGCCCATCACATCCGGGGAATTTGTCAGGTTTTAATCTTTTTAATTTTTCCAGTACTTTTTCTTCCTAATACTAATTAAGTTAGATCTTTTCTTCCAGTACGTTTCTTGTGTCTTCTATGGTGAAGGTAGAAGTACTATTTATTAAATGCCTCTGCTAATCCCCATTATTCCCATTATAATTTCTCCTGCCGCTGTCTCAAAAGCCCATGCTTATTTTCATTTATCCTTTCCTTTTTACATGCTTTTTAAAGCTCTTATCTGTTGGGTTTTTTTGTTAGATTATTCTCATTCTATTTTCTTCCTTTTCGTCAATTTCTTGAATTTTCTTTTACAGATTTCTATAACCTTCCTGATCTTCAGACTCGCTATGCTTTTTGGCAATCACTTCTTTTAATCTAACACTTCCCTTAACATTTCTAATTAGCCATGGATGGACAGCTTTTCCCTTGTTTGTGTTCCTCGAAGGAATATTCATTCACTGAGTTTTATGAATATTTCCTTAAATGTTCATCATTGTTTACTCACGATTGATATCCACTGGCATACTCTTTAATCTAATTTCTGCCATCTATTTTAGCCAGCTGATCCTTCATACCCATGTAATTGCCATGACTTAGATTTTAAATCCTTGTTTCCGATCAAATCACTTAAACTCAATGTGCATTTCAGTATATTATGATCAATCTTCCTTAGAGGATCCTGCACTATAAATGACTAATGAACCCTTGTCTGATACACAATATTGACGCTAAGAGTGCCTGTTTCCTGTTTGTTCCAGAAAACCTTCTCAAATACATTCCATGAATTTACCCTCGAAACTACTTTTGCCTCTTAATTCGCAATACTGTAACTACTGTTGTGAAGCCTATAAGCTACTTCGACTGGTATGTTCTGTCTGTAGTTATATATTATAGGTAGTTTCAATTCAATCAAACCCCTGCCATTGGTGCCTATGTTGGCAGCGAATTTCATACACCCATTGCCTTTGTTCTTGCTCAATTTCATTGGTTGCCCATTTTCTGAAGTAGAATTATGCATTCTCATCTTTGGATCCCACTGTTCCCTTGCTGTTCCCTATCTCTGTAAGCTCTCTTAGCCCTATATCTCACTCCAAATGTTCCTTCCCTCTGGTCATCTTCTGTCCCCTTTCCTCCATCCCACTTTTGATTTCCTCCCAATATTGGTCCTATTCTGAAATTCCCCCCTTCAGTGGTTTGTCATCCCTTCAAAAGGCGCAAGAGTTGTCTGCATTGGAGCTCCATTTTTGATTCTAAGAATTTTTCCCACCGCTTTGCAACCTTGTGCAGTGTCACCAGAGGGAGGATCATATGATCACTAATTTCGCAAAGGGGCTTTGAAGGGTACAAGTGTGTTTCCAATTCCGTGAGTTAAAACACAATGGCTATTGCCACCTGATAATTTTTTGCCGTGTCAGACATGATTAACCTGCCCACTGCTATTAATGGATAAGAAACCAGGGGCAGGATTTTTGTTCCCTCCCACCCCGCCTGTAAATTTGTAGGCAGGGAGGGCGTGGGGTTACTGGCTGTAAAATTCTTCGGATGGCCTTCCCACTGCTCTCGCCCTATCCGCAATTTTACAGTGGATAGGTGAAACCTAGGTCACCATTCCCAGTTGATGGTTTTAAATGGTCAATTAATGACCATTTCCCACCCAGCCTCAACTTTAGGCCAGGCAGGAGGAGTTTGGGGCAGGGGGAAAACCCCAAAAATGACCCTTATTTGACTCTTTTACATAAGGAATCAAAGATTGCTCCTTTATGAACCAGCAAGGTTGAGGTGCGATCATTTTAGCCATCTGCAATTAGGGACAAAGTAAACCTTTACTCTTGGATGGGCCAGTATTTATTGATCAAAGAATGACAAACTCTCCTGAAGGTAAGTATTTTACTGTTTCTCTTTACTGTCTACACAGATCACTATAAGAGTCAAAGAGACAATCGTGGCATAGAGTGGGGGGGGGACAGTTTGGCTCATCAAGTCCATGCCAGCTCTCCATGAGCAATCCAGTTAACCCCAATTATCTGCTCAATCCTGGTGGACTCCCGCAAGTTTATTTCTTTCAAGTGCCCAAGCAATTTTGTTTTGATCCAGCTGATAATTTATTTTCTTTCTTGTTTAGTTATGGTTACTTCGGCAAGATCACAGAGAAAGTAGAACTGCTGGTTTGTAACCTGGATGCAGACCTGAAGGAAGGCCCAAGCACAAGCCGGAACGGGAAGTTTAATATGCTTGATGTTCCAGCTCTCAAAACATTAAAGGACACCGGCGTTGAGGTGTGAATACTGTTTAAGGATACATTTTTGTTACTTCATTAACTTACATTTTCTATATTAATTACACTTAAAGCATTGTTTAGTGGTTGTACTGCAGGCAATTCTTACCACAATTGCTGTACAGGCGTACCTTGTACCTTCAGAGATCCGAAAACCTCTTGCAGCTAATATATAACAACAATTTGCACTTGTATAGCACACTTACCCTTTGAGCCCCCCACCAACAGCGCTACAGGGTGTTGGCTTGGGTTGGCAGTATCAGCAGGTCTGGTCCATGGGGTGGAGGGTGATGATGACCCGCTCCGCGATGAGCTCTGGTGCTCCACATTGTCTGACACCCCGTCCCGGTGTCACATACCACGTCCGCCCGGGTGATCCCTGCATGCGAGCTGGCTATTCCATTTCACAGGTCCAGCCCCACCCAGCGCACTCTCTGCACCCAGCCCAGCTCATCCCTCACACCCATCGGCTAAAGGGTTGAGACAGTTCAAAACGTCTGTGAACAGGTGTTTATTTGTGACAGAGTTATGTCCAATAACTGTGCCATAGTCTCGAATACTATCCTATATGCTGCACCCATGCCAACTTAATTGGTGTCTAACTGCCTAACCTTGCGTGTCCTAATTTCCTTCTAGGTGGTCCCACAGGGTGTACATCAGCCATGGAGGCAGCCTGCTGCGTTTCCCGCCCTGTAACCTCGGTCCCCTTTGGTGGCCGCCCTCTGGAGTGACCAGGCCTGGATGGGCCTGGCAGTCTTTCTGGGTGTCACAGGTGGCATGGTGCCACCCTGTTTGGTCCGCTGCCTATCGAATACGGCAGGGACAGGTGGAGGGGGGGGGGGGGATTCAGAGGTGCTGCAGTGTCTGGCACCTCCCCTGCGGGTGTCACCAGCACGGACCTTGGGGTGCCCGATGGCCCATGGGCTACTACCTGGGGTGGAGACGTGGCTAGGGTGCACTCCGGGGGCTCCGGTGTCGCATGGTACTGCCGGCCCTGAAAGCCTGCTCTCGTCTCAACCAGGGTCTCCATGCTTATGGTCATGGAGCAGAGCGACCAGGCCACATCCCTCTGGGACTGACTCAGGTCAGCCAGCACTAGGTCAATGCTCTCGACACCCGCAACCATGGACCGTTGTGACTGGGCCACGCTCTGCACCAGCCGCAGCAATGTCCATGGAGCCCATGACACCAGCCGGTCCCGCCTGTGACATGGCCACCCTGTCCTGTGCCTCAGCCACCGCCTGCACAGTGTGCTTCTGGGCTGACCCATGGCCGATACCTTCGCACCCATGGCCTACACCACGAGCGCCACCCGGCGGCACTGCTGCCTGCAGACTTTTGGACACCTCCAACTGCACCTGCAGGTGCTGGATGGTTGCTGACTCCCCTCATGTAGTCCCCGGCTTGCATCTCCAACATTGATGGGACCACCCTTTCCAGAAGTGCTCAACCTGTCCGGATGGTAGCTGGCCCCTGGGGTCGGACAGCTCTCTGACCGTCCGCCCCTTCGGGGGTTCCTACCTCCATCTAATGTACCGTGTGCGGTGTGCACCAGAGAGTGCCCCAGGAGTCTCTTCACTAAAATGCCCAACCAAGGTGAGTGTCTCTGGGATGATGGAGGGTGTTGGTGACAGCTGTGATAGGAAGTCAGTGTTGCCGCTGGACATGTGCTCCGGGGTGTTGTTTGGTTTCAGCTGGGAGTGAGGGATCCTATACCAGCCCACCATCTTGGCAAGTGAGTCGCAGGGCTGCGGCGGGGGGTGTGGGACAGCGGCCAATCCCGCATCGTTGGGCGGTGACCTTGCAAGACACGACAAGACGCATGGTGAGATTATGGGTCGGCGTGGTGTAGGGGCGGTGACGTGATTCACATGCCACCGGGACATTGCAACATATTGGGGACTCACTTGGTTGTCCCAAGCCAACCTCTACCTCTGCGACTGCCCACTCTGCACCCCGCCAACCAGGTCCAATGCGTTCTACTCCACGTCGGTGAGGGGCCTCCGGTCCGATGGGTCTCCTCTGATCTTCTCCTATTCCCGCGGTTGTGGGCTGCTTTCTCCTTGCGTGGGGGGGGGGGGGGGAGAGCAGGGATAATGCGCAGTGTGAGACAATCGGACACTGGGCTGAACAGTGGATCCACGTCTTAACGGCCTGCGTGTGCAGGGCACCCGGCCATGGCGAGCAGTGTGAGCGTTGGCATGTGGTGCAGGGGCTGTTGGCGTGTGGGGTTCAGTCTTCGCAGAGTGGGGGGCGTTGGAATGGGTTATGGGAGTGTAGTACAGGGGCGATGCCAGGGGCGTGGTGGTGGTGACTCACCTTGGCGGGCCTGGGAGGTTGCTCATCCTCACACACCGCTGCTTACTGGTCCGCTTGATGGGGGCTGCATGGGGGGCCCTAGGGCACAAGAGGTGGTGACTCACCCGGGCCACCCTGAGGACATCATGCAGCTTCTTTCTGCCCTGCTGTCCGGCCCTTGCAGTGGGGCCCACGGCGCTCACAGCCTCTGCCACCTGCACCCAGGTCCAGTTGATGTTGACGGGTGGCAGCTGCCCTCTCACCCCGGGGAACAGGGTTGCCCGCCTCTCCTCCACTGCATTAAGCAGTATCTCTATCTCCGTGTCGATGAACCTCGGGGCCACTCTTTGTGGTGCCGTCTTCTTGGTTGGAATGAGTGTGTGTGGGGGGGGGCCTGTGCTTTTATGTGGCTCCAGCTTGTCAGGCTATCCAGTGCCAATCCCGGCCCCAACGGATCTCACGCCAGCATCAGTTGAAATTGCACTGGCTCCACGTGCTGCGAGTGCTGGCTCCATGTGCTGCGAGTGCTGGCTCCATGTGCTGCGAGTGCTGGCTCCATGTGCTGCGAGTGCTGGCTCCATGTGCTGCGAGTGCTGGCTCCATGTGCTGCGAGTGCTGGCTCCATGTGCTGCGAGTGCTGGCTCCATGTGCTGCGAGTGCTGGCTCCATGTGCTGCGAGTGCTGGCTCCATGTGCTGCGAGTGCTGGCTCCATGTGCTGCGAGTGCCGGCTCCATGTGCTGCGAGTGCCGGCTCCACGTGCTGCGAGTGCTGGCTCCACGTGTTGCGAATGCGGGCCCATTTGCATGTCCTGAAAGGCTCTGGGACTGGCACCTATTGGGACCATGGAGTACTCTCCATTCAGTCCCGGTGATAGCTCTTAGTATCTCAAAAGGAGAATCCGGCTCATTTTTGTCCCATAATCCTGTGAAAGGAAGTGGCTGCGAATCCTGATTTAAGATACTAATGATCATAGAATTTTGCCTTTGAAAGAGCTGATAGTCCCATTCGAATATTTGGTCATAGAAGTCTTGTGTAGGGGGCCCTAAATTTTGGATTGGTACATCCAATATCCCCTGCAGAGGTTTATCAGAGTGAATGCCCATCTGTTGGAATGTGCATACCCAATCCTAAATTGCAGAGTTGGGGTCATTCTCTCCCCTCACGTGCTCACCCCCCCCCCCCCCCCCCCCCCCACCCCCCAGCACCTGTTCAGGATTCTTAAGCAGCATCCTTCACTTTGAGACCTGGCACAGTGAAATGGTACACTTCTGACCTGCCTCCAGCTAAAACTCCTCCCGAGCAAGGCTCTTTCCAAGTGAAAAGTAAATGATTTTTTTTTAGGAATTCTCAACTCCAAAGGAAAACAGTGGCAAGGCTTTTTATATATTGGAAGAAAGCGAGTGGGTAACAGAATGTGGGGCCCATGAAAGACGACTGCAGTTGAGAAGATAATGGGCAATGAGGGGGTGGCAGACTTTAAAATTAGTACCTTTGTAGTGGAGGAAGAGCATAAATTCTATTGGTACCGGCAACTGGTACCAGGAGGGCGAGGAAGTTAGTGAATTTAACATCAGTTTTTTAATGTATGGAGAAAATAATGGCTGTGAATACTGGATGAATCAAAATTATCATGGCTTCAGATTGGTAGATTTTTACTCGGAACTGGAATATCAGAACAAATGCAGTTGAATGGAGTTCAGGTATATATCAGCTGTGATCTGTTTGAATGGCAGAACAGACTGAACGAGTTGAAAACCCACCCCATTCTTTTTCTTCAAACTGCTCATGGCGGAAAAGAGGTTTTCTTCCCTTGTCGCCTCTGGTTCTTTTACCAATCGCACAAAATCATATTTATCTACTCGTCCCTTACTGTGATTCGGCGTTAACCCCTGATGTGGGGGCTGGTACATAGCAGTGAATGGAGGGACAGGTATTTTTTGGTGGGGTTAGGTTTTCCCAAGGAACCACTTTATGGACGTATGAATGCTACCGTAAATATTGCAGCACTAGGGTAACCTGAAATGTGTTGCTGTAATCTTGAGTCGCTTTCAGGCCAGTAATAAATGTTTAGTAAAATTCAACTTTGATGTGAAACCAACCAAATTGAACAGTTACCGGTTATACCTGTATCAGTGGTGTGCGCAAATCATTTATTATACCTTTAGTAGGTTCACCAACAGGATTTAAGTCCGTTTATGGCTTGCATATACAGTTGGATGGATTCCAGTTTCTATTTCAGATTTCTAAATGGTGCATTGAATGGCACAAATTTGCTTTTCTAAGAAATCTGACGTTTAATCATTCTATTTGCAAAAGCTTACATGTTGGGTTTCTTGATGGTGAAAAAATATCTAGGTTTGTTGAATCACCAATGGCATCGTATTTGACAAAAGAGTGGAAATAGTTGAACTTGTCATTTGTTTGTAAAGTCAGATATTTTTTCATGTGTACAGGATGGAAGTTCTTTAAGTAAGAAAGATTTGCATTTCTGGAGCATCTTAACACAAGACTTTACAATCAATGCAATACCTTTGAAATGTGGTGATTTAGAAAATAGGCAGCCAGTATGTACCTTTGAAGCTCTCACCAACAGCAATGTGACAATGACCAGATAATCACCTTTAGGGATTTTGGTGTTGGCTTAGGGAAAACTATTGACCAAGACACCATGGAGTGATCATTTTCTTTCCTTGGAATTATGCCTTGGGATGTCTTGCGTCCATTTGGTAGAAATGTGTGGGAAGAGGGTGGGTAAATCTGATTGTCCTCCACAAGAACCGAATTCTAAAATGTTGACACACCAGATGGCTTGTTTCCCGTGTTGCAACTTCTGCATGGTGTTAGTCAACAGATAACTTGAGGGCAGTTACAGCCTGATTTCCCCTCGCTTTGTAGCCCTCAGCCAACCTGTGACCCCAGGCCACAATTCAGAGCTGACCAGCTTCATGTTTCCTCTGGAGTTAGGAAACGGGTGGAAAAAGCTTTTCAAGTGCAATGTAACAGTAAAAATGAACAAATGAAATCCGTGTGAGGGGCCCTTGGCCGAGCCAGTACTCGACCCTCCC
This sequence comes from Scyliorhinus torazame, assembly GCF_047496885.1. Taxonomy (NCBI): domain Eukaryota; kingdom Metazoa; phylum Chordata; class Chondrichthyes; order Carcharhiniformes; family Scyliorhinidae; genus Scyliorhinus; species Scyliorhinus torazame. The sequence continues at coordinate 75,155,353 of NC_092719.1, forward strand.
CAAACTGTTGGTTTACATGATTTAATGGTAGCTGGCTGAATAGGGGAGAAAATGGAGGTAATCGTTGGTTCTGTTCTCCCCAGGTGACATTCTTTCCAGAAACTGACACTAATACAGCAAAGATCAAACAATCGAGAACTTCGAATATGGAGGTGAAGAGAATTGCCAAGGACAAGCTGAAGACTCTGGAAGGTTTGAGGAAGAAGTTCAAAATCACTTGGAAAAATGTGGCTTACTTGGGTGAGTCTTTCTATTGTAAGAATCGTACAAGCAGTGGAAATGGCTGGTGTATTAATCAGTCCCAGGATTATTTCCCAGCATTTCATTCTGTGAAGTTATAAATGGTGTTTACCCTGTAATCATAATTGCCATCCAATTTTTAAGACGCCCCTCCCCAACTATAGTTTAGGTGTCACTTAAGGTGCTTAATGAAGATAATAACAGCTTGAAGTCCTCTAAACCCTGTTGCCAGTGTCTTAGCCAAGTCCTGTTCCCTCACATCCCTGTGCTTGCTGACCTTCATTATCATAGAATTTATAGTGCAGAAGGAGGCCATTTGCCCATCGAGTCGGCATCGTCCCTTGGAGAGAGCACGAGACTTAAGTCCGTGCCTCCACCATGTGCCCGTAACCCAGTAACCTCACATAATCCTTTGGACACTACGGGGCATTTTAGCATAGCCATTGGTTCCAATTAGGCAAGCAATGTCTGCATTTAAATTCTCATCGCATTTTAAAATACTTTCCGTCTCATTCCTCCCTATTTTTGTGCTTTCCTCCAATCCCACAAATCTCTGACCTGTGTGTTCCTCTAATTCTGCACCTCTTTACCTCGCCTTCTTCCTTTTATGACACTTTTTAATCTGCCTCTTTGACAAAATTCTTGGTCATCTGATTAAATATCACTTTATGCAGCTTGGAGTCAAATTTTAAGGCGATAAGAAGTAGGAGCAGAAATCCGCCATTCAATGAGATCATGACTGATCTGATGTGATCATTCTCAACTCTGATTTCCCACCTTACCCCCATAACCCTTGATTCCTGTACTGATTAAAAATCTGTCTACCTCCGCCTGTACAGCCCTCTGGTAAAGAATTCCACAGATTCACTGCCCTCTGAGAGAAGAAATTCCTCCTCATCTGTCTTACATGGGCAACTTCTGAGATTATGCCCTCTGGTCCTAGATTCTCCCACAAGGGAAAACACCCTCTCCGCATCCACCCCTGAGAATCCTGATATTTTTCAAAAAGATAGCCGCTTATTCGTCTAAACTCCAGTGAGTACAGGCCCAACCTACTCAGCCTCTCTCATAAGAAAATCCTTCCATACCCAGAATCAACCGAGTGAACCTTCTCTCGACTGCCTCCTAACTCGTGACTCCAAACAAACCTGTTGGACTTTAACCTGGTGTTGTAAGACTTATTTTGAAATAAAGGTCAATGTTCCATTTGCCTTTCCAAATACCTGTTGAATTTACATGCTAGTTTTTTGTGATTTATGCACACAAGGACCCCCAAGTCCTTCCGTGCTGCAGTTTTCTGCAGTCTTTCTCCACTATCAATATTCAGCTCCTTTATTCTTCCTTCCTACCGAAGTGCATAAGTTCATATTTTCCTACATTATAATCCATCTGCCAAGTTTTGCCTATTCACTTAACCTGTCTATATCCCCCTATATGCATTTTGTGTCATCCTCGCCACTTGCATTCCCACCTATTTTTGTGTCATCCTCAAACTCGGACGAGAGAAGTGAAGGTAATATTGCCAAGCTATTAATGTATATTGTGTGCAATAGCGTATCCAGCATTAATCCCTATGGCACTCCACTAGTTGCAGGTTGCCATCCCGGAAATGCCCCTCTTATCCCAACTCTCTGCCTCCTATTAGTTATGCTATCCCCTATCCATCCTAATATACTACCCTTAACACCAGGATCTTATTAAGTTAGCTTTGTGATGCTCCTGTGATGTGCCTTGGGATATTTCCTCACGTTAAATGCAAAAATGCTTCAAGGATCTTGGGTGCTCCAAAATAACTTTCTTGCGTGCAATCATATCAAATTAAATTAAAGTGCAGCATGAGTTATTTTTAATTGTTTTGATCGAAAACTCTAAATCTTAGGGGGGATTTAACCCCCCCCCCCCCCTCCCCCTCGGCAACATGTTTCCCTCGCCATTGGCGGGATCATCCGGTCCCACCGATGTCTCCGGTGCTTCCTGTCACTCGTCTGTCCTGCGCGGCGGGGGGGGGGGGGGGGGGGGGTCAACTTCGGTGGTGTAAAGGGCCGTGAATTCCGTTGATTATTTCCATTTAGAATGATTATTGTAATTTAAACTCCAGTTTATTTATAGCAAGCCTTTACAATGTTGCCATCCTATATCACTTGTACAATGTAATGCAAAATAAATGTTTGAAAGTCTTAGTATAGGTTTACCTTGAAACTGCACTTGGGATTATTGGGTCACCTAATGGAGGGAGCCCATTCATTCTGTTTATTTAAAATTTGAAAGATTTGGCAGCATGCCTTATCCACTGGTAATTATCAGTCTGTCACTATCTTGAAGATCAAATTCTCATTATTGAGTTCAACCCCCTCTGTGCCTCTCCCCATCTCTGTAAAGTTAACAGTTTGGAAGATTGACCGTCTTCAGTGTAGAATTTACACAATCTCTTTCAAAAAGCTTAAATTAAATTTCCTTCCTCTCAAAAAAATAGGGAATGCTGAATCTGACATTGAGTGCCTGAAGAAAGCTCAAGTTCGAGGCGCTCCTAATGATGCGGCGTCTCCTGTCCTGGAAGTAGCAAACTACATCTGTAAGCACAATGCTGGGACTAGATCTGTCGAGGAGTTTGCTGAGCATGTGCTCTTGCTGGTTAAGGAATTCCATAAAACGAATGGCCATGGGAAGAATTGATCTGCATAAAAAATGGTGACAGAATAATATATAAATATTAATTAATTAAAATATTTAAATTGGCACACGCATTTCTATGTATCTTGTATTTCATGTGTACGGCTATAGGCTTTATCCAATGTCTTAAACTTATGCAAGTATGACATTCATCAACTGAGTGCCATGCTGAGTGGCAGAGGTGGCCATTGTGTTGCTAACTTTCTGATCATACCGACAGTGGATGACCTTATTGTTGGAGTTCTGGTTAAGCCCATCTTTAATGTTATCCAGCTGCTTCCTTCACTTAGAATGTTCATAGAGTCCTTACAGTACCGATGGAGGCCATTTGGCCCATCGCATCTGTGCCCACCCCCCCATCCCAGTAACCACCAAAACCTTTTGAATACTAAGGGAGATATGCTCCAATAATGGGGCGATTCCTCGATCGGGGGATGGTCGTTCACCTGTCTTTGTTTCGGCCACTGCAGGCGGCGACAGGTCTGGCCCGGCATTCAATTGCTAATATGTTGCAATTGTTCCCGGGGATAGCCGATTAAACTGCAGAATGTCTGGGTTGATGTGCTGCTAATAGTCTTGAGTATCGATCTGGGCCGACTTCCCCAGAGCCGAATACGCTATTCTGTCTGCAGCTGTCCGTTTGTGTCCTGTTGGCTGCTTTTCCCATCAGCCTTCACAAAGCCATGCTGACTATCCCTGATCATATTATTCCTATCTAGATGATTATAAATCTTGTCTCTTATAATCCCCTCCAAAACTTTACCCACTACAGACGTGAGGCTCACCGGTCTGTAGTTGCCGGGGTTGTCTCTGCTCCCCTTTTTGAACAAAGGGACCACATTTGCTATCCTCCAGTCCTCTGGCACTATTCCTGTAGCCAATGATGACATAAAAATCAAAGCCAAAGGTCCAGCAATCTCTTCCCTGGCCTCCCAGAGAATCCTAGGATAAATCCCATCAGGACCCGGGGACTTATCTATTTTCAGCCTGTCCAGAATTGCCAACACCTCTTCCCTACGTACCTCAATGCCATTTATTCTATTAGCCTGGGTCTCAGCATTCTCCTCCACAACATTATCTTTTTCCCGAGTGAATACTGACGAAAAATATTCATTTAGTATCTCGCCTATCTCTTCAGACTCCACACACAACTTCCCATCCCTGTCCTTGACTGGTCTTACTCTTTCCCTAGTCACTCGCTTATTCCTGACATACTTATAGAAAGCTTTTGGGTTTTCCTTGATCCTACCTGCCAAATACTTCTCATGTCCCCTCCTTGCTCGCCTTAGCTCACTCTTTAGATCCTTCCTCGCTACCTTGTAACTATCCATCGCCCCAACTGAAATTGTACATCTCATCTTCACATAGGCCTCCTTCTTCCTCTTAACAAGAGATTCCACTTCTTTGGTAAACCACGGTTCCCTCGCTCGACGCCTTCCTCCCTGCCTGACCGGTACATACTTATCAAGAACACGCAGTAGCTGATCCTTGAACAAGCTCCACTTATCCAGTGTGCCCAACACTTGCAGCCTACTTCTCCACCTTATCCCCCCCCAAGTCACGTCTAATGGCATCATAATTGCCCTTCCCCAGCTATAACTCTTGCCCTGCGGTGTATACTTATCCCTTTCCATCATTAACGTAAACGTCACGGAATTGTGGTCACTGTCCCCAAAGTGCTCTCCTACCTCCAAATCCAACACCTGGCCTGGTTCATTACCCAAAACCAAATCCAACGTGGCCTCGCCTCTTGTTGGCCTGTCAACATATTGTGTCAGGAAACCCTCCTGCACACACTGTACAAAAAAACGACCCATCTAATGTACTCGAACTATATCTTTTCCAGTCAATATTTGGAAAGTTAAAGTCTCCCATAATAACTACCCTGTTACTTTCGCTCTTATCCAGGATCATCCTCGCCATCCTTTCCTCTACATCCCTAGAACTATTTGGAGGCCTATAGAAGACTCCCAACAGTGTGACCTCTCCTTTCATGTTTCTAACCTCAGCCCATACTACTTCGGAAGATGAGTCCCCATCTAGCATCCTCTCCACCACCGTAATACTGCTCTTGACTAGCAGCGCCACACCTCCCCCTCTTTTGCCTCCTTCTCTGAGCTTACTAAAACACCTAAATCCCGGAACCTGCAACATCCATTCCTGTCCCTGCTCTATCCATGTCTCCGAAATGGCCACAACATCGAAGTCCCAGGTACCAACCCATGCTGCCAGTTCCCCTACCTTATTTCGTATACTCCTGGCATTGAAGTAGACACACTTCAAACCACCTACCTGAACACTGGCCCCCTCCTGCCACGTCAAATCTGTGCTCCTGACCTCTATACTCTCATTCTCCCTTACCCTAAAACTACAATCCAGGTTCCCATCCCCTGCTGCATTAGTTTAAACCCCCCCAAAGAGCACTAACAAATCTCCCCCCCAGGATATTTGTGCCCCTCAGGTTCAGATGTAGACCATCCTGTCTGTAGAGGTCCCACCTTCTCCAGAAAGAGCCCCAGTTATCCAGAAATCTGAATCCCTCCCGCCTGCACCATCCCTGTAGCCACGTGTTTAATTGCTCTCTCTCCCTATTCCTCACCTCACTATCACGTGGCACGGGCAACAACCCAGAGATAACAACTCTGTTTGTTCTAGTTCTGAGCTTCCATCCTAGCTCCCTGAAAGCCTGCCTGACATCCTTGTCCCCTTTCCTACCTATGTCGTTAGTGCCAATGTGGACCACGACTTGGGGCTGCTCCCCCTCCCCCTAAGGACCCGGAAAACACGATCCGAGACATCACGTACCCTTGCACCTGGGAGGCAACATACCAAACGTGAGTCTCTCACGCTCCCACAAAATCTCCTATCTGTGCCCCTGACTATCGAGTCCCCAATTACTAATGCTCTGCTCCTCTCCCCCCTTCCCTTCTGAGCAACAGGGACAGACTCCGTGCCAGAGGCCCGTACCCCATGGCTTACCCCTGGTAAGTCGTCCCCCCCACAAGTATCCAAAGCGGTATACTTGTTTCTCAGGGGAACGACCGCAGGGGATCCCTGCACTGATTGCTTCTTCCCAGTCCCTCTTACAGTTACCCATCTATCTCCAATCTTTGGTGTAACTAATTCCCTGAAGCTGCTATCTATGACCCCTTCTGCCTCCCGAATGATCCGAAGTTCTTCCAACTCCAGTTTCAGTTCCCTAACTCGGTCTTGGAGGAGCTGGAGATGGCAGCACTTCCTGCAGGTAAAATCAGCAGGGACACTAACGGCATCCCTCACCTCAAACATCCTGCAGGAGGAACATTGCACTCCCTTCCCTGCCATCCCTCTAACTTTCTACCAAGATCTGGCTAACAACTAAATTAAATTTAAAAAATAATAATAATAAAAGATGGTACTTACCTCACACCAATGGGTTTTATTATTAGGTTAGAGGAGGGGGGCGGGTGGGAGACACTACACGTGTAGTGTCTCGGGTTTCCTCTCCACCAGAATTTATTGGTGAGGGTCTTCCCAGAAGTCCGCGGGTCGAACTTCCTGTTCCCGCCTTAAACACTAAAATTTTTTTAAAAAACAGCAAAGAGGGACAGAAAACGGGTCCAGGTAAGTGTTTACCGCTGAAATTGACTAGCCTGCCCCTGTGAAGGTCTCCCAGAAACCACTAACGCACCGCTCCCGCTGAAATCGACTGGCCTGCTCCTGCAAAGACAAGTGTTTTTAAAGGAGAGACTTACCTCCCAGAAATCACTTGCGCACTGCTCCCGCTGAAATTGACTGACCTGCTCCGCTCCCGCTGAAATCGACTGGCCTGCTCCTGCAAAGACAAGTGTTTTTAAAGGAGAGACTTACCTCCCAGAAATCACTTGCGCACTGCTCCCGCTGAAATTGACTAGCCTGCTCCGCTCCCGCTGAAATCGACTGGCCTGCTCCTGCAAAGACAAGTGTTTTTAAAGGAGAGACTTACCTCCCAGAAATCACTTGCGCACTGCTCCCGCTGAAATTGACTAGCCTGCTCCACTCCCGCTGAAATCGACTGGCCTGCTCCTGCAAAGACAAGTGTTTTTAAAGGAGAGACTTACCTCCCAGAAATCACTTGCGCACAGCTCCCGCTGAAATTGACTAGCCTGCTCCACTCCCGCTGAAATCGACTCATTTCAAGAACTCCATTTGTCCTCTTTTGATATTATTTAGGAGTTCTCTTTTTCTTCTGACCATGTTCAGTAGTTCCTCATTAGCTCGTTCCATCCAGATAACCCTCAGGATCCTTGTTCAGCTCCACATTTCAAAACTGTTGATGTTCTTTTCTTCCTCTTTCCAAATGCTCCAAGGTGCAAGTTATGATTTATTGCTGACCAGACACTTCTTTTTAAGATCCAAGTTGATGTATGGCATTAAATTCATTAAAAATGTACGTATATGAAAGTGTTGCTACCACAGTGTGTCTTTAACCAGTATGCGGTGGACAAATGACTGCGAGCCGGCATTGTTTAATCAAATAGTATTTCTTCACACTCCCACAATGTTACAGTTAACCTGCTCTGATTTTGCTCCCATTTTGGACAGTCTCTGGGTCATTGTCCATCAATTGATCAGGGCTCGATCACCCTGATCGATCAAGTGCAATCAGGGGCTGCCACATCGATTTCAGGGTGGGCACTCATAGCAATGTCTGCAACTGTTGGGGGCATGTAGGCTTTCCAAATAAGGAGTTTAGGTGCTGCTGTGTCTGGGAAAAGTGTGATTGACTGGATAGTTCTCGTGTTCCTCAGATGGCCATTAGATGGCCTTTTTCCTGTATGTTGCAATGTCTAGGCTGCAGTTTGCTCATCATCAATGTTCCTTTAAACTGCAGCCTGCTTGTCCTTTACTTGGCTAAATTTACCAGCATCCTTTGCAGGTCACTATCTTCGGTGGCTGATCGACCACAAAAGATACCATAAGCCTTTACACCCCCTTAGCTTAGCAATTACACAGGTTTTAAGATAAACATGGATAACAAAGTATCGCTTAAGCTACGACAGCCTCAGTAACACAATGGGTGGAATTCAGTGGACTTGAGTTAAATGTTCCCTGAAAGGCACAAAAAACAGGGTGTTGCGCTATTCAACAGGACTTTGCTGTTTTTTGGGGCCTTGGCTGAATCGCGCCCAAGGTCACTTTAGACACCCCAGACGGCTCTGGTCAAATACATTCTCCACTCTGAAATTCAAGTGAATGTTTCTGGATTTCCCCTCAGATTATTGTCAAATGAGAGTTTTCAAACTCCACTCCCAAAAACACGGTTTAAAATCTTTGTTCACAATAATGTTTTCCATCAACGATTTGCATTCTGAAATTCAGTCCCAGTTTTCCAAATGTCGCTTTTAAACAAAGCGTCCGCTCCACTTTTAACAGTGAATCCAGTCCAGGCTTTACACCTTTAGGATATCTTTGTCTTGAATGCTGTACAAACTATTCACAATTGCATTAACACTCGATTCCCAGACTATTAAAATGGCATCAGACGCTTCATTAACTCTGTGGTCTACTGTTCCACATTGAATCTAGTTACATGCAATTGTCTCTTTAACTCAGAATATTTGTTTACTCTTCCTTGAATTCATCAGAACAATACCATGGTCTCTGTTCACTTAACTTCAGTCATCTTAAACAGTCTTTCTGTACCAGTTCCCTGGTTATCTAGACTGTAACTCCATTTCCGGGAGAGAGAGAGGGAGCCGGTATGCAGCTTGTGAAGCAGGTAAGTGTTTAAACTTACCCCCAGGTTCCAGCGGCCTTCATTTTCGGGAGAGAGAGAGGGAGACGGTGTGCAGCGTGGGAATCAGGTAAGTGTTTAAACTTACTCCCAGATTCCAGAGGCCTTCATTTCCGGGAGCGGGAGAGAGCGAGGGAGCCGGAGTGCAGCTTGTGAAGCAGGTAAGTGTTTAAACTTACCCCCAGGTTCCAGCGGCCTTCATTTCCGGGAGCGAGAGAGAGAGAGGGAGCCGGAGTGCAGCTTGGGAATCAGGTAGGTTCTGTATATAAGTTGGGTGGTTGCTAAACCCGAGACACTACACTTGTAGTGTCCCCCACCCTTCCACCTCCTCTAACCGAAGGGGTTTAGTGAATATAAGGTAAGCTCTTCTTTTCTTTTTTTTTCTTCTTGTTTTATCTAGAGGGAATGGCAGGGAAGGCAGTGCAATGTTCTTCCTGCAGAATGTTTGAGGTGAGGGACACCGTCAGTGTCCCTGCTGATTTCATATGTGGGAAGTGCACCCATCTCCAGCTCCTCCCAAACCGCGTTAGGGAACTGGAGCTGGAGTTGAATGAACTTTGGATCATTCGGGAGGCAGAGGTAGTCATAGATAGAAGCTTTAGGGATGTAGTTACTCCAAAGAATAAAGACAGATGGGTGACAGTGAGAGGGGCTGGGAGGAAGCAGTCAGTACAGGGATCCCCTTTGGTCATTCCCCTGAATAACAAGTATACTGCTTTGGATACTGTTGGGGGGGATGACTTACCAGGGGTAAGCCATGGGGTACAGGTCTCTGGCATAGAGTCTGTCCCTGTTGCTCAGAAGGGAAGGGGGGAGAGGAGTAGAGCATTAGTCATTGGTGACTCTATAGTTAGGGGGGATAGATTGGAGATTCTGTGGGAACGAGTGAGACTCGCGGTTGGTGTGTTGCCTCCCAGGTGCCAGGGTCCGTGATGTCTCGGATCGTGTTTTCGGGATCCTTAAGGGGGAGGGGGAGCAGCCCCAAGTCGTGGTCCACATAGGCACCAATGACATAGGTAGGAAAAGGGATAGGGATGTAAGGCAGGAATTCAGAGAGCTAGGGTGGAAACTTAGATCGAGAACAGAGTTATTATCTCTGGGTTGTTACCCGTGACACGTGCTAGCGAGACGAGGAATAGGGAGAGAGAGCAGTTGAACACGTGGCTACAGGGATGGTGCAGGAGGGAGCGTTTCAGATACCTGGATAATTGGGGCTCATTCTGGGGTAGGTGGGACCTCTACAAATGGGATGGTCTACACCTGGACCAGAGGGGTACTAATATCCTGGGGGGGAAAATTTGCTAATGCTCTTCGGGAGGGTTTAAACTAGTTCAGCAGGGGTCTGGGAAACTGAATTGTAGCTCCAGTATACAGGAGGTTGAGAATTGTGAGGTCAGGAGTAAGTTTTCAAAGTTGCAGGAGTGTACCGGCAGGCTAGTAGGGAGGAGATTGCTGAGCCTTTGGCTTTGATCTTTATGTCATCATTGTCTACAGGAATAGTGCCAGAAGACTGGAGGATAGCAAATGTTGTCCCCTTGGTCAAGAAGGGGAGTAGAGACAACCCCAGTAACTGTAGACCAGTGAGCCTTACTTCTGTTGTGGGCAAAGTCTTGGAAAGGTTGATAAGAGATAGGATGTATAACCATCTGGAAAGGAATAATTTAATTAGAGATCGTCAACATGGTTTTGTGAATCATAGATTATCATAGAATTTACAGTGCAGTAGGAGGTCATTCGGCCCATCGAGTCTGCACCGGCTCTTGGAAAGTGTCAACACCTCCACCCTATTCCCATAACCCAGTAACCCCACCCGACACTAAGGGCAATTTATCATGGCTAATCCACCTAACCTGCACATCTTTGGACTGTGGAAGGAAACAGAAGCACCCGGAGAAAACCCACGCACACACGGGGAGGATGTGCAGACTCCGCACAGACAGTGACCCAAGCCGGAATCGAACCTGGGACCCTGGAGCTGTGAAGCAATTGTGCTATCCACAATGCTACCGTGCTGCCCATGACCTACCCGTGAAGGGTAGGTCATGCCTCACAAACCTTATTGAGTTCTTTGAGAAGGTGACCAAACAGGTGGATGAGGGTAAAGCAGTTGATGTGGTGTATATGGATTTCAGTAAAGCGTTTGATAAGGTTCCCCACAGTTGGCTATTGCAGAAAATACAGAGGCATGGGATTCAGGGTGATTTAGCAGTTTGGATCAGAAATTGGCTAGCTGGAAGAAGACAAAGGGTGGTGGTTGATGGGAAATGTTCAGCCTGGAGTCCAGTTACTAGTGGTGTACCACAAGGATCTGTTTTGGGGCCACTGCTGTTTGTCATTTTTATAAATGACCTGGAGGATGGCGTAGAAGGATGGGTGAGTAAATTTGCCGATGACACTAAAGTTGGTGGAGTTGTGGACAGTGCGGAAGGATGTAACACGTTACAGAGGGACACAGATAAGCTGCAGAGCTGAGCTGAGAGGTGGCAAATGGAGTTTCATGCAGAAAATTGTGAGATAATTCATTTGGGAAGGAATAACAGGAAGACAGAGTACTGGGCAAATGATAAGATTCTTGTTAGTGTGGATGAGCAGAGAGATCTTGGTGTCCATGTACATAGATCCCTGAAAGATGCCACCCAGGTTGAGAGGGTTGTTAAGGCAAACAGTGTGTTAGCTTTTATTGGTAGAGGGATTGAGTTTCGGAGCCATGAGGTCATGTTGCAGCTGTACAAAACTCTGGTGCGGCCGCATTTGGAGTATTGCGTGCATTTCTGGTCGCCGCATTATAGGAAGGATGTGGAAGCATTGGAAAGGGTGCAGAGGATATTTACCAGAATGTTGCCTGGTATGGAGGTAAGATTTTATCAGGGAAGGCTGAGGGACTTGAGGTTATTTTCTTGAGAAAGAAGAAGGTTAAGAGGTGACTTAATTGAGGCATACAAGATGATCAGAGGATTAGATAGGGTGGACAGTGAGAGCCTTTTTCCTCGGATGGTGATGTCGAGCACGAGGGGACATAGCTTTAAATTGAGGGGAGATAGATATAGGACTGATGTAAGAGGTAGGTTCTTTACTCAGAGAGTAGTAAGGGCGTGGAATGCCCTGCCTGTAACAGTAGTGGACTCGCCAACATTAAAGGCATTTAAATGGTGATTGGATAAACATATGGATGATAAGGGAATAGTGTAGATGGGCTTTAGAGTGGTTTCAAAGGTCGGCGCAACATCGACTGCGATGTTATGTTCTATGTAACTTGTTCTTTAGGAAGCTTTTTGTAGCTCCGGTCTTGTCCAGACTGTCATCTGGCAGAGTTGAGAGATTTCAATTCCTGATGTCCTGGGCGAAATTCTCCCCCAACGGCGCGATGTCCGCTGACTGGCGCCCAAAACGGCGCCAATCAGATGGGCATCGCGCCACCCCAAAGGTGCGGAATGCTCCTCATCTTTGGCAGCCGAGCCCCAACATTGAGGGGCTAGGCCGACGCCGGAGGGATTTCTGCCCCGCCAGCTGGCGGAAATGGCGTTTGTTGCCCCGCCAGCTGGCGCGGAAATGTAATTCGGGGCGGCGCATGCGCGGGAGTGTCAGCGGCCACTGACAGTTTCCCGCGCATGCGCAGTGGGGAGAGTCTCTTCCGCCTCCGCCATGGTGGAGACCGTGGCGGAGGCGGAAGGGAAAGAGTGCCCCCACGGCACAGGCCCGCCCGAGGATCGGTGGGCCCCGATCGCGGGCCAGGCCACCGTGGGGGCACCCCCCGGGGCCAGATCGCCCCGCGCCCCCCCCCCCAGCACCCCGGAGCCCGCCCGCGCCGCCTTGTCCCGCCGGTAAATACCTACTTTAATTTACGCCGGCGGGACAGGCAATTTCTTGGCGGGACTTCGGCCCATCCGGGCCGGAGAATTGAGCGGGGGGGGCCCGCCAACCGGCGCGGCCCGATTCCCGCCCCCGCCCAATCTCCGGTACCGGAGACTTCGGCGAGGGCGGGATTCACGGCGGCCAACGGCCATTCTCCGACCCCGCAGGGGGTCGGAGAATGACGCCCCCTGTCTCCAACTGCAATATATCCAGCTAAAAGTAAAACTTAAAGCTTTCTAACATTATAAGAGCCTCCAGTTGCTAAGCAACACCCCTGCTACTGCCATTTATTCTTCATGCTGTAGCCCTCTCTAAGCACAAGAGAAAGCCAGTTGGAACTTAATCAACCACCAGACATGCAAACACTTTTTTTCCAGCATGAATCTAACTCTAGATTTTACCCTTCTAGGCACAGAAACATTAAATTGGAACCACTTAAAACTATACATTATTTCTAATGTTTACCAATGCAAATGTTAATTAAAACCATCTTTGTTTTTCTAACGGCAGCAAGAAAAAAAATAATTATTGGCTTTATTTGTAAATAGTAATGGAAATGGATCTGCCGCTCAAAGAACAATACAGCACAGGAACAGGCCCTTCGGCCCTCCAAGCCTGCGCCGATCACGTGTCCTATCTAGACCAACCGCTTGAATCCTTCTATACCCCGCCTGTTCATGTGCCTATTCAGATAAGTCTTAAAGATCGCTAACATATCTGCCTCAACCACCTCACTTGGCAGTGCATTCCAGGCCACCATCACCTGTGTAAAAATACTTCCCCCACACATCTCCACTGAGCCTTTCCCCCCTCACCTTGAACTTGTTCCCCCTTGTAATTGTCATTTTTGCCCTGGGGAAAAACCTCCAACTGTTCCCCCTTTCTATACCCCTAATAATTTTCTAAACTACTATCAGGTTGCCCCTCAGCCTCCGTCTTTCTAGGGAGAACAATCCCAGTTTATTCAATCTCTCCTCGTAGCTAATACCCTCCATACCTGGCAGCATCCTGGTAAACCTTTTCTGTACTCTCTCCAAAGCCTCCATGTTCTTCTGGTAGTGCATTCACAAAATGCAGGAGCTCCTCAGGATTCTATGCACAAATTATTCTGACTATGTATTTCCTAACAGTAGCCTTTACTCACAAAATAAATGACTCTCTCAAAGTCGCAACCCACTCTGCTGTCCTCTATGCAATGAGATTGTATGTTAGGAATCCAAGATTCTGAGGGACTCAGCAACTGTTTGGATTTTTGTGGACAATAAGTTGTTCTACGCGCCCTAGCCTCTGGGTCAGACGTCCTGCCATGAACGCCAGTTATTCAGTGCTGATGGACTAGCCTGAAAGAAAAGACAATCTACATGTATGATGAAGGTGCACAATTTCTCCAAAAGCAAAATACTGCAGATGCTGAGTTCTGATGGAAGGCATGGGATACGGACACAAAACATTTGCTCTGTTTCTTTCTCCACCAACGCTGCTGAGTACTTCCAGCATTTTCTTTTCTATTGCACAATTTCTATCTCAATTCATCAAGGCGACAATAAAACAACGTTAAAATAAACAACTCCAGAATGTGTTTCTGTAACCGATAATGAAAATCAGTGTGAGATTGATTCATAAAATAAAACCGAATTGTTCCTTTGCTGTCGTAAAAGCATTAGCCTTAACCTGTTTTAATAATCTGTTCATACAATTTTAATATTCTGAAGCTTTCCACCAATACAGAAAACAACTGCTTTAGATCTTGTACTACAGCTGGTGAGTATATGTCTATGCAGTATGTTTACTTTATACTTCTTGGTCTGGAACTGCATTTGCGACATCTTGCAGTTCAAGTGTTTGGGAATGAGTCTGGGAGAGAGAGACGTTTTTAGCTCAAACCTGGAAGGATCTCCAGACTCCATAGGCGAAGTGAGTTTTATGTTTCTTTCACCATTAACATCCTTTTGGCCGTGGCACAGATGCTTCAGGATCTCGATTAAGCCAATGGGCCCCTGTTAAAGAATGGTGAAAGAGGCTGCAAAAGATGTCCATGTCTGAAGACGACAGAACTTACATTTTTACAAGAATGATTGACACAAATTATTCCTTAATTGCCACCTCTGGCTCTGGAGGCTGTCCTCCTCTCTTGAGATGTAACAATGTTTACCTGATGGAACCTCCACATTCAAAGGATCATTCTCCACCATTTCCACCAACAACAGAACAATGTCACCACGAAACACATCCTCCCCTGTCAGGGACTATTCCCTCCATGACACATTGGTCCACTCCTGCAATACCCACCCCCCGACACCTCTTCCCCTTCCCACTGCAATCGTAGGAGGTATAACAGCTGCCCCTTTTCCTCCCCCCCCCCCCCCCACCCCCCCAGTCTAAGGCCCCAAACATTTCTTCCAGATGGAGCAGCGATTTACTTGCACTTCCCTCAATTTGGACCACTGTATTTGCTGCTCACAATGCGGTCTCTTTTGCATTGGGGAGACTAAAAGTAGACTGGGTGACTGTGGAACACCTTCGCTCAGCCCACAAGCATGACCCCAACCGTCCTGTCGTTTGCCATTTCAATTCACCATCTTGCTCTCAAGCTCATATTTCTGTCCTTGGCTGACTACAATTTTCCAGCGAAGTCCAGTGCAAACTGGAGGAACAGCAACACATCTCCCTCTTTGGGCAGGAGTCCTTATCTTGCTCACTGGACCCTTTCACCCCTCCCTTTGGCTTTGTACCCTCTCATGACCTTTCCACTGAGAACTATTGGTATGACTTTGGTCATCTCAATTACTCTGATCCTCTTACTCACTCTACCCACTCCTCTTACCTGTGTCCCTCTGAGCTTGCTGCGTTCTCTCAGGTCCAATCCTGACTTTATTATCAAACCTGCTGACAAGGGTGGTGCTGTTGTTGCCTGCCGTACTGACCTCCACCTTACAGAGGCTGAACGGTAACTCTCAAATACTTCTTCCTACCTCTCCTGGACCATGGCCCCAACACTGAACATCAATCCATTGTTTCCAAGATTATCACTAACCTCATTGCCTTTGGAGATCTTCCCTTCACAGCCTCCAACCACATAATCGCTCAAAGCTGTACAGTCCGTTTCTCTCTCCTTCCCAAAACGCACAGCAGGACTATCCTGGCAGAGCCACCATTTCGGCCTGTTCCTGCCCCACTGAACTTATTTCTTCCAATCTTGACTCTTTCTCTTCCCCCTTGTCCAGTCTCCTCCCACCTAATTTCATGATTCTTCTGCGGTCCTACATCAGATCGACAATTTCCTGGCCCTAATTGCCTCCTCTTCACAATAGACATCCAATCCATTTACTCCTCCATCCCCTACCTGGAGGATCTGAGGCCTCTTCACTACTTTCGTGAGCAGAGTCCTGAACAATCCCCATCCACCACCACCTCCTCCACCTGGCTGAACTTGTTCTCTCGCTCAACAATTTCTCCTTTAACTCGTCTCATTTCCTGCAAACAAAACGTGTGGCTATGAGTACCCGCATGGGCCTCAGTTATGCCTGTTTTTTTGTGGGGTATGTGGAATATTCTTTGTTCTAGTCCTACTCAGACCCCCTCCTAAAGCTCTGTATCTGTTACATAGAACATAGAACATAGAAAATACAGCACAGAACAGGCCCTTCGGCCCACGATGTTGTGCCGAACCTTTGTCCTAGATTAATCATAGATTATCATTGAATCTACAGTGCAGAAGGAGGCCACTCGGCCCCTCGAGTCTGCACCAGCCCCTGGAAAGAGCACCCCACCCAAACCCAACACCTCCACCCAACACCAAGGGCAATTTGGACATTAAGGGCAATTTATCATTGGCCAATTCACCTAACCCGCACATCTTTGGACTGTGGGAGGAAACCGGAGCACCCGGAGGAAACCCACGCAGACGCTGGGAGGACGTGCAGACTCCGCACAGACAATGACCCAAGCCGGAATCGAACCTGGGACCATGGATCTGTGAAGCAATTGTGCTATCCACAATGCTACCGTGCTGCCCTTAAGAACAAATAAATCTACACTATATCATTTTCCCGTAATCCATGTACCTATCCAACAGCTGCTTGAAGGTCCCTAATGTTTCCGACTCAACTACTTCCACAGGCAGTGCATTCCATGCCCCCACTACTCTCTGGGTAAAGAACCTACCTCTGATATCCCTCCTATATCTTCCACCTTAAATTTATGTCCCCTTGTAATGGTGTGTTCCACCCGGGGAAAAAGTCTCTGACTGTCTACTCTATCTATTCCCCTGATCATCTTATAAACCTCTATCAAGTCGCCCCTCATCCTTCTCCGCTCTAATGAGAAAAGGCCTAGCACCCTCAACCTTTCCTCGTAAGACCTACTCTCCATTCCAGGCAACATCCTGGTAAATCTTCTTTGCACCTTTTCCAGAGCTTCCACATCCTTCCTAAAATGAGGCGACCAGAACTGTACACAGTACTCCAAATGTGGCCTTACCAAAGTTTTGTACAACTGCATCATCACCTCATGGCTCTTAAATTCAATCCCTCTGTTAATGAATGCGAGCACACCATAGGCCTTCTTCACAGCTCTATCCACTTGTGTGGCAACTTTCAAAGATGTATGAACATAGACCCCAAGGTCTCTCTGCTCCTCCACAATGCCAAGAACTCTACCGTTAACCCTGTATTCCGCATTCATATTTGTCCTTCCAAAATGGACAACCTCACACTTTTCAGGGTTAAACTCCATCTGCCACTTCTCAGCCCAGCTCTGCATCCTATCTATGTCTCTTTGCAGCCGACAACAGCCCTCCTTACTATCCACAACTCCACCAATCTTCGTATCATCTGCAAATTTACTGACCCACCCTTCAACTCCCTCATCCAAGTCATTAATGAAAATCACAAACAGCAGAGGACCCAGATCTGATCCCTGCGGTACACCACTGGTAACTGGGATCCAGGCTGAATATTTGCCATCCACCACCACTCTCTGACTTCTATCGGTTAGCCAGTTCGTTATCCAACTGGCCAAATTTCCCACTATCCCATGCCTCCTTACTTTGTGCAGAAGCCTACCATGGGGAACTTTATCTAATGCCTTACTAAAATCCATGTACACTACATCCACTGCTTTACCTTCATCCACATGCTTGGTCACCTCCTCAAAGAATTCAATAAGATTTGTAAGGCAAGACCGACCCCTCACAAATCCGTGCTGACTATCCGTAATCAAGCAGTGTCTTTCCAGATGCTCAGAAATCCTATCCTTCAGTACCCTTTCCATTACTTTGCCTACCACCGAAGTAAGACTAACTGGCCTGTAATTCCCAGGGTTATCCCTAGTTTCTTTTTTGAACAGGGGCACGACATTCGCCACTCTCCAATCCCCTGGTACCACCCCTGTTGACAGTGAGGACGAAAAGATAATTGCCAACGGCTCTGCAATTTCATCTCTTGCTTCCCATAGAATCCTTGGATATATCCCGTCAGGCCCGGGAGACTTGTCTATCCTCAAGTTTTTCAAAATGCCCAACACATCTTCCTTCCTAACAAGTATTTCCTCGAGCTTACCAATCTGTTTCACACTGTCCTCTCCAACAATATCGCCCCTCTCATTTGTAAATACAGAAGAAAAGTACTCATTCAAGACCTCTCCTATCTCTTCAGACTCAATACACAATCTCCCGCTACTGTCCTTGATCAGACCTACCCTCGCTCTAGTCATTCTCATATTTCTCACATATGTGTAAAAGGCCTTGGGGTTTTCCTTGATCCTACCCGCCAAAGATTGTTCATGCCCTCTCTTAGCTCTCCTAATATCTTTCTTCAGTTCCCTCCTGGCTATCTTGTATCCCTCCAATGCCCTGTCTGAAACTTGTTTCCTCAGCCTTACATAAGTCACCTTTTTCCTCTTAACAAGACATTCAACCTCTCTTGTCAACCATGGTTCCCTCACTCGACCATCTCTTCCCTGCCTGACAGGGACATACATATCAAGGACACGTAGCACCTGTTCCTTGAACAAGTTCCACATTTCACTTGTGTCCTTCCCTGCCAGCCTATGTTCCCAACTTATGCACTTCAATTCTTGTCTGACAACATCGTATTTACCCTTCCCCCAATTGTAAACCTTGCCCTGTTGCACGTACCTATCCCTCTCCATTACTAAAGTGAAAGTCACAGAATTGTGGTCACTATCTCCAAAATGCTCCCCCACTAACAAATCTATCACTTGCCCTGGTTCATTACCCAGTACTAAATCCAATATTGCCCCTCCTCTGGTTGGACAATCTACATACTGTGTTAGAAAAGCTTCCTGGACACACTGCACAAACACCACCCCATCCAAACTATTTGATCTAAAGAGTTTCCACTCAATATTTGGGAAGTTAAAGTCGCCCATGACTACTACCCTATGACTTCTGCACCTTTCCAAAATCTGTTTCCCAATCTGTTCCTCCACATCTCTGCTTCTATTGGGGGGCCTATAGAAAACTCCTAATTAGGTGACTGCTCCTTTCCTATTTCTGACTTCAACCCATACTACCTCAATAGGGTGATACTCCTCGAACTGCCTTTCTGCAGCTGTTATACTATCTCTAATTAATAATGCCACCCCCCCCCCCCCACCTCTTTTACCACCCTCCCTAATCTTATTGAAACATCTATAACCAGGGACCTCCAACAACCATTTCTGCCCCTCTTCTATCCAAGTTTCCATGATGGCCACCACATCGTAGTCCCAAGTACCGATCCATGCCTTAAGTTCACCCACCTTATTCCTGATGCTTCTTGCGTTGAAGTATACACACTTCAACCCATCTCCGTGCCTGCAAATACTCTCCTTTGTCAGTGTTCCCTTCCCCACTGCCTCATTACATGCTTTGGCGTCCTGAATATCGGCTACCTTAGTTGCTGGACTACAAATCCGGTTCCCATTCCCCTGCCAAATTAGTTTAAACCCTCCCGAAGAGTACTAGCAAACCTCCCTCCCAGGATATTGGTGCCCCTCTGGTTCAGATGCAACCCGTCCTGCTTGTACAGGTCCCACCTTCCCCAGAATGCGCTCCAATTATCCAAATACCTGAAGCCCTCCCTCCTACACCATTCCTGCAGCCACGTGTTCAACTGCACTCTCTCCCTATTCCTAGCCTCGCTATCACGTGGCACCGGCAACAAACCAGAGATGACAACTCTGTCTGTCCTGGCTTTCAACTTCCAGCCTAACTCCCTAAACTTGTTTATTACCTCCACACCCCTTTTCCTACCTATGTCGTTGGTACCAATGTGCACCACGACTTCTGGCTGCTCCCCCTCCCCCTTAAGGATCCTGAAGACACGATCCGAGACATCCCTGGCCCTGGCACCCGGGAGGCAACATACCTTCCGGGAGTCTCGCTCGCGACCACAGAATCTCCTATCTATTCCCCTAACCATTGAATCTCCTACAACTATTTCTTTTCTATTCTCCCCCCTTCCCTTCCCTTCTGAGCCCCAGAGCCAGACTCAGTGCCAGAGACCTGGCCGCTAGGGCCTTCCCCCGGTAGGTCATCCCCCCCCAACAGCATCCAAAACGGTATACTTGTTTTGAAGGGGAACGGCCACGAGGGATCCCTGCACTGTCTGCCTGTTTGTTTTTTTTCCCCCTGACTGTAACCCAGCTATTCTTGTCCTGTACCTTGGGTGTGGTTACCTCCCTGTAACTCTTCTCAATCACCCCCTCTGCCTCCCGGATGATCCGAAGTTCACCCAGCTTCAGCTCCAGTTCCCTAACACGGTCTTTGAGGAGCTGAAGTTGGGTGCACTTCCCGCAGGTATAGTCAGTGGGGACACCGGTGGTATCCCTCACCACCCACATCCTACAGGAGGAGCATGTAACTGGCCTAGCCTCCATCCCCTCTTACCTTACAGAATATAGCTGCTGTGTGGACTAACTAGATCTCCGCCCTCCGACTCTGCTCCCAGTCAGCTACACTTCCTGTAAACTCTTGGCTCTCTTCGCACTCTTTGCGGAAATGTCGGAAACAAAATGAAAGGAGCACCTTACTCCCTCCTCACCTAACTCCCTCGGTCACCAAACTCTCACTATCGCACTCAAAAAGCACCAAATTCAGCACTCCCTCGGTCACCAAACTCTTACTATCGCACTCAAAAAGCACCAAATTCAGCACTCCCTCGGTCACCAAACTCTTACTATCGCACTCAAAAAGCACCAAATTCAGCACTCAGTGCAAACAAAGTCTGCACTGTAGGGGATCACTTTTATACTGTGAATCTAGCCTCTGAAAAACTGGCCTAATCCAATTAACTAATTAACAAGCTCCAGCTGCAAGTGCCTAGAAGTAGAAGCCTGTTTAAAGCTGATTGAAAATTCACCTTCTTCTAAACCAAACAGCAACTTTTAAGTTAATTAACTAAATAAAAAATAGACTAAACTTTAGATAAAAATGAAGCCTTATACTCCCTCGGTCACCAAACTCTCACTATCGCACTCAAAAAGCACCAAATTCAGCACTCAGTTACATCGATGACTATCGGTGTTGCTTCAAGCTCTCGTCAGAACGAGGAAACATTCATCTATTTTGCTTCCAATTTCCACCCCTCTTTTCCCTTTCACACTGTCCATGTTCGACAACCCTGCCCTTCCTTGACCATTTGTCCATTTCTGGTGATGGACTGACTACCAATAATCATTACAAACCCACCAACTCCTAACAACTCCTCACAACATCCTGACAGGGCCCTCAACTGTATATGACCCATTTCCTGCACTTCTGCCCTCATGCCTTCCTCTGCCTTCCAGTACAATGATCGGATTCTCCTTATCCTCACTTTCTGCACCAACAGTCTCCATATTCAAAAAATCATCCACTAGCATTTCAGCACGATACCACCATCAAACACATCTCCTCCTCACCTAACCCTGTCGGCATTCTGCAACACTCTGGTCTACTTCTCCCAACACCTTCAACACCTGGGGCGGGATTCTCCACAATCGGCGCGATGTCCGCCGACCGGCGCCAAAAACGGCGCGAATCAGTCTGGCATCGTGCCGCCCCAAAGGTGCAGAAGTCTCCGCATCTTGAGGGGCCGAGCCCTCACATTGAGGGGCTAGGCCTGCGCCGGACTGAGTTCCGCCCCGCCAGCTGGCGGGAAAGGCCTTTGGTGCCCCGCCAGCTGGCGCGAAACTGACTTTGCCGGGCGGCGCATGCACGGGAGCGTCAGCGGCCGCTCACGGCATACCCGGGCATGCGCAGTGGAGAGGGTCTCTTCCGCCTCCGCCATGGTGGAGACCATGGCGAAGGCAGAAGGAAAAGAGTGCCCCCACGGCACAGGCCCCCCGCGGATCGGTGGGCCCCGATCGCCCCGCCACAGTGGGGGCACCCCCCCCCGGGGCCAGATCGCCCCGCGCCCCAGGGCCCCGGAGCCTGCCCGCACCGCCTTGTCCCGCCGGTAAGAGAGGTGGTTTGATTCTCGCCGGCGGGACAGGCATTCCAGCAGCGGGACTTCAGCCCATCCGGGCCGGAGAATCGCCGGGGGGGGGCCCGCCAACCGGTGCGGCGCGATTCCCGCCCCCGCCGAATATCCGGCGCCGGAGAATTCGGCAACCGGCCGGGGCGGGATTCACGCCAACCCCGCCGATTCTCCGACCCGGCGGGGGGTCGGAGAATCCCGCCCCTTATTCCCTTCCCACTGCACCTTCCCATGCAACCGCTCAAGGTGAAACACCTACTACAGATGAAGCAGCGATTTCCTTGCACTTTTTCAATTTGGTCTACTGTATTCGCTGCTCCCAATGCGGTAACCTCTATATTGGGAGATGAACACAGTCTGGGTGACTGCTTTGCAGAACAACTTTGCTCAGTCTACAAGCATGGACCTGATCTTCCTGTCATTTGCCATTTCAATTCACCGTCTTGCTCACATGTTCCCATTTCTGTCCTTGGCCTGCTGCAATATTCCAGTGAAGCCTAACGCAAGTTAGAGGAACAAGCACCTCAACTTCCAATTAGACACTTTACAGCCTTCTGGACTCAACATTGAGTTCAACAATATCAGACCATAGCTCTGTCCTCCATTTTGATTTTTTTTCCCCAAATGTCATTCTGTATCTTATTCTCATGTTTTTGCTTTCAGGTGGCGCTGACCTTTTTTCTGCTATTAAGAGCTACTTTGACCAAAACTTAAGTCTTTAATTCTATCATTTGTCTTGTCTTCCATGCCCTCTAACCAAACCCAATGTTCTAAATTGCCCCCCTCCCTTTTCAACAGCACAAGACCCATCAGATTTCTTTCTCTCTCCAGTTTCGAAGCATATTAGAGTCAAATGTTAGCTATTTCTCTCTGCACAAATGCCACCAGACCTTCTGAGTTTTGCCAGCATTTTCTGTTTTTATTTGCGAGATCTGGCATCTGCAGAATTTTTTTAAAGATTTAGAATACCCAATTAATTTTTCCCAATTATGGGGCAATTTAGCGTGGCCAATTCACCGACCCTGCACATCTTTGGGTTGCGGGGGGGTGAAACCCACGCAAACACGGGGAGAATGTGCAAACCCGACACGGACAGTGACCCTGAGCCGGGATCGAACCTAGGACCCCGGTGCCGTGAGGCAGCAGGGCTAACCCACTGCTCCACCCTGCTGCCCTATCTGCAGGATTTTTGCTTTTATTATTGTAGACCAGTTATCTGTCTCACCTGTCCAACCAGGAAATGGCCAAACTAACAGGCTTGAGTTCTGGGCTGACCCCTAGCCAGTTCCGCACGTGTTGGAGCTGAGGAGCGCCAGACGGAAGTACACCTGGAATTATCTTTGTGGGATATGAAGGTGCAGGAGTAATTTGCAGAAGCTGCTGCCAAGATGACCATCCTCCAGGAATATGACCCCCCCCCACCCCCTTCCCGCCTCTGGCCCCGGTACAAGCATGCTGGTAAATGCCCTGGTCCGACCTTGTGGTCCCTCCCCCTCCTGGAGCAAGTGATCGACCACCTCACCCCACCTGTCAATCACCCAAAAGCCAAAGTCAGCCCCACAATCTGGGAAGGACAGTGGCATAGTGGTGCTGTCACTGGACTAGTAATGCAGAGACCCAGGGTGATGCTCTGGGGACTCGAGTTCGAATCCCACCACAGCAGGTGGAATTTAAATCCAATAAAAATTTGGAATGAGGTCTCGTGCGCATGAAACTATTGTCGATTGTTGTAAAAACCCATCTCGTTCACCAGTGTCCTTTAGGGAGGGAAATCTGCCACCCTTCTACCTTACATGTGACCCCAGATCCTCAGTAATGTGGTTGATTCTTAGCTGCTCTCTGAAATGACCTTCAATTCAGGGGTAATTGGGGATGGGCAACAAATGCTGGCACTTGCCAGCGACGCTCACATCCCGTGAATGAACATAGGAAAAGGAGTAGACCATTCAGCCCCTCGAGCCTGTCCTGCCATTTACTGAGATCATGACTGATCATACCTGACTTTGGGCCATATCCCTTAATATCTTTGCTTAACAAAAATCTATCTGTCTCAGATTTAAAATTAACGACTGTTCTAGGTTCAACTGCTGTTTGTGGGAATGAGTTCCAAACCTCTGACACCCTTTGAGTGAAGCAATGCTTCCTAACATCTCTCCTGAACGGTCTAGCCCTAATTTTTAGGCTATGAACCCTGGTTTTAGAATCTCCAACCAGTGGAAATAGTTTATCTCCCTGACGTTCCCTGTTAATATCTTAAATGCTTCTATCAAATCACCCCTTAACCTTCTAAATTCCAGCGAAAACAGTCCTAATTTGTGTAATCTCTCCTCGTAACGTAACCCCTGTAGTCCAAGAATAATTTTAGTAAATCTACATTGCACCCCCTCCGAGGCCAAAGTATCCTTCGTGAGGTGTGCTGCCCAGAACTGCTCACAGTACTCCAAGGATCTAAGCAGTTTTTTTGTATAGCTTTATACTCCAATCCTCTAGATATAGATGCTAGCATTCCATTAGCCTTTTAAAAATTATTTTCTGCACTTGTTAGTGCCATTTTAAGGATCAATGCACCTGAATTAAGAATCAGGAAGATCCCCTCGTCCACATGTTGTAGACGGAGCCCAATTTCTCAACCAGTAAACATAACAATCTGACAGGATCTATCATAGGTAGAACGTAGAACATACAGTGCAGAAGGAGGCCATTTGGCCCATCGAGTCTGCACCGACCCATTTTTAAGACCTCACTTCCACCCTATCCCTGTAACCCTATAACCCCATCTAATGTTTTCTGGTCACTAAGGGCAATTTATCATGGCCAATCCACCTAACCTGCACGTTTTTGGACTGTGGGAGGAAACCGGAGCACCCGGAGGAAACCCACGCAGACACGGGGGAGAACGTGCAGACCCCGCACAGACAGTGACCCAGCATGGAATCGAACCTGGAACCCTGGCTCTGTGAATCCACAGTGCTAGCCACATGTGCTACCGTGCTGCCATGATTACCGTGAGTAATCATTGCACCCAGTTTATCCCTTCCACTATTCCATAGATATGAACCTGAATTTTAAGTCCTCTAACATCCAGGCATTTAGAAAAATCAATGACAGGATTACCTTGAAAACTAGGCTCCCTCTGCTGAACACATTTATTACCAATCAATGTCACCATAAATGCTGCAATTGTTACTATGGAAAGAGAGAACTTGCATTTACTGCATATCACGGCTTTCATGACCTTGGGATGTGACACGGACAAGATAAGACACGTGATGTTGATTAATAACGCTGGTTTTCACTTTGTAATCTTTAAATGCAGTTGCTTCATAAATAATAATTCCGAACAAAATAATTAATAGCAGTTGTACCAAATAATAACCAAGCTTCGGACCTTTAATATGTGAAAGTACTGCACAGTTCGCGTTCACTTTATTCTCGATAATTACCGTGTAGAGATGTTTAGCAATCACATCAGCTGAAAACTAATGTAGAATTTTTAAAAATCCGAATAACATCAAAATAAAAATAAAAAAGAATGATTAAATGTTTTCAGGCGTTTTCGCTGTTTAATCTGCAAAGTTACTCTCACTATAACTTATAAGGAATGATGAACAGTTTGGGACAGTGATGCACGATCAATTACTATTAAAGACGAGGTAGTAACATAACTGAAGGCTTTAATAGACTAAATCTGTTCCCCAGCAGCTTCGGTATAGAATGAGGGCTGCTGGGATGGCACCGGTTCTTATACCCCGCCTGTCAGGGCGGAGCTACATACCAAACAGCCAATGGTAAACTCCTAGGTTTACCCAATGGTCTACAGCCTCTCGGGTACTGCAATACCTGATAATACCACATTCACCCCCTGTTAAAAAAGAGTCCGGCGGGGGTGGTGGCCAGTGGTTACAATTGCATTTAACATGGTATGATCAGATATGGAGGTACCATGTTATCAAGAATATTTACAAGCGTGGAAGATATATACAGTCAGTGTTCATTTACAGTGACAGTTACAGTGAAGCAATCAGTCAGTCGGGTGGCCTGATCGTCGTCCTGGATCGTCTGAGCCTGGGTGGTGATTCTGGTGGGGGTCCAGGCGTCTGCGACTCCAGGAGCGTGGCTTCGGCCTCCATGGCAGCTTCGTCACCCCTAGACGGCGCTGGTGGGGCAAACGGTTGACACGAGAGGGGGGCACCTGTAGGGGGCGTCGGTGGGTGGGAGGGCCAAGGCAGATGCGGCGGGAGGACTGACCCCCCCTGTGAGGTGCTGTGGAGGGTGGAGGTAGGGGGTGGGGTAATGGTTCGGGTGCGCGTGGTGTTCCGGCCGGCGCCAGGTCCCGAAGGGAAACTATCTTGCTGGCCGTCAGGGAATGCCACGTTGGCGTACTGGGGGTTAGCATGCAGTAGGTGGACCCTCTCGACCAACGGGTCCGACTTGTGCGCCCGCACGTGCTTCCGGAGCAGGATGGGTCCGGGTGTTGCTAGCCAGGTTGGGAGCGAGGTCCCTTTTTCTCAACCGAGTGTGACCCGGAGGCCAGGGAGATTCTTTGGTTTACAGGGTGGGTAACAAGTGAACAGCGCCTTACCGTGTCGGGGTGTATAAAGCTTTCTGTGCTCCCAGAGCCGATCAGGCAGGACGTCCCGTGGCCGTTGATGAAGACCATCGTCATTGCTGTTGTGAGTGTCCGAGGTCGATTTTGGTCCAGTCACTGAGGCCAGATGAAGTAGTTGCGGGTTTTGATCGGGCAGCGTGTAGTCGGCCGTGCTGGGGTCCTGGGGCCCCATCCAAGATGGCGTCTCCCATGGGTCACACATGGTGGTCGGGGATGGACAAAATGGCGGCGCGGGTGGACAAAATGGCGGCGCCCATCCGTCCAGTGTGGTGTCCGAGGGGCAAGATGGCCGCACCCGTGGGTCGCACATGGCCCTAGGATAGGGGGGTGGCGGTGAGTGCTGGCTGCCTGGGGCCCGAAGAGAAGGTTGCCATGGCGGTCCAGAGTCGCTAGAGACCGCGGCCACAGCTCGTGCCTGGCAGACCCCCACAAAATGGCCCTCCTTGCCACACCCTTTGCAGGTGGAGGTGCGGGCCGAGCAGCGCTGGTGGGGGTGCTTCGCCTGCCCGCAGAAGAAACAGCGGGGCCCGACGGAGTTTGCGGGCCGTCTTACAGCACAGGCCTGCGGGGACACGGGGAAGGTCTGTGGGGCTGCTGCTGTGGGATGCCATGCAGCCCAGGGGGCCGCCGCGCGGTCGGGCGCGTAGGATTGCGCGTTTCTGGAGGCAACAACCATGGACCCTGCCAGGGCCCGTGCCTCTCTTAGTCCCAGGGTGTCTTTTTCTAAGAGTCTTTGGCGGATCTCTGAGGAGCTCATACCTGCTACGAAGGCATCCTGCATTAGGAGTTCCGTGTGCTGGCTCCCCGAAACTTGCGGGTAAGCCACAGTTTCTGCCCAGCACCAGTCGCGCACAGTAGAACTCCTCCAATGATTCCCCGGGCTTTGCCGTCTAGTTGCAAGCAGGTGACATGCGTAGACCTGATTTACAGGGCAGATATAATCTCCTTTTAACAGTTTGATCACAGCATTGAAGTCCTCCGCCTCCTCAATGAGGGTGTAAATCCCAGGGCTTACCCTTGAGTGCAGGAGATGCAGTTTCTGTTCTCCTGAGGGTGTGCCTCCGGCCGTCTCGAGGTAGCCTTTAAAACACGCCAGCCAGTGCTTAAAGATTGCCGCTGAGTTCTCCGCGTGGGGGCTGAGTTGTAGACACTCCGGCTTGATTCGGAGATCCATCCGTTCAGCTTAAGAGTAGTCTATTAAATTGATGCACGATCAATTACTGTTAAAGACGAGGTAGTAACATAACTGAAGGCTTTAATAGACTAGATCTGTACAGAATGAGGGCTGCTGGGACGGCACCGGTTCTTATACCCTGCCTGTGAGGGCAGAGCTACATACCAAACAGCCAATGGTAAACTCCTAAGTTTACCCAATGGTCTACAGCCTCTCGGGTACTACAATACCTGATAATACCACAGACAGTTGTCCAAAACGCTGGTTGAGCTTCAACCTGACACTTCTGTTCCCTGAGTTCTAGTCATCACCAGCATCCCAGCTCCCTGTCCATCACCATCTCCAGGTATGCCCTGTATCTCCATCAAGATGGATCCACTATAGGTGGTATATTATCAAGTGGGTTAGGCTTGGCAATATTTAACATTGACACTAAAGCCATTGACGCACGGCTTCAGGTCAAACGGGACCAAGGAAATTTTCTGCTCATCAGCACCCACTGAAACCCCCTCGATCTCTGAAAGGGGTTCCACTTGATCAATGTGTCATTGGTGTGTGACCATGAGCTGCGCATCATGCACGTCTGTGCCTGATGCCTGGGCGGTGTGCACGACACCTTCATCCTGGCACACTCAATGGCTTCTGATTTTTTTCGAGGTGCACGTCTGGCTGAGGTTTGGCTCCT
The DNA here is from genome assembly GCF_047496885.1 of Scyliorhinus torazame. Taxonomy (NCBI): domain Eukaryota; kingdom Metazoa; phylum Chordata; class Chondrichthyes; order Carcharhiniformes; family Scyliorhinidae; genus Scyliorhinus; species Scyliorhinus torazame. Next base: position 75,183,799 of record NC_092719.1, read on the forward strand.
GGGCGACAGGGGATATCAACTGTGGCCGTGGTTTATGATGCCAATCCGGAGGCCACAGGTCGATGCCGAGACCCGCTACAATGATGCCCATGTTGCGACCAGGAGTATGATCGAGCGGTGCTTAGGCATCCTGAAGATGCAGTTCAGGTGCCTGGACCGCTGCGAGGGACCCTCCAGTATCGAGCTAGGAAGGTCTCCCACATCATGGTGACCTGCTGCGTCCTCCACAACATCGCACAGCAGAGGAGCGATTGCTGGAGGAGGGGGATGAATGGCAGGCCTCGGTCCAATGAGGAGGATGCAGGGGAGGGCGATGGGCAGGACATCGGGCCCTGGAGGCCGCACAAAGTGCACACCTGGGCCGGCGCGCATAGAACACTCCAATCGCCTCCAGGTTCACCAATTGGGGGGCCTGGCCAGCGGCACGGACATCCCAACCCAACCACCACCCCCCTCCCACCCCCTCCCCGGCCGACCACCCCTCCAATGAACCCCTCCCATGAACACCCTTCCTGCGCAACTACACCCCCCACCCCCCTTGCAACCACCTCCGTGATTCTTACCTGCCTCAATAGGGGGTGCGGACCCTGGGTTGGCAGTAACAGCAGGTCTGGTGCGTGGGATGGAGGATGATGATGACCTCCTCTGTGATGAGCTCTGGTGCTCGGCACCATTTGACAACATCTGACCCCTACCCACCGTGGCACTTTCCACCGTCCACCTAGATGACCCCTGCATATAAACTGGCCATTCCATCACACGGTCGCATCGACTCCCTGGGGTGGCAGAGATGGGGACGGTTGGGGGGGAATTGGGATGGGGAGTGGGACACCGGAGTGGTGAGCGTTGGCTGAACTAGGAACCCTTCACTATGCCCACCCCAACGTCCGACAATTTCCCCCCACACCACCCCCACCCCCGCCCCCCACTTCGGCCAGCCCAGACCAGCCCATCCCATCCCTCACAGAGCACCGAAACAGGTTGTAATGTTGTGAACAGGTTTAAATGTGAACAAGTGAACATCCACATGTTGCTTTTTGCCCTATCTCCTATCGCTATCCTATATGCTGCATCCCATCCCAACGTAACTGCTGTCTACCTTTCTGGCCTTACGAGGCCTAACACGACACCTAGGTGGAGCCCTGGACAGTACAGCAGTAGTGGAGGCAGCCTGTTGTGGTCCCTGCCCTGTGACCTGGGTCCCCGTTGGCGGCCATCTTCTGAGGCGACTGGGCCTGGATGGGCCCAGCTGCTGCTTGGGTGCCCCAAGTGGTGTGATGCTGCCCTGTTGTGCCCGCTGCCCGCCAGATGCACCAGGGACAGGAGGGGGCGGGGTCTGAGGTGCTGCGGTGTTCCGGCACCTCCCCCTGTGTGAGTTAACGGCACAGGCCCCGTCACCTGCTTCTCCTCCCTCGGGGTGCCCGATGGCCCCCGCGCTACTCCATGGGACAAGGTGCGAGCAGAGCTAACCCCTGAGGTTCACCCACTACCTAGCACTGTCCTGGAGGCCCACACCCGCCCCGACCAGGGTCTCGATACTCGCGGCCATGAAGCACAGGGAATGGACAACCTCACTCTGGTACTGCACCGTGGGTTTCCGTTTCCTCTTCCTCCTCGCTGTTCTCCTCCTGGGGTTGTGGTTGGGGTCAGGGGCAGGGGTAACCAGAAGGCCTGCCTCATCGGCAGGTGATCCTGCAAGACACAAGACAAGATGCATGACTGGACCGCGGATGGGGTTGGTAGTGGTAGTTGAGGACGCAGTGTGGGGAGCGGGTGGGGGGGCATTGGCGGTGGTGGAGAGAGACGTGTGGCGGGGTTGTGGGATTGGTGGGGGTGGTTGTGGAGGGTGCAGTGTGGGTGGGGGGGGGGGTTGTGGGAGTGGTGGAGGGGATGGTGACACGTGCCGTGGGGAACCGCAACTGAATTTGTGGAACTCTTTGCCGCAGAAGGCTGTGGAAGCCAAGTCACTGAGTGCCATTACAACAGAGATAGATAGGTTCTTGATTAATAAGGGGATCAGGGACTTCCAGTGGCGGCTATGAAGGAGTAAGTCACACATTTGGTGGCTCCCGCTCGGGTCGGACTTTTGGACCTTATCCCCCGATTTTCTACCGGACTTGAATTGAAAAATTGATGACAGAGGCAATTGTGAACTTTATTCCCATATCGGTGCATGGAGAGGAGGACTAGAAGTGCTCGTAAAGGCAGAAACAGAAAGACAGAGAAGGCTTGGGCTGAAGAGGCAGGGGGAGAAAGCATGGCGGAGGACCGGACCTCTGGCTTCTCGACCCAGCGGTCAACGGAGCAGCTGATACAATTTATTCAGGAAGTCTTCGCTAAACAAAAACGGGACTGCCTGGACCCGATAAAAGAGTCAATTGAGCGGGTGGAGCTTAGATTGGATGCCCAGGATCGGGCGATCAAGAAAGTAGAGAAGGCGCTGGCTGACCAGGAGGAACATCAAACTGCGGTGGAGTTGGAGGTGGGGATGCTGAGAGACCAGCAGAAAAGGCTCCTGGAGAAGATGGAGGACCCACCGGCAGAACTTGAGAATCGTTGGGCTCCCGTAGGGGTCCGAAGGAGCGGATGCTGGGGCATACATCGCGGACATGTTTGAGAAACTGCTGGGGGATGGGGCATTCTCCCGACCCTTGCAGGTGGACAGACCTCACAGAGCACTCGCGAGGAAGCCGCGAATGTGAGACCCCCCGAGGGCAATGGTGGTGAGATTCCACAGGCACTTGGATAAGGAGCGCATTCTACAGCGGGCCAAGCAGACACGGAGCTGTAAATGGGACAACAGTATCCTGCAGATCTACCAAAACCTGAGTGCGGAGGTGGCCAGGAGAAGAGCTGACTTTAACCAGATCAGGTCGACCCTTTTTAAGAAAAAGGTTAAGTTCGGACTGTTGTATAGGCCCGTCTCTGGGTCACGTACGAGGAACAGCACTTTCATTTCGAGTTGCCTGAGGACGGCTGGACTTCGTGAAAAGGAAAGGACTGGTGGTGGACTGAGAACTTTTGAACTTTGCTGCAACATTCATGGTTTTTTAAAAAAAGTTTCTTGTTTTTTGTTTCGTGGAAGCTGTCTGTAATGCCTTCTTTACTGATTTGGGGCCAGTTGCAGAGCTGAGTGAGTTAAGGTTTACATTTGCACTGTTGGGATGGAGGAGTGCTTGTTTAGATTTTGGATCTCTTGATCTTTGTTAGCGTTTTTCTTCTTCCTGTTTTTTCTGTCGGGCAATTGTGTTGGGGTTGTTTGTCATTGGAATATGTATGTCTGAGCGGGTGGGGAGGGAACAATAGGTGAGAGACTTTTCGGCACCGGGGTGGGGGCCACCAAGCTATTTGGGCGGGCTAGCATAGTGGGGGGTGTGCATATGTTCGGTTTATTAAAGGGTTGAGGTATAATGTGTTGTTACTAGGTGGGGGGAGGGGGGGAAAATGTTCTGCTGACGAGGGAGGGACTTGTGCTTAGGGACAGAGAGGAGGTTGAGGGCAGAGGCTGCCTGGGGGCGGGCCGGTGGAGGCGCGGAGCACGGGCTGGAGGCTGGCCCAAAAAAGGGGATGACTGATCGGCGAAGTGGGGGGGGGGGCAATGAGCCCCCCAACTAGGCTGATCACCTGGAATGTACGAGGGCTAAATGGACTGGTCAAGAGGCACATTTGTTCGTGCATCTGAGGGGACTGAAGGCGGACATGGTAATGTTGCAGGAAACGCACCTCAGAGTAACTGACCGGATTAGATTGAGGAAAGGCTGGGTCAGTCAGGTCTTTCACTCGGGACTAGATTCAAAGACTAGAGGGGTCGCGATCCTGATCAATAAGCGGGTGGTTTTTGAGGCGGGTAGGATAGTCTCGGACGTAGGAGGTCGGCACATTATGGTCAGTGGGAAACTGGAGGGGGTGCAGGTGGTATTAGTAAATGTGTATGCGCCAAATTGGGATGATGTGGAGTTCATAAAGAGGATGCTGTGGAAGATACCAGACCTGGATTCGCACAAGTTGGTCATGGGAGGGGACTTTAACATATTTATTGAGCCTGGCTTGGACCGGTCAAGCTCAAAAACGGGCAGGGTGCCAGCAATGGCAAAGGAACTAAAAGGGTTCATGGAGCAGATGGGGGGGGCGGGGTGGACCCATGGAGATTTGGGCAGCTGAGGGTGAAGGAGTTCTCCTACTCACACATGCATAAAGTGTATTCCCGGATTGATTTCTTTATTCTGAGCAGGGCCTTGCTGGCTGGGGTAATGGACACGGGGTACTCGGCGATTACAATCTCAGACCATGCTCCGCACTGGGTTGATCTGCAGGTTAGTAAAGACGGTAACCAGCGCCCGCACTAGAGGTTGGATGTGGGACTTTTGGCCGACGAAGAGGTGTGCGAGCGGCTGAGGAAATGTATTCAGAACTACCTGCAGGTCAACGACACGGGGAGATTTCAGCAGCGGTTGTCTGGGAGGCATTGAAGGCGGTGATCAGAGGGGAGCTGATCTCGATACGGGCCCATAGGGAGAAGGTGGACAGGGCAGAACGGCGGAGTTCGGCTTGTTAACCACAGGGAGGGCGGTGGAGCAGCTGAGAAAGACGAGGGGGGGGGGCAATCTATGAGCATGGAGAGAAGGCCAGCAGAATGCTTGCACAGCAGCTTAGAAAGAGGGAGGCAGCCAGGGAGATGGGGAAAGTAAATGATGGAGATGGGAACCTGGTTGGAGATTTAGCAGGAGTGAATAAGGCGTTTAAGGATTTCTACAGTAGGCTGTACAGGTTGGAACCCCCTATGGAGCCGGAGGGGATGAGGCACTTCTTAGGGGGGCTGAATTTCCCAAAGGTGGACGGGGAGCTGGTAGAAGGATTGGGGGCCCCGATCGGGTTGGAAGAGATAGTGGAGGGTCTGAAGGCCCTGCAGTCGGGTCAAGCCCCGGGGCCAGATGGGTACCCAGTGGAGTTCTATGAAGAGTTCTCTGAGATATTGGGACCGTTGTTGATGAAGACATTCAATGAGGCAAGGGAGAGGGGGATGTCACAGGCCACAATTTCGCTGATCCTTAAGCGGGACAAGAACCCGGAGCTGTGTGGGTCATACAGGCCGATATCCCTGTTGAATGTAGATGCCAAATTGCTGGCCACAATTTTGTCCTCCAGGATTGAGGATTGTGTTCCGGACGTTATTGGGGAGGACCAGACGGGGTTTGTTAAGGGTAGGCAGTTGGTGGCCAATATAAGAAGGCAATTTAACGTGATTATGATGCCCCCGGAAGGTAGGGAGGTGGAGGTAGTGGTCGCAATGGACGCAGAGAAGGCCTTTGAACAGGTAGAATGGGATTATCTGTGGGAGGTACTGGGGCGGTTCGGATTTGGGCGGGGCTTTATTGACTGAGTCAGGTTGCTGTATCAGGTTCCTGTGGCAGGTGTACGGATGAATAGGACAACATGGGACTACTTTAGACTGCACCGGGGAACAAGACAGGGATGCCCCCTCTCCCCACTGTTGTTTGCGCTAGCTGTAGAGCCACAGGCAATTGCTCTGAGAGCCTCGAGAGGCTGGAAGGGGCTGGTCCGGCGGGGATGGGGGGGGGGGGGGGGGGGGGGGGCGGGCGGTGGGGGGGCGGGGGCTTTAGGAATTTGGCCGGTTTTCGAGGGGGAGGGATGGGGGGGTGCACAGAGTCTCGCTTTAGGAATTTGGCCGGTTTTCAGGGTATAAGCTAAATATGGGGAAAAGTGAGATGTTTGCGGTCCAGACGAGGGGACAGGAGAGGCAATTGGGGGAGCTGCCGTTTCGATTAGTAGGGGGAAGCTTTTGGATCTAGGCATCCAAGTGGCGCGGGAATGGGACCTGCTGCATAAATTGAATCTGGCCCGACTAGTAGACCAAATGAAGGACGATGTTCGGAGATGGGTCATGCTTCCATTGTCACTGGCTGGGAGGGTGCAGACGGTGAAGATGATGGTCCTCCCGGGATTCCTGTTCGTATCTCAGTGTCTCCCCATCTTTATTTCGCGGTCCTTTTTAAAACGGGTCAACAAAATGATCGCTGGCTTCGTTTGGGCGGGCAAGACCCCGTGAGTAAGGGAGGTAATGCTTGAGCGGAGTCAGGGAGAGGGCGGGCTGGCGCTGCCAAATTTTAGTCACTATTACTGGGCGGCGAATATAGCCATGATCAGGAAGTGAGTAGTGGGGGAGGGGTCAGCATGGGAGCGAGTGAAGGCGGCATCATGTAAGGGCACCAGTTTGGGGGCATTGGTAACTGCGCCTCTGCCATTCCCGCCGGCACGGTACTCCACCAGCCCCGTGGTGGTGGCGGCCCTGAGAGTCTGGGGGCAATGGACGAGACATGTGGGAGCAGATGGAGCATCGGTTTGGTCTCCAATCTGTGGTAATCACCGGTTTGCCCCGGGAAGTATGGATGGGGGGTTCCGGATATGGCGGAGAGCAGGGATTGAGAGGATGGGGGATATGTTTATAAAGGGGAGCTTTCCGAGTTTGAGGGCACTGGAGGAGAAGTTTGGATTGGTGAGGGGAAATGAATTCGGGTACCTGCAGGTGCGGGACTTCCTACGTAGACAGGTTTCAACCTTCCCGCTCCTACCACCAAGGGGGATTCAGGACAGGGTAGTTTCCAGAGGGTGGGTAGGAGAAGGGTGCGTCTCTGACATTTACAAGGAACTTATGGGGTCAGAGGAGACGCAAACTGAAGAGCTGAAACGCAAGTGGGAGGAGGATCTGGGAGGAGAGATAGAGGATGGTCTATGGGCAGACACGATGAGTAGAGTCAACGTGTCCACAACATGTGTCAGGCTCAGCCTGATACCATTCAAGGTTGTTCATCGGGCTCACATGACAGTGGCCCAGATGAGCAGATTCTTTGGGGTGGAAGACAGGTGTGCAAAGTGTGCGGGAGGACCAGCGAATCATGTCCACATGTTCTGGACATGTCCAAAGCTTAGGGGATTTTGGCAGGGGTTTGCAGATGTCATGTCCACGGTGTTAAAAACAAGGGTGGGACCGAGTCCAGAGGTGGCGATTTTCGGGGTGTTGGAAGATCCGGGAATCCAGTAGGAGAAAGAGGCCTTTGCTTCCCTGGTAGCCCGGAGACGGATACTGTTAGCTTGGAGGGACTCAAAGCCCCCGAAGTCGGAGACCTGGCTATGAGACATGGCTAGCTTTCTCTGTCTGGAGAAAATTAAGTTCGCCTTGAGAGGGTCACTGTTAGGGTTCACCCGGAGGTGGCAACCCTTCGTCGACTTCTTTGCGGAAAATTAATCATCAGCGGGGGGCGGGGGGGGGGGGGGGTTAGTTTAGCTTAGAGTAGGGGGTTAATAAAAGTGGGACCTGTAAAAGAGGGAGACGGCTTTTGCACTATGTTTATAGATTCATATACATTGCTTATTTTGTTGTTGTAAAACCAAAAATACCTCAATAGAATGTTTATTAAAAAAAAAGGGGAGGATCAGGGATTATGGGAGAAAGCAGGAGAGTGGGGATGAGAAACATATCAGCCATGATTGAATGGCGGAGCAGACTCGATGGGCCGAGTGGTCTAATTCTGCTCCGATGTCTTATGGTCTTATGGTTCTGCCCCATCGCAGTGCCCAGCTGTTTGTACCAAACATTTAGATGTGCACTGAACATGGGGAAGGTTCCAGACACTATTAAAATCCAGACTGTAATGCTGTAGATCTGCGCACCAGAGCTGGGCCATCCATCCGGGTCAAGCTTACAGCTGTGACACTGTAAGCTAACCAACAATATGGAAATTGCCCAGATATGTCCCAGCCACCTGAAGCAGGACAAACCTTGACCCTAATTACCTCCTGCCTAACCTTAAAGAAATGAAAGAAAGTGTTATCAATTGAGCTATTTCAGCACAGCAAGCAGGGGTGATGTCTGAATGGGACTTGGGAAGAGTTAGGACAAGGCTGGAGAGTTTGGGATGAGCTCAACTTTACAGAGTGTTCCAGGTGGGAAACCAGCCACAAGAACTTTGGAATGGTCAAGGCTGGGCATAAGAAGGATGTGGATGAGGTTTTCAAGAGCAGATAGACTGAGGTAGGAGTGCAGATGGGTGTGAATAAGTTCAACAATTTAACCTGGGCAGGTTCTAGGTTGCAGGTGTAGTAACCCTTATGAGGATCACGGGGTTACACTCATTGATTTCCCTGTGGGACTCATAGAATACGAGCTTCCCCACTCGTGGGTGGAGGCCCGCTCAGCTGGGACTTGTTGCCTTGCTATGTAAAAGCCGGCCCAGGCTGGGCGCGGCATTCTGGTAGCCCCGACTGGGGTCTGTTGTGTTGTCCGCCGCCATCGCGGCCGTTTTCTCTGACCTGAATAAACTCCTATTTGCATACCTTCTGGGGCCACCTGGGTCTTCATACCAGATTAGCGGCCAGGCAGTGAAGGTGAAATCTCCGCCCAATGATGGTTCCCGGACAGAATAAAGTTTTCTGTCTTTTTTTAAATGTTATCCCTTTCTCAGCATTACAAAGCCAATGTGTCGAGTGGACAGGGTGAACTCTTAATCTATCTCCTTGCTGGCTCCAAAAACCAATTCAAATTGAAATTGAATCCTAGTCATGGTCCCCACAAGAGGCACACTAGATCCAAGCTGACAAGAACAGGCATTACACCCGACCCCGGGCTTGATCTTCTGCTTGATCTTAGCCAAAAGACAGTTTTCTTTTGTTGCAAAAATATACTTTATTCATAAAATATCTGAAAGAAACATCACAAAACATCTCAAATAGTCTTAACAGGTATGTGCATTAATAATCACATTTTCCCCAGAGGTTAATGGACACTCTGAGCTGCTTCAATTCAGTAATAAGGACATTGTAAACATTTCAATATTTTCGTTACAAGATAGTGTAATTCTGTTCAGCCTACCCACATCGGTCACGTTGCAGTCTGGCACTCTGAGGTGTTTCAATAGAGTTACAAATGGGTAGGATTAAATGCACAGTCTGAGGGATTTTAACGGTTACCAGCCCCTCGATCTACATTGGCTGAAAGATCTTACAGTGACCTCTCCACATTGTGCCTTGACAGCGGCTGCCGAAGCCTGGGTCTGTCCCTCAGCGTGTAATCCTGGACCTTGGAATGTGCCAGTCTGAAGCACTACCATTCCTTGCGCTCCAGCAGCAGTTGATGTTTGACTCGGTGTGTGTCCCTGGGAACAGCCCATAGACACAGAGTCTTGCGTCACAGAGCTGCTCGGGATGAACCTCAACAAATACAGTCAAGGGCAGCACGATAGCACAGTGGTTAGCACAGTTGCTTCACAGCTCCAGGTTCGATTCCCGGCTTGGGTCACTGTCTGTGCAGAGTCTGCACGTTCTTACCGTGTCTGCGTGGGTTTCCTCCGGGTGCTCCGGTTTCCTCCCACAGTCCAAAGATGTGCACGTTAGGTGGATTGGCCATTCTAAATTGCCCATTAGTGTCCAAAAAATGTTAAGTGGGGTTACTGGATTACGGGGATAGGTTGGAGGTGTGGGTTTAGGTAGGGTGCTCTTTCCAGGGGCCAGTGCAGACTCTATGGGCCAATGGCCTCCTTCAGCACTGTAAATTCTATGATTCTATGATATCACTGCCTCTCTCTCCAGAGCTCCTTTGAAGATGCAGATTCCACAAGTAGGTGTGGGACCTTCTCTTCTCCCCACAGTCGCTTCATGGGCAGCATGTGGTGGCACAGAGACTTTGGGTGTACATGAAGGATTTGAAAGGGAGTGCCCTTCTCACCACCAATTAGGTCTTGCTGCTTGTTTCAAAGTTCTGATCAAGAGATGTTCAGGGAACCATCCAACAGGACCTTCCATCTCCTTTTCCCTTAGGGCCCCTTGAACATTATGTGCCGGCCACTGCTTGCTGGACGTATGATTCATGGTGTTGGCTTGCACAAATTTTTCCACAAGGAACAGGTGATATGGCATGGTCCAACTACTTGGAACGTTCTGCGGCAACGTGGCCAGACCCATCCTTCACAACATTGGGGACAGGTAGAACATTAGCACGTAGTGACACTTGATGTTTGCGTACCGAGGATCTGCGTACAGCTTGATAAAGCCACACACAAAGGTGGACATCAGGGTGAGGGTGGCGTTGGGTACGTTTTTCCTGCCTAAATCCGGAGATTTGTACATGATGTCCCTTTGGACACGATCCATCTTTGATCTACAGATGAACTTGATGGTGGCTCAGGTGACTGCTGCAGTGCAGGATCAGGGCATGGACCAGACCTGGCCATGTTGAGCAACATCGAGAGTACTTCACATCTGATGACCAGGCTCTTACCCGCAATAGAGAAGGAGTGTTTCTCCCACATGACTAGTTTCTGCCCTACTTTGGCAATATGCCCCTCCTCGATTTTGATGCATGCCCCAACTGTTCCGAACCATATCCCAGCACATTCAGATAATCTGATCTGACGGCGAAGGGGACAAAAGATCGGTCAGCCCAGTTCCCAAAGAACATGGCCTTACTCTCGGCCACTACTTCCCTCAGCTCCCCATGTGTGCGAACTGGGATGAAGGGAAATAAAGGTGTTTTGTGGAGAAGCCGAACTCTTGTCCCCTTTACTCTACAGCAACCCATTAGGTTTAAACACCGCCTACGTTAGCATTGGCCTCCATCTCGCTGATACCTAAGAAAGACAAAGACCCAACAGAATGCGGTTCCTACAGACCCATCTTGCTGTTAAATATAGATGCGAAAATACTGGCCAAGATCCTAACTAAAAGGCTGGAGGATTGCATACCAGAGGTGGTAGCAGACGACCAGACGGGCTTTGCCTAGGGTAGACAGCTAATATCAAACATCAGGTGCCTGCTGAATGTAATCATGACCCCATCTGGGGAGCGAACATCTGAGGTGATCATCTCCCTGGACGCTGAAGAGGTCTTCGACAGAGTTGAATGGAAGTATCTCAATGGAGGTACTGGAGCGGTTTGGGCTTTGAACAGGGTTCACTGCCTGGGTGAATCTCCTGTACAACACTCCCATGGCGAGCGTATGGACAAATACCACCAGCTCTAATTACTTCCAGCCCACTATCCTCGCTGCTGTTCGCCTTGGCAAGTGAACCACAAGTGATTGCGCTTAGGGCGGCAAAGAACTGGAAAGGGATCTGGCGAGGAGACCGAGAGTACAGAGTCTCGCTCTATGCGGATGACCTGCTCCTCTACATCTTGCACCCGCGAAGCAGCATGGAAGGAATCATGGCAGACTTGAAAGAGTTTGGAGTCTTCTCAAGCTACAAACTTAACCTGAGCAAAAGCGAGATCTTCCCGGTGAACCCGCAAGGGGAGGAGCAGAGCTAGAGGTGACGCAAGCCTGACACCTCCAAATCGCTCATGACTGCAAATGGATCGGCAAGTGGAACCTGACCAGCCTGACGGAGGGAGTAAAAAAAGGACATGCAGAGCTGAACACACTCCCACTCTCCCTGGCAGGGAGGGTGCAGACGGTCAAGAGGAACGTACTGCCCAGGTTCCTCTTCCTGTTTAAGTCCATCCCGATCTACATCCCCAAGGCCTTCTTCAATTCACTAGACAAACTGACTATAGCGTTTTTGCGGTCGAGCAGAATGCCAGGATCCCAAAGAGAGTACTGCAGAGAGCGAGATCCATGGGGGGGGTCTAGCCGCCCAAAACTGCAATATTACCACTGAGCAGGAAAGGGGTGGATAAAGAAGCCAGAAGATGAGTGGGTGCTTCTGGAGGGGGGCTCCTGCAGAGGGACCTCCATCCGGGCCCTAGTCACGGCGGCACTCCCATCCTCACCTAATAAATATTCAATGAGCCCAGTGGTGGTAGCAATACACCGGCCATGGAACCAACTGCGACAGCATTTCGGGCTAACTGAGATGTCTGATAAAGCCCCCATCTGCAACAATCATAGGTTCACGGCCAAGGCCAACCACACCCACATGTTCTGGCCTTGCCCCAGACTTGCTGGATTTTGGACAGCCTTCTCCGAGGAAATGTCCAAGGTGTTGGGGATGACGATGGAGCCATGCCCGAGAGTGTTCGGGGTCTCAGAACAGCCAGATCTCTTCATGGGGAGGAGGGCCGATGCCCTTGCCTTTGCCTCCCTAATCGCCCGCCACAACACCGCAAGGAGCGCGGGGGATGGGGCGAGGGGGGTGAGGGGAGTGAGAGAGGGGACAGGGAAAGAGCCAGACCCAGAAAAACAATGGGGAACGAGAAACAGGAAATCACAACCACCACTGTAAATAATATGCAAGAGAAAGAACGACGAGTATGTGTGTAAATAATTGAAACCGAGAGATGTGTAAATAGTTTTCTTTTATCCTCTGTCTCCGCCTGTTTGTCCACACTTATCCTTGTTTTATATACCACGCAAAACTCAAAAAACACATTATTAAAAAGAAAATCTCTGTCACTGCAGTATTATGACAGCAGAGGGCGAAGAACATGAGAAATGGCTTGCAGTCGATAATGTATTTGGAGATGTACAGTATCCAATACAGGCAGTACGTACAAAGAATAAAACATTTAAGTGTACCAATGTAATGCTGTTGAAACCTTTAACTTACCACAAAAACAGGGGACAGCTTCAAAGAAAACACCTGCAATTTTGTGCTACTTAATTTGGCTTTAATGAGAGACACCTTTCAGCAAATATTTGCACTGCGAGAAAGAACAAAGGCTGTACCTAGGTGACTGCACAGCCGGCTGGTTATTATGAGTTGCATGCACACACAAGGCACTTCGGGCTCAAGACAGAGTCCAGCCAAGCTGCAAACTGTACAATAGGGATTTAAAAAAAATATTGTGTACATATCTTCATGTGACTTTGGCGTTTTCTGGGACGATGTTGGTGGTCTTTCTTCTAGAACCTTCTTGTATGTTTGTTATATGCCTGGAACACTGTGGGAGAGCCTCGGCCTGTATTCCTGGTGATCTTTTCTGTTGTTTAAAAAACAATGTTCACATCATCATCGAGGGTTAGTTTATCTAAAATCAATTCATGTCGCCGCGGCCAAGGGCTGATTGAGGTAAGTTTTACAATCAACAATTTTTTCAAGTAATGTATAAAAATATGCAACATGATAGAAAAGCAGAGTAAAATAATGTATTGAACGTATTAAAATTAATAAGAAATGAATTACCGGTTTGATTTTATATTTGAAGTGTTTCTCACCTCTGTTAATACTGCAAGAACGGATACAGAAAGAAATCTATTCACCATAAAGTTTTCATCTTGGCTTGCGCTTTAGAATTGGTTGATTGTGACAGGAGAGAAAGAGGAAAAAGGAAGGGGGTGTCCCAACAAGGATAGATTCTGACTAACCCAAATGAGCTTCATCGCCATTCTGACATCTTCAAACCTACCTTCACCTGGTGGGGAATCTCCTGCTCAAGCCGTGGTGTAAAATCCCATTGGCATTAACGCAAACCCGATGTGAATATATTTTTGAGATTTGTGGAGCATCAGCCACTTATAAACAGCTGTTAAAATGGCGGCCAGTGGCAATGGGGCGGGGGGCACTCTAGTTTATAGGCCTTTGGGGGGGAAGAGGAAGAATTTAATTTCTCCCCTGAAAATAAATAAATTGAATTTTAAATAACGTGTCACAAAGATTCCTAATCAATGATACAACAAGATTATATTTTTGCTGGAATACGTTCAAAGCCATTTTATTGACAAAACAGGGGTGGGGGATGAAGAGAGAATTTCAACTTTTTCTCCACCAGGAGTATATGTGCCTTAGGGAAAGAATTTATAGTTATATAGCATTTTATGAAATCTCAAAAAATGCTTTACAGACAATGAAATAAATTCATGGCAGTCAGCCATTTCCCACAAGCAACAATGAAATGAATGATTAATTAACCTGTCTGCAGTGGTTGGAAGAACTATATTGGCCAGGACACTAATCTCTGTTGGGCATTAGACTAATGTGAACATACAACAGTTATTAAAGTAAAGTCACCATCGTCCCAGGTGACCATAGGCTGCTTTCTCCTTTGAGGGGTAGAGCTGACTGGTTGTGATTTAACCTGTGGATCACCACACCTCAAGGTTGCAATGGCAGAGCCTTCATGGAGAACCTCAGCCAGTATGGGAATTGAACCATTGCTGTTGGCCTTGCGCTGTATCACAAACCAGCTGGCCAGCCAAATGGGCTATACCGGCCCCCAGCAGATGGCCATTATTAAACTAGCTTTATTTACACCTCACCAGTAGAACAGAGAGGGAACACCAGCAGAACAAAGAGGGAAGCTCTTCGAATATACTACTCTCACTCCCCACTTTAAAAAAAAACTCAGGCATTAAAATATAAAATGGTACATGTACATACTTTGCAGGAATACAATATGAACAAACCAAAACTAACAATACTTAGAATCATAGAATCATAGAAGTTTACAGCATGGAAACAGGCCCTTCGGCCCAACCAGTCCATGCCGCCCAGTTTTTACCATTAAGCTAGTCCCAGTTGCCCGCACTTGGCCCATAACCCTCTATACCCATCTTACCCATGTAACTATCTAAATGCTTTTTGAAAGACACAATTGTACCCGCCTCTACTACTACCTCTGGCAGCCCATTCCAGACACTCACTACCCTCTGAGTGAAGAAATTGCCCCTCTGGGCCCTTCTGAATCTCTCCCCTCTCACCTTAAACCTATGCCCTCTAGTTTTAGACTCCCCTACCTTTGGGAAAAGATGTTGACTATCTACCTTATCTATGCCCCTCATTATTTTATAGACCTCTATAAGATCACCCCTAAGCCTCCTACGCTCCAGGGAAAAAAGTCCCAGTCTATCCAGCCTCTCCTTATAACTCAAACCATCAAGTATCGGCAACATCCTAGTAAATCTTTTCTGCACTCTTTCTAGTTTAATAATATCCTTTCTATAATAGGGTGACCAGAACTGCACACAGTATTCCAAGTGTGGCCGTACCAATGTCTTGTACAACTTCAACAAGACGTCCCAACTCCTATATTCAATGTTCTGACCAATGAAACCAAGCATGCCGAATGCCTTCTTCACCACCCTGTCCACCTGCGACTCCACCTTCAAGGAGCTATGAACCTGTACTCCTAGATCTCTTTGTTCTATAACTCTCCCCAACGCCATACCATTAACTGAGTAGGTCCTGGCCTGATTCGATCTGCCAAAATGCATCACCTCACATTTATCTAAATTAAACTCCATCTGCCATTCGTCGGCCCACTGGCCTAATTGATCAAGATCCCGTTGCAATCCTAGATAACCTTCTTCACTATCCACTGTGCCACCAATCTTGGTGTCATCTGCAAACTTACTAACCATGCCTCCTAAATTCTCATCCAAATCATTAATATAAATCACAAATAACAGTGGACCCAGCACCGATCCCTGAGGCACACCACTGGTCACAGGCCTCCAGTTTGAAAAACAACCCTCTACAACCACCCTCTGCATTCTGTCGTCCAGCCAATTTTGAATCCAATTGGCAACCTCACCCTGGATCCCGTGAGCTTTAACCTTCTGCAACAACCTACCATGCGGTACCTTGTCAAAGGCTTTGCTAAAGTCCATGTAGACAACGTCTACTGCACTGCCCTCATCTACCTTCTTGGTCACTCCCTCAAAAAACTCAATCAAATTTGTGAGACATGATTTTCCACGCACAAAGCCATGCTGACTGCCCCGAATCAGTCCTTGCCTCTCTAAATGCTTGTAGATCCTGTCTCTCAGAATACCTTCTAGCAACTTACCTACTACAGACGTTAGGCTCACCGGTCTGTAGTTCCCAGGCTTTTCCCTGCTGCCCTTCTTAAACAAGGGCACAACATTCGCCACTCTCCAATCTTCAGGCACCTCACCTGTGGCTGCCGATGATTCAAATATCTCGGTTAGGGGACCCGCAATTTCCTCCCTAGCCTCCCACAACATCCTGGGATACATTTCATCAGGTCCCGGGGATTTATCTACCTTGATGCGCTTTAAGACTTCCAGCACCTCCTCCTCTGTAATATGCACACTTCTCAAGACATCACTATTTATTTCCCTTAGTTTCCTAACATCCATGCCTTTCTCCACCGTGAATACTGATGAGAAATATTCATTCAGGATCTCACCCAACTCTTGTGGCTCTGCACATAGATGCCCTTGTTGATCCTTAAGAGGCCCTACTCTGTCCCTAGTTACTCTTTTCCCCTTTATGTATCTGTAGAATCTCTTTGGATTCTCCCTTGCATTATTTGCCAAAGCAATTTCATGTCCCCTTTTTGCCCTCCTGATTTCCCTCTTAACTCTATTTCGACAATCTCTATACTCTTCAAGGGATCTACTTGATCCCAGTTGCTTATGTACGTCATATGCCTCCTTCTTCTTTTTGACCAGAGTCTCAATATCTCGAGTCATCCAGGGTTCCCTACTTCTACCAGCCTTGCCCTTCACTCTAAAGGGAATGTGCTTACCCTGCACCCTGGTTAACACATTTTTAAAAGCCTCCCATTTACCAGCCGTCCCTTTGTCTGCCAATAGTCTCCCCCAATCTACCTCTGCAAGTTCCTGTCTGATACCATCAAAATTGGCCTTGCCCCAATTAAGAATTTTAACTCTTGGGCCAGACCTATCATTCTCCATAGCTATCTTAAAACTAATGGAATTATGGTCACTTGTCCCAAAGTGATCCCTCTCTCGCACTTCTGTCACTTGCCCTTCCTTATTTCCCAAGACGAGGTCAAGTTTTGCCCCCTCTCTAGTCGGTCCATCCACATACTGAATGAGAAATTCCTCCTGAATACACTCAACAAATTTCCCTCCATCCAAGCCCCTAATGCTATGGCTGTCCCAGTCAATGTTGGGAAAGTTAAAGTTAAAGAATTTAATACAGTAAGAAGTCTTACAACACCAGGTTAAAGTCCAACAGATATCTTTCGAATCACTAGCTTTCGGAGCACAGCTCCTTCCTCAGGTGAAGGACCTGGTGTTGTAAGACTTCTTAGTGTGCTCACCCCAGTCCAATGCAAGCAGCTCCACATCATGGCTACCATCGACACCGAAAATGTAATAATTTGGGGTGCATTATTTGTTTCTGCTGTGATCACGGTAGGAGGTTGATCATACTCTCCTTTTGTAAGAATTCCTCTTTCAAACAAATGGTCTTGACGACACTGATGGAGTCCCTCTCCAATCTTCACTGGAGTTTTATTTATTCGTTCACAGAATATGGGTTGCAACTACCAAGGCCAGTATTTATTGCCCATCCCTAATTGTCCTTGTGAAGGTGGCAGTGGGCTATCTTCTTGAACCGCTGCAGACTATGTGATGTAGATACAGTGCTGTTAAGAAGGGAGTTCCAGCATTTTGACCCAGTGACAGTGAAGGAACGGTGGTGTTCCAGGTCAGGATGGTGAGTGGTTTGGAGGAGATCTTCCATGTGATGGTGTTCTCATGTGTCTGCCACCTTTGTCCTTCTAGATGGTAGAGGTCACAGGTTAGGAAGATGCTGCCGATGGAACCTTGGTAAGTTGCTGCAGTGCATCCCATGTGTCAGTGGTGGAAGAAGTGAATCTTTAAGGTGTAAAATGGGGTGTAAATCAAATGGGTTGTTATTTCCTTTGATGGCATTGAGTTTCTTGGGGTATTTTTGGAGCTGCACTCATCCAGACGAGTGAGGGTATTCAATCATACTCCTGACATGGCCTTGTAGATTGTGGACGGGATTTGGGAAGTCAGGAGGTCATTTACTTGCTGCAGAATTCCCAGCCTCTGACCTGCTCTTGTAGCCACAATATTCATGTGGCTTGTCCAGTTCAGGTTCTGGTCAATGGTAAACCCAGGAAGGAGAAGAAGGGGTGAGGGGGGTTCCTGGATGGGTTGGAGTTTCCCAAGGTGGAGGAGGGGCAGGCTCAGGGCCTGCAGGCCCCGATTGTTCTGAGGGAGATGATGCAGGCGGGGAAGGTCCCAGGTCCAGACGGGTTCCCAGTAGAGTTTTATATAAGGTTTGGGGCAGAGCTGGGGCCACTGCTGGTGAAGATGTAAAATGAGGTGAGGGAGAAGGTGGAACTGCCCCTACTTTATCGCAGACTTCCATCTCCCTGATTATAAAGAAGGATAAGGACCCGGAGAAGTGTGGGTTGTACCACCCAATGTCGTTAATGAATGTTGATGCCAAGCTTTTGGTGAAGATGCTTGGTGAATTGAGGACTATGTGCTGGAGATGATTGGGGAGGATCAAACGGGTTTTGTGAAAGGAAGATAACCGTCGGCGAATGTGTGGAGGTTACTGAACGTGATTATGATGCCCTCAGAGGGACAGAAGTTTGAGGTAGTGGTGGCGATGGACACAGAGAAGGCTTTTGCCCGGATGGAGTGGGCGTATCTGTTCGAGGTGCTGCGGTGGTTTGAGTTCGGGCAGGGGTTCGTGGATTGGGTTCAGCTGCTGTATAATGTGCCAATGGCGAGTGTGCGGACGAATCGAGTGAGTTCGGGGTACTTTGGACTTCACCGCAGGACAGGGTAGGGGTGCCTGCTCTCCCCGATGCTTTTGCCGTGGCGATATTGCCTTTGGCAATGGCGCTTAGGGCGTCTAGGGACTGGAGACGAATTGTACGGGGGACGGGGGTGGGGGAGGGGGTGGGGTGCGGCTGGGGTTGCAGAACATAGGGTTTTGCTGTGTGCAGATGACCTGTTATTATACATTTTGGACCCGCTGGGTAGCATTGGGGAATTATGGAGATCTTAGAGGAATTTGGGGCGGTTTCCAGGATATCAAATGAACATGGGAAAGAGTGAAGTGTTCCTGATCAATGCCAGAGGACAGTAAAGGAGGTTCCACGTGGCTTGGAGCTGGACCTAGCTGCTTAGATTAAACTTGACTCGATTGGTTTGATCAGGAATAGTCAGCATGGCTTTGTCAGAGTGAGGTCACGGCGAACAAATTTGATTGAATTTTTTGAGCATGTGACCAGGTGTGTAGATGAGGGGAATGCAGTTGATGTAGCTTGTATGAATTTCAGCAAAGTCTTTGACAAGGTCCCTCATGGGAGATTTATAAAAAAGGCAAATACATATGAGATACAGGGTTATTTGATAAGGTGGATTCAAAATTGTCTTAGCTGTAGGATACAGAGAGTGACAACAGACGGCTGCTGTAGTGTCTGGAAGCCAGTGTCCAGTGATGTACCATATTATTCATCATTTTATAAACAACACAGATAACTATGTGGGGGGGGTATGATCAGTAAGTTTGCCGGTTACACAAAGATTGGTCGGGTGGTTAACAGTGAGGCTGAGTGTCCTGGGTCACAGGACGATATAGATGATCAAATGGGCAGATAAGTGGCAGATGGAATTTAAACCCTGAAAAGTGAGAGGTGATACACATTGGAAGGAGAAATTTGACAAATTGTATTCAATGAATGGCCTGACACTGGGAAGTTCTGAGGAACAAAGGGACCTTGGCGTGTTTTGTCCATAGTTCTCTGAAGATGGGAGGGCAGGTTAATAGGGTGGTGAAAAGACAAATGGGACACTTGCCTTTATCAATTGAGGTGTAGATTATAAAATCAGGGAGGCCATGTTAGAGTTGTATAGAACCTTTGAGGCCACAGCTGGAGTACTGTGTGCAGTTCTGGTCGCCACATTATAGGAAGGATGCGATTGCACTGGAGGGAGTGCAGAGGAGATTCACCAGGATGTTGCCTGGGATGGAACATTTAAGTTATGAAGGAGGTTGAATAGACTTGGGTTGTTTTTGCTGGAGCAGAGAAGACTGAGGGGTGACATGAGAGGGGTGACATGATCGAGGTGTACAAGATTATGAGGGGCATGGACAGGGCAGATAGGGAGCAGTTGTTCTCCTTAGCTGAAGGGTCCGTTACGAGAGGACACAAGTTCAAGGTGAGAGGCAGGAGGTTTAGAGGGGATGTAAGGAAAAACATTTTACCCAGAGGGTGGTGACGGTCTGGAATGCATTGCCTGGGAGGGTGATAGAGGCAGGTTGCCTCACATCTTTTAAAAAGTTCCTGGATGAGCACAAGTGCTATCAAATGTGATTAGGTAGGTAGGTCAGGTGTTTTTCATGTCTCGGTGCAGACTCGATGGGTCGAGCATCCTCCTCTGCACTGTATTTCCTGTGATTCTATGATCTTGAATTTGTTTTGCTGTTCTCTTACTTTGCCATTGACCTTCAGTAAATTAAGCATATTCCTTGGAGAGCGTTTAAACATTAACTTGCTAGGTGAACAACCTGTTGTGAACTGAGGTAATTCGGTATGGGGCAGAAAAGTGTCTAGACTTAACATTTATCCACTTGCTATAGCTATTGACCAAAATAAAGTACCTTTCCACATGAAACAAATTGTCCTGTACTCATTCCCATGGTTTCTTGTGTTTGGCCTGTAATGAAATGAACCTTGCTTGGATCATTTCTCAATCACAATTCTGACAGCTCTTCACTATCTCTATCTACTTTTGGATACCAAAAAAAAGCTTCCAGCCATGTTTTCATACTGACTATCTTTGTGTTTTCGTAATGAAAGTTTCTCTTGCAATCTCTCTTGAAATCTGGGCGGAATAATGACTCTTACTGAGACAACCTTGATCTGTACTCAGTTCATTTTCATGTGTGAAATGCTCCTATAATTTCTCTTCATCACATTGTTTAGACCCGCTACTCATGATATAATTGAGCACATTACTGAGCATTACATCCTTACAAGTTTCTTTACTCACTAATTTTTCTGGCAGATGGCATTTCATTTGTGTATAATATAATTCACAGGTAACCCAGGACTGAAAGTGAATCAGTCTACGCAGGAAATCGTAAACGTATGTCTGCATTAGCATGATCTGCGCTGACTTGTGATCATAGAATTTACAGTGCAGAAGGAGGCCATTCAGCCCATTGAGTCTGCACCGGCCCTTGGAAAGAGCAACCTACCTAAGCCCATACCTCCACCCTATCCCCACAACTCCACCCTATCCCTATAACCCAACTAACCTTTTTTGGACACTAAGGACAATTTAGCATGGCCAATCCACCTAACCTGCACATCTTTGGACTGTGGGAGGAAACCGGAGCACCTGGAGGAAACCCACACAGACACGGGGAGAACCTGCAGACTCCGCGCAGACAGTGACCCAAGCCGGGAATCAAACCTGGGACCCTGGGGCTGTGAAGCAACTGTGCTAACTACTGTGCTACCGTGCTGCCCTATATTAATATTGTATAATTTGCTAACTTTATAATTTGCTCTTCCTTGCTCAAAGACCAATTTGTGCTCTCTTAGCACTTCCTCAATGTTAGACATACTTTTTTCTGATTCCTTCTGTAAATAGTTTGACTTTATCTTCTTAAACCAACTATTTCCGATTGTATTATTCCTTGTGTCTGAATAAAGCTCGTAGTCTTACAGTTGAAGTGTGAAGAGTGTTCCATGACTTCCTGTTTGTCTAATATATAAATCTCTGGTGCTCCCTCTAGTGGTTACTTAGTTGTAGTGTATTTATATTGACCCCTTGTGTATATACAGTGATGCATATCACTACATCCCCCCTTTTTTGTTTTTACATATTTTCTGTACTTTGTTAAATAAAATTGTACAAAACAGGTAGATAAATGATGATATGTACAAGTTGTGAAGATATTGATGATTATACAAAGCCAATTAATATTTATGAGTCCAATCTTAATTTAAAAAATTATGAGTATAACTTTATGAATTTATTCTGTTGAGTTTTTTTTCTTCTGTTGCTGATGTGGTGATGTTGATTTTGTAATTTCTTTGTGAATGTCATCAGTAGTGTTCTTGTGTTTAAGTAACCAACAAGCCATCATGCGGTGTTCAAATGGTCGAACCACTGATGTTGACTGACGTGGACTTTTTTCTGTGCTTGTGGTATCGATTTAGTGTGTCATCTGCCTTGAAAGCTGGTGTGCTTGTTTGTTCTGGAGCAAATGTGAAGTTGTGAGATTTGTTGTCATGCCATGGTATGTTTGTACTCTTGTCATTGTTTTGGAGTATGCTGTTGCATTGTCCTTCATGTGCAGAGTTGTACCATGTTGTACAGGTCGTTGTTTCATTGTTGTTGTTTCTGTCGTTTCTGTCTTTGTTGTTTTCGTTGTTGTTCTTGCTGTTTTTGTCATGCTTGTTGTTTCTGTTTTTGTTATTTTCGTTGTTCTTGCTGTTTTTGTCTTGCTTGTTGTTGCTGTTGTTGTTGTTGTTATGCTTCTTGTTGTTTTTGTTCTTGTGGTTTTCATTGTTGTGCTTGTAGTTTTTGTTGTTGTTCTTGTTGTGCGTGTTGTTTTTGTTGTTGCTGTTGTTCGTGTTTCTGTTGTGCTTTTGTAGTTTCTGTTGTTCTTGTTGCGCTCAATGACTGTTCCGTGTGGATAATTTGAGTCATTCTCAAAGTTATTGGTATCTGTGTCCTTTATGGTATCTGATGTTTCATTGAGCATTTCTTCTTGAGGATTGTGAGAATGATCTGATGTTGCATTGATTTTGGTGGCATCAGTCATTTCTGGTTGATTTGATTCCTCTTCTTTGATTCATTGGTGCTCCTCTTCTGGAGTCATTCCTGGTTGATCTGCTTCATTTGTGACCTCTTGGTGCTCCTCTTCTGGAGTCAACGTCATCAAGGTTTCAGTTTCTTGTAGGTTGTCAAGAGTGGATGAGGTTTTAATTGATGCGGTCTCACTAGACTCATGAGTGGTTGTAACTTTGATTGTCAAGTTCTTTTGTACAGACGAGCTGAGATCTGTCAGTTTCGCTGTGATCTTGTGTATCTTATCTGGGAATTCTGATTTCCTCATCACTTGTCTCACATACAGTGGGTTGACTTACATTGTCTTCTTGTTGATTATGTGTGCTGGGTAGTCTTTTTGTTGTTCACGTGAGCTTGGTAGACTTTCATAGTCTGCTGCTGGTTTCTCAGATAAAGTGGCTAGACCTTCATGTTCTTATTCATGCATGGATTTCACTCTGGAGTCTTTAATTGCTTCCATTCTGGAGTCTGTCAACGATCCCTCGGAAGAGGTGTCCATCGCTCTCTCTATGGAGTCTTACATCGCTCTCTGTGTCAAATTGGAGGCACCCTTGGACAGGAATGCAAAGATTGGAATTTAGGATAGGAGTGGTGCGACGGGGATGGGGTGGGGACCCCTCCGAGTGACCTATTTGGGCTGAGGGGCCGGTAGGGCAGGACAGTAGCATAGTGGTTAGCACAATTGCTTCACAGCTCCAGGATCCCAGGTTCGATTCTTGGCTTGGGTCACTGACTGTGTGGAGTCTGCACGTCCTCCCCGTGTGTGCGTGGGTTTCCTCCGGGTGCTCCGGTTTCCTCCCACAGTCCAAAGATTAGGTGGATTGGCCATGCTAAATTGCCCTTAGTGTCCAAAATTGCCCTCAGTGTTGGGTGGGGTTACTGGGTTATGGGGACAGGTGGAGGTGTGGGCTTGGGTAGGGTTCTCTTTCTGAGAGCCGGTGCTGACTCGATGGGCCGATTGGCCTCCTTATGCACTGTAAATTCTATGGTCTTGCCCACACACCCATGGAGCCTCTGGCTCTGGTGACCCGCCCACCCCCCCAAATCCCCCTCATCCTGTGGGAGGGGGAGGGACGGTTCGGGATGCCTGCTGGGTGCGCTCGCCACCATGGTTGCTTTTGCTTATAGCCCTTTGTCCCTGTCAGTTCTCTCCTATTTGCCCTGCGCTTCCCCTGATATTCCCCTCACCCCTTTCCTGTCCTTGACTGTCCCCCCAGGTCTGACACTGTCTTTGTCGCTGTAAAGGCCGTCCTATTATTGAGCAGTATGGCAAACCTCCCCCCCCACCCCCTCCCTCTCCCCCCCATCACCCGCCCACTTCCAATAAAATGCTTGGAACAGCTGTCCCACTTAGCATTTTCTTACCCTCAATCCGGTCCTTCTTCTTCAGGTGTGTCTCTTGGACGAAGATGACATCGGCCCTCGGGTTTTTCAGATGTACGAAGACTCTGGGTCTTTTCACTGGGCCATTAAGTCCCCTGACATTCCAGGTGACTACTCTGATGCCCCGCTCCCTTGCAGGGTCACCCATATACACCAAGTGGACGTGCCCCTGCGCTCCAGGGTTTCCCGTTATTTGAGGGTCACCCAATATAGCTGTCTACAATGTCTTTATTCCTGTCGTCGCCATACACGACCTTTTGCAACCACTGTTCTACCCTCCCCCCTCCCCTCCCCTCCACTCCACCCCCTTCCCTCTGATCCCCCTTCAGAGCACACCTATCTCTCCCAACCCCCCCTCCCTACACCTCTGTGTGCTTCCCCCTCCCCTCCCCCGGCGTTCCCCCCTTCCCCCAATCTAGCATTGAACCCCATCCTGCTGCCGGGCACTCTCTCCCTGCTTGGAGCTGTGCCGTGGCCCCGCCCTTCACCCCTTACTTCCCTGTGCTAGCATGTTCACTATTGTGGTGGCTCTCCCCCCCCCTGGGAGCAATCTCTCAATTCCTTTCCTGTTGTGGTTGTCTCTCTCCCTCTCTCTGTACCCTCTCACCCCCTCTCCCGCTTCTCCTTTTCCATTTTGGTACCCTACTGCCCTCCCCCCTCCTCCTACGACTTGCATTTATGAGAAAGCGAGGCAACCTCATCCATAACAATTGTTCGTTTGTGTCCATTATTGCTGCTGGGGTTGCTTTCCCAGCCCATTCTTGCAGACAAAATCCCCCGGCTTCGCCTGGTGTGGTAAAATTGTGCTGCCTGTTCTGGTAGGTCACCCACAGTTTGGTCGGGTACAGCATCCCAAACCGCACCTTGTTTTTAAACAGAGCTGCTTTGGCTCCATTGAATTTGGCCCGGCACTCAGCTAGGTCTGTCCCAATGTCTTGGTACACGCGGATCGTTGCTTTTCCCACTTGCAAGACCTTGTGTGTCTTGCCCAGTTCAGGATCTTCTTATCTTGGAATTGGTAGAACTTGTCGATGATGGTGATGCACGATCAATCACTACTGAAGTGAGATTGTTGTCCAATTGAAGGCTTTAATGAACAAGTAGTTACCCCAGCAGCTCCGGTATAGAATGACTGCTGTGGGTGAAACACAGACTCTTACGCTCCGCCTGCTGGGCGGAACCAGCAGGCAAGTTCTACCACTCATACTACAGTATAAGGTACATCCCATCTAGGTACCGTGATACCCCGAATATAGCCTACCACAGATGGCTTGCAGTGCTTCTCCTGTTTTTCGCCTCTGCCGGCATGACCCGTGGGTCTGTTGTAGCCATCTCAGATGGCCACCTGCAAAGGACCTTGGGAATTATGGCCAACCCAGGACTCAGACACACTCAGAGCTTGTGTGAGTATTTGCAACCCAGATAGCTAGACGCGATCGAAACCCCCGCTCGTTTGCATTCTCATGGCCCATTTCCCAGAACAAAAGGACTGTACTCAGGTAACCGATACAGGTACAGACTAATCGGTGCCACTCCCTTTGCTAAGAAAGCCCAAACAGCCAAGGTCAATGGCCGCTCAGGACACGCCCAGCCATCAAGGCACCTGCCCCTTTATTGGCCAAAATCGAAGGCAGTGATTGAAGTCTGTTGAATTATTGGGTTCAAAGCTAAGGACCGCCCCAATGAGCGCGAAATCCCAGAGGGATAAAAAGAGACACAGCCATGTGTTCGGTCTCTCTTGGCCCCGGCGTACACCTAAAACCAAGTGTAGCATTACGACCAGAAGACAAGTTCAAGATCAATGATCGCTACCAGACAGATGAGCCCAGCAGAAATGAAGCCACTTCTTCTACCCAGCCACGCAAGATCCGAACAAAGGCCTTGTTCATCTGCAAAGAGCCGGTTACCCTGAAGTTAAGTATAGGTTATTGTAGTTGTTAGGTGTAGTTTAACTTGTAGTGTTTTATGTTGCATGTCGAAGCAATCCTTGTGTGTAAATAAACTATCTTTGAACTTGAACTGACTAACTGGTTATGTGGTCCTTTGATCAATATCCGGTATTGCCTTGTGGTGGTATTATTTGATACCTGGCGACTCTGAAAAGCAATATTATCATTAATAACTGCCATATCTAGTTAATTTGGCAACATTATTGGCGACTCTGGTGGGATCGCGACCAAGAAGTAATTTTGTCACTCCGAGAGAACCCACAAAACTTTGCATTAGAAATCCAATTGAGGAAAAGTGAAAGAAACCACAAGTGCAGGCCCGTATCGATCAAATCACCAAGATTCGGAAGTGTGTATTAACCTGCATGCGTACTAACCGGGATTTAAGGTAAACTCGCTAGATTTTGCGTAAAACTATCGGGAGTATTGTGAACCGGAAAATCGCCTAGGCCATACCCGCTGTTCAAATCACCGCCTTATTCCCCCCGTCCCAAATTGACGGTAGGAAAAGAGAAGTTAGAAGCAGAGCAAAAGAGAGCTTAGAGGTAGAAAAACAGATAACTTAACGGTAGGAAAAACAGAGATAATAGTAGCAATGGCCACAAAAGCGATGGAATGCCTAATGAACTCGCAGGAACACGAGGTCACAGCAACCAACAGAGCAGAGCAGTGCCCCATATGGGAAGAAGAGTTGAGGAAGTATTTGAAGAGGAAAGGATGGCACCTTTGGTCCGAGTTTTGTTCAAATGATGAGTCAGATCCAGGAAGCATAGGACAAACTGTCATGATATGCAGACATGCAGATAATGATATACAGACAGGTACAGACAATGAACACAGAGAACAGGACATGACCAATGAGCAGGCAGGACACTCAGGGGTGGTATCTCATTATAAAAGGCGCGAGGGATTCACACTCCGCCTCCTTCCACTGATGCACATCTACAGAGTGAGTCAGGGTGTACTTACAGTATCACACCTCCAGCACGTGGCTAAGAGCTAGTCTGGATCAGTCAGACAGAGTAACCACACTTAGGTTAGCAGAGAGTCGAACTCATAGAGAACTGTGCTAACTGTGCTACTGGTTCAATCAATCAGATTGAACTAACTTCAAGGTCTGGAGTATCTTTTGGTGAAAGCTGCATCCAGTTGCAACCTATGTTATCCCAGGGTACATAACACGACACAAACCTGGTGGGACAACCTAACCGAGGTACATAAGAAGAATGCAGCAAAAGTTCGTAAGCCAATGGCAATAGTGTCCTGTTTGGCACAGTTGCGAGGCACAGAGGAGGTTGTGAGGACGCTCCGCAGACAGCTAGTTGAGAAAGAGGAGAAGAATGAGGGAAACTATAGTGAAAGCGAAAAGGTTAATGAGCAACTCCGGGAACAGTTGCCAGCTAAAGATAAAGAGATGGCTGATGTCAAACGGGCACGCCAATCTTGTTTAGTTCACCTTAGCAGCTTTCAGACCCAGGACGATTAAGCCTACCAAGATACACAGCGCGCAATTTTGGTACAAGAAGAGACAGAACAGCAGGTAGCACAGTTAACAAGACAATGCGCAGATTTAAAGGCAGCTTTACGAGCGCTCCATAGCTCCATTATAGATCAAAGACAGAGCACAGTAGAGCACGCGAAATGTAGACGATAAACAGAGAAGTTGCAGTCACTGCTTTCAGTGCAAAATGGATTCAGAGATACCTTTGGACAAGATTTAGATGAGGAGAATGGCCCCAATTGGCAAGAACTAAATGAAACCGCCCATAGATATGTGGAGGATACCGGAAATCACAATAGAGATCCTCATGCCCCAAAAAGGAATGTACCCGCACCACCGACTGCACAGGCAGCACACACACCCATGCATCCAGTCACCACACAACGCAAGTCATCGGATCGGGATGAGCCTGATTTCGTTTACACCACCCCACTAACCATCACCCAATTGAGAGATGCCTGCGCCAAAATTGAACCATTCGAACCCACCGCAGACCCACAGAATTTCTTTGAGAGAGTACGACAGCAAACAGTTATGTACGGTCTAGACGAAAGGGAGGAAGTTAAGCTTATAGTCATGAGCCTTGACCCGTCCATTAGCTCAGCTTTACCAGTACCCCAGAATCTAGGAGGAGGAACCCTACAGGAGATGAAAACGGCCATTTTAGATGCAATCGGGTACAATAAGGGAGACCCAGTAGAAGGTTTGAACCATTGTAGGCAAAAGAAGGGAGAGCATCTGACTGCATTTACAGGTCACCTTTGGATCCAATTTAAAGCAGTATTTGGGGATTTGAACCGCGCACACTTAAATGAAGACGACACAAATAACTGGGCCCGCACTTTAGTCTCCCACGCCACAGAAGCAGGTCAAAAGGCTTGTGTAAATTACGACCCCGCAGACGCCACACATAATGAAATTTGGGTTTTAAAACGACTCTCCAGAGCTTGGGAACAATCCCTACATAGGAAGGCAGATCGGGAAAAGGCAGAGGCGAATATGCACCCAGTCAGGACTAATCAGGACCCAGAATGGGTAAATGAGGGCAGACATGAAGGACAGCACCCCAGAGCACAGGCACCATGAGGTTGCTATAATTGTGGACACATGGGACATTACGCCCGCGAATGCAGACAAAACCCCCCGAACCAGCAACGGCACCAGCAGTCGAACGCCCCACCTAGGAACAATGTTAGGCCCATACATAGCATTAGCGCCCGAACAAATAATGCAGTAAACAACACCACAGATTGATGGTGTTCGGACTCCACAACTTGGGGCTGCGACACACTCTGGGACAAATCAGGCAGACCAGTAGTCACAGGCACAGTCCGGGGACATCCAGTAGAGTTCCTTTGGGACACAGGAGGGTCCCGCATCACTTTAAACTCCTCCACAATGTTTCAGCGTGACAAATGGCCCACCACAGACACCATCACCCTTAGTGGATTTACAGGACATGTACAGCAGGGATACATTACAGCCCCCGTAGATATTCAGATCGGAACCATAAACACCAGGCACCCTGTTGTTTTAGTCGACTTGCCCCAAACAGCCGAGCACATTCTAGGAATCGACTTAATGAGCTCCCACAACCTTTCCTTTGACCCCGTGAATAGGTGTGTGTGGAAAATGGCCAAAACAGCGAGAGCCCCTGCCACGCTCACAGTAGGGGGCTACGAACATAGGATTTGCTCAGTAGGAGACTATTGGTTTGATCCGCAAACAATTAGTACAGACCAGACAATTAGAGATGTCCTCAGAAAACATAAAGCTGCCTTCGCCCAACCCAAACACGATTGTGGGAAGATCCCAGGCATGGTAACAATTTCAGGTCCCAATCCCAAGCCCCAGAAGCAATATGGTTTCCCACAGCAAGCCGAGGGTGAGATCTCAAAAGTCATCAATAGCTTACTAGATCAAGGAGTAATTTGGCCCGTAGCCTCAACAAACAATGCCCCAATTTGGCCCGTAAAGAAACCCGACGGTTCACGGAGATTAACCATTGACTTGTCACCCCATTAGCAGCCCCCACCATTGTCACGAGTTCCGAAACCATGCTCAAACAGGGTGTACACGCAAAGTACTTTACAGTGCTGGACATCAGCAATGGCTTCTGGTCCATTCCCTTAGATAAGGCCTGTCAATACAAGTTTGCGTTCACATTTCAAGGACAGCAGTATCCGTGGACATGCCTCCCGCAAGGTTTCCACAACTCCCCCTCCATTTTTCACCGACAATTGGCCAATGGACATTCCAAATTTTCCCGCCCCGAATGCCTTGTTCAGTATGTGGACGACTTACTCCTGCAGACGGACACAAAGGAAGAGCATGTTAAGCTTCTTTCAGAATTGCTAGGTCTCTTACAATCAATTGGATGCAAGGTCAACCCGAAAAAAGCCCAGATCTTAAAAGAAAAGGTCCTTTATTTAGGCACCATTATCACCCATGGGAAGAGGGAGATTGAACACAAATGAATTGAGTCAATAGTTAAATTGCCCCGGCCCCACAATGTCACTGCACTCTGGTCATTCTTAGAATTAGTTGGATATTGTAGGAACCATATAGATGGTTTTGCCACTAAAGCAGCCCCACTCTCAGAGCTCCTTAAAAAGAACGCCCCATGGGAATGGCTTCCTCAGCACACAGACGCCATCGATGAATTAAAACGCGCACTAGGCACAGCCCCCGCATTGCAAGTTCCAGACCCACACTCTCCCTATGCCATAGAAGTAGCGACCACCGACCGAACCCTATCAGCGGTACTCCTACAGGAAAGTCATGACCGATTAGGACCCGTAGCCTATGTCTCACGAATTTTGGATCCCGTGGAGCAAGGATTTTCAGCCTGCGAACGGCACGTGCTCGCAGTCTTTTGGGCAGTGCAGTATTTTTCATATATCACAGGCCTTAACCCAGTAACGATTTTAACCGAGTACACCCTAACACAGCTATTGAAATGAAAATGAAAATCGCTTATTGTCACAAGTAGGCTTCAAATGAAGTTACTGTGAAAAGCCCCTGGTCACCACATTCCGGCGCCTGTTCGGGGAGGCTGGTACAGGAAATGAACCGTGCTGCTGGCCTGCCTCGGGCTGCTTTATAAGCCAGCTCTTTCCCAGGTTCGATCCCGGCTCTGGGTCACTGTCCGTGTGGTTTGCACATTCTACCCATGTTTGCATGGGTTTCGCCCCCAAAACCCAACGATGTGCAGGTTAGGTAGATTGGCCATGCTAAATTGCCCCTTAATTGGAAAAAATGAATTGGGTACTCTAATTTTTTTTTATTTTAAGCCAGCTCTTTAGCCCTGTGCTAAACTAGACTCTCTACCATTGTTAGATGGTAGGTTAAAGGACGGTTCAGTCAGCCAGATTAGATCAGCTCGCTGGACACTGTTGTTACAAG
Organism: Scyliorhinus torazame; assembly: GCF_047496885.1. NCBI lineage: Eukaryota > Metazoa > Chordata > Chondrichthyes > Carcharhiniformes > Scyliorhinidae > Scyliorhinus > Scyliorhinus torazame. Next base: position 75,214,550 of record NC_092719.1, read on the forward strand.
GAAGGGACATTACAGTTAAACGGACAAAGACCCACACATTTTTAGCATACAACCTTCAGTATGCAGGAACCCCACATGAGTGCAGGATCATTGCAGCCAATGGACCCTTTATTCCGAAGTCACACGAGCAGGCATCAGAACACAGAATCCCCTGGCAATAGCAGACGATTCTGCCCCGCCCATCAACAACCTAGTCCAACCCTCCCCAGCCATGACAGCATGTCCACGCCCACAGACCCGACCTTGTCTCCGCCCACAAGTACGACTTTCCACCTTCAGCTTGATTCAGACGATAGCGCCAGCCTCCCCAAATTGACCATGATCACTGACCACTGGTACAACCTCCCCGGCCCCAGTCACTCCAGCCCCTGGAACCACGAGTAGGACATGTTTGGCCCCCAATATCCCGTTCCACAGCCAGAGCCACCGCCTGACAACAGTAATTTGCCCTTCACTGCCACTGCTCCTATGCCTCATGATAAACGAACCCTTTTTTGGCACCGCGACAACTCTTGTAGATTGGTAAGACATGACGATTCGGATTCCACGATGGCCCACGCGGCCACCGCACAAAAACGGCAGACACGAGTCTGGCAACCGGGAGATGGTGACGATTCCGTGTCTGACTCTTGTTATGGTAACCCTTTTACAACGCTTTTCCGTACAGAACCCTGAGGTGTCCAGATGATGAGAAAAAGGAGCCGCATAAGAATTTTGGTGTCCTACTTACTGATGGAGACTGCCCACCTTTTATTTCCTCCTTTCTTTCTTATTGCTACATGGTTTTAATTAATGTCGGCCTGACACCCAATTTCTTGATACAGTCATAGTTCTCTTCCAACGCCATTTACTGACCAATGGCCGTTAAAGGAACAATTGTTGGATCTTACATGTGTTACAAATTCTTTCCGCTCGTTTCGGTCACCCAGGTAGGGAGCAACGGAACTGATGCCCGCCCTGCCTGAGGACCCCAAATGCATCTGGTCAGCTAAGCTCGGGTAGTGGAGCAACGGTACTGATCACCTCCCTACCCGGGAATCCCACCCATTCTTGCCCCGTCGCGGCCCACACGTACCTCAAGTTCCCGTCACTTCGAGTACTCTGGAATGATTCTTTACACTTTTGTTATGGGCCAGGGTTTAGAGAGCCCCAAAGTGTATCATGGAGTTCACCTAACCCACAACTTTTAATAGATTGTGGTATGGGGAGCACACGGCCCACTCTACAGGCGCGGTACAGCAGAAATAGAAAACATTTTTTTAAAGCTAAACAATGTTTATTCTATGAATTCAAGTTAACCTTTTTAAAACATACAATGAACATCCTAGCAACCATTAATTCAAATACAACCCCAAAAGAATACAACACTAAGTAATCCTTTAAGCTTTCCTTTTAACATCCATATGACTTAAAAACAAAACCATTATCAGAAGCACATCAGGTTAAAGTCACTACTGAAAACATTTATAATTCTAAATTCATCAAATGATCAAGAGATAGTCTTTTGATGGCAGAGAGAACTTGGTCTGGCTTCAGCTCAAACAATGAAAACGAAACTAAAACACACCCAGCAGCAAACAGCCTAAAACAAAAGTAAAAAGCTGACAGGCAGCCCAGCTCCACCCACTCTCTGACATCACTGCAGTAATAAACACCCATTTCTTAAAGGTACTCTCAATACAGATACTTATACACACACATTGATAAACACCCATTTCTTAAAGGTACTCTCACATGACACTTTTCACTGTCTTTGGCAGATCTTAGTTTTCCCTTCTTGCTCTTATTGTGGTTTAAAGAATGCCCTTTGCCACAGCCTGTACACTCAACTCTTTACCTTCTGCGACTCTTTGGTCGCTTCCCCACCTGCTACTTACATGTTTGGCACACTTGGTTGCCACATATATGCTGCTATACACGAACTACCTCTGGACCCTGGGACGAAGAAACTTTATAAAACCGGCCGCCCTAAAATTCGGCTGGTAAAGATAAGCCTCAACCTCCCATGGTTGTGATTTAAGAAAGACTGGTCGAAGAAATTATCCGCCCGCTCCAAGCATCGACCACAAGCTGCGAGAGTCTCTGTACTTTAAAAATGTGCCTTTCTTGTCTCTCCAAAATGGTATTTCAAAAAATAAAAATGAGGGAGTCACACATGGTGATGATTCTAATGGGTAATTGAAGTTAAAGAGAGAAAGACGAGCAAAACGAGAAGTTAACCGAAGATGTTAACCAAAGATGCACTCCCAGGAATATACAAAGAACGGAAGACAGAAGACAAGATGAACACAGAACTGATGACCATCGCTGGACACCTGCAACTGCGCGAGTTACAAGCCTCTGTACCCTACACCACACCAGTCCCGAACATGACCACACAACATGATACCCCTAGCCCGGACACCACACCACACTTAGAGATAAACATAGATACCACCACTTGGTGCGAAAACATTGTAAAATGGTATTCCCTTTCCTACACAGTAGAAGCCCTTCTGGTGATAGCGATAATCTGCAGTGTCATCCAGACACTTAGACTCTGCAAATGGCGAAAAAGAGCCTCCCGCTCCCCGATATATACACTCCCAGCCCCCTTCTTCGGAATTCACCCAACCCAACAAACAATGTAACCACAGATAAAAATAAAGATTGTACACCTCTGTAATGTTGATAAGTTAAGTAGAAATGTGATGCTGCTGTTGGTTTAAAACTTTGTATTGTACATAAGTTCCTTTTTATATTTGCCAGCAGCATGAGAGTAGCTTACATAGTGATAGGTAGATATTCCCTTGTGCGAATAAGTTAAATGTGTAATAGTTGAGTGTTTTAGAGTGACCCCTTAGAGATTATGAATGTATGATGAGTTAATAAAACTTAGGTAAGTGCTCCAAGACATAGGACAGAGTAGTGTAGAACCTGTCCTTGACCAAGGGTAACCGGCACACCAAGGACGGATGAGGGATCAACAGTGTGATCCACCACGCTTCGCATTCAGGATCAAGAGGACGGGATGTAGCCATCTCAGATGGCCATCTGCAAAGGACCATGGGAATTATGGACAACCCAGGACTCAGACACACTCAGAGCTTGTCTGTGTATTTGCAACCCACATAGCTAGACACGATCGAAACCCCCGCTCGTTTTCATTCTAATGGCCCATTTCCCCAGAACATAAGGACTGTACTCAGGTAACCGATACAGATGCAGACTAACCGGCGTGACTCCCTTTGCTAAGAAAGCCCAAACAGCCAAGGTCAATGACCGTTCAGGACACGCCCAGCCATCAAGGCACCCACCCCTTTATTGGCCAAAATCGAAGGCAGTGATCGAAGCCTGTCGAATTATTGGGTCCAAAGCTAAGTACCGCCCCAAAGAGCGCGAAATCTCAGTGGGATAAAAAGAGACACAGCCATGTGCTCGGTCTCTCTTGGCCCCGGCCTACGCCTAAAACCAAGTGTAGCATTACGACCAGAAGACAAGTTCAAGACCAACGATCGCTACCAGACGGATGAGCCCAGCAGAAACTAAGCCACTTCTTCTACCCAGCCACGCAAGATCCGAACAAAGGCCTTGTTCATCTGCAAAGAGACGGTTGCCTTGAAGGTAAGTATAGGTTATTGTAGTTGTTCGGTGTCGTTTAACTTGTAGTGTTTTATGTTGCATGTCGAAGTAATCCTTGTGTGTAAATAAACTATCTTTGAACTTGAACTGACTAACTGATTGTGTGGTCCTTTGATCGATATCCAGTAAAGCCTTGTGCTGGTATTATTTGATACCTGGCGACTCTGAAAAGCAATATTATCATCAATAACTGCCATATCTAGTTAATTTGGCAACACTGTCTACTTCTGCGGAGTTGAGGAAGCTTTCGGCCTCGACCAGCTTACACAGCATTTGTGCCACATATTCACTGGGGATTCTGCCCTCCGTGCCCTCCGACAGACCGAAAATTCAGAAATGTTGATGGCGTGACCAGTTCTCTTGGTCCTCCACCTTCCCTTTGAGCTCTCCCTGGGTGGCCACGAACCTTGCCGCCTCAGCTTCCAGTGAGATGATCCAGTTGCACTGGTCGGTAGCCGCCTTTTTGTGCTCCGGCACCGTCGCCTCCTGTGCCTTCGATCGCCGCTCCGTCCTTTCCATCACCTCCTTGAAGGGGGCCAAGGCAGCTGTGACCTTCAACTTCACTGTCGCCATAATCTTCTTCGTTATCACATCTCTATGTTTAAGGAGCTCCTGTGTTAGGAGTTCCATCCACTGGTCGGTAGGGCAGTGTTTGTGTCGGCAATTCAGCTCGCTCCACATGTCCATCACCTGGATCTTTCTCTCCTGGCTCTTGCTGGTCTTATTGTCCTTTTGGCCCTTTTGTTGATTTGATGGCACATTTCTACAACTGTGGCAGTGTCTGAGGAGGGTGCGGGCTTTTTGTAGTTGACTTCGTGGCCGATTTTGGGGCTAAAAGTGCCTACTTCAGAGTTTCTAAAGGGAGAGCCACCTTTCGTGCGACTGCTCAGCACATCCTTGCCCCCTGGTGGTGATTTAACCTGGGGATCACACACCCCAGGGAAAGGTTGAGAAGGTGGGGCCTTCATGAATAACTTCAGCCATTACGAGAATTGACCCCACGCTGTTGGCCTCGCTCTGCATCATAAACCAGCTGTCCAGCCAACTGAGCTAAACCGGCCCCCAGCTTGCATCATTGACTGCACTTCAAACAAACTTAAATGATTGAACAGTGCTTTGAGACACCCTGAGATTGTAAAAGGCTATGGGTGGGGATTCTCCGTTCTCCGACGCCGATTTCATAATCGGCGATCAGGTGGAGAATACCTGTTGATGCTGAAATCGGGGGTGGCACCTCTTTGACGCAGGATTCGTATGCTTCGCCCCCTCCAAAATGGCACCATCGAAGCGCGCGCCACACGCCCTTGGGATGCCCTCAGTGCATCCAGAGTTCCCGACTGCGCGATTGACGTGTGGTCTCAGCTGTGCGGGAATCCGGTGTGGCGGCTGCGGACTGCGTCCAGCGGTGCCAGTCAGGTGGGAGCCATGTTACTGGCCGGGGGGAATTCCGAGAGGGCTATGGGGACTGGTGGGGGGTGGCCAGGGGTTGGTGAGGGCGTGGCCAGGGGAGCACTATCTGGCAGGCCGGGTCCGCGCACGGCCACACCATGTTTTATGGCGCGACCGCTGCAGGCCATCGCCGTGCGCGGCCACGGGCCCAGCCATTCTCCGGCCGTTTGTTTTGTGGAGGCAGGGCGTTTTACGTGGTACAGCTGCTAGCCCCTCACCGGTCGCAGGTTCAGTGAGGGGGTGCTGCCGATTTTTATCATGTAAAATGCCACAGATCCTCCGCACTTAGGGCTGGATTCTTTGCTTTTGAGGCAATGTCCGGAGGAAGTGTCTAGTTTTACGATGAAAAAGTCGGCGGCACCCCCGCACTGATGCTCTGCCCAGTGGGGGGCTAGCAGCCATGCCACGTAAAACTCCAGCCGCTCCCGACATAAACGGCTGGAGAATTGCTGACTCCGTGGCCATGCATGCGCACGGCGATGACCTGAAGCGGTCACGCCGTATAACATGGTGCCGGCTGCATGCGGACCCGGCCTGCCAGATAGTGCCCCCCTGTATCCCCCCCACGCCACCCCCGGACAACCCCCCCACCAGTCCCCCCAGCCCCCGCCAAAGCCCCCCCGGCCAGCAGAACGGCTCCCCCCCACCCCCCCATCCCTCCACCCAACTATGGCGGCGCTGGACACAGTCCGCAGCCGTCACGCGAGGTTAACGAAAACTCAAAGCACACATCCCACGCCATCGGGAGGTCGGCCCATTGGGGACAGAGCATCGGGGAAATGCCTTCAGGTGACGTCCTGAGGCCTTCCCAACGGCGTGCAGCGGCGTACTCCCCGATGATGCCGTTTTGGAGGGCGGTGGATCTTCCGAAAACAGGCACCGCCCCTGATTTCGGTGTCAAAAGGGATTCTCTGCCCGATCACTGATTGCGATATCGGCGTCAAGCAACGGACAATCTCGCCCCAGGCCTCAGAAACTGGGAACCTGGCCGTTTTTCTCTTATGTTTATGAGAGAACGCAGAGGAAATTGATCATATGCCATGAAAGGCGCATAAGTGCATTTTAAATTGAATTGATAGTAGAGGCCAAATTGGTTTTCACAAGCCAAAGACTTATTCAAATGTAATTCATGTATGTCTTAATGACATGTCTTTGGAAAACCTGCATCAATGGCGATAATGCTCCTGGAAACAGATTTTCCTTTTCCTCAAAGTTTGAAATAATTGAGAGTTTCGACACTTGTTCCAAACTCAACATGGATGGAGAGTCTCGAATCTTCACCTTTGGGATTATGTAAGAATTACATGATGCCTTGCGGGCAAATACAAATCACATTTCATGCCATTGAAGTGATTTGGTTAACAAAACTAGCTGGGGTTGAATGCACTTTGCACACTGAGGATGAAAGCTACTTTTAGATGGCTGTAATTGCTGGCAGAGTCCGCTACTTCTGAAGTACAATAATTCCAATCCTGCGGCAACATACCGGGGGGTGGGAGGAAGATGAGAAACTTGCTTAACTTTCAAAAGGATGAAGTTAGTTGCTCAGGCCATGACGCTATACTAAATAGCAGCATCTGTCACAATGCTGTTTAAGCTTCTCAGCCTCTGGGTTCATTCACCAGGCAGGAGAGAATGAAACATGAATTGTAACAAGCAGCCGCAAAGACTGATTTCAAGAGGGGACAGGACATCTGTAATTTGCAATCTTTTTATCTGAATGAAGCAGATGTTGAATTTATTGTTTGCAATTACATTAAATCAAAGATGAAAAGAATAATTCCAAAGATACATCTAACAAAAGTCATAACAAGACCATTTTGGAGAGGCTTCTTTTCAAAGGCTTTGTAGAATAAATATCTTTCTGGCAGAAATCTGCATTTCCCACTGTATTGAAGGATCACAAGCAGTGCTCCATTGAATCTGAATTCACAGTCGACTTAACCCCGTTAAAGAAAGAACTTACATATCTACAGAGATAGCAGCAGAGAAACAGGCCATTTGGCCCCAATCACAAGCCTCCTCTCACCCCTTTTATCTCTCCATAGAACCCATACAGTGCAGAAGGAGGCCATTCAGCCCATCGAGTCTGCACCAACCCTCTGAAAGAGCACACTACCTAGGCCCACTCCCTCACCCTATCCTCACAACCCCACCTTGCACATTTTTTTCTGAACGGAGATGTTCAATGTATTGTTTGTGACTGCTTTCAATCAAGATGACAAGAATACTTCCAAAGTTACATCTAACAAATGTCATCACAAGATTCAGTCCGAGTTTACTTCTCTGCTTTTGAATTCTATGTACTGAATGTTCCTGGCTTGGCCACAATCGGATGGGAATAAAGGTCAGCCCTCACTGAAAGCAAAAAAGCAGAATGTGTTAACAGCAGCAAAAGGGTCCGGGTTGTCTGAAAACAGAATGGTGAGGTCAAGATACACACTGACACTTGGGGGAAAAAATATCAAAATGGCGGACGGATATCAAAATGGAGGATGGGGATTATGGCCTGATGTTGTTGAACTCAATGTTTGTCCACAAGGCTGTAAACGTTAACTCTGTTTTTGTCTCCATAGATGCTGCCAGACCTGCTGAGTTTTTCCAGCATTTTCTGTTCTCCACACATGGGGCAAAATGTACCGGCTGTTCACGCCAACCGGATATTCCGGTCCCACCGATGGTGCACGGGTTTTCCGGTGAGAGGGGTGCAGTCAACGGGAATTCCCATTGACAACGGCGGGATCAGAAAATCCCACTTGTGGACCACCTCCGCCACCAAAAAACACGCAGTGGGTTGCACGGTAAATCCCGCCCATTATCATAGATTATCATATCATAGAATTTACAGTGCAGAAGGAGGCCATTCGGCCCATCGAGTCTGCACCAGCTCTTGGAAAGAGCAACCTACCCAAGGTCAAGGTCAACACCTCCACCCTATTCCCATAACCCAGTAACCCCACCCAACACTAAGGGCAATTTTGGACACTAAGGGCAATTAATCATGGCCAATTCACCTAACCTGCACATCTTTGGACTGTGGGAGGAAACCGGAGTACCCGGAGGAAACCCACGCACACACGGGGAGGATGTGCAGACTCCGCACAGACAGTGACCCAAGCCGGAATCGAACCTGGTACCCTGGAGCTGTGAAGAAATTGTGCTATCCACAATGCTACCATGCTGCCCTCATGCCACGTGCAACTCCTCCCCTCCCCTATATGCATTTGGGTGAACTTTATGGCAGGGTAACAAGCCAACATCCATGCCAAATAGCTTTGTTTTAACTCACAAACTCATGTCTTTTTTTTCTCATACTTGGCTCTCTGAAAATCTTTGAACTCTGGGGTTGGCTAGATGGACAAAAACACTTTTGCCTTGTCCAATAGATTCACATTTTCTATCTTCCCGATATCACTTCCTACCCAAAGGTTGTAGAATACTGCACCATTAATTTGATCGTACAATATGATGCTTCACACTGTTAAATAGAATAAAATATTTGAGTCACAATTTATAGAACAACTAATTTGTCACATTTGTCAAAAAAACAAACACATGACCACCCCCGCCACCCTTGTGATCTGCTCCTCCTCTCCTCTCCATTGTCCTTGACCATGCTGTCACCTCCTAAAACCATCTTCACCTTTCCCACAATGTCATGCTTGAATCCCTCCAGTTAGGTTTCTGCTATTGTCACGCTCTGAAACAACTCTTATCAAAGTGACATCCTATCAAGTGACATCCTATCTGACTGGTACGAAAGCAAACTGTCTTTGTCCTTCTCGACCTGTCTGCAGCATTTGGCACCGTCGTTCACACCATCCACCTCTAATGGCCCTCCATTGTTTACAGCTAGGTGGGACTTTTCTTTCCTGATTCTATGCTTAACCATCAAATCATTGTCAGAGAATAATTTACAATGGTTTCTCTTCCTATGGTGCCTTGCAGGGATCTCTACTTAGTCCCTCCAGGCTGACCCTTGGCGACATAATCTGATGGCACAGTGTTGTCTTGACATGTAAACTGATGATCCTTTCTCCATCTCCACCTCTTGACTCCTCCACTGTTGCTAAATTATCAGACTGCTCATCTGATATTCAGCACTGGATTTCCTCAAATGAAAATTGCAAGCCTGAGGCCATTGTTTTAAGTCCCTGCACCAAACTCCACTGCCTAGCTACCAACTCAATCCATTTTCCTGGTGACAGCGATTAAACCAATTGGTTACCACCACAACACACTGTCACTTAATGTTTGAAATATTTACCCAATTCCCCTCAGTAACAAGTAAACCGCTTTGGATACTGTTGAGATTTGATCTCCAGCACTGAGTCCGTCCCTGTGGCTCAGAAGGGAAGGGGGGAGAGCAGAAGAGCAATAGTTATTGGGGACTCGATAGTTAGAGGGACAGATAGACGGTTCTGTGGCAACGAAAGAGACTCACAGATGGAATGTTGCCTCCTGGGTGCCAGGGTTCGTGACGTCTCGGACCGTGTTTTCAGAATCCTTAAGGGGGAAGGGGAACAGTCACAAGACGTGGTACACATCGGTACCAACGACATAGGTAAGAGAAGGGACGGGGATTTAAAACAGGAATTTAGGGAGCTAGGGTGGAAGCTGAGAGCCAGGACAAACCATGTTGTCCTCTCTGGTTTGTTGCCGGTGCCACGTGCTAGCGAGTTGAGGAACAGGGAGAGAGTGCAAATAAACACGTGGCTGCAGGGATGGTGTAGGAGGGAGGGTTTCAGTTACATGGATAATTGGATTACATTCTGGGGAAGGTGGGATCTGTACAGGCAGGACAGTTTGCACCTGAACCAGAGGGGCACCAATATCCTGGAAGGGAAATTTGCTACGGCTCTTCGGGGGGGTTTAAACTAATTTGTCAGGGGATGGGAAAACGAGCTGTAGTCCAGAAGCCAGTGTTGAGAGTAGTGAGGTACTGAGGAGGGTATCAAGGTCACAGGAGTGTACCGGCAGGCAGGAAGGTGGGTTGAAGTGTGTCTACTTCAATGCAAGGAGCATCCGGAATAAGGTAGGTGAACTTGGAGCATGGATTGGTACTTGGGACTACGATGTTATGGCCATTACGGAGACATGGTTAGAACAGGGACAGGAATGGTTGTTGGAAGTTCCGGGGTATAGATGTTTTAGTAAAAGTAGGGAAGGTGGTAAAAGAGGTGGAGGAGTAGCATTGTTAATCAAGGATAGTTTAACGGCTGCAGAAAGGCAGTTCGAGGGGGATCTGCCTACTGAGGTAATATGGGCTGAAATTAGAAATAGGAAAGGAGCGGTCACATTGTTAGGAGTTTTTTATAGACCCCCAAATAGTAATACAGATGTGGAGGAAGAAATTGCAAAACAGATTATGGATAGGTGTGGAGGTCTCAGGGTAATTGTCATGGGTGACTTTAACTTTCCAAATATTGATTGGAACCTCTATAGGTCAAACAGTTCGGATGGGGCAGTTTTTGTACAGTGTGTGCAGGAGGGTTTCCTGACAGAATATGTGGATAGGCCAACAAGAGGTGGGGCCACATTGGATTTGGTACTGGGTAATTGTGGTAGTCACCACTAACTGTATCAGATGTAGTACGATAAGACTCATATGCTAGAGGTACATGGGTAAATCCCTGCCTGCTGGCTCCGCACAGTAGGTGGCGTATAAATGTATGTACTCACCGGTGCTGCTCTCATTCTGGTAGCAGCTACAGGAGGCCACACATCTTTGCTCAATAAAGCCTTGATTATTCACTACTCTTGTCTTTGTAGTAATTGATAGTGCATCAATTTATTGAGCAAAGATTTTAAAACGATGGAACTTCGCATCAAGCCTCATCGCCTACAGCTGAGCCCTCAAGCAGCCAACACTACATCCGCTTTTGACCACTGGCTAGCCTGCTTCGAAAGCTACCTCCGAACATCCGCTGAGGAACCCTCGGACGCACAGAAGCTCCAGGTCCTTTATTCACAGGTGAGCCCTGATATTTTTCCTCTCATCCGGGATGCGCCCACTTACACTGAAGCAATGGAGCTCCTGAAAGAACATTACATTCAGCCAGTCAACCAACTATACGCCAGGCACCTCCTGTCCACGAGACAGCAACTCCCCGGTGAGTCCCTGGACGATTTCTGGCATGCCCTGCACATCCTGGGGAGGAACTGTGACTGCCAGGCATTTTCGGCAGTCCAGCTTACAGAACGTTTAATCAGAGACGCTTTCGTTACGGGCATGGGGTCAGCGTGCATCCGCCAGCGCCTATTGGAAGGGGGTACGCTTGATCTTGCGGGAACCAGGAAGCTCGCCAATTTGTTAATTACTTAATTATAATTTAGAGGGGTATCTAAGCCAGAGATCGGAGAGTACTATATTTAGCTTTCGCATTTCTATTAGAAATCTAGTGCTAGGAAACAGATAGTTAACAGTAACAATGTTGGGGGTTTACTACAGGCCTCCCAACAGCCAGCGCGAGATAGAGGAGCAGATCATAGGTCATAGGTCATAGAAATTTTTGAACTCCCATTGGGAGCTCTTCCGGGGCAGGTGTGACCTATATAAGAAGGACGAGTTGCATCTAAACCGGAGAGGCATAAATATCCTGGCCGCGAGGTTTGCTAGTGTCACACGGGAGGGTTTAAACTAGTATGGCAGGGGGGTGGGCACGGGAGCAATAGGTCAGAAGGTGAGAGCATTGAGGGAGAACTAGGGAATAGGGACAGTGGGGCTCTGAGGCAGAGCAGACAGGGAGAAGTTGCTGAACACAGCGGGTCTGGTGGCCTGAAGTGCATATGTTTTAATGCAAGAAGTATTACGGGTAAGGCAGATGAACTTAGAGCTTGGATTAGTACTTGGAACTATGATGTTGTTGCCATTACAGAGATCTGGTTGAGGGAAGGGCAGGATTGGCAGCTAAACGTTCCAGGATTTAGATGTTTCAGGCGGGAAAGAGGGGGATGTAAAAGGGGAGGCGGAGTTTCGCTACTGGTTCGGGAGAATATCACAGCTGTACTGCGGGAGGACACCTCAGAGGGCAGTGAGGCTATATGGGTAGAGATCAGGAATAAGAAGGGTGCAGTCACAATGTTGGGGGTTTACTACAGGCCTCCCAACAGCCAGCGGGAGATAGAGGAGCAGATCATAGGTCATAGGTCATAGAAGGCAGAGAGTAGCAATGGAAGGATGCTTTTCTAATTGGAGGGCTGTGACCAGTGGTGTTCCACAGGGATCAGTGCTGAGACCTTTGCTCTTTGTAGTATATATAAATGATTTGGAGGAAAATGTAACTGGTCTGATTAGTAAGTTTGCAGACGACACAAAGGTTGGTGGAATTGCGGATAGCGATGAGGACTGTCAGAGGATACAGCAGGATTTAGATTGTTTGGAGACTTGAGCGGAGAGATGGCAGATGGAGTTTAATCCGGACAAATGTGAGGTAATGCATTTTGTAAGGTCTAATGCAGGCAGGGAATATACAGTGAATGGTAGAACCCTCAAGAGTATTGAAAGTCAAAGAGATCTAGGAGTACAGGTCCACAGGTCATTGAAAGGGGCCACACAGGTGGAGAAGGTAGTCAAGAAGGCATACGGCATGCTTGCCTTCATTGGCCGGGGCATTGAGTATAAGAATTGGCAAGTCATGTTGCAGCTGTATAGAACCTTAGTTAGGCCACACTTGGAGTATAGTGTTCAATTCTGGTCGCCACACTACCAGAAGGATGTGGAGGCTTTAGAGAGGGTGCAGAAGAGATTTACCAGAATGTTGCCTGGTATGGAGGGCATTAGCTATGAGGAGCGGTTGAATAAACTCTGTTTGTTCTCACTGGAACGAAGGAGGTTGAGGGGAGACCTGATAGAGGTCTACAAAATTATGAGGGGCATAGACAGAGTGGATAGTCAGAGGCTTTTCCCCAGGGTAGAGGGGTCAATTACTAGGGGACATAGGTTTAAGGTGAGAGGGGCAAGGTTTAGAGTAGATGTACGAGGCAAGTTTTTTACGCAGAGGGTAGTGGGTGCCTGGAACTCGCTACCGGAGGAGGCGGTGGAAGCAGGGACGATAGTGACATTTAAGGGGCATCTTGACAAATACATGAATAGGATGGGAATAGAGGGATACGGACCCAGGAAGTGTAGAAGATTGTAGTTTAGTCGGGCAGCATGGTCGGCACGGGCTTGGAGGGCCGAAGGACCTGTTCCTGTGCTGTACATTTCTTTGTTCTTTGTTGTTCTTTGTTCAGATAGGTAGACAGATTTTGGAAAAGAGTAAAAACAACAGGGTTGTGGTGATGGGAGACTTCAACTTCCCCAATATTGACTGGGACTCACTTAGTGCCAGAGGCTTAGACGGAGCGGAGTTTGTAAGGAGCATCCAGGAGGGCTTCTTAAAACAATATGTAGACAGTCCAACTAGGGAAGGGGCGGTACTGGACCTGGTATTGGGGAATGAGCCCGGCCAGGTGGTAGATGTTTCAGTAGGGGAGCATTTCGGTAACAGTGACCACAATTCAGTAAGTTTTAAAGTACTGGTGAACAAGGATAAGAGTGGTCCTAGGATGAATGTGCTAAATTGGGGGAAGGCTAATTATAACAATATTAGGCGGGAACTGAAGAATATAGATTGGGGGCGGATGTTTGAGGGCAAATCAACATCTGACATGTGGGAGGCTTTCAAGTGTCAGTTGAAAGGAATTCAGGACCGGCATGTTCCTGTGAGGAAGAAGGATAAATGCGGCAATTTTCGGGAACCTTGGATAACGAGAGATATTGTAGGCCTCGTCAAAAAGAAAAGGGAGGCATTTGTCAGGGCTAAAAGGCTGGGAACAGACGAAGCCTGCGTGGAATATAAGGAAAGTAGGAAGGAACTTAAGCAAGGAGTCAGGAGGGCTAGAAGGGGTCACGAAAAGTCATTGGCAAATAGGGTTAAGGAAAATCCCAAGGCTTTTTACATGTACATAAAAAGCAAGAGGATAGCCAGGGAAAGGGTTGGCCCACTGAAGGATAGGCAAGGGAATCTATGTGTGGAGCCAGAGGAAATGGGCGAGGTACTAAATGAATACTTTTGCATCAGTATTCACCAAAGAGAAGAAATTGGTAGATGTTGAGTCTGGAGAAGGGTGTGTAGATAGCCTGGGTCACATTGAGATCCAAAAAGACGAGGTGTTGGATGTCTTAAAAAATATTAAGGTAGATAAGTCCCCAGGGCCTGATGGGATCTACCCCAGAATACTGAAGGAGGCTGGAGAGGAAATTGCTGAGGCCTTGACAGAAATCTTTGGATCCTCACTGCCTTCAGGGGATGTCCCGGAGGACTGGAGAATAGCCAATGTTGTTCCTCTGTTTAAGAAGGGTAGCAAGGATAATCCAGGGAACTACAGGCCGGTGAGCCTTACTTCAGTGGTAGGGAAATTACTGGAGAGAATTCTTCGAGACAGGATCTACTCCCATTTGGAAGCAAATGGACGTATTAGTGAGAGGCAGCATGGTTTTGTGAAGGGGAGGTCATGTCTCACTAACTTGATAGAGTTTTTCGAGGAGGTCACTAAGATGATTGATGCAGGTAGGGCAGTGGATGTTGTCTATATGGACTTCAGTAAGGCCTTTGACAAGGTCCCTCATGGTAGACTAGTACAAAAGGTGAAGTCACACGGGATCAGGGGTGAGCTGGCAAGGTGGATACAGAACTGGCTAGGTCATAGAAGGCAGAGAGTAGCAATGGAAGGATGCTTTTCTAATTGGAGGGCTGTGACCAGTGGTGTTCCACAGGGATCAGTGCTGGGACCTTTGCTCTTTGTAGTATATATAAATGATTTGGAGGAAAATGTAACTGGTCTGATTAGTAAGTTTGCAGACGACACAAAGGTTGGTGGAATTGCGGATAGCGATGAGGACTGTCAGAGGATACAGCAGGATTTAGATTGTTTGGAGACTTGAGCAGAGAGATGGCAGATGGAGTTTAATCCGGACAAATGTGAGGTAATGCATTTTGTAAGGTCTAATGCAGGCAGGGAATATACAGTGAATGGTAGAACCCTCAAGAGTATTGAAAGTCAAAGAGATCTAGGAGTACAGGTCCACAGGTCATTGAAAGGGGCAATACATGTGGAGAAGGTAGTCAAGAAGGCATACGGCATGCTTGCCTTCATTGGCCGGGGCATTGAGTATAAGAATTGGCAAGTCATGTTGCAGCTGTATAGAACCTTAGTTAGGCCACACTTGGAGTATAGTGTTCAATTCTGGTCGCCACACTACCAGAAGGATGTGGAGGCTTTAGAGAGGGTGCAGAAGAGATTTACCAGAATGTTGCCTGGTATGGAGGGCATTAGCTATGAGGAGCGGTTGAATAAACTCTATTTGTTCTCACTTGAACGACGGAGGTTGAGGGGCGACCTGATAGAGGTCTACAAAATTATGAGTGGCATAGACAGAGTGGATAGTCAGAGGCTTTTCCCCAGGGTAGAATGGTCAATTACTAGGGGGCATAGGTTTAAGGTGAGAGGGGCAAGGTTTAGAGTAGATGTACGAGGCAAGTTTTTTTACACAGAGGGTAGTGGGTGCCTGGAACTCGCTACCGGAGGAAGTGGTGAAAGCAGGGACGATAGTGACATTTAAGGGGCATCTTGACAAATACATGAATAGGATGGGAATAGAGGGATACGGACCCAGGAAGTGTAGAAGATTGTAGTTTAGTCGGGCAGCATGGTCGGCACGGGCTTGGAGGGCCGAAGGGCCTGTTCCTGTGCTGTACATTTCTTTGTTCTTTGTTAGCAGTGGACTCCCATAATATCCAGTCGTATGCCCCCGACCACACGGCACCCTCATGGGCATCGTGGGCCCCACCAGCTACTGACCCCAGCCCACTGCAAGCCTGCGCCGCACGGCAGCCAGCGAACCCCGGGGGCCCAAACGCTACTTGTGCGGGCAGAACAAACATCCCCGGCAGCGCTGCCCGGCGCGGAACGCAACCTGCAACGGAGGCAGAACGAAGGGACATTTTGCTGCTGTGTGCCAGGTCCGGTCGGTCGCCACTGTTTCTAGGCCCAGCGTTCCTACACCCACCCACGTGCAACCCACGGGTGCCGCCATTTTCCTTCTCGCAAGCCACGTGCAACCCGTGTGGGCACCGCCATCTTTTTTTCCGCAGGCCACGTGCGGCCCGTGGGTGCCGCCATCTTTAATGCCGCCCGCCATGTGCGTCCCGTGGGCGCCGCCATCTTGGGCGTAATTTTGGACGGCGCCTCAGGACCCCTGCTCGTCGGGAAGCTCGTCTGGCCGTTCATCGCCTGTCACCACCGCTGACCAGCCCGGGGCTTCCCAGCATCGGCCGCAGCTCGCCTCGATCACCTTGGATCAGTCCCGGCCCCACAACCTCACAACGACAACGGTGAAAATCGATGGGCACAAGACGTCCTGCCTTTTTGACTGCGGGAACACGGAAAGCTTCATCCACCCCATGACGGTAAGGCGCTGCTCCCTCGCGGTACACCCCGTTACCCAAAGAATCTCCCTGGCCTCGGGATCCCACTCCGTGGAAATCCTGGGGTACTGCATCGCGACCCTCACTGTCCAAGGCGTAGAGTTCAGCAACTTCCGGCTCTACGTCCTCCCCCACCTCTGCGCTGTCCTTTTACTCGGCCTGGACTTCCAGTGCCACCTCCAAGCTTAACTTTAAAATTCAACGGACCCCTACCCCCCCTCACCATATGCTGCCTCACGACTCTTAAGATCGATCCACCTTCCTTGTTTGCAAACCTCACCCCGGATTGCAAACCCGTCGCCACCAGGAGCAGACGGTACAGTGCCCAGGACAGGGCCTTCATCAGGTCGGAGGTCCAGCAGCTTCTGAGGGAAGGCATCATTGAGGCCAGCAACAGCCCCTGGAGAGCCCAAGTGGAAGTAGTAAAGACTGGGGAGAAGCACAGGATGGTCATTGACTACAGTCAGACCATTAATCGGTACACGCAGCTCGACGCGTATCCCCTCCCACGCATATCTGATATGGTCAATCAGATTGCACAGTATTGAGTCTTTTCCACAGTGGACCTGAAGTCTGCCTACCACCAGCTCCCCATCCGCCCGGAGGACCACCAATACACTGCGTTCGAAGCAGATGGCCGCCTCTATCACTTCCTTAGGGTTCCCTTCGGCGTCACTAATGGGGTCTCGGTATTCCAACGTGAGATGGACCGAATGGTTGACCGATACGAACTGCGGGCCACCTTCCCGTACCTCAACAACGTCACCATCTGCGGCCATGATCAGCAGGATCACGACGCTAACATTCTAAAATTTCTCCACACTGCCAAACTCCTTAATCTCATGTAAAATAAGGAGAAATGTGTGTTCCGCACCAACCGCTTTGCCATTCTTGGCTATGTCGTGGAAAATGGAGTTCTAGGGCCCGACCTCGACCGCATGCGCCCCCTCATGGAACTCCCCCTCCACCACTGCCCCAAGGCCCTGAAACGGTGCCTGGGGTTCTTCTCCTATTACGCCCAGTGGGTCCTTAACTATGCGGACAAGGCCCGCCCACTCATTCAGTCCACAGTCTTTCCCCTGATGGCTGAGGCCCGCCAGGCCTTTAACCGCATCAACGCAGACATCGCCAAGGCCACGATGCACATGGTCGACAAGTCCCTCCCCTTTCAGGTCGAGAGCGATGCATCGGACATAGCTCTGGCCACCACCCTCAACCAAGTGGGCAGGCCCGTGGCATTTTTGTCCCACACCCTCCATGCCTCCGAAATTCGGCACTCCTCTGTCGAAAAGGAGGCCCAAGCCATTGTGGAAGCTGTGCGGCATTGGAGGCATTACCTGGCCAGCAGGAGATTCACTCTCCTCACTGACCAACGGTCGGTTCCCTTCATGTTCAAGAATACACAGCGGGGCAAGATCAAAAATGATAAGATCTTGAGGTGGGGGATCGAGCTCTCCACCTATAATTACGAGATTTTGTACCGCCCCGGGAAGCTCAACGAGCCCCCCAATGCCCTATCCCACGGTACATGTGCCAGCACACAAGTGGACCGACTCCGGGCTCTATACGATGGCCTCTGTTACCCTGGAGTCACTCGGTTCTTCCACTTCATCAAGGCCCGCAATCTGCCCTACTCCATTGAGGAGGTCAGGGCCATCACCAGAGACTGCCAGGTCTGCGCGGAGTGCAAGCTGCACTTCTACCAGCCAGATCGAGCGTACCTGGTGAAGGCCTCCCACCCCTTTGAGCACCTCAGCATGGACTTCAAAGGGCCCCTCCCCTCCACCAACCGCAACACGTACTTTTTGAACATGGTCGATGAGTAGTCCTGGTTTCCCTTCGCCATCCCGTGCCCCGATATGACTTCTGCCACGGTCATTAAAGCCTTCCACAGTATCTTCGCCCTGTTCGGTTTCCCCACTTACGTCCACAGAGATCGGGGATTCTCCTTTATGAGTGATGAGCTGCGTCAGTTCCTGCTCAGCAAGGGCATTGCCTCAAGCAGGACAACCAGCTACAACCCCCGGAGAAACGGGCAGGTGGAGAAGGCGAACGGGACGGTCTGGAAGGCCGACCTGCTGGCCCTACGGTCTAAATATCTCCCGGTCTTCCGCTTGCTGGATGTCCTCCCCGACGCGCTCCACTCCATCCGATTGCTCCTCTGCACCGCAACTAACGAAACCCCCCATGAACATCTCTTTGCCTTCCCCAGGAAGTCTCGCTCCCAACATGGCTGACAGTTCCTGGACCCGTCCTCCTTCGCAAACACGTGCGGACTCATATGTCGGACCCGTTGATCGAAAGAGTCCACCTCCTGCACGCAAACCCGCAGTACGCCTACGTGGCGCACCCCGACGGGCACCAGGACACAGTCTCCCTCCGGGACCTGGCACCTGCTGGATCCCCACCCACGGCCCCCCACCCGACACCCTCCCCTCCGGTTGCCCCATTCAACCTGGCGCCACTCACCCTCCCCCCAGCGCACCTCACCGCGGCCCCCGACCCCGGAGAATTCGTCCTCCCACTGGTTCCACTCAGGGGCGACGAAGACGAGGACAACACGCTCCTGGAGTCACAGGTGACCAAGTCGGCGCCAACATCACCACCAGGACTGAGGCGATCACAGCGGAGGATCAGGGCCCCCGACAGACTGAACTTGTAATATTTTTCCACTACCCCCGCCGGACTCTTTTTTTAACAGGGGGTGAATGTTGTAGTCACCACTAACTGTATTAGATGTAGTACGGTAAGACACATATACTAGAGGTACATGGGTAAATCCCTGCCTGCTGGCTCCGCCCAGTAGGTGGCGTATAAGTGTGTGTACTCGCCGGTGCTGCAGCCATTCTGGTTCCAGCTACAGGAGGCACAACATCTTTGCTCAATAAAGCCTCGATTATTCCACTACTCTCGTCTTTGTGGTAATTGATAGTGCATCAGTAATTAACCGGGCCAAGTGTTAGATTTGTTTGTGGGAGAGCACTTTGGAGATAGTGACCACAATGCAGTGTCTTTCACTATTGCAATGAAGAGGGATAGGGCCATACAGCAGGGCAAGGTTTATAATTGGGGGAGGGGTAATTATGATGCGATTAGGCAAGAATTAGGGAGCATATGATGGGAACAGAAACTGTCAGGGAAAGGCACAAATGAAAAGTGGAGCTTGTTCAAGGAACAAATACTGTGTGTCGTTGATATGTATGTCCCTGTCAGACAGGGAGGAAATGGCCGTGTGAGGGAACCATGGTTCACAAAGGAGGTTGAATGTCTTGTCAAGAGGAAAAAGGAAGCGTATGTAAGGGTGAGAAAACAAAGTTCAGTTGGGTCGCTTGAGGGTTACAAGGTAGCAAGGAATGGGCTAAAAAAAAAAAGGGCTTAGGAGGGATAGGAGGGGGCATGAGAAGTCCTTGGCGGGTCGGATCAAGGAAAACCCCAAGGCTTTTTACTCTTATGTGAGAAATAAAAGAATGACCAGGGTGAGGTTAGGGCCAGTCAAGGACAGTTGTGGGAACTTGTGCATGGAGTCAGAAGAGATAGAAGAGGCGTTGCATGAATACTTTTCTTCAGTGTTCACCAAGAAGAGGGGCCATGTTTTTGAGGATGAGAGTGTGATACAGGTGGGTAGGCTGGAGGAGGTAGATGTTCTGAGGGAGGATGTATTAGCAATTTTGAAAAACCTTAGGGTCGACAAGACCCCTGGTCAAGATGGGCTATATCCTAGGATTCTTTGGGAGGCAAGGGATTAGATTGCAGAGCCTTTGGCTTTGATCTTTGGGTCCTCGCTGTCCACGGGGATAGTGCCAGAGGACTGGAGAATGGCGAATGTTGTTCCTCTGCTCAAGAAAGGGAATAGGAATGACCCTGGTAATTATAGGCCGGTTAGTCTTACTTCGGTGGTTGGTAAGTTAATGGAAAAGGCCCTGAAGGATTGGATTTATGACCTTTGGAAAGATGCAGCTTAATCCAGGATAGTCAACACAGATTCGTGAAGGGTAAGTCTTGCCTCACAAATTTGATTGAATTCTTTGAGGAGGTAACTAAGTGTGTAGATGAAGGTAGAGCAGTTTATGTCGTATACATGGATTTTAGTAAGGTGTTGATACGGTTCCCCATGGTCGGTTCATGAAGAAAGTAAGGAGGTGTGGGATAGAGGGAAATTTGGCCAATTGGATAAGTAACTGGCTATCACACAGAAGACAGAGGGTGGTGGTGGATGGAAAATTTTCAGACTGGAGACCCGTTACCAGTGGTGTACCACAGGGATCAGTGCTGGGTCCTCTGCTATTTGTGATTTTTATCAATGACTTGGAGGAGGGGGCTGAAGGGTGGGTCAGTACATTTGCTGATGACACCAAGATTGGTGGAGTAGTGGATGAGGTGGAGGGCTGTTGTAGGCTGCAAAGAGACATTGATAGGATGCAGAGCTGGGCCGAAAAATGGCAGATGGTGTTTAACCCTGATAAGTGTGAGGTGATTCATTTGGGTCGGAAAGATTTGAATGCGGATTACAGTGTCGACGGCAGGGTTCTGAGGAATGTGGAGGAACAGAGAGATCTTGGGGTTCATATCCACAGATCTCTGAAGGTTGCCACTCAAGTGGATAGAGCCGTGAAAAAAGCCTTTAGTGTGTTAGCGTTTGTTAACAGGGGGCTTGAGTTTAAGAGCCGTGGGGTTAAGCTGCAACTGTACATGACCCTGGTGAGACCACATTTGGAATATTGTGTGCAGTTCTGGTCACCTCACTATAGGAAGGATGTGGAAGCATTGGAAAGGGTGCAAAGGAGATTTACCAGGCTGCTGCCTGGTTTAGAGGGTAGGTCTTATGAGAAAAGGTTGAGGGAGCTAGGGCTTTTTTCTTTGCAGTGGAGGAGGATGAGAGGTGACTTAATAGAGGTTTATAAGATGATGAGGGGGATAGATAGAGTGGAGATTCAGAGACTTTCCTCGGGTGGATGTAGCTGTTACAAGGGGGCATAACTATAAGGTTCAGGGTGGGAGATAAAGGAGGGATGTCCGAGGTAGGTTCTTTACTCAGAGAGTGGTTAGGGTGTGGAATGGACTGCCTGCTGTGATAGCGGAGTCGGACACTTTAGGAACTTTCAAGCAGTTATTGTATAGGCACATGGAGCACACCAGAATGTCAGGGGGTGGGAAAGCTTGATCTTGGTTTCGGACAAAGCTCGACACAATATCGAGGGCCGAAGGGCCTGTTCTGTGCTGTACTGTTCTATGTTCTATGTTCTAAAAGCATGCTGCTACCATCCCCGACAAATAAACTTGAAACCTTCACCCTCTTTCTCTCTCCACAGATGCCGCTTGGTCCGCTGAGTATTTCCAACATTCCTATTTTATTTCACAGTTACAACATCCACAGTATTTTGTTTTTGGGCGAGAGAGAGATGAAGTCGTCTGCAGGGTTATTTCTTCTCATTCTCTAACCATCTCAATAATTCAAACTGGATCAAAGACATGTGGTGGGAGAAGCTCACAGTCTTTGATGATGATCATCCAGAGCCACTGTCTGCGTGAACCAGCAAGGACTGTGATGTCCTCTGCACAAATTGCTTCTGACTACTTTTTGAAGAACAAAGCTTATATTATAGGTCATTGGGATGAGAAAGATGGCTGCCAGCCACATGCACCTAACGTTCTAGCGTCGAGAGAACTCTTTGCTGTGGTTAGAGCGTAATTCAGACAGAATTTCACGTATTTGTATGTCATCCACATAAAGTCGGCAGGACTTCTTGTTACAATCAATATGCGGTCATAGAAACTCGCCAGATACAATACAGAAATAGCTCAGGATGTGCTAGAGGAAGTATCCTCACATCTGTTACAATCAACTTCCAATGTTTGCTTTGGTGCAGCAAATCCACAGAAAAATAACACAGAAGAAGAAGGTATCTTACTAAAGAGATAAATAGGCCCGTTAAAAGCAAATTACTGCGGATGCTGAAACGAAAGAGAAAATGCTGGAAAATCTCAGCAAGTCTGGCAGCATCTGTAGGGAGAGAAAAGAGCTAACGTTTCGAGTCCGATGACTCTTTGTCAAAGCTAACAGACAGAGAAAGTGGGAAATATTTATACTGTGGAGTGAGAATGAAAGATGAGTCATAGCCACAGAAACCCAGGGAAATCGGGTGCTCGATCAGCAAGGGGGTGAATGGTTATCAGAGGTAGGTGGGAGATCAGATCAGCCATGATCTTGTTAAACGGCAGAGCAGACTAGAAGGGCTGAGAGGCCTACTCCTGCTCATAACCCGTATGTCTGTGTGTTCAAATTATATGCTCAGGTCTCTGAAATAGGGGGCGGGATTCTCTGATCCTGAGGCTAAGTGTTGACGCCGTCTGAAACGCCATCGCGTTTCTCGACGGCGTCAACACGGCCCCAGGATCAGCAATTCTGGCCCCTACGGGGGGCCAGCAGGGCGCTGGAGCGGTTCATGCCACTCCAGCTGCTGGTCCGGCCGTGGAATGGGCGCCGGGGGAACCCGCGCATGCGCAGCCCCACCGGCACGATTTCCACGCATGCGCGGTGTCTCCCTTGTCTGCGCCGGCCCCGACCCAACATGACGCAGGAGTACAGGTGTGGCGCGGAAGAAAAGAGGCCGGGAGACAGAGTGGCCGGCCCGCCGATCAGTGGGTCCCGATCACGGGCCAGGCCACAGCGGAGGCCCCCCCCCGGGGTCGAACCCCCCCCCCCTCCCCCCCACAGGCTGCCACCCGACCCTTCAACGCTGAGTTCCCGCCGGCTGAGAGCAGGTGTGGATGGCACCAGCAGGACTCGGCGTTTCCACGATGGCCGCTCAGCCCATCCCGGCCCGAGGGCAAGCCGCGTAGAGTGGCCCCCGACCGGCACCGCGCCAACCACGTCAGCGCCAATGGCGCCGATTTTCCGCACTGCGGAGAATCGCGTGCCGGCGTTGGGGTGGCGTGGCGCAATTCGCGCCGGTCGCAGGTTTCTCAGGCCCGGCCCCGGGCTGAGAGAATCCCGCCCAGGATTTAAACACACAACCTTCTGACTCAGAGGTAAGCCTGTTACCAATTGAGCCAAGGCTGACACCTTAATTACTCTCTTCCTTTTATTTGGCTTATAAATGTAACTTACTGCCATGACAGTGTGCATTTTTGTTAAAAGTCTACAAGCAAAACCTCATTCAAAATACGTATGGGAGCAATTTTTCAAATTGTTTGACAAACTAGCTCGATGGCTGCAGGCTTTGAATTTCAAAAAATGAGCAGTCATTTAAATGCTGTTAACAACTTGGTATAAACGGCTCACTAAAAACTGATTTATGGTCTTGAACAAATGAAGGGGAGAGGTTAGTGTGGAGCTTTGGACCAGATTTCTTTTAATATGTTAACTATAACAATATTTGACAGTTCCAACAACACTCAAGAAGCTTGGCACCATCCAATACATAGCAGCTCGCTTGATTGGCATTCCATCCACAAATGTTCACTCATCCACCGCCGATGCACAGTAGCTGTAGTGTGTACACAGGCTATGCTGCAGGAACTCACTATGATTTCTTAGGCAGCACATTTCAAACCCACGACTGCTACCATCTGGAAGGACTAGAGCAGCAGACACGTGGGAACACCGCCACTTGGCAGTTCCCCTCCAAGTCACTCACTTTCCTGACTTGAAAATCTATCATCGTTCCTTCACTGTTGCTGGGTCAAAATCTAGGAACTCCTTCCCGAACAGCACCGTGGGTGTACCTAAGTCATTTGGACTGCAGACGTTCAAGAAGGGAGCTTGTCACCACCTTCTGGAGGGAAATTAGGGACACCCACAACCTGTGAAAGAATAAGGAAGAATGGGAGTGTATCGTCCAGTTAATGCACCATTGCTTGAGTGCTGATTGTAATTTCGATATATTTAATTTAATTTCCCATTTTTTAACATTCAATTTACCACTAGTTAACAGGATTTTGATATCATCAGAGATCTTCTCTTGTCCATGTGTGGCGGTATCCACCTATATTCAAAGCTGATCAGAAAGCTGATTTTATATTCACTCTATATTAAAGGCTGATCACCTGATTGTATATTAAATCATATATTCACTTTATATTAAAAACTGATCAGAGCTGATGCTATATTAAATCATGTATTTAACCCTATATTAAAAACTGATGACTGATGAAATCAATTATCCCTTGTAAACCATTACTTATCACAATAATGTTTTTTAATACAGACATTATCTTTGTAAGAGTCCAGATGCAGTGAACTCATTAAGTCTTGTGGCCTTGTCTGGGAATAAGCTCTGCCAACTAAGGGAGGACATCACTTGTATAGTGGCCTTGCCACTATGGGGGCTACTGCTTGGCAAGAGACCATGCCAAGAAGGGAGGCTGGTGTTTTTCTGAAGATAGCTACCGGAGGTATCAACCTTGTATCTTTCGGGACAGGTGCCTTGCTGGGCCTCCCTAGAAACCAAGGTCTTGCCGACCAAGAGAGAGACTGTTCTTTGTCTCACAATAACTGGGGAGTCAAACTCCCTAAGTAAGAAAAGGATATAAATGTTTGAACACAGGCTCTGAAAGTTGGAGTTTCACTTGGAGAGCTGTTTAGAAGATTACTGGGTGTTTATTTGACAAGCTGCTATCTCGACTCGTAGAGTTCTGCTCTTGATTGAGTATTGAGCTCCGAGACTACTAGTCGTTGTAAGTATGAAATGTTTATAGCTTAAGCAAATATGTAGTTCAGAAGGTCACAGGCTAACTCATCACATATCCTGTATTTGTCAAACTGTATCATTTATCAAAACACTTGTATTACCCTTTTTTCTTTAAATAAATTGCGTATATATTTTACCATACAGATCCGTGTCTATTTTAATAAATAAGAGTGACATTTAACTAAGACTCATCATATTCTCACCCTTTGAAGTTACCTGAAGGGTTAGTTGCCCATACCTGGCTCTCAAGAATTAGAAATATTTAGTCGATGTTAAGGAAAAGATAGCATCTAAGTCACAGTCTATCCTGTACACTGAAGGTAGTGAACGCAAGGCACATTGTGGATACTATAATTAGAACTTCCAAATAGCGAGCCTTACTTTAGATAGTCACAAGACCTTGTCTGGTAGCTTACAACCTCGACTAATCAGGAAGATCTTAGGTAGAATACTCCTTAATTGTCACATCTGGCACCCAATGTGGGGCCTGAGATTTATTCTTGGGTATTAACAAATAGACACAATAACTCTGTCGCTAGAATATATTTAATTTATAAGCTAAACTAAAACAGTGCACTTTGACCCTTAAGTAAGGTCAGAACAATATAAAAGGAAGCGCTAATACCAGCAAGATTAAATCGAATTCGACAACTATTGTTAAACTGTGTTTACTAGTAGGAAAGACCAAGTATATATTTTTTTTAATACTTTGGCTATGGCAGTTCAAGCACACCTCTGGCGTGATCCGCCAGCAAACCCTGATCCCCTTGCAAATCAAACATTTTATGTACCCGAGGGAACATTACTGGTGGATTATTTACTTGCATTGCAATCTCCCTTCGCAGACGGACAGAGATTTATGCTTGAAATAACAGACATTTTCCCGGGGAAGAATCACAGACAAGACTGTCAGTTTGAATTAGCAACTCGCCTAATTAGCCCAGGTTGTAGTGTATAGCCAAATAATTTAGTACCATTTGTGGTCTGTCATTCAGAAGATATAGACGCACTCAATGCTAGCAGGGTCTTGGGGTTAACAGTACATGCTTATCCTGTTCCGGTCCCACAAACTCCTGCCTTCGATCCAGGGAATCCCTGGGGAGATGCTATAATTATTCTTAGTGCCCTTAACATCCCCACACTTCTGACACCGGCTCAGACAGAGATAGTGAGAAGAGCCATTGCAGGGATGAATCACACACTCCTGACAGCACCTAAACCGGCAGGCGGATCAGCAATTTCGGTCAGGGTGAGATCAGTAATTGAGGAACACACCGTGTCCGTATTTAAAGATACCTTCAGACCAATTCCCCCCGACGATAAACAAGCCCTTAAATAGTTTTTTGAAAAAATATCCATGTTAGAAATATTCTTCGGACCATTAACTCCAAGAGATAAGCAGCAGCTGCTGCGAGTTACAGTCCCAGCAGGCTTTCATCTTTCAGAAGTGGAATGTGGAACCTTGTTTCAAATTTTAGCTGCTGCCCATAAGAACATTTATGGTCATGGCATGCAGGGGGGTTTCAGATACATTCTTTTAAATGCCCTTAAAGTAGGGAGCATTAGAGAAACTTTCCAGCTTGCCTTACAATTACAATTTAATTTTGCTCAAGTCAGTCGATTGTTATTAAAATCAGTCACTGACTCAGCCCACCGCCTGCGCCTACAGGATGCAGCACACAGTCAACAAAACCAAACTGCTAAATACCACGCAGTTATTCAGGCTTGCGGAGACCTTGAGGAACTTTGCCAGCTGTCGGCTACCGAACTAGGAGGACATAGGGACATCCCCTCCATGTCTGGGACACAACCTGGGGGGGGGAACAGGAGCACCAGTTGTCCCTCGTACCCCAGGCTGGAGACAAACTCCTGCCGGAAAGTCCCCAGGAACTCCTGCACGAGCCTTAGATTCCAGACAGCGGCCTTTTAGACAAACCCCCAGGCAAACACCACTGGGATCCTCTAGGGACCCACAACAGGCAGTACCCCGTCGCCTATTCGAGGACAGAGGTCCGCGATACCCCCAGTACCCTCCTCAACAAGGACGGTATGAGTTCCGAGATAGAGCTAATATCCGCCCCCCTGGAAGATACCAGGATGATAGAAATCCACAGAGGCAACAGCAACAATACCAGGATGATAGAAATCCACAAAGCCAACAGCAATAATACCAGGATCATCCTAGAACTAATGGCAGTACTGGACAAAACAGAGATTTTAAAAATCCATGGAAATTTTAGAGGTGGCCGCGTTCCGTCCAACATCCGAGTGTACACCCCCTCTAAGAATCACTATTGACGAACAGGTAGGTCCGCTCATAAATTCTCCCAAATCACTCCCGCTCAATTTCCATACGTAAATGCCACCCTATATCTTAATCCAAAATTACTAACCGCTACAATAGGGGTAATTTTACTCCTAGATACTGGGGCTGAAATGCCCCTCATAGACGAAGGATTTGCCCGCTGCCATTCCTTAAACAGACCCATAATCGGGACCAGAAGTGTAAAAGACATAACTTCAGAAGTAAGACAAATACCATTGGTACAGATCACCCTTCTAGCTAATGATCAAGTAATTGGACGTCAAGCTGGACTATGGCCAAATTTAGACAAAGATCAAGATTGCGATATTATCCTATCCCAAGACATAATTCAAAAGTATGACTTACTTCAATTAGCCCCTCAGGATAATAGAAAAAAACAGTTAGAGGAAATTCTTAGGGTTAGCCCAGACAAACAGACAAAAGCACAAATTAAAAACTTAATTGTCAGACACTGGGACTTATTCCAAAAGCATCAGAATCACCGCGGACTGCTAAAAGTTCAACCAGTCATAACCGGAGTCAACGGCTTCCCGGTTCAGAAACAATGGTTCATCCGAGACCCGGAGTGCAGAGCCGCGCTCCAAAAAACAATCGATTCCCTATGGCAACAAGGCGTTCTGATTAAAAGATCATCTACATATAATTCCCCTATGTTTGGAATTCCCAAAGCTAAAGGCGGAATCAGACTTTTAGTCGACTACCGAGAACTAAACCGTGTTACAATTTCAAACGCAGCCCAATCCGCTAGCATACAACAAGTTACACAACAGATTAGCCGAAAAAAGTACAAATCCACTTTAGACTTATCTAATGGCTTCTGGTCACACCCGATCCCCCCGAGGAGGATGATTACACAGCGTTCACTGGTCCTAACGGCCACCAGTATGTCTGGACCCGACTCCCGCAGGGTTCCGCAATTCGCCTCAGCTCTTTGCGGCCGGCGTCATTTTAGCATTAGCGCCCATACGTCATAAGTACGATATCGACGTCTATGTAGACGACGTGTACGTGATAACCCACACCCATGAACAACACTTTAAAGCCCTGGACAAAATCTTTACCCTTTTAAAAAACCATGGATACATAGTCGGCCTTAAAAAATGCTAATTGCTTAAAAAAATCAGTTGACTACCTCGGTATCAATGTCACAGACACTGGCCGAGGCCTTACTGACTCCTTTTCCGAGAAACTCTCGGCTATTAAGAATCCTTCTTCCCTTAAACAACTACAATCTATATTGGGACTGCTTAATTTTGCACGGACGTTTGTACCAGCATTCGCTCCACTTTCAGCTCCCTTGTATGAGTACTGTACCCCGACAAATAAACCTTTCTGCTTCCCGGAGCATGCAAAGGAAGCTCTTACACAGCTAATTCTTGAAGTAAAAAATGCCACTGACCTTAGCTCAAGAGACCCATCCAGGGATATGTCTTATCCCTTGGATCGCTTCCCGAGCAGCCTGTGCTGCCTGCTTCGATGTGGGGGCCACGACGCCATTCCAATTCCTCTCCCTTAACTACTCCCCCTGTGAACAGAGATTGACCGCCATAGAACGCTGCATGGTCCTCATTCTACATGCCGTAAGATCCTTGCGGAAGGTTCAAGCCAATGCACGCAATATAATCAAAACGGGTTTCCCCCAACTAAGATCACAGGAAGGAATGCCAGGGAACGAACGCAAGGCAACCCAGGCCAGATACACTAAGTGGCACCATCTTTTATATGGTACCTCCCTGAGCTTTGAATACAATGAAAAATACTCGCAGGATATACTCCATTTCCCCGGTTTTGAAAAACTGGACAAAGAAGAGGACCCGGATATTCCGAGTCTCAAACTTACAGTAACTCCCCTAGAGGACTTTGACCTTGTCATTTACTGCGACGGATCGGCAATGCCCATCCCTGATAGACAAGGCAGCATGCGCACGATAGCTGCTAGTGGGATAATACTAGGTTCTCATTCAAATGGAACCTTTAACCCCACCAAATCAATATCAAGGACCCTGGGTCCACATAATGCCCAATATGCAGAAGCACAGGCATTATCATTAGCCTTACAAGAAATACCTTCTAATGATACTAAAACATGAATCTGCACTGATAGCGCCTATTGCCAGAAGGCTGCTAAGACTTTCTTACCAGTATGGAGAAAGAATATCTTTAAAACAGATAAAGGAAAACCAATAGCTCATATATCCTTATGGCAAAAAATTGCCCCGCAATTAGACAATAATTGTAGGCCCCCACAGCATTGGTAACCAAATGGCAGACAACGCTGCAAAACAAGCAGTGACCCGAGAAGAAGTAGGGATAGAACATGTAAAGGTCCTGGTAATTACAAGACAAATGTACAGAGACAATCAGGATGATGAGTTACGCCTACTTATTTCCGGGAAAACCCCGCGCGGGTACCCATCCAACTATAACTATTATTGCAACAAAATGGTTACTGTTCCAGGAAAGGAGGCTAAGGTTATCCCTCCGGCAAGGAAAGTTTAATACGGGAGGCCCACATTAGCCATGGTTCCGGCCATCCTGGAGCCAACACCGCAGCCAATCACCAGTGAGAGCACACGCACTATAAAGACAGGGGGGATCAGAATTCCCGCTCGTTCGAGTCTCAGCTAGCTAGGAGCACAGAGCTCACAGCCTGCAACACAGACATTCACCATGTGCTGAGTGCATCAACTGGTTAGGACAACGCAAAGGTCTTTAGTTAAAGCTAGTATCGTATTTACCCACAGTTCAAGTATGTTTAAATAGTTAACCTTTTAATAAAATAGCGTTGCACTACTTCAAGTGTTGGTGACCTGTACATGATCCAGAACACCCAACACATCATGATACCAGGTGTGGTTGCATACTAGCACTTCTTAGACCTACCTGCAAGTGATCTGTCTTCCGCCAGCATTCCGTCATCCTGCAACATGGACAACATCAGCCCGCTGCCGCCGCTCCGCATCGCCGGCAACCTCGGGGCCAACTGGAAGATTTTCACACAGCCTTTCCTCGAAGCCACGGACAGGGAGGGCACCTCGGACACCAGAAAGATTGCTCTTCTCTTCTCCACGGCCGGGGACCATGTCATCCACATTTTCAACTCTCTCACCTTTGCAGATGACGAAGACAAGACGAAGTTCAAGACGGTTCTCCCCAAATTTGACACTCACTGCAGCGTAGAGGTGAATGAAAGTTTCGAACGCTACGTGTTCCAGCAGCGTTTGCAGGGTAAGGACGAACCTTTCCAATCCTTTCTAACGCACCTCCGCATCCTTGCGCAATCTTGCAGCTACGGGCCGACCTCCGACTCCATGATACGCGACCAGATTGTTTTCGGTGTTCAGTCGGACCCCCTACGTCAGCAGCTCCTCAAAGTAAAGCAACTCACCCTAGCGACCGCCATCGAGACCTGTGTCCTACATGAAAATGCCACCAGTCGGTACTCCCATATATAAGCGGCTGAAACGGCGCGGCAAGGTCCCCACGAGGCGGATTGAACACCTCCAGGGCCTCAGCCTGGATGAGGGCGGCCATTTCGCGCGCTTTTCGCGGACTCCCACGCTTGTACGCACCAAACGAGGGGACGGCGACGTGGAGGAACGTAATGCGCAGGCGCACACCACGCATGACCGCACCGTGCATGCGCGGTGGCGCAGCGAACAACGTGCGGCAACTGTGGCTCCGCCCATTTAAAGCGGCAATGCCCCGCAAAATCTCAACAATACCTACGATGTGGAAGACATGGCCACTATGCTGCCTGCTGTCGAGCAGCTCAGCCTTCCAATTCATATCGCTTCAGCCAGCCTCGCAGGAATGTTCAGGCAATTCAACCCACGGTCACCGAGTCCGATGCAGACCTCCCACACAGCAGTGACACCGAGGACCCGAAGGCGCCTTTTCGAGTCGGTGTCGTAACGAAAAACAGGCTGTCCCCGAAGCAAAGACACCAGCCGCTGTTGGTATACAGCATCGATCCAGACGATGAATGGTGTGCCACCCTGACGGTCAACAGGTCCCAAATACGATTCCGCCTGGACACTGGTGTCTCCGCCAATCTCATGGCGTGGTCTGCTTTCCAAAGCCTTTGTGTCAAACCAACCATTCTTCCATCGGCCTGCCAGCTATTGGACTACAATGGCAACATCATTCCTGCTACCAGCTCATGCCAACTCGAAGTGACACACAAGTCACGAAAAGCCATTCTTCCTTTCGAGATCGTGGGCGCCTCAAAGGACTCTCTGCTTGGTGCATAGGTGTGCAAGCTGCTAAACCTCGTTCAAAGAGTTCACTCTCTCTCTCCTGATGACGCAACAGCCTTCCAGGATGCTGACTTCAGGGTGCAACTCAACGCCATCATCGAACAGCACCACGACGTCTTCGAAGGCATGGGCATGCTCCCATATACTTACAAGATCCTACTCAAACAGAATGCCATGCCTGTGGTGCATGCACCTCGCAGAGTCCCAGCACCTCTCAAGGACCGCCTCAAGCAGCAGCTGCAGGACCTTCAAGACCAAGGAGTGATTTCCAGAGTTACGGAACCAACCGACTGGGTCAGTTCCATGGTGTGCGTAAAGAAGCCTTCCGGCGGATTTCCGGTTGCGGTGATGCCTTGCTAGCCGCACGTTTCGGCGTCTCCAGC
Organism: Scyliorhinus torazame; assembly: GCF_047496885.1. Taxonomy (NCBI): domain Eukaryota; kingdom Metazoa; phylum Chordata; class Chondrichthyes; order Carcharhiniformes; family Scyliorhinidae; genus Scyliorhinus; species Scyliorhinus torazame. Next base: position 75,246,749 of record NC_092719.1, read on the forward strand.
TCCGACGGACCTTCGGGCTCTTTTAAGAGACCCAACGGGGAATTTTTTGACGACGCAACGCGGTGTGGGGTGTGTGAGAAGGGAGTCCCCCCCCAACGAAGGAGGAAAAAACCGGCAGCGGCGGCTGCAGCGCGAGGAATCGTCGACCAAAGGGTCAGAAAGAGAGAAGCACAAGATGGCGGCGGAGAAAGCGCAGGCGACATGGGGGCCTGAGCAGGATGAAATTGTGAGACGGTGCGTGGAGCTGCTGAAGAGGGAGGTGCTGACCCCGATGCTACAGGCAATTGAGGAGCTCAAGGAGACACTAAAGACCCAGGAGACAGAGCTCCGCGTGGTGGAGCAGAAGGTGACAGATATTGAGGACGAGATCCTGGGCCTGGCGGTTAAGACACAGACGCACGAGGCACTTCATAAAAAGTGTACTGAAAGGATCGAGGCCCTAGAAAACGGAGCGCGAAGGAAGAACCTTCGGATACTGGGTCTCCCTGAGGGTGTGGAAGGAGTGGACTGTGGAGCTTATGCAATTACGATGCTGAGCTCACTGATGGGTGCTGAGGCCCCTACTGGCCCCTTGGAGGTGGAGTGGGCACATCGGATCCCGGCGAGAAGACCAAAAGCGGGAGAACCACCCAGGGCGATAATCGTGCGATTTTACTGTCTTAAGGATAGAGAGGAGGTCCTGAGATGGGCTAAAAAGGTGCGGAGTAGCAGATGGGAGAATGCAGTGGTACGGGTGTACCAGGATTGGAGTGCGGAGGTGGCGAAAAGGAGGGCGAGCTTTAACCGAGCCAAAGAGGTGTTGCATAAAAGGAAGGTGAAGTTCGGGATGCTGCTGCCGGCAAGACTATGGGTCACGTATCAGGAGAGACACCATTATTTCGAGACGGCGGAGGAAGCATGGACCTTTATCAAAGAGGAGAAATTGGATCGGAACTGAGGGACTGATGCTGCAGGAAATGTTATTGTTAATGTTATGGTTGGAGTTAATTGAGAAGTAAATTGGGAAGGGGGGAGACATTGGGAAATGTGGGCGCCGGTGAGGGGGGAAAGACGGGACATAGTTGGAGAATGGGGAAGGGGAGGGGGAGAGGAAAGGGAGCTGCGCCATAAGAGGCGGGTCAGGTAAAGGGATGTTCCCGCGCTAGAAAGAATAAGGCGGGAAGACAGGCGCAAGGCGGATGGGAGTTCCCCACACGGGGGGGTCGGGGAGTGAGCAGGAGTAGCCGGGGTCAGTTGAAGTCAGCTGACTTACGGAAGTAATATGGGAGGAGCAATCACGCTAGAAAGAGATCTAGCGGGGGGGGGGGACAACTGGGTTGCTGCTGCGGAAATCCAAAAGGAAATGGCTAAAGAGTGGGTGGACGGGGATGGTGTGCGGCGCTGGGGGAGCGAGCGGGAGCGCGGAGGCGGGATATGGGACTGGCCTAGAGAAGGTAATGGCTAGTCGACACGGGAGAGGGGCAGGTAGCCCCCTAGTGAGGCTGATCACGTGGAACGTGAGAGGCCTGAACGGACCGATAAAAAGGGCCCGAGTACTCGCGCATTTGAAAGGACTAAGGGCAGACGTGGTTATGCTCCAAGAGACGCACCTAAAGGTGGCGGACCAAGTTAGGTTAAGGAAAGGATGGGTGGGACAGGTGTTCGACTCAGGACTAGACGCAAAGAATAGAGGGGTGGCCATTTTGGTGGGGAAACGGGTAGCATTTGAAGCAAAGAACCTCGTAGCAGATAGCAGAGGTAGATATGTAATGGTGAGTGGCAGGCTGGAGGGAATGGAGGTCGTGTTGGTTAATGTGTATGCCCCAAACTGGGACGATGCGGGATTTATGAGACGGATGCTGGGGCGTATACCGGACCTGGAGGTAGGAAACTTGATTTTAGGAGGGGACTTGATTTTAGGAGAGGCCAGCTCAAGGACCGGAAGAAGGCCGGCAGCGGCCAAGGTACTTAAGGGGTTTATGGACCAAATGGGCGGAGTGGATCCATGGCGATTTCTTAGACCTAGGGCTAGGGAGTTCTCCTTCTTCTCCCATGTCCATAAAGTGTACTCCCGGATAGATTTTTTTGTTTTTGGAAGGTCGTTGATCTCTAGGGTGGAAGAAGCTGAGTACTCAGCCATAGCGGTTTCGGACCATGCCCCACATTGGGTGGACCTGGAATTAGGAGAGGAAAGGGAGCAGAGAACACTCTGGTGATTAGAGGTGGGATTGATGGCGGATGAGGGAGTGTGTGCAAGAGTGCGGGGGTGTATTGAGAGATACCTGGAGGTCAATGACGACGGCGAGGTCCCTGTGGGAGTGGTATGGGAAGCACTAAAAGCGGTGGTCAGAGGAGAGCTGATCTCCATTGGGGCCCACAAAAGGAAAACAGTGGCCAAGGAAAGGGAAAGATTACTGGGGGAGATTTTAAGGGTGGATAGGGAATTTGCAGAGACCCCGGAGGAGGAACTGTACAGGGAGAGGAGGCGACTCCAGACGGAATTTGACCTTCTGACCACCAGAAAGGCGGAGGTACTGTGGAGGAAGGCACAGGGGAGGAGGTATGAATATGGGGAAAAGGCTCGTCGCCTGTTGGCTCATCAATTGCGAAAGAGGGCAGCAGCGAGGGAGATAGGAGGAATTAGAGACGAAAGGGGAGACACGGTGCGAAGGGCAGGAAAGATAAATGAGGTGTTCAAGACCTTCTATGAGGAACTGTATAGGTCTCAACCCCCAGAGGGAGAGGAGGGGATGCGGCAGTTCCTGGACCAATTGAGGTTCCCGAAAGTGGAGGAGCAGGAGGTGGCAGGCCTGGGGGCACCGATTGAGGTGGACGAGGTTATTAAGGGACTGGGAAGCATGCAAGCAGGGAAGGCCCCGGGACCAGACGGGTTCCCGGTGGAATATTACAGAAAATATGTGGACTTGTTGGCCCCGTTGATGGCGAGGACGTTCAATGAGGCCAGGGAAGGGGGGACTCTACACCCGACGATGTCGGAGGCGACGATATCGCTAATTTTGAAGAGGGATAAAGATCCGTTGCAGTGCGGGTCCTATAGCCCTATTTCATTATTGAACGTGGACGCCAAATTGCTGGCAAAGGTACTGGCATCGAGGATAGAGGACTGTGTCCCGGGGGTGGTGCACGAAGACCAGACAGGGTTCGTAAAAGGGAGACAACTGAATGTTAACGTGCGACGACTATTAGGGGTGATAATGATGCCCCCAATGGAGGGGGAGGCAGAGATAGTGGCGGCAATGGATGCAGAGAAGGCATTTGATAGGGTGGAGTGGGAGTATTTATGGGAAGTGTTAAGGAGGTTTGGGTTTGGGAACGGGCTTATTAGCTGGGTTAGACGTCTTTATGGGGCTCCAACGGCAAGTGTAATTACAGGTCGACAAAGATCGGAGTATTTCCGACTATATAGGGGAACAAGACAGGGATGCCGGCTGTCTCCATTGTTGTTCGCGTTGGCAATTGAACCTCTTGTAGAGGGTTCCATCTCTGCTACTCCACTACTGGGCCGATATCTGGGGTTTGAGTATCTGTGTGTGTCTCTCTCCAGCTGGCACTGAAACTTCAGAGGCCAGTGGATGCCGCACTGGGACACCTCCACGGAAGAGAGCACTGAATCAAGCCTGCCGTTTATCCCTAACCGGAAGCCTGAGGCTTATATTTCACAGATATCCAGACCCCCACCAATGCCCAGGTGATTCTCTCTCTTGCCGGTGGTGCAACACCCACCCGGTTCCTACTTCGCTGGAGTAGCTTTTCCAAGAGAGAGAATAGGACCCTGCTGTTTATTACCTAACCAGCAGCCTGTCCTGAGTGAACGGGTTCGAATCGTTCAAGATGACCCTAGATTCTCGACCCCGGAATTAAGGTGAGGAATATCTTAACAATGACTTGGTCAGAGATCGCTGGTGAGAGATTGAAGAATTGAAACGACTCCAATTATCAGCAAATCGAGGTTTATTGCAAAACCCAGGTCAAAATCATCAAACAGAAGAAGTTATAATACAATCTTAAACTCTAACACAAACTAAGTCTATTCAGGAAGTACTATAATGGACACAACGTAAAATCTTATTGTTACACAAGGTTAGCAATGGCACAAAACACAAATCAAGCCCCTGCCCCAAAGCCTCAACCACTATCAAAGTCAAGGGAGTTTCGCAAGCTGCTGCAGGGTACTTACGGTCACAGGCTGCAGGAGGTCAAGTCGAAGGTGGAGAGGTCAAGCCAAGAGACCCTCAATCGAAACACAGCCCCTTTTATATCCGTTTTACCTGGCTTTTTCCTGTGTTCGGCCAGCCCCTTTTGCATTGAATCCATAAGGTTTAAAGTTCCCGCTGGTCCTGCCCCCTTTGAGCCGGTCAGACCTGTCAAGGTGGGAGTACTTCCCCTAGGTCCGCCTCCAGTCTGCTTTTTGAGATAATGAGGTTGAGCTCCCTTGTGAAGATTTTCAAAGTCTTCCATCTGCTCCGGAGATCGCTGCTATGTTGATGGGGTGTTGATTGGATTCTGCTCTGGTGGAGGCCAAGTCAATTACATCTGCATGGGGCTATGACCATCCCATTGTCCTGCTTGCAGGCAGGCCCCTTGTGTATTCCCGTGCCCCTTTGTCTGTGTTTTAATCTTATCTAGTTGTCTGGCTCCTTCTTCCTTGTAGCTCCTGGGGGGGGGTTGTAAATACCTATGCCCCTACTCGGCTCAGCGGACCAAGCCTGCTGGGAAATTTGGTTACGTTCCCTTGGCTGAAAAGTGTCCAGTTTACAGTCTCTGGGTTTTATTCTTGGGCAGTCCAAAAAGGGCTGAATTGCCCGAAAACCTTACAGATGCCCCTTCGATACGTCCCTACCTGCTTGGACCGTATCGACACAGGTGAAGGGCAATCATTTCCTTTTGTGTGGACCGTAGGCCCCCCCTCAACAACATGCGAAACTTCAAGTCCCAAGACAGTTCCCTTAATCTAGGCTACCCCTAATTTCATTGAAAGGGAAAGACAAGACCATACTTAATTCAAACACACAGTAACATACACACATTTCACCGGAACCCCAAACGTAAGGGTCCCTGTACATATATCACAATCAAGTAACTGAAACCCGCGAATCCATACAACTATTTACATTTGAATCTCTTTATTTCACTAAGGATCCTCTTTTCTGGGCTGCACTTCGCTTCTTCCCGTTGAAGGCTCTTCATTTTCCTCCGTCGTCGATACCTGCAGCTGAAAGGTTCAGTACAACTGAGGCGACAGCATAATGTACCCCCTGGTACAACATTTTCTTTGTGGGGACAAACACTAAACCATTCTCAGGCCCCCTGGTGGTGATCGGACAGTTGTGAGGGTCGATTGGTTGGGCTGTGGGCAGGGGTCTCTTTACCTGAACCAGCAGTTCGGTAGCTTTTACAGTCATCCCTTCCCTGGGCGTTACACATCCCTCCCCACTGCGGTCAATTCATCCCGTTCCCTGGGTTCTGCCACCACCTAACAAAAGTGATCGATGCCCCTTGTGGACATGCCTTGGCAGACCCCCATAAACACAAATAAATGCCCTGGTCAGAAGCCCACCACTTATCCCAGCAAACGGTGATCCTACCCGGTGACCCCGTGATGATCCGGTAGGTGTTGTTGTCCAGGCGTTCCCAGTCCGGGGACCGATCCCTCATGTCCAGGCTCAGCTTCCTGAGCCACCACCATCTCCCCAAAGGAACGTCCCCCTTACAGGTTAAACACACCCGCCTGCCCTCAGCCACCCTAACCCGGTCAGTCGCCACCTGTATCTCCTCGCCGAGTACAGAGGCCTCTCCATAGGTGAAGCTCTGGTGGCTGGAGTACCTGGTCGAGTTCGACCCCAGCCATCCAGGCCACCTCCCCAGGTGTGAGTAGCGGGTCTGCTCTGTGGCCACCTGGTCTCCCTGTCCGGTAGTGACAAGAGGGGCTCTGCCGCCAGAGCACCCATAGATGAAGGACTCTTCTGTCTCGCCTCTGTGGAGTTCTCCCGGTCCCACCATCGCCAAGATCATCAGCAAGCTCCACATCGTCGGGTGCCCCATCTGTAAAACAGACAAGACACATCCTTGCCTCTACAGAACTACCTACCTTAAAGTGCATGGCTTCTATCCAGCGGCAGCAGCAGCTCCCGCTTTGAAGTTGGGAAATCGACATGAAATTGCCGCAGCCTGTCTGTGGTTCTGTGTCCACAGCCCGGCTCCACTAGGGTCCTAGTGCCTGCTGCTCATTCATAATATCACTGCACTATGCGCTTCTGTGATCCCACGATCCTAAATAACCCACACACCACTAAACACTAATTAGAACTAACAGGGGGGGGGAATGTTATATACAATGCCACCCGTCTCCGGGTGGCCAAATTACAACTGGACCCCACTATACTGGGGCTGTTCACCTGTTTGGACCAACGGCTCGGGCCAGACCTTCCCCTCCCGGGGGTCCGGACTGCCCCTTGCCTCTCCTTCCCCAACAGGGTTCGGGGATCCCTCAGCGCTCCCTTCTACTGGGGACCATCTTACCGGGGGCTTGGAGACCCGATTGCTCCTTCGTCCCCTGGATGGTTCCCACGCCCAAGGTGATACCTCCCTCTCCTCTGCCTCCCTAGCCTCTATACTAAGACAGGCCGCCTGACCCACAGGAAATGGCTTGGGAATCGTTACTGTCCCTGGGCTGGGTGCTTGCAGCACTGTCGGTTTCTTTGGGACTGCCTCTTCGGGACAGCACCTTGTCACCGGTTGTGTGACCGTGGAGTCAGGGACCTCCCCCACCGTCATTAATTCTACGGGGGGTTCCTCCACTACCACCCCCAGTCTTCCCCCCACCTTGCTCTTTCTTGCCCTTATGGGGTGGAACAATTTAAATTGACTGATGTGGCGTTCGCATGGGTCCCACCTTAAGGGATTTAAACTGCAAATAGCCGCTGAGGCAGCCTCCAGAATGGGACCCTGCACCTGGACCGGACCAGGGTCTGGGGCTAGAACTACCCCTGCGCTCCCTTTTTCCTGAGGCTGCTCCCTGGGTAGTCACACGGGTTCTTGTGGTGTGGGTGCGGGCAGGTCCTGGCCCGTTGCCATTGCCACCTGTCCCGACCCAGCTGCTAGGCTCTGCAAAAAGGCTACAAGTTTTTTTAAATCGATGGTTTCCGGGGCAGCTGCTCCTGCCGCCGGGGTCTGACTCTCTACTGCGGGAGCCCTCTCCTCCTTGCTAGGGTTCTCACACTCCCTCTTGAAATGCCCGGCCTTACCACACCCGTAGCATACCGGTTTCTTGTCGGAGGTCCGGGTGCCCTCATGCTTCCACTCTCTCTTAGGGGGTGCTGGCGCGATTTCATGCACCTTACCCTTAAGGGGCTTTTCCTCACTCCTCTCCCCGTTGCGATATGCGAGGGTGAGTTTCCTAAGGACCTCTGCCTCATTAAGGGCCGGGGTCTGCGGGTCGAACCAGTGTTCGGCTTTTGCCCTAACATTAGGGAGACAGTTGGCTACTAGGGTCTTTAGCCAGCGGGCTGTTCTCTCCCCTAAATTGTGTCTATCCGCGGGAACCCCTCATGCCTCCACATAGACAATCCACAGCCTGTCTGCGAACATAGTGGGAGATTCCCCTGGTTGCTGCTTGGTTTCCCCCACCCTCATGAAAGGGCTCCCCAGATTCAAACCCATTGCCTCCAGCACAGCAGTCTGTGCTGCCGCCCATGTGTCAGGTCTTCCCCCATTCCCGGAGGTCACTGCCCTGCATAGCTGTGCATCTAGGGTCATCAGGAGCATCCTTACCTGCTCCCCCTCGTCGCAGTCATTAATGCTGGCTGCCTGCTCCACCTCCATAAAATGAAGCGACGGATCCCCTTTCGGAGTTAGCCTGGGAAAGTGGGCCACCATCCCCCTGAGCGCGGATGCCCCATGAGGAATGATAATGTCGCCCTCAACCAGTCCCCTATTTGCCAGCCCCGCTGGGGGACCATACCTTCTCTGCCTGATGGCACATCTGCCCTACCTGGGGCTCCTGCCCCTCCGCCTCCCCGGCGTCCAGCTCTCCTGCCCTGTTGGGTAGCCCCCCTGTCCCAGGGCTAACTACCCATATAGGAGACGCCGCTATCTGGGGATACACCACTGACCCCCCTTGGACCTGCCCCTGACCGGGCGGTCCGAACCCTACCTGCTGCCCCGGCCCCATCACCGGCATCCCAGGCAGCGGTCTGTCCCCATCCCATGGGGACCCACATACGAAACCAGGCGGGCACGCCGCCAGCTGGGGGTACCCTGCTGACCCCCCCTGGACTTGCCCCTGAACGTGCAGTCCGATCCCCCCCTGCCGACCCGGACACAATCCCAGCGCCTCAGGAGGTGGTCTATTCCCCTTGGCCTTTGGGGAATCATCCGCTGTGAGGAGCACCTTGCCCCTTGGGAACCCCCCTGGACCTACCAGGTGTACCTGTCCCCTGACCTTGGACAAGGTCTCCTTCAACTCCGTTATCCGTGCCTGGCACGGCCCGTGAGCACAATCCCCTACTTCCTCGCGAGCCACTCGGTACGCTGCCTGGATGTCCCGGAACTCCCCCTCCAGCTTCCTACACTGCTCTGTACTCCGAGCATAGAGTTCCTGGAGCCTCCATTCCTTTGTCTTACCCTCCACTATCTGGCAGTGGAGATATTCCTTCTCACACCGGTTAGACTCGCTTTCCTGTAGGCTGCCCTGTTTCATTTCTGCCAATTCCTCCCGCAGTCGTTCAGCTGCGCTAGCGCTGTCCCCTGCGCTGGCCCTAACTTCTCCCAACTCCTGCTCTAATTCTTCGACCCTTCGCTCTGTTTTGGCTACCTGCTGGGACAAGCAGACCAGCCACACTGCCTTCTCCAAGTGCCTTTTGTGTGCCTTACTTTCTGTCCATGCGGCCGCCGCCATTACAGGTCGCTCCGCATTGATTAATTCTGAGACCCAAGGTGTGGTGAGGTTGACCTTTTGCCACATATATGAGGAGATTCTCTCCTCCATTTTACTTCGTTCCCTCACCCCCTCTGCCAAGTCACATACTCCAAACCACCGGGCTCCTGCCGCGGTCGCCATTGTAGAGGGTTCCATCTCTGCTACTCCACTGCTGGGCCGATATCTGGGGTTTGAGTATCTGTGTGTGTCTCTCTCCAGCTGGCACTGAAACTTCAGAGGCCAGGGGATGCCGCACTGGGACACCTCCACGGAAGAGAGCACTGAATCAAGCCTGCCGTTTATCCCTAACCGGAAGCCTGAGGCTTATATTTCACAGATATCCAGACCCCCACCAATGCCCAGGTGATTCTCTCTCTTGCCGGTGGTGCAACACCCACCCGGTTCCTACTTCGCTGGAGTAGCTTTCCCAAGAGAGAGAATAGGACACTGCTGTTTATTACCTAACCAGCAGCCTGTCCTGAGTGAACGGGTTCGAATCGTTCAAGATGACCCTAGATTCTCGACCCCGGAATTAAGGTGAGGAATATCTTAACAATGACTTGGTCAGAGATCGCTGGTGAGAGATTGAAGAATTGAAACGACTCCAATTATCAGCAAATCGAGGTTTATTGCAAAACCCAGGTCAAAATCATCAAACAGAAGAAGTTATAATACAATCTTAAACTCTAACACAAACTAAGTCTATTCAGGAAGTACTATAATGGACACAACGTAAAATCTTATTGTTACACAAGGTTAGCAATGGCACAAAACACAAATCAAGCCCCTGCCCCAAAGCCTCAACCACTATCAAAGTCAAGGGAGTTTCGCAAGCTGCTGCAGGGTACTTACGGTCACAGGCTGCAGGAGGTCAAGTCGAAGGTGGAGAGGTGAAGCCAAGAGACCCTCAATCGAAACACAGACCCTTTTATATCCGTTTTACCTGGCTTTTTCCTGTGTTCGGCCAGCCCCTTTTGCATTGAATCCATAAGGTTTAAAGTTCCCGCTGGTCCTGCCCCCTTTGAGCCGGTCAGACCTGTCAAGATGGGAGTACCTCCCCTAGGTCCGCCTCCAGTCTGCTTTTTGAGATAATGAGGTTGAGCTCCCTTGTGAAGATTTTCAAAGTCTTCCATCTGCTCCGGAGATCGCTGCTATGTTGATGGGGTGTTGATTGGATTCTGCTCTGGTGGAGGCCAAGTCAATTACATCTGCATGGGGCTATGACCATCCCATTGTCCTGCTTGCAGGCAGGCCCCTTGTGTATTCCCGTGCCCCTTTGTCTGTGTTTTAATCTTATCTAGTTGTCTGGCTCCTTCTTCCTTGTAGCTCCTGGGGGGGGTTTGTAAATACCTATGCCCCTACTCGGCTCAGCGGACCAAGCCTGCTGGGAAATTTGGTTACGTTCCCTTGGCTGAAAAGTGTCCAGTTTACAGTCTCTGGGTTTTATTCTTGGGCAGTCCAAAAAGGGCCGAATTGCCCGAAAACCTTACACTCTGGCCATGGCGTTGAGAGACTCCAGGAAATGGAGAGGGGTGATTAGAGGGGGAGAAGAACACCGAGTCTCGCTATACGCAGATGACCTATTGTTATACGTGTCGGACCCAGCGGGGGGGATGAAAGAGGTTATGCGAATTTTGAGGGGGTTCGGGGATTTCTCGGGGTATAGGCTAAACATGGGGAAGAGTGAATTATTTGTGATACATCCAGGGGACCAGAGTAGAGAGATAGAAGGCTTGCCTCTAAGGAAAGTGGAAAGAAACTTCCGATACCTGGGGATTCAGATCGCTAGGAGCTGGGGAACCTTGCACAGACTTAATCTGACACGGCTGGTAGAACAAATGGAGGAGGACTTCAAGAGGTGGGACATGCAGCCTCTGTCGCTGGCGGGCAGGGTGCAAGCAATCAAGATGATGGTCCTCCCGAGGTTCTTATTTGTATTTCAATGTCTCCCTATATTAATCACCAGGACCTTTTTTAATAAAATAGATAGGAGCATCACGAGCTTCGTGTGGGCAGGGAAAGTTCCGAGAGTAAGGAGGGGGTTCCTTCAGCGTAGTAGGGACAGAGGAGGACTGGCACTACCGAACTTGGGCGATTACTATTGGGCCGCCAATGTGGCAATGATACGTAAATGGATGATGGAGGGTGAGGGAGCGGCGTGGAAAAGACTGGAGAGAAAGTCCTGTAAAGGGACGAGTTTAGAGGCGCTGGTGACGGCGCCGCTACCGATCTCACCTAAAACGTTTACCACGAATCCGGTGGTGGCGGCAACATTGAATATCTGGGGACAGTGGAGGTGACAGAGAGGGGTGCGGGGAGCCCTGGTGGGGTCCCCAATCAGGAACAACCATAGGTTCGCCCCAGGAAGAATGGATGGAGGATTTCAGAGCTGGCACCAGTTGGGAATTAGGAGGGTGGGAGATTTGTTTATAGATGGGATTTTTGCAAGCTTGGGAGCATTGGAGGAAAAGTATGGGTTGCCCCGGGGAAATTTCTTGAGATATATGCAGGTGAGGGCGTTTACTAGACAACAGGTGAGGGAATTTCCGCTGCTCCCGACAGAGGGGATTCAGGACAGAGTGCTTTCAGGGGTGTGGGTCGGAGAGGGCAAGGTGTCAGAGATATACCGAGAGATGAGGGAAGAGGGGGAGGAGTTGGTGGGCGAACTAAAAGGAAAGTGGGAAGAAGAACTAGGGGAGGAGATAGAGGAGGGTATGTGGGCTGATGCCCTAAGCAGGGTAAATTCCTCTTCCTCGTGCGCCAGGCTTAGCCTGATCCAATTTAAGGTGCTACATAGAGCACACATAACGGGAGCAAGATTGAGCAGGTTCTTTGGAGTGGAGGACAGATGTGGGAGGTGTGGCGGGAGCCCGGCAAACCACGCACATATGTTTTGGGCGTGCCCGGCACTGGAAGGGTATTGGAAGGGAGTGACGGGAGTGATTTTGAAGGTGGTGAAGGCCCAGGTCAAACCAGGCTGGTGGTTAGCTCTATTTGGAGTTGCGGATGAGCCGGGAGTGCAGGAGGCGAAAGAGGCCGACGTTGTGGCCTTTGCGTCCCTAGTAGCCCGGCGCAGGATCCTACTTATGTGGAAGGAGGCGAACCCCCCCCGGACTGGAGGCTTGGGTAAATGATATGGCGGGGTTCATTAAATTGGAGCAGATAAAGTTCGCCCTGAGAGGGTCGGCTCAAGGGTTCACCAGGCGGTGGCAGCCATTTCTTGACTACCTAGGGGAACATTAGAGTGACCTGTATGTGATCCAGAACACCCAACACATCACAGACCTCGAAAGGAGGAGGAGTCACCAGATCTCAATTCATTTCAAGAGCAAAACCAGACGCCCCCCCCCCCCCCCCCCCCCCCCCCCTGCACCGTGTGTGGCCGACTGATTATGTGGGACCCTTTACGCCCTCTACTGGGCACCCTCCTTATACAGGACAAAACCAGCACATCTTAGTAGTTGTTGACACCTGTACCTCCTACACGTGGTTGGTGCCCACAACCCGCTGTACGGAAAGCGCAACTGTCAATGCATTCAAAAACACCATTTTTCCCAGCGCGGGTTCCCCATATGTCTCCATACAGATCGTGGATCTGCCTTTGTTGGAAAGGCGTTCCATAAAATGTGTACCGACAAAGGTATTAAATTGGAACACAGCACTCCTTTGCACCCGCAATCAAATGGGTCGGTGGAACGGCGTAACCAAGATGTGAAGCTTTGCATGACTAAACTGCTAATGACACGAGGACGCAGTTAGGCCAAATTGGTGCCGGAGGTACAGCTGGCATCAACAACCTACCCTTGAGTCGCATAGGACAGGACCTGAAAAACACATCACACCTTACTTTTTAATGTTTAAGGTACAAATGAATACCGCCCAGCAGGCATCTGAAGGAGTAATTCCTCAGTACAACCCAGAATTAGCCCAAGAAATGATTAGCTTGTTGTCTCAAATGCAGCCTCCTAAACCGCCAGAACCCAATGCGTGGTCACCACAAGAAGGTGACTGGGTACAAGAAAAGAAAAATCCTAAAAATACCTTACTTAGACCTAAATGGAAACCCCCCGTTTGTGTCAATCAGGTCCAAGGTCGGACACTTCCAATTGACCACGGGACGAACGGTACCAAACTAATATCCATTGATAACTGTCGACCAGTTCCCAAACGCCTTTGAACCACAGGTAACAACAAAATGACAAGTTGGTATGCGCGATATGAGGTTAGATCCCATAACGAGCCAGAATTAGATGAACCTCCAGAGGAAATACCTCTGCCTCAAGTTATCACTACACTTGGGAAGACCTGTCTCAAAGGTCACCCTCAACTTCTAAAGTTTAAGGCCAAAGTACAAAAGATCATACGTTCCCAAAAGAGATGGTCCCAAAAGCAGAAATGCCAATGCTGCTGCCTTACCGCACTCGGCATTACTTTTTCACTTATACTTTTCAGCCTCATACTTGGCACTATTACGGTCTCCCTCACTGCAACACGAACCTTTGACCTAAACTCTAAAAGAGGCCAGAACCTTAACTATACAGAACTGAATGATAATGACAATAATAACAGGCAAAACCGACACCTTTTATCATTGGAAGAACCAAACTCCACGGTCTCCGTACCTTCAGAGACACCGATTCAACGATCATGGGTCAAAGATGGTATTATCGCCTATACTGACCTCCATCCCACAGTAAGGGCAGCAGGAACTATCATGGTTCCACACACCTTGGTCCTAGACACAGATGTCATTTCAGCCCAACTCATGCTAAAAGAATATAGACATAAAATTGACCTCCAAAAAACAGTGGCATCCGCTATCAGACAGCTGAAATTAACCTCTCCCCAGCTGAAGCTTGCTCAATTCACTGAGCCTGAAGAAGACATCCTTCAGTATGCACACTGTTATATCGTCACGCTGCCCGAAGCCCGACCACCGGTCACACTAAAGGCGGATCAATGTACTCCACTGCTATCTTTAGACGAATACGTATTTTCGGACAATGGACGATGATCAGTCATAAATTTCTTCTCTCTCCACACAGAGAGGTGCCAAATGACATATTTACGCAATTTAGGAATTAATTCCTAATGTTCCTCTCCAGACTCTAACAGGGCCCACATTCAAAATGTCATCAATCACTCGACCCCTGACTACCATATGCCTCAACTCATGGCTGGTGAACATATTATTTGTTCCACTTCCTTCTACGGACCCTGGTACAAAGAATCCAGAGACCCCGTTAAAGATTCTATTAATTTCCTCAAGTCACTGGCACGAAATTCGTCCAACAACAACCTTCCCGATATGTGCCTACATATCCTCCAAGGCACCAATCACTCAGGTTCATGCCAAGGTTTCTTTCAACTTATCACTTTTCATGACATTTGCAGGCACCCCCTATGGGTTGCCCTCCTCAATCAATCCTTATCAAACCATACAATTGGCATGAGATTGAACAGAAAGGGTATGGAAGTTTGTCCATTAGAAAACAGCACCATTACTAAACCCTATTGCCGCTGTACTAATAACCTCACAGCTTCTATCTCAATACAGATTAGTAACCAGAATATCACCTTTGAGACCCTCCTACACTCGCTTCACCAAGCGTTAACTCCTATCCCCTTTTGGACAGCGCAGGAAATTCGACTGCAGCAATTGACTGTGCCTGGCTCCAATAGCTTGATTGCTACCTCAGGAATAAACTCCCCTCTTTCATCTCTAACTTCAAACGCGATGTTCATCTTCTTGAACTTCTCTCAGGCCTCGCACATATCGCATACAATCTCACCCTCAGCCCATGGCCAGCCGCGAAAGCAGGCCTATTTCCGCTCAAATAGTTAAGGGACAACAAATCTCTGTAGATCTTTTCTCCAGGTTTTTATCCTGGAATAAGGAACTGACAAACAACCAGCAGAATATTGCTCACCATATTATTTCCCTCAGAAAACACTCGGCCCAGGGACTTGCCCTCTCAGCAGCAGCTATGTTACATTTAGGGGCCAAATTATCGATCACTAAAACTTATACGCAACTACCTAAAATTATTAACGCTATCCAGATGGGCCATGTCCCCTGGGATGAGTTAGAACAATCAATCGATGAATATATGTCTTCAGACAAACATCTGGCTGGTTTACAAAAAGGAGGAACAACTGTAAAACTTTATAACGTCATTACTTCTAATCCCGAAGATCCTGCTGGGGATATATTAGGTGGTATGGTAACTAGATATTACCAAAGTCGTCGGTATAAGATTCAGCTTGTATTCTCAATACCTATGTTTCATGAAAACGGAGTGTCATTATTTACCTACTTTTTGACCAACATTGGCATTCCCCACTGTAGGGCCAAACACTGTACCCTGATACAGATAAAACTCGACTATAATGTTGGTATAAGTGAGCTGCCCCTTAAAAACCAGGCGGCCTTATTACAGGCCTCAACTAACATTACCTGGCTCACGGCTAAATTACACCCTCAGGGATCCTTCTACATCGCTGATGACTGGACACCAGTTAACCTCTGCGATACCAGTGCACATGGTTGCCCTGTGATAGCCACACCCATCACACAGGTATTCCGCTCCTACTTCTCCAGGGCCAACAGCTCAACCATTATAGCCACAGCAAAATTTTGCGAGGATTGCTCACTTCCAGTCGGCACCTGGCTGATTACCACAACGGTTAACCATACCAGGTGTTGTGGATATATATCCCACCAGTCACACAGCATAAGTAGTCTACCTACTGCCCCCCAGTGGTAGATCCATTCCTAAGGCTGCTTATCTCACAAATACTGGATGCCGCAATGGTCATCAGACTGGATGCCGCAATGGTCATCAGACAGGAGCCATTAATCCTTACATATACAAATTGGGACATCGAGAAACAGATAAAACACCTCCAGGCCCACTTGGAGTCAATAGACACTTCCTATACGGGAGCCATGAGAGAATTCTTTACTGTATTAGGTGAGACCATGAAAAACTCCTTCCCGAAACTACCACATGCATTCTCCTCTATTATTGACTTCGCCGTCAACACGGCCTCCAGAATGCTTAACTGGTTTGGCGATATGTTAGGAATGGGAAAATACCTAAAATATGGTTCGATTGGGGTTGCAGGCATAGTACTGATACGCTTCCTTCGCCCCAATAGATAATTGACAGTTATGGATCAATACCAAAAGAGAGACGAGGACATAATTCAACAATTCACTTTCCAATCCTACTTCCCTTTCCAGTCATTAACGGAATTATATGAAGAAGCTCTTGTCAAGCTTTCACTAAATACTAACGCTGTCACAGGAGATATGTATCCACGATATATGAGCTCCAATGGATCTGTTCCAAGCATTCTTTACTTCCGAGTCAGGCCGTCATTGTGGTTCTCACTAGGCCTCTCACATCCAGACCTCCAGACTACAAGCAACCTGCTTGCAGTGAGACACTTGTGTATTCCCTCTGCCCTTATGGCCTCATGCCCGCTTTGTGACTTTTGTTGCCCATCTTTTGATCCTTTATCTTGCCACTCACGCCATGTCCATTCCTGGTGCTATGCCCTGCGTTGCCAACTTCTGGACAACACTACTGTTATGAATTGGTATCCTTATAAAATTCCCCTGAAGTATTTTATGACGCTACATCCTATGCCCTTCCAGTCCCACCTGACCGTTTCGCATTAGAGAACTCACCTTCAATACAAATGAGCATCCTTGGTTATTACCTTACCCCTCCATACGCTGCACCTTTCACGCCACACGCCTCGCACAATGTGGTTTCTACCTCTGCTTTATTGACAGATAATCGTGACTCTTCGCTGAGAGAAGAGCCTAGCATTGGACTTAGACTGGATGTTCTTCCAGGACTAGAAGACGTTGATGTCAATACGTTCGACCGTAACTTCGATGTGTCTCTCTCGGACTAAAAATTAGAAGACGAAAGAACAGTTTAACGACCCTGCCACTTCCCCTTTTTGGTTACTTGGACACTAGTATTTCCACCGGTCTGATCAGCAGCCTAGAGGAGGATATGACCAGCAACTTGCGGATTAAATGACTTGCAGATTATGTCCCCCTAGTCTGCCTCACCTTTTTCCTCGGATGGTGATGTCTAGCACGAGGGGGCATAGCTTTAAATTGAGGGGTGATACATATAAGACAGATGTCAGAGGTAGGTTCTTTACTCAGAGAGTAGTAAGGGTGTGGAATGCCCTGCCTGCAACAGTAGTGGACTCACCAACACTAAGGGTATTCAAATGGTCATTGGTTAGACATATGGACGATAAGGGAATAGTGTAGATGGGCTTGAGAGTGGTTTCACAGGTCGGTGCAACATCGAGGGCCGAAGGGCCTGTACTGCGCTGTAATGTTCTGTGTTCTATGTTCTATGTTCAGTAACACTTTCCCAATTTCCCAATATATAGTATTGACCTAACACTTTCCCAATCTTCATTCTCCATTGCCTTATGAACAAAGAACTTTGATTTTATTAAAGGAGGATATATTGTGGCATTTGCCTTTATACCTCTTACCCTGATTATATTGCGCCTTATCAATACTCGATTGGCCCAGATCACCTTGGAGCTCCAACTGCCAAAGCCAACATTTGAACCAAAGCAGAAGACCAACCAAAAACAAATCTACAAACCATTATGTCTGATAATCCAACCTTCTGCTCCCCTACTGCACCGTCCTCCAGCAATGGAGCTCAGTAAATCAATACTACTCAATCCAAACCGATCAACAAAGACAAGAGACCCTCTATACTCTGCAAAAGCTGCAACAATTGCTTGAGCATCGCGCCCCCTTATGCGGAGAATTGATATACCAATTCCCATACCCACGCTGGACCGAGGACTGGGCCTCTTGCCTCACCTTGATTACCACGCCAACAGACGATCATCTAAATTTCAACTTCTATACACACCACCTGGAAAATTTGGAAAAAGACCCTGGACATAGAGACACGTTAACCTTTTGCAGGTCTAACAATGGCACCTTCACCTGCAACAAAGTGCAGTCCCATGTTGGAGTAACTAAAGGAGAAACTTCTCATTCCTATACTTGCACTTACATCCCAGAGCGACCAGAAGAAACCCTTTTGCAAGGACTTATGAGTAAGGCCTTCCTGAAATCCCATACTAGCTATTGTAATCTAACCACAGGAATGCCTTTCTTTGCCCACAATCATCCCGTGAAGCAAAGGCGCTTTACACAATTCCAGTGTGTAACCTGTTCCAACCAGAATATTTACTGGAAGTACTCTCCCATTTGTCTGCACTGTTTGATCCAAGCATGGGAATTTAATATGGAAATAGAAATTTGTTTTAACTATGACCCAAGGTCCTCCGACCCAATAATCTCAGATCTCCAAGTACCTAACAACTATAACGCCGACTCTAGGCTGGCAGAAAAGATAATCCTGAAATTAACTTCTTATAAAATAGCACCTCAAATAGGATGTACCGCTGAACAAGCCCTCAAAATACTGACCATGGAAAAAGAAACAGGTCAGCAAACTCCATTCAATCCAATATCCAAGATATGCCAACTGCCTCCAAACCAGGCATATATACCCAAATACCATGACAATAGCAAAGCTCCAACAGACATACACCTTCCGTATGACCTACCCAGATGATGGTAGATGGATGGTCTGCCTGGAAAGGATAGTGTCCCTTAGAGGACAGGAAGACACCCATAAAGTAATAAGACAAGCTGATACCCAAAACATCCAAGAAATATTTTCAGTCCTTTCAGAATGGGAAAATGTCCTCTATGCCAAGAACGCCAGGGATGAGAACAGATTAATTGATCAATTTAAGAAAGGATTCAAGAAATTCTCCCTCTGTCATGGATGGGGACACAACCAAACCACATGCCCCCCCGGCCTATGAGCGCACGGAAGCTAAATTTTCCAACCTTACGCTGAAAATGGTCTGTGACGAAGTAAGTCACGAAATTGAATTTGGCCCATGGCAATTGGATGCCCAAAAAATATACCAAATGAAGTAGCCAAATTAACCATGTATGGTCATTCTCCACTCCATGTGAGTACCTACCAAACTTACCTGAATGACCCCAGGTCATCAAACTAGGCTTTTGCTGATTGGGTAAAAAACAAAGAAAACCTGCTGCCAGGAACTGGCCGAATGGATTTAGAGCGCTGCAGAAAGCCGCACTAAGATAAGCAAGTAGTGATGTCCACCAGAGATAGGATAGATGGGACTTACCTCACCTAGGCACTAACTCTAACTTACTAGACCTGCCTTATCTTTCCAGATTGGCCAACCAGACTATGTCTATATCCAGCAGAGGGCAGCAGAATGAAGCTGCTGATTGGCTGTTGCGGGGAAATTTTGCATCAGTGCATTGCGGTCACTGTATCCAGAAGGCGGTTGGTGGAGGAGCTGTTGTCAAGTGATGGTTAAACCCCAAACACTTCTTCAGTGTTTCCCTCCCTACCTCCTCCTCTAACCAAAAAAACCCAATCACTGTAAGGATCCCAGCCGAGTAAAGATCAAGAGGGAAACTCAAGGGCAGGTAGAAGTAGAAAGAAGTTGAACCGTGAAGTCACAGCCAGTAGATAAGTGATTGGCTGGTGACTGGTAAGTAGTTTTTCTTTTCCCTGAGGTGTGTTGATAAGGTAAGGTTTGTCTATTTCTGTTTTTTTTTATCGTGTGATTGGTAAAATTTTTTCCTTTTTTTTCCTTTTTAATTTATCTATTATTTGATATTATCGTTGGACTAAGTTAATCTTAAGATTAAAAATGGCAGGAGATCTCACCCGTGTTAAGCTCCTCTTGCTGAATGTGGGAGCTCAGGGACGTGGCTGATGTCCCTGGCTCCTTCACGTGTGGGAAGTGTGTCCAGCTGCAGCTCTTGTTAGACCGCTTGACGGCTCTGGAGCTGCTGATGGACTTACTTTGGAGCATCCGCGATGTTGAGGAGGTCGTGGATAGCACGTTTAGCGAATTGGTCACACCACACATTAGGAGTGCTGAGGGAGAAAGGGAATGGATGACCAAAAGACAGAGAAAAAGCAGGAAGGCAGTGCAGGTGTCCCCTGCGGTCATCTCCCTCCAAAATAGGTATACCGTTTTGGATACTGTTGGGGGAGATGGCTCACCAGGGGAAGGCAGGAGTAGCCAGGTTCATGGCACCATGGCTGGCTCTGCTGTACAGAAGGGCGGGAAAAAGAGTGGAAGGGCTATAGTCATAGGGGATTCAATTATGAGGGGAGTAGATAGGCGGTTCTGTGGTCGAAAACGAGACTCCCGAATGGTATGTTGACTCCCAGGTGCACGGGTCAGGGATGTCTCAGATCGGCTGCAGAACATTCTGAAGGGGGAGGGTGAACAGCCAGTTGTCGTGGTGCATATAGGCACTAATGATATAGGTAAAAAATGGGATGAGGTCCACCAAACAGTATTTAGGGAGTTAGGAGCCAAATTAAAAAGTCGTACCTCAGAGGTAGTAATCTCAGCATTGCTACCAGTGTCACGTGGTAGTCAGAGTAGAATTGAAAGACTAGGCAGGATGAATGCATGGCTTGAGAAATGGTGCAGGAGGGAGGGGTTCGGATTTTGGGGACATTACCGGTTCTACACCTGGGCCAGACTGGAACCAATGTCCTTGGGGGTGCTTTTGCTAACGCTATTGGGGAGGGTTTAAACTAATGTGGCAGGGGGATGGGAACCAAATGAGGCGGTTAGTGGACAGTAAGGAGGTAGCAACTAAAGCCTGTAAGGGACTAGATCATGGAATCAGCGTGACTAAGGGGAAGAGTAGGCAGGGAGCAGATGATAAATGCAAAGGGACTGGTGGTCTGAGGTGCATTTGTTTTAATGCAAAAGTGTAGTAGGTAAGGCAGATGAACTTAGGGCTTGGATTAGTACCTGGGAGAATGATGTTATTGCTATTACTGAGACTTGGTTGAGGGAAGGGCTTGATTGGCAACTAAATATCCCAGGATATTGATGCTTCAGGCGGGATAAAGAGGAGGCATGGATAGAGCAGGGACAGGAATGGTTGTTGCAGGTGCCGGGGTTTAGATATTTCAGTAAGCTCAGGGAAGGTGGTAAAAGAGGGGGAGGGGTGGCATTGTTAGTCAAGGACAGTATTATGGTGGCAGAAAGGACGTTTGATGAGGACTCGTCTACTGAGGTAGTATGGGCTGAGGTTAGAAACAGGAAAGGAGAGGTCACCCTGTTAGGGGTTTTCTCCGAAAAGTTCCAGAGACGTAGAGGAAAGGATTGCAAAGATGATTCTGGATAGGAGAGAAAGCAACAGGGTAGCTGTTATGGGGGACTTTAACTTTCCAAATATTGACTGGAAATGCTATCGTTTGAGTACTTTAGATGGGTCCGTTTTTGTCCGATGTGTGCAGGAGGGTTTCCTGACACAGTATGTAGATAGGCCAACGAGAGGCGAGGCCGTATTGGATTTGGTACTGGGTAATGAACCAGGACAGGTGTTAGATTTGGAGGTAGGTGAGCACTTTGGTGATAGTGACCACAATTCGATTACGTTTACTTTAGTGATGGAAGGGGATAGGTATATACCGCAGGGCAAGAGTTATATCTGGGGGAAAGGCAATTATGATGTGAAGAGGCAAGACTTAGGATGCATCGGATGGAGAGGAAAACTGCAGGGGATGGGCACAATGGAAATGTGGAGCTTGTTCAAGGAACAGCTACTGCGTGTCCTTGATAAGTATGTACCTGTCAGGCAGGGAGGAAATGGTCGAGCAAGGGAACCGTGGTTTACTAAGGCAGTCGAAACACTTGTCAAGAGGTAGGAGACTTATGAAATGAAATGAAATGAAAATCGCTTATTGTCACAAGTAGCCTTCAATGAAGTTACTGTGAAAAGCACCTAGTCACCACATTCCAGTGCCTGTTCCAGCCCCATTATGTAAAGATGAGGCATGAAGGATCAGTTAGGGCGCTCGAGAGTTACAAGTTAGCTAGGAAGGACCTAAAGAGAGAGCTAAGAAGAGCCAGGAGGGGACATGAGAAGTCTTTGGCAGGTAGGATCAAGGATAACCCTAAAGCTTTCTATAGATATGTCAGGAATAAAAGAATGACTAGGGTAAGAGTAGGGCCAGTCAAGGACAGTAGTGGGAAGTTGTGCTTGGAGTCCGAGGAGATAGGAGAGGTGCTAAATGAACATTTTTCATCAGTATTCACACAGGAAAAAGATAATGTTGTCGAGGAGAATACTGAGATTCAGGCTACTAGACTAGAAGGGCTTGAGGTTCATAAGGAGGAGGTGTTAACAATTCTGGAAAGTGTGAAAATATATACGTCCCCTGGGCCAGATGGGATTTATCCTCGGATTCTCTGGGAAGCTAGGGAGGAGATTGCTGAGCCTTTGGCTTTGATCTTTAAGTCATCTTTGTCTACAGGAATAGTGCCAGAAGACTGGAGGATAGCAAATATTGTCCCCTTGTTCAAGAAGGGTAGTTGAGACAACCCCGGTAACCATACACGAGTGAGCCTTACTCCTGTTGTGGGAAAAATCTTGGAAAGGTTGATAAGAGATAGGGTGTATAATCATCTGGAAAGGAATAATTTGATTAGACATAGTCAACACGGTTTCGTGAAGGGTAGGTCATGCCTCACAAACCTTATTGAGTTCTTTGAGAAGGTGACCAAACAGGTGGATGAGGGTAAAGCAGTTGATGTGGTGTATATGGATTTCAGTAAAGCGTTTGATAAGGTTCCCCATGGTAGGCTACTGCAGAAAATACGGAAGCATGGGATTCAGGGAGATTTAGCAGTTTGGATCAGACATTGGCTAGCTGGAAGGAGACAAAGGGTGGTGGTTGATGGGAAGTGTTCAGACTGGAGTCCAGTTACTAGTGGTGTACCACAAGGATCTGTTTTGGGGCCACTGCTGTTTGTCATTTTTATAAATGACCTGGAGGAGGGCGTAGAAGGATGAGTGAGTAAATTTGCAGGTGACACTAAAGTCGGTGGAGTTGTGGACAGTGCGGAAGAATGTTACAAGTTACAGAGGGACATAGATAAGCTGCAGTGCTGGGCTGAGAGGTGGCAAATGGAGTTTAATGCAGAAAAGTGTGAGGTGATTCATTTTGGAAGGAATAACAGGAAGACAGAGTACTGGGCAAATGCTAAGATTCTTGGCAGTGTGGATGAGCAGAGAGATCTCGGTGTCCATGTACATAGATCCCTGAAAGTTGCCACCCAGGTTGAGAGGGTTGTTAAGAAGGCATACGGTGTGTTAGCTTTTATTGGTAGAGGGGATTGAGTTTCGGAGCCATGAGGTCATGTACAAAACTCTGGTGCGGCCGCATTTGGAGTATTGCGTGCAATTCTGGTCGCCGCATTATAGGAAGGATGTGGAAGCATTGGAAAGGGTGAAGAGGAGATTTACCAGAATGCTGCCTGGTATGGAGGGAAGATCTTATGAGGAAAGGCTGAGGGACTTGAGGTTGTTTTTGTTAGAGAGAAGAAGGTTAAGAGGTGACTTAATTGAGGCATACAAGATGATCAGAGGATTGGATAGGGTGGACAGTGAGAGCCTTTTTCCTCGAATGGTGATGTCTAGCACGAGGGGACATAGCTTTAAATTGAGGGGAGATTGATATAAGACAGATGTCAGAGGTAGGTTCTTTACTCAGAGAGTAGTAAGGGTGTGGAATGCCCTGCCTGCAACAGTAGTGGACTCGCCAACACTAAGGGCATTCAAATGGTCATTGAATAGACATATGGATGATAAGGGAATAGTGTAAATGGGCTTTAGAGTGGTTTCACAGGTCGGCGCAACATCGAGGGCTGAAGGGCCTGTACTGCGCTGTAATGTTCTATGTTCTATGTTCTATGAGGGTAAAAGGGGTGGAGGAGTTGCATTACTGGTCAGAGAGAATATCACAGCTGTGCTGAAGGAGGGCAATATGGAGGACTCGAGCAGTGAGGCGATATGGGCAGAGCTCAGAAATAGGAAGGGTGCGGCAACAATGTTGGGGCTGTACTAAAGACCTCCCAACAGCGAGCATGACATAGAGGTACAAATATGTAAACAGATTATGGAAAGATGTAGGAGCAACAGGGTGGTGGTGATAGGAGATTTTTATTTTCCCAACATTGAGTGGGATACACTTAGTGTCAGAGGTCTAGATGGAGCAGAATTTGTAAGGAGCATCCAGGAGGGTTTTCTAGAGCAGTGTGTAAATAGTCCAACTCGGGAAGGGGCCATACTGGACCTGGTGTTGGGGAATGAGCCCGGCCAGGTGGTTGAAGTTTCAGTCGGGGATTACTTTGGGAATAGTGATCACCATTCCGTAAGTTTTAGAATACTCATGGACAAAGACGAGAGTGGTCCTAAAGGAAGAGTGCTAAATTGGGGGAAGGCCAACTATACCAAAATTCGGCAGGAGCTGGGGAATGTGGATTGGGAGCAGCTGTTTGAAGGTAAATCCACATTTGATATGTGGGAGGCTTTTAAAGAGAGGTTGATTAGAGTGCAGGACAGACATGTCCCTGTGAAAATGAGGGATAGAAATGGCAAGATTAGGGAACCATGGATGACAGGTGAAATTGTGAGACTAGCTAAGAGGAAAAAGGAAGCATACATAAGGTCTAGGCGACTGAAGACAGACTAAGCTTTGGAAGAATATCGGGAATGTAGGACCAATCTGAAATGAGGAATCAAGATGGCTAAAAGGGGTCATGAAATATCTTTAGCAAACAGGGTTAAGGAAAATCCCAAAGCCTTTTATTCATATATAAGGAGCAAGAGGGTAACTAGAGAAAGAATTGGCCCACTCAAGGACAAAGGAGGAAAGTTATGCGTGGAGTCAAAGAAAATGGGTGAGGTTCTTAACGAGTACGTTGCATTGGTATTCACCGAGGAGAGGGACATGACGAATGTTGAGGTTAGGGTAGATGTTTGATTACTCTAGGTCAAGTCGGCATAAGGAGAGAGGATATGTTGGGTATTCTAAAAGGCATTAAGGTGGACAAGTCCCCAGGTCCGGATGGGATCTATCCCAGGTTCTGAGGGAAGTGAGAGAGGAAATAGCTGGGGCCTTAGCAGATATCTTTGCAGCATCCTTGAACACGGGTGAAGTACCGGAGGACTGGAGAATTGCTAATGTTGTCCCCTTGTTTAAGAAGGGTAGCAGAGATAATCCAGGTAATTATAGACCGGTGAGCCTGACGTTAGTGATAGGGAAGCTGCTGCAGAAGATACTGAGGGATAGGATCTATTCCCATTTGGAAGAAAATGGCCTTATCAGTGATAGGCAACATGGTTTTGTGGAGGGAAGGTCATGTCTTACCAACTTAATAGAATTCTTTGAGGAAGTGACAATGTTGATTGATGAGGGAAGGGCTGTAGATGTCATATACATGGACTTCAGTAAGGCATTTGATAAGGTTCCCCATGGTCGGCTGATGGAGAAAGTGAAGTCTCATGGGGTCCAGGTGTACCAGCTAGATGGATAAAGAACTGGCTGGGCAGCAGGAGACAGAGAATAGTAGTAAAGGAAGTTTCTCAAAATGGAGAACTATGACCAGTGGTGTTCCTCAGGGATCCGTGATGGGACCATTGTTGTTTGTGATATACATAAATGACCTGGAGGAAGGTTTAGGTGGCCTGATTAGCAAGTTTTCAGATGACACTAAGATTGGTGGAGTAGCAGATAGTGAAGGGGACTGTCAGAGAATACAGCAGAATATAGATAGATTGGAGAGTTGGGTGGAGAAATGACAGATGGAGTTCAATCCGGGCAAATGCGAGGTGATGCATTTTGGAAGATCCAATTCAAGAGCGAACTATACGGTGAATTAAAAAGCCCTGGGGAAAATTGATGTACAGAGAGAATTGGGTGTTTAGGTCCATTGTACCCTGTACGTGGCTGCGCAGGTCGATAGAGTGGTCAAGAAGGCATACGGTATGCTTTCCTTCATCGGAAGGGGTATTGAGTACAAGAGTTGGCAGGTCATGTTACAGTTGTATAAGACTTTGGTTCGGCCACATTTGGAATACTGCGTACAGTTCTGGTCGTCAGATTACAAAAAGGATGTGGATGCTTCGGAGAAGGTGCAGAGGAGGTTCATCAGGATGTTGCCTGGTATGGAGGGTGCTAGCTTTGAAGAGAGGTTGAGTAGATTAGGATTATTTTCATTGGAAAGAAGGATGTTGGGGCGGGGCCTCATTGAGGTCTACAAAATCATGAGATGTATAGACAGGGTGGATAGCAAGAAGCTTTTTGCCAGAGTGGGGGACTCAATTACTAGGGGTCACGAGTTCAAGGTGAGAGGGGAAAAGTTTAAGGGAGATATGCATGGAAAGTTATTTATGCAGAGGGTGGTGGGTGCCTGGAACGCATTGCCGGCGGAGGTGGTAGAGGCGGACACAATACCGTCATTTAAGATGTATCTAGACAGATACATGAATGGGCAGGGAGCAGAGGGATACAGATCCTTAGAAAATAGGCGACAGTTTTAGATAGAGGATCTGGATCGGCACAGGCTTGGAGGGCTGAATGGCCTGTTCCTGTGCTGTAATGTTTCTTTGTTCTTTGTTCTTGTCTCCATATACTTAGAGGATACTCAGCCGATGGAGAAAGATCATGCTCATTACTCTTGCATAATCTACAATTTTAATTCTAATTAGCATTAGAAAACCTTAGGAATAGCTTGCCTTATAACAGGAAACTGTAACATTATTATTGAATGGATTAACCTTAGATTACTGTACCTTCTAAACAGAAATCGATTTCCTGAACAAAATACCCACAGTCCATACCTTACTAAAAGAAAACTGCCCGTAACACTAATCCCAGAATCACACTTAACATGAGGACAAATTACAAAGCAAAACTCCTCTTGGGATTCTGTTGTTATCTCCTCTTATTATGGACCCTCAAAAGATGGACTGAATCGCCTATTCGGAAATCAGAAGCATATATCATGGGAAAAACACCCATGAAGGACCGGTGGCAGAATCAACCCTTTTCCAAATAGTTAGAAGGAAAAGAGGAATGCAACAAAGATGGACATTCATTCAATATGAACCATGACCATAAAAAGCGAAACTCAAGGACCTTCATCAAGAAAACTATCCGAAGAAGGTATTAGCCACCAGACTTATTTTGTTCAAGAGGAGGATGTGGTGGTATCCACCTATATTAAAAGCTGATCAGAACTGATTTTCTATTCACTCTATATTAATGGCTGATCAGAACTGATTTTATATTAAATCATATATTCATGTTATATTAAAAACTGATCAGAGCTAGTGCAATATTAAATCATGTATTTAACCCTATATTAAAAACTGATGATTGATGGAGTCAATTATCCCTTGTAAACCATTACTTATCACAATAATGTTTTTAAATATGTATTACAGACATTATCTTTGTAAGAGTCCAGATGCAGTGAACTCATTAAGTCTTGTGGCCTTGTCTGGGAATACGCTTTGCCAACTAAGGGAGGCTATCACTTGTATAGTGGCCTTGCCACGATGGGAGCTACTGCTTGGCAAAAGACCATGCCAAGAAGGGAGGCTGGTGTTTTTCTGAAGATAGCTACCGGAGGTATCAACCTCATATCTTTAGGGACAGGTGCCTTGCTGGACCTCCATAGAAACCAAGGTCTTGCCGACCAAGAGAGAGACTGTCTCACAATAACTGAGGAGTCAAACTCCCTAAGTAAGAAAAGGATATAAATGTTTAAACACAGGCTCTGAAAGTTGGAGTTTCGCTTGGAGAGCTGTTTAGGAGATTACTGGGTGTTTATTTGACACGCTGCTATCTCGACTCGTAGCGTTCTGCTCTTGATTGAGTATTGAGCTCCGAGGCTACTAGTCGTTGTAAGTATGAAATGTTAATAGCTAAAGAAAATATGTAGTTAAGAAGGTCACAGGCTAACTCATCACATACCCTGTATTTGTTAAACTGTATCATTTATCCAAACACTTGTATTACCCTTTTTTCTTTAAATAAATTGCGTATATATTTTACCATACAGATCCGTGTCTATTTTAATAAATAAGAGTGACATTTAATGAAGACTCATCATATTCTCACCCTTTGAGGCTATCTGAAGGATTACTTGCCCATGCCTGGCTCTCAAGAATTAGAAATATTTAGTCGACGTTAAGGGTAAGTCACAGTCTATCCTACACTAAAGGTAGTGAACGCAAGGCACATTGTGGATACTATAATTAGAACTCCCAAATAGCGAGCCTTACTTTAGATATTCACAAGACATTGTCTGGTAACTTACAACCTCGACTAATCGGGAAGATCTTAGATAGAATACTCAACTGTCACACATGCATGTTACTTCACATTACCTCATATCTTGCACACCTTGCGAGAAATAGCCTTTTTTTATTTCATCTTGTTGATTGAAGATAATAAATGTTTTTTTGTTATTAACTAATAATGATTTAACTAATTTCTTCTCGTGTGTTTCATGCTCATTAAACAAAGGCTGTCAGAATTGTTGGATTGAACATTTTTCCACTCTCAGGTCAGAATAAAATGGGTAAATGTCGGGTCAAAGTGAACTGGGTACATCTGTTATCAACACTGGATGACAATTGTCAACTGTTGGCCATCTTTCTTTCCTGGTAAATTGACATCTGGAAACAGAATATGGCGGCATTTGGGATAGAGGGGCACAATCATTAATGCCCAAATATACCTGGTGCAATTTTATGATGCACTGCATGTGATCCACAAAATCCATACAGTGCAGAAGGAGACCATTCAGCCCATCAAATCTGATGCGACCCTCTGAAAGAGCACCCTTCTTAGGCTCACTCCCCCGCCCTACTCCTGTAAATCCATAGCCCTGCCTAGCCTGCACATCTTTGGACTGTGGGAGGAAACCCGAGCACCCGGAGGAAAGCCACGCATACGCGGGGAGAATGTGCAAACACCATTCAGTCACCCAAGGCCGGATTCAAACTCAGATCCCTGGTGCTGTGAGGCAGCGGTGGTAACCGGTGTGTCACCGTGCCACTATGGACGAGCATCACTCCCATTTTTTTTCCAACAGAAAGCTGCTCACATAGAAAAGTATGAATGTCCATAGAATCCCGATAGTGCAGAAGGAGGCCATTCAGCCCATCGAGTCTGCACCGACCCTCTGAAAGGGCATCCCACCTAGGCACACTCCCACACCCTATCTCCACAACCCCACCTAACCTGCGCACTTTTAGAATGATTGTAGCTGGCCCCCAATTACATTTTCTGGTGCAAATGGACTGAGTATGGGCTTGTCACTACAACAAGGACCCTCATTGGTTGCCAGGCCTGAGCAGGAGTTGAGAGCAATCAAAAAGATTGACTGTAACATCTGGGAGAAACATACACTGTTTAAATAACCTCTCACTTACAAAAACATCTCTACATAAATGTGTGCACAAACACAGCTAAATTAGCATCTCTTTTTCTCTCCTTGTCAATATCGCACACAGACAGAAAGAACAGGCTTGTTACAAGAAATTAGAAAATTCGACAGAGAGTTGAAGGTGAAGAAAAGTACAAGGCAATGGATAAAAAAACGTGCAATTTTTCAAGGAACCTGCACAAGCGCAATGGACTGAACGGCCTCCTGCTGTGCTTAGAATTCTAACATTATCAGATCCCGTTCCCTCAGCAGAAACTTTACCATAGATCATTAAAGGGTTTGTCCGCCTCAGGACAAGTGTGGTTGAAGTGAAGACATATCCATCCTGTTCCTGGTGGGTACAAGTTGTACGTTCTTATGCACACAACACACATTTCTGCTTCAAAAGCGATTTTAGAATTTTGCTTGAAGTTGAGAAACCATTTTTCGGGCTAATCAGATAGCATGCTCACCCAGTGCTCGCCTTTGCCGAGGGAGGGAGCAGGGAGTTGGCGGGGGGGGCGGTGGGGGGGAGGGGGGAGAGTGGGGGCTGATCCAGGACTAACAGCAGGCCAAAGACTTCCAGTGGATCAGGGAATGTTCCCTGCTCCTCCTAGTCCCACAACAATTAAAACTTAAACATTTCTTCAATCGTTATTTTGGAGACCTTTTTTAAAGTTCCTGACAGACAGCAGGTTTGGTCCTGGAATGCCTGGTACAATTTTGTTTACCCAACAAAGGTCCTTGTGCACATGATCACTCCTTGCAGCCCCATACCTATCACAGAAATCCCTGCATGGGTCTCCCAACGACAGGGGCTCTGGGGAGGGGCGTGGCAGGGGGTCTGGTAGAGGAGGCATGGGCCGGCAGTGCATTGCTGGGGACGAAGGGGGTGTGGCCCTCGGGTGGGCTCAGGTGAGCCTAGGTCCACCACACCAGGGTCAGGCTGGTAGAGACAGCAAACAATCGGCGTCCTGGCCGCAGGGATTGGAGAATCACGGAGGATAGGACATTGGGCCTGATCCATTTGCATTTACTTATATGCTCCTGCTGGTGTGTGGCGTGGACTTCATTCGTGCCACCATCCAGGGTGATAGCATCGCATTCGGATCAGCGCCTGATTTTCCCCTCAACGCCCATTTGCCGTCCCAGTGGGGAACGCATTCCGTACGTCCCAGGGGAGAGAATCCCAACCAGTGTGTGTGTGTGTGTGAGAGAGAGACAGAGAGAGAGAAGGAATGAGAGTAAGCGTGTGTGAGAGAATGTGCATGAGAGAGAGCATATATGTATGTGTGAGAGATGGAGTGAAAGAGATAGAGGGAATGAGAGAGTGTGTACGAGAGAGTATGTGTGTGTGAGAGAGGGATTGAGAAATATGGTGAACGTATTGCTGCTACAATTCACCACTGTATTGTATTGTATTATGTTGAAGCCCTTGCGGGCTCTGCCTGTGGCTCCGCCCCTCAGGGGTGGTATATAGATCTGCAGCCAGTCGGCGGCACTCAGTACAGAACAGTCGCAGGCAGGCACAGATCTAGCTTATTAAAACCACTGTTCACTTCTACTAATCGTCTTGTGTGAATTGATGTTCGCATCGAGAATGTGTGTGTGAGAGGGAGCGAATGACTGGGAATGGGAGAGAGAGAGTTTATGGGCGGGATTCTGTGAACCTGAGGCTGAGTGTTGACGCCGTCGGAAACGCCGTCGCACTTCTCGACGGCGTCAACACGGCCTCAGGATCAGCAATTCAGGCCCCTACAGGGGGCCAGCACGGCACTGGAGCGATCCACGCCACTCCAGCTGCAGATCCTGGCGTGAACTGGGCACTGCGGGGTCCGCATATGCGCAGTGGCACCGGCGCCAACTCGCACATGCGCAGTGGCTCCCTTCTCCGCGCCGGTCCCAACGCAACATGGCGCATGGCTACAGAGGCCAGCGCAGAAGAAAGGAGGCCCCCAGCCAGAAAGGCCTGCCTGCCGATCGGTGGGCCCCGATCATGGGCCAGGCCACATCAGAGGCCCCCCCATCCCCCCCCCCCCCCCGGGGTCGGACCTCTCCTCCCCATCCACAGGCTGCCCCCGGACCCTTCCACGCCGAGATCCCGCCTGCTGAGAGCAGGTGTGAACGGCACCGGTGGGACTCGGGTTTTTTACGACGGCCGCTCAGCCCATCCCAAGCCGAGAATTGAATGGTGAAGTAGGTTTGAGGGGCTGAATGGCCCACTCCAGTTCCTAAGGGATTTGATGGGGTAGATGTAGAGAAAATGCATCCTTTGTGGGCGAGTCCAAGACTAGAGGCTGTCACTATTAGATCCAATAGGGAATTTAGGAAAAACTTTGATTGTTCAGATAGTGGTTAGAATGTGGTATCTGCTAACACAAGGAGTAATTTAGGCGAATAGCAGAAATGCCATTTAATGGGCCACGCCAACCACGCCGGCGCCAGTGGCGCCGATTCTCCGCTCTGCGGAGAATTGCGTGCTGGTGTCAGGGTGGCATGGCGCGATTCGCATCGGTCGCGGGGATTCTCCAGCCCGGCCCTGGGCTGAGAGAATCCCACCCTATGTGTGTTGTGTGTGAGCAAGAGAGAAGGAAACAGAGAAATAGAGAGTATGTGAGAGAGTTTGTGTGTGTTGAGAGAGCGTGTGTGTGAGAGAAAGAGAGTGTGTGAGCGAGAGAGAAAGATGGAGGAAGGGCTGCATGGTAGCACAGTGGACAGCTCCAGGGTCCCAGGTTCGATTCCCGGCTTGGGTCACTGTCTGTGCGGAGGCTGCACATTCTCCTTGTGTCTGCGTGGGTTTCCTCCGGGTAGAGTTGGAATAAAAGGTTATTTTTCGGAATGGCAATCGGTGACGAGTGGTGTCCCACAGGGTTCAGTGTTTGGGCCACAGCTGTTCTCTTTATATATTAACGATCTAGATGACGGGACTGAGGGCATTCTGGCTAAGTTTGCCAATGATACAAAGATAGGTGGAGGGGCAAGTAGTATGGAGGAGGTGGGAAGGCTGCAGAAAGATTTAGACAGTTTAGGAGAGTGGTCCAAGAAATGGCTGATGAAATTCAACGTGGGCAAGTGCGAGGACTTGCACTTTGGAAAAAAGAATAGAGGCATGGACTATTTTCTAAACGGTGACAAAATTCATAATGCTGAAGTGCAAAAGGACTTGGGAGTCCTAGTCCAGGATTCTCTAAAGGTAAACTTGCAGGTTGAGTCTGTAATTAAGAAAGCAAATGCAATGTTGTCATTTATCTCAAGAGGCTTGGAATATAAAAGCAGGGATGTACTTCTGAAGCTTTATAAAGCATTAGTTAGGCCCCATTTAGAATACTGTGAGCAATTTTGGGCCCCACACCTCAGGAAGGACATACTGGCACTGGAGCGGGTCCAGCGGAGATTCACACGGATGATCCCAGGAATGGTAGGCCTA
Organism: Scyliorhinus torazame; assembly: GCF_047496885.1. Lineage (NCBI taxonomy): Eukaryota > Metazoa > Chordata > Chondrichthyes > Carcharhiniformes > Scyliorhinidae > Scyliorhinus > Scyliorhinus torazame. The sequence continues at coordinate 75,279,472 of NC_092719.1, forward strand.
ACATACGATGAACGTCTGAGGATCCTGGGATTATATTCATTGGAGTTTAGGAGGTTGAGGTGAGATCTAATAGAAACTTACAAGATAATGAATGGCTTAGATAGGGTGGACGTAGGGAAGTTGTTTCCATTAGCATGGGAGACTAGGGCCCTGGGGCACAGCCTTAGAATAAAAGGGAGTCACTTTAGAACAGAGATGAGGAGAAATTTCTTCAGCCAGAGAGTGGTGGGTCTGTGGAATTCATTGCCACAGAGGACGGTGGAGGCCGGGACGTTGAGTGTCTTTAAGACAGAAGTTGATAAATTCTTGATTTCTCGAGGAATTAAGGGCTATGGAGAGAGAGCAGGTAAATGGAGTTGAAATCAGCCATGATTGAATGATGGAGTGGACTCGATGGGCCGAATGGTCTTACTTCCGCTCCTATGTCTTATGGTCTTATGGTACTCTGGTTTCCTCCCACAAGTCCCGAAAGACATGCTGTTAGGTAATTTGGACATTCTGAATTCTCCCTCATTGTACCTGAACAGGCGCCGGAATGTGGCGACTAGGAGCTTTTCAAAGTAACTTCATTGTAGTGTTAATGTGAGCCTACTTGTGACAATAAAGATTATTATATAAGCATCAATGCTTCTACTACTTATCAATGCCCACTCAAAGTGGGTGGATGTATGCTGTATGCCATCCGCCACTTGATGGACCACCATAGAGAAGCCATGCCAACCTTCCAGTATCCATGGTATTCCAGAGGTGCTGGTCACCGATAACAGCGCCTTCACTAGTGAGGAATTTCTGGGGTTCATGCAAATGAATGAGATAAAACACCCCATATCACCCCTCTTCGAATGGTCTGGCTGAGCGGGCAGTGCAAATCTTTAAGGGGCGCATGAAGAAACAAACTATAGAATCAATTGATATGAAACTGGCAAGTTTTTTCTTTAACTATCGGGCACGCCATGTATGACGACCGGGATAACACCAGGAGAGCTACTGATGGGCCGACAGCTTTGAACATGTCGAAGCTTAACATTTCCCAACCTTGGTGGGATGGTGGAGAAGAATCAAAACCTCCAGAACGGGTATCATGACCACTGGAAGGAGGACAGAGGGTTCAAGCCAGGGGCACCAAATACATCCAGAAGGTTAGGGATGGCGCTTAGTGAATACTGGGACCATAGTGGAGAAGACAGGACCAGTATCTTACATGGTCAAAACTAGAGAATGGACTGTACATAAACATGGGGATGCAGTGGCGTAGTGGTATTGTCACTGGACTAGTAATCCCGAGACCCAGAGTAATGCTCTGGGGACATGGGTTCGAATCCCGCTAGGGCAGATGGTGGAATTTGAATTCAAAAAATTAAACGTCTAATGGCGACCTTGAAATCTTTGTAGATTGTTGTAAAACCCATCTGGTGGGCTGAGTCCACAGCTGCCACGACCGGCAATGGGTGGTTAGTTCCACATCATCAGGAACTCGGCCGATCGGGAGCGGGGGATTCCTGAGCGGGCCTCTGGCAATGGCCCCCCGGCGGTACGGTGTACTCCATGGTAACACCGCTTTTTGTTGGCCGAAGAATTGCCGAACCAGTGCCGGGCCCGATTACGGCGTCAAACTGGATTCTCCGCCCCGGCGCCGGCCGCGATTTTGGCGTCGGGCTGCGGAGAATCCAGCGCACTATATTAGACTCACTGTAATCTTTGAGCTCGTAACATCAACTCTCTTTCTATGTTTTACTGTCCTTCCAAAAGAAAGAATCATATAAAATGTTACGTTGATTGTTTTTATTGTTGGAAATACATTCCCTGGACACTTGCAAATCATTTATCAGTTACCTAATAAGGAATGACAAGATTATGCTAAGAAGATGCTGAGAGCAGTATGTTTGATGAGCAAGGAATGAAGTAGGAGCTATCTGATCAAGTCAGTGGTCTGCACAGGTGGTTAATCAAATCTAACTGCCTTTTAAAGAAAAGGAGGCCATTAGTGGAAGTTCAGCCTCCACTAGAAGAATCGCAAGATCTGTAATGATTCAAGCTTTTGCTGAGATTAATCAATTTAAATCCTTTAGAGTTGCCCTGGTGGCCACTGTCATTCTAAGATACCAGTCTGACTTAACTAGGGGCAAGAGTGGTTCTGACAAACACATGGGCGGATTTCAATGGACAGGTTTGCAAATCGACAAACATTGTTCATCCTGTTATCTATGTGGATCCACTCCCATTGGGAGCAGGCATAAGTTACATGAACAAGATTTCCATCTTGTTTTGCCACGTTAACGACCACAATGCAGTTGCAGGCCATAACACCAGAAGACATAGGAGCAGAATTAGGCCACTCGGCCCATCGAGTCTGCTCCGCCATTCAATCATGGCTGATATTTCTCTCATCCCCATTCTCCTGCCTTCTCCCCATAACCCCTGATCCCTTTACTAATCAAGAACCTATCTATCTCTGCCTTAAAAATACTCAGTGATTTGGCCTCTACAGCCTTCTGCAGCAAAGAGTTCCACAGATTCACCACCCTCTGGATGAAGAAATTCCTCCTCATCTCTGTTTTAAAGGATCGTCCCTTTAGTCTGAGATGGTGTCCTCTGGTTCTAGTTTTTTCTACAAGTGGTAACATCCTCTTCATGCCCACTCTATCCACGCCTCGCAGTATCCTGTAAGTTTCACTAAGATCCCCCCTCATCATTCTAAACTCCGAGTACAGACCCAGAGTCCTCAACCGTTCCTCATACGACAAGCTCTTCATTCCAGGGATCATTCTTGTGAACCTTCTCTGGACCCTTTCCAAGGCCAGCACATCCTTCCTTGGATACCCTGACTGCTATGTTGCTCTGTGGAATAAATGGACTGCATTTTGTTGCAAAGGTAAGTATGTGATTGACACTCACCATCATTAATGTGCAAATCTTCCAGCTACTTGTGGCGAGAAAGAGCTGCAAGTCACCTGTGGTGAACCACTGTATTATGGGATTTAAGGTAGGACCTGCACTACAGGTTCGCCGGTAGCCCCTGCCGGCTGGCTCCGCCCACTAAGATCTGTATAAATATGCATGACCTCCATTGCCCTGCCATTTCGCCAGCTGCAGCAGGAGGCCATGCATCTGACTGCAATAAAGCCACAGTTGTACCCAATCTGCGTCTTTGTGCAATTGATTGCGCATCAATTTATTGAAGTCAGATTTTTCCACAGAATGGATATCAGAATCAAACCAGATCGCCTGCAGCTCGATCCGCACTCGCCCGATGCCAGAAAAGACTTTAATCACTGGCTAGCCTGTTTTGAGGCCTACATCATTGCTGCGGGCCCCGCGCCAACGGAGTTTCAGAAGATAAACGTCCTGTACTCCAGTCTGAGCTCCAGCATGTTCCCGTTGATCTAAGGCGCCTCGAATTACGCGAAAGCAATGGCACTCCTTAAAGAACACTACGCTCAGAAGACGAACACGCTCTTCGCCAGGCATGTACTCGCCACTCGCTCGCAACTACCTGGTGAGTCCATCGAAGACGTCTGGCGCGCCCTAATTCCATTCGTCCGGGACTGTGACTGTCAGGCCGTTACGGCCGCTGAACACGCTAATCACCTCATGCACGATGCTTTTGTGACGGGGATTGCATTGGATCGCATCCGAGAACAATTACTGGAAGGGGCCACGCTTGAACTAGTGGAGACGAAAACCTTGGCCCTCTCCATGACGGTTGCATCCCGTAATGTACACTCTTACCCCTCCCGCCGCGCTGCCCACCCTTCTACCCCTTTCTACCCCTCCAGGACCCTGCCGGCGACCTCCTGAGCCGGGGCCCTGCCTTCTGCGGTCAGCAGAAGCACCCCCGCCAACACTGCCCGGCCCGCATTGCCGTTTGTAAATCCTGCAGTAAGACGGGCTACTTCGCGGCTGTGTGCCAGGCCCGCACAGTCACTGCGATCGCGCCCACTATCGCCGCCCTCCCCCACGCCAAACGCACAATGGGAGCCGCCATCTTCTCCTCCCGGGGCCATGTGCGACCAATGGGTGCCGCCACCTTGTCCCCCTTCGGCCACGTGTGCCCCATGGGCGCCGCCATCTTGTCCCGATCCCGCAATGTGCGCACCATGGGCGCCGCCATTTTGATCCCCACAGGGTCTCCAGACATCCCGAGATCGGAACCACACACGCTCGCCATCCGAAGCATCCGACGACTACCCGCCGCTCGCTTCAATGATGCTGGACCAATCTCGCCCGCACAACCTGGCCACCACGTCGACAACGGTGAAAATTAACGGCCACGTGACCTCGTGCCTGCTGGACTCCGGGAGCACCGGAAGCTTCGTAAACCCAGATACGGTAAGGCGCTGCTCCCTCGTGGTCCATCCTGCCAATCAAAGGATCTTCCTAGCCTCCGGATCCCACTCCATCCCGATCCGAGGCTTCTGTACAGTCACCCTCACTGTCCAGGGCATAGAATTCAGTAACTTCCGCCTCTATGTCCTTCCTAATCTCTGCGCTGCACTCCTGTTGGGCCTGGACTTCCAGTGCAATCTCCAGAGCCTCACCCCCAAATTCGGCGGGCCCCAACCCCCCCCCTTACCGTTTGCGGCCTCTTGACCTTCAAGGTCGACCCCCCCTCCCTCTTTGCCAATCTAACTGCGGATTGCAAGCCCGTCGCCACCAGGAGCAGACGGTACAGCACCCAGGACAAGACCTTCATCAGGTCCGAAGTCCAGTGACTGCTTAAGGAGGGTATTATCGAGGCCAGCAACAGCCCCTGGAGAGCCCAAGTGGTAGTGGTTAAAACTGGGGAGAAACACAGGATGGTCGTGGACTACAGCCAGACCATCAATCAGTACATGCAGCTCGACGCGTACCCCCTCCCACGCATATCTGATATGGTCAATCAGATTGCGCAGTACCGGGTCTTCTCAACAATTGACCTGAAATCCGCCTACCACCAGCTCCCCATCCGGAAGTCAGACCATCCATACACTGCCTTCGAGGCGGACGGTCGGCTCTATCACTTCCTTAGAGTCCCTTTCGGCGTCACAAACGGGGTCTCGGTCTTCCAAAGGGAAATGGACCGAATGGTCGACCAGTACGGTTTGCGGGCCACCTTTCTGTACTTAGATAATGTCACCATCTGCGGCCATGACCAGCAGGACCACGATGCCAACCTCGATAAATTCCTCCGCACTGCCACTCTTCTCAACCTGACCTATAACAAAGAGAAGTGTGTGTTCAGCACGACCCGGTTAGCCATTCTCGGCTATGTAGTCCAAAACGGACTTCTCGGGCCCAACCCCGACCGCATGCGCCCCCTCATGGAGCTCCCCCTCCCCCTCTGCCCCAAGGCCCTCAAACGCTGCCTGGGGTTCTTTTCCTACTACGCCCAGTGGGTCCCAAACTATGCGGACAAGGCCCGCCCACTCATTCAGTCCACCCAATTCCCCCTTGCGGCCGAGGCACAACACGCTTTTGCCCGCATCAGAGCAGACATCGCCAAGGCGGGGATGCGCGCAGTGGACGAGTCACTGCCTTTCCAAGTAGAAAGCGATGCTTCAGACATTGCCCTTGCCGCCACCCTCAACCAGGCAGGCAGACCCATGGCATTCTTTTCCCGCACCCTTCATGCCTCAGAATTTCGGCACTCGTCCGTCGAAAAAGAGGCCCAAGCTATCGTTGAAGCTGTGCGGCATTGGAGGCATTACCTGGCCGGTAAGAGATTCACTCTCCTCACTGACCAACGGTCGGTAGCCTTCATGTTCAATAACACACAGCGGGGCAAGATCAAAAATGATAAAATCTTGCGGTGGAGAATCGAGCTCTCCACCTATAATTACGAGATTTTGTATCGCCACAGCAAACTCAACGAGCCCCCAGACGCTCTCTCCCGAGGTACATGTGCCAGCGCACAAGTAGACCAACTCCGGGCCCTACACGACAGTCTTTGTGACCCGGGGGTCACTCGATTGTACTATCTGGTCAAAGCTCGCAATTTGCCCTACTCCGTCGAGGAAGTAAGGACAGTCACCAGGGACTGCCAGGTCTGTGCGGAGCGCAAGCCGCCCTTCTACCGGCCAGACCGTGCGCGCCTGGTGAAGGCTTCCTGCCCATTTGAATGCCTCAGCGTGGATTTCAAAGGGCCCCTCCCCTCCACCGACCGTAACGCGTACATTCTCAGTGTGATCGATGAATATTCCAGATTCCCCTTCGCCATCCCATGCTCCGATATGACGTCTGCCACCGACATCAAGGCCCTCAGCACCATTTTCGCTCTGTTCGGTTTCCCCGCCTACATCCACAGTGACAGGGGATCCTCATTCATGCTCGGTGCACAAAGACGCAGATTGGGTACAACTGTGGCTTTATTGCAGTGAGATGCGAGGCCTCCTGCTGCAGCTGGCGAAATGGCAGGGCAATGGAGGTCACGCATATTTATACAGATCTTCATGGGCAGAGCCAGCCGGCAGGGGCTACCGGCGAACCTGTAGTGCAGGTCCTACCTTACATCCCATAATACAGTGGTTCACCACATCACCACAAATTGCTGGCCAATGTACAGCCAATCATTAATCATTAATTATTAGCTTTCCAAGAACAGCATATTTAACCTCCGCTTAATTTTCATTTGCACATTAATTGCCCATTAAACTCACCACAGAAATTTCACTACTTTCCTACTTTTCCCATTGTGTTTTTTTTTCTTAATCCAATTTTTCCTCCATTCTCTTTACTTCTGTTACTGTAAATGAATTGATTGTAAATTGGTCTTTTTCTCAGTCCTCCCGCTCTATTTCTCAATCTTTTAATCTCAGTGGTTAAGGACATAGACTGTTTTCCCTGTTGTTCACCCAAGTCCCAGGTGCCTCATTGCCCTGCCACACCATTATCAACTTGGAGTTTCAGCAATTTTATGGGCTAAAAATGTCAAAACTTAAACATGCAATTTGAAAGTCAAACGAACGGGATGCGCCACGAGACTCCACACTTCATCAAAATCTGGCCCTTCATCAGTAGTCAACATTTCACAACCAAAGGGCGGTATGGTGGCACAGTGGTTAGCACTGCTGCCTCACAGCGCCGGGGTCCCAGGTTCGATCCGGCTCTGGGTCACTGTTCGTGTGGAGTTTGCACATTCTCCCCGTGTTTGCGTGGGTTTCACCCCCACAACCCAAAGATGTGCAGGGTAGGTGGATGGGCCACACTAAATTGCCCTTTAATTGGAAAAAATTAATTGGGTACGCTAATTTATTTTAAAAAACTTCCAACAACAGTCATTTTTCCAGGGATAGGGCATAGAAATTCTACCTCATAAAAAGAGTTATATTCATTATGTGTATTCATATATACTGAATATTCATACATTCATATTGGACTGACATGACAATATCACATCCCTCTTTTTACATAGATTTTAGGAACTATATGTTCATGTGTATGTACCCATAAGTATTCAGTGTGCCACATCACTCACTACTGCACTGAAATCTGGGCAGCAAACCAACAATTAATCAATACGCAGCACATGGTGCAATCTGAGAAAATACTCCAGCATTTGAGCTTAAAATCTTCTGGGAACCACAAGACATAAGCTGAATGTTCACACTTCAACAAATCATAATATTAAAGATAATTCAGGAACTGCTTGAAACCTTGAGTGTAAATTAACTTTGTGTGGAAGTGTTGATTGAAGTGTGGATAATGCTCTGCCCGTCAGACAGTTACATTTAAAGTATAAATTAAATCTATTGTTAGGTCTTTGTAAAATTAATTGTACATGCTTGTGCTTTGCACTCCCAGATGATTAATTACAGCTACTCTGTGGCTCCCCACGATATCTAAATTGCACGCAAGTCACTGTATCGGATATTTAACTTAATATTAAACACAGCTGCCTATTGTGATTCTTGCAAACTAACTAATCTTCACCACACTTCTCAGAATTTTACCATTCTATAATAGCTACTCAACACGTTTAGGGTATTTGCAATAAATTCATATTTGAGTTTGAGCGAACCTTTAACGATTCTGAAATCCCCCCAGCTTTACAGCTTTCAAATGTGATGAGTGAATTGATGTAATGCTTTAGAATGTAATTCACCAGAACAATCTAAATCCTTCCGATTTTGTCGAACTCCCTGTGTGTGTCTTTTTTCCATCACATCACAATGTGTAGTCGTGTGGAATCCATAAGCAATTTGAAGAGCCTGGGGAGATAGTGACAGTGCACTCGGAGTCCAGGCACTTAGGTGATTATTACGGACTCTGACTTCTGTAAAATTTCAGTGATGGAGTTGGCAAAAGTACAAAGAGTGCAGTTGTTTAGAAGATTGATGGTTGGATTTGATTCATTTGAAGAATGCAAGTCAGGGTAGTATTTAATGCCACCTGCCCAGGAGTGGGTTTGGACATTGATGTGGCAAGGGAGGGACATTTCATTGAGCAGGAGGGTGCACCATGGAGGTCCCACTGCCTACCCAACATCCCCGATCAAGCTCCGGCTGTGAAGGGTGTAGGATGGCCTTCCCACCTAAAGGCCAATTTAGGTCCTTAAGTAATCATGTAAATATCACTTCCAGGTCTTATTCTTCTACCATTGGAATCTTCTGCTATTAGAATCACTGGGAAACTCGGCATGTATTTAACCATACAGCTCCTGTGGTCTAGAATGTGGTGTTGGGTGTTCTGACACACAGATGAGCCAACACGGTTGTATATGGTACAACGCTATTTTATTTAAACTTACTATGTACAGTTTTGTCTTTGCACTCTGCACATGGGGGTTCCCTGCTTGTGATGTTTTAACAGCTCTTCCCTGTTTCTTTGTCCCCAGACCTACTGACCACCAGGTGTCGTGCTCGTGCTTTTTATGTGGTTGGTGTTCTTGTCTGTGATTGGTTGTGGTGTTGTGTACTCTGATTTGCCTGTTGGTGTGTCCATCATGATGTGTGTGTTTGAATATCATGACATCCCCCCTTTTTACAAAGATATGTGCCTACGTGGTAATAAATATGATCGTGTCGTGAGTGCATCTAAGAGTGTGTGTGTGTCGTGTGCAGCATGTGCATATGACGGAACTATGTACATGGGGCGATGTCGGGTGCGTCACATGAACCAAGTTGTACCATAACATAACATGAATGCGAGCGAGAGAAGAAGGAAAAAAAAAACTTGAACAGTTGTCCAGTCAGACGACATCTGGAACGATAAACAACAACAGGTTATCATGTAAAATTGTGCAACTTGTTAAACATATGAACGGTATTATAAGTCCAGTCTAATGGGCTTGCGACGAGTTCGGGTTGATCGCCTCAAGGGTGGATCAAGAACCACCGGCTGCTGTGCAGGCATGGCCATGGGTGGCGATGGAAAGGGCGTGATGTGCGGCAGCTCCACAAAGTCATCCTCGGAAGCCTGTTGAGGATCTGGCGTGTGCGTACTGTGTGGCTGTGAGCGTGGAAGTCGGCGAAGGGCGCGCCGATTGCGGCGACGCACTGAACCATCCGGCATGCGAACCAGGAACGAGCGGGGAGCCACTTGTCGGAGGACTTCGGCCGGTGCTGACCAGCCACCATACGGTTGATGGACGCGTACTTTGTCTCCGGAGGACAGGGGGGGCAGGTCCGTCGCTCGTGTGTCGTACCGACTTTTCTGGCGATCACGCTGCATTTGCATGTTCCGAAGAACCGCCTCATGGTCTGTTGTTGGTGCCAGGATGGAAGGTACCGTCGTCCTGAGGGAGCGACCCATTAGTAGCTGCGCTGGCGAGAGACCCGTGGATAGCGGGGCCGATCGATAGGCCAGCAAGGCAAGGTTAAAGTCTGATCCGACAGCAGCCGCCTTGCACAGGAGCCGCTTGGCGATGTGGACACCCTTTTCAGCCTTCCCGTTCGATTGTGGATGTAGAGGGCTGGATGTCACATGAGTGAAACCATATGCTGCGGCAAAGGACGACCATTCACGGCTGGCGAAGCAGGGTCCATTGTCTGACATGACAGTCCTTGGAATGCCATAGCGAGCAAATGTTTCCTTGCAGGCCCCAATGACTGCGGACGACGTCAGATCATGGAGAGGCATGACTTCCGGGTAGTTTGAGAAGTAGTCTATAATAACGATGTAATCTCTGCCGAGCGCGTGAAATAGGTCAACACCCACCTTCGCCCAGGGGGACGTCACCATCTCGTGTGGTAGAAGTGTTTCCGGAGGTTGCGCCGGCTGAAACCTCTGACAGGTTGTGCAGTTGAGCACCATGTTGGCTATGTCTTCATTAATACCCGGCCAATATACCGCCTCCCGGGCCCTTCGTCTGCATTTTTCGACGCCCAAGTGGCCTTCGTGTAGTTGATGAAGAATCATCTGGCGCACGCTGTGCGGAATAACGATCCTGTCTGATTTCATAAGGACCCCGTCTATGTTGGTAAGATCATCTCGCACATTATAAAACTGGGGGCACTGCCCTTTGAGCCACCCTTCCGTCATGTGGCGCATCACTCGCTGCAGAAGGGGGTCAGTCGCCGTCTCTGCGCGTATGTGGGCCAGACTAGGATCATCAGCTGGCAGATTTGCTGCTGTCATAGTTACGTGTGCCTCAATTTGACGCACGAACCCCTCCGCATCTGGTGGTGTGCTCACTGCTCGGGAAAGAGTGTCCGCCACGATGAGATCCTTCCCCGGAGTGTAGATCAGTTCGAAATCGTACCTCCTGAGTTTAAGTAAGATGCGCTGGAGGCGAGGAGTCATGCCGTTCAGGTCTTTGTTAATGATGTTGACCAGGGGGCGGTGGTCAGTTTCGACCGTAAATCGTGGCAGGCCATACACATAGTCGTGGAACTTGTCCAGTCCAGTTAACAAGCCCAGGCATTCTTTTTCGATTTGCGCGTAGCGCTGTTCAGTAGGGGTCATGGCTCGTGAGGCATATGCAACCGGGGCCCATGACGACGTGCTGTCTTTTTGCAGGAGTACCGCTCCAATACCAGATTGGCTGGCGTCTGTTGAGATCTTTGTAGGGCGAGTCGTGTCAAAGAAGGCCAGCACTGGTGCCGTGACCAGTTTGTGCTTGAGCTCCTCCCATTCCCGCTGATGCGATTGGTGCCAGTTGAATTCTGTCGATTTTTTTACGAGATGGCGCATATTTGTTGTATGAGAAGCCAGGTTGGGAATGAACTTCCCAAGGAAGTTGACCATGCCCAGGAATCTTAGGACAGCCTTTTTGTCAGCCGGTCGTGGCATGGCTGTGATGGCGCTAACCTTGTCTGCATCGGGACGGACCCCTGACCTTGAGATGTGGTCCCCGAGGAATTTCAGCTCCGTCTGGCCGAAGGCACACTTCGCACGGTTGAGACGCAGGCCATTTTGTCGTATGCGGGTGAAGACACGTCGTAGACGATGCATGTGTTCCTGCGGAGTGGTGGACCAAATGATGATATCGTCCACATATACACGTACCCCTTCGATGCCTTCCATCATCTGCTCCATAATGCGGTGGAAAACTTCAGATGCTGAAATGATGCCGAATGGCATCCGGTTGTAGCAGAATCTGCCAAAAGGGGTGTTGAATGTGCATAGTCTTCGGCTGGCCGGGTCCAGTTGGATCTGCCAAAATCCTTTGGACGCATCCAATTTGGTGAATATTTTGGCTCGCGCCATCTCGCTGGTGAGGTCCTCTCGTTTCGGGATGGGATAGTGTTCCCGCATGATGTTGTTATTCAGATCTTTAGGGTCTATACATATACGGAGCTCGCCAGAGGGCTTCTTTACACAGACCATGGAGCTGACCCATGGCGTGGGCTCCGTGACCCTGGATAGGACCCCTTGGTCCTGAAGAACCTGCAGTTGTACCTTGAGGCGGTCTTTGAGTGGCGCAAGAACCCTGCGAGGTGCGTGAACGACAGGGATGGCGTCCGGTCTGAGTCGAATCTTGTACGTGTATGGCAATGTCCCCATGCCTTCAAAAACCTCCTGGTTGTGAGCAAGGAGGGAATGGAGATTTGCGTGGAACTCAGCATCCGGGAAGTCGGATATCTCATCTGGAGAGAGAGACATAATGCGCTGTACCAGGTGAAGGACCTTACACGCCTGTGCGCCCAGTAACGAGTCCTTTGATAAGCCGACAACTTCGAAGGGGAGTGTGGCCGTGTGCATCTTGTGAGTTACCTGTAGCTGGCAAGATCCTATGGACGGGATGACGTTCCCGTTATAGTCAACCATCTTGAGCCGGGATGGCGTGATGGGTGGTTTGACCTTCATGGCCTGGACTGCAGAATATGCAATCAGGTTGGCGGATGCGCCGGTGTCCAGACGGAAGGCGACGCGCGATCGGTTGACCGTCAGGGTGGCACACCACTCATCGGCTGGATTGATGGCATTGACCTTGTTGACATCGATGACGGAAACGCGGAAGGCATCCTGGTCATCTGCATCACTTAACTGGAAGTCTTGATGCGTGGGCTGGACGGTCCTGACTTGTCTGCGAGATTGTCGAGGATGCGCCGGATCCATGGGTTGAGCCGAACGACAGTGGGCTGCGTAGTGGCCCATCTTGCCACATCTGAGGCACTGTCGGTTTTTTGCAGGACATTGCCCTTTTAAATGTAGAGCTCCACAATTGCCGCACGTCATGATGTCACGGTGTTCGTTGCGCCACTGCGCATGCGCAGTGCGATCTTGCGGTGGGCGCGCCTGCGCAGTGCGTCCCTCGTTGTGGCCGTTATTTTTGGCGCGCACCTGCGCGGGAGACCGCGAAAAGCGCGGGAAGCGGCCGCTGTCGTCCGGGCCGTGGGTCGGGAAGTAATCGACGGCCTGGATGCGTTCGACGTCGTGGGCGGCCTGGCTTGCCAATTCGACGGCTGGGGACCCCCTCCGTGCCAACTCGGACGCCTGAAATCGGGCAAAACGGCAGGTAGAATTTTCGTGGAGGACACAGGCTTCCACAGCAGACGCTAAGGTGAGGCTTTTTATTTTAAGAAGCTGCTGGCGTAGGCCACTAGAGGCAACGCCAAAAACAATCTGGTCCCTGATCATGGACTCTGTGATGGTGCCGTAACCGCAGGACTGCGCTAGAATCCGGAGGTGCGTCAAGAAGGGTTGAAAAAGCTCCTCCTTACCTTGCAGGCGTTGCTGAAAGAGGTATCTTTCAAAACTTTCATTTACTTCAACTTGAAAGTGCTGGTCCAGCTTGAGGATGACCGTGTCATATTTGGACTGGTTTTCACCCTCTTCGAACACCAGTGAGTTGAAGACGTCGGTGGCGTGCTGACCTGCGTAGAAGAGGAGCATTGCCATCTTCGTTTCATCCGAGGCACTCTGTTTTTCGGTGGCACGGATGTACAGGTCAAATCGCTGCCTGAAGAGCTTCCAATTGGTACCTAGGTTCCCCGCGACCTGCAACGGCTGCGGTCCGTCGGTGTGGTCCATGTCCAGAATGGCAGGTTAGTAGGCAGGTATCGATCCACTCCTGTACCATGTGGTGTTGGGTGTTCTGACACACAGATGAGCCAACACGGTTGTATATGGTACAACGCTATTTTATTTAAACTTACTATGTACAGTTTTGTCTTTGCACTCTGCACGTGGGGGTTCCCTGCTTGTGATGTTGTAACAGCTCTTTCTTGTTCCCTTCTCCCCAGACCTACTGACCACCAGGTGTCGTGCTCGTGCTTTTTATGTGGTTGGTGTTCTTGTCTGTGATTGGTTGTGGTGCTGTGTGCTCTGATTTGCCTGTTGGTGTGTCCATCATGATGTGTGTGTTTGAATATCATGACATAGAAGAGGGGGTCCCTCATTCACAGGCATTCTGTGACTAATTGGGGGACCTGACATCGACAAGAAGGGGTGACGGGGTGGTGGGATGTGGCGTGCAAAGCCTTCCCCATCTTACTTTCGACTCCCTTTCTCACCTCACTGCCATCCCCTTCTGTGCTACCCCCATCATTCCCACACTCAGCCCTTTCCAGGGATCCATCGGCAATCCCTGGGGAAGATTCCAGTGTGGTACTGACAGTGGTCACCATGCTCGGTGACACTGCCGGTACTGGAGAACTGCTGACCTCTGAGTGGCAGCTCCTGGGAGCGGGATGTCCAACTTGCCCAGGGTTTAATTTGATGGGATGATCGATGTTGCTGAGGTGAGTGTCTGATCACATTGAAATAATGTCAGGCCTCCAAAGAAAGCTGACACAGAGGGCGTCATTCTCCGACCCCCCGCCGGGTCGGAGAATGGCCGTTGGCCGCCGTGAATCCCGCCCCCGCCCCCGCCGAAGTCTCCGCTCCCGGAGATTGGGCGGGGGCGGGAATCCGGCCGGGCCGGTTGGCGGGACCCCCCGCTGGATTCTCCGGCCCGGATGGGCCGAAGTCCCGCCCAGGAATTGCCTGTCCCGCCGACGTAAACGGCGTGGGCGGGCTCCGGGGTCCTGGGGGGGGGGGGGCGCGGGGCGATTTGACCCCGGGGTGTGCCCCCACGGTGGCCTGGCCCGCTATCGGGGCCCACCGATCCGTGGGCGGGCCTGTGCCGTGGGGGCACTCTTTCCCTTCCGCCTCCGCTACGGCCTCCACCATGGCAGGGGCGGAAGAGACTCTCCCCACTGCGCATGCGCGGGAAACTGACAGCGGCCGCTGACGCTCCCGCGCATGCGCTGGGAAACTGACAGCGGCCGCTGACGCTCCCGCGCATGCGCCGCATTTCCGCGCCAGCTGGCGGGGAAACAAACGCCATTTCCGCCAGCTGGCGGGGCGGAAATCCCTCCGGCGTCGGCCTAGCCCCTCAATGTTGGGGCTCGGCCCCCAAAGATGCGGAGACCTCTGCACCTTTGGGCCGGCGCGATGCCCGTCTGATTGGCGCCGGCTTTGGCGCCAGTTGGCGGACATCCCGCCGTTGGGGGAGAATTTCGCCCAGAGTTCCCACTGGCTTTCTTGCTGGTGGGCAAGCCTTCCCCACAACAGCATTATTAAATACCACCCAACAATACTGAGCTTTTAAGAGATTCAACAGGATAGCTAGATTACTTTGGGTTGTGCAAACACGTGGAGAATTCTTAAACTTTGACCAGCCTAAAAATTTGGTGAACAAGCAGATTAGACTGATAACATAAATCATTCCCGGCCTTCTCTGACCACAGGAGGGAAAGGTCTAACAGGTTTCTTTAGCACGGGTGAATACAATCTCCATAAAATTATTTGTCTCCTGCATGCAAGGTACGGTTTTGCCACTTAAGATTGCTGCATCCAATTGAGCGATATAATAATTAATCGCTTATTGCCACAAGTAGGCTTCAATGAAGTTACTGTGAAAAGCCCCTAGTCGCCACATTCCGGTGCCTGTTCGGGGAGGCCGGTACAGGAATTGAACCCGCGCTGCTGGCATTGTTCTGCCACTGTGCTAAACCAGCCCCAGACATGCCAAAAGGCAAAGCTCATGAAATCTGGAACGAAAATCTGGTGGATCACTGAGATTAAGGGTCATACTAACTTTCTAAATGAACAGCACTTCAATGGAAACCGTGTATTGAATACAAACAACTCAGCTAGCAGCAAAGAATCGGACGTAAGGGGAGTGCAGAGGGGTGATAGCACTAGAATAGTAACCCTGGTTTCCTGTTCCCTTCTGACACAGCTTCCCACAGGAGAGGGAAACACGGAATGACATTGTGCACATCCCATCTGACAGCTGCAGAATGCTGGCTGACAGGCTTCGAAAAGCTGATCAGCAGCTGTACACCACGTACTTCCAATCGCATGATGCCGGAAATGTTGTGCTAAGAAAGTCAGAGGTCGAAAGCAAAATACTGCGGATGGTGAAAATCTGAAATCAAAAACAGAAAACGCTGGAAAAAGCAGCAGCGTCTGTGGAGGGAGAAACAATAAAGTTTCAAGTCCAACATGACTTCTTGAGATAAAAGCAAATTACTGCGGATGCTGGAATCTGAAGCCAAAACAGAAAATACTGGACAATTTCAGCAGGTCTGACAGCATCTGTGGAGAGAGAAGGGAGCTCACGTTTCGAGTCTGGATGACGCTTAGCCAAAGTCCGTGTTGTGGAAATTTTGAATGGTAGATGACTTCTTCAGAGTTCTGAATGGAGTCGTACAAACTCAAAACATGAGGAACAGTGGGGGAGATTTACTGGGTGGGTCACTGACTGGTTGTGTTGATTATATTTCTTGTTTGGTGATTAATCTTGGTTTGCCAATGTGATGTGGAAATTTCAAATGATCTTTGACAACTGGAAAGGGACTATTTCCTTCTGTGGCTTTCCCACAGCTGACATCACATTGAGGCAAGTCTGTTTTTACTGGGTCATCCTGTTTGTTGTCATCTTAACAGAACTTATAGCTATACTGCTAAAGCAGCACAGGAACAGTGAGTATAAAAGACTTAAAACAAACCCATTTCAACCAGTTCACCTTCTACACTTCTGATTTTTGACTCGTTAACATCAACTTTTGTGCATTTCATTGTATATCTCAAGAGAGCCTTGCGAATCAGTATATACAGTCTGATTAACAACCGGCCTGATGAATGTTTCTTTCATGGCCATAATCACCTTTGTGGCAGCCAACTGCATGGTTTACACTGTACAGCAGGCAGAGGAGGAACAGAAAGTAAGAGATTGGGAGGAATTGGAAGGGGAGGGAGACAATATAGAGAGGTTGCCCTTGCATAAAGAGATGACCTCCAGCTACCCTCCAGGAAGTGGACCTCCTTCCTCTCCCTCACATCCATTAACATTAGGTCCTGGCCGGCATTGATGAAGCGAGGAGTTGCCCTACTCCGAGTGCCAGGCCGTCAGCTCTCTTTTGACATCTCACTTCTCTCTGGTGAAGTAAAAAGCCTTGGCGAAATCAGCAACTCCCTCAGGACAATGAGCAGCCTGCATGGTGACTGCAGTGGGAAGTCAACGTGTGTCGCACACATGCAGAAAGCTCTTGTGGACACAGACCAAGTTTGACATTAAAGGAAAGGAAGCTCTTTCCATTGATGGATCTCACTGGCCGGTTCCTTGATGTTCACATGGGTGCAGTTGATGATGTCATGTGCCTGGAGAATCCAGTGATGTGCCTGAATCCCAACCCATTCTCTCGCTGCAAGGCTGGGCCTGTCCTTAAATGGATGAGCTCCTCCACTTCTGACAAGGAGGCCATCAGTGACCAGTGAGTGGTGGACAGCAATGTTTGTGATTCCACTAAAATCCTCAACTGATTCGTGGAAGGAGGCAGAAGCGAAGAAGTTCAAAGTCACAGAATGGCGATTAGTGCTGTAAGATGGGATGTCCTTGGCGTCAATGTCTCAGGGGAGCCCCAGAAATTCAGCCCCAAAGTTTTCTCACTCAATTTACCTGGCCCTGCTGATCTAAATTGGCTCCTGTCCCACCAATGTCTTCAAATCTCTTCATGGCCTCACTGCCCCCTATCTCTGTAATGTTCTCAAGCCAACAGCTTTCTACCCTACCAGCTCCTGTAACTCTGGCATTTTGAGCTTCCTTGTTCTTCACTCAATCATTCGTGACTGTACTTTCAACCATCTCACCATCCTATGTCTAGAGTATATATAGAGAATATATCATCCATACTTTGTATGGAACAAAGATAGGGGCCGGGATTCACCGATATCGCGGCCAAGTGTTGACGCTGACGTCAAAACCGGCGCGAGCGACGCCGGCGTCAACGGGCCTCCAGGCCCAGTAATTCTCCTGCTCTTCGGGGGCTAGAACGACGGCGGAGTGCTGTGCGCTGCTCAGGTGCCGAAAGCCAGCCCTGTATGGCCGGCGCGTGTCCACGCATACACGCCACGGCTGGTGCTGGTCCGTGCATGCATGTGACGGCCCTCTCCGCACCGGCGCATGCGTGTGGTTGCCGTCTCCGTGCTGGCGCGGAGCAACATGCCGGTGACCGAATAGCGGGCGTCCACATCGGCCGTGAGTCCGGGCTCCCGCCGGGTGGTACCAGGTCTGAACAACAGCGGTGGGACTCGGCGGAACTTGGCGGGAGTTCAACTCATCGTACACGGAGAATTGCCGCAGGGGCCTATTTCAACGGCCCCCGCCCAGCGCTGCGGCGACCGCGTGGACGCGATTGCCGTCGAATCGGAGCCCCGCGCACCCCCCCCCCCCCCCCCGCCGATTCTCCGACCCGGCGCAGGCTTGGAGAATCCCGGCAGGGTACATAGGGCCCATCCTATATAGAGAGTATATAGCTCCCACCCTATATATAGTGTATATAACTCCTATTCCATATATAGAGTATTTAGCATCCATCTATATACAAGGCATATCGCTCCCATCCTATAAATGGAGCATATAGCTCCCATCCTGTATATACATTATCTATAGGGTATGTAGCTCCCATCATATATATAGGGTATGTAACTCTCATCCTATATATAGAGTAAAAAGCTCCAATTATATAGTTTCCATCCTACATATAGAGTATATATAGGGAATACAACTCCCATCCCATATGTACTATATATAGAGTATATAGCTCCTATACAATATATGGGATATATAGGGTATATAGCTACCATCCTACACATATATATCTCCAATCCTACATATAGAGTACATAGCTCCCAACCTCTATATCGGGTGTATAGCTTCATCCTATATATAGGGTAAATAGCTCACATCCAATCAATTTTAACCACTCACAGTTTGAGAAAGTTTTTCCTCATGTTGCTCATGGTTCCTTTGCCAATCAACTCAAATGTGTGTCCTCTGGTTATCGACCATTCAATCATTAGAAACAGTTTCACTTTACTCTATCCAAACCATTTTATACATTTCTATCAAAGTTCCTGTTTGTCTTTTCTAATGAAAACACCACCTTCTCCAGTCTGGCCGTGTAACTGTAATCCTTCATTCCTGCAACTATTTCAGTAAACTTCTTCTGCGTCAATGTCTCAGCAATTATATTGTTACATTTTGTTAATGTCACCTATATTGTTAAGAGAAACAGGTGATGTTTTTTAAAATTCATTTACAGGATATGGGCATCGCTGGCCTGGCCAGTGTTTATTGACCACCCATTGTCGCCCTTGAGAAGGTGGTGGTGAGCTATGTTCTGTTGCTAACTTTGGTTGGTTCAATTGGCTCTGTTTTATAACCTTTGCTCTCGAGTCGCCAGGTATCTTTATGATACCGCCACGAGGTTCAAGTTCAAGTAATGATCAATAACTCAATACACCGATTAGTAAGATTCAAATCAAAGCACATTTATTATACACAGTAATCGCTACTCATGCACAATTTCTACGTCTAAGCTACTTCTACAACTAACAGGCCTATACTTAGCTTTGGACTGGCCCACCAGGTCAGGGGAACAAATGGCCTTTCGTTCGGGTTCTGAGTCTGCGGGATTCGAAGTTGGTACGGATTGGTAGCTAGGAGCGCCTATCTCGTAGCGAGCATTGACTTAAGACTTACTGGATATCGGCGGCAGCTGCACCGGTCACGGTCAAGGGTTGGTTCGCATTGCTGAGTGACCCGGTCAAGAAGAACGATTTGAACTTGGGGGCTTAATTTTATAGTCCCAGGGGCTTCCCGACTTTCGGGGCGGACCCTGTACCTGGTTCCAAGTGATTGGACTTTGTTCCAATCGCTTGGTTCGATTTCTCCAATACTGGAGCGGTTCCCTGATCGATGGGCGGTCTTGAGGTGTCCGTTAACCTCTTTTGTGTTGGCTCCTGCTGGCGCCGGGGAGTCTGGCTCGGCTTTGTTTATCCCAAATGTTGCGATTGTTCCCGGAGATCGCTTATTAGTATGTAGATGGCTGCTATATTATTATGCAGATGGCTGCTTGTATAGATGCTGTCTGGGCTTTTGCAGAGTTTAATACACAGTAACTTTCACCTGCTAGTTTCTGCCTGTGTTGGCTGAATTTCCCTTCAGCCTTTGCTGTTCTATATTTTAAATCGGCACTTGGCCAACCCAGGTGGCTACTATTCCTTGTGATCCTAACGCGAAGCGTGAAGGATCACGTAACTGTGTTGTTTTTCATTCCCTGACCTGGCGAGCACTCTTCTATGGCCTCTACACTGATCATAACGATGCAAAAAATTTTTAACTGACAATTCTGAGGGGCGCTATGTCAAACAGGGACATGCATTACAAAACAAGAAAATCGGAACCTCTAACTATCCTTAATAAACTACACTCACTCAAACATTTCATCACACTACCTTCCTAAACCATACAAACAAAATCATAGCAGTTTTATACACATTTTCTGGCTTGGCAGTCAAGCTCAGGATTGTACAATTGCTCATGAACCTTTCTTTATTTACAACAAATCGCAAATGAATGCTCTTTATTATAGATCGCGGGGGTCGGGGGTCTGGTCGTATCTGAAAATAGGGGATCTGATCCTATATACCGGAGTGCGAGCGCGGTAGGCTCTCCTTCTCCATTTTCTCAGACGATTAGTCTGCATGATGCAGCAGAGTATCGTCAATACCAATAGGGATTCTATCAAGTAGGACGGGAGTACCAGGTTATAAACCTGACACACCAAGATGGTGTGGTGTCGCTTGTGACTGGGCTCTGGGTACTGTGGAGGAGTGAATCATTAACGGCTGGGTGAGTTGAGGTCAGGGGGTTCGCGTTCGCGCGCAACCAAATGTCCATTAGGGTTATGAGCCACGCGGAGGATGTCCTCATGGTTCTTCTTCTTTCACTTCTCTTCTCTTCTCTTCTCTTCTCTGATCCTGGAGCTTCTGGAGTTCTGTGTGATCAAGCATAGTGTCTGTTACTATCTTGGTTTAATATCTCATACGATAGCCTGCCTGTCCTTTAGTGCCAATTACTCCCTTTATAATTGGTCACGATGTGTGACTCCCTCATTTTTTTTCAAAATCCGAATTTCAGGACAAGACACACTTACAAATAATGAACCAGTGCGAGCCGTCTCGCAGACTGTGCGATTTACCATCCAAATGTTTGAGGATGCAAATCGCATAAGATTGGCAACCTAAGGGTCACCTGAAAACAAAAGAAACATTTTTGAACAAAACTTGACGAAATGAGGTGCGTATGGGCCACGATGGGTAAGATTTGGATGGAGTCCCCGGGTAGGACGGCGACCAATGCCGTGTGTGCTCTACCCGAGCGTAGCTGACCAGAGGGGGGGTTCCCAGACAGGGCGGGTCCCAATGCCGTTTCTCCACTGCCTGAGCAACCGACAAGAACGGGCAAGAAATGTAGTCATCGTGGGGGGCTGCCGTATTGGTTCTTCCCTCGAACTAGAAGGGCAGTTACGAACGGGGGTCTGTGTTTCCGTCGACAGACGAGTTCCGCTGAACTGGCGTCTGGGACGTTAACAAGTCTCTGCGGACAAACTAGTTCCGCTGAACTAGCGTCTGGACAAATTAGTTTCTATGTCCGCCAGTGGGCGTCAGAAGGGTGGTGTCGTGGGGCCGTGGAAAAAAAAATTCCGGTCTAACATACAACATTTAACAAAACACTACAAGCAACACAAAACATGCTGTAGGTTCCATCAGAAAGGACACCGTTTTCTCCCAAGCGGTTCCTTTTAAAACATCATCTGGACACCTCAGTTATCGGTTGCGAACAGGGTCGCAAAGGGGTTCTCGTTTTGGGAGTCAGACTCAAAGTCATCATCTTCTCCTGGATGTCACACTCTCGAGTGTATCAGGGCTGATAGGGCTGCATGGTGTGATTTTGGATCGCTCTCGTCGTTCCGGACGAGTCTGTACGAATTATCTCTGTGCCAAAAGGTGGTGTCTAGTTCTGTGGGGACGGAATCAGGGTCGTCATTGTAGGTCGGTGGTGGGGTTTGTTTGGGAAAGTGATCGTGAAGGGATCACTCGAATCGTGGTCAGATTCGCTGGGTGTGGGTCCTATTGCATGGGGATGGTAGGGAGGCGTGCTGTGGCTATTGTCTGAGTCACAGTCGCTGTCTCTGCTGCTGCTGTCTGTGGGCGTTCCGGGGCGGAGTGTATATTTCGGGGGTGGAGTCGAGGTTGAGTCCGTGGCTGGGCTGGACGTGTTGGGGGAGGGTAGGGTTACGTTGGCTGTGGGCGGGGCATGGTCTGCTGCGTCGAGCATGACATGGTGTGCGTGGTTAGACTGTGTTCCATATGCCTTCATCTGGTTGATATGGAACCACGCAGTCTTTCCATTGGGGTACTTTATTTTGTCGACGGAAGGGATTACTTTGTCCGCAATGGAGTACGGGCCCGAGTACTTTGGTGACAGGAATGTGCTGGGGTTGTATACGGAGAGCATGACTTGCTGTCCTACACTGAACTCAGTCGCATGGGCTGTCTTATCGAAACAGGCCTTGCTCTGTTTCTTTCTTGTGCCCAATTTCACTGCGGCTGCTAGCTGAGCTGTTTTAACATTCTCCACTCATTGTTTGACTGCGTTCTCGTGTGTGAGGGCCGTCACTTTGGGGCTGGTCAAATCTAATCCTAATAAAAATTCTGTGCCTTTCATGGGGCGTCCGGTCATGAGGCTGTGTGGGGTGTAACCTGTGGAAGTTGAAACTGTATTTCGCAAAAACATCAGCACAAAGGGAGTACTGAGTCCCAAGTGGTGTTGATTTGCTGGACCATTTTTCTGAGGGTGGATTTTAGGGTCCGATTCATGCGCTCCACGATACCACTCGACTGGGGGTGGTATGCAATGTGGAATTCTTGGGTAATGCCAAATATCGTGAGGACGTTCTTCATGACACATCCCGTAAAGTGGGAACCTTGGTCGGATTCAATGCTGCGGGGGAGTCCCCATCTCGTAAAGATGTTGTGGGTTAAAATCTTGGCTGTGGTCTTTGCCGTGTTTGTTCTGGATGGGAATGCTTCCACCCATTTTGTAAACGTGTCTATCACCACGAGCACATATTTGTAACCATTCCTGCAAGGGGGCAATGGTCCTATATAATCAATCTGGAGGTTAGGCCAGGGGCCATTAACGGGTCGGGTGTGACCGAGCGGAACCTTTTTGGCGTATCTGTCCGGGTTGTTCTGGGCACAGATAAGGCAATTCTCAATGTAGTGATTTACATCGTCCTTTAACTCGGCAACCAGCAGAGCTGCCTGAGGTGGGATCGATTCCCTGATGTCCATGAGCATCATGGAATAAACAAATCAGTTGATTCCTGTCCTGTTCAGGAACCACATAAAGGGTGTCTTTTAACACCACACCGTCATGTGTGGTCAGAGCATTTTTAAACCTCTCATAGGGGGCTGGATAGTTTCCTTTCAAAATCTCCCTGAGATTGCTGTCCTGCTTCTGGGCCTCCACTAAATCCTCGATATTAGTCTGTGAGACCTGAACTGCATTCACTGGTGCGCTTTCGGGGGGTGTCCAAAAATATCCGTGCCTGGAACCTGCTTTAGCCAGTGCATCGGCTTTTACATTTCCTGGGGGGGAGGAACGATGGTGACTTCGAACTTTGACTATCCCAAAAGTCCTGTTCTGTTCTCGCTCTAAAATGTGACGGAGCAATGGGGCTGAAGGGAGGGGTTTTCCGTCTGCGGAAACAAATCCTCTTGCTTTCCACAGGGGTAGGAATTCCGTAAGGCTGTTGCAGACATAAAGGCTGTCCGAATATATGTCTGCTGGGCTGGGGAAGGAATCTGGGTGTTCCACTATGTAAGCGATGGCCGCAAGTTCTGCTGCCTGCGAGCCTAAGTGTCCTGGAAGCTTTATTGCTATTTCTTCTCGGGCGCGTCCCTGCGTGTCCTCGATGTAAATACCGCATCCTGTTATGCGCTTCCCTTCTAATATTGTGGAAGATCCATCCACATATATCCTTATGGGTTCGCACGTGTCTGTATGCTTGGGGCTCTGGGGTGAACTACCTATCTTTCTGGGGGGTGTTTTCACAATACAGTGGCCTGTGTTGTGGTGTGGAGATATAATTTCACATTCATGGGGGGTTCCGGGGTACTGTAAGTTGTCGGCTAAAAAAGTGTGGGTCTTTGTCCTTTTAACAGTGATGTCCCGTCCCTGCAAAAGAAGGGTCCACCTGGCTGCTCTTATCTGACTAACTGTACCATCCTTGAGTCGTCCGTCCAGTAAAGGTTGGGTGGGGGTGAGGATTGTGATGGGGTTCAGTCCGGTTATGTACGAAAAATACTGTACTGCCCAAAAAACTGCGAGCAGGTGCCTTTCACAGGCTGAAAATCTCTGCTCCACAGCATCTAAAACTCGGGAGGCGTAAGCCATGGGTCTTAATTGTTCGTGCCGTTCCTGAAGGAGCACAGCTGAAAGGGTGCGGTCTGTGCTTGCTATCTCTATCGCATCGGGGGAAAGCAGGTCTGGAACTTGTAGTGCGGGGGCTGCTTTGAGTGCTTGTTTCAAAGAGTCCACAGCATCCGTATGCTGTGGAAGCCATTCCCAGGGGGCTCCTTTCTTTAGGAGGTCTGAGAGGGGTGCTGCCTTGCTGGCGAAACCGTCAATGTGGTTTCGGCAGTAGCTAACCAGCCCTAAAAACAACCGGAGGGCTGAAACGTTCTGAGGAAGCGGCAATTTAGCAATCGAGTCAATCCTTTTATGATCGATCTCGCGTTTACCATGTGTGATAATTGTTCCCAAATATATCACCTTATTTTCCAGAATCTGGGCCTTTTTGGGGTTAACTTTACATCCAATTGCTTGTAGGAGTTCCAGGAGTTCGGACAGAAGCTCAATGTGCTCTTCCTTGGTGTATGTCTGCAGTAATAGGTCATCTACGGACTGGACCAGACATTCGGGGCGAGAAAATTTGGCTAAACCATTTGCCAACTGTCGGTGAAAAATGGAGGGGGAGTTGTGGAATCCTTGTGGAAGTCATGTCCACGTGTACTGCTGATTTTTAAAGGTGAAGGCAAATTTGTACTGGCACGCCTTTGCCAATGGAATGGACCAGAATCCATTACTGATATCCAAAACCGTAAAGTATCGGGAATTGAGTCCCTGCTTGAGCATGGTCTCGGGACTTGTTGCTATCATGGGGGCTGCTGCGGGGGGTGACTTTGTTGAGTTCCCGGTTATCGATGGTCAGTCGCCATGATCCATCGGGCTTTCTCACTGGCCAAATCGGGGCATTATTAGTGGAGACTACTGATCTAAGTATGCCCTGCTCTAATAAGCTGTTGATTACCTTTGCGATTTCTCCCTCTGCCTCTTGGGGAAATCCATACTGTTTTTGGGGTCTAGGGTCAGGTCCTGTGATTTGTACTGAACCAGTCATCCGGCCACAGTCGTGTTTGTGGGTCGCGAATGCTGTCCTGTTCTTCTGTAACACTGTCCTAACCTGCTTGTCCATGCTAATTGTCGTCGGGTTAAACCAAAATTTGCCTCCTGCGCTAATTTTGTTGCCGTATTCTCCTATTGTGAGCGTTGCGGGGGCTCTTGCAGATTTTGCCATTCTCCAGACACACTGGTTGACTGGATCAAATGATAGGTTGTGGGAATTCATAAAATCGATTCCCAGAATGTGTTCTGCTGTGTGGGGCAGGTCAACTAAAACTATGGGGTGCTTGATGGTGATATTGCCGATTTGAATGGGTGCAGGGGCTGTGATGTGTCCCTGCTGTGAGTGGCCTATAAAGCCGCTGAGGGTGATAGTGGCTGTAGTGGGCCACGTGCCCTTTTGGAACATGGTGGAGGAATTTATTGTGGTACGGGACCCTCCTGTGTCCCAGAGAAACTCGATGGGCTGTCCCCGTATCTTTGTTACGACTACCGGTCGTCCGGACCCATCCCAAAGGGTGTCGCAGACCCAACTGGGGGAGAACGTACACCGTCAGTCCGTTCCGTTCAGGTCCGTCTGATCTGAACGGGTGCTCACACTATGTATGGGCTCTGTCTTATTCTTACTTAGAGTGCCCGTCTGCTGGGCTCTCTGTGGCTTTCGTGGGGCATTGCACTCTCTTGCAAAGTGTCTTAAATGTCCACAGTTGTAACACTCCTGTGACTTGGGTGGGGGGCTGTTCTTTCCTTCATTTACCCATGCGGGGTTCTGGTGTGTTTTAACTGCTTGTATGTCTGCGTCGGCCTGCTTTTCTTCGGGATTTTTAGCTGCGGGTTTGTTTTGTACAGACTGCTCCCAGCTGCGGGACAATCTTTTTACGACCCATTTCTCATTATGAGCCTCCTCTGAGGGATCATAATTCGCACAAGCTTTTTGTCCTGTTTCTGTGGCATGGGAGATAAGGGTGCGGGTCCATTTGGCCATGTTGTCTGGGGACAAATGGGCGCGGTCTAAGTCTCCAAAAACTGCTGCAAAGTGGATCCACAGGCGTCCAGCAAAAGCTGTGGGGTGCTCGGTTTTCTTTTGCCTGCACTTATTGAGGCCTTCTATGGGGTCACCCCTGTTATACCCGATCGCGTCTAGGATTTCTGCATTTCTGCAAGGATGCCTCCTCCTACATTCTGTGGGTCGGGAAGGGCTGATACGACCGAAGGGTCTAAACTCAAAACTGTGAGCTTTACATGCTCTCGCTCATCCAGGCCGTACATGGTCGCCTGCTGCTTTACTCTGGCAAAGAAGAGGTGGGGGTCTGAGGTGGGGAGGAACGGTGTGATTTTCTCGCATGCGTCCCGTAACTGGGTCACTGTTAAGGGGGTGGTGTACAGAAATTCCATATCGTCTGATGTGGCTGTGCGGTGGGTGGTGACTGCGTTCATTGGAGCCTGAACTATCTGCTCTGTGGGGGTTTGGGGCGCTTTTCTCTTTTGGGGCTTTCCCTGCGCACATGTTCCCTGAACATAACTCTGCGCTGTCTCGTTTAATTCTTCCCAATCAGGGCCGTCTTCCTCATCTAATTTTGCTCCGAAGGTTTCCTGGAATCCTTTTTGAACTGAAAGCAGAGATTGCAGCTCTGCAATCTGCTTCCGGCACTTTGCGTGGTCTAGTGAGCTTTGTCTTTGCTCCGTGGTGGCAGCATGGAGTGCTCTTAACGCTGCCTTCAGGTCACTACACTGCCTCTGCAATGCTTCTACCTGCTTCTCAGTTTCTTTTCGTACCAGGACTGCACGTTGCGTGTCCTGATAGACCTTTTCATACTGGGACTGGAAGCTGCTTAGGTGCGCCAGACAAGACTGGTGTGCCCACTTGGCATCATCCACCTCTCCGTCTTTTGCTGCCAACTTCCTCCTTAACTCTAAGTTCTCTCTTTCTACCTCACTTACATTGACCTTGCTCATTCGATGTATGCCTTCTATCTCTTTCCGGAGCATCCTAACGACCTCCTCTGTGCCTCGCAATTGTGCCCAGCAGGACACGATTGCCATCGGCTTGCGAGCTTTTCCTAAGCTCTTCTTGTGAATCTCGCTCAGGTTCGCCCACCAAGTATGTCCTATACTCCCGGGACCTGTTTCCTCATTGTCACAGAATTCGCTCCAAAGGGGCCATCCTTTCCCTTTGAGGTACTTCCTGATTTCTTCTTCGCATACGGGACACTGTCCTACTCTACTGCTGCTGGTCGCTGCGACCGCAAATTCTTATGGGTTCATGAGGCGTTGCATTGCCTGCATTGCCATCTTTCCTATCTGAATGCTTCTTTTAAATTTGGAACAGGGGGACTAAGGCGGTGCTGTAGTTATGGGTACGGCTTTCACTAATTTCCGAAATACAAACTCCGGACAGTTTTGTCGCAACAAAAAATCTATCAGTTTACCTTATAGCCTTGTTACTTACGCATGCATTTAACACACTTCCGAATTATGAGGATTGATCAGAACTGCTTGAACACTTGTGGTTTGCTGTTCCCAATTGGATCTCTAATTCAAATTTTTGGGTTCTCCCGGAGTGGTGAAGCCACTTCTAGTTCGGGTCCCGGCGGAGTCGCCAGTAATATGTTGCGAACTTTTGGTTGGTTCAATTGGCTGTTTTATAACCTTTGCTCTCGAGTCGCCAGGTATCTTTATGATACCGCCGCGAGGTTCAAGTTCAAGTAATGATCAATAACTCAATACACCGATTCGTAAGATTCAAATCAAAGCACATTTATTATACACTGTAATCGCTACTCATGCACAAATTCTATGTCTAAGCTACTTCTACAACTAACAGGCCTATAATTAGCTTCGGACTGGCCCACCAGGTCAGGGGAACAAATGGCCTTTCGTTCGGGTTCTGGGTCTGCGGGATTCGAAGTTGATACAGATTGGTAGCTATGAGCGCCTATCTCTTAGTGAGCGTTAACTTAAGACTTGCTGGATATCGGCGGCAGCTGCACCGGTCACGGTCAAGGGTTGGTTCGCGTTGCTGAGTGACCCAGTTAAGAAGGACGATTTGAACTTGGGGGCTTAACTTTATAGTCCCCAGGGGCTTCCTGACTTTCGCGGCGGACCCTGTACCTGGTTCCAAGTGATTGGACTTTGTTCCAATCGCTTGGTTCGATTTCTCCAATACTGGAGCGGTTCCCTGATCGATGGGCGGTCTTGAGGTGTCCGTTAACCTCTTTTGTGTTGGCTCCTGCTGGCGCCAGGGAGTCTGGCTTGGCTTTGTTTATCCCAAATGTTGCGATTGTTCCGGGGGATTGCTTATTAGTACGTAGATGGCTGCTACATTATTATGCAGATGGCTGCTTATATCGATGCTGTCTGGGCTTCTGCAGAGTGTAATACACAGTAACATGCACCTGCTGGTTTCTGCCTGTGTTGGCTGAATTTCCCTTCAGCCTTTGCTGTTCTCCATTTTAAATCGGGACTTGGCCAACCCAGGTGGCTACAGTTCTTGAACCGCTGAAGTCCCTGAGGCATAGGTTCACCCATAGTGCTGTTCATAGAATCATAGAATCATGGAGTTTACAGTGCAAAAGGAGTCCATTCGGCCCATCGAGTCTGCACCGCCCCTTGGAAAGAGCACCCCACTTAAGCCCACAAGTCCAACTTTTCCCGGTAACCCAGTAACCCTATCTAACTTTTTGGACACTAAGGGCAGTTTAGCATGGCCAATGCACCTAACCTGCACATTTGTGGACTGTAGGAGGAAACCGGAGCGCCCGGCGGAAACCCACGCAGACACGGGGAGAACGTGCAGACTCCGCACAGACAGTGACCCAAGCCTGAATTGAACCTGGGACCCTGGAGCTGTGAAACAATTGTGCTAACCATTATGCTACCGTGCTACCGGGTACTCCAGCTGTTCGGGAGAGCGTTCCAGGATTTTGACCCAGCGACAGCGAAGGAACGGCGATGTATTTCCAAGTCAGCCATTTTGCGCACTTTTCCCGGGGTCCCACGCATGCGCACCACGAACGGGGGAACGAATCGGCCGAAGACCACACTGCGCATGTGCAAGCGGCGGCTGACCGCACTGCGCATGTGCAACGACGCACGGAGCGTTATGGCGTCAATGTCATGACGTGCCCGAACTGCGGCACCGCCCACTTAAAGCGGCAATGCCCTGCAAGAGGCAGGCGATGTTTAAATTGTGGGAAGCCTGGCCATTATGCAGCCTTGTGCAGGTCTGCACCTCCGATCGTGGGTCAGCGATCCCAATTCCAACGCAAACGCGTTCGAAGTGTGCAGCAAGGACTGCTGGAATCGGAACCTGGTAACACCACGCATCCAGAGGAGGACTGTCTGGAGTCCCCATATCGTGTGGGCATCATTACCACATATGACAAGGCCTCCTCAAATTCAGCAACATGCCTACCCATCCTCAATGTTGATTCTGCGGACGAATGGCGTGCTGTCGTACTAGTCAACCAATGCAACATCTGGTTCAAGCTGGACACTGGTGCTTCAGCTAATCTCACATCTCATGTAGATCTTGCTCGCATCCAAAGGCAGCCAAAGATTCTTCCGCTGGCCTGCCAGCTGCTTGATTATAATGGCAATGCCATTATTGCGTTAGGGTCTTGTCACCGGCATGTCGCCAACAAGGCCATCAAGGCCACACTGATTTTCGAAATTGTCAAGCCTGACAAGGCTTCCCTGCTTGGTGCCCATGCATGCAAGCTACTCGATCTCGTCCAGCACGTACGTGCTGTCATGTTGGGTGTTTTGGTCTACAGTTGACAGATGGATGGAAGAATTGCTGGCTTGACCCTCAGGGTTTGAAGTGCTGACCATGCGAGGAGATTTGCGGAAGCACCCGTGTCCAGGCGGAATGTGATCTGGGATCAGTTGACCTGGGTTGATCCACTCGTCGTCCGGACCAATGCTGTGCACCGACAGCGGCTGGTGCGTTCGACTCGGGGACAGCTTGTTCTTGTTGATGACAGCAATGCGGAAAGGCTCCCTGTCCTCAGTGTCACTGGTCTGTGTGATGTCAGGATCGGACTCGGTGAACGTGGGTAGAATTGCCTGAACATTTCTGTGAGGCTGGTTAAACTGTTGCGAGTTGGCAGGGTGAGATGCTCGACAGCAGGCAGCATAGTGGCCAAGCCTGCCACAGCGTAGGCATTGTCGCACTTTGGCCGGACAGTGCCGCTTCAAATGGGAGGAGCCACAGTTGCCGCACGCCATGACATCAGTGCGTCCGTTGCGCCACCGCGCATGCACGGTGCGGTCTTGCGTAGTGCATGCCTGCGCATCGCGTTCCTCCGCATCAACGTCCTCACAAATGTGAGGTAATGCAACAAATGTGAGGTAATGCATTTTGGAAGGGCTAATGCAGGTAGGGAATATACAGTGAATGGTAGAACCCTCAAGAGTATTGAAAGTCAAAGAGATCTAGGAGTACAGGTCCACAGGTCATTGAAAGGGGCAACACAGGTGGAGAAGGTAGTCAAGAAGGCATACGGCATGCTTGCCTTCATTGGCCGGGGCATTGAGTATAAGAATTGGCAAGTCATGTTGCAGCTGTATAGAACCTTAGTTAGGCCACACTTGGAGTATAGTGTTCAATTCTGGTCGCCACACTACCAGAAGGATGTGGAGGCTTTAGAGAGGGTGCAGAAGAGATTTACCAGAATGTTGCCTGGTATGGAGGGCATAAGCTATGAGGAGCGATTGAATAAACTCGGTTTGTTCTCACTGGAACGAAGGAGGTTGAGGGGCGACCTGATAGAGGTATACAAAATTATGAGGGGCATAGACAGAGTGGATAGTCAGAGGCTTTTCCCCAGGGTAGAGGGGTCAATTACTAGGGGGCATAGGTTTAAGGTGAGAGGGGCAAAGTTTAGAGTAGATGTACGAGGCAAGTTTTTTACGCAGAGGGTAGTGGGTGCCTGGAGCTCACTACCGGAGGAGGTAGTGGAAGCAGGGACGATAGGGACATTTAAGGGGCACCTTGACAAATATATGAATAGGATGGGAATAGAAGGATACGGACCCAGGAAGTGTAGAAGATTGTAGTTTAGTCGGGCAGTATGGTCGGCACGGGCTTGGAGGGCCGAAGGGCCTGTTCCTGTGCTGTACATTTCTTTGTTCTTTGTTCTTTGTTTGTCCTCTCTTTTGGCGCGTACAAGCGCGGGAGGCCTCGGAAAGCGGGTGAAACGGCCGCCCTCCTCCGGGCCGCGGGCCGGGAGGTACTCGATCGTCTGGACCCGCTCCGCCTCATGGAGCCCCTGCCGCGCCGTTTCAGCCGCCTGGATGTGTGAGTACCGGCTGGTGGCGTCCTCATGCAGGACGCAGGTCTCGATGGCCGTCGCTAGGGTGAGTTGCTTGATTTTAAGGAGCTGCTGGCGCAGGGTGCAGACATGACCTCAAAAACTATCTGGTCGTGTATCATGGAGTCAGAGGTGGGCCCACAGCCGCAGGACTGCGCGAGGATGCGGAGGTGTGTTAAATAAGACTGGAAAGGCTCGTCCTTATCCTGCAGGCACTGCTGGAACAGGTACCTTTCGAAGCTTTCGTTAACTTCAACGCTGAAGTGTTCATCAAATTTTAGGAGCACCGTCTTGTATTTGGTTTTGTCCTCGCCGTCCACGAATGGAAGGGAGTTAAAGATGTGGATGGCGTGTTGCCCTGCCGTGTAGAGAAGAAGGGCAATCTTCCTGGTGTCCGATGCATTCGCCCTGTCTGTGGCCTCTCGGAAGAGCTGGAAGTGCTGTTTAAATAGCTTCCAATTCACCCCGAGATTGCCAGCGATGCGTAGCGGCGGCGGCGGGTTGATGTTCTCCATGCTGCAGGATGGCGGATTGCTGATAAGTTGCAGGTAGGTCTCACAGGGGCTAGTATGCGTCCACTCCTGGAACCATGTCGTGTTGGGTGTTCTGGTCTACAAACCGGTCAACATGGCTGGAGATGGTGTAACTCTATTTTATTAACAACTTAACTGTAATAACATACTGTAAGCTTGGGTACGTACATTACCAGCTTGTCTGTGGACCCTGTCCTATCACTATCTAGGTGAGGCACTCAGCACATGGTGAATGTCTGAGAGGCAGGCTGTTAGCTCTGTGCTCTGAGCTGGCTGTTGCTAGAATCAGCGGGAACTCTGGTGTCCCCTGTCTTTATAGTGCGTGTGCTCTCACTGGTGATTGGCTGCGATGTTGTGTATGCTGGTTGGTCCTACTGTATGTCCATCAGTGTGTCAGATTGTGTGTGATTGCACCATGATATGCTGATGTATATCATGACACATGCCATGTCCTCTGCCAATATGAATCTTCAGGCTGACATTGACGAAATCCTGTCACAATACCCGGATGTGTTCAGTGGGATGGGCACGCTGCCGTACCGCTACAAAATCTTACTCAGGCCTGATGCCACGCCTATGATCCATGCACCACGCCGGGTGCCGGCTCCTCTGAAGGACACTTTAAAGGCACAGCTGCAGGAGCTCCAAAACCAGGGTATAATCTCTAAAGTGACAGAACCGACTGACTGGGTCAGCTCGATGGTCTGTGTGAAGCCCTCTGGAGAACTACGCATATGTAGAGATCCCAAGGATCTTAACCGAAACTTAATGCGGGAACACTACCCGATCCTGAAGCGGGAGGAGCTAACCAGTGAGATGGCAATTCCAAATTCTTCACGAAGCTAGATGCATCGCATGGCTTCTGACCAATACAACTGGACAAGTCCAGCAGGAAGCTCTGCACGTTTAATACACCTCTCGGAAGGTACTGTTACAACCGTATGCCGTTTGGTATTGTTTCAGCCTCTGAAATCTTTCACAGTGTCATGGAACAGATGCTGGAGGGCATTGAGGGTGTGCGGGTTTATGTTGATGATGTCATTATATGGTCCACGACCCCAGAGGAACACATATCTCGTCTCCAACAAGTCTTTAGACGCATACACGCCAACGGCCTCAAGTTGAACAAGGCCAAATGCTCCTTTGGCATGTCATCAATCAAGTTTTTGGGTGGTCAAATATCCCAGCAGGGCGTGCAACCGGACTCGGACAAAGTCAAGGCTATCAACACTATGAAGACCCCGGAAGACAAAAAGGCGGTCCTCCGCTTCCTGGGTATGGTTAACTTCTTGGGAAAGTTCATTCCCAACCTCGCATCACATGCCACGGCTCTCAGGCATCTGATGAAGAAGTCCACTGCCTTCCAGTGGCTATCCACACATCAAGCAGAGTGGCTCGAGTTAAAGGCTCTGCCTGCTCCGGTACTAGCAATTTTTGATCTAGAGCAGGAGACAAAAATCTCCACGGATGCCAGCCAGGACGGCATTGGTGCGGTGCTCCACCAGAAGGATGACTCCTCGTCCTGGGCTCCAGTGGCCTCTGAGTCCAGGGCCATGACTCCCACTGAGCAAAGGTATGCTCAGATAGAGAAAGAGAAAAAGAGTGCCTGGGCCGCATCACCGGTATTGTAAAGTTCCATGATTACGTCTACGGTCTACCAACCTTCACATGAAAGACTGACCACAGACCCTTAGTCCATATCATTCACAAGGACTTGAATGACATGACGCCCAGGCTTCAGCGCATTCTCCTTCGACTCCGCAGGTATGGTTTCGAATTGGTTTACACACCGGGCAAGGAGCTAATCATTGCGGATGCCCTGTCTCGCACCATCACCTCGCCCTGTGAACAGGTCGACTTCATCTGCCAAATTGAGGCACAGATGCAACTGTGTGCCAGCAACCTCCCGGCCTCAGACGAACGAGTCATCAACATTCGAGAAGCGACTGCCAAGGACCCTCTTCTGCAGCGGGTCATACATCACCTTGCAAATGGTTGGCACAAAGGGCAATGCCCCCAGTTCTTTAATGTCAAGGATGACCTAACAGTTGTCATGGGGATCCTCCTTAAGCTGGATCGTATCGTTATTCCTCGCAGCCTCCAGAGCTTAGTGCTCAAACAGATCCACGAGGAAAACCTCGGTATCGAGAAATGCAGGCGCAGGGCCTGGCAGGCTGTCTATTGGTCTGGCATCAATGAGGACATATCCAACATGGTCCTCAATTGTGCGACTTGCCAGCGTTTCCAGCCTGCTCAGCCCAAAGAAACACTCCAGCAACACAAGGTCGTGACCTCTCCGTGGTCTAAGGTGGGAATCGGCCTTTTTCACGCCAATGGGCGTGACTGCGTGCTTATAATTGACTACTTCTCGAGTTACCCCAAAGTGGTGAAACTGTCCGACCTCACATCAAGGACTGTCATCAAGGCCTGCAAGGAGACATTTGCCAGGCATGGTATTCCGCTCACGGTCATGAGTGACAACGGTCCCTGCTTCTACAGCCAAGAGTGGTCCAACTTCGTGAAGCTATACCAGTTCAAACACATTACCTCGAGCCCGCATTACTCGCAATCTAACGGGAAGGTTGAGAAAGGGGTCCATATCGTGAAGCAACTGCTCTGCAAGGCTGCGGACTCAGCTTCTGACTTTAACCTTGCGCTCCTGGCGTACAGAGAAACCCCTCTGTCCACCGGTAAGTCTCCGGTACAACTCCT
Source organism: Scyliorhinus torazame (assembly GCF_047496885.1). Taxonomy (NCBI): domain Eukaryota; kingdom Metazoa; phylum Chordata; class Chondrichthyes; order Carcharhiniformes; family Scyliorhinidae; genus Scyliorhinus; species Scyliorhinus torazame. The sequence goes on from NC_092719.1 coordinate 75,314,196, forward strand.
TATGAATCGTGACCTGGGGACGACTGTTCCAGCCATACACGTGCCAGACCTGGATCACCTCCCAGTGCTGCCAAAGGTGCAGCAACTCAGAAACCGGCAAAAGCTGACGTACGATGCTCATGCTGCTGATCTGCCCGTGCTCGCTCCGGAAGATGCTGTTTGCATCAAGTTGCCTGGTGGAAGTTGGTCAGTTCCAGATGTTGTTGTTCGACAGGCTGCTCCCAGGTCGTTCGTGGTTCGCATGGCTGATGGATCCATTGTCAGGCGCGACAGAAGGGCACGACGCAAACTTGCCTGCCCACCACCGGATCTCACGTTCCCAGCTGCCTTTTCCGGACACCTCGCTCCACGAGGCCACGAATCTGGCTGCAATCCTGCCTGTCAAGACGCCATCATCCCCACCTCCACCTCTCAGGCGGTCGACAAGGATCCGACGCCAGCCCCATAGATTGGACTTATAAATATTTCCTTTGTACATATTGTTCTGTATCTGCACTCTAGACACCTTACATGTACATATACATTCACTCGCCATTTGCTGTAAATAGTTATATCTGTAAATATGTCGTATATGCTCTAAGCAACCCACAAATTTTTTTTAAAAGGGGGGATGTCATAATATGCACCCATGCACATCATGAGGTAAAAACAGGCAGTGACAGACACCCAGGTGAGCCAATCAACATACAGAACAGAACACAACCAATCACCAGACAGAACACCAGAGGGGGGCTTCCAACTATAAAACACACGAGGCATCAGCACTCCGCCTCTTTCCACTGGTGACAACTGTAGTGACAGTCAGGGTGTATATATCAGTCAGCGCCTTCGACATGTGGATCAGAGCTAGCCTAGTCTAGTAAGCTGGAGTTAGTCCACTTAGAGTAGTAGAGTGTCAACCCACAGCCAGCTGTGTGCATTGTTACAGAAGTTCAATAAATCGTATTGAACCAACGTTTACGTTTCGTGTTTGCTTTACAGTTCATCTGCATCCTGTTGCAGTCCGTGTTACCCCAGGGTGAATAACACAACACCTCCTGCAGTCCAAAGGTGTGCAGGTGAGGTAGATTGACCATGATCAATGCATGGGGTTACGGCGATGAGGCGGGGTGGAGGGGGAGGGGGGTGCCTAGGCAGAGTGCTTTTTCAGAATGTCAATGCAAACTTGATGGGCCGAATTGTACGGGACCTAGCGACCTGGTTAGGTTGAGGGGACGATAGGGAAGAGGCTTCCCCCACCCCCCAGGGTATGAGCAGCTGGACCAGAAGTGGTCGAGTGAAGCGGCAGGGCTCGAAGCGGGAGCAGCGGAGACCCCAGGCCAGGCGGCGAAACATGGCGGACGGCAGGGACCAGGGAGCAGAGGCTCACTGGCCAAGGGAGCAACAGATGGAGTTTTTTAAGAACTGCTTCGCCGAATTGAAGAGGGACACTTTGGACCCGAAGAGGGCAGTAATGGACCGAATGGTCGAGGCGCAGGCGGTCCAGGAGAAGGCGCTCAGGGAGGTCGAGGTGAAGCTCTCCAGCCAGGCGGACATGGTGGCGGAGCTGGAGCACGAGGTGGAAGAGCTGAACGCCCGCCAGAGGAGGATGCAGAAGCAGCTTGAAGAGCTGGGGAACAGAGCCAGGAGGCAGAATTTGAGCTTCGTTGGCCTCCCCGAGGGCTGCGAGGGGTCGGATGTGGGTGCATACGTGAAAGGTATGCTCGAGGCGTTGATGGGGCCGGAGGCCTTCTCCCGACCCCTGGAGTTGGATGGGGCGCATAGAGTCCCCGCAAGGAAGCCCAGGACAGTCGAGCGACCGAGGGCCTTGGTGGTCCGCTTCCACCGGCTTGCTGACAGGGAACGTGTGCTGCGATGGGCCAAGGCGGAGAGGAGCAGCAGATGGGAGAATTGTGAGGTGCGCATCTACCAGGACTTGTGAGCGGAGCTGGCCAAGAGGCGTGCAGGATTCATCAAGGTAAAGGCAGCCCTCTACAAAAAGGAGGTGAGGTTTGGAATGCTGTATCCTGCGAAGCTTTGGGTTACGTTTGAGGAACTCCACTACTACTTTGAGACACCAGAACAGGTTTGGACTTTTATTCATGAAAAGAAGCTGGACTTGAACTAACGGGCACTTAGTTTTCTCAGTGCTGTACAGTGGCGGCGGTCTGTTAACCTAATTTGCTCTGACTAGGTGTTGACTTTTATTAAAAGAAGAAGCTGGACTTGAACTAAAGGACTCTGGGCTCTCAGAGCTTTTGTGTGACGGCGGTTTGTTAAATTATCCTGTACTGTAATGTTCTATCCAAGATTGTTTTCAGCTGGGACAGGGAGCGGGGGCTGGAGGGCGCATTGTGTAGGGTGTTTTGGGGGGATAGCATCAAGGGGGAGGAGGGGGGGGGGTAGAGAGAGGGGCCCTGCAAAGGGGGCCTTGCGCTTGGTATCTTTTGGCGGGAGATCGGGGCCTTGGAGAGGGGGATGGGCTGGAGCTGGTTAAGGGACTTGAAAGGGCACGGTGAGATACAATCAGGTTAATGGGTCCTTGGTGTGTGGGGGGAGGGCCCAAGTGCTCGGGTGGGAGACAGAAAGGCGCCAAGGGCAGGGGTCAGCATAGCTAGCGTAGGTCAGGGGGCCCCAGGGAGAGTAGGAGGAGGGGCAGGCTAGGGCCAAGCACAGGGCTGGCCTGGCAGGTCAGGCCTCGGGGGGGGGGGGGGGGGGGGGGGGGAGAGAGAGAGATAGAGAGAGAGGTTGGGGGGGGGGGGGGGGGGTTAGAGCCACGTTAGTTTAGTTGAACACGTGGGGCATGGCAAACATAGCTGACAGGGGAAGTGCTTTATTAACATGTTTATTCTTTCCCACTGTTTGTTTTCACTATGTTGAGGCTCTTTGCATAGGGCCTGTTCTCTCTCTGGAAATGTTACAAATTTGTTTTAAATAAAAAAATTCCAAAAAAAAAAGAAAATGTTTCATCCTGTTTGATCTTAATAGCGAAGCAGACTTGGCCCAGTCAGTGCTTGGATGGGAGAATATCCGATGCAGACAGCCTTTGCTACCAGCAGAGGCTGCTCACATCATCACTCTCCACATACAGTCTGCTCCACAATCGATGCACAACCTTGCCCCTTTAAGGCCTGGCTCTTCAGTTAATTGGTTTAATTGATTATCTGACCTACTCAAAATAATCAAAATAGGGGATGGCTGAGACACTGGATGCATGGCCAAGCTGGTCTGAAAATACTTGATCGCACCTGAACTTAGAAGCTAAGCAAACTCTGGTCTGTTTAGTACTAGGGCAGGAGACTGCCTGGAATACTGGATGCAAGTCTTTTACCCCTCTAAGGGTCTGTTCCCTTGTCAATTAGTTTATTTGATTTGCTTTTCTGTTGTTTTTAAAAGAGTGACACTGGGTGTGAGTGAGGAGTGTTGACACTGAACAGTCATTAATCTCTCTCAACAAGGGAAGGCTCTGTGTCTTTGGCTGCACTCGAAAGGAAAAGCTAGGGGGAAATGCCGGGTGTTACCCAGCGAGGCCGTCACCGGTATCTAACGTTAATTAGGGCACTTAATGATGCTCCACAGGCTTCATGCCGTAAATGACGGTCCTGCCGGCTGATTCACCGGGATCGTGCTCGGCAGCTCTCCGCTAATGGGGGGGAGAAACATTTAAACCAATCCTGCAGAGCAAACCCAAGACAGTATGCAGCCATGCCACAGCGCAGACCAGCTCCACAATTCGGCGATGCCGACCTGGCCAGGCTGTGGACACAGTGGAGTCGAGATGGGACACCCTTGTGGTAGTCACCACTGTTGTATTATATTGTATATACTGCACTGCATACAAGGGTATTACGGTAAGGCCCCTGTACTACAGGTACGGGGGTAGATCCCTGCCTGCTGGCTCCGCCCAGTAGGCAGAGTATAAATGTGTGTGCTCTCCGAGCTGCAGCCATTTCAGCAGCAGCTGCAGGAGGCTCCATATCTCTGCATAATAAAGCCTTGATTACTCTCTACTCGTCACGCCGTAATTGATAGTGCATCAATTTATTACGCAGAGATTTTACAACGATGGATCTCCGCATCAAGCTTGATCGCCTGCAGCTGCACCCTCAAGCAGACAACGCCAAGTCGGCCTTCGCACATTGGCTCGCTTGCTTTGAAGCATACATTGCATCTGTGACAGACCCACCCTCAGAGGCACAGAAGCTCCAGATCCTTTACATGCGGCTGAGCTCCGATATCTTTCCCCTCATTCGGGACGCACCGACCTACGCTGAGGCCATGGCGCTACTGAAGGAGAACTACACTCAGCAGACTAACAAAATCTACGTCAGGCACCTCCTGTCCACGCGACATCAACTCTCCGGTGAGTCTGTGGAAGGTTTTTGGTGTGCCCTGATCGCCCAGGTGAGAGACTGTGATTGCCAGGACGTTTCCGCCGCTGAACATTCTGATCTGCTACTTAGAGACGCGTTCGTTACGGGCATAGGGTGAGCCTACATCCACCAGCGCCTCTTAGAAGGGGCTACCCTCGACCTCGTGACGACCAAGAAACTAGTGCTCTCGCTCACAGTCGCCTCACGCAATATACAGGCGTATGACCGTGACCGCATGGCCCACCCTTCCTGGGCATCATGGACCCCGCCAGCGAACACCCCACCGTGGACCCCATCAGCGACCTCCCCCAGCCAACCCCAGGCCTACGCTGCACGGCAGCCAACCAACCCCGGGGGAACCAAGTGCTACTTCTGCGGACACTCAAAACACCCCAGGCAGCACTGCCCGGCACGGAGCTCTGCAAGGCCTGCGGGAAGAAAGGACATTTCGCTGCTGTGTGCCAGGCCCGCTCGGTTGCCGCTAGTGTCCCGGCACCCCCCAAGTGCGACCCGCGGGCGCCGCCATCTTCCTCGTCTCAGACCACGTGTGGCCCATGGGCGCCACCATCTTGCTCCCCTCACAACACGTGTGGCCTGTGGGTGCTGCCATCTTGCCTGCCTCAGGACACATGCGGCCCGTGGGCGCCGCCATCTTCCCCGCCTCAGGACCCCTGCTCGTCGGGCACCTCATCGGGCCGCTCACTGCCTGCAACCGCTGCCGACCAGCCATGTCTAGCCTCCATCACGATCGACCAGTACCGACCGCACAACCTCGCGACCGCGTCGGCGACAGTGAAGGTCGACGGGCACAAGATATCCTGTCTTCTGGGAGCACTGAGAGCTTCATCCACCCCAATGCGGCAAGGCGCTGCTCCCTCACGGTACACCCCATCAACCAGAGAATTTCCCTGGCCTCCGGATCCCACTCCATGGCGATCCGGGGGTATTGCACCACCACCCTCACCATCCAGGGCGTAGAGTTCAGCGGCTTCCGGCTCTACGTCCTCCCCAACCTCTGCGCTGCCTTGCTACTCGGCCTGGGCTTCCAGTGCAACGTCCAGAGCCTAACCCTGAAATTTGGCGGGCCCCTACCACCCCTTACTGTATACAGCCTCACGAATCTTAAGGTCGACCCACCTTCCCTGTTTGCGAACCTCACCCCGGATTGCAAACTCATTACCATCAGGAGCAGACAGTACAGTGCCCAGGACAGGACCTTCATCAGGTCTGAGGTCCAGCGACTGCTGCGGGAATGTATTATCGAGGCCAGCAACAGCCCCTGGAAAGCCCAAGTGGTAGTGGTGAAAACTGGAGAGAAAACAGGATGGTCGTTGACTACAGTCAGACCATCAATCGGTACACGCAGCTCGACGCGTACCCCCTCCCACACATATCTGATATGGTCAATCAGATTGCACAGTACCTGGTCTTCTCGACAGTGGACCTGAAATCTGCCTACCACCAGCTTCCCATTCGCAAGGCGGACCGCCAGTACACCGCGTTTGAAGCGGACGGCCACCTTTACCACTTCCTTAGGGTTCCCTTCGGCGTCACTAATGGGGTCTCGGTCTTTCAACGGGAGATGGACCGAATGGTTGACCGGTACGGACTGCTGGCCACTTTTCCATACCTGGATAACGTCACCATCTGCGGCCACGACCAGCAGGACCACGACGCTAACCTTTCCAAATTCCTCCACATTTCCAAACTCCTCAGCCTAACCTACAACAAGGTGAAGTGCGTGTTCAGCACGAACCGATTAGCCATCCTTGGTTATGTGGTTCAGAACGGAGTTCTAGGGCCCGACTCCGATCGCATGCGCCCCCTCATGGAACTCCCCCTTCCCCACTGCCCCAAGGCCCCTCAAACGATGCCTGGGGTTCTTCTCGTACTACGCCCAGTGGATCCCTAATTATGCGGACAAGGCCCGCCCACTCATCCACTCCACAGATTTTCCCCTGACGGCCGAGGCTCACCAGGCCTTCAACCGTATCAAGGTAGACATCGCGGTCGACAAGACGCTCCCCTTCCAAGTCGAGAGCGATGCATCAGACGTCGCTCTGGCCGCCACCCTCAACCAGGCAGGCAGGCCCGTGGCATTCTTTTCCTGCACCCTCCATGCCTCCAAAATTCGGCACTCCTCTGTCGAAAAGGAGGCCCAAGCTATCGTTGAAGCTGTGCGGCATTGGAGGAATTACCTGGCCGGCAGGAGATTCACTCTCCTCACTGACCAACAGTCGGTTGCCTTCATGTTTAACAACACACAGCGGGGTAAGATCAAAAATGATAAGATCTTAAGGTGGAGGATCGAGCTCTCCACCTACAATTACGAGATTTTGTATCGCCCCCGGTATTGCCAGGGGGCATCAACCTGATGCCCTATCCCGAGGTACCTGTGCCAGAGCACAAGTGGAGGGGTCCGGAACCTGCACGACGATCTCTGTCACCCAGGGGTCACCCGCTTTTATCACTTCATAAAGGCCCGCAATCTGCCCTAATCCATCGAGGAAGTCAGGGCTGTCACCAGAGACTGCCAGGTCTGTGCGGAGTGTAAACCGCACTTCTACCGGCCAGACCGTGCACGCCTGGTGAAGGCCTCCCACCCCTTTGAATGCCTCAGCGTGGACTTCAAAGGGCCCCTCCCCTCCACCGACCGCAACACGTACTTTCTTAATGTGGTCGACGAATATTCAAGATTCCCCTTCGCCATCACATGCCCCGTATGACGCCTGCCACCGTCATCAAAGCCCTCAACACCATCTTAGCTCTGTTAGGTTTCCCCGCCTACGTCCACAGCGACCGTGGATTCTCATTTATGAGCGTTGAGCTGCGCCAGTACCTGCTCAACAGGGGCATTGCCTCGAGCAGGACGAGCAGCTACAACCCCCGGGGAAATGGGCAGGTGGAGCGGGAGAATAGGACGGTCTGGAAAGCCGTCCAGCTGGCCCTACGGTCCAGATATCCCCCGGCCTCCCGCTGGCAGGAGGTCCTCCCCGACGCCGTTCACTCCATTCGGTCGCTCCTGTGCGCTGCGACAAACGAAACTCGCCATGAACGTCTCTTTGCCTTCCCCAGGAAGTCCACCTCCGGGGTTTCGCTCCCAACATGGCTGACAGCTCCAGGACCTGTTCTCCTTTGCAAGCTTGTGCGGCTCCACAAGGCGGACCCGTTGGTTGAGAGGGTACAGTTACTCCCCGCGAACCCGCAGTATGCCTACTTAGCGTACCCCGATGGCCGCCAAGACACAGTCTCCCTCAGGGACATGGCACTAGCTGGGTCCCCACGCACCCCCCCTCCCTCTGCCCCAGCACCACCCACCCTCCCCCCAGCGCACCCTACCACAGCCCCCACTCCACGATGATCTGTCCTCCCTTGGTCCCACCCAGGGATGATGATTAGGTCGACATGCTCCCGGAGTCACCGACGACCGAACCGACGCCTGAATCGCCACCAGACTGCGGCGCTCGCAACGACGGATCAAGGTGCCCGATCGTCTAAATTTGTAACCTTCTCTGAAATTTTAAACAACCTGTATGTGAATAGTTTTAAACCCCCCCCCCCCCCCCGCTGGACTCTTTTTTTAACAGGGGGTGAATGTGGTAGTCACCACTGTTGTATTGTATATACTGCATACAAGGGTATTACGGTAAGGCCTCTGTACTACAGGTAGGGGGGTAGATCCCTCCTGCAGGCTCCGCCCAGTAGGCAGAGTATAAATGTGTGGGCTCTCCGAACTGCAGCCATTTTGGAGTAATAAAGCTTCGATTACTCTCTACTCTTGTCTCGTCGTAATTGATAGTGCATCAACCCTGGGCTGGATTCTCCAAAAATGGGGCTATGCCCCCATGCCGGCGGAAAAACCCTGGCGTTGCACTCCCAAATACCTTGGGAAAAAAACAACCCGATTCAGTTACGTTCAGGGGGCTAGTAGTTACCCGGGGAGCTTCACTCAGCTTTGGCTGCAGAAATGGGCCCCCTCCATGGCGGACTTGGACCGCAGACCAACACAAACAAACTAGGCTCCCCTGATTGGCCGCGCGCCGCTGCATTGGACCAGCCCGATTGCTGCCCCGGCCGCCCATAAGGCCCCCCCCCCCCCTGGTGCTCATTCCCTCCGCCCCTTACCAGGGCGGCCATGGAATGAGTCCGCAGCCGCCGCGCGAGAGTCCCCACCGGCCATACCACCTTCGTTCCACTCCGTCGGGCACTCGGCCGGTCTGGGGCGGAGGATCGCTGGGAAGGCCTCTGACAATGGCTCCCCCAGCCGCGCGGCGTAATTTGGGGATAATCGGGGCACGGAGAATCGTCGGAGTGGCGCCGGGCCCGATTCTGTTGGGAACTTCGATTCTCCGCTCCCACGCCAAACGCAATTTTGGCACTGGGCTACAGAGAATCCAGCCCCCTGTTCCCCCGAGGGGGACGGAAGGTCAGCCATAGGCTAGTCACTGCCGCCTAGGAGGCAGTGACAGTAGCCAACAGGGGGTGTCACCGGGAGGATCGCCACACAATGCCGCAAAAAGCTTAACGACCTCCACCGGCTGCACGGGCGAGTTGGCATCGGCCCCCTGGCACTGCTGCCTGCGGAGGCCATCACCCCTCCCCCCCCCATCGATCCTGCACCTGGCACAATACCACGACATGCCCTAGCACTCCCCAGCATCCAGCATCACACCCTGCCCATGCCCAGCACCCATCTGTCCCCCACCATGCCTACTCCCCCGCACCCATGATGCATGAAGCGTGCGGCTCACAATTCCTCCTCTATGTCCCGCAGGAGAAGGTGGCTCACAACAGACGGGAAAGGGCCGAGACTGGCAGCGGGATGCTGGACCTCAGGGTCCTCACCCCAAACAAGGAACGGGCCCTGGAGGTCGCAGGCATGGCTGAGGACAGATCGGTGACTGCCGTAGAGATTGGCCTACGCTGCAGAGGTGATAATCCAGCGGCCCTCACCCAGATGACCTGTCACATGTAGTTGTTCATGCCAGGATGATGATCCTTCCCTCCGACTGACCACATTTCCATTCTCCCACAGGATTTCCATCTGATGACGGTGGTCCATGAGGAATGGCCGCACCCCCGCCACCACCCTAGAGAACACCTCGGAGGAGAGCTCCGAGGATGCCACCATCAATGAGTCATGGCTGTCATCCCCACCTTCCACCAGCTCAGAGACACACACCTCGGCGGGCAAATGTAGTAGACAGACTTCTGGGGCACATGCTGGTGAGCAGCATACAGTTGCAGACGCACATCAGGTGGAAGCAGGAATGTCCAGGCGAGGCAGCAGTGGGAGATCTGCTGGATCCCAGGACTCTGCTAAGTCCCGGTCAGGTGCTGAGCTTCTGGACCAGGCTATCCCACAGCTGGTGCAGCCGTGAGATTCAGAGGGGGATGTCGGTGACACCCCAGCAGTCCATAGATGGGAGGAGTCCGAAAGGCAATGGGCGCAGGAGATTGCGCCGGCAAAGCATGGCACCGAAGCCAACATTGCGAAGGTGGCAACCGCAGTGGCGAGCCTGGAGCAGCATGCCAGCAGCATGAGTGCTGATGTTGAAGGCGTAGCTCAGACAGTGAGGGCCATAGCTGAGTGCCTCAACAGCATGTCCGAGTCACTGGGGGATGGTCCCCGAGCCAGGCGGACCTTTCTGAGGTGCTGCGGAGCATGTCTCAGTCTCAGGTGGGCATTGCCGGGTCGCTGCGGAGCATGTCTCAGTCTCAGGTGGGCATTGCCGGGTCGCTGAGGAGCATGTCTCAGTCTCAGGTGGGCATTGCCGGGTCGCTGCGGAGCATGTCTCAGTCTCAGGTGGGCATTGCCGGGTCGCTGCGGAGCATGTCTCAGTCTCAGGTGGGCATTGCTGGGTCGCTGCGGAGCATGTCTCAGTCTCAGGTGGGCATTGCCGGGTCGCTGCGGAGCATGTCTCAGTCTCAGGTGGGCATTGCCGGGTCGCTGCGGAGCATGTCTCAGTCTCAGGTGGGCATTGCTGGGTTGCTGCGGAGCATGTCTCAGTCGCAGGTGGGCATTGCCGGGTCGCTGCGGAGCATGTCTCAGTCTCAGGTGGGCATTGCCGGGTCGCTGCGGAGCATGTCTCAGTCTCAGGTGGGCATTGCTGGGTCGCTGCGGAGCATGTCTCAGTCTCAGGTGGGCATTGCCGGGTCGCTGCGGAGCATGTCTCAGTCTCAGGTGGGCATTGCCGGGTTGCTGCGGAGCATGTCTCAGTCGCAGGTGGGCATTGCCGGGTCGCTGCGGAGCACATCCCTGTCTTTGGGGGACATGTCTCAGTATCAGGTGGACCTTGCTGGGATGCTGCGGAGCATGTCCCAGTCTCAGGTGGGCATTGCTGAGGTGATCCAGAGCATATCCCAGTCACTGAGGACCATGTCTCAGATGCAGGTGGACATTGGCTACGCACTGCAGAGCATGGCCTGCTTACAGAGGGGCATCGCTGAGGGTATCGACAGCTGCAGACATTGGGTAATCACCAGGGCTGGCAGAGCCAGGTGGCGCAGGGGCATCCATGGTTCAACCCAGCTGCCTCTCCTTCCCAAGATGACCCCCAGGGCCCAGATGGTGAGGGGGAGGGGGGGGGATCACCGCTGGCCGGCCCAGAGTCACCCTCAGGGTGACGACCTTGTATATTTGTCCACTAACAATGCCAACACTGGCCCATCACTGGAGTGGTGTAATACAGATCCTGGGAGGGCAAAACAAGGCAATTAGGTGGAGGAGGGGGTGTAATGAGTGGGGGTGGGGCAATGGTTGGGAAAGGGGAGAGGGGATGAGATGACAGACGAAGCCACGTCCTATTGGAAGCGGGCGAGGATGAGGGCCTTCCTGTTTCTCTGGGCATGCTGGACCCTTGCCACCACTGCCTGTCCTACATCCTCCAGCAAGTGTCGCTGCTCCTCCCTGGGCTTGTCCTCCAGCTCCTCCTGGTCCGGCCTCTCCTCAAAACTGGACACATGTTCCTCCTCCTCCACCTCCAGCACGTTACCCTGCTGCTGTGCCGAGTTGTGGAGGGCACAGCAGACCACCACAAAGCTGGTGACCCTCCGGGGGTGTACTGCAGGTCGAGGCATCGGAACCATATTTTAAGCAGTCCGATGCACTGCTCAATGACAGTCCAGTTGGCCACATGGGCCTCTTATATCGGGTCTCTGCACTGGCCTCTGGCGTCCACCCTGGCGTCATTAACCAGATCCTAAGCGGGTACCTCTTATCCCCCAAGAGACAACTGGTCACGCTGGGTTGTCCTTGTTGAGGTAGAGCCTCCTGCAGCACATGCTGTCCGTCATCTGTTCGAAAAACCAGCAACGCCTGTACCCCTTGGGCCATCGCTGGCCTCCCCCTCTGGGTCGCTCCCTGGCCTGACGGGCGACCGTATCCTCATGGTGTGGGGCTGGGCCCTGGACATGGGATACTGCCTCAAGCCTATTTAGATGCTGCTGCCACCACTTCTCCGGCCGCCTAGCCTGCCAACGCCACTGCGGGGGCAGCTTCACATATCCAAGATATCATTCATAATGTAATATCTGTAAGGAGTTGGAGAGGATGTAAGAATGATGATCAGTTATGGCTGCCACCCCGGTAGCCTCGGATCCCACGAGCATCCCCCACTCTCACTTCCCCTGCCATCCCACAGGGTGCCATCCAACACACCCTGCACGTGCACGCCTGGCTGCAGCAGTATCCCCTGGGCACCAGACCCTGTATCCCAGACGCCCGCAGGAAAGGTGACCTGGACCGGGCACTGGTTCTCTCCCTGGTCCACATACCTACCCTCTGGGCATGGGGATGTCCCCAGTGCTGAGGCCCAGCAGTTGGGTGTTCTAATATTGGCTGCTGCCTCTGTGGTGTTGATGAAATCCGGAGTTCAGGCAAAGTGTCCAGGCCTCACAGCCTGATTGGGCTGCTAGGCAGTAACAACCGCCTGGTCATGGGAAGTGTACTCAATGAGATTCGCTCGGGAGGTGTGAAGTGCTTGCATCACTAGAACTGCCAATTCCCCATCAGCAATAACCTTCAGCTGTGCGGCCAGTGCCTGTCACGGTCAGTGGGAGTTAAAGTGACCATCACCATATTACCACAGACAGGACTCTGTCACGGGGGTGTTTGGTGGGACAGGCATCAGCTGGAGCTGTCCCAGTTATAGGCATACTCGAGCCAGGGGTGGCATGGCTGACCTGTGGGCACTAGGACCCCTTGCCCCCCCCCCCCGACCCCCTCCTAGCCTGGGGTCGACCCCATCCCCTCCTGCTCCACCGCCCCCCCCTCCCCCCCCCCCCCCCAAGCCCCAAGCACTGGTGCCCTCGTGACCGCTCGCTGGGGAGGTAGTTAGACGATGGGAGGCCGTTCGATAGGGGGGGCGTTCCCATTAATGGGATGAAGATCGGTCTTAATTGGTGGTTGTTGGTTTCTTGCCATGCCATGATGGGATCTGGATCTCGCCAATGGAGCAAAACCAATCGGCGCCCGCCGTGGTTCCCGATTTTGACCTCTCCCGCTGTCTAACAGGCGCACTCGTTTTCGCGCCCAGTACGATGCGGCCAGTAGATCGCGCCCTTAATTTTTACTTCACCAAATCCTGTTAACGTTCTGGAGTATAACTCCTGTTACCTTGCACAGCCAACAGTTTTCTTCATTGAACATCAATCTAAGCACTGGACCACCTGTAATCAAAATGAATGGAGCATCCGAAGTATATATGTTGAATCTATCACGTGCTGTTATGTTGGGCCACAGTGATAATACTGCATCGATTTGGTAATCCTACAGTAATTCCTTTAAAAAGGACCGAGAGTATGTTAGCTAAATAATAGTGTAGGTGTTTTAATGTCACGATAATTGATTAATAATCTTTATCTTCATTGTCACAAGAAGGCTTACATTCACACTGCAATGAAATTACTGTGAAAATCCCCTAGTCACCACATTCCGGCACTTGTTCGGGTACATGGAGGGAGAATTGAGAATGTCTAAATTACCTAACAGCACATCTTTCGTGGCTTGTGGGAGGAAACTGGAGTGCCCGGAGGAAACCCACGCAGACAAGGGAGAACATGCAGACTTTGCACAGATAGTGACCCAAGCCGGGAATCGAACCGGGGACTGTGAAACAACGCTGGACAGTGGTATGTTTGGGATGTGGGCTTGTGTCCCAGCTTGTAGCAGAATATGTAGCAGGCCAAGGGAAAGTGCATGTTCAGTAACCACTATAACTTGCACATACATAACGACTTTAATAGAGTTAAATATCTCCATAGCCCAGGATCATCATCAAAGCCAAATAATTGACACCAAAACATAGAAGGAGGAGTTAGGATATATGATAAAAAAACTGGTGGAAGTAGCAAGGTTGAAGCAGAGTCTGAAAGGAGAAGAGGGAGGCATAAAGGATTTGAAGAGGGAAATCCAGAACTTCGGGAGCTAACACTTGAAGCACAGTCACCAATAGTGAGGTCAAGGAAATGGGAAATGCACTAGAGACCCGTGTTGGAGGAAAGTGATGCTCATGGTGGGTTGCACAGGCTGGAAGAGGCTACGGGGCAGGGTTGGGTGAGACAACAGAGGGATTCAAAAAAGGAGAATGAGAATTTGTTAATCAGAGTGCCAAGACTGAATCAGGTCAGCCAGCACAATGGTGATAGGTGAAACAGGGCTTGGTTGTGAGTTAAGACATAGGCAGCAGAGTCTGGGAACACAAGTTTATGAAATGGGTCCAGCTGGAACAGCATTGGAATATGGAGTCTAACTGTAACAAACGCATGGATGAAGGTTTCAGCAGCAAATGAGCAGAGCCAGGGCCAGAGATGGAGGCTCTGAAGAATAAGAAAAAAAATAAATGCTATCACTGAACACCTCAGTGAGTTTCCTGTGACGGCTGTGAGCTGCATTGCTTAAGCTTGGGGGGTGATGGGAGGAGATTGAATGCAGAGAAAAAAACAGATCATTTTTTGAAAAAAACAAACAAAATTAGTGACTTGTCAAATGTTCGTTGTACTCACCAACAAGGTTTCCCTCCCCCTTAATGCTTGGATTTATTTTTGCTTATTTTAATTTCACAGCTGTAGCTTTGAATATGAAAAGAAGAAATGTCCAAGTTTCCAGGTTTATCTGGAGGCTGTAGCTCTCACAGAACATTCCACAATTTAACCTATAATTAAATGTTTTCTTCATGAGGATTTGGATGAAGGGAATGATTGCAACCTAATAGCCTCAAAAGTGTCCAAATTGATCGTTCCATGATCATAAACTCATCACAGGAGGCCATTCAGCTCATTTCTGAAAGAGCCCTCAAATTATTCTCACTCTGCCCTACCCCCAGTCTTCCCTCAAAGCCCTCTAGTATTTATCCAATTCCCTGTTGAAAGTTACTGCTTCTACCAACCTTTCAGGCCCTAACTCTTTGGTCATAACAATTCACTGCTTAAAACAAAATTCTCCTTATCGCCACACCCACCTCACCAATCCCAGGTTTTTGACAATGATCTTATTTTTTCAAAATCCGACATCAGGGGGTGGATACGCTGATCTCGTCATTTGTCTGGGCGTGAAGGTGGCCAGGAGAAGGAAGGTGATACTGCATGGAGGGCGGCAGGATGGGGGAGGGGGTTAGGCCTTCTGAATTTGATGTATTATGATTGGCCGGCGAAAGCAGAGAAGGCTCAGGTATGGAATTACGAGGTGGGGATTTTGTGGGTGAGGATGGGATTGGGTGCATGTTGGGGTTGCGGGTGCTGGCAACAGCTCTGCCCCCGGTGGCCCCTCGAAGGTATTCAGTAAGTCCAGTAGTGGTGGCTACGCTGAGGATTTGGAGGCAGTTTCAGCAGCATTTTAGGTTGGGAAGGGCATCGGGGAGGGCATGCCGATCAGGGGAAATCTAAGGTTTGAGCCAGGGAGGATGGATGTGAAGTTCCGGGGGTGGGAAAACAAGAGGATTAGGGAGATGAAATATCTCTTTTAGGGAGGGCGGTTTTCAAGCTGGAGGAGCTGAATGAGAAGTTTGGGTTGGTGCGGGGTTTCTGGTATAGTCAGGTGCAGGACTTTGCAAGGAAGGTCTTCCTGACCTTCCCAATAGCGCCCATCTCCTCATCGTTGGAGGTGGTGCTGTCAGCGGGGGTTTTGGAGAGGGGGTCGTCTGAGCGGTTCGCAGGTGGGTTTTGGAGGAGGATGGGATGTCCATGGAGGGGGTTAAGGCGATGTGGGAGGAAAAGCTGGTGGCGGTGTTGAAGGCGGGATTGTGCTGCGGAGGGTGAATGCCTCGGCTTCGTGTGCGACAAAGTCTGGGATGAGCTGGCTGTTGGAGGGGTTGGAGGATGTCTGTGAGCGATGTGGGAGGGGCCTTGCGAACCATGGACACATGTTTTGGTCGCGCCCGAAGCTAGAAAGGTTTTGGAGGTTTTCAGCACCAACTCGGGGGTTCTGCATGTTGATGTGGAGCCCAGTCCCCTGGAAACCATATTTGGGGTGTCGGACCGGCCGGAGCTGCAGTTGTGTGCGGGGGCAGATGTGTTAGCCTTCACCTCACTAATTGCTTGCAAGCGGGTCTTGTTGGGGTAGAGGTCAGTTGCTTCACCCTGTGCTTCAGCGTGGCAGGGGAACCTGCTGGGGATTTGTGGCCCTGGAGAAAGTGCAATTTGCTCTGACGGGAGCACGTGATGGGTTCTACAATAGTTGGGGATTGTTCATTTTGCATTTTGGAGAGTTGGTCGCTGTTGACTGCTGAGGAAGGGGAGGGGGGAGGGGGAGGAGAGTGAGGGAAGTGGGGCTGGTTTAGCACACTGGGCTAAATAGCTGGCTTTTAAAGCAGACCAAGGCAAGACAGCAGCTCGGGTTCAATTCCCGTACCAGCCTCCCCGAACAGGCGCCGCAATGTGGTGACTAGGGGCTTTTCACAGTAACTTTGTTTGAAGCCTACTTGTGACAATAAGCATTTTTCATTCGTATGGGTGGATGAGGGGTTTAATGTGTTGGGTGGGTTTTGTGATGGTTGTAAATTGTAAAAATGTTGAAAATTTGGAATAAAAATACATTTAAAAAATCATAATGCACTGTTATTAAATTGTTCATTAAAAATCTTTTAAACATCCATCACTAGAAAAGCAGATACTGCTTCATGACTATCTTATTACGATCTTATAACTTATTAATTACCCAGAGCCAACAGACTTATTGATCTCAAAGATTAAAAATTTGAAATACACTACGGGCTGGTTTCTCCATTCCTGCGTCTAAGTGCTGACACCAACCTCCTGGCCACTCCCCACTACTCCCCCCAGCCCTGGCAGAAGCCCCAGGCCAGTGGCATGACTGTCGGCGAAGTATGGCGATGCTGGACACTGTCCATACGCCCTCTCTCTCTCCGCGGCCACCACGCCAGGGTCACGACTGTTGAGATCACACATGGACCACGCCGTCGGGAAGTCGACCCATCGGAAGCGGAGCATCGTGGGTGGGCCCGATAATGAGGCGCGAATGTGATGATTCAGCATCAAACCAGCACCTGCCGCGATTTTGGCGTCGGACAATGGAGAATCCCGCCCCAGAGTCCTTTCTGCATGGTTGAAATGGAAACAGTTAATGTGCCAATACCATATTCCCATGTTTTCTGTATTTTTTATGGAGGCAAGTCAAAGAAACAGGAGATACATGATGACAGCCTTAGCCCAGTGGTTAGCCCTCCTGTCTCCGCAGTGAAAATCAGGAATTCGACCCACACTCCATGAGGTTTATCACTTAATCTCGGCTGACGTCCAGTGCAGCACTGAGCAGGAACTGCACTGAGGGTGGTGAGCATCTGGAACAGGCTTTCAGAGGCAGTGGTAGAGGCGGGTACAATTTTGTCTTTTAAAAAGCAGTTAGACAGTTAAATGGGCAGGGTGGGTATAGAGGGATATGGGCCAAATGCGGGCAAGTGGGACTAGCTTAGTGATAGAAACTGGGCGTCATGGAGAAGCTGGGTCGAAGGGCCTGTTTCCATGATGTGAACATCTATGATTCTATGTAGGAGTCGCACCCTTAAATTGAGGCCACATCTGCCCTCCCAGAGCAGGGGAGTTTTTCCAAATGCCTGGACCAATATTTATTCCTCAACCATCATCACAAAAACACTTTAAGTGACGCCCACCTGTGTGGGGCCTTGGTGTGCACAAATTGACTGCAGCATTATCCTACATTTCAAATGTGTCTGTACTTCTAAAAGTACATAATTAGCTGTCAAGCACTTTGGGATGCCCTAAGGTGATACTTAGTTGTAATTCTTTTTTAAAAATAGTACATGCAGAAATGTAGCGTGAGTGAATTGACCGTTCATATATGAATTTCACGGATTGGAGTTTCTAAATTCACCAGTAGAAATAATAGATTATATTATGTAATTAAAAACTTTACTTGTTAAATAAAGCTTTAGACACCAAACCCTGGGGACTGAGGAGCGTGTAAATGTGGGTGGCACGGTAGCACAGTGGTTAGCAGTGTTGCTTTACAGCGCCAGGGACAAGGTTCGATTCCCGGCTTGGTTCACTGTCAGTGCGGAATATGCCCGCTCTTCCCGTCTCTGCGTGGGTTTCCTCCGGGTGCTCCGGTTCCATCCCATAAGTCCCGAAAGATGTGATTGTTAGGTGAATTGGACATTCCGAATTCTGAATTCTCCCTCGGTGTACCCAAAAGGCGCCGGAATGTGGCAACTGGGGGATTTTCCCAGTAACTTCATTGCGGTGTTATTGTAAGCCTACTTGTGACACTAATAAAGATTCATTATTATTAGATTATCCTTGGCAGAGGCTAGAATTTAGAGCAGATCCTGAATTTGTCAGAATTCTACCCCAAATAATTCCAATTATCTTCCCACAACTAGTAGTACAATAAGGCAGACCTTTGTCCATTTCCATAGCTAGTAATTCCTGGAACAAGTTGCTAGTCTTGACACCAGAGGATTATAGTTTGAGGGGCTCCCCTCTGCATCAAGCATGGGTGACCAGGAGTCTCTCCCGCTCTTACCGCCAACCATTGATGCGTTGGAAGGATTTTGCAGGGTGACCCTCAACCTGTTTGGCCGCGTTATGAATGTACCTTCCTTGGCCATCAAGTGGGGGGTGGGACGTGAACCCGGAACGTCTGAATTCAGAGGTAGGGTCGCTCCCACGGCGCCACAAAACCTCCACCCCATATAATAAGCATCGAAAATTCCTGTCAGTGGTGGGTACACAAGGGAAATAGTTGCTTCAGTCCTCAGTCTCCAACATTGCAGCTTTGGTGGCGCTACTGTGGACCACCCTGCCAATTCCTTTTACCAATACGTCCATTGACCAAGGGTAGCTGAGTGCTGACGTAATATTTATAATGACCTCACTAAAGGCCTGAATAAATCATCCAGAAGAGATTCGGGTATTTTCATGCGATGGTAATATTTCCTTTGGCGAGTTGAAGAAAATATTTGGCTGCTCCTCTCAGGTCACTGTCCACTCAGAATCTCCAGCAATCATTCAGAGCGACTAAAAATAAAATACTGCAGATGCTGGACATGTGAAATAAAAACAGAAAGTGCTGGATGAACTCAGCAGTTCTGTAGCATCTGTGGAGAGAGAAACACAGGACGGAATTCTCCAGCTTCCGAGATGTGTGTTTCTCAGCAGTGGGAGACAGCGCGTCGTTCTGGGCCACGGAATTCTAGGCTCCTGCCGCTGACAGTGGAATTTCCCATTGAAACCATCCCATGCCACCTGATAATCCCGCCACCAGTGAACGGCCATACAATTCCCCCACAATCAACTTTTTGAGCCCATATGATCTTTCTATGGAACTGAGGGCTGGCACTTCTGTTGTGTCAATACAGACATAACCACCTAAATCAAACATGGGGTCCTATCTCTCAGCATTAGCCATAGGATGTTGGTTGCATGTAGTCAGGTAGTTGTGGCCCTTGGTGTTTACCAGGGGCGAAATTCTCCCGAAACGGCGCGATGTCCGCCGACTGGCGCCCAAAACGGCGCATATCAGACTCCGTATCTTTGGGGGCCGAGCCCCAACATTGAGGGGCTAGGCCGGCGCCGGAGGAATTTCCGCCCCGCCAGCTGGCGGAAACGGCCTTTGTTGCCCCGCCAGCTGGCGCGGAAATGACATCCCCGGGCGGCGCATGCGCGGGAGCGTCAGCGGCCGCTGACAGTTTCCCACGCATGCGCAGTGGAGGGAGTCTCTTCCGCCTCCGCCATGGTGGAGACCGTGGCGGAGGCGGAAGGGAAAGAGTGCCCCCACGGCACAGGCCCGTCCGCGGATCGGTGGGCCCCGATCACGGGCCAGGCCACCGTGGGGGCACCCCCTGGGGGCCAAATCGCCCCGCGCCCCCCCCAGGACCCCGGAGCCCACCCACGCCGCCGTGTCCCGCCGTTCAAAAGGTGGTTTAATCCACGCCGGCGGGACAGGCAATTTATCGGCGGGACTTCGGCCCATCTGGGCCGGAGAATCGAGCGGGGGGGCCCGCCAACCGGCGCGGCGCGATTCCCGCCCCCGCCGAATATCCGGTGCCGGAGACTTCGGCAACCGGTGGGGGCGGGATTCACGCCAGCCCCCGGCGATTCTCCGACCCGGCGGGGGGGTCGTAGAATGACGCCCATTTGAAACCTTCTACCTCCACCTTGAATATTTATGCAGGACCCCAGGAAAATGAATAAAAGGGTCAGTGATTTTTTTTCTCATGTATTTTTAACATTATTTTCTAAAGTATGCCTTTTGCCCTGATTTTTCAATAATTATTTGTCTAGATTTTTCAATAATATGATTACTTTAAGATTTTTTTTGCCCTTTAAAAGTTTGCTATTGAAACTCTTATAAATTGCTCCCAATCAGGCATAACAGTTCTTTCCAATGACTTAAAGGCTATTTCTCAGTTCTTTGTGTTTTCTCATAAGAATTTCAAAATGTCCATTTTAGCAGAACCTAGGGGTTTCCGCCAAATTATTGTTTCAGGTGCTGATAAAGCAAACATTGAAACACGGTGGAGGGGTGTTTGGCCAGAGATCCTCGCCCTTGTGCTTTTAAGATTTTATGAAGTAAGGGTGGGCATGCCGATTCCACTGCAGAGTTCAATGGTTCGAACTTTGTCCTCCTCTCTTTGCTGAGTTCAAGCTTTTAAACCGCAACCTTGTTTTTAAAGTTCAGTCTCAGTCCCCTTTTAAAAGAGCCAGTCTGACATCTGTTTATCAACCCTCTGCTTGTACTCTGTAGCCAGACATTGGGGACGATCTGGTCCTTAGTAAAACACTGGCAATTTGAGTACCCCCGGCCCCCCGCCCTTCCAGTGAGTGAGCTCAGCTGGAGCTGTGTTTAAAATAAGAGCACTCTGCTTCCTCCTGCAATGATTGATGAGTAGGAACATGTGTTTCTTGTCAGTTATGGGGTGTTCAATGATGCTGCAAGCAACATCGTCTACCATTGAAAACGCAGCCTGCACTGTTACAGCGAACAGACTGGCACAGGTCAGCATATCACCTTAACCATTACAAATTACTCATTTTGATTCAGTACGCTGCAATAAATCTCTGGGTCATTTTAATGAGCTTGTTTGGAAAAAGTTGCCACCTATGAAACCATCAACAAACGCAGGATTGCCGTGGCACTGTTTTTTTAAATAAAATCACCCTCACGTTGTGGCAAAGCTGGCATTTACTGTCCAACTTCATTTGGCCTGGAAAGGTGGTGATAGGCCACTTTCTTTAACTAAATGACTGGCTTCTTGGACATCTCACACTTCCTTCACATAACCAGCTGGTGTTACTGCCTTGAGCTGAAGGCGCAGGCTCTGTAATTCCCTCTCTGAAGCTCTCCATCTCGCTTTTCTTTAACATACTCCTTCAAACCTACCTCTTTCGCTAAGCTTCAAGCCACCTGCCCACTATCTCCTCACATGCATGGGTGTCAAAGTTTGTCTGATAAAGCTTCTACAAAGTGCTATGAGACATTTCACTGCACCAAAGGAGCTATACAAATACAAATTGTTAGCCTGTAACTTCCCCAGAGTGGCAATTGCCGATGGATACCACGATCGACGGATTTACTCCGCTGCGATTCCAAAGCTCCTTCCCACTCACGGAGGGTGAGACAGGAGGAGGGAAGCACTCCCCAAGCTGCATTGGCATGGAAGAGCGGGTGCAGAGGAAAGATAGGCCCCTTTTTGCAGCAACCAGCTGCCGTAAAGGAAGATTTTAAAGAGACAGTTAAAAGGTAATTGGTTCAAACAATGGGGTGGGGGGAGGGTCGGACCGGAGGGGGAGGATCGAACCAAATGGGGGGGTGGTGGTATCGCGGCCCCTTTAAGGGGCAGGACTTCATGGACCACGTGACCGGTTCAGGGCCAATCACATTGGAGTACACGAACGCCGGGCAATAGGGGGTTTGCAGGGAGCCCTGGGAGCAGGAACCGGGGCAGTGTGGACCCCAGAGCTGAAGTGTTAAGACGATTGTGTTCTGTGTCGGTTTGAATTGCCTTTGCTTTTCATCAATAAATTTACTACTGGAAGCCTCCAACCTGTATCTCGAGCCACCACAGTGGCAACAAGGTAAAAGTTTTGATCACAGCTGACAGATGTTGTGAATTGGGGGGGGGGTTGTCATAATATACACCAGTATATTATGGTGCAGACACACACACACACTGATGGACATGCAGTGGGACCAATCAGCATATACAACACCGCAGCCAATCACCAGTGAGAGCACACGCATTATAAAGACAGGGGACAGGAGAGTTCACGCTCATTCTAGTAGCAGCCAGCTCGGAGCACAGAGCTCACAGCCTGCAACACAGACATTCACCATGTGCTGAGTTCATCACCTGGTTAGGACTAGGCAAGGGTCAACAGTTAAAGCTGGTATTGCATTTACCCACAGCACATCAAGTATGTTAATATAGTTAACCTTATAATTAAATAGAGTTGCACCACTTCCAGTGTTGGTGACCTGTTTTTGCTCCAGAACACCAAACACATCAGGGGGAAGGAAGGAACAGTTGAGAAAGTAGAAAATCTCCAGCAAGAGTCAGGAATCATTAAACTGCGAGAGAAAATGCCTATCATTGGTAAGCTAGACCCATTTGTCCAGGGGCTGAAGATTGGAGTCAATACATCGAATGGTTCCACTATTACTGCGAACGAGATCACAGGCGAGGATAAGCAGAAGGTGATACTTCAGACAGTTTGCAGATTAGATTAGGAACCTCACGTCCCCGAGGCACCCAACTCAAAGACGTTTGACCAGATAGTGAAATTGGTTAAAGAACATTTCAACCCAAGGCCCTCGATTATCCAGTGACATTATAAGTTTAACTCTGCAGTGAGGGACCATGAACGGTATGTCTCGGTATTCATACCAGGCTTCACCAGGTTGCTGAGCAGTGTAAATTCGGGACCGTGCTTAGTGTCATATTGCACAACCGTCTGGTTTGTGAGATCCGTAACCTTAATATAAAGAAGAAGCTAATGGCTGAACCCACAATAACATTGGAAAGAAGCGATTGAGATAGCTCAGGCGAAGGAGTGCACCAAACAAGGTGCCACTGAGCTTCAAAGCGTGACTGAAGGGCAGGTTAAATAAGCATGGGATGGTATGGCTGTGAGGTGCATGGCAGGATCTACAGGCACATCGGAGAACCAGACACAGTCCTCAAGAACAAACCAGATTCAAAGGGCCCTGCAAAAGACGGAGCATCAACCCAAGTCAGTGGTGAACTGCTATCGTTGAGGGGGAGACCATCCCCAGAAGACATGTCATGTTTGGGTTTTGGGTGTTTCCGATGTAATCCAAAGGGGAATATTCAAGCACATTGCCGCGCTAGGCACAGTGCACCAATGCAAAGCAAAAAAACAACAGAGGCAGCAGCAGCCCACAGCGCCACTGCACATAGTGGAGAAGAACTCTGAAGAAGAGCATGCAATGTATCGGTCGAACAGAGGGCAATTGAATAAGATGGCCCCAATTGAAGTTGTCTTAAGAGTAAACGTCAAAACCCTCAAAATGGAAGTCGGCCCAGGGGCGTCGGTGAGGGGAGTGGAGGGGGGGGAGACTTGAGAGAAGAGGAGAGTGGGGAAGGAATGGAAAGTGTAAAAGGAGTGGAGGGGTGAGGGGTGGAGCTTTGAGGGGGAGGGAATGGAGGGAAGAGTGGAGTGGGGAGTGGAAGGGGACGGGATGAGAGGAGCAGAGAGGGGAGTGGACGGGGGGAGATTTGAGGGGGAGGAGAGTGGGAAGAGTGGGGGGGAGAGGAATGGAGTGGAGAAGGGAATGGGAATGGAGGGGGGTGGGTGAGAGAAATGGAGAGGGGAGTGGGAAGGAGCAGCTATGAGTCAATTAACTGGCGTGGAACTGGAGTGACGTGTAGTCCAAATCAGGTAAGCAAGGTATGGTTCCTTCGGCACGGTGGCACAGTGGCTAGCACCGCTGCCTCACAGCGGCTGAGACCCAGGTTCAATTCCGACCTTGGGTGGCTGTCTGTGTGGAGATTGCACATTTTCCCCATGTCTGCACGGGTTTTCTTTGGGTGCTTCAGTTTCCTCCCACAGACCAAAGATGTGCAGGTTAGGTGTATTGGCCTTGATAAATTGTCCCATAGTGTCCAAGGGATGTGGAGGTCAGACGTGGTTGTGGGGGAGTGGGCCTAGGTAGGGTCCTCTTTCAGAGGGTCGGTGCAGACTCGATGGGCCAAATGGCCTTCTTCTGCAGTGTAGGGATTCTATAGTTCTATATGTAGGAACCAGTTAGATCTTTATGAAAATCAAATCAGTTTCATAGGCACTTTTAGTGAACCTGCTTTTTATTTCCAGACATTCTTCAGGAGTGAATTCCGATTTTCACATTGTCTCACATTTGCAGCTAGCTGATAATATATATTCATGGTTCCCTCAAACTGCCTAGAGTACCTTGGATCTGAAGCAAGGTTCAGCTGACCAGGCTCCTTAAGGGTCTCTGTGACTCTCCAGATTTGCATAAATTCCTCGGATTTAGATTCGGAAATAATTTTAGTTGTAAATTAATGACTCCGGGTCGGGACCCAGGATGAAATTCCCGGCTTCACTTCATTTGTAAGGAAGTGTGAGATCTGGATAGCGACAGATACCCACTCGATGGAAGACCACTATCTATAATTTTAAAAAGTTGTAACTGTCCTGTATAGACTCCATAAAATATATTTACAAAGTCCCTGACCTTGAACTGAGAAGGCAGCCTGACTTAAGTGACAAAAAAAGACTTGGATTTGTATAGCTCTCTTCAGGATCACTGGATGTCTCAGAGTACCTAATTGCCAATTAAGTGCTTTTGAAGTGGACATTTATAAATGTAAACAACAAAACAGCAAACTCTGACAAGTGTAATCATGACCAGCTAATTTTCTCTTTGTGTTGGTGCTTGAGGGATAAATATTGGCTAAGGCACCAGGGAGAACATTCTTCCTCTTCTTTGTTAAAGGGTTTAGGGATATTTTACTTCCATCAGAGTAAGCAGACAGGGCATTGGTTTAATGCCCCACATGGAAAGCAGCACCTTCGACAGTGCAACACACCCTCAATACTGTACTGGAGTGTCAGCCTTGACTTTTGTGCCAATGTGCTAAAATACCATTGATATACCATCAATGAACACACGACGAGTGGTGAACGTAACTGAGGCTTTAATACACTAAACAGAAAACCTCCTGGCCTCTGATCCCGAACTGGATCAGAGGCAGAGACCAGCCACCTTTATACATGAGGCCGAGAGGCCACAGGCGGAGCCAGCAGGGACAAGCCCAGGCATGTAACAATACAATACAATGCAATACAGTGGTTTACCATATTCATCCCTGTTAAAAAGAGGAGTCCAGCGGGGGTGAAGTGGGCTTAAAGATCAAGTCTGTCGGGTGCCTTGACCTTCCGCCGTGATCGCCTCAGTCCCGGCTGTGGTGTGGGCACCGGTGTTGAGACCTGCGCGTCCGGGAGCGTGTTATCCTCTTCTTCACCCAGTTGTTGAGTCGGTGGAGGGGGGTGCGGTGTATGGGCAGGGGTGGTGGTGATGGTCGCCGCGTGCCAGTTCTTGAGGTAGGTGGGTAGAGGTGGGGGAAGACGGTGTAGGGTCGGGGGTGGTGGTGATGGCCGCTGGGGAACCTGCAGATGCCAAATCCCAAAGGGAGACTGTGTCCTGTCGCCCGGGGTGATGTGCCACTTAGATATATTGTGGATTGGCATGGAGGAGCAGGACCTTCATGACGAGGGGATCTGATTTATGGCTCCTTACATGCTTCTGGAGGAGGACGGGCCCTGGGACTGTCAGCCAGGACGGGAGCGAGACCCCAGAGGTGGACTTCCTGGGGAAGGCAAACATACGCTCGTGAGGAGTCTCGTTAATGGCAGTACACAGGAGCGACCGGATGGAGTGGAGCGCATCGGAGAGGACCTCCTGCCAGTGGGAGACTGGGGGACTTCTAGACCGTAGGGCCAGGAGGACGGCCTTCCAGACCATCGCGTTCTCCCTCTCCACCTGTCCGTTGCCCCGGGGGTTGTAGCTGGTCGTCCTGCTGGAGGCGATGCCCTTGCTGAGCAGGAACTGACGCAACTCGTCGCTCATGAAGGAGGAACCCCGATCGCTGTGGATGTAGGTGGGGAACCCGAACAAGGTGAAAAGACTGTGCAGGGCCTTGATGACGGTGGCAGAGGTCATGTCAGGGCATGGAATGGCAAATGGGAATCTTGAGTACTCATCAACAACGTTGAGGAAGTACACGTTACGATCAGTGGAGGGGAGGGGCCCTTTGAAATCGATGATGAGGCGCTCAAAGGGGCGAGAGGCCTTTACCAGGTGCACTCCACACAGACCTGGCAGGCCCTGATTACGGTCCTGACCTCCTCGATGGAGTAAGGCAGGTTGCGAGCCTTGATAAAGTGAAAAAAATGGGTGACCCCCGGGTGTCAGAGGCCATTATGGAGGGCCCAGAGTCGGTCAACTTGTGCGCTGGCACATGTACCATGGGATAGGGCATCTGGGGGCTCAATAAGCTTCCCAGGCCGATACAAGGTATCGTAGTTGGAGGTGGAGAGCTCGATCCTCCACCTCAGAATCTTGTCATTCTTGATCTTGCCCCGCTGTGTATTATTGAACATGAAGGCAACCGACCGTTGGTGAGTGAGGAGAGTGAATCGCCTGCCGGCCAGGTAATGCCTCCAATGTCCCACAGCTTCTACAATGGTGTGGTATTATAGGTATTACGGTACCTGAGAGGCTGAAGTACCATTGGTAGAACCTATATGCTTGCTATTGGCTAGAGAGTATAATAGCTCTGCCCTGGGAGGCGGGGTATAAGAACCCGTGCCGTCCCAGCAGCCCTCATTCTGTACCTGAGCTGCTGGGGGAACATCTAGCTTATTAAAGCCTTCAGTTGTACTACAACCTCGCTTTAGTGGTCATTGATTGTGCATCAATTTAATAAGCTAGATTTTAAGAAGAAAGGATGGAGCTCCGAATCAAGCCGGAATGTCTGCAACTTAGCCCCCGCGCGGCGAACTCAGCTGCGAACTTTAAGCACTGGCTGGCGTGTTTTAAAGGGTATCTCGAGATGGCAGAAAGCGCACCCACGGGAGAGCAGAAACTGCACGTCCTGCACTCAAGGGTGAGCCCGGAGATTTACACCCTCATCGAGGAAGCGGGAGACATCAATGCAGCAATCGAGCTGCTAAAAGGACACTATATTCGCCCGGTAAACCAGGTCTATGCCCAGCATCTGCTTGCAACAAGGCAGCAAAGCCCTGGGGAATCGTTGGAGGAATTCTACCGCGCACTCCTGGTGCTGGGCAGAAGCTGCGGCTGCCCGCAGGTTTCGGCGAGCGAACACACGGAAGTCTTAGTCCGGGACGCTTTCGTGGCAGGTATGCTTTCATCTCAAATTCGTCAGCGTCTGTTAGAGAAAGACTTCCCCCGTTCCCCTGCAGGTCTGCGCTGCAAGGCGGCCTGCCAACCCCGAGGGGCCCCGCTGCTACTTTTGCGGGCAGGCCAAGCATCCCCTCCTGCGCTGCCCGGCCCGCGCACCCACCTGCAGGGGATGCGGCAAAAAAAGGCCATTTCGTGGGGGTATATCAGAGCCGAGCGGTGGCCAGCGGTCGCCGCCACCCCCATACCCCAGGACCATGTGCAGACCCCGGGCGCCGCCATCTCGATCCACGGACGCCACGTTTGAGGGATAGGCGCCGCCATTTTGTGCACCTCCGGCCATGTGTGACCAATGGGAGATGCCATCTTGGATGGGCCCCCAGGACCCCAGCTCGACCGACCACACACTGCCTGAACAGAATGCTCAACTTCTGCAATTGGCCTCAGTGACTCTGGATCAATCTCGACCTCGAACACTCTCAACTGCTACGACGACCGTTTTCATCAACGGGCACGAGACATCCTGCCTAATTGACTCTGGGAGCACGGAGAGCTTCATACACCCCGACACGGTAAGGCGCTGTTCCCTCCTCATCCACCCTGTTAATCAAAAAAATCTCCCTGGCCTCCGGTTCCCACTCAGTGGAGATAAAGGGGTTTTGTTTAGCAAACCTCACAGTCCAGGGAAGGGAGTTCAAAAATTTCCGTCTCAACGTCCTTCCCCACCTCTGCGCGGCTACACTCCTGGGTTTAGACTTTCAGTGCAACCTTCAAAGTCTGACATTCCAATTCGGCGGCCCTATACCCCCCCTTACTGTCTGCGGCCTCGCGACCCATAAGGTCGACCCGCCTTCACTGTTTGCGAACCTCACCCCCGGATTGTAAACCCGTCGCCACCAGGAGCAGACGCTACAGTGCCCAGGACCGGATCTTTATTAGGTCAGAGATCCAAAGGCTACTGAGGGAAGGAGTCATTGAAGCCAGTAACAGCCGCTGGAGAGCTCAAGTAGTGGTGGTAAAGACCGGGGGGAAATATAGGATGGTCATCGACAACAGTCAGACCATCAACAGGTTTACGCAGCTGGACGCGTACCCTCTCCCCCGCATATCCGACCTGGTAAACAGGATCGCGCATTATAAGGTCTTTTCCACGGTGGATCTCAAGTCCGCCTACCACCAACCCCCCATCCACACTAGTGACCGCAAATACACTGCCTTCGAGGCAGATGGGCGGCTCTATCACATCTTATGGGTTCCCTTTGGTGTCACTAACGGATCTCAGTCGCGAGATGGACCGAATGGTTGACCGGTACGGTCTACGGGCATCATTCCCGTATCTCGATAATGTCACCATCTGCGGCCACGACCAGCAGGACCACGACACCAACCTCAGAAAATTCCTCCAGACTGCAAAGATCCATAACCTAGCGTATAACAAGGATAAATGCGTGTTTAGCACCGACCGTCTAGCCATTCTCGGCTACGTAGTGCGAAATGGAGTTATAGGCCCCGACCCTGAACGCATGCGCCCCCTTTTGGAGTTCCCCCTCCCTCACTGCTCTAAGGCCCTGAAGCGCTGCCTAGGGCTTTTTAGCTACTACGCCCAGTGGGTCCCCAACTACGCGGGCAAGGCCCGTCTCCTGATCCAAACCACAGTTTTTCCCCTGTCGATAGAGGCCCGCCAGGCCTTCAGCCGCATCAAAGCAGACATTGCAAAGGCCACGATGCACACCATCGACGAGTCCCTCCCCTTCCAGGTCGAGAGCGATGCGTCCGACGTAGCTCTGGCGGCCACCCTCAACCAAGCGGGCAGACCCGTGTTCTTCTTCTCCCGCACCCTCCACGCTTCCGAAATCCACCACTCCTCAGTCGAAAAGGAGGCCCAGGCCATAGTAGAAGCTGTGCAACATTGGAGGCATTACCTGGTTGGCAGGAGATTCGCTCTCCTCACGGACCAACGGTCGGTGGCTTTCCTGTTCGATAATGCACAACGGGGCAAGATAAAAAACGACAAGATCTTGAGGTGGAGGGTTGAACTCTCCACCTACAACTAGGAGATCTTGTATCGTCCCGGGAAGCTAAATGAGCCTCCTGATGCCCTGTCCCGCGGCACATGTGCCACCGCACAAGTGGACTGCCTCCGAGCCCTCCTCGAGGACCTCTGCCACCCGGGGGTCACTCGCTTTTTCCATTTCGTCAATACCCGCAACCTGCCCTACTCCATCGAGGAGGTCAGGACAACCACCAGGGACTGCCAAATCTGCGCGGAGTGCAAACCGCACTTCTACCGACCAGAGAAAGTGCACCTGATAAAGGCTTCCTGTCCCTTTGAACGCCTCTGCATGGACTTCAAAGGCCCCCTCCCCTCCACCGACCGCAACACGTACTTCCTGAACGTGATTGACGAGTACACCTGGTTCCCATTCGCCATCCCCTGCCCCGACATGACCGCAACCACCGTCATCAAGGCCCTCCATAGCATCTTTGCACTGTTCGGGTTCCCCGCTTACATACACAGTGATAGGGGGTCCTCCTTTATGAGCGACGAACTGTGTCAATTCCTGCTCAGCAAGGGCGTCGCCTCGAGCAGGACAACCAGTTACAACCCCCGGGGTAACGGACAGGTAGAGAGGGAGAACGGAACGGTCTGGAAGATCGTCCTACTGGCTTACGGTCCAGGAACCTCCCAGTCTCCCGCTGGCAAGAGGTCCTCCCGGATGCCGTCCACTCCATCCGGTCTCTACTAAGTACAACCACCAATCAGACAGCTCACGAGCGTCTCCTTGTCTTCCCTAGCAAGTCCTCCTCCGGGACCTCGCTTCCGACCTGGCTGGCAGCACCATGACCCATCCTGCTCCGAAAACACGTGCGGGCGCACAAGTCGGACCTGTTGGTCGAGAGGGTCCATCTGCTCCATGCTAACCCCCAGTACGCCTACGTGGCGTACCCCGACGACCGACAAGATAGGGTCTCCCTACGGGTCCTGGCGCCCGACGGAAATCCACGCACATTCCAGCCACCAGTCCCACCCTCCCCTCCACCGCAGCACCTTACAGGAGGATTGGTCATTCCGCCACCACTGCCTAGGCCCCTCACCCACCGACGCCCCCCGCAGGCGCTCCCTCCCCAGGCCAGCCATTTCCCCCACCTGCGCCGTCTAGGGGTGACGAAGCTGCCATGGAGATCGAAGCCACGCTCCCGGAGACACAGACGCTCGAGCCTCCACCGGAGTCACCACCGAGGCTCCGACGATCACAGAGGACGACCAGGGCCCCCGATCGACTGATTGCTTCATTTTAACTGTAATCTGTAAATATAAAACACCGAATGTACATAGCTACCAGACTTGTAAATAGTTACTAAACCTGTACGGAGGTATTACGGTACCTCCATAACTAATTATCCCATGTTCTTATGTTTTGTAGTTGCTGGCCACCACCCCCGCCGGACTTTTTTTTAACAGGGGGTGAATGTGGTATTATAGGTATTATGGTACCTGAGAGGCTGAAGTACCATTGGTAGAGCCTATATGCTTGCTATTGGCTAGAGAGTATAATCGCTTCGCCCTGGGAGGCGGGGTATAAGAACCCGTGCCATCCCAGCAGTCCTCATTCTGTACCTGAGCTGCTGGGGGAAACATCTAGCTTATTAAAGCCTTCAGTTGTACTACAACCTCGTTTTAGTGGTCATTGATTGTGCATCAGATGGCTTGGGCTTCCTTTTCGATGGAGGAGTGTCGGATTTCGGACGCATGGAGGGTACGGGAGAAGAAAGCCACGGGCCTGCCCGCCTAGTTGAGTGTAGCGGCCAGCGCAAAGTCCGACGCATCACTCTCCACCTGGAACGGAATGGACTAATCCACAGCGTGCATCGCGGCTTTGGCAATACCTGCCTTGATGCGGTTGAAGGCCAGGCGAGCCTCAGATGTCAGGGGAAAAACGGTGGACTTAATAAGCGGACGGGCCTTGTCCGCATAATTGGGGACCCACTGGGCATAGTAGGAGAAGAACCCCAGGCATTTCTTCAGGGCCTTGGGGCAGTGGGGGAGGGGGGTTCCAGGAGGGGGCGCATGTGGTCGGGGATGGGCCCTAAGACTCCGTTTTCCACAACGTAGCCAAGGATGGCTAGGCGGGTTGTGCGGAAAATGCATTTTTCCTTATTATAAGTGAGGTTCAGGAGTTTGGCGGTGTGGAGGAAGTGCCGGAGGTTTTCGGCTTGGTCCTGCTGGTCATGGCTGCAGATGGTGACATTATCTAAGTACGGGAATGTGGCCCGCAGCCCGTACTGGTCAACCATTCGGTCCATTTCCCGTTGGAGGACCGAGACTCCATTGTTGACGCTGAACGGAACCCTGAGGGAGTGGTAGAGGCGGCCATCTGCCTCGAAGGCAGTGTATTGGCGGTCCTCCGGGCGGATAGGGAGCTGGTGGTACGCGGACTTCAAGTCAACTGTGGAGAAGACGCGACACTGAGCAATCTGATTGACCATGTCAGATATGTGGGGGAGGGGGTACGCATCGAGCTGCGTGTACCGGTTGATGGTCTGACTGTAGTCGGTGACCATCCAGTGCTTCGCCCCAGTCTTGACGACCACCACTTGGGCTCTCCAGGGGCGGTTACTAGCCTCAATGATCCCCTCTCGTAGGAGTCGTTGGACCTCCGACCTAATAAAGGTCCTATCCCGGGCACTGTATCGCCTGCTCCTAGTAGCGACGGGCTTACAGTCCGGGGTGAGGTTAGCAAAGAGCGAGGGTAGGGCAACCTTAAGGGTTGCGAGGCTACAGACGGTGAGGGGGGTCAGGTGTCCACCGAACTTTAAGGTAAGGCTTTGGAGGTGGCACTGGAAGTCGAGCCCCAGTAAAAGAGCAGCGCAGAGATGGGGAAGGACGTAGAATTTGAAGTTAGTGTACTCTATGCCTTGTATAGTAAGGGTCGCAACACAGTACCCCCGGATTTCTACTGCATGTGATCCGGAAGCCAGGGAGATTTTCTGGGTCGCGGGAAAGATTGGGAGGGAGCAGCGCCTTACCGTATCTGGTCTGTGCTCCCGGAGACGAAAAGGCAGGCCGTCTCGTGCCCGTTGATCCGGACGGTCATCGTCGATTTTGTGAGGTGATGAGGCCGGGACTGGTCGAGCGTGATGGAGGCGAGCTTCGGGGGGTGATGGGTAGGCCGGTCGGAGGTAGCGGCTGCCAGCATACGATCGGGTGAGCAGGGATCCCGGGAGGCTGCGGAGTGGTCCCACGATGGTGTCAAAGATGGCGGCCCCCGTGGGTCGCACATGGCGGGTGGCGCGGCAGCTGGGGGTGGCCATGACGGCAGCAGGCAGCGTTGCTGGGCCGAGAAGCTTTAGGGAGAGATCGGGCCTGGCAGGCTTTCGCAAAGTGGCCCCTCCTCCCACACCCGTTGCAAGCCACTTTCCGTGCAGGGCAACGTTGTCGTTGGCCGCAAAAGTAGCACTTGGGGCTTCCGGCGTTGGTGGGCTGCTGCGTGGCACAGGCTTGCGCAGCACCCGGGTTGGATGATGGCGGCACCCACAAGGTCCAGACCGCCGCGCGGTCGGAGGTGTCGGCCTCCATGTTCTGGTAGGCCACCTCCAGTGAGTTTGAGAGCTGCACTGTCTCTGGGAGGCTTAGTGTACCCCCTTCTAGCAATCGCTGGCGGATGTAGCTCGATTTCATGCCCACGACATAAGCGTCCCTGATCAACAGCTCCGCGTGTTGGGTAGCTGATACAGACATGATTTATTCTGCGACATTGCTGCTGAACTCCAAACTTCACAACTTATTGCCAGCAGGCAGATCTCACATTGGCTGCCAGCTAACTGAATAAAGATGCTCCATCAATGGTGGCTGTGCCTTGGGTTGCCTAAGGCGGGATTCTCTAATAATGGGGCTATGCCCCCACGCCGGCATGAAAACCGGCGCCAAGGACTCCGGCATCAATGGCCCCCAAAAATGAAGAATTCTCACCTTTCTAGGGGGCTAGGTTGGCGTCGGAGTGGTCCCTGCAGCTCCAGCCGGCGCAGAACGGCCCGCGCGTGTCCGCGCATGCGTAGAATGGCCAGGGTATTTTCGCGCGTGCGCGGAACTGCCAGCATGCTTCACCGCATGCGAGGGGGTTCCCTTCTCCGCGCCGGCCCCCGGGCAATATGGCGGAGCCGTACAGGCGGGGTAAAGTAGGCCCCCACGGAACCAGCCCGCCCGCCGATCGGTGGGCCCCGATCGCGGGCCAGGCCACCGTGGGAGCCCCTTCCTGGGATCGGATCCCTCCGCCCCCCCCCCTCCAGGATGGCCCCCGCACACTCACCTTCCAGGTCCCGCCGTGTGGGAGGTGAGTAATACACGCCGGCGGGACTCGGCCAAACACGGCCCATCGGGGCCCGGAGAATCGCCGGGAGGGCTGCTGTCAACGGCCCCCGACTGGCGTGGCGGCGGTCCCACCGGCGCCCGAAAAATGACGTCGGAGAATGGGGAAGCCGGCATCGGGGCGGCCCGGTGCCGGGTCGGAGAATCCCGGCCCACATCTTCTTATCCGGCTCAGGGTTATATTTTGTTTTATAATGCTCCCGTGAAACACCTTGAGCAGCTTCATTACGTATCCTGCTCCATAAACACAAGTTGCTGTGGTAAAACGAAAATATTTGAGAATAGTCGAATAGCCATCTTTCAAAACCACAATCAACAGACACCACTGACTATTAAACTTTGGACCCTGATATCATAAAGACCCTAATCTAACGATCAATAGATTATTCTATTCTGCTCTCTCACTTTATTGTATTTTTATATATTTTTTGAGATTGTGAAACTTATCTCAATTTGGCCACAGCTGGAGTTGATTTTTATATAAACCTTTAATAAAAAGCCTGATAGTGCAGTTTGAACCCAGAGAATTATGATTTGAAAGTCCTACCAATTAAACCATAGTTGACACAACAGAATGTGTACGACACATGCAAGAACAGTAAGATCTCAGAATTGTTACAGTGCAGAAGACCATTCAGCCCATTGTTTCTGTGCCAGCTCTCTGAGTGAGTATTTCACTTTGTGCCATTCTCCTCGTAAACCTGAATTTTCTTCCTTTTCAGATTGTTAGACATTTTAGTTGCTGTGAAATGAAGAGTCTAAAGTTTTGTTCCTTTTTCACCAACGCACATTTATTTCATTCCAACAGACTTTGCACAAAACTCTAACTGCACATCACCTGACAGAGGCCACCTGAAGCCCCTTTACATATCAGTGTTAATTAATGGATACTTAACATAAATGAGACAACTAAATGCAATGTCTCTTAACCCATTACTTAACAGTCTCCCCTTCCTTGGAGAAAAAATAATTAGGTGAAAACAAAATTTCAAGAAACTCAAAAACACACATATGATTCCCCCCCCCCCCCCGCCTTTCTTTTGTTTGCACGAGAAAGAAAAAAAAAACAGTCACCGAAACAAGTACCCTTCATTAACAATAGCCAAAAGTTTCTGTGAACTTGCCCCTCTTTTCGTAAAACAGTCTGACAGTTAATAGCTACTGTCGAACCATTTAATTTTTGTTATTTCCCCTCTGTCCAACATCTGCTTCAAACTTGCGATGTCTATCCGTAACCTCTTTTCATTGACACTTTTTGTGGAGTGCACATTTTCCCACAGGGATTTATTGTCAATGTGACAGTCAAGAGGTATATTACCCAAATCCCCTAATCCCAAAATTTCTGTCAATATCTGACTTATATAAAAGGCCATATCCACCGCCTCTACAAGTCTTAACGTCTCAGCAGCCAAAGTGCTTTTTACCACTCTCCTTATTTTCTTTGTTTCCCACACAAGCGGGAAACATTTACCATTGTTCCCCAAAAGGAAAATTATAAAACCTCCTGCGCTTGAAACCCCATCACATAAATTTGCGTAGGACGCATCACTATAAACTATGAGTTTCAAGTGCCTAAGGTCACCTAAAATCGGGAACTTCAAAACACACTCCTGCATTTTTAGTTTCGCCAACGCTTTATTTGCTCTTATTATGTCTTCCACTTTGGGATCATTCATTCTTGTACTCAACTCTAAGACATCAAAACTCACGTCTGGTCTAGTCTGTCTACCTAACCAGTTCAGTTGCTCAATTAAACTTTGCAGTTGCTCTTTTTCTATCTTTCAAACCATTACGTCTTTTTGTGAAACTTGGCCACGACTAATTGCTATTGGGCTGATGCTTTCCAAATAAGATTGCTGACGTAATGTTGCCCCTAGCTTAGTCTGTCCAATTTCCAGTCCAATATATTTAAATGCACGGGAAGCCTGACTTCCAACCCTGAATTCTTTCCTCAAACCAGAGATTACAATAGCTTCAAAATCACTAGTCCCACCCCACAAAAAATCATCGACATGCATTATAAAAATGCC
Source organism: Scyliorhinus torazame (assembly GCF_047496885.1). Lineage (NCBI taxonomy): Eukaryota > Metazoa > Chordata > Chondrichthyes > Carcharhiniformes > Scyliorhinidae > Scyliorhinus > Scyliorhinus torazame. The sequence goes on from NC_092719.1 coordinate 75,349,827, forward strand.
AGAAAGATTTCCTTTATAGTGCCAGTAAAACAATGCAGGATCTGCTTTCAACTAGCAACAGCCTAACTTTAACAAAACTGACCTTACCGAAAAATACCAGACTCTCGATGCATCATTTAATCCATATACACATTTGTTCAACTTCCAGAGTACCCCTTCTGTGTTAGCTACTTCCTTAGGAGGACGGAAAAAAATGTCTCTCTGGAGCTGATGCCCCTGCAAAAAGGCAGCTTTTATATCTATAGATTTGCATTCCCATGCCTTTGTGGCTAATAGAGCCAAGAAGATCTTTAAAATAACCTTTCCTGCTGTAGGTGAATCTACCTTTAAATCCTGATCTTCTCAGTTCTCTTCAAATCCCCTTGCCACAAGCCTGGCCTTTGCCTTATAAGTTCCATTCGGAAGAACATTTTCCGTACAAATCCATCTGTGGGATAGAGCTCTTTGTCCCCTATCCGGTACTTCCGTGTATACCACAAATTCGCTCCAACTATGCAATTCTTGCTGTTTAGCTTCTTTGATAACTTTTTCATCTAATTTATTTGAAACCACCAAAATCTCACGTGCATGTGGGCTTCTGCTCCTATTTGTATTCGTAGTCTTGTTCATGTTCCGAGATCTTGATAAACTACTTCTGCTTCCAAAAAAGCTTTTCTATTGCTATGTAATGCATTTAAATGGTCAGCAAAACCAGAGCTAATTGTAGTCCCCTCCCAAGCTGGAGGCTGGTCATCCAAAATGGACGGAATTTTAGGATTTCTACCAAACACTAATTGATAAGGACTATAGCCCCCAACCATCTGCAATGAATTCTTTGCATGTACCGCCCATGGTAAAGCTGAATTTAGCCTGCAATTTGGTCGTACTGCCAAAATTTTCTGAAGCATGTCATCGATGACAGCATGATTTCTTTCACAGACACCATTACTAAATGGGCTTTCTGCAGCCGTATTCATTACTCTGATATTCACGTTTGCACACATATCCCTAAACTCATCATTAGCAAATTCCCCCCCATTGTCCGTAAGGAATTTTGCCGGTGGACCAATTCCTGTCCCTATCCATTTTTCCATGATTTGATCCAGAATTACTCTCTTTTCTTTACTTCGTACAATCGTTGATTGACTAAATCTGGTTGCTAAATCTACAAAATGCTAAATAAATATATTATTTGCTTTATCCCAGATCTTAAGGTCCATGGCCACAATGTCATTAAAATCCCTGGCCAAAGGTAGGGTTACTATCGGTTGTGCTGGTGTCCTTCTGTACTTCCTACAAACTTCACAGCGGTCATTAACCTGTTCTATCAGTTTAGTATAGTCGTCATCCCTTACCCCTGCATCCTTTAATACATTTTCAGCCTCCGAGGAGACGGATGTGCAAATTGCCTATGCAGTTTTAATCCCACAAGCTTTTTATCAGCTAAAGTCCCATTTTCAACTGCCATTAACACAACCTTAACCACTCTACTTGAAATATTATTTGTCAGTAATGGAATACAATAGTGTCCCGACTGTGTAAATTGTAAGTCCACAGTCTTTCCAAAAACTGTTGCCTTATCCTGTTCCATATCCAGTTTCATGTGTGCTTTCTTCATCGACGGTCTGCTCAGAAGCAAAGGTATCTCACTTGATACATCATCCATGCGAATGAAATGATTCACTCCGGCAATATTGCAAGGGATCCCACACTTTTCAGCGACTTCAGAGTATTATCATCCCCAAACCTGAAACTTGTGGAACTTTCAAATTCCTTAACCTTGTTATGATTTTCAGCATTCAAGGAATCCAGATAACATTTTAACCAGTAAATCCCACACACAGTAGATGTGCAGCCACTGTCCAATACAGCACAGTTGAAGGATTCTGCAACCAACACCCTCATTACCGGCTTAAAACTGCTTGTCAATAGGACAATGCCTTCTTTCTGGTCACTATCCTTTTCCTCTTCTGACTCTTCCGTGTCATGTGTCTCTTCAAACACTCTAACATAATGAGTTGGACAGTTGAAAGCATAATGATATTGAGAGTCACATCGAAAACATCGATTTATCATGCCCTGTGCATTTCTGGGGTTCATCTTCCTATTGTACGTTCTAACTGGGTTTCTGTCTTCATAATTTCCTTGTCTCGGTCTCCTTCTATAGTCTTGAGCCCTGTTCGTAGCCATACGATTTCGCCATCCTATTAGTAGTGTACCTTCCATATTCTGCCTTATTGCAGGCTGACCTATTTGGGTCATCAGAGCCATCAGAATCGAATGTTTCCCCAGAAACTTTTGTAAAGCTTTTGTCATCTGTTCGAATAAGGTATCCTTATCAGTAAACTGAACTATCCATGTTGCTCACTCTAGCACAGTCAAGTAATTTAAAGGCCAACACAGACTGTGGAAATTCCAGGTTGTGTTTCTGCAGCCTTTTATATAGTCTGCCAAATTCCATTATATAGTCTTCCATGGAGATATCCTCCATTTTCCGGAACTTATCAAAATCCGACCATGCTTCATAAGCACTTAACAAGTCATCTTTCTTATAAATCTTATCCATATAATGTAATAAAGTCTCCAGACCTTCTTCTGAGTCTGACTCTTCCTATTCCAGCTCAGAAAGCGCTTTGTTTTGGATTTTACTGCCAGATGGTAGAGAAAGAGCCAATGCCATACCTTGTTTTCTCTTTCCCAAAGCAGTTACCTTACTCCACAAAACTACTTCACTTCTCCATTGGTCGTACGATTCCCTTTCAGAAAATAAGGGATGATAGTCATATCCAGCCATCTTTATCCTCGGTTCAGCCATATATCCCTTTTTTTCTTTTCTCACTCACTCCTTGGTTTGATCTGGAAAGTTGTATCTTTCAACCCTTCACATTTACACAGCAACCATCCACTGCTACCAATTGTTAGACATTTTAGTTGCTGTGATATGAAGAGTCTAAAGTTCTATTCCTTTTTCACCAACACACATTTATTTCATTCCAACAGACTTTGCACAAAACTCTCACTACACATCACATGACAGAGGCCACCTGAAGCCCCTTTACATATCAGTGTCAATTAATGGATACTTAACATAAATGTGACAACTAATTGCAATGTCTCTTTACCCATTGCTTAACACAGATCGCTGTCAAATACCTTTTCGAATGCTTTGCTTGAGTCAGCCTCCACCACATTCTCAGGCCAAGCATTCTAGACTTTAACCACTCGCTGCATGAAAACATTTTGTTTTGTTTCTTTTGCCATTTATTTTATGTCTGTGCCCTTTTTGTTCTCGAACTTTCCACCAATGGGAACAGTTTTTCCCTATCTACTCTGTCCAGACTCCTCAACATTGTGAATACTGCTAGCAAATCTCCTTTCAGCCTTATTGTTCTCCAAGGAAAAGAGTCCCAACTTCCACAGTCTATCTTCGTAACTGAAGGTCCTCGGCACTGAGTTGTAAAACTTTTCTGCACTCTATCCAATGCCTTCACATCTTCCCTAGAGTTTAGTACCCAGGACTGGATGCAGTACCCAGCTGAGGCTGAACTAGTGTCTTATTTTTCATGTATCATGGTGCAGAGCTTCTTTGGTGTCTGCAGTCATCATTTTAACAGCCACAAACCATTTGTCTTCGATTGACTTGACTGAACCAGCCTGTTGTATCGTGCATAATTCTTCATCAGATTTGTCTGTTGATATCTCGCCCAAGGCCACCTGCATAGGTTTGCCTTGCTTCTTTATAGTTAAAAACATGCTTCTGCCTCTTGCAGTTAAAACAATGCTTTCCCCATGCAGGACAATCCTGCTTTTCCTGTGTGTGTTGTCCTCCACAGCGTTTGCAGCCCGCCCATAGTTTGCAATTGCTCCATTCTTCCAGCTTGGGCTGTCACACAGCAAAACTTATCCCCTGATCTGCTCTGCCATACATATACTCTAGCCGACATTTCGCAACTTCTGTATTTTCGTCACACGCTTTCCTTTGCATCAGCTTCTCATCTTTCAATAGACTTGCTTTCATTGAGGCGTTTCTCATGCCTACGAGTAATTTATCTTTAATCAGATAATCTTTTCGCTATCTGAATTCATATGATTCTGCGAGCTGTCATACTGCAGTCATGTACTGTTCAGTAGGCTCATTTTCACCCTAAGCTCTAGTGTTGAATACATATCGTTCATATGTAACATTCACCTGGAGTTCAAAATATACGTTCAAAATCCCTGCCGTCTGTTTTCTCTGCTCATCATTTAGGCTTAGGGTAGTATACACTTTGCAGCAGTCCCTTCCCAGATGTGTTAAAACTGTAGCTGCTCTTATCTTTTCAGGCTTGTTAATTAGGTTTATTGCAATATTTTTGTCATTGTAAGTGAGAAAACTGCCAGATTAGCCATGTATCTCTTTTAAGTTAGACTGATAATGAGAAAGGAAAATGTACTGCAGCCATTTTTACTCACTTCGTCATTTTCTTGCAATCTTTATCTGAATTCCCCTTGGCCTTTCATTCTACTTTTCTGTTGTCTTTTTTGCAGCAGCAGATTTGAACATTTCTGTGCTCCTAGGTTCTCAGTATCCTCTCTGCATCCTTTCCAGAGTTCAAATATTTTCTTTCTCTTCACTTCTGTATGCCATGTGTCGTGTATATGGACTGCCAATCTTCATTAATGTCTTGTTTCAGTGAGAGTATTATTGAACTGTTCTTAAGATGTCTGCCTCCAGAGGCAGCCGCATGTCGTCTTCACATGACTATTGAAAGCCAGATGTATCAATTATTTCTAAACCCAAACACTATCCTTCCTAAAGTGCGCCACCTAGAACTGGATGCAAAACCCCAGCGGAGTTGAACTAGCATCTTATACAAATTCAGCATAACTTTCTTGCTCTTGTACTCAAACTCCTATTAATAAAGCCTAGAAACTGTATGCTTCATTTCTGGGCTCTCAATCTGTCCTGCAACCTTATGCACATATATCCAGTTCTTCTGCTCCTGCACCTATGTTATTTCATATTGTCTCTCCGTGTTCTTCCCACCAAAATTATTCACTCCACATTTCTACACCTAGAACTTCATTTGCCACTTGTCTGCACATTCCAATAACTTGTCTATGTCTTTTTGAGGATCTACAATAACCCCCTCCCAGTTTACAATGCTTCAGGGTTTACATGATCCAAACATTTTGAAATTATGCTCTGTATGTCAAAGTCTAGGTCATTAATATATATCAGGAAAATATCAGCCACTGGGAACTCCACTAACAACCTTCCTCTGGCTCCATAAAACATCCATGGACAATAACTCTTGGATTCCTGTCACTCAGCCAACTTCGTACCTGTGTTGCTGCTGCTCCTTTTATTCCAGGAGCTGTAACCTTGCCCACAAGTCTGTTGTGTGGTACTGTATCAAATGCTTTTTTGGAAGTCCATGTATATCACATCAACAGCATTTCCCTCATGAACCCTCTCTGTTACCTCTTCAAATAATCCCACCAAGTTGGCTAAACATGATTTTCCCATCAGAAACCCATGCTGCTTTTCCTTAATTAACCTTCACACCATTGATTTTGTCCCAAATAGTTGTTTGTAAAAATATTCTGAAGGGACTTGACAGGATAGACGCTGAGTGGTGTGGTGTTATGCATCACTGTAAATACACAAAGGGTTAATGTAAATACACTGCTACTAAGTAAACACTAGAGGGAGCACCGGAGATGTCATGACATGCAGACATACAGCTAATGAACACATAGAATAGGACACAACCAATAAGCAGTCAAGACACCCAGAGGTGACACTACCACAAGGGGGCATTACACAACACATATATAAGGACAGGGCACACATGCTCTTGCTCTTTCCACAGGTGACACTTAGAGAGGACAGGGGCAGATCAGAAGCATCACACCCACCACGTGGCTTAGAGCAGACTGGTTAGTTAGACTGAATTACTATAGCAAGATTAGCAGGAGAGTCGAACTCATAGAGAACTGTGCTAATGGATCAGTAAATCACATTGAACTTACCTCAAAGTCTGGAGTATCTTTTGGTCAAAGCTGCATCGAGTTGCAGCCTGTGTTTTCCAGAGTACATAACACATCATGGTATCAGGAGTGCCTGTTGAATCTATATAGTTCAACTCAGCAAGATCCATGACTACCAGCAACAGCACCCAGGCAAGATGATCGAGATTCCGGTTCCTCAGCAATTCAGGTACCACGGCAATCTCAGTGCCAACGGGCGTGCATTCAAGCAGAGATTTGAGATTTACATGGTAGCATCCGACATAGATGGTGTGGCCGATGCTGAGAAGATAGATCTTCTACTCACCATTGCGGGTGAAAGTGCAACAGAAATCTTCAACTCCTTCAAGTACTCCAAAGAGCAGGACAAGAGAGACTTCCAGACAGTCCTGAACAAGTTTGAAAACTACTGCAAGGTAACCACAAAATAAATAGGCAAGATTGGAGCCTATACTCACCACGAGGCAAAGGTAGGCTTGCAGCAGAGGCAAACGGCAGTTTTGATTGGCAGCGATCTTGCAAAAGGAGCCGCACATACGCAGTTCCCCAGAAGACGCGAATCGGCAAAACAGTGTTTTGAGCATGCGCAATCCATTCCTACGCTCTACATAACAAGCGGTATGACGTCAGAGGCCCCGGACCACGCCCACTTAAAGGGGAAATGCCCGAAAATAGTGGGAAAAAATTTTAAAGCTAGAAAACACAATTCTTTCACCTGGAACGACAACACAATGCCTGAAGTTCAAGCAGTAGCTGAAAGTAACCTCCGCAGAACCCTGCAACAAGGAGTTAGCACTGCCCTAAGACATGATTTAGTCCTTGAAGACTACGACTCAGACGATAATTTCATCATTGGACGTGGCGACCTCAGTACCAAATCCGAACCGCAACGAGATGTGTTGTACAATGAAGAATCCGACACAGTCATGGACGAGTTCTTCGGATTTGAGGATCCTCAGCCCAGCATAGACGACATCCCGACCCATGAGTACAGGATTCTGCTGCGGCCTGACGCCAAGAGACAGAGAGCGGTACAAGCCCACAGAGAGCGGCCTGATGCCAAGAGACAGAGAGCGGTACAAGCCCATAGAGAGCGGCCTGACGCCACACCAGTGGTCCACGCACCACGAAGAGTGGTCCACGCACCACGAAGAGTCCCCGACTCCACACAGAGAGTTGTCCACGCACCACGAAGAGTTCTCGACTCCACACAGAGAGTGGTCCACGCATCACGAAGAGTCCCCGACTCTGTACAGAAAGCGATGACAGACTCCACAGCGAGACCACTGCACGTCTCCACACAGAGAACACAGAAAGACTCCACAGCGAGACCACTGCACGACTCCGTTGAGAGCGCACAGATTGACTCCACAGCGAGACCACTGCATGACTCCACACAGGGAACGATGCCAGACTCCACAGAGAGCGCGGTACAAGCCTCCACAGTGAGCTCGTTGACAGACTCCACGATGGAAGCAACACAAGACTCCAGAGCACAGTCTTGCATGAACAAGACCATGAAGGTCTAGCAACCTTATCTGAGCAACCAGCAGCAGACGATGCAAGTCTGCCACGCTCAAGTGCACAGCAAGACGACTATGACAGTCTACCACGCTCACGTGAACAACAAAAAGACTATGACAGTCTACCCAGATTATTTGAGCCACCAGAAGAAGACTCTGACAGTCTACCCAGCTCATCTAACCGACAAGAAGACACTGAAGGTCTACCCACTGTATGTGCGACAAGTGACAAAGGCTTCACAATTCCCATACAAGATATGCGACATCTCAGCGAGACTGACAAATCTCAGCTAGCATGTACAGAGGCACTCGACAATTAAAGTGAGGCTACTAGTGACTCCAGTGACACCACGTTAATTCAAACCTCATCTACTCGAGCCTCTCCACAAGAACCTGAAATGACTCCAGACGGAGAGCATCAAGAAACCAAAAGTGATTCAGGTGAACCACAAAGGGCTCCAGACGGGAGCATCGACAAGCCAAAGATGATTCAAGTGAACCAGACAGGACTCCAGACGGGGAGCGCCGAGGAATCAGAGACGGCACGCTCAATGAAACAGCAGATGCCACAAAGGACACTGACACAAGTAACTTTGTGAAGGACTCAAATTCTCCACTCGGTGTGGTGATTTAGCGCAACAAACACAACAACAAAACCTACAAAAGCAACAACACTGACAACAACAAGAAGCGTACCAAAGGTACCAACGTCAACAACAAGCACGACAAAACCAACAACATTGGAACAATGACTGGTACGACATGGTACAACTCTGCCAATGCAGGACACCATGACAGCACAGCTCAAGACAATGGCAAGTGTACAGACATACCATGGCATGATAACGCATCTTACAAGTTCACGTTTGCTACACTACAAATAAGCAGACCAGCTTTCAAGGCAGCTGACTTATGGCATCAATATCGCAAACACAAGGACCAGTCCAGGTCGGACACCACAGATGACATACTGCATTGCTACCACAAGCATTGAAAAAAAAAAGAGTCCATATCAGAAAACGATGTGATTTGACCATTTGAACACCTCCTGATGACTTCTTGGTTACTTAGGCACAGGAACACTGACAGCGTTCACATGGCAATGACAACATCAACATCAACACTTCCATAATAGCACAAGAAAGCCACTCGACCGTGTCAATTCATGAACTTTGGACTCATCCATGTTATTTGGTATTGTATAATCATCACTGCCATCATGATTTGTACATTTCATCACTTATCTACCTATTTTGTTCAATTTTCTTTAACCAAGTAAAGAAAATATGTAACACGAAAAAAGGGGGGAATGTGGTGGTATGCATCACTGTAAATACACAAGGGGTTAATGTAAATCCACTACTACTAAGTAAACACTAGAGGGAACACCGGAGATGTCATGACATGCAGACATACAGCTAATGAACACATAGAATAGGACACAACCAATGAGCAGTCAAGACACCCAGAGGTGACACTACCACAAGGGGGCGTTACACAACCCATATATAAGGACAGGGCACACATGCTCTTGCTCTTTCCACAGGTAACACTTAGAGAGTAGGACAGAGGCAGATCAGAAGCATCACACCCACCACGTGGCTTAGAGCAGACTGGTTAGTTAGACTGAGTTACTATAGCAAGATTAGCAGGAGAGTCGAACTCATAGAGAACTGTGCTAATGGTTCACATTGAACTGACTTCAAAGTCTGGAGTATCTTTTGGTCAAAGCTGCATCGAGTTGCAGCCTGTGTTATCCCAGAGTACATACCACATCAAGTGGATGCTTTGACTTGTGGGGGAATCTAGAATGAGCAGTTACAGTTTCAAAATAAGGGGTCTTCCATTTAAGATGGAGACAAGTAGGAATTTTTCCCTCAGCGGGTCGTTAGTCTGTGGAATTCTCTTCCACAGGGAGCAGTGGAGGCCAGGTCACTGGACATCTCAAGGCCGTTATAGACAGGCCTATGAAGGATTCAAAGGGTTGTGGGGTACAGGCAGGAAAGTGGAGCCAAGGCCGCAATCAGATCAGCCATGACGTTATTGGATGGAGGTGTGGACCTGAGGAGAGGAATGTCTCACTCCTGATCCTGTTTTTGCGGCTTCAATTGCCTGCAGTGAGACCTGCATGATTGACCATTTAACATATCTTTGTAATTTTATGCTTCTATTGAGACTGCCTTTCTTTGTGCCATGCGCAAATTTGCTCTTTACTTATCATCTAAATGCAGTTAATAGTTAAGGCCCTGACAAAAAAAGATCCCTGTGGGAGGGCAGGCTAGGCCAAATGGGCCAAATGTCCTTTGTCTGAGTTTCTACTCGCTGATTCTTTGTATAGTGTTACCACTATACAATGCACTTCTGGAAAATGTGGCAGAAAAATCTGCAGTTCACATGGAAGTAGCGAGTGACCAGCTCGAATACGAGGCTGAATAAAAGAAGACACACTTCAAAAATAACTGAGTGATTAGGTAAGAACCATCTTCTGACATCTTCATCCCATAATGACATAACATATTGAGCATGGTACAGCTGAACGCAAATGTTTTTAACACTTTTTGAACCTTCCTTGACCAGAGAGGTCATTCTCCAATCCAGTAGGTCATTTTCAAGGTGACAAACTTATAGAAGCATGTCAGATTTTTTTGTAATCTGTATTTTATTAAATTATCAAATATAGACAGTAATATACATTTTGACAAATACATACACATATTACATAAACAAAAAGAACAAATGAAGAGTAAGAAGGTAATTAATGAGAACAATGGAACAAGAATCCCTATTACTAAACTAACCCCTACTAACTCAACCCCCTAACCCTCAAATAGAATTATGTAAACTAATAAATGGTATGGAAAATATAAATATTACCTTAAAGTGAACTATGGAGGGACAGTATAAGAAATGTGGCAGCCAAGTTGTACATTGGCTGAGCACAGCAAGATCAAGCAAACCGCAATCCATAGAATCCCTACAGTGCCCAAAAGAGGCAAGTGATCATGGCCACTCCACCAACCTGAACAGCTTTGGACTGTGGGAGGAAACCGGAGCACATGGAGGAAATCCATGCACACTACGGGGAGAACATGCAAACTCCACACAGACAGTCACCCAAGGCCAGAATCTCACCTGGGTCCTTATCACTGTGAGGCAGCAGTGCTCACTAATGTGCCACCGTGCCGCCCTGTGATAATGGTCGGAGGGATACCTGCATCACTATGGTTGAAGCATAAAAACGTTGATCCAGAAAATGGGGTGAATTTCCTTGCTACTTCATCAAAATAGTGCCCTGGGATCTGTTACAGTTTCCTGAGAGGGCAGGCAGAGTTGCTTTGACGTTTTAGCTGCAAGGCAACCTCAGCTGAGAGTATAGCATTCCCTCAATGGAGTGGAGAGTCAAACCAGAGTCCCAGCTTAATTCCCCGGAGGACGATTTGACCCGACGACCTTTGGACTCGGATAACTGTGTTACCAGCAGTTACAGCTTTCAACGTTACACTTTGAAAAGAGTGCAAAGCAGCTAATGACACAGGACAGCTGGCTATACAGATGGCTAACATTAGAGATCTCACCAACAGTTGGAGGTCAGTGAGCAGAGCTCCTTGCCAATAAATAGTCAGCTGCAGAGATCTAATTTGCTTCATAAGAGAGGAGTTGCGAGCTGACAACACAATTCTATATTACCCTTTCATAGTGCTTCCGAAAAAGCCAAGGCTTCATAGCAGGAGCACAAATAGGCATTTCATGAGGAACACTAATGCATGCATTACATTAAACCCTCTAATTATGTGATTTGTAATATAGCATGGATGTCAGAAGTATTACACATAGATATATAAATGCAAAACCATTTGCAAATCCTTTGAATTAAAAACAGCTTCCACCTTCAGAACAAATAGAATGAAGTATTTCTGAAGAATAATCACTGTTGTGATGCAGATACACATGGAGCCAATTTACAAACAGTAAAATCCCAGAAATAAAATGTTGGACAAAAGCAATGAGTTAACTGTCGGACAGAACACTGGGAGAACTCTCTGCTCTTCTTCAAATATTGTTATGGGATCTTTAACACCCGACCTGACCAGGAACATAGAACTGCTCAGCCGAATAACTGCCCTTCCACCGCTCCCTGTGTTACATCAGGACATCAACCTGCAGTACATGCTCAGGGTTTGGTGTGGGGTTTGATCTATTGACCTTGGTAAGTCAGAGGTCAGCATGGTTGCACTGAGCCAACACTGAAATCATTAATTAGCGCAGGTTACGCCATGCAGACAATAGAGGTATCATGGTTGAAATTACATGGGTCATAATTTAATTGGTGAACACAATCTCAGCTTTTCTACCCATATTGGACAGCCTTTTCGGGACTTTATTGCCATTTTGTGTGATCGTGCACGAGGGGCGTGTATGCTTGGGGTTGGTTGAGTTCCAACTATGTTTCTATTGTGTTTAGAGAGGGTTAAGGCATGAAGAATAAATAAAACAGCATTGGTTGCTTAGCAACTGGGGCTTTGTAAGGTAGAGAAGCTTTATTAAGTTTCAGTTTAGCTCATTTGATTGCAATACGAGATAGGTAGAGACAGAGAAGGAAGCTCTCACAGCTCTTCGAGAAGCAGTTGATTTATAAACAAACATCTTTCTCGGCTTTGCTAGAAGAAAAGCCATACAACGGTTAAGAAAACAAGTACAGAGATCTGTAGAGCAGTTGGTAATGGAAACTAGAGAAAAAAAGAGAATTTTTAAAACTATCTGAGGTTAAAAGTACTAGAACAGGGCAGCATGGTGGCGCAGTGGATAGCACTGCTGCCTCACGGCGCCGAGGTCCCAGGTTCGATCCCGGCTCTGGGTCACTGTCCTTGTGGAGTTTGCACATTCTCCCCATGTGTGCGTGTGTTTCGCTCCCACAGCCCAAAGATGTGCAGGGTAGGTGGATTGGCCACGCTAAATTGCCCCTTAATTGGAAACAATGAATTGGACACTCTGAATTTTTTTTTAAAGTACTAGAACAGAGAACTGTTTAGTAACGACATGGAGAGTTCAAAAGGCATTGGACCATGGGAGGCCAGAAAGATATATTTTAAAAAATTTAATTTAAAATACCCAATTCAGTTTTTTTCCCATTAAGGGGCAATTTAGCGTGGCCACACCAATCCTGCACATCTTTGGGTTGTGGGGGTGAGACTCACACAGACACAAGAGAATGTGCAAACTCCACATGGACAGTGACCCGGGGCCGTGATCAAAATGGGTCCTCGGCGCCATGAGGCAGCAGTGCTACTCACTGTGGAACTGTGCCCCCTTGGATCGTAAGGTGAAATAGCTATGGAAAGAGTCTTGGAGTTTGTAAAAGAGCAATCAAGACAAAAGAAACCTGAAAGAAGAGGTGTAAAATTCTGGACTGGATTCTCTGTTAAAAGTTGAGCGGAGGCTTTGTTTAAAAGTGTCATTGGGAAAACGTGGTCTTGATTTCATAATGCAAACCACTAAGAGAAAGCTTACTTATGAGAGAAGGGGCGCAATCTTCCCAAAGGGGAACAAAGTCCCCGAGCGAACGCGTTTAGCCGCGTGTTTCCCGGCACTCACAGTGCCGAGAAACACATGGCTATTCAACAAGACTCATTTGAATAAGGGGCCTAAACGGGGATCATGCCGCCGAGGCCGCCCGTAGCACTGTGTTTTCCAATGGGGCGCTCTGCTCACCGGAACTCCCTGTTGTAGCGAGAGATCGGGACACCATTTAAAAATGGCATCCCGTTCAAATAATCCCTCACCTCCACAACCCAAACATATCATGGGAGAGTCCCCGCCCCCGCCCCTCCACACCCCCCAACACCCACAGTGGGCAACCCCGGCCCGATCACGTGCGTGCAAAAATGCCAGCCTGGTATGCTGGCAGTGCCCCTACAAGCTGGCAGTGCCATCTGGGCACCTTGGTAGTGCCAGGCTGGCACCCAGGTGGCACTGCCAGGGTGGCAGTACCAGGGTGGAAGGCTGGCACTGTCAGGGTACCCAGGTGGCACCAGCAGTGCCAGGGCACCACTCTGTCCAAAGGGCATGCAGTTGGGGCTTCCAATCTGACCACCTTGGAGACACCCACGAGTGCCATTCCGTCTTGCCTCAATTTGTGAGGACCAGTACCAAGTGGCACGCGCCCAAGTTCCACGTCTTTCAACGGCCACCCTGTGCCACGGCGAGATGGTTTTCTGACCCAAGAGTTTAAAGTGTGCTTGCTGGTTGAATTTGGAAACACACATGGCCATCATCTGAGGGGATTCTGAGGAAACACCCATAAACATTCCCTTGGGGTTCAGAGTGGAGAGTGCATTTGACCACAGTCATCTTGTGTGCTTAAAAGGGACTTGTGTCAGGGTAGCACCGTGGCGCAGTGGTTAGCATTGCAGTCTCATGGTGCTGAGGTCCCAGGTTCGATCCCGGCTCTGGGTCATTGTCCATGTGGAGTTTGCACATTCTCCCAGTGTTTATATGGGTTTCACCCCCACAACCCAAAGATGTGCATGTTTGGTGGATTGGCCATGCTAAATTGCCCCTTATTTTTTTAAAAAGGGACTTGTGTTAAGAGGACCATTGTAGATTAAATTGTACTTTGTTATCTGTGTTAATCCTAAAACCTATGTGTAATTGTTAAAATTCAGGGGACTAAAGGAATATTGTATTATAATCCAATTTTTCCATCTTTAATAAATGCTTTTGAAAAATGAAAATCGCTTATTGTCACAAGTAGGCTTCAAATGAAGTTACTGTGAAAAGCCCCTAGTCGCCACATTCCAGCGCCTGTTCGGGGAGGCTGTTATGGGAATTGAATCGTGCTGCTGGCCTGCCTTGGTCTGCTTTCAAAGCCAGCGATTTAGCCCTGTGCTAAACAGCCCCTTTTTGTCTTGTTGTTGAAACTAGTTAGTGGTCATGTAACTCTGTTCCTCCATTTTTTATTTAAAAAGTAAAAGTCACAGTCTTTTGAACCAGGGTTGCATTCTGGAATCTTCGCATCCAATTATAACATCAGCTGGGATCATAACACCAGGAAAAGTATATCGACAAATTATTGATGCTCAGGCCTTCATTTTAAAGGGAGGGAATGGGAATGGTGCATACAGGCCCCTCAGCAGCCAGTGAATCTGGGGACATGGAGACCCAACTCTGATTAGGAAGAAGCACTTCCTGGCCGGTGGGTGGGATCAAAGATAAGACACTGCAGCAGGGGACCCGCAGGATCATTCCCTGAAAGTCAGATGAATGTTACTGGGAGGGGGGATGGGTGGAGGGCTGCAGGGAATAGGTGGTGTGCAAATTGGGGAAGGGGCAGAATGCTTAGCTAAGGGGCATCAAAGGCTTCCAAGGTTCGAATGAACATTTCAGCTCGTCTTAACCCAGACCTCAAATAAAAATGGAAAACGTACCTCTTCATAGAATCCCTACAGAACAGAAGATGGGCTATTCAGCCCATCAAGTCTGCACCGACCTCCTGAAAGTGTATTTTACCGAGGCCCACTACCCCGCAACCCTACATAACCTTTGGACACTAAGGCACGATTTGGCTTGACCAATCCACCTAATCTGCACAGTTTCCGGCTGTAGGAGGAAACCGGAGAACTCAGAGGAAACCCACGCAGACACAGGCAGAACATGCAAACTCCACACAGACAGTCACCAACGTCGGAATCAAACCTGGGTCCCGGTCGCTTTGAGGCAGCGGTGCTAAGCACTGTGGCATCATGTCGTCCTGTCACTTCAGCCTCTTCTGCCCCGCGAGCAGCCAGGTCTTCCCTGATGGAGAAACTACACTGTTTTACTATAGCCTCAGATGAGGGCAGTAGAGCGGAGCTGCTGATTGGCTGTTGTGGGGAAAATTTGCATCAATGCATTGCGATCACTGCATCCAGAAAGTGTACCTGAGCAAGACATCCTAGGTGTTCAAGTGAAGGCAAGCATCCAGCAGAGGGCAGTAGAGCGGAGCTGCTGATTGGCTGTTGCGGGGGAAATTTGCATCAGTGCATTGCGGTCACCGTATCTTGAAGGTGGTTTGTGGAGGAGCTGTTGTTAAGTGACAGTTAAACCTGAAACACTTCTTCAGTGTTTCCCTCCCTATCTCCTCCTCTAACCAAAAATGAAGACAATCACTATAAGGATCCAAGCCGAGTAAAGATCGAGAGGAGACCCGAGGGCAGGTAGAGGTAGAAATAAGTTGAACTGTGATGTCACAGCCTGCAGGTAAGTGATTGGCTGGTGACTGGTAAGTAGTTTTTCTTTTCCCTGAAGTGTTATCGTGCGGGGCGCAGTGGTTGCTGAGTGAGTGCTTGCTGAGAAGGGGAGTAAAACATTTTTAAACTTACTGTTGGGAGTTTCCAGCTGAATCCAGTCGGAGTGAGGACAGAGTGACTGCTGGGTAAGTGGTAAAGATTTAAATTGACTGCGCAAGCCCATAACAACTGATTACTGTTCTCGTGTGGAGCGCAGTGGTTGCTGGTTAAGTGTTTTATTTTTACCTGTATTTAAGTTGGGCAGTTTCTAAACCCTAGACACTACACTTGTAGTGTCGTCCTCCCCACCCCCCCCCCCCCTTCCACCTCCTTTAACCTAAGGGGTGGAGTGAATAACAGGTAAGCTCTTTCTTTCTTTTTCTTTTTTTATCTACAGGAGATGGCAGGGAAGGCAGTACAATGTTCCTCCTGCAGAATGTTTGAGGTGAGGGACGCCGTCAGCGTCCCTGCTGATTTCATCTGTGGGAAGTGCACCCATCTCCAGCTCCTCAGAAACCGTGTTAGGGAACTGGAGCTGGAGCTGGATGAACTTCGGATCATTCGGGAGGCAGAGGTGGTCATAGATAGTAGCTTCAGGGATGTAGTTACTCCGAAGAATCAAGATAGATGGGTGACAATGAGGGGCAGGGAGGAAGAGTCAGTGAAGGGATCCTCTGTGGTCGTTCCCTTCAGTAACAAGTATACCGTTTTGGATACTGTTGAGGGGGACGACCTATCAGGGGTAAGTCACGGTGAATGGATCTCCAGCACTGAGTCCGTCCCTGTGGCTCAGAAGGGAATGTGGGAGAGCAGGAGAGCAATAGTTATTGGGGACTCGATAGTTAGAGGGACAGATAGACGGTTCTGTGGCAGCGAAAGAGACTCACGGATGGTATGTTGCCTCCCGGGTGCCAGAGTCAGTGACATCTCGGACCGTGTTTTCAGAATCCTTAAAGGGGAGGGGGAGCAGTCACAAGTCGTGGTACACATCGCTACCAATGACATAGATAAGAGAAGGGGCGGGGATTTAAAACAGGAATTTAGGGAGCTAGGGTGGAAGCTGAGAGCCAGGACAAACCATGTTGTCATCTCTGGTTTGTTGCCAGTGCCACGTGCTAGTGAGGTGAGGAACAGGGACAGAGTGAAGATAAACACATGGCTGCAGGGATGGTGTAGGAAGGAGGGTTTCAGGTACGTGGATAATTGGAGCACATTCTGGGGAAGGTGGGACCTGTACAGACAGGACAGTTTGCACCTGAACCAGAGGGCCACAAATATCCTGGGAGGGAAATTTGCTACGGCTCTTCGGGGAGGTTTAAACTAATTTGTCAGGGGGCTGGGAAAATGAGCTGTTGTCCAGAAGCCAGTGTTGAGAGTAGTGAGGTACTGAGGAGGGTTCAAAGAACAAATACTGCGTGTCCTTGATAGGCATGTCCCTGTCAGGCAGGGAGGAAATGGCCGTGTGAGGGAACCATGATTCACAGAAGATGTTGAATGTCTTGTCAAGAGGAAAAAGGAAGAGTATGTAAGGATGAGAAAACAAGGTTCAGTAGGGTCGCTTGAGGGTTACAAAGTAGCAAGGAATGAGCTGAAAAAAGGGCTTAGAAGAGCTAGGAGGGGGCATCAGAAGTCCTTGGCTGGTCGGATCAAGGAAAACCCCAAGGCTTTTTACTCTTATGTGAGAAATAAAAGAATGACCAGGGTGAGGGTAGGGCCGGTCAAGGACAGTTGTGGGAACTTGTGCATGGAGTCAGAAGAAATAGGAGAGGCGTTGAATGAATACTTTTCTTCAGTGTTCACAAAGGAGAGGGGCCATGTTTTTGAGGATGAGAGTGTGATACAGGTCGGTAGGCTGGAGGAGTTAGATGTTCTGAGGAAGGATGTATTAGAAATTTTGAAAAACCTGAGGGTCGACAAGTCCCCTGGGCCAGATGGGATATATCCAGGATTCTTTGGGAGGCACGGGATGAGATTGCAGAGCCTTTGGCTTGATCTTTGGGTCCTCGCTGTCCACGGGTATAGTGCCAGAGGACTGGAGAGTGGCGAATATTGTTCCTCTGTTCAAGAAAGGGAATAGGAATGACCCTGGTAATTATAGGCCAGTTCGTCTTACTTCGGTGGTCAGTAAGATAATGGAAAAGGTCCTGAAGGATAGGATGTATGACAATTTGGAAAGATGCAGCTTAATCCGGGATAGTCAACACGGATTCATGAAGGGTAGGTCTTGCCTCACAAATTTGATTGAATTCTTTGAGGAGGTAACTAAGTGTGTAGATGAAGGTAGAGCAGTTGATGTCGTATACATGGATTTTAGTAAGGCGTTTGGTAAGGTTCCCCATGGTCGGCTCATGAAAAAAGTAAGGAGGTGTGGGATAGAGGGAAATTTGGCCAATTGGATAAGTAACTGGCTATCACATAGAAGACAGAGGGTGGTGGTGGATGGAAAATTTTCAGACTGGAGACCAGTTACCAGCGGTGTACCACAGGGATCAGTGCTGGGTCCTCTGCTATTTGTGATTTTTATCAATGACTTGGAGGAGGGGGCTGAAGGGTGGGTCAGTAAATTTGCTGATGACACCAAGATTGGTGGAGTAGTGGATGAGGTGGAGGGCTGTTGTAGGCTGCAAAGAGACATTGATAGGATGCAGAGCTCGGCCGAAAAATGGCAGATGGAGTTTAACCCTGATAAGTGTGAGGTGATTCATTTTGGTAGAAAAAATTTGAATGCGGATTACAGGGTCAACGGCCGGGTTCTGAGGAATGTGGAGGAACAGAGCGATCTTGGGGTTCATGTCCACAGATCTCTGAAGGTTGTCAATCAAGTGGATAGAGCCGTGAAGAAGGCTTATAGTGTGTTTGCGTTTATTAATAGGGGGCTTGAGTTTAAGAGCCACGGGATTATGCTGCAACTATGTATGACCCTGGTGAGACCACATTTGGAGTATTGTGTGCAGTTCTGGTCACCTCATTATAGGAAGGATGTGGAAGCATTGGAAAGGTTGCAAAGGAGATTCACCAGGATACTGCCTGGTTTGCAGGATAGGTCTTATGAGGAAAGGTTGAGAGAGCGAGGGCTTTTCTCTTGGAGCGGAGGAGGATGAGAGGCGACTTAATAGAGGTTTATAAGATGATGAGGGAGATAGATAGAGTGGACGTTCAGAGACTATTTCCTCGGGTGGATGTGGCTGTCACAAGGGGGCATAACTATAAGATTCAGGGTGGGAGATATAGGAGGGATGTCCGAGGTAGGTTCTTTACTCAGAGAGTGGTTAGGGTGTGGAGTGGACTGCCTGCTGTGATAGTGGAGTCGGACACTTTAGGAACTTTCAAGCGGTTATTGGATAGGCACATGGAGCACACCAGAATGACAGGGAGTGGGATAGCTTGATCTTGGTTTCGGACAATGCTCGGCACAACATCGAGGGCCGAAGGGCCTGTTCTGTGCTGTACTGTTCTATGTTCTATGATAATGACAGCTCAGGCTTTGGTGGCAGTATCAGGACCCCATCTTTAGCTTTAAAGAAGTGACGCTCCTGTGACTGCAAGGCCGAATGGAGGTGTCCCAAAGCCTCCTGACATAGGCGATGTTGCCGGTAATGCTTGGCACCCAGGACAACATTCTATGAGTGACATCCACAGTGGAATGCTTGGGACCCAAGGTCATACCCATGGCGGAAGAATGCCAAGGCATGGCTCTATCCCTGAGGACCATGACTGAGGAATTTAACTGCAGCGATCTGCAACTGGCCGAGGATGTCGCTGTCATACACGCTCCCTGGGAAACGGCCACACACGTGCATGAAATGCATTTGTGGTAGTACACCAGCTGGACATTGAGGGATTGGAACCCTTTCCGGTTGATGAAGAGAACTCTGGTGCCATGGGGTGCGGAGAGCGACATGGGTGCAGTCTAGTGCTCCCAGTTATGTGCCCAAACCCTGTAGTCCTCTCATCCTGCCGTGTCTGGTCCAGGTCAAAGTAGATGTGTCCAGAGTGTATCCTCCAGATGCCTGCGATATCCCTCAGAGGTTCCCTGTGAAGCCCGGAAGGACCCCGTGGTGTATAAGTTGAGGGCTGCTGTGGCCTTGACAGCAACAGAGAGCGGGTGGCCTCTGCCGCCATGTGGTGCCAAGTCCCCAAGGACAAGGCACCGATGCCACACAGTCTGCTTCGTGAGTCAGAGTCTTCGATTGCAGATGGTGTCCAACAGGTCCATGAAGGACACATGAATCCGATAGACCCTTGGTCTTCTGAGGGGCCTTCATGACCCCTGCACAACCCCTAATCCTGCCCTGTGACCCTCTGGTCATGTTCTGCAAGATCTTCCCTGGGAGCCGCTGCACATTGCTCCTGGAGTCTGTGCTCCTCCAACGCCGTAATGAGTAACATAGCCAGCTCCACGGGCTCCATCCCGATATAGCTTGGGATCCTACAAGGGGTGAGAGAGCGAGAGAGAGAAAGTTTCAGGTTGCTGTCACTGCTGCTGACCATCATTATCTCCCCTGACCCATTCGCCTTCCTGGCCTGGGAAAAGCTAGTCCCAGAGGCGCAGTGGCAGCGATTGCCATGCACAGCTCAGGTGTCCTCCCATCTCCAGATATTACTGAACCCAGCTCACGTCCACGCAGGGCTTTTACAAGAGGGTCATGTGCTCCCTCACCTTGACTATCCAAAGTCAACTGGATAATTATGTCCACCTTGTAGGGAGGCATTGGGGTCCCAGCAGAGAAGGGACCCATTGCCTCTTGATCCTGTGCCACCAAACTTTGAGCTCTGAACCCTGAGCATTCATCTCATTCCTTGACTTTGAGACTGGGGCAAGCTGACATTTCTCAGGGTTAACTCCTGATGGCCAATTAGTTTGACAACCATGAGTCTCATGAATGTTAAAGGGCCCAATTTCTTTCTGCTTCAAGGAGAGGCAGAGCTGAAAGGCACTTTTCTTATTCAGGTGGCATAATTCGGAGATCTCATTGCTGGCATGCCTCAACATTTAAGCCTACTGGACAGCTACTCTGTAGGTTGAGTTCCCCCCCCACCCACCCACCAAGTGGGCACGGCGTTGCCTTCTCTTTTGGTGGTGTGTCTCATCCACCCAGTCGATAAGGGGCCTTCACTCTCATCACACCCCATTCCCCACCCCATGTGCCCAGCCCCAGACTCACAGGCCACAGACTCCATACTCACACAGCGCTGAAAGCAGATTTCGGGGCCACCGACACCAACTGCATCCCCTCCACCTCGCCTCACCGGTACAGCCTTATGCCCACGACAGCTACTCTCCTCGTTCTCTCACCCCCTCCCCCTCAGACATGCCCCCCCATCCCCCAAACACACCTGACACCCCCCCCTCGGCTGTGCAGCAACATTTGTCCACTTGGACTCCCTGGTGTTCAGAGGTGCTCAACTCCTTCCTCCCTCGTGGAGGCCATGGGGCCCGGTTATCATTTATAAAAAGCAGCTGTAATTCGAGCCGGTATGACATCACACTTGGCAGGTGGAAAGATTCGAAGCAATGTCAATCCCGTTATGTAGATGCTAATGGATTCAAATACATGTTATTAAGGGTGCAAACCTCATTGTGTCATCAGGAGGGGCCGGGAATTGGATTGGATTGGATTTGTTTATTGTCATGTGTACCGAGGTACAGTGAAAAGTATTTTTCTGCGAGCAGCTCAACAGATCATTAAATACATGGGAAGAAAAGAAAATACATAATAGGGCAACACAAGGTATAGATCACATTTCTGAAATCTCGACAGTGCAAGTCCCGTTTTTGGCCTCTCGCGATATTTAATGGCCACTACGGGTCCTAAATTGCACCCTCCACCTCTAAGCAGCCACAGATTATAGACCGCTCAGACAACTGTGATTCTCATTAAACTCTCTGGCCGGAAGTGTTGACGCCAGCGTGAACACCGGAGTGGTGTACGCCGGCGTCAACGGGACTCCTGGCCCAGCAAGTCACCGGTCTTCAGAAGGCGAGCACAGCGCCGGAGTGCTGTGCGCTGCTCCAGCGCCGAAAGGTGGCCCTGCATGGTGGGCGTGGGTCCGTGCGTCCGCGTGCGGCCGTCTCCGCACCGGCGCATGCGCGTGGTTGCCGTCTCCGCGCCGGCGCGGAGCAACATGTTGGGGACCTAACAGCGGGCCGCGTGGAAGGAGGTAGGTCCCCTCCAGATCGCGGCCGCCTGCCAATCGGAAGCCCCAATCATGGGCCTGGACCCCGTGGAGGGCCCCTCCCCCCTCGGAGTCAGATTCCCCCACCGCCCCCCCCAGGACATCCACCGCGGCCGCGGGTCCGACCTCCCGCCGGGTGGTACCACGTTGGAACCGCGCCGGCGGGACTCGGGGGAACTCGACGGGAGTTCGGCCGGTCGCCCGCAGAGAATTGCCGCGGGGGCCTTTTTCAGCTGGCCCCGACCGATGACGCGGAAACCGGGCGGGTGTGATTGCCGCCGATTCTCCGGTCGATGGCATGGCGGGAATTTCCCGCACCTCCACCGATTCTCTGACCTGCCGCGGGCTCGGAAAACCCCATCCTCTACCCATTAAAATCTATGATGTGGAGATGCCGGCGTTGGACTGTGGTGAGCACAGTACGAAGTCTTACAACACCAGGTTAAAGTCCAACAGGTTTGTTTCGATGTCACTAGCTTTCGGAGCGCTGCTCCTTCCTCAGGTGAATGAAGAGGTCTGTTCCAGAAACACATATATAGACAAATTCAAAGATGCCAAACAATGCTTGGAATGGGAGCATTAGCAGGTGATTAAATCTTTACAGATCCAGAGATGGGGTAACCCCAGGTTAAAGAGGTGTGAATTGTACCAAGCCAGGACAGTTGGTAGGATTTCGCAGGCCAGATGGTGGGGGATGAATGTAATGCAACATGAATCCCAGGTCCCGGTTGAGGCCGCACTCATGTGTGCGGAACTTGGCTATAAGTTTCTGCTCGGCGATTCTGCGTTGTCGCGGGTCCTGAAGGCCGCCTTGGAGAACGCTTACCCGGAGATCAGAGGCTGAATGCCCTTGACTGCTGAAGTGTTCCCCGACTGGAAGGGAACATTCCTGCCTGGTGATTGTTGCGCGATGTCCGTTCATTCGTTGTCGCAGCGTCTGCTAGGTCTCGCCAATGTACCACGCTTCGGGACATCCTTTCCTGCAGCTTATGAGGTAGACAACGTTGGCCGAGTCGCACGAGTATGTACCGCGTACCTGGTGGGTGGTGTTCTCACGTGTAATAGTGGTATCCATGTCAATGATCTGGCACGTCTTGCAGAGATTGCCATGACAGGGTTGTGTGGTGTCGTGGTCACTGTTCTGAAGACTGGGTAGTTTGCTGCAAACAATGGTTCGTTTGAGGTTGCGCGGTTGTTTGAAGGCAAGTAGTGGGGGTTTGGGGATGACCTTGGCAAGATGTTCATCGTCATCAATGACGTGTTGAAGGCTGTGAAGAAGATGACGTAGTTTCTCCGCTCCGGGGAAGTACTGGACGACGAAGGGTATTCTGTCGGTTGTGTCCCATGTTTGTCTTCTGAGGAGGTCGGTCCGGTTTTTCGCTGTGGCGCGTTGGAACTGTCGATCGATGAGTCGAGTGCCATATCCCGTTCGTACGAGGGCATATTTCAACGTCTGTAGATGTCTGTTACGCTCCTCCTCGTCTGAGCAGATCCTGAGTATACGGAGCGCTTATCCATAGGGGATGGCTTCTTTAATGTGTTTAGGGTGGATGCTGGAGAAGTGGAGAATCATGAGGTTATCCGTAGGTTTGCGGTAAAGCAAAGTGCTGAGGTGACCGTCCTTGATGGAGATGAGTGTGTCCAAGAACGCAACTGATTTTGGAGAGTAGTCCATGGTGAGTCTGATGGTTGGATGGAACTTATTAATGTCATCGTGTAGTCGTTTCAGTGATTCTTCGCCGTGGGTCCAAAGGAAAAAAATGTCATCGATGTATCTGGTGTATAACATCGGTTAAAGGTCCTGTGCGGTGAGTAGGTCCTGTTCAAACTTGTGCATGAAGATGTTGGCGTATTGGGGTGCGAATTTGGTCCCCATGGCTGTTCCGTGCGTCTGGATGAAGAACTTGTTGTCGAAGGTGAAGACGTTGTGATCCAGAATGAAGCGGATGAGTTGCAGAATTGCGTCTGGAGATTGGCAGTTGTCGGTGTTGAGTACTGAGGCTGTTGCAGCAATGCCGTCGTCATGGGGGATGCTGGTGTAGAGTGCCGAGACGTCCATTGTGACGAGGAATGTTCCTGGTTCAACTGGTCCATGGGTGCTGAGTTTCTGTAGGAAGTCCGTCGTGTCGCGACAGAAGCTGGGTGTACCTTGTACGATGGGTTTCAAGATGCCCTCGATGTAGCCAGAGAGGTTCTCACACAGGGTCCCATTGCCTGAAACGATAGGGCGGCCTGGTGTGTTGGCCTTATGTGTTTTCGGGAGGCAGTAGAGATCTCCAATGCGGGGAGTACGTGGGATGAGAGCACGTAGGGTGCTCTGAAGATCTGGATCCAAGGTCTTGATCAGTCTGTTAAGTTGGCGGATGTGTTCCTTGGTCGGATCTGTGGGTAACTGTCTGTAGTGTTCTTGGTTGTTCAGTTGTCGGTATACTTCTTTGCAGTAGTCCGTTCTGTTCAGTACGACAGTGGCCCCCCCTTTGTCTGCTGGTTTGATGACGATGCTGTGGTTGGTCTTGGGAGCGCGGATGGCATTGCGTTGTGCTTGGGTGACGTTCGGGGCATTAAAATACAAAGAGCAGGACACAAAAACCACCAAGTATAAATAATGTTAAACATCAAAGGAAGCCCAATAGAAATGTTCTTTAATTGTGAAGGGTTAGACGTAGTAAAGATGTTACCACTTTTTGGAGAGACCAAAACCAGGGGCCATAAAGGACCATCACCAATAAATCCAAAGAAGCATTTCCTTACCTAGAGACCAGTCAGACTGTCCTACCGCACGGTAGCACAGTGGTTAGCACTGTTGCTTCACAGTGCCAGGGACCCGGGTTCGATTCCCGGCTTAGGTCACTGTCTGCGGAGTCTGCACGTTCTCCCTATGTCTGCATGGGTTACCTCCGGGTGCTCCGGTTTCCTCCCACAAGTCCAGAAAGACGTGCTGTTAGGTAATTTTTTGCAATCTGAATGCTCACTCTGTGTACCCGAACAGGTGCCGTAATGTGGTGACTGGGGGCTTTTCACAGTAACCTCATTGCAGTGTTATTGTAACGCTCCATGTGGTAATAATAAATATTATTATTGGTGGCGAAAGAGGCTGGCATTCTGGCCTTTGCGTCCCTAGAAGCCCAACGAAGGATCTTGCTAATGTGGAAGGAGGCGAAGCCCCCCAGCCTGGAGGCCTGGATAAATGATATGGCTGGGTTCATAAAGTTGTAGAGGATTAAGTTCGCCTTGAGAGGGTCTGCGCAGGGGTTCTACAGGCGGTGGCAACCGTTCCTAGACTATCTCGCGGAGCGTGAGAGGAAGGTCGGTCAGCAGCAGCAGCAACCTTGTGGGGGGGAGGTGGTGGAGGGGACGTCCTGGGAGGGGGGAGGGGGGGAGTAGGGGGGAAAGGGGGGACTGCCTGGGAGGGTGGATGAGCAAGAGATAACATGAAGGGTTGGGGAAACTGGCACGTACGGGTGAGGGCCAGTGCACAAAGCTGTGTAAATATATCATTTTGCCATGTATATATCTTGCTCTGCGCGATTTCTCGTTTTTTTTGTTACGGGGGGGGGGGGGGGGCGGGGGGTTATTGTTTGTAAGGGAGAAACATTGTGTTAAAAAACTTTAATAAATATATATATTTTTTAAAAAATATTATTATTATAATAAAGACTATTATTATTATTACCACATGGAGTGCTGGAGGTGAGTGGCAGAGATGCCTTTAAGATGACGTTAGATACGTACTTGAAGGATATGCGGATTTGATCAGTTAAAGTACGATGGAAGATAGCTTGTTGAAGCACAGACACCAGCATGGACCAGGTGGGTCAAATGGCCTATTTCTGTGCTGTGTAATAATAAATATGAGCACTTTCTGATAAGTCTATCAACATTTGGTACTATGCTAAACATGTAGGAGAGAGGGAATGTCCATTAGCTTCTAACAGCATCTTGAAGACAACTATTATCTTATTAAGAGCGACAATCACAACAAACCTTGGAATGTTACGAATGTGAGCATCAAGATCAAACAAATGAGGCCAAAACTGAATGAGTTCTAACTTGGGTTCTCAACTTTTCCATCCTTTAATTCCCTCTGCCATTAATAGAAATGCCACAACAGCTACCAAGACCGTCCATATAAACGATACAATTGTGGATTGAAATCAAATTTGTCGGATTACTTTACATTAGAATTAATTTCAATAGATTGGGAAAGCAACATTTATGGGGCCAAAATATTGAACTGACGAGATAACAATGTTCATAGTTATTTCTGTACATTGCCCAACATATTCATTTCCAAACAACTGGTAGCAAGGAGGGGATACCCCACAAATTATTAGTCATCACAACTGACTGCTGATTTGTGGTAATGTAAAGTCACCATAATCCCAGATGACCATAGACTGCTTTTTGCCTTGGAGGGGGGGAGCTGACTGGTGGTGATTTAACCTGAGTATCATCACATCTCCGGGGAGGAGTAAGGTTGAGATGGCAGGGCCTTCATGAATAACCTCAGTATGGGAATTGAACCTATGCTGTTAGCCTCACTCTGCATCATAAGTACATAAGAACTAGGAGCAGGAGTAGGCCACCTGGCCCCTCGAGCCTGCTCCACCATTCAATGAGATCATGGCTGACCTTTTGTGGACTCAGCTCCACTTTCCGGCCCGAACACCATAACCCTTAATCCCTTTATTCTTCAAAAAACTATCTATCTTTATCTTAAAAACATTTAATGAAGGGGCCTCTACTGCTTCACTGGGCAAGGAATTCCATAGATTCACAACCCATGAGTGAAGAAGTTCCTCCTAAACTCAGTCCAAAATCTACTTCCCCTTATTTTGAGGCTATGCCCCCTAGTTCTGCTTTCACCCACCAGTGGAAACAACCTGCCCGCATCTATCCTATCTATTCCCTTCATAATCTTATATGATTCTATAAGATCCCCCCTCATCCTTCTAAATTCCAACGAGTACAGTCCCAGTCTACTCAACCTCTCCTCGTAATCCAACCCCTTCAGCTCTGGGATTAACCTAGTGAATCTCCTCTGCACACCCTCCAGTGCCAGTACATCCTTTCTCAAGTAAGGAGACCAAAACTGAACACAATACTCCAGGTGTGGCCTCACGAACACCTTATACAATTGCAGCAGAACCTCCCTAGTCATAAACTCCATCCCTCTAGCAATGAAGGTCAAAATTCCATTTGCCTTCTTAATCACCTGTTGCACCTGTAAACCAACTTTTTGCAACTCATGCACTAGCACACCCAGGTCTCTCTGCACAGCAGCATGTTTTCATATTTTATCATTTAAATAACAATCTCTTTTGCTGTTATTCCTACCAAAATGGATAACCTCACATTTGTCAACATTGTATTCCATCTGCCAGACCCTAGCCCATTTACTTAGCCTATCCAAATCCCTCTGCAGACTTCCAGTATCCGCTGCACTTTTTGCTTTACCACTTATCTTAGTGTCGTCTTCAAACATTGCCCTTGGTCCCCAACTCCAAATCATCTATGTAAATTGTGAACAGTTGTGGGCCCAACACTGATCCCTGAGGGACACCACTAGCTACTGATTGCCAACCAGAGAAACACCCATTAATCCCCACTCTTTGCTTTCTATTAATTAACCAATCCTCTATCCATGCTACTACTTTCCCCTTAATGCCATGCATCTTTATCTTATGCAACAACCTTTTGTGTGGCACCTTGTCAAAGACTTTCTGGAAATCCAGATATACCACATCCATTGGCTCCCCGTTATCTACCGCACTGTTAATGTCCTCAAACAATTCCACTGAATTAGTTAGGCACAACCTGCCTTTTATGAACCCATGCTGCGTCTGCCCAATGGGACAATTTCCATCCAGATGCCTCAGTATTTCTTCCTTGATGATAGATTCCAGCATCTTCCCTACTACCGAAGTTAAGCTCACTGGCCTATAATTACCCGTTTTCTGCCTACCTCCTTTTTTAAACAGTGGTGTCACGTTTGCTAATTTCCAATCCACCGGGACCACCCCAGAGTCTAGTGAATTTTGGTAAATTATCACTAGTGCATTTGCAATTTCCCTAGCCATCTCTTTTAGCACACTGAGATGCATTCCATCAGGTCCAGGAGACTTGTCTACCTTTAGCCCCATTAGCTTGCCCATCACTACCTCCTTGGTGATAACAATCCTCTCAAGGTCCTCACCTGTCATAGCCTCATTTCCATCAGTCACTGGCATGTTATTTGTGTCTTCCACTGTGAAGACCGACCCAAAAAACCTGTTCAGTTCCTCCGCCATTTCCTCATCTCCCATTATTAAATCTCCCTTCTCATCCTCTAAAGGACCAATATTTACCTGAGCCACTCTTTTTTGTTTTATGTATTTGTAGAAACTTTTACTATCTGTTTTTATATTCTGAGCAAGTTTACTCTCATAATCTATCTTACTCTTCTTTATAGCTTTTTTAGTAGCTTGCTGTTGCCCCCTAAAGATTTCCCAGTCCTCTAGTCTCCCACTGATCTTTGCTACTTTGTATGTTTTTTCCTTCAATTTGATACTCTCCCTTATTTCCTTAGATATCCACAGTCGATTTTCCCTCTTTTTACCATCCTTCCTTTTTGTTGGTATAAACCTTTGCTGAGCACTGTGAAAAATCACTTGGAAGGTTCTCCACTGTTCCTCAACTGTTTCACTATAAAGTCTTTGCTCCCAGTCTACCTTAGCTAGTTCTTCTCTCATCCCATTGTAATCTCCTTTGTTTAAGCACAAAACACTAGTGCTTGATTTTACCTTCTCACCCTCCATCTGTATTTTAAATTCCACCATATTGTGATCGCTCCTTCCGAGAGGATCCCTAACTATGAGATCCTGAATCAATCCTGTCTCATTACACAGGACCAGTTCTAGGACCGCTTGTTCCCTCGTAGGTTCCATTACATACTGTTCTAGGAAACTATCGCGGATACATTCTATAAACTCCTCCTCAAGGCTGCCTTGACCGACCTGGTTAAACCAATCAACATGTAGATTAAAATCCCCCATGATAACTGCTGTACCATTTCTACATGCATCTGTTATTTCTTTGTTTATTGCCTGCCCCACCATAATGTTACTATTTGGTGGCCTATAGATTACTCCTAACAGTGACTTTTTCGCCTTACTATTCCTGATTTCCACCCAAATGGATTCAACCTTATCCTCCATAGCACCAATGTCATCCCTTACTGTTGCCCGGATGTCATCGTTAAATAACAGAGTTACACCACCTCCCTTACCATCCACTTCCGAAAAGTTTGATACCCTCGGATATTTAACTCCCAGTCGTGACCATCCTTTAACCATGTTTCAGTAATGGCCACTAAATCATAGTCATTCACGTTGATTTGCGCCATCAACCACATTTAAACTAATGTGGCAGGGGGATGGGAACCGATGTAGGAAGGCAGTGGGGACGGAAACAAAAGGCAGGAAGGGAGAGTGTGTAAAGCATGACCAGAGAAAGCAGGGCAGAGAGCAAGGAAAGTCTACATTAAACTGCATTTATTTCAATGCAAGGGGCCTGACGGGCAAAGCGGATGAACTCAGGGCATGGATGGGCACATGGGACTGGGATATTATAGCTATGACTGAAACATGGCTAAGGGAGGGGCAGGACTGGCAGCTCAATGTTCCGGGGTACAGATGCAATAGAAAGGATAGAACAGGAGGTAAGAGAGGAGGGGGAGTGGCGTTTTTGATTAGGGACAACATCATGGCAGTACTTAGAGGGGATATATACGAGGGTTCGCCCACTGAGTATATATGGGTGGAACTGAAAAATAAGAAGGGAGAGATCACCTTGATAGGACTGTACTACAGGCCCCCAAATAGTCAGCGGGAAATTGAGGAGCAAATATGTAAGGAGATTACAGGTAGCTGCAAGAAAAATAGGGTGGTAATAGTAGGGGACTTTAACTTTCCCAACATTGACTGGGACAGCCATAGCATTAGGGGCTTTGATGGAGGGAAATTTGTTGAGTGTATTCAGGAGGAATTTCTCATTCAGTATGTGGATGGACCGACCAGAGAGGGGGCAAAACTTGGCCTCGTCTTGGGAAATAAGGAAGGGCAAGTGACAGAAGTGTTAGTGAGGGATCACTTTGGGACAAGTGACCATAACTCCATTAGTTTTAAGATAGCTATGGAGAATGATAGGTCTGGCCCAAGAGTTAAAATTCTTAATTGGGGCAAGGCCAATTTTGATGGTATCAGACAGGAACTTTCAGAGGTAGATTGGGGGAGACTGTTGGCAGGCAAAGGGACGGCTGGTAAATGGGAGGCTTTTAAAAATGTGTTAACCAGGGTTCAGGGTAAGCACATTCCCTTTAGAGTGAAGGGCAAGGCTGGTAGAAGTAGGGAACCCTGGATGACTCGAGATATTGAGACTCTGGTCAAAAAGAAGAAGGAGGCATATGACGTACATAAACAACTGGGATCAAGTGGATCCCTTGAAGAGTATAGAGATTGTCGAAATAGAGTTAAGAGGGAAATCAGGAGGGCAAAAAGGGGACATGAAATTGCTTTGGCAAATAATGCAAAGGAGAATCCAAAGAGCTTCTACAGATACATAAAGGGGAAAAGAGTAACTAGGGACAGAGTAGGGCCTCTTAAGGATCAACAAGGACATCTATGTGCAGAGCCACAAGAGTTGGGTGAGATCCTGAATGAATATTTCTCATCGGTATTCACGGTGGAGAAAGGCATGAATGTTAGGAAACTAAGGGAAATAAATAGTGATGTCTTGAGAAGTGTGCATATTACAGAGGAGGAGGTGCTGGAAGTCTTAAAGCGCATCGAGGTAGATAAATCCCCGGGACCTGATGAAATGTATCCCAGGATGTTGTGGGAGGCTAGGGAGGAAATTGCGTGTCCCCTAACAGAGATATTTGAATCATCGGCAGCCACAGGTGAGGTGCCTGAAGATTGGAGAGTGGCGAATGTTGTGTCCTTGTTTTCGAAGGGCAGCAGGGAAAAGCCTGGGAACTACAGACCTGTGAGCCTACCGTCT
This sequence comes from Scyliorhinus torazame, assembly GCF_047496885.1. Taxonomy (NCBI): domain Eukaryota; kingdom Metazoa; phylum Chordata; class Chondrichthyes; order Carcharhiniformes; family Scyliorhinidae; genus Scyliorhinus; species Scyliorhinus torazame. Next base: position 75,380,821 of record NC_092719.1, read on the forward strand.
GTAGTAGGTAAGTTGCTAGAAGGTATTCTGAGAGACAGGATCTACAAGCATTTAGAGAGGCAAGGACTGATTCGGGGCAGTCAGCATGGCTTTGTGCGTGGAAAATCATGTCTCACAAATTTGATTGAGTTTTTTGAGGGGGTGACCAAGAAGGTAGATGAGGGCAGTGCAGTAAACGTTGTCTACATGGACTTTAGCAAAGCCTTTGACAAGGTACCGCATGGTAGGTTGTTGCAGAAGGTTAAAGCTCACGGGATCCAGGGTGAGGTTGCCAATTGGATTCAAAATTGGCTGGACGACAGAAGACAGAGGGTGGTTGTAGAGGGTTGTTTTTCAAACTGGAGGCCTGTGACCAGTGGTGTGCCTCAGGGATCGGTGCTGGGTCCACTGTTATTTGTGATTTATATTAATGATTTGGATGAGAATTTAGGAGGCATGGTTTGCAGATGACACCAAGATTGGTGGTACAGTGGATAGTGAAGAAGGTTATCTAGGATTGCAACGGGGTCTTGATCAATTAGGCCAGTGGGCCGACGAATGGCAGATGGAGTTTAATTTAGATAAATGTGAGGTGATGCATTTTGGCAGATCGAATCAGGCCAGGACCTACTCAGTTAATGGTATGGCATTGGGGAGAGTTATAGAACAAAGAGATCTAGGAGTACAGGTTCATAGCTCCTTGAAGGTGGAGTCGCAGGTGGACAGGGTGGTGAAGAAGGCATTCGGCATGCTTGGTTTCATTGGTCAGAACATTGAATACAGGAGTTGGGACGTCTTGTTGAAGTTGTACAAGACATTGGTACGGCCACACTTGGAATACTGTGTGCAGTTCTGGTCACCGTATTATAGAAAGGATATTATTAAACTAGAAAGAGTGCAGAAATGATTTACTAGGATGTTACCGGGACGTGATGGTTTGAGTTATAAGGAGATGCTGGATAGACTGGGACTTTTTTCCCTGGAGCGTAGGATGTTTAGGGGTGATCTTATAGAGGTCTATAAAATAATGAGGGGCATAGATAAGGTAGATAGTCAACATCTTTTCCCAAAGGTAGGGGAGTCTAAAACTAGAGGGCATAGGTTTAAGGTGAGAGGGGAGAGATTCAGAAGGGCCCAGAGGGGCAATTTCTTCACTCAGAGGGTAGTGAGTGTCTGGAATGTGCTGCCAGAGGTAGTAGTAGAGGCGGGTACAATTGTGTCTTTTAAAAAGCATTTAGATAGTTACATGGGTAAGATGGGTATAGAGGGTTATGGGCCAAGTGCGGGCAACTGGGACTAGCTTAATGGTAAAAACTGGGCGGCATGGACTGGTTGGGCCGAAGGGCCTGTTTCCATGCTGTAAACTTCTATGATTCTATGATAACTCATTTACCTTATTCCGAATACTATGAGCATTCAGGTAAAGTACACTTATGTTGGCTTTTTACCTCTGTTCTGAATCTTAACACCTCGATCAGTAACCTCTCCTAAGTTATATTTCCTCTTAACCTTTCTCCTAATTTTCCTTGTCGTTGAACCCATATCTTCATGTAACAACCTGCCGCGTCGCTTACCATTAATGTTTTCACTTCCCATTTTATTTCTTTTAGTATTCCTGGTCCTATTCACTGAGCTCCCCTCAGTCACTGTACCTTGTACTGTCGCCCTTTTTGATTTTTGACTATGGCTTCTCTGCCTTACACTTTCCCCCTTACTGCCTATTATTTCTGTCCCTGTTTTACTACCTTCCAACTTCCTGCATCAGTTCCCATCCCCCTGCCACATTAGTTTAAACTCTCCCCAACAGCTCTAGCAAACACCCCCCCTAGGACATCGGTTCCAGTCCTGCCCAGGTGCAGACCGTCCGGTTTGTACTGGTCCCACCTCCCCCAGAACCGGTTCCAATGTCCCAGGAATTTGAATCCCTCCCTCTTGCACCATCTCTCGAGCCACGCATTCATCCTCTCTATCCTGACATTCCTACTCTGACTAGCTCGTGGCACTGGTAGCAATCCTGAGATTACTACCTTTGAGGTCCTACTTTTTAGTTTAACTCCTAGCTCCCTAAATTCAGCTTGTAGGACCTCGTCCCGTTTTTTACCTTTATCGTTGGTGCCTATGTGCACCACGATAGCTGGCTGTTACATCCCCCCCCCCCCCCCAGAATGTTCTGCAGCTGCTCCGAGACATCCTTGACCCTTGCACCAGGGAGGCAACATACCATCCTGGAGTCTCAATTGCGTCCGCAGAACCGCCTGTCTATTCCCCTTACAATTGAGTCCCCTATCACTATAGCCCTGCCATTCTTCTTCCTGCCTAGCTGCGCAGCAGAGCCAGCCACGGTGCCATGAACCTGGCTGCTGCTGCTTTCCCCTGGTGAGTCATCTCCCTCAACAGTATCCAAAGCTGTATATCTGTTTTGCAGGGAGAGGACCACAGATGACACCTGCACTGCCTTCCTACTCTTGCTCTGTCTTTTGGTCACCCATTTTCTATCTCCCTCAGTACCTTTTACCTGCGGCGTGACCAACTTGCTAAACGTGCTATCCACGACATCCTCAGCATCGCGGATGCTCCAAAGTGAGTCCATCCGCAGCTCCAGAGCCGTCAAGCGGTCTAACAGGAGCTGCAACTGGACACACTTCTTGCACGTGAAGGAGCCAGGGACAGTGGACGTGTCCCTGAGCTCCCACATCGCACACGAGGAGCATGACACGGGTCTGAGATCTCCTGCCATGTCTTAAACCTTCGGTTAACTTCAACAACTACAATTTCAACAAAAAAAACAACAAAGAAAAAATAAATAAATATACCAATGAAAAGAAACAGAAAAACAGAAACACTACTTACCAGTCACTTACCAGGGATAAAAAGTACTTCCTCCCCACCCAGCTTCGAATTCCCACCTAGATTCAAATTCCCAAACTCACTCTTAGCTGTGTCTCACTCCTGGCTCTGTCTTCTCTGGCTCACTGGGAGAACTCACTGGGAGTGAGTTTACAAGTTGCTCTTTTTAAACTGTCCTGAATTGACTCCCCTCCCCCACCTGCTTTTAGGTCACGAACCAGCTGTCCAGCTAACTGAGCTAAACCAGCTTATTCCATTGTTAGTTTACGAGAACGTTTCCCAAGGTTTTCAGAGGCTGCTGTATATACATGCCAATGGGCCATTAAACTTGCCACAGAAAGTGAAGTCCAGTCATTAATTGCATATGTACCCATTTAATTATGTGATAATTGTTATCAACTGCCAATAAACATTGTTTGCCCAGAATGTGAACAATTAAATGTATAGAGTCTCAATCCTTTCGGTTGTGAATTATTGTTGGAGATTTTAAAAATGTCAAATTTAAATTTTTGGCATTTTTTTCTTACTTTTTCTTTCTGTTTCTTTTTCTCTCTCTTAATTCAGTATTTCCTTCCCTCGCTTTACTTCTCTTTCTGTACTTGATTTGAATACACTCAAACCAAGCCACCCTCCTCTTTTTGTTGAGGAGATAGTCTGTTGTATCCATTGTGCATCAAAGTTGCAAATACCCTGTTGCCCTCACTGTACCTTCATCAGATTGCACTTCCAGCAACTTACGTGGCAAAAATCATTTTAAAACCTAAACGCCAACAATTCCGATTAACATCTGTTATAAGATGTCCAGCTCCTGCAAAATCTTGCCCAATGTGTAATTATTCTACACTAGAACAGATATTTAGCAGATTATTACCATTAATTTTGTGTCAGCTGTGACTCACCCTTGTCCTTGGGCGGAGGTTGTGTTCAAGTCCCTCGGCACAGAATATAAGTTGGCACTCCAGTGCAATTCTGAAGGCAGTGTTGCACTGCTGAAGATGCCAACATTATAATGAGATGTTAACTCTCTCAGATGGACAATAAAGATCTCTTGGCACTATTTCAAACCAGAGCTGGGGAATTTACTCCATTATTCTAGTGAATATTTACCCCTCAACAAACCGAACTTAAACGGATGGCCTGATTATTATTTGCTTGCTGTCATTGGTCCTTGCTGTGCATAAATAGGTGGCCCCGTTTCCCACTTTAATTTGATTTGATTTGATTTATTGTCACATGTACCGAAGTACAGTGAAAAGTATTTTTCTGCGGCCGAGGAATGTACACAGTACCTACATAGTAGACACAAGAATAATCAACAGAGAACATTGACAGATGGTACATCAACAAAATTGGTTACAGTGCGGGACAAGGGGCCAAACAAAGCAAATACATGAGCAAGAGAAGCATAGGGCGTCGTGAATAGTGTTCTTACAGGGAACAGATAAGTCCGAGGGGGAGTCGTTGAGAAGTCTTGTAGCAGTGGGGAAGAAACTGTTCCTAAGTCTGGATGTGCAAGTCTTCAGACTTCTGTACCTTCTGCCTGATGGAAGGGTCTGGAAGAAGGCAAAGCCTGGGTGGGAGGGGTCTCTGATAATGCTGTCTGCCTTCCTGAGGCAGCGAGAGGTGTATACAGAATCAACGTGGGGGTGGCAAGTTTCTGTGATGCTTGGTGCTGAGTTCACCACAGTCTGCAGTTTCTTGCGATCTTGGACTGAGCAGTTGCCATACCAAGCTGTGATGCAGCTGGATAGGATGCTCTCTATGACACATCTGTAGAAGTTTGTGAGAGTCGATGCAGACAGGCCAAATTTCTTTAGCTTCCGTAGGAAGTAGAAAGGTTGTTGGGTTTTTTTGACTGTTGCATCGACATGAGTGGACCAGGACAGACTGTTGGTGATGGTGACCCCCAAGAACTTAAAGCTATCGACCATCTCCACTTCGGAGCCATTGATGCAGACGGGAGTGTGTGTCGATGATCAATCCCTTGGTCTTGCCAACATTTAGAGAGAGGTTGTTTTCGGTACACCATGCAACCAAGTGATTATCTCCCTCCTGTAGTCTGATTCGTCGTTGTTTGAGATGCGGTCCACCACAGTCGCATCAACCGCAAACTTATAGATTGAGTTGGAGTTAAATCTTGCCACACAGTGAATGGCTGCACTTCTAAAGTATTTCATTGGTTGTCAAGCACTTGGGAGATGTGAAAGGTGCTATGCAAATGCAATTTTGATCTTTCTTTTCTAATTGAACAATTATTGATGTTTACAGGAAGGCCGAATCCATTAGTATCTGATATCCATGTATTGGTGATCTCAGAATTTTAGAGGCAGAAGAGGATCAGATCAGTGCATCCAACACCCAACTGTAACTTTGTCCAAAGACCTTCAGCTGCCGTTTGCATCTCTCCTTCAGAGGCTTTCAGCCAAGGTTTTGGTGGGGAGTTTTGGGAGCATCCATGTGGAGATTCCGGCTGAAAGATTCTTATAAGGTAGGAGATGGGCAATCAACCTGTTATCCCAGCACCCACTCTCTGATAGACGTTTTCACTCCCTATCCATACAAATGTTTCCAATTTTTATTTTGGAATCTACATTAGCTTCTTCCCCTCCATAGTATTTATGAGGACATTCCCCTGATCTTCAAAAACCATGGGTGGGATTCTTCGTCCCCAGTGGGATTCTCCGTCCCGCCAGCCAGCCAGCCAATGGGGTTTCCCATTGTGGGCAGCCCCACGACGTCGGGAAATCCCCGGGCTTGGGTGCGCTGCCGGGGTAACGGAGGATCCCGACAGCGGAGAACCCAGCCCGATATTTTTCTAGCCCCTTCCTTCATTCTTTCAGTGACAATCAAATCTTAGCTGCCTCATCAAGAATGTGTGAGACTTGGGCCCCTGACCTTCGGAGTCAGAGGTAAATGTTACCAGTGAACCTTGACCCCAGTCAGAAAATATTTCTGCTTCTGTGTCCATCCCCCAGACGCACACTCAGAAAAACAAAGAGGGACAATGACATTTGCTGAAATAGGCCCATGGTGGGTGGGGCTGATCAGCGCAGAAGTGGAAGATATATCCTATTGAGAACAATTGGCAGACAGAATCCAGAAGCAACTTTTGTCTGAAATGATTAGTATACGTAAAAAGAAAATTCACTCGTGAACTGTTGAGTTTAAATTTTCATTATGTTGTATTCATTTTCTCATGAGCATCTCATCTTTCGGTTGGGCATGTTGCAGCCTTTGGGACTCAATGAGTTCGGCAACTTTAAATTTTGACCTTTCCCCTCCATCTTAAACCCTTTTTTTAGATATCCCACACATGTATTGCCTCAGTGCAACCACCCCCCTCCCCTTTTCACACCAAGCCATCTGCTGTTCTTAATGTTGTGGTTTCTATAGCCCTGATACATTCTCCCTCCTTTCTGTTCTGATGAAGAGTCAAGAGACTCTGTTTCTCTCCTGATAGATGCTGGCAGGCCTGATGAGTTTTTCCTGGGTCCTCTGTTCTTCTTGCACATATTAATAATCATTATTAGTGTCACAAGTAGGCTTACATTAACACTGTAATGAAGTTACTGTGAAAATCCCCTAGTCGCAACACTACAGCGCCTGTTCGGGTGCACTGAGGGAGAATTAATAATGTCCAATTCACCCAACAACCACGTCTTACGGGACTTTGTGGGAAGAAACTGGAGCACACGGCAGAAACCCATGCAGACACGGGGAGAACATGCAGACTCCGCAAAGACAGTGACCCAACCGGGAATCGAACCCGAGTCCCTGCTGCTATGAATTAACAGTGCTAACCACTTTGCTACCATGCCGCAGTAATAATGCTAATCTTTATTATTGTCACAAGTAGTCTTACATTAACACTGCAATGAAGTTACTGTGAAAAGCCCCTAGTCGCCACATTCCGGTGCCTGTTGGGGTACACAGAGGGAGAATTCAGAATGTCCAATTCACCTGACAAGCGCGTCTTTTGGGACTTGTGGGAGGAAACCAGAGCACCCGGAGGAAACCCACGCAGGCGCAGGGAGAACGTGCAGACTCCGCACAGACAGTGGCCCAAGCCGGGAATCTAATCTGGGACCCTGGCACTGTGAAGCAACAGTGCTAACCACTGTGCTACCGGATTTTGGTTTCCAAGAATTTGTCAATCATTGCTCAGTGGATAACACTCATGTGTCTGAAAGCTGTGGGTTCAGTTCTTACTGCAGAGGCATGAGCACATCACCCACACTTACATTCAGTGCAGCACTGAAGTAGTGCTGCACTGCTGGAAGTGCTGTCTTTCAGGCAAGGTGCTAAGCCCAACACCCGGTCTGCCCTCTTAAAGATCTCTCATCACTGTTCAAAGAGAAATGTGCTCCTGGTGCCGTGTCTAACATTTAATCCTCCCCCAGAACCAATCATCTGGTCACTTATTTCATTCCTCTTTGTGGGACCTTACTGTGCGAAGATTGCCTGCTGTGTATTGTACATTACAGCAGCGATTGCTCTTCAAAAGCTGTAAAACAGTTTGAGACATCCTGAGGTTTTGAAATTCATGAAATAAATGCCAGTCTTTATTTAGGCTCATTTTTAATCAAAATGTTGCAGCAACTGAAATGTCATTGCTTTTTCCTCCATTTAAATCCTCCACAGTGTCTAAAATCAAGAAAATAATAACTAATTATCTTTCACATCAGTTTTTTTTCTCTGTGAGGCGAATCCATATCCATACAGATCAGAGCTGACGCAAGCTGGATTCTTCTCAACTGAACTCTAAGTGATTCAAAGTCGATTATTTTGCGTCCACAATTTGGTTTGTCACTCATCGATACAAGCCAGTGATAATCTTGGCCGGGCATTTGAAGACGTAACCACGCTTATCTTTGCTCTCCTCGAGGATTGCGATGGTAAGCCAGGACAAAAGATGTGCCAACTGAAGATGCTGTCACTTTTCCCGGCTTAGACTCAATACATCCCTGGCAGAGAAATGAAGCTGTGTGGATGTGTGGCTCACTTACAGGACTTTACAGGACATAGGGCATTTTTATCTAATTGCACTTTTTAAATTTGAATCCTCTTGTGTCGCAACCAACAAAATGTCCAAACATAACAGCTACAATGGAATATCATAGAATTATAGAACCATAGAATTCCTACAGTGTAGAGGGAGGCCATTCAGCCCATCGAATCTGCACAGACATCTTTCTGAAAGAGCGCCCTACCTAGACTCACTCCCCCATCCTATCCCCGTGACGCTACCTAACCTGCACACCTTTGGACACTGAGGGGAAATCTAGCATGGCCAATCTACCTAGCCTGCACATCTTTGGACGGTGGGAGGAAACCGGAGCACATGGGGGAAACCCACGCAGACACAGGGAGAATCTGCAAACTCCACACAGACAGTCTCCCACGGGTGCAATTGATTCTGGGTCCCTGGCGCGGTGAGGCAGCAGTGCTAACACACGTGATGTAATGAGTGTCGTAATTCTCATGAGAGGTCTCTTGTGAGATCTACCGGTCTTGTCGCGTCACCAGGCAGGTTCAATCGTGCCCCTTGTCTATTGGGGCCTTCCATCTTAGACCTGCTGTCGGGCACACAACAGCACAGCACTCGCCCTGACCTTCAGTCAATTCTACCTTGAAGCACCAATGATGTCAAGAATTTGTGGCTTCGAATATTGACAAGATCCCTGCCTTTTCTCGATGGCCTAATTTGAGGCAGTAAAATTGGCAGAAAACAAAATTAATGGGCGCGATTCTCCACTCCCACGCCGGTTGGGAGAATCGCCTGGGCCGCCAAAATTTCCGGGGTCGCCGGTCCGACACCCTCCCGCGATTCTCCCAAGCGGCGGGAATGGCCCGGTCGAGTTTCGCGGGCCGCAGGCCGGAGAATCGCCGGAGACACCCAAAATGGCGATTCTCCGGCACCCCCGCTATTCTGAGGCCCGGATGGGCCGAGCGGCCAGGCCAAAACGACGGGTTCCCCCCGGCGCCGTCCACACCTTGTCGCTGCAGTCGTGGGCGGTGCGTGAACGCTGGGGGGGGGGGCGGCCTGTGGGGGGGGCGAGGGGGGATCCTGCACCGGGCTTTACCTGGGATGTGGGGTGGCCCGCGATCGGTGCCCACCGATCATCGGGCCGTCCTCTCTGAAGGAGGACCTCATTCCTCCCACGGCCCCGCAAGATCCGTCCCCCATCTTCTTGCGGGGCGGACTTAGAGAGGATGGCAACCACGCATGCGCGGATGACGCTCGTTATGCGGCGCCGGCCGCGTCATCTATGCGGCGCCACCTTTACCCGGGCGACAAGGCCTGGCGCGTGTAGATGACGCGGCCCCGATCCTGGCCCATTGTCAGGGCCTGAATCGGTCGGGACTGGGGCCGTTCCGCGCCGTCGTGTACCTCGACAGCGTTCACGACGGCGCGGCCACTTCGGCATGGGAGTGGAGAATCCCGCCCAATGTTTCTGGTCGATGACCTCTCATCAAGCAAACTTTGAATCAAAAATTTAAATGGCTGGGGAGATTGGAGTCAGAAAGTACAACTTTTACATTTTATCCCAACGCCTGCACAATTTTCACTTGGTATGGCCAGGATTGGGGGAAGGCAGGAGATTTGGGGTAAATCAGAGCCAGAGTGTTCCTCAGGTATTTGGAAATACTGTGCAGAGAACCGATGATTGTTTCATAGTGGCCTGGACCTAGCCCATGGTCAAAACCTCCAGCCTTCATATTGAGTACTACGATAGCATGAACATTAATGTCACTGTCAGGGCTCCGAGAGGATTTTTTTTTGCCGACAATTTGAGCAGAGTAATGTAGTTGACAGATTGGCTGCCTTTGGGCTGTCTTTGGAAAAGGGGGAAAAAAATATAAACTTAATTATGTATGAACTCCCTGAGTATCAATTGCGCAAATAGATCTCCACTTACTATCAAGGTTTGGGTTTCAGCTTCAGAGAGATTGTCCCAGATCTTGAAACTTTAGGAAAAAGCTGTAAAATTGGCACTGATCCCACAAAAAAGATGCCTGTGATTCTCTGAAATACTAGGTTAGTAAATGCAATCTGCCTCAGCGAAACACGAGGGGATGAAGATTCATCATCAATATTTCTCCTCCCTAGGGACATACAGTAGACATTGGGCATGGACACATCTGACAAAAAATCTCAGTGGAATTAGATAAAGGCTGTAACTAACTTAAAACAATCCAAGGCGCCTGTGTTATAAATTAAAATATAATTAAAGGATAATGGCTTGTGAATGTCTTTCAAGGCCTGCGGATATCCTTAATGCCAGTATTTTTGAGATATAACCACTGTTATAATGTATCAAACGCAACAGCTAATTTGCACAAAGCAATAACCCCAAAACTCCAATGTGATAATAACTAGATAATCTGTTTTACAGATGTTGGTTGAGGGATAGATATTGGTAAGGATATCAGGATCGTTTTTCTTCAATAGAGCTTTGAGTGGACAGGCAGAACCCAGTTTAATGTCACGTCTGAAAAACAGTGGTTGTAATTTAATAATTGCGGTGAGGGCCCATCCTCACTGGCAAACCTGTGTCAACCCACCGTGGCCATTTTTTGGGAGGTCCAAAGGGATTAAATTCCAATCGGGAATTTACCTGCCCATCGTCGGATTTACCAACTCTTCTGAGGCACGCTACACCCCACTCCACATCCAGAAATTTGGGTGCACAGAGGATGTCCCACCTCCAAGAGCTGCTAGCCAATCAGAGGTCAACAGCGCTCCAGTACCAGCAGTGCCACCAGGAATTGTGGTCATTGCCGGTAATGCAGTGTGGCTGACACCATCGATTAATGATGGAGCCCTGTACACAGTTGAGTTGGGGGAGTACCCCGAGCTACCAGGCCTCAAGCTGATACCCATCAAGAAATTGCTGCAGTTTGTCCACCAGGTGTGGCCACTGACCACCACTGGCTGAATATCAGGGGTGGAGGATGATGCCCTTCAGTGGAAACTTAAGGACTTCAATTGGCCTCAGGAGGTGAATGCCATCCTCAAGCATCCCCAAACCGGGCTCAATCGGAGGGAGATTGGGTTCTCCACTCTGACATTCCCGGCCAATCACATGGCATCCCCGTCTCTGAACCCACATACTCGTCCCGGGGGGGGTGACAGTTAGCTTCGCCAGTTACCTCAGATGTGCAGCGCTCCCTCCGTGATTCATTAAAAATGGCAGCCAAAATGTTGGGCAGAATTTTCTGGCCCCACCACCAGCAGGCATCATTGCGAGCGGGCGAGAATTGAAAGGTCAAATTTTCCAGTCCCGCCTGTCATGATGCCTGGCGGTGACGGGACTGGAAAATCTCAACCGCTGTGCTCAAGCCTCTGGAGTGAGATTTGATCCCACAACCTTCTCATTGAGAAGTGGAAGGGCTGTCACACTATTTTCACTCGCCGACATGGGGAGTCTGTAATTCTCCGTTGCCGTCTCCATGACAAAATCTTGGCTGATCAGACTCAACTTGCCAACCAATCAGCTAACATTCTTTCCTCGACTATGAACCCTCCATATTAAATCCCTAAACCTGCTGTGAACCAGGCATGCGGAGTGTTTAAATATCAGTAATGAGGCACTCACTCACAGAACCATCCTGCACACATGCCCGCACACTATTTTAACAGACAGATTTCGGACAGCTTGTGAGAGCCTCACTCCAGCAGGTGAGGCCCTCATTGACATTCAAAGCTCAGTGTTGGATGACATAATTCAGATACTGGCCACAATGACAATCAACAACAGAGCTGTTGGCATATCGTGCCTGTTCAAACAGGGAAGCTCAATGCCAATGAAGGAGCTACAGGCTAAGAAGACGATTGAAAAGGGATGTTATTTTCATTTTTAATGGCTAACTTGGGGGCTTGGGCATCCTGGAGTCCCCTGGCTGTCACTTCCTGTCAGGTTTGGCTGACCTAATGTCAGTGACGCTGGGTTCAGGCAGGTGTTGGGTTCAGTGGAATTAAATGAGGCCCGGCCATTTTATAATCCCAGGCCTCGATTTGGCCTGAAGTGTTGAATCCTGGACATTTTGACTTTGCCCTTTAACCCCACTTATCAGCTACTCTGAGTGTAAAATCATGGCGTTATCCGTCCAAATGATCAAATGCACCATTTCAAAGTAGACATTTTGTCTTGACTAGCATAACGACTATGCTTTTTTCCAGCTTCTCGAAGATGCCTTGTCCCTGACTTTCTCAATTGTCCAGTTGAGTTTTCTCCTTCCATCTGAAACCAGTCTATTCAAGGCCCAGCTGCTCACATTAAGCCAGTCAATTTTTGCCTTCAGCTGACATTCAATGCAAGTGGTATTATTTACAAAGTATTATAATGCAGTCTTCAATTGTTTGCAGTACAGAGCCACATTATTGCATTGCCACACAGATTCCGAGCAAAATTTAACCACCGCGTTGCACTTGGTGTGAATCTGGGCACACCGGTTAAATCGGCGGAGAGGCCAAAATTGGGATCCGTGCCAGGCGCAAATCAGTTCGCTATCTGACTGGCCTGCTCCCAGTGACAGGTTCCGGATCCCGCCCGAACATGGTGAGAAGATCATTGACACCAATTAAGACCAATTACCATCTCAGTAGCGAGATGGAAGTTCAATAATGGCCTCCCGGGAATTACCAAGCTCCCCAGTGGGAGATCATAGGTCAGGCATGGACCCGTATGAGCCCAGAAGGCAATCCGGTTTGAAGCAAGGAGACACAGAGGAACCTGGTGCGTGACATTGATCCAATTGGGCCACCTGATGATGCCATTGAAGACATGCTTTTGCAGGTTGCTGATGCTTTTGTTGCTGGTGTGGTGAGTGCTGCATGTAGCTGGCACGTTACCGTGGGTTAAACACACTGGATGGTGATGTGTTGGGTAAGCTGGGTCTGTGAGGACTGTGTTTACTGTAGCAGAGAGAGAGACAGGCTTCCAACACTTGAAGAAATGCAACTCTATTTTATTAAACTCTGAACTATTAAACATGCTTGAACTGTGGGTTGACACTATGCTGAGTTGACTGGAGACCTGAGGCTAACCTGACCAGACTATCTTACTACCACATGGTGGATGTTCTAGTTGTTGCTCACAGGCTCTGACTGTCTCAGAGGCTGCATCCCAAGAGAGCGGGAAAACTCGTGCCCCCTGGTTATATAGTGGCCGTGTCCTGACTGGTGATTGGCTGCTGTGTTCTGTATGTTCATTGGTCATCTTTTGTGTGATTCACTGTCTGTCTGTGCACCATCATATACTTGTGTGTATATTATGACATCTCCCCCCATTCAAAAAATGTGTGTATGTGTCAATAAATAGTGGGTGTGTGTATGAGCCTGACTATGTATGTGAGCGTATTTACATGAGTAGGAGCTGAACTATATACAAAATACATGAACGTATTTACATGGGAAGGTGTCTAGTGCAGATAGAGTGCATACAACAAATTAGGAAGAAACAATATGTACAGATGTGTAAACGGATCACAAGGTAATGCAACATTCAGTCTATAAGTTCAGTCTCAGTGGCGGGTGACGAATTCTGGTTGACCGCCTCAAGGGTGGGTCAGGGGCCGCCTGCACTGGAATGGGCGGAGCTGCGTCCAACGTAGACGATGGCAAAAGAAACAGCAGATTGGTGACCTCTTGGAAAGGTGGGTCCTGAGGAATCGGCAGGCGAGGCGGGACATCACGTTCAGGTGGCGAGCGTGGAAGCAGCCGCAGTGCCCGCCTATTATGGCAAAGGAAAGAGCCATCATGCATGCGAACGAGAAATGATCTGGGGGCCACTTGCTTGACCGCCACAGCTGTGGCAGACCTGCCACCGTCAGGTAGCTGAACACGAACTCGGTCAGCAGGGACCAGAGCAGGGAGATTTGTGGCGTGGGCATCATACGCCGACTTGCATTGGGCCCGAGACAGTTGCATTCTTTGCAGGACCAACCAGAAAATTGTCAAGGTCCGGGACGTGGATAGCTGGCACCGTCGTCCGTAGTGTGCAGTTCATTAACAGCTGTGCTAGGGACAGGCCAGCAGACAAAGGAGTTGCCCTGTAGGCTAGCAGTGCCATGTGCAAATCTGAACCCGAATCAGCAGCTTTACACAACAGCTGTTTTACAATGTGTACTCCCTTTTCTGCTTTCCCGTTTGACTGGGGGTAGTGGGGGCTTGAAGTGACGTGTGTGAAATTGTACCTTGGGCAAAATCCATCCACTCCTGACTGAAGAAGCATGGGCCATTATCTGTCATGACCATCAGTGGAATGCATGATGGGCAAAGGTCTCTTTGCACGCCCTGATGACTGTTGCTGATGTGAGGTCAAGCAGTCTGACCACCTCGGGGTAATTTGAAAAATAGTCCACGAGGAGGATGTAGTCCCGGCCTTTTGCATGGAGAAGATCAATGCCAACCTTGGTCCATGGGGACGACACCAGTTCATGCGGCTGCAAAGTCTCTTTCGGCTGAGCCGGCTAGAACCGTTGGCACATTGGGCAATTTAGGACAGGGTTGGCAATGTCGTCATTGATGCCAGGCCAATATACTGCCTCTTGGGCTCGCCGGCGACACTTTTTCCACCCTCAGGTGACCCTCGCGGAGTTGGCCGAGGACGAGCTCTCGCACACTCTGTGGTATTACTGTCCAGTTTCATTAGTATGTCATTGACCACTGCCAGGTCGTCTTTTATATTGTAGAACTGTGGGCACTGGCCCTTCTGCCAACCATCTGTGAGATGGCACATGACCCAGTTGGAGTAAAGGATCCCTGGCCGTCTCTTGACGAATCTGCACGACCCTTTCGTCAGTGGCCGGAAAGTTGGATGCGCAGAACTCAACATGGGCGTTGGTCTGGCAGACGAAGTCCGACTGCTCGCACGGCGTGGTGATGGAGCGCGAGAGTGCATCGGCCACAATGAGCTCCTTGCCCAGGTCGAAATCATAGCATCGGAGTTTGAGGAGGGTACGCTATAGGCGTGGCATCATATCATTGAGGTCCTTCTGTATGATGTGAACCAGTGGCCTGTGGTCCGTTTCGACCGTAAACTTGGGGAGTCCATACACGTAATCATGGAATTTGTCAATCCTCGTGAGAAGGCCCAGGCACTCTTTCTCGATTTGAGCATATCGCTGCTCAGTAGGGGTCATGGCTCTAGATGCATATGCGACTGGGGCCCAGGAGGAGGATTCATCGCGCTGGAGGAGTACTGCCCCAATGCCAGCCTGGCTCGCGTCGGTGGAGATCTTCGTCTCCTTGGCAGGGTCATAAAACGCCAGGACCGGGGCCTTGGTGAGTTTCGCCCTGAGTTCACGCCACTCTCGCTCATGAACGGGGAGCCACTTGAAGACGGTGTTTTTTTTTACAAGATTGCGGAGAGCTGTGGTGTGAGATGCGAGGTTGGGGATAAACTTCCCAAGGAAGTTGACCATCCCTAGGAAGCGGAGGACCGCCTTCATGTCCTCCGGTGCCTTCATAGCTGTAGCACAATAAATCACTCACGAGACGAGATGGGAAGGAGTCAATCGATAGCTTTATTACGCAGACTTGTTCCCCAGCAGCACAGTTACAGAATGCGGCTGCTGGGAGAACCCAGGCTCTTATACTCCGCCTTACTGGGTGGAGCCAGTAGGCGGCTGATCCAATCGGGACCCGGCATCTATCCACCAATAGCCGCTCGGCATCACAGGGTACCGTAATACCCCTAATGCATACCACCACAATAGCATAGATCGCCGACACCTTATCTGCATCTGGCTGCACACCGAACTGCGAAATATGGTCGCCGAGGAACTTTATTTCTGCTTGACCGAACGATCACTTAGCTCTGTTGAGTCGGAGGCCATGCTCGTGGATCCTATGGAACACTTGCTAGAGGTGATCGATGTGTTCCTGAGGAGTTGTGGACCAGACAATGATGTCATCGACGTACACTCGCAGCCCCTTGATGCCCTCCATCATTTGCTCCATTATTCGGTGGAACACCTCCGAGGCGGAGATGATGCCAAAGGGCATCCGGTTGTAACAGTAACGACCAAATGGGGTGTTAAAAGTGCAGAGCTTTCGACTGGATGCAGCTAGCTGTATCTGCCAAAACCCCATGGAGGCATCCAGCTTTGTAAATAACTTGGCATGATCCAAGTGAGCTCTTCTCGCTTAGGGATGGGGTAGTGTTCCCTCATGATGATACGATTCAAATCTTTGGGGTCGATACAAATGCGAAGTTCCCCTGACGGTTTTTTGACACAAACCATGGAGCTAACCCAGTCCGGGGGTTCCGTGACCTTAGAAATGTCGCCCTGGTCCTGGAGGTCTTGCAGCTGCTGCTTGAGGCGGTCCTTAAGGAGTGCCGGCACCCGACGCGGTGCATGAACCACGGGTGTGGCATTCGGTTTCTGAAGTATCTTGTATGTGTAGGGGAGTGTGCCCATACCCTCGAAGACGCTGTGGTATCGTGCTCTGATGTCATCTAATTGGGTTTGAAAGTTGGCATCTGGCGAGGCTGATGCCTCAGCGGGCGACATGGAGTGAACCCGCTGCACAAGATTCAGGATTTTGCAGGCCTGAGCACCGAGCAAGGAAGCTTTGTTGGACGCTACTATTTCGAAATGCAGGGTGGCTCTTGAGGAACGATGAGAAAACACAAGCTGGCATGAGCCACTGGCAGCAACATGCCATCGTAGTCAATAAGCTGGCAGGCCGATGGAAGAATGCTCGGCTTGACGTGGATGGATCCAGGTCAGACTTCGAAATGAGGTTCGCTGAAGCGCCGGTGTCCAGCCTGAAGCATATGCGAGTTTCGTTGACCGTAAGGGTGGCACACCACTCGTCGTCCGGATCAATGCTCAGCACTGGGAGTGGATTAGCCTTTTTTTTGGAAAGCATCGTATGCTTGGTGATGATGCCCACCCGGAATGGGGATATGAGATCCTCGGTGTCGGGATCTGGAACCATGTCGGAGTCGGAGTCTGCAACGGGTAGCTGCACTGACCGGACGTTCCTGCGCTGCGGCTGGGATCGCTGTGTGGTGGGCAGTTGAGCAGATCTGCACAGGGCTGCATAGTGGCCAAGCTTGCCACAATGGAGACAGCGTCGAGATTTCGCGGGGCATTGCTGCTTTAAGTGGGCGGAGCCACAGTTGTTGCCCGCCATGACGCTGACGTCAGGACGTTCCGTGCGCCACCGCGCATGCAGGGTGCGGTCGAAAGATGTGCGCACATGCGCAGTTCGATCCTCGGCGTCGCCGTCCCCTCGGTCGTTGTGCGCATGCGCAGGAGCCCAGGAAAAGCGCGCAAAATGGCTGCCCTCATCCAGACTCAGGCCCTGGAGCTGTTTTACGACCTGCACCCGCTCCGCATCGTGGGGGCCTTGCACGCCGTCTCTGCCACCTTGATATGGGAGTACCGGTCATTAGCGTGCTCATGTAGGACGCAGGTTTCGAAGGCGATGGTGAGGGTGAGCTGATTAACTTTGAGGAGTTGCTGGCGAAGGGGATCGGAATGGACCCCGAAAACGATCTGGTCGCGGGTCATGGAGTCAGAAGTGGAGCCGTAGTTGCAGGATTGCGCGAGGATGCGGAGATGGGTTAAGAAGGACTGAAAAGGTTCATCCTTACCCTGAAGCCTCTGCTGGAACACATAGCGTTCAAAGCTCTCATTGACTTCGATGTCACAGTGGCTGTCAAACTTCAGCAGGACTGTTTTGAACTTTGTCTTGTCCTCACCTTCAGCAAAGGTGAGGGAGTTGAAGATGTGGATAGCGTGATCCTCGGCTGTAGAGAGGAAGAGGGCAATCTTTCTGCAATCCAATGCGGCCTCGAGGTCGATGGCTTCAAGATACAGCTGAAACTTCTGCTTAAAAATCTTCCAGTTCGCACTGAGGTTGCCGGCGATGCGGAGTGGCGGAGGAGGGCGGACGCTGTATATGTTACCGGATGGCTGATCGCTGGTCAAAGGCAGACTATCTCAAGGTGGGTCCGTCAAACTCAAACATAACTCACTGGTACCATGATGTGTTGGGTAAGCTGGGTCTGCGAGGACAGCGTTTACTGCAGCAGAGAGAGAGACAGGCTTCCAACAATTGAGGAAATGCAACTCTATTTTATTAAACTCTTAACTATTAAACATGCTTGAACTGTGGATTAACACTATGCTGAGTTGACTGGAGACCTGAGGCTAACCTGACCAGACTATCTTACTACCCCATGGTGGATGTTCTAGTTGTTGCTCACAGGCTCTGACTGTCTCAGAGGCTGCATCCCAAGCGAGCGGGAAAACTAGTGCCCCCTGTTAGTGGCCGTGTCCTGTCTGGAGATTGGCTGCTGTGTTCTGTATGTTCATTGGTCATCCGTTGTGTCACTCACTGTCTGTCTGTGCACCATCATATACTTGTGTGTATATTATGACAGAAGTCAAGGATGTTCAACTGCACCCTGAGCACCAGTGGAATATGTGGATGACAGGATTCGGTCCCGGTGAGATTGGGCTGTGTGGGAGGATGTGCACAGCTGCGGCTCCTGGACGGAGAATGGCACTGATACGTGGAACAAGTCACACATTGATGGACAGGTAATTTCTATGACAAAGTTCTGGACATGATAACACATTCTCAGGTTCATCCTCTATGTCTGTTGAAGACCCTACAAGGGTTAATACACGTTTTCTTGTAAAAATGAGCTGATATAGCTTTGTATTGGTACATATCTGGAGCAGTGATGTTTCCTTATAGTTTAATGGTTGGGCAATATGTGGAAAGTTACGTAGTTGATTTTCAAATCTTTGTTGCTGTTGACCGGTTAATTCTCGTGGGTAAACGTGTCATGTCTCAGACGCATGTTATTGCTTAGTATTCCGATCAAACTGTGAGGCCTGGACACTTTGCCTGGACCCTGGAGGTGTCAGCGCCATAAAGGCAGCAGCCAATAATCAGACTCTCAGGAGCAGGGCTTCAGCACCTGGGATATCCCCCTGACCAAAGGGTAAGTGTGTGAATCAGGGGAGGACACCTGAGCACAATCTTCCTAACAGTCCCAGCAGGTCCACTGGGTAATTGGGGTCAAGGCACCCCTGCTGTGGCCGGGGGTGAGTGTGTGGAGCGAGGTATTCCAGCACAACTGGTTCGCTGAATGGCACTCTGAGAGAAGGCGGGACACTTAGGGTGGGGGGATTTGAGGGTGCTGGGTGGAAGCACAAACTGATTGCCGGTCTCCCTCCTCCAATTCCTTACAGATACCACAATGGATGGTGTTGTCGACCCCGCAGCAGCTGCCCTCACGGCGCTGTTGGAAGCCCAGGCGGCCAGACGCTGAAGAAGGCAGCAGCGTCGACGCAGTCTTGAGGCGGCACCCCATGTGCAGGGAGCCACTGCACACCCTGCAGACCTGGACGTCCATCAGGCCGGGGAAGGACCCAAAGGGGGACGCCGGAGAAGGCCCAAGTTGTACAGGCATAGTTGGTCATTCGAGGGGATGACGGACAGCATGTGGCGCAGGAGGCTCCAACTCAACAATGAGACAATGCGGCACCTGCGCCTCATTCTCGCAGACCTGGCACCCCGTGGAGGAGGTGGACTCCCGCTCCTGGTTACCGTGAAGGTCATCGTGCCCCTGAACCTTTATGCAATGGGTTAATTTCTGGGGACTTATGGGGCATCCCTCAATCGACAGCCCACAAGTGTATCCATGAGGCCACGGGTGCTCTGTATGCCCGGGCATCAGAGTTTATCAACTTTGAGCTGGGCCAAGTCATCAAGATGCCCGGGCAGCAGGACTCTCCACCATCTCCAGGATGCCCCAAGTCTACGGGGTAATTGATAGCATGCATGTCTTCTTGCGTGCACCTGGGCATCAGGGAATGCCCTTCATCAACAGGAAGGGGTTCCAGTCTCTGAATGTTCAACTCATGTGCGATCACCACCTCCGGATCATGCACGTGTGTGTATGCTTCCCAGGGAACGTGCATGACAGCTACATCCTGAGATACTCGGAGATCCCTGGCATCTTCGAGGACTACTCCAGGATGACGGTTAGCTCGTGGGAGATAAGGGGTATCGCTGACATTCTGGCTGATAACGCCAGTGCGGAGGGCAGAGACCGAGGCAGAGACCCTATATAATGAGGCCCATGTTTCTACCCCTGCTGTCATTGAGTGGTGCAACAGACTGTATAAAATGCGGTTCCGATGCCAGGACCACTCTGGTGGTACACTGCAGTACACCCCCCAGAGGGGCTCCCGTTTTGTGGTGGTCTGCTGTGCCCTCCACAACCTGCCAGTGAGGTGGCATGCTGGATGAGGGGGAGGGACATACGATCTCATCTGAGAAGGATTAGGAGGAGCCAGACCAGGAGGGGCTGAAGGATGAGCCTGGGGAGGACAGTGAGAGCAGCTAGAGGATGGAGGACAGGCGGCAGCGAGGGTCCGGTATGTTCGGAGAATCAGGGAGGCTCTCACCCTCTCCCGCTTCTCATAGGACAAGGCTTTGTTTGTCAACTCACCCACTCTCCTCCCCTTTACCCCCTCCAGCCCCCCCATTCACCCTCTCCCTCCATTGACCATCTCCACCCCATCCCCATCCTTACCACCCATTCCCCAATCCTCCCACACACCCCGACGACCATGTGCCACACTCCAAGGGTCTGTGTTACATCACTCCAGGGCGAAGGGCCTGTGACAGCACTGTCAGCAGAGACAATATACAAGGCAGGAGGGTGATGATAACCCGCTGTGAGATGAGCTCTGATGATCCGCAGTTTATGCCAAAGTCTGAGTCCTGTCTGTTTACTCACAGCACTCTCACACCCATCCTCTGAACTGGGTCTGCACGGGGGTTCTTCATCTTGGACCACTGTCCAGGGGGTGGGGGGATCGGAGGGCAACAGGGGGTGGGGGTACGGTCAGGCCCGCTGTGAAGATTAGCATAATAGAAGCATGACAATCCTCTATCCGTGCTAATAAACTACTCCCAACACCATGGTAATCTTTTGTGTGGTACCTTTTAAAAATCGCGTGTATGCCTTTTAAAAATCGCTTTAGATCTCGCGAGGTGTGGCGAGCCAGGCAGATCTCGGAAGAGGGATGATCCGATATCTACCGGCCACGCCGCGCTGCCTTTCAGGCGTATCGCAGCCGGTAGAACACGCCCATGATGTAAGAATCACTAATTAGTCAATCACTAATTATCTCTTCTCTCTATTCCAGCAAGACAAGGCCAAGGAAGATGACTAATAAATGCCTCAGCCCCAGCCCCCAGAGCTGAGGCGGGAGAGGAAGAATCACTGAGTTCCCCTGCACCCAGATGTGAAAGGCCTCCCAGCATTATTTCAAAGAAGAGCTGCTTATCCCTCAATCACCAGCAGAGGAAACAGATTACGTGCTCATTCTCACATTGCTGCTTATGGGACCTTTCTGTGTGAAAATTGGTGGCTGCATTTCCTACATTACCACAGTGAGTACTCTTCCAAAGTACAGTTATTCATTGGCTGTAAAGTGCCTCGAGATGTCCAGTGGCTGTGAATAGTGTTACATAAATGCAAGCCATTTCTTTCTGTGAACAAGCACGAACATCCTGCAGCAGAAACTGGAATAAAAACTGAAACGCTCACGCGAGCAGCTGAACTGCAATATTTCTCATCTACGTATTCCAATATAATAACTGCGCTGAAAACCCTATTCATCGCAAGGACAGCTGGTAAGTATTTGGAAATCCAATATTACACAGGCCTTGCTGTCGTGTGAGTGGGTGACGTGATCAAACAGCTGGAGAAGCTGATGCTTTGGAAAGGCCAGCAGTGAACAGCTGCGGATTCAACTGCTGCATTGTTTAAGCATTTTCTGGATTCCGCGAGCCTGAGTGTTTAACAAAAAAGCGAGTACGTTCATCAGAATCGCTCTTCAGCTTCAACTGCGGCAAGCGGTCGGTTCTGAAACGCAGATGGCAGTTCTGTTTTCTTCCCCGTAGCTCGTCAACGGACAATAAACGCCTTTCTGATTAAATGCAATAAATGGGGACAGGAAAAGTAATCCTTTAATTGCTCGGCAAGACTGGGTTGACAAAGAGAGCGTTTACACGAGCTCTCAGTACACATCACTGAGGTAACCTGCAATTGGTCCTGCCGGATATGGTGACACCCACCAGGAGCTGTATTTATCAAGAGTGTCGGGAACGCAGGCTGGGAATTCCCACGCCTTACAATTTCACAGGATCTGTTCCCCCTCCAAATATCAACACCGATCACGAATCCCAGGGAAAATGCAATCAGCTTTTAAAGATGCAAAGGAAAGTCTCACTTTACTTGATTGCAATCTACCCACAGGCCAGCTGTGTGCAGCGTTAAGGGGCCGGAAGATTCACATATTTCTTGCAAAATCCCTTGGAACGTCCATACTGAAGTTTGCCTTTCTACCAGCAACTTGGCAGCAACACACAAATTCTCAAAAACAAAGAAGATCAAAGCGAACAGCAAACCTTTGTTTAGTATATGACTAGAAAGAGGAGAGTAAAAGGAGAATGTTGGCCCATTTAAGGTGGATGTAGATGAGACTATAGAAAATGGCAAATTTATTAACTGAGTATTCCAGCTAACTAGGCAGAGGTTTCATCTGCTCTGCCAAACAAGGTAACTTCCCTAAATGTGGAGATGGGAAGTGCAGGTGCACTGCTCAGATCTCACATTGAAAGATACTGTCCCCTATAAATCCTAAAATCCCCTACCCCCCCTAGCTCCATGTTCGGACCTCCCTAAGCATCTGACCCCAAGTGCCTATCCCCACACCATTCTTCTGTCCTCCAATTCCTCCAATCCCCTAGCCTCGAAACCCATTCTCAACTTCTACGTCTTCCTGGCCCGACCCCTATCCTTCCCTGGTTTGTTGATTCTGACTCCCTATGCCTCCAATCTCCTAGTTTCAACCCGCCATCAATACCTGTCCCAAATCACCTGGCCTTGTCACATCCACTATCGATCCTTAGCTCCATGCAACCCCCTGGGTCTGCAATACCTGGATCTGACTCGTTATCCTGGCCCTGACTGCTGATCACCATTCTCCCTGTCCCCACTGCCCATCCCCTAGCCTCCAAAAATTGATCTCCCTCCCTGATCTCCTCTCCCCGATCCCTACCTTCTTGATCTGTGACCCTGTGATGGTGGGTTTTCCAATCCCTCAGTTCACAATTCCTAGGCCCCAGATCCTTCAATATCCAAAACCATCCACTGGATCCCCATACCTGAGGCCAGCTGCAATACCAGCAGTGGCCTGTTTTTTTACTCTGTTGCTCATCAGCATTTCTGCTGCTCCATAGGCTTCATCATCATGAGGCCGCACAACCCAATATCTCGCATTGTCGAGGGTGCAGGAGAAAATCAGAACTGAGGATCCACTGCAGTCTGGAATGAGAAAGGGCCTTTTGGCTCTTCCTGTCAAAGCTGATGCACAAATTACCCTTCCACAATTCCAAATCATTGATTGAAATATGAAAAGTCCAAGGCAGAAGGAGAACATTGGGCTTACCAGTGCATGTTGGTGCTAGCTCATCAACTGGAGCAATCTACTATAGCCCATCTTCCGACAGAGAAGGTTAAGAAGATATTTAATAGAGGCTTTCCAAATTAGTAGGGCCTTAAACAGACTAGATTGAAAATGAAATGAAAATTGCTTATTGTCACAAGTAGGCTTCAAATGAAGTTACTGTGAAAAGCCCCTAGTCGCCACATTCCAGCATCTGTTCAGGGAGGCTGGTACGGGAATCGAACTGTGCTGCTGGCCTGCCTTGGTCTGCTTTAAAAGCCAGCGATTTAGCCCAGTGTGCTAAACCAGCCCCTAGATTGGGAGAAACGCTCTCCACTGCCAGCAAGTTCTGTAACTTGACGGATTTGAAGGCAATTGGCAAAGCATGGTATGCTGATTTCTTTTGTTTACAAAGCACATTATTATAATCTACAACACATTGCAGGTTCACTATCATTTTCAAAAGGAACTTGACTAAATACTTGTTGAGGAATTATCGTCAGGGCTCTGGGGAAAGGACAGTGGATCGGAACAAATTGCATAAGAGTTCAGGCACATTGTATTGAATGATTTCCTGCTAGGATTCTATGGCCACAATTTCGCACACCCCTGATGGCAGATTTTCAGGCAGGAGTGGTGCGGAGGGGGAGTGTCAAATTGAAGGATTACGATTCCCTCCAGTTCCCTTTGGGTTCCTGTCTGCCTGTCCGTGCAGAAATTTTACACTGGGGTGAGCATGGCCTCGGACCAGAAGCCCACCCTTGTCCCAATTGAGGTCCTTAAGTGACCAATTATTGGACCATTTCCCACCCAGCCTCAATTTGTAGGCCGGTGGGAGGCCTAACTTGGCACGGGGGAAGCCGAAAAAAGATCTAGAAATCAGGTGGGAAGGAAAAGGGTGCTCCTCCAATAAAAAACCCTCTGACTGAGGGCTCCCCTTCCCTAAGCTCCAAGTCTTCCCCCAGCCATTCTCTGGACACCCCATTTGCGCCCGGCCCCCCCACCAGGCAGCCTAACCCTTCCTTCCCTTGGACCTCTCAAACTTAC
Source organism: Scyliorhinus torazame (assembly GCF_047496885.1). Lineage (NCBI taxonomy): Eukaryota > Metazoa > Chordata > Chondrichthyes > Carcharhiniformes > Scyliorhinidae > Scyliorhinus > Scyliorhinus torazame. Next base: position 75,405,193 of record NC_092719.1, read on the forward strand.
CTTGCCCTCCATTCAGTTTAGGCATATCGGTACACTTCCTCTTAAGTCCACTGCAGCTTTTGTTGAGGGGAGGGGCAGAAGTCCCATTTGAAGCCATTTAACACTAATTCAAGCATGAAATGGCTGGGAGGACTCAGAGTCGGCGGAGAACTCTTCAGGTGGCAGGAAGGGAGACAACACCATCTGAAAAATTCAGGCCTATGATTCTACGATATTTAGCCAATTTCCTCCTGGCCATTTATGATCACATTCCTTGTTGCAATAACGTATGATGTGCAAAGCTCTCTTTTAAATTCCCTTTTCATTCTTCTGCTCAGAACGTTGATCCTATTCTATTTTTGTCAAACAACTTTGCACTGTATTACCTCTCCCAAACTTTGGTTACCGTGAGAATCTTTGTTAGACCTCTGCTTCACCTCGTTCACTTGAGTAACAAGAAAAGCCCAGTTGTTGAGGGCAAGTTCCATCAGAGTTTTCTATTCCAGGAATAGTCACACATTATTGTCCAACGTTGGCCAGAACATTCAGCGCAGTTTGCACAGCAGTTATTTTCTCGAATGATATATTTGCGAAGCCAGCAGCAGATGATCATAATGCTCCAAACAGTATTTGATGAACTCTGTTTGTTCTTATTTCAATGGCCTTCAGCCCTGTACATGATTAAGAATTTGAGGTTTGTCATTCTAATTTTTCCTTTACCTTCGTCCATGTTCGCTGCCAGTTTCCATCCTCTGCTCCTCAACTAGAAGCACAAACTCCTTGTTGGGGAACGGATGCAAGGGCATCAGTGAGCGTTCATTACCTCACTCAATTGGCCACTGTTCACATGCAAATGCCAACGGGTGACTCAGACAATGTCATACCACTGGGCCAAGCCTGCTCCTGTCCTTGCACTCAGCAGCAGTTCCAGCAGGAGGTCCTGAACAGCAGCCAGGAGCCAGAATACTGGCTGATGTATTCTACACTAACCCCAAAGAATTAATTAAAGCTTTCCCATTGACAGCCTCGCCATTTGGAGCTAACACAAGACGGGGAAATTTGAATGCCGGTATTCATCTGCTAAGACCAACTGAGCCATTGAAGGAGTGCCTGGTGTGATGTTCCTTGTGAAGACTCTCAAGGTGGCTAAAAGTTGTAGTGCTGACAAAGAACATCAAGCTATGTATTTCAAACAGAGCTAGTGTATTTACACTACTTCAAATGATTTGCACACCTTACTAAGTAATAGCTAAGAAAAGAACAGTATCACATCTATGCTACAGAAATCTATAATATCTCTCTAATACAACTAACACCCTGAGCTGGATTCTCTGCCGGCGGGCTGCTCTGTTTTGCCAGCAGCTCAGGGGTTTCCCGACGGCATGGGGCTGCCCCCAATGGGAAACCCCATTGACTGGCCGGCGTAACGGAGAATCCCGCCGGCGTGGTGAACCTGAAATGTGGCGGGGCAGAGAATCCAGCTCCTTATCTCAATCCTTCTCCAGCACCTTCTCCCAGAACCCGAGGAAGCACAGTATATTTAAATGACTACGCTATGGTACTCTATGGTGCCACCTAGTGTTGAGATACATGAACATCACCTTTACACTCCCTGCACTACACATATCATTAACCTGGGACCATTAATAAGAACCAACTAAGTCACATGACATGCTGGTGAGAGGGGCATTCACAATAATAATGGTTATCTGCTTAATTTGGAGGAAAGGAAGACCCTGTACAGTTCAATACGGCTGCCAACTCACTGGGCGATTGCCTTTCCAGTGATCGAGGGATGTTTGCTTTATTGATTTAGTTTAAATCCCCTGATGTTAATTCCTCTTTCATTTCATACCAGATATATTCCCAGGTCTTCTAAATGAGGACGTAATATCCTTCACACTCGGTTGGTTTGTAGCTGCGCTGATGAAGAAAAATGTTCCACGGTAAGAAGATTTACAAGCAGCTTGTAAGGTCTCAGAGGAACTGTCTTTATTTTAATGGTACTTTGTCATCAGCTACTCCTGTCCTGTGATTACTGACTGGCACAAATGCGAGTTTGCTGCAGTTTTGTGCACTGTTTTCGAATGCTCAAAACAACCTCAGCTCAGCAGGAATAGTCATCACTGAAATAGAAACTGCCAAGGATTGCTGTTATGCTGGCTTGTGGACAGCAGGTGTTCCAACTATGACGCTGGTGCTCCCTGTAAGTCCTGACTCCTGGGAATACAACCTGAAGCCCAGTTATTCTCTGTTTGCTGGTTAATCCTCTTTGAACTTTTGTGTACCAGAAGGTTTGGTAAGGGCTCTTTAAGCACTACTTTTCATTTGACTGAAAATTGGTGACCCAGTAAATATTGTGCATTTTACACGACAGACTAAGAACATAGGGACATAAGAAACAGGAGTGGGAGTAGGCCATTCAGCCCCTCGAGCCTGCTCCACCATTCATTAAGGCCATGGCTGACCTGACTGTGGCCTTACTTCCCCTTTCCTGTCTGCCCCCCTTAACCCTCAGCTCCAATAACTGCCAATCAAAACTCTATCAAACTCAGCCTTTAACATATTCAGTAGCCCAGCCCAGCCAACCCTGCTCTCTGGGATAGAGAAACCAAAGACTAACAACCCTCTGAGTGAAGAAATTTCTCCTCGTCTCAATCTGAAGTGGCCTATTTTTAAACTGAGTCCCCAGTTCTAGATACCCCCACGCGGGGAGACATCGGTTGGGATTTTCTGCCTCCAACACTGCCCCATGGCACCGTCCCTGGCACTGTCCCCTGGCATTGGGGAGGGGGTGTGGGGGGGGATCAATGGGATGTTCGATTTTTGTTTCTACTTTTAAAAGTGAGGCGTTCTTTAAAAAGGATTTTCTGAAATCTAAGTTGATTGAACTCGCCCTTCCGTCATGACGTTGTGGGACCCGGCTCTTCCATTTTCTTTGGTAAAACTGTTGGAAAATTTGTTGCGTAGGGCGGCAGTGGTTAGCACTGTTGCCTACAGCGCTGAGGAGTTTGTGTTTGTGGAGTTTGCACATTCTCCCCGTGTCTGTGTGGGTTTCACCTCGACAACCCAAAGATGTGCAGGTTAGGTGGATTGGCCACGCTAAATTGCCCCTTAATTGAAAATAAATAATTGGGTACTCTAAATTTTTTTTTAAAAAAAGGATATTAGGCGAGAAAACCCGGCAAGGCAGCTGACGGGCTGCCCTCTGCTGCCCGCAGCCCAAGACAACATTTTACCAGAAGAATCAGAAAATTCCAACCATCATCTCAGCATTTCGACTAAAGTCAACATTACGCCCAAAGTGTTCAGACTGAGGCTGAAATATTCTCAGAAAAGGTACGTCTGGACATCGGGAGTCTTTCGGGTGGCCAGAATACCAGGCGGTGTGGGGGGTGGCCGGATTTCACTCGCAAAAGTGACAGGAGAAGGTAATCCAGAAGCGGCAAGTGAGGGAGGTAACCAATTGAGGAAAATGGGCCTTCCACAATGCTGGCCAAATCATAGGCCCAAAGCTCTGCAGACTCAGCAGCATTACAGTGAGAAACGGCAACTATTGAGGCCCCAGGGGAAACATGAGTGCACTTCCATTTTGAGGTGCTGTCACAGGGGTAACAGAAAGCTGGTCTTTCTTTTGCAAGGTCCAGGCAAGCAGAAATCAGATAGGAAACCCTCCATGAGCAACTCAGAGCTGCAGGAGTGGCGTCTTCTGCTGACTGCCCTCTCCTTGGAGCCAGGAGCTGGTTCGTTCCCCCACCCCAGGAAACTGCTGCCTCGCCACGCAACCAGGAAAATGCCAGGAAAATGACCGTCATTGGGCATTTAATTATTGAAATTGGCCACCCTCCTCCGGTAGATGGACAGCCAAGCGACGGCCATTCCCACTATTGGGAATCTTCTCCAGCAGTGTGAATGTGTCAGGGAGCGGTTCGAACATGGCTCCCCGCCATTTTACCGGCCCACCCACCTCCCAGCCTGTCACTCCACCCACCCATGTGAAGTGGGGTTAGAATGTTGAAGACAATCAAACTGGGAGAACAACATAGCTTCAAAGTCATACATTTCGTCCTTACTTCATATATTTGTTTGATTTGACATTACTTCTGTTTAAAAAGCAAAATATGACAGTCTAGGAATCAAAAAAGTAGAGTTAGATGAAGTATAAAAAATAATTGCTTTGCAGACTGAGGAGTGTGGGGAACTAAAAGCGAGTTGCCAAAGCACCAATACTGACAAGAGGGTGTCGTTATTTTGTGACAAGTTGACATAGGCAGTTCCCATTATAAAAGTAAACTTTAGAATTTATAATGGTACAATTATTTTCATACTTTCTTGGAAAGTCTAAAATATTCCTTCGCAACCTTTTGGATTGTGCGGTTGTTTTGACATTCGAGACACATGCATGGATAGAGTCTGCAGAGTTGGAATCTTTCACGAATTAGAAATGAAGAAAGCAACAGAGATGAATGTTTTATTCTGAATGTTTAGCAAGCTAAATTCTCCCTCAGGTGTCTGTTAAAGAGGGGATGTGGATATGGCACAGTATGTTAGGTGCTGGCTTGAATCTGCTGGGATTTGGTTTTGGATCCAGCCACGGATTATTGAACAAAAGTCTCCTCTATCTGTTGGCTTAAGTGGTGCATACAAAGTGAATTTGATACAATCCATTTTCCTTGCAGAAAAAGGTCTAAAATTTGACGCAAATTGCAAGGCCAGGCCTTAAGGGTTGTTGTTGGAGAGACTGATGGAGGGGCTGTAGTTGCTGCAAGTGCTGAGTGTCTGTGTTTCTCAGGGCAATGGGAACTTTGTTTTGGAGCATCTGATAAATCATTATGAATCTTGGCTCCACCAACTTTTTTGGTAGGAAAGTCCGTCTTCTAACAACGCTCTGCAGAAGTAAAATTATCCTCATCTCTATCTTTCCGTCCACACATTTCTGCCTGTCAGTTCCTGACTAACCAACCACTGCAAATTTGGCCATGTTTCAAAATTCCTCATAATTTCAGATGCCAGCAGGGCGGCACGGTGGCAAGCAGTTAGTACTGCTGCCTCACAGTGCCAGGAACCCGGGTTCAATCCTAGCCTTGGCTAACTGTTTGCAGATTCTTCCTGTGTCTGCGTGGGTGTCCTCCGGGTGCTCCGGTTTCCTCCCACAGTCCAAAGATATGCAGGGTAAGTGGATTGGCCATGCTAAATTACCCCATAGTGTCCAAAGATGTGCAGATTAGGTGGGGTTACGTGGATAGGGCAGGGCAGTGAGCCTAGATAAGGTGCTCTTTCAGAGGGTCCGTGTCGACGCGATGGACCGAATGGCCTCCTACTGCACTGTCGGGATTCTATTTTACTACTTTAATGGAAACCTCTTTGTTACTGATTGCTGGTGCCTGGCATGGAGGTGGTCTGCGACATTATCAAAATACATGCCCAGAGCACAAAAAAATTATGCAAATGTATTTCTACTAATTACATTCAACAAATTTACCACCACGCAAAGATTAGTACCACTCGAAAACAATCATTTGCACCAGATAGAAAACAGCTGCAGGACAAATAAATTGTCAGCAGCAAGGTTACAACTAAAGTGGTGAAGATAAATCATCTCTTTCCTTCTGCCGACAAGACTTGTCAACGTTAGGTTGTCACTCGTTCCATATAAACAAAGTTGCCATGTACAACTACAGCTGCTTAAATAATGGGCTGTATTTTAATGTGCAAACATGCGGGGAGTGAGGTGGGGGGGGGGGGGCAGCCACTTCATTTTCTTTCCAGGTTCCTGGTCCAGTTATCAGCAATGGGCTTGATGACGAGCTACGTGCCTCAATCTCAACTTTACAATTTAAAAGGGGTGATCCAAATACGCAAGTCAAATAACTGGGTGGGTCAGATTCGGACCAGCAAATTCTGGGCCCTGTTTCACTAACATCTCCCTAGATTGTGCTACTGGGGACTGTGAGGAGAAGGAGAGAGATGCTCTTCCCCAGCAACAGGAGCCAGAAGCATGTCGGTGAAACCGGGAAGGCATTGTTGGAAGTGGCAGAAGAGGTTGATTCAGGATTCAATGGAGGAAAGCAGTTTAATGAAAGGTGGGAACATTAATATCCTGCAGGACATGAAAGGTGGGAACATTCATATCCTGATGTGCGCATCACCCCAACCCCCTCAATAAGCTTTCTCAAGCCTATTCCAGTGCATCGCCCTTCCAATCAACTTAACTCACAAATGCATGCATTCCTCTCTGGCCATACACTTCCTCATGGTCAGAATCCAGTGGATTCATTCTTGTTACTGAACTAGTGATCTAGAGGCCTGAAAGAATGATTCAGGAACATGAGTTCAAATCCTGAGTTGAAGTTTAGAGAATTTGTATCCAGTTAAATGAATAAGTCTAGAGCAAAACCTAGAAATGCTCACACTCACAGAACATAACTTTCAACTAATGCCCAAAGCCCTTTGTCACTGTTGCTAGTTGTTCCTGCTCCATTGATAGGAAGCACCTAGTACTGATGATCACTAGTCTTGTAAGACCCCTATCTAGTTCACCAAGGTCCTTTTGGGAAGGAGGGGCGGCAAGGTAGCATAGTGGTTAGCACTGTTGCTTCACAGTCCCAGGGTCCCAGGTTTGATTCCCGGCTTGGGTCACTGTCTGTGCGGAGTCTGCACGTTCTCCCCGTGTCTGCATGGGTTTCCTCTGGGAGCTCCAGTTTCATCCCACAAGTCCCAAACGACATGCTGTTAGGTAATTTGGGCATTCTGAATTCTCCCTCTGTGTGCCCGAACAGGCGCCGGAATGTGGCGACGAGGGGCTTTTCACAGTAACTTCATTGCAGCGTTAATGTAAGCCTACTTGTGACAATAAAGATTATTTATTTATTTATTAATTATTTAAATCTTCCCTTCTTATCTGGTCTGGCCTACATGTGACTCCAGATCCACAACAATGTGATTCACTCATAACTACCCTCTGAGATGGGCCGGTAAGCCACTCAGTTATATCAAACCACAATGACAAAGCAAAATAATAAAACCAGGCCAACCATACGCCATTGTTAGTTGCTCAATTGTCCACTACCATTCACAATTGTATGTGGCAGGACTCAACCTTAAACGTCCTCCACACTAACATCTGGGGGCTTGTGCCAAAATTGGGAGAGCTGTCTCACAGACTAGTCAAGCAACAGCCTGACATTGTCATACTCACGGAACTAGATCGTTCAGCCATTGCCACGGACTCTGCAAGAACCACTAGAACAAACCATCAGAAGCTTTAGGATAATGGAATGGAGGGAGTGGCTCTGGGAGTCCTCAATATTGACTCTGGACCCAATGAAGTATGGAATCAGCTTAAATATGCATGAGAGAGCCTCCTGCTGTTCATCACCCACTGCCCTCCCTCAGCTGCTGAATCAGTACATGTTGAACACCACTTGGCAAAAGAAGGATGGATAGAAAAGGGACAGAACTTCAATGTCCACCACCAAGATTGGCTCAGTAGTACCTATATGGGTTGAATCCTTAAAGACAATTCTGCCAGACTGGGTCCGCTGCAGGTGGAGAGCGGACAAGAGGGAACTATCGACTTGACCTTGTTTTCACCACGCTAGAGACAAATGCATCTGTTCATGATAATCTTGGTAGGGGTGACCACTGATGTGTTAGGCAGGTAGGTTCGATGTGGACTGCACTCGATGCAGGGAAGCTAGAAACAGACGTCTAACACTGGAGAAGATCCAACACTGTTTTATTCAACGATAGAACTGATATATATATTCAGCTGTGGGTCGACACTATACTGAACTGACTGGAGACCTTGTAGTAGCCTGACCAGACTTTCTAGCTACCGCATGGTGTTTGCACTTGCTAGCTCGTGGAATCTGACTGTCTCAGTGGCTGGGTCCCGAGAGAGTGGGAAACCTAGTGCCCTCTGGCTTTAAAGTGGTAGTGTCCTGTCTGGTGATTGGCTGCACTGTGTTGTGTGCTTTCTGGTCATCCTGTGTGTTAATCACTGGCTGTCTGCATCTCATTATATACATGAGTGGATATTATGACAACCACTTTGCAGTCCTTGCAGAGATGAAGTCCCATCTTACATTGAGGGTATTATCCATCATGTTGTGTGGCACTACCACCGTGCTGAATGTGATAGATTTAGGACAGATGTAGCAACTCAAGACTGGGCATCCTCGAGCCTTTGTGGACAATCATCAGTTGCAGAATTGTATTCAACCAGAATTGATTTTTTTTTTAATAAATGTTTTTTATTGGGTTTTTGAATAAAGTATATTTACCGTTATGTACACAAAATAGAATACATGTATATATACATAGAAGAGAAGGGAACATGCACAAAAAACAAAACAAACAAAAAAAAAGTTAGAATAAAATAACTGGTCGGGTATTGTCTCATTGTGTCATCGCCATCACCTGTGAGATTGAACCTGGTTCAAGGAGGCGTGCAGGAGACCATGCCAGAAGCAGCACCAGGCACAACTATTAAATAGGTGTCAATCTACTGAAGTTACAACACAGGACTACAAAAATGCTAAATAATGAAAACATCATATTGTAGACAGAGCTAAGCGATCCCACAGCCAACTGAATAGAACAAAGTTCTGCAGTCCTGCCACATCCAGTCGTGAACGGTGGTGGACAATTGAACAACTAACACGAGGAGGAAGCTCCACAAATATCCGCATGCTCAGTGATGGCAGAGTCCAGCACACCAGTGCAAAAGGAGAGACAGAAGTGTTTGCATCCATTTTAAGCCAAAGCTGCCCAGTGGACGATCCACCTCAGCTTCCTCCTGAGGTCACCATCATCACAGATGCCTGTCTTCAGTCAACTGAATTCACTGCACATGATCAAAAGAAACAGCTGAGCACACTGCGTAGCGCAGTGGCCATGGTTGCTGACAACACCATGACTGTCGTGCTGAAAACTTGGGCTCCAGAACTAGCCGCACCTGTAACCCAGCTATTCGAGTACAGCTACAACAGTGGGATCTACCCGGCATAGGAGAAAATTACCCAGGTATGTCCCACCCACAAAGGCAGGACAAATCCATTTGGACCAATTGGGGTCCCATTACTCCGAGATCTAGCCAAGGCATGGGATTTATCTCCTTGTCTTGGAGATCTCAGGCAAGCGCCATTCAGTGCTGGTCGCCACAAATGGGGACCAGATGGAACAGCACACGTGGGGGTTTCCCAGAGGTTCGGAGGCCCCCAGATCCTTGCCCTCTGGGCAGTGTGGCACCCTGGCACTGCTGGTGCCACCTTGGCACTGGCACCCTGACACTTTCAGCCTCACACCCTGGATGTGCCACCTGGGTGCCAACCTGGCACTGCTAAGGTGCCCAGGTGGCACTGTCATCAGGTAGGGGCATTGTCAGAGTGCCAGACTGGCACTGCCAAGGTGCCAAGCTGGCATTTATTGAGTAATGGGGATCAGTTCAGGGGGTACCCTGCACAGGGGCGGTGGGGGGTGCGAGGACTCCTTTATCGGTGAGTTGGGTCTTGGGGGAGCTTTGGGGGTCACGTCGGGAGGTCGAGAGATCGGGACGCCATTTAAAAATGGCGTCCCGATCTATCCCTGCGCTGAGGAATTCCGGCGAGCAGAGCTCCTCAGTGCACAAAACAGGACTAAGCCTCGGCCATGCGTTCCCCACTGAGGGAATCGATCTATCCGAATGGCCGTTCGATGCCGTAATGTTTCTCATAGCTTCGAACGCCAGGAAACACCCGGCTAATCTTGGACTATGGCACTCTCTTCTCATTTGAGTAGATCGCTCCCTGGGCGTTTATCATCCCCGATTTTACCTTTTTAAGTGAATGGGTGTTAGTTAGTTAAAATCTCACCCATTGTGTGAGAAAGCAAAGCAGTCAACGTTCGCCTTGCCATTTCCTAGCATTATGGGTGACAGCACATTGCAAAACATATAATGCCTTTCACAACCGGAGGACATTCCGAACAGCCAGTGAATTATTTTTGATGTGTAATCACTGCTGTAATGTGGGGGAAAGCAGCAGCCAATTTGCATGCAGGCTGGTTCTATAAATGGCAATGCGATAATGACCAGATAATTGGTTTTTAATAAGTATTTTCGTCACCAAGTCACTTCCCTGAGGAGCTGTATAATGATATTTAATAGTTTATTTGACACTTGCAAGATGCATCTCTCTGAAGGCTAAATTGGTATGATAAAAGGAGTGTCATCTATAAAATGGATAAAAATATTAAAAGCGTTTTGGAGATCCTTAATAAAAACTAGAAATTTTGCAGATTTATTCCGATAAATCAATTGATGACATTAAACATTAGGAGGCTGTTGTTTCTTCCAAAGAAAGTAGGAGAATTGTAAAGTGTTTGCACTCTGTTCAAAGATATGACAAGGGGCGGAATTTGTCTTGAATGTGAGTGTAATGTGAGTGAGAGTGAAACAGCAGTCTGTTTCATATTCCTTTAAGAAAATCGGGCGGAGTGTAAAATGCCAATTTGCTTCCACCAGCCTTGTACAACTGTTGAAAATAAATTTCACCCTCAAATTCACCAGACATCTTCAAGCAGTTGTTGCCTGCAGAAGCAGTCTTTGCCCTTTAACGTGTAAGACAGTTGAGGGGTTTGGATTAATGCCATTGGCCATTATAATCAAATGGGAAATTTGTTTGGAGATGATCTACAAGAACTTATAATTGCAAGATGAAGAAAGACAGCCTAGTTCCCTTTCTACCATCCTGGTAGCTGCACGTACTGTAGCCATCTGGGATGGCCACGTCCCGATTACAAAATGGACACTTTGCAAAGATTGCAGGGAAAATGGACAATACTGAGAAAACAAGCAGGTGCAGGGTTTGTCTGCATATTGGAGCCACAGCTCCCAGACAAGACCAAAACTGCAAACCCATTAGCATACTAATGGCCCATCTCCGGGAACAAAAGAGTAACCGATACTAAGGCAGACACCCCGGCGCCAGAGGAGACCAGAACAAAGCAGGCCAACGGCCACCTAGGACACGCCCAGCCATCAGGGCACCCACCCCTTTATTGGAGGAAATCGATAGGAACAATCGAGAAACGGCCCAATTAATTGGGGCCAAGTTCAAGGCCCGCCCAAAAGCGCGCAAAGCCCCTTTGGGTATAAGAAGGAACCCCCAAGAGAGAATCGTTCTCTTGGCTCCGGCTCCCACCGAGGCGAGAAAATGGCAATGAAGGCAATGGAACGCCTTATGAACCCCCAGGAATTTGAGGTCGCAGTGACCAGTAGAGTAGGACGGTGTCCCGTATGGGAAGAGGAAATCAGAAAGTACCTCAAAGGGAAAGGCCCCTTTGGAGCGAATTCTGCGCGAATGACGAAACAGGTCCCGGGAGTATAGGACATACTTGGTGGGAGAACCTGTCAGAGATCCACAAGAAGTGCTTAGGGAAAGCTCGCAAGCCGATGGCAATCGTGTCCTGCTTGGCACAATTGCGAGGCACAGAGAAGGTCGTTAGGACGCTCCGTAGAGAGATTGAGGAGAGAGACAGAAATAGTGAGGGAGATGTGAGCGAGTTTGAGAAGGAGAATAAGAATTTAAGAGAACAGTTAGCAGCGAGGGACAGAGAGGTGGATGATGCCAAGTGGGCACACCAGTCTTGTCTCGCCCATTGGAGTAGTTTTCAGACCCAGTACGATAAGGCCTACCAGGACACAAAACGCGCGGTCTTGGTAAGACAAGAAACCGAGCAACAGGTAGAGCAATTGCAAAAGCAGTGCAATGATTTGAAAGCAGCCCTACGAGCGCTCCACACTTCCACGACGGAACAAAGGCAGTGCTCCGTAGATCATGCAAAATGCCGGAAGCAAATTACAGAATGGGTTTCAAAGTACGCTTGGACCCCAGTTAGACCAGGAAAAAGGCCCCGATTGGCAGGAGTTAAATGAAACTGCCCACAGATATGTACATGGGTGTTGTACGCAAGAAAAACTACAAAAAAGGAAAGCACCCCAACACCCAACTGAACAGGCAGAACACACCCCCATGAACCCTGTAGCCACACACCGCAGGGCCGCAGCAGAAGGAAACACAGATTTCCTATATACAACCCCATTAACCGTGACCCAATTACGGGACACATGTGGAAAAATAACACCGTTCCTTCCCACATCAGACCCCCACCAGTTTTTCGCTAGAGTTAAACAGCAGGCTACCATGTACGGCCTGGACGAAAAGGAGCAAGTGAATCTCACAGTTTTAAGCCTCGACCCTTCAGTCGTGGCAGCCCTTCCCGACCCACAGAACGTAGGAGGAGGCACACTCCAAGAAATGCACGCAGCGATCCTTGATGCGATCGGCTGTAACAGAGGAGGCCTAAACAAGTGTAGGCAAAAGAAAACAGAGCACCCCACAGCATTTGCTGGACGCTTGTGGATACATTTTACAGCGGTATTCGGAGAGTTAGCCCGCGCCCATTTGTCTGCGGATAATATGGCCAAATGGACTTGAATCCTAGTCTCTCATGCGACAGAGGCAGGACAGAGAACTTGCGCAAATTACGACCTCTCAGACGAGGCCCACAACGAGAAATGGGTTTTGAAGAGATTGTCCCGCACTTGGGAACAATCCGTCCAAGGCAAAACCGCATTTGCAAAACCCGAGGAAGAGCAGGCAGACATGAATCCAGTTAAAGTGCACCAGAACCCCGCATGGATAAATGAGGGCAGGAACAGCCCACCGCAACCAAAATCCCAGGAATGTTACTACTGTGGACAATTAGGACACTTTGCACGAGAGTGCAATGCGCCCCAAACACAGCCGAGAACCCAACAGACAGGCACCCTAAATAAGAATAGGGCAAAGCCAATCCATAGCGTTAGCGCCTGTTCAGAGAATACAGACATGAACGGCACCGACTGACGGTGTTCGGGCTCCCCAACTTGGGTCTGCGACACCCTTTGGGACAAGTCCGGTAGATTGGTCGTAGCAGGCAAAGTCTGGAGACACCTCATAGAATTTCTTTGGGACACAGGAGGGTCCCACACCACACTCAATTCCTCCACGATGTTTCAGCGAGACACGTGGCCCACAACAGACACCATTACACTCAGCGGCTTTACAGGTCATTTACAACAAGGACACATCACAGCCCCTGTAGCGATACAAATAGGGAACATTACGGCTAAACATCCCGTAGTTTTGGTCGATCTACCCCAGACAGCTGAACACATCCTAGGAATTGACTTTATGAGCACCCACAACCTCTCTTTTGATCCAGTTAATAAATGTGTATGGAGAATGGCAAAGGCAGCACGAGCCTCCGCCACGCTCACAGTTGGAGACTATGAAAACAGAATTAGCTCAGTAGGAGACTTCTGGTTCGACCCTCGAGCCATTAGTCAGAATAAAGAAGTTAGGGAAGTCCTGCAGCAACACAAAGCAGCATTTGCACAGCACAAGCACGACTGTGGCAAAATAGCTGGCTTGGTGAACATTACAGGTCCCGACCCCAGACCCCAAAAGCAGTACGGTTTTCCCCAAGAAGCAGAGGGCGAGATCTCCAAAGTAATAGAGAGTCTGCTTGATCAAGGCGCACTCCGATCAGTAGCCTCCATGAACAACGCACAAATTTGGCCCGTCAGGAAACCCGATGGATCATGGCGACTGACCGTTGATTACCGAGAACTGAACAAAATAACCCCAGTAGCAGCCCCCACCGTAGCCAAGAGTCCCGAGACCATGTTCAAACAGGGACTCCAGTCAAAAACAAATGTGGTTTTGGACATTAGCAACGGCTTTTGGTCCATTCCATTGGATAAAGCGTGCCAGTACAAATTCGCCTTTACATTCCAGGGACAACAATATACGTGGACGTGCCTTCCACAAGGCTTCCACAACTCCCTCTCCATTTTCCACTGACAGCTGGCAAATGGACTAGCAAAATTTTCCCGACCCGATTGTTTGGTCCAGTATGTCGATGACTTGGTACTACAGACAGTCACAAAGGGAGAGCACATTTCACTTCTCGCCGAACTCCTAGGACTCCTAAAACAGATTGGATGTAAAGTCAACCCCAAGAAGGCCCGGACTTTGCAGGAAAAAGTGATTTACTTGGGTACAGTAATCACTCATGGTAAACGCGAGATCGAGCAAAAGAGAATTGACTCGATCGCCAAATTGCCCCTTCCCCATAATGTCTCAGCCCTCCGGTCATTTCTAGGACTGGTTGGCTACTGCAGAAACTATATTGACAGTTTTGCCACAAAAGCAGCACCCCTATCCGAACTTCTCAAGAAGCAAGCAACTTGGGAATGGCTTCCACAGCACACGGATGCCGTGGATGCTTTAAAGAGAACCCTCAGCACAGCCCCCGCATTACAGGTCCCAGGCCCCTTTCTCCGTAAGCACCGACCGAACCCTTTCGGCCGTACTCCTCCAGGAACACCATGACCAATTACGCCCCATAGCATACACCTCACGCGTGTTAGATCCTGTCGAGCAAGGATTTTCTGTCTGCGAAAGGCACCTGCTCACAGTTTTTTGGGCAGTACAGTACTTCGCCTACATTACAGGACTCAACCCCATCACCATTCTCACAGAACACACCCCAACACAGCTATTATTAGATGGTCGACTTAAAGGTTGCACAGTCAGCTAAATCCGCGCAGCCCGTTGGACCCTTCTTTTACAGGGACGGGACATTACAGTTAAAAGAACCAAGACCCACACTTTCCTAGCCGATAATTTGCAGTATGCAGGCACCCCACATGAGTGTGTGATCATCGCCACAAAACACAACACAGGCCCATTTATACCTAAGTCAGCTCCCAGGAAAAGAGGAAACACACCCCAGAGACGCCAGCCCACAGACACGTGCGCACCCCTGAAAATGTATGTGGATGGCTCCTCCACAGTTTTGAATGGAAAGAGAATCACCGGTTGTGGCATTTATGTAGAGGACGTGCAGGGACGTGCCCTAGATGAGATTTCATGAAAGTTGCCAGGACATCTAGGCTCGCAGGCAGCAGAACTGGCAGCCATAGCTTACATTGTTGATCACCCTGACTTGTTTCCGACCCCAGGGGACATATATTCGGACAGTCTATATGTCTGCAATAGTTTAACAGAATTCCTACCCCTGTGGGAAACTAGAGGATTCGTTTCCACAGACGGAAAGCCCCTCCCCTCAGCCCCATTACTCCGACATATCCTAGAGAGAGCTAAAGATAAGAAATACGGTGTAATTAAGGTTCACAGTCATCACCGTTCTTCCCCCCCACCCTCGTAACGTTAAAGCAGATGCCCTAACGAAGGCAGGTTCCAGACATGGTTACTTTTGGACCCCCCCCCCGAGAGCACCCCAGTACACACGGTTCAGGTCTCACAGACCAACATTCAGGATCTAGCAAAGGCCCAGAAGGAAGATGAAAAGCTCAGGGAAGTTTTGAAAGGAACCTTCCCAGCCCCGTATGACAAATTTAAGAAGGCAATTAACACACATGGCAGTGTGATTTTGAAAGAAGGCATTTATGTACTTCCCAGCCAGGACAGGAACCAGATTATTTGTCAGTTCCATGACAATCATGGACACCAAGGCATTGAACCCACCCTAACCCAACTCAGACCTCTCTGCTGGTGGCCTGATTTAAAAGCCGATGTTACTCACTACATTGAAAATTACTTGATCTGTGCCCAGAACAATCCGGACAGATATGCAAGAAAGGCTCAGCTTAGTCACACCCACCCCGTTAATGGCCCCTGGACGAATTTGCAGATAGACTACATAGGACTCCTACCTCCCTGCAGAAATGGTTTCAAGTATGTGTTGGTGGTCATCGACACCTTCACAAAATGGGTGGAAGCTTTTCCATCAAGAATGAATACGGCCAAAACAACAGCTAAAATACTAACACAGCACACCTTTACAAGATGGGGCCTCCCACGCAGTATAGAGACCGATCAAGGCTCCCATATTACAGGATGAGTAATGAAGAACTTCCTCACAATTTCCGGAATTAGGCAGAAGTTTCACATAGCATACCACCCCCAGTCAAGCGGCATTGTAGAGAGGATGAACAGAACTCAAAAAGCCACTCTCAGGAAAATGGTACAACAGAACAACAGCACCTGGGACTCAGTTCTCCCATTTGCATTGATGTTCTTATGAAACACGGTATCCACGTCCACAGGATACACCCCCCACACCCTCATGACCGAGCGCCCCATGAAAGGGACAGAGTATTTATTAGGACTGGATATAGCCAGCCCCGCAGTCACCGCCCTCATGCATGAAAATGCTGTACAGCAGCTTATTGAGAATATAAAGGCAGCCCAGCTTGCAGCAGCTGTGAGACTTGGAACCAGGAGGAAACAAAGCAAGGCTTGTTTCGATAAAAAGGTACACGCCACCGGGTTTGCAGTAGGGCAGCAAGTGATGCTTTCCCTGTACAACCCCAGTTCATTCCTTTCCCCCAAATTTTCTGGACCGTACTCCATTTCGGACAAAGTAAGCCCCTCGGTATACAAGATCACATATCCCAATGGCAAGTCTTCATGGTTTCACAGAAACCAGCTTAAGGCTTATGGCTCACAGAACAACCATGCACACCACATCTTGCTCGCAGCAGCAGACGAGCATGCCCCACCCACAGATGACGCATTCCTTCCCTCCCCCAGCCAGTCCAACCCGTCCTCAGACACATCTTCAACTCCACCCGCAGAGGCACACCTCCACCTCTCCCTTCCTTCAACCAGCAGCGACAGCGACAGTGATAGCGATAGCAGTGAGATGACAGCCACAGTACACCACGTTATGATTACACCCCTGCACCAGGCCCCACTCACAACGAATCCGAGCATGATTCCAATGACCCCTTCGAAATCACGTACATCAAAGCCCCTGACCCAGACCCACGCCCGACGATTACGGATCAAAACCTAGTAGCTCCAACGTCGCCACATGATTCTGGCACTGAGACAATTCGTTCAGGCTCACCCGGAATGATGAGATGGACCCCAATTTGCCCCAAGCAGCTTTAGCCAAACTACTCCAGTCAAGAGTATGGCAGCCGGTAGAGGAGCTGAAGGGTAAATGGGAGAAGGAGCTGGGGGAAGAGATTGAGGAGGGGCTGTGGGCAGATGCCCTAAGTAGGGTAAATTCCTCATCCTCGTGTGCCAGGCTTAGCCTGATCCAATTCAAGGTTCTACACAGGGCGCATATGACGGGAGCAAGGCTGAGTAGATTTTTTGGAGTGGAGGATAGGTGCGGGAGGTGCGCGGGAAGCCCGGCGAACCACACCCACATGTTTTGGTCATGTCCGGTATTGCATGGGTTCTGGGTGGGTGTGGCAAGAGTGATCTCAAAGGTGGTGGGGGTCCGGGTCGAACCGAGCTGGGGGTTAGCTATATTTGGGGTTGCAGAAGAGCCGGGAGTGCAGGAGGCGAGAGAGGCCGATGTTTTGGCCTTTGCGTCCCGAGTAGCCCGGCGAAGGATTCTACTTATGTGGAAAGAAGCCAAACCCCCAGGCGTGGAGGCCTGGATAAACGACATGGCAGGGTTTATAAAATTGGAGCGAATAAAATACGCACTAAGAGGTTCGGCTCAAGGGTTCACCAGGCGGTGGCAACCGTTCCTTGACTATCTCGCAGAGCGATAAGGGAAAACAGGAAAGACAGCAGCAGCAACCCAGGGGGGAGGTGGGGTGGGTGTATTCGGTGTTTGGGTTTTTTTTGTTCTTTTCTTTCTTTCCATGCTAGTTGTTTATATTTATTTTTTCAGTATTATTATTTCTCTTTTCTTGTTCTTTTTCTGCACTTGTTGTTAGTTTAATATATTGTTTAAATAATGGTCAATGTACATTTTGTTACAAAGTTGTAAAAATTGAAAATTCTTTTTGATCGAAAATCTTTAATAAAATATATATTTTTTTAAAAAGAGTATGGCAGGCGGGAGAAGATGATGACATAGAGTCTGACTCCCACCAAACGAATCCCTTTGCAACCCTGTTCGCTACTGAGCAATGAGGTGTCCACATGATGGTAAAAAGGAACTGATGGAGAGATACGGTGTCCTTTCTGATGGAACCTGCATCATGTTTGTTATATGTTTGTTTGTTTAATGTACATGAGAGATGGCAGATGGAGTTTAATCCGGACAAATGTGAGGTAATGCATTTTGGAAGGTCTAATGCAGGTAGGGAATATACAGTGAATGGTAGAACCCTCAAGAGAATTGAAAGTCAAAGGGATCTAGGAGTACAGGTCCACAGGTCACTGAAGGGGGCAACATAGGTGGAGAAGGTAGTCAAGAAGGCATACGGCATGCTTGCCTTCATTGGCCGGGGCATTGAGTATAAGAATTGGCAAGTCATGTTGCAGCTGTATAGAACCTTAGTTAGGCCACACTTGGATATAGTGTTCAGTTCTGGTCGCCACACTACCAGAAGGATGTGGAGGCTTTAGAGAGGGTGCAGAAGAGATTTACCAGAATGTTGCCTGGTATGGAGGGCATTAGCTATGAGGAGCGGTTGAATAAACTCGGTTTGTTCTCACTGGAACGAAGGAGGTTGAGGGGAGACCTGATAGAGGTCTACAAAATTATGAGGGGCATAGACAGAGTGGATAGTCAGAGGCTTTTCCCCGGGGTAGAGGGGTCAATTACTAGGGGGCATAGGTTTAAGGTGAGAGGGGCAAGGTTTAGAGTAGATGTACGAGGCAAGTTTTTTACGTAGAGGGTAGTGGGTGCCTGGAACTCGCTACCGGAGGAGGTGGTGGAAGCAGGGACGATAGTGACATTTAAGGGGCATCTTGACAAATACATGAATAGGATGGGAATAGAGGGATACGGACCCAGGAAGTGTAGAAGATTGTAGTTTAGTCGGGCAGCATGGTCGGCACGGGCTTGGAGGGCCGAAGGGCCTGTTCCTGTGCTGTACATTTCTTTGTTCTTTGTTGTTTGTTGTTTGTGAATTTGAAAGTTTTTCATGGCCCCACGCCACCACCTTTTTGATGCCCAATGGCTGTTAATGGAACAGGTTTGTCCACAGACAACCGTTCAGAGGAACTAGTTTGTCGGCAGACACAACTCATAGCTACTCTTCTGATTTGATCACGAGAGGCAGCCCCCCACGACGACCACATTCTTACCCGTTCTTGCCGGTCACTCAGGCAGTGGAGAAACGGCACTGGTCCCCGCCCTGCCTTAGGACCCCCCTCTGGTCAGCTACGCTTGGGTAGAGCATATACGGCACTGATCACCATCCTACCCGGCGATTCCAACCATTTCTTACCTGCCGGGGTCCATACGCACCCCATTTTGCCACTTTCCGTTCAAAATTCTTTTGTTTGTTTTTGGCGACCCTTAGGTTGCTTCCGTATGCTATTTATATCCTCAAACACTTGGATGGTAGATCGCACAGGCTGCGAGACATTTTTCTCGGATGTCTTGTCCAAATATTAGGTTTTAAAAAAAAATTTTAATGAGGGAGTCACAGATGGTGACCAATTATAATGGGTAATTGGCAACAAAGGACAGACGGACAGACATACGAGATCTTAAGCAAGATAATAACAGATTGCTTGTGCCAATAGAACTCCGGAACCTCAGGAGCCCCAGAGGAAGAGAAAGAAGAAGACCGACAAAAGGAAAGATGAAGCCAACCTTCATGTTCTACACCTGGATCTTAGCGGGATCCCTTCAGTTGCGCGCGGACGCTACCTCCCTGACCCCTACCACACAGCCCGTGAATGATTCCCACCCCTGCCATACACTGAACCCTGAGACAGTTACCGACACCCCAACCTGGGGTGACAAGTTTATAACCTTGGTTTCACTATCGTACATAGTAGAATCACTCTTAGTACTGGCAATACTCTGCAGTGTCGTGCAGACACTTAGACTCAGAAAATGGCGAAGGAGAGCCTCCCGCTCTCGCACCCCGGTATACACGCTTAGGTCCCCTATTTTCGGACTTCACCAAACCCCCCCAACCGTGCATCCGTTTTTCTTTATGTGTGTTTTGTTCAATAAAGAAATGTAAACCTCTGTGCTTGACTGCCAAGCCAGAGAAACTTGTGTTGCTGCTATTTGTACAGTTTAAAGTGTTGTAGATTATTGTTGATTGTTTAAGTGAGGATAGTTTATTGAGGATAGTTAGAGGTTCCAGTTTTTAAATTTTGTAGTGCATGCCTGAATGTCATAGCGCCCCATAGAGTTTTATAATGATGTATGTATGTTAAATAATTTCAGGTAAAAAATTGCATTTCATAGGATAGGGCAGTGTAGAGCCCGTGAAGTGCTATTGGGTGCCCCGCTTTGTCAGAGAATGAAGACGATGCGGTAATGTGATCCTTCACGCTTCGCATTGAGGATCACAAGGAGGGTGTGTAGCCATCTGGAATGGCCACTTCCTGATTACAAAATGGACACTTTGCAAAGATTGCAGGGAAAATGGACAATACTGAGAAAACAAGCAGGTTCAGGGTTTGTCTGCATATTGGAGCTGCACCTCCCAGACAAGACCAAAACTGCAAACCCATTAGCATACTAATGGCCCATCTCCGGAACAAAAGAGTAACAAAAGAGTAACCAATACTAAGGCAGACACCCCGGCGCCAGGGGATACCAGAACAAAGCAGGCCAACGGCCACCTAGGACACGCCCAGCCATCACGGCACCCACCCCTTTATTGGAGGAAATCGATAGGAACGATCGAGAAACGGCCCAATTAATTGGGGCCAAGTTCAAGGCCCACCCAAAAGCGCGCGAAGCGCCTTTTGGGTATGAGAAGGATCCCCCAAGATAGAATCGTTCTCTTGGCTCCAGCTCTCACCAAGGAGAGACCTGCCCAACAGCTGCACCAGAACAAATAGGTCCAAGGTCAATGCACGCTACCAGACAGACGACCTTAGCTGTTCCCCTTCACCACTTTGACCCCAGCAGCCTCAGAACCAAACTACGGCCATTGTTCCTCTGACTGAGTGGGCGCCCAAAGCTAAGTATAGGCTTTAGCAGTAGTGATAGTTTAGTCTGTAGTATTTTTGCATGCGTATATTTAACTGTGTGTGTAAATAAATAAGCATTTGACTTTGAACTAACTAACTGGTGTATCGAGTCTTTGATCAGTATTCGGTTTGAACCTTGTGGCGGTATCGAAAGATACCTAGCGACTGTAGAGCAAAACGTAATTAGAAATAAGGAAGGCGACCATATTGACCGCCGTATTCAGAGCCAAATAAAGAGTACACAAATTAGCAACAATACAATAGTGGAGGTCGTGGGGAATTCCATGTTCACTCCCCTGCTGCGTGTCGTGTGATAGAGAAGGAATCCTGGCTGCTAACTCTCGAGAATAAACAACCTGTCCATAAGGTCTTGTAGGGATGGGGGAATTTTAAAAATAAGGGGTACTGCCTTGAAATTGTGTCAGGAAACCTGAGATGTAACTAGCTATATTGAATGGGAGATGGACAGACCCTTTAGAGGCTGAAGGGGTTTTTTTTTCTTGTGGCCAATTCAGACCATTAGATTCCTCTGATTTCATCAGTCCATGAAGTGGATATTGTGCAGTCATCAGCAAACATCCCCACTTCTGACCTTAGGATGGAAGGAAGGTCATTGGTGAAGCAGCTGAAGATGGTTGGGCCGAGGACACTGCCCTGAGGAACTCCTGTAGCGATGTCCCAGGGCTGAAATGATTGGCCTCCAACAACCACAACAGTCTCTCTTTGTGACTCCAAAGAGTGATTTCCATTCACTTAAACTTTGCTAAGACTCCTTGGTGCTCGAGCCAGACAAAGGCTGCCTTGATGTCAAGGGCAGGTACTCTCACCTCTTCCACTCTTATGTCCCTGTTTGGACTAAGGCTGTGATGAGGTTTAGTCCTGGCAGTCCTGGCAGAATACAACCAAACATTGGTGAACAGTATATTGGCGATTCAGTGCTGCTTAATCGCACTGTAGATCACACCCACCATTGCTTTGAAGCTCCCGAGCTTCTAATATGCAGATTTGCCAGAAAGTGATCTCACCCACAATGGGCAAGATTCACATCACAACGTTGATCCCAGAGGAGGGATCTCCCAGCATCTATCGGCCACGCCGCGCTGCTTTACGGGAGCAATGTGGCTGGTAAATCTCGCCCCCAATCTCTGGTATAGGAACAAAGAACAGCGGAACAAGAGTAGGCCATTCAGCCCCTCGAGCCTGTTCTTCCATTCAATGAGATTGTGGCTGATCTGTGGTCTAACTCCATGGGCGCAATTTTCCCCCCACCCCCCCCACGCCGGGTGGGAGAATCGCCGGGGCGTCGCGCGAATCACGCCACACCGCCCCGACCCCGCACGCGATTCTCCCCCCCCCACCGAAACCAGCGGCGCACGAATCGCGCCACGCCACCCTGACCCCCGCACGCGATTCTCCCACCGCAAACGGCGAGCGGTGATTCTCTGCCCCGGATGGGCCGAGCGGCCGCTACGACACGACAGGTTCCCGCCGGCGCCGGCCACCCCTGGTCGCTGCCGGCGGGAACTCTGCGGGAATGCTGGGGGGTTGGCCTGTGCGGGTGGGGGGGGGGGGGCGGGCTCCTTCACCGGAGGGTGCCTCCGATGGGTTCTGGCCCGCGATCGGGGCCCACCAATCGGCGGGCCGGCCTCTCCCCCTCCGGGCCTACCTCCTTCCGCGTGCGGCCCCAGAACACTGGCGCCATGTTGGTGAGGTAGCGCGTAAGAAGTTCCCCGCGCATGCGCAGGATGGCACGGCCCAACTACGCATGGGCAGGAGTGGGCTGCCCCAACTGCGCATGCGCGGGTTGGCGCGGCGCCCATTTGGCACTGCGTAAGGGCACTGGAGTGACGTGAACCGTTCCAGCACCGTTTTGGCCCCCTGTGGGGGCCAGAATAGGTCGTGCCTGGGCCCTGTTTGCGCCGTTGTGAAACGCGACGGCGTTCACGACGGCGCGGGCACTTAGTCCTGGGAGCGGAGAATCCCGCCCCATATACCTGCCTTTGGCCCATATCCCTTATTTTAGTTGTTAACAAAAATGTATCTATCTGAGATTTAAAATTAGCAACTGATCTAGCATCAATTGTTGTTCGTGGAAGAGTTTCATTCCTCTACCACCCTCTGTGCATTGAAATTATTCCTATCATCCCTCCTAAATGATCTGGTCCTAATTTTAAGAATCTCTGATCAGATGACATAGTTTATCTTTATCTACCCTGTGTGTTCCTGTTAACATCGTGAAAACCTCAATCAGATCACCACTTAACCTTCTAAATTCTAAAGAAAACAGGTCCATAGATTATCATAGAATTTACAGTGCAGAAGGAGGCCATTCGGCTCATCGAGTCTGCACCGGCTCTTGGAAAGAGTACCCTATCCAAGGTCAACACCGCCACCCTATCCCCATAACCCAGTAACCCCACCCAACACTAAGGGCAATTTTGGACACTAAGGGCAATTTATCATGGCCAATCCACCTAACCCGCACATCTTTGGACTGTGGGAGGAAACCGGAGCACCCGGAGGAAACCCACGCACACACGGGGAGGATGTGCAGACTCCGCACAGACAGTGACCCAAGCTGGAATCGAACCTGGGACCCTGGAGCTGTGAAGCAATTGTGCTATCCACAAGGCTACCGTGCTGTCCATCTTGTATAGTTCCTCCTCATAACTTAACCCCTGAAGTCCAGGTATCATTCTTGTAAACCTACATTGCACTCCCTCCAAGGCCAAAATATCCTTCCTAAGGTGTGCTGCCCAGATCTGCTCCTGGGGTCTAACCAGGGTTTTGTAAAGCTGCAACATAACTTCTGTGCCTTAAAGTCCAGTTCTCTAGATATAAAGGACAGCATTCCATTAGCCTTCTTGATTACTTTCTACACTTATTCGTGATATTTTAAAGATCTCTGTACCTGAATCCCCAGGACTCTTTGGATATCCACTGAATTTAGCTTTATACCATCTAGAAAGTACCCTGCTCTATCCTTTTTTGGTCCAAAATGGATAACCTCACACTTGTTTACATTGAATTCCGTCTGCCACAGTTTTAGCCCATTTGCCTAGTCTATCAATATCTCTTTGTAATTTTATGCTGTCACCTACTGCTGCATTTTTCAAAGTCAGGGGCACGACCCGCGCGTGGGTTGTGGGCAGGTGTCACGAGGGTCGCAGAGTGATTGGTCCCGCCATTCCCATGATGGTTCCGAGCCCGGGAGAAACGCCCTACAGCTGCTATCAGCTTTTACATCAAGAATTGGGGCAGCTGGCGCCTTTTAAATGGAGGTACATTACACTGTGTGGAGTCTTACGGTCAGAAGCGGCAACAGAGAGCAGGTAAAGTACCCTGCATGTAGAAATGATGAGGATCGCCATCCAGGTACGTGCTTTTGCTGCCAAAGCAGGGAGCATAGTTGTTTTGATTTTGCAGCTGCTGGCAAGCAAGGCAAGTGAACTGTGAAGATCAATGTGGTTTTCTTAAAAGTAAGAGACGGCCAGGGACTCAAATAGGCAGTTTACCTATTGGACAGTATCTCACAACAGAATCTGCTGGAGAAAGCTGCTCAGGGGAATCCGGGGCAGCACAGAGCAGTACAGAGCAGTGGTAATGTTAGAGCTCCAGGGCCTCTGGTTAACTGCGCTGAAAAAAGAAACTTAACTCGGAACAAAGAAGTATAAAGATGATTTTATGAGGTATGGGTGGCATGGTGGCACAGTGGTTAGCACTGCTGCCTATGGCGCTGAGGACCCAGGTTCGATCCTGGCCTCGGGTCACTGTCCGTGTGGAGTTTGCACATTCTCCCCGTGTCTGCAGGTTAGGTGGATTGGCCATGCTAAATTGCCCCTTAATTGGAAAAAAAGATAATTGGGTACTCTAAATTTATTTTTTAAAAGATCTATTAATATATGGTTTTGTCAATTCTGACAATGCAAATAAGGAGGCAAAGCCCATATGCGTTATATGCAGGGAAGTACTGGCAAATGAGAGAAGTTTCAGAATTTGAAAGAGAAGTAGTGTGTGAAAAAGCTATTTGCAGGGTGAGACCACGGGGTCAGTTATTAACTTAGAGCTGACTCCAAATTAAAAGACTCCCCTGCTGTAGCTTACTGGTAATACTTCATTAGAAACGCACCAAGAGCCCTCGAGGCTGTCAGCATTCTGGTGTAGCATCTCCCAGGACTATCCAGCGCTGAGTAAAATAAGCATTTTGTTTCAATTGCTCTTCACAACGACCTACATGTGTGAGTTTGGATTTTCAGTTATCATACAAATGAAGACGGCACAAAGGAACTGGTTGAAGTCTGCAACTGATATGCACATTTTTCTCTGCTCCTTTGAACCTGGTTCAAGTGAGGTTGTGGGAACAAAAGATGCTGCCCTTGTGCATTAAATGGTAAGCGAACATGGTGTGTGTCGTAAAGGTCGGTTAGTGTGTGCCGCAAAGGTCGGTCGGTATGTGTCGTGAAGGTTGGACAGCAAGGCTCACAAAGGTCAGCCAGCGTGGGTCCAGAAGGTTGGCTGGTTGCCAAAAGTGAGGTCCGGTTAAAAAAAAGTTTGAAAAACACTGAGCTATAATCCATGGTTTACAAGGGAAATTAGAGATAGTAATGTGGAAAATTGCCCAGCTGTGTCCTGTACACAGGCAACAGGACAAATGCAGCCCAGCCAATTACCACCCTATCAGTCTACCCTCCATCATCAGCAAAGTGATGGAGGGAGTCATCAACAGTGTTATCAAGCTGCACTTACTCAGCAATAAACTGCTCATGGACGCTCAGTTTGATTTCCGCCAGAGTCACTCAGCTCCTGACCTCATTACAGCCTTGGTTCAAACATGGAAAAAAGAGCTGAATGCCAGAGGTGAGGTGAGAGTGACTGCCCTTGGCATCAAGGCAGCATTTGACCAAGTATTGCATCAAGGAGCCCTAGTTAAACTGGAGTCAATGAGAACCAGAGGGGAAACTCTCTGCTGATTGGAATCAGACCTGACACAAAAGAAGATGGTTGTGGTGGTTGGAGGTCAAACATCTCAACTCCAGGACATCACTGCAGGAGTTCCTCAGGGTAGTGTCCTAGACCCAACCATTAATGACTTCATCAATGACCTACCTTCCATTATAAGGTCAGAAGTGCGGATGTTTGTGGATGACTGCACAATGTTCAGCATCATTCGCGACTCCTCAGATAATGAAGCAGACCCTGTCCAACTGCAGCAGAACAGGAGGATAACCAGGCTTGGGCTGACAAGTGGCAAGTTACATTCGTGCAACACAAGTGCCAGGCAATAACCATCTCCTACAAGAGAGGATCTAACCATCGCCCCTTGACATTCAATGGCATAACCATCGCTGAATCCCCCACATCCTGGGGGTTACCATTGATCAGAAAATGAACTGGACTAGCCACATTAATATTGTGGCTACAAGGGCATTGCAAAGGCTAGGAATCCTACGGCGAGTAACTTATATCGTGACCCCCCAAAGCCTGTCCACCATCTACAAGGCACAAGTCAGGAGTATATTGGAATACTCTCCACTTGCCTGGATGAGTGCAGCTCCAACAACGCTGAAGAAGCTCGGCACCATCCAGGACAAAGCAGCCCGCTTGATTGCTCCTCCTTCCACAAACATTCAAACCCTCCACCATTGACGATCAGTGGCAGCCATGTGCACCATCTATAAGACGCACTGCAGAATCTCACCAAGGTTCCTTGGAGAGCACCTTCCAAACCTACGACCATCACCATCTAGAAGGACAAGAGCAGCAGATACCTGGGAACCCCACCACCTGGAGGTTCCCCTCAAAGGCACTCACCACAATGGTGAGCACTGTTGCTTCACAGCGCCAAGGAACTGGGTTTGATTCCCAGCTTGGTCACTGTCTGTGCAGAGTTTGAACGTTCTCCCCGTGTCTACATGGGTTTCCTCCGGGTGCTCCGGTTTCCTCCCACAAGTCCAGAAAGACGTGCTCGTTAGATGAATTCTCCCTTGGTCTACCAGAACAGGCGCCGTAGTGTAGCGACTAGGGGATTTTTGAAGTAACTTCATTGCAGTGTTAATGTAAGCTTACTTGTGACACTAATAAAGATTATTATTAGTACTTGGAAATATATTGCTGTTCCTTCACTGTCGTTGGGACAAGATCCTGGAACACACTTCCTAACAGCAAAGCAGGTGTACCTACACCTCAAGGACTGCAGCGATTCAAGAAGGCAACTTACCACCACCTTCTGAAGGGCAACTAGGGATGTGCAATAACCAGCAATGCCTACATCCCATAAATTAATTTTTTAAATTCGATCCAAGAAAGAAGCATTCAAATTGGCCAAGAAAAACAACAGATTTGGGGCTTGAGAGCAGGTTAGAATTCAGGAAAGGAGGAGAAAGGGATTGATTAAGAAGTGGAAAATAGAGTACGAGAGTAAGTTTGCAGGGAGCATAAAAGCTAACTGTAAAAGTTTCTGAAGGTATGTGAAGAGAATAAGATTGATGAAGACAAGTGTAGATACCATACAGCCAAAAAAGAGGGAAATGTATATTAGGGGACAAAGAAATGGCTGAGCAACAAAACACATGTTTTGTCTTCCCAAATGAGGACACAAATCAGCTACCAGAAATGTTGGGAAAGCCGGGTTTAGTGAGAGGGAAGAACTGAAGGAGTTCAATATTAGTAGAGAAATGGTGTTGGGGAAATTGATGTGATTGAAGGCTATAAATCCCTAGGGCCTGATGATCTACATCCCAGAGTACTGAAGGAAGTGGGCTGTAGAAATAGTGGATGCATTGGTGGCCATCTTCCAGGATTCTATAGACGCTGGAACAGTTCCTGCAGACTGGATGGTAGCAAATGTAACTTCACTATTTAAACATGGAGGTAGAGAGAAAACAGGGAATTATGGACCAGTAAGTCTGACATCAGTAGTGGGGAAAACTCTAGAATCCATTAGCAAAGATTTTATAGCAGCGTACTTAGAAAATAGTGGCAGGATCGGACAGGGTCAGCATGGATTTATGAAGGAGAAATCATGCTTGACAAATCTACTGGAATTCTTCGAGGATGTAGCTCATAGAGTTGGCGAGGAGGAGCCAGTGGATGTGGTATATTTGGACTTTCAGAAGACTTTTGACAAATTTCCGCATAAGTTCCTCATTTGTGAAGACAGAACCAAAGTATATGTTTTGTTTCTCAGCCATTTCTTTGTCCCCTAATATACATTTCCCTCTTTTTGGGGAAAAATTAAACCACATGGGATTAGGGGTATTGAGATGGACAGAAAACTGGTTGGCAGACAGGAAACAAAGAGTAGGAATTAACGGGTCTTTTCCAAATTGGCAGACAGTATCTAGTGGAGCACTGGATCGGTGCTAGGACCTCAGCTATTCACAATATATATTAATGTTTTAGATAAGGGAACAAAAAGTAATATCTCCAAATTTGCAGATGACACCAAGTTGTGTGGGAGGGTGAGCTGTGAGGAGGATGCAAAATCATTCAGTGTGATTTGGACAAGTTGAGTGAGTGGGCAAATGAATGACAGATGCAGTATAATTTGGAGAAATGTGAGGCTATCCACTTTGGTAGCAAAAATATGCAGGCAGAATATTATTTGAATGGCCATAAATTAGGAGAGGGGAACGTGCAACGAAACCTGGGTGTCCTCATGCACCAGTCACTGAAGTTAAGCATGCAGGTACAGCAGGTGGAAAAGAAGGCAAATGGTATGTCAGCCTTCATCGAGAGAGGATTCGAGTACAGGAGCAGAGATGCCTTGCTGCAATTATACAGGTGAGGCCAAACCTGAAATACTGTGTGCAGTTTCGATCTCCTTATCTGGGGAAGGATGTCCTTGCTGAGAGGGAATGCAGCGAAGGTTTACCAGAGTGATTCCTGGGATGGCGGGACTGATTTATGAGGAGAGATTGAATCAGTTAGGATTGTATTTGCTGGAATTCAGAAAGATAAGGGGGGGATCTCATAAAAACCTATAAAATTCTAACAGATGTAGGAAGGATGGGCTTCCTGTGCCAAAAATATTAATGAAACGTTGATCTTTGTCTCAAAGAGGCTGGATTACACAAGGTGGAAGTTACATGCATCACTTATTGTTACAGGCAGGGGAGAAATGACAGGATGATATCACCTTTCCATAAGACCATAAGACCATAAGACGTAGGAGTGGAAGTAAGGCCGTTCGGCCCATCGAATCCACTCCACCATTCAATCATGGCTGATTTCAACTCCATTTACCCGCTCTCTCTCCATAGCCCTTAATTCCTCGAGAAATCAAGAATTTATCAACTTCTGTCTTAAAGACACTCAACGTCCCGGCCTCCGCCGCCCTCTGTGGCAATGAATTCCACAGACCCACCACTCTCTGGCTGAAGAAATTTCTCCTCATCTCTGTTCTAAAGTGACTCCCTTTTATTCTAAGGCTGTGCCCCCGGGTCCTAGTCTCCCTTGCTAATGGAAACAACTTCCCTACGTCCACCCTATCTAAGCCATTCATTATCTTGTAAGTTTCTATTAGATCTCCCCTCAACCTCCTAAACTCCAATGAATATAATCCCAGGATCCTCAGACGTTCATCGTATGTTAGGCCTACCATTCCTTCTTGACGAACCCACGAGATATGTATCAAAGAATTTTAACCCCCTTTGGTGCTGTGACACTCAAGAGCAGACGCAAGACAGGTTTTCTTGCAAGTTTAAAAAAGGAAAGAATAGATATTTATTTTCAACATCTTTAATCCTTATAAATTCTGAAAAAATCAGATTGGCAGTAATAGCCTGCATGACGTGATCTTAGAAGGTTTTTGAGATAGTTCCTTAGAACAGCATGTTCTGAAACCAACCAGAGAGCACATTATTTTAGACTTAGTATTGTGCCATGTGATAGGATTAATTAATGACTTCAGAGTAAAGGCACCCCAAGGTAGCAGCAACCATAATATGATTGAATTTTACATCTAGTTTGAAAAGAAGCAGAGTCTAAAACTAGCATTATAAATTTAAATAAGGGTAACCAATTGGGCATGAAAGCTAAGCCGGGTCAAGTAAACTAGGACAT
Organism: Scyliorhinus torazame; assembly: GCF_047496885.1. Lineage (NCBI taxonomy): Eukaryota > Metazoa > Chordata > Chondrichthyes > Carcharhiniformes > Scyliorhinidae > Scyliorhinus > Scyliorhinus torazame. Next base: position 75,435,207 of record NC_092719.1, read on the forward strand.
TAGACTAGAGAATAGATCATTAGAAATACAGTGCCAGACATTTAAAGATATATTTCAGAATACTCAGAAATATGTATATTCATACGGTAAAGAATAATCCTAAAGGGAGGAACAACCACCCATGGTTAACAAAAGAAGATAAGGAAAGTTTATAACTTAAGGAAAGTGCATATCACTGTGCAGAGATGAATGACTGGCCAGATGATTGGTGGTTAGAATATAAAGAATACCAGGGAATGACAAACAGGTTAATCAGGAGAAAGAAATGAGAGTATGAAAGAAAGCTAGCTAGAAATGTAAAAAACAGATGGTAAGAATTTCTCCAGTATTTAGCAGGAAAAGAGTAAGCAACGGGAGTGTTGGTCCTCCAGAGAGCGATAATGGGGAGTTAATAGTAGATAATAAGGAAATGGCAGATGAAATTAACAAATATTTTGCTTCCATCTTCACTACAGAGTATATATGTAAATTTCCAGGCTAGCTGTAAATCAGGAGGTGGAAAGGGTGGGGAGGGGATCTTGGTGAAATAAATGCATAAATGGGTCTTTGTCTGATTGGCGGGATGTGTTAAGTGGAGTCCCATAGGCGTCTGTGCTGGGGCGTCAACCTTTTGCAATTTACATCAATGACTTAGATGAAGAGGGCAAAGACATGACAGCTAATTTTTCAGTTGACACAATGATAGGTCGGAAAGTGTTGTAAAGAAGGCATAAGGAGTTTATAGATGAATATAGGAATTTCAGATGTATTTTATTATATGTATTTGGTGCAGTAAGTGTTGAAAGCCTGGGTTAGTTTGTGTATGACTAATTAATCCTATCACATGGCACAATACTAAGTCTAAAATAAAATAAACACCGGAATCTTTAAAATTCCTGGTTTTCAAGACAGCAAAGTTTGGGCTGTTGGATTTTTGTTTATATTAAGAGGGTTCACTGCGGAGTAGTTAATTGGAGACATTGTGTTCAGTTTAACAAGGTGATGTAATTAATGGGAGGAGCCAGGGGTTGAAACAGTCAGGTGTTGAGGCAAAGTTTAGTTGTGGCTGCAAGACAAGCTGAGAAGTTTCTGAAGAAATACAGTCAAAGATTCTGCATTCTTCTGACAGGATTCAAGTCACGGTAGCATTGTGGATAGCACAATTGCTTCACAGCTCCAGGGTCCCAGGTTCGATTCCGGCTTGGGTCACTGTCTGTGCGGAGTCTGCACATCCTCCTCGTGTCTGCGTGGGTTTCCTCCGGGTGCCCCGGTTTCCACCCACAGTCCAAAGATGTGCAGGTTAGGTGGATTGGCCATGATAAATTGCCCTTAGTGTCCAAAATTAAAATAAAATACTGGGGTTTCTGTCCAGTATCCTCGCCACTGTTAGGGTCTGCTCTGGCATTGTAAGAAAATAGATAGACTGAGTGAGTGGGCTAATATCTGTCAGATGGCACTATAATATGGGAAAAGGGAAAGAAAATATGAGGTTGCTCACTTTGGCAGGAAGGATAAATAAGCAGAATATTACTTAAAAGGAAAAGGACTGCCGAATGCTGAGGATATGGGTGTTCTCATGCAAGTTTCACAAAAAGTTAGTATACAGTTACAGAAACAATAAAGAAAGCTCATGGAATGCTGTCCTTTATTACGAGAGAAAGTGAACATTAAATGAAGGATGTTATGCTTCAGTAATACAGGGCATTAGAGACACCACGGGCGGGATTCTCCGCAATCGGCGCGATGTCCGCCGACCGGCGCCAAAACCGGCGCAAATCAGTCCAGCATCGCGCCGCCCCAAAGGTGCGGAATTCTCCGCATCTTGAGGGGCCGAGCCCTCAACTTGAGGGGCTATGCCCGCGCCGGACTGATTTCCGCCCCGGCAGCTGGAAGGAAAGGCCTTTGGTGCCCCGCCAGCTGGCGCGGAAATGACTTTGCCGTGCGGCGCATACGCGGGAACGTCAGCGGCCGCTCACGGCATCCCCGCGCATGCGCAGTGGAGGGGGTCTCTCCCACCTCCGCCATAGTGGAGACCATGGCGAAGGCGGAAGGAAAGGAGTGCCCCCACGGCACAGGCCCGGCCACGGATCGGTGGGCCCCGATTGCGGGCCAGGCCACCGTGGGGGCACCCCCCGGGGCCAGATCGCTCCGCGCCCCCCCCCCCCAGGACCCCGGAGCCCACACGCGCCGCCTTGTCCCGCCGTTCAAAAGGTGGTTTGATTCTTGCCGGCAGGACAGGCATCCCAGCAGCGGGACTTCGGCCCATCGCGGGCTGGAGAATCGCAGGGGGGGGCCCGCCAACCGGCGCGGCGCGATTCTCACCCCCGCCGAATATCCGGTGCCGGAGAATTCGGCAACCGGCGGGGGCGGGATTCACGCCAGCCCCCGGCGATTCTCCGACCCGGCGGGGGGTCGGAGAATCTCGCCCCACATCTTGAATACTGTGTGCAGTTTTGGTCTCCTTATTTAAGGATGTAAATGTGTTAGAGGCAGTTCAGAGGAGATTTACCAGATTGATGCCTGGAATGAGTGGGTTGTCATATGGGAATAGGTTGGAATGGCTGTGCTTGTCTCCACTAGAGTTTAGAAGAGTGAGAGGTGACTTGTTTGAAATATATAAGATCGTGAATGATCTTGACAAGGCAGAAGCAGAAATGATGATTTCCCCCTTGTAATCCAGAGACCCAGGCAATGCTCTGGTGACCAGGGTTCAAATCCTACCATGGCAGATGTGAAATTTGAGTTCAATGGAAAAAATATCTGAAATTATAAAGGAACGATGACCATGATACCATTGTTGATTGTTGTTAAAAACCCATCTGGGGTGGCACTGCGGTACAGTGGTTCGCACTGCTGCCTACAGCGCTGAGGACCCGGGTTCGATATGAGCCCTGGGTCACTGGGTGGAGTTTGCACATTCTCCCCGTGTCTGCGTGGGTTTCATTCCCACAACCCAAAGATATGCAGGTTCGGTGGACTGGCCACGCTAAATTGGAAAAAAATAATTAGGACTCTAAATTTATATTTTTTAAAACGCATCTGGTTCACGAATGTACTTTAAGGAAGGTAATCTGCCATCCTTACCTGGCCTGGCCGACATGTGACTCCAGATCCACAACAATGTGCCTGTATTTTAATTGTCCTCTGAAATGGCCTAGAAAGCCAATCAGTTCAGCGTTAATTAAGGATGGGTAGTGTTATGGGCGAGGTGTTTTCAGAACCCCAAGAAATGTATCATGGAGTTCAATCAACCTCCCACTTTAATGTATTTGTTGCTTTTCCTAGCACACAACTTTTTCCTTAGGTGTGGGATTACAATTATGGACACGTGGGTTTTTAAACACAAAACAATGTTTATTTCATGAACTCAACTTAACATCTTAAATAACCATTGGATCGCTTAACACCCCTTACTTTAAAGATAACTCCAAAAATATTGCAAAGGTAAATAATTCCTCAAAATGTTCCTTCAAACTTCCAAGAGACTTAACACCTTTAAACAGAATCACATCAGGTTAAAGGCTTTACTACTATGAGTTTAAATCACCCAAATGATCCAGAGATAGTCTTTCATGGCAGACATCACAGCAAATCCAGCTCACTGCAAAACACAGACACTCCCCAAGCTCTTTTCCTCCAAACTGCAGCTCTCTGGAAACACACAGACACACACAAGCTGCTTTTTCAAACTGAAACCTCAAAATGGCTGATCTAAAGCCCAGCTCCACCCACCCTCTGACATCACTGTTTTCTTAAAGGTACATTGCTTAAACACAAAACAATGTTTATTCAATGAACTCAACTTAACATCTTAAATAAACATTGGATCTCTTAACACCCCTTACTTTAAAGATAACTCTGAAAATATTGCAACAGTAAATAATTCCTCAAATTATGTCTTATAGGTACTCTCACATGACACCTCCCCCCAAGAAAAAAAAATAAACCATCACCTTCAAGATGGTTTCATTTTTCATTTTTGCACCATCCACTAAGAAATGTACATAGTAAATATACCTTTTTGTTTATTTTTTAAAAAACAACACATGCAAACAGGTATAATAATAGAGTCCATTTTTCTTTGTTCTTCTTCCTCCAACCAAAATCCTTCTCGATTGACAGTCTCTTTGAACAAAGTCTCTGCACGATCCATCCATTCCTCTACTCCTCGGTATTTATCTTTAGAATCAGATACTTTAGTTCAATCTGACCACAGAGTCCCTTGCAATTCTCCAATAGAGGAGCATTGGTGATCACAGCTTTCAGGCAGTCAATTGCCTGTTGAAAGTCTGCTGTCCATTGAAATTTTTTAGGTTTCTTTAGCAAGTCCATCAGTGGAGTAATCAGGCCACAAAACTTTTGCACAATGGTTCGATCAAATTCATTCATGTTAAGAGATTGCATTGCCTCCCTTCGTCTTGAGGGTATTGGAAACTCATCAAGGAAAGTGATTTGGGCTTCTCCAAATTCACTTTTGGCTAGGTTCATCACCAAACCCGCCACCTGAAGTCAATCGAAGAACTCCATATGATGTTTTAAATATTCTTTCCATGTCTGGAAGTTGGAAATAAAAGCAGATTGTCCCACTTTCTCTATGCAATCCTTCAATGGTGGGACCAGATAAGAGTCCGTTCTTGTAACTGCATTCACCTTTCTATAGTCCACAGACAACCATTGGGTACAGTCTGGTTTAGGTACCATCACTATGGGTGAGCTCCATTGGCTGCAACCCACTTAAATTATGCCATTTTTAAGCATACTCTCAATCTCTCTGTTAACCTGTGCCAATTTTAAAGGATTAAGTCTATATGGATGATGTTTGATAGGAACAGCATTTCCCACATCTACATCATGTATAGCCATTTTAGTACTTCCCAATTTATCTCTACAAACTTGCCCATGTGATATCAATAACTCTTTCAGGTCAGTTTGTTTTTCCTCTGGAAGGTAACTTAACAATTCATCCCAATTTTTTAGAACATCCTCATTATCCAATTTAATTTGAGGTATGTCAAATTCACAGTCATCTGGATTTGGTTCATCACTTTGAGTTAGAATCATTAAAACCTCCTTTTTCTCTCCTTCCCTTTCAAAGTACCTTTTAAGCATATTCACATGACACACTCGGTGAGTCTTCCGTCTATCTGGTGTTTTTACCACATAATTCACCTCACTTAATTTCCTTTCAATCTGATACAGTCCACAAAACGTAGCTTTTAAAGGATCACCTACCACTGGTAACAGCACTAAAACTTTATCCCCACTGGCAAAACTACGAACTTTGGATTTCTTGTCCGCTACCCGTTTCATCACATTTTGTGCGTCTTTCAAATGTTGTCTAGCCAATTCACCTGCTCTATTTAATCATTCCCTAAAATTTGACACGTAATCCAATAGTGTAATTTCTGATTTCTCACCCACCAATTTTTCCTTAATCAATTTAAGTGGTCCTCTTACCTCATGGCCAAAAATTAGTTCAAAAGGACTAAATTTGGTAGACTCATTAGGTGCATCTCGAATTGCAAACAATACGAATGGAATTCCTTTATCCCAATCCTCTGGATAATCTTGACAATACGCCCTCAACATTGTCTTTAATGTCTGATGCCACCTTTCTAACGCTCCCTGCGATTCTGGATGGTACGCAGTTGATTTAAATTGTTTTATTCCTAAGCTATCCATAACTTCTTTGAATAACTTTGAAGTAAAATTTGATCCTTGATCCGATTGAATTTCTGTGGGTAGTCCACATCTAGTAAAGAATTTAAGTAACTCCTCCACAATCCTTTTAGCTGTAATATTACGTACTGGAATGGCCTCTGGAAACCTAGTAGACACATCCATTATAATCAAAAGATATTGATTCCCACTTTTTGTTTTAGGAAGCGGTTCCACACAATCAATTATGACCCTCGTAAAAGGTTCCTCAAATGCTGGAATGGGTATTAAGGGTGCTGGTTTTATCACTGCTTGAGGTTTCCCTATCACTTGACATGTGTGACATGATTGACAACATTTAACTACATCTTTATGTAGTCCAGGCCAATAAAAATGTTTCTGGATTTTAGCTTGAATTTTCCTTATTCCCAAATGACCTCCCACTGGTACCTCATGTGCAACTCGCAACACTTCCTTTCTATACCCTACCGGCAATACTACTTGATGAACCTCTGCCCACTTTTAATCCGCCTGCATATGTAAAGGTCTGCATTTTCTCATCAAGACATCACTTTTACGGTAATAATACTCTGGTATCCACTCAGATTCCTCTTCCGTATATGCTTTCTGATACATCCGTTTTATTTCTACATCTTTCTGTTGTAACTCCGCCAATTTTCCTGAACTAAAAATATCCGCCTCGTCCTCCACCTGTTCTTGTTCTTTTTCAACCATCTGATCAAAAATCGTTTCTGATAATTGCACTTCAACTTCATCTTCACTCTTTGATTTCTCCTCGTCTTAACCTGTGACTTTGTGACCTTGTTACTACACAGTCCGGAAAAATTCCAGGATATTCGTCCTTCAACACTTCAGTTGTCTGATTTTGCACTGGCTTATCAACCACAGTAGGCATCACTCCCACCTGCGATCCAGCTATATCATTACCCAAGATAAATTGTATTCCTGGACAAGATAGTTTTTCGATTACTCCTACTACCACTTCACCACTCTTCACTGGACTTTCCAACCTTACCTTATATAATTGAACACTACTCCTCTCACCCTGAATTCCACATATTACCACCCTTTCTGGCAACATTCTTCCCAGACTACATAACTCCTCATCTCTTACCATTAAAGATTGACTAGCTCCCGTATCTCTTAAAATTGTGACTTCATTACCTGCTCCTCCTGATACACATGAGTAAACTTTACCCACACAGGTAAATTCTTTAAATACATCTGGCACCTTCTTAACAATTACTTCTTGAACAGGCTGTACAATCGTTTGCACCTCCTTCGCTTCCCTTGGGCTTTCCTTTACCACTCTAACAAACCCCACTGTCTTATCCTGTTTTACCACATCAGCCTTCCCAGTGCTTTTCTTCAACCACCAACACTGTGACTTTACGTGGCCTAGTTTATTACAGTGAAAACATCTGAAACTTTTTATTTCTTTTCCACCCTCCTGGGTTTCTTTTTTAATCTGAGGTACACTCTCTTTATTGTCTCCCATCAGATCACCTTTACCTTTACCACTTGAGTATTTCTCATGTCCCCAGTTTCTATCCCTCACGGCTGAAACTGATGTCGGAAACCAATCTTTGATTTATGAACTAATTCACAATCATGTGCCATTTCTGCTGCTAATCTCGCAGTTTTAACCCTCTGTCCTTCCACATGAGTTCTCACTACATCAGGAATTGAATTTTTAAACTCCTCCAAAAGTATAATTTCTTTGAGAGCTTCATACATTTGGTCTATTTTCAAAGCCCTTATTCACCTACCACAATTACTCTGTTTGAGCCTTTCAATCTCCATGTATGTTTGAGCAAATTCCTTCCTTAAAGTTCTAAACCTTTGTCTATAAGCTTCAGGCACTAGCTCATATGCACTTAAGATGGATTTCTTCACCTCCTCATACGTTCCAGATACCTCCTCCGGTAGTGATGCAAACACTTCACTAGCCCTACCTACCAGCTTTGTTTGAATCAGTAATACCCACATGTCCTGTGGCCATTGCATTTGTTTAGCTACCTTCTCAAATGAAATGAAAAAGGCTTCTACCTCCTTCTCGTCAAACCTTGGCAATGATTGGACATATTTAAATAGATCCCCGCCACGTCTTCGACTATGACGCTCTGTCTCATTATTCTCATCCATCTCCTCCAACTGTACGTGTCCCTTTTCGTCTGCCAATTTTAACTGATTTTCATGTTTCAGAGCCATTTTCCGAAGTTCAAACTCTCTCTCTTTTTCCCTTTCCTCTCTATCTCTTTCTTTGTTTCTTTCTTCGCTCTCCTTTTCTTTTTCCTCTCTATCTCTTTCATATTCCAGCTCCTTTAATTGTTTCTCATGTTCCATTTGTTTAATTTGCAACTGAATTTTTGCCATTTCCCATGAGTCAAACTCTATCTCAGGCAACTTTAAATGCTTAGCCACCGCCATAATTACCTCACCTTTTCGCATTTTGTCAGGTAATGTTAACTGCAATGTTTTTGCCAGACCCAACAGTCTGCTTTTCGTCTCTGTCCGTAAAGTACTGCGTGTGACAGTCTCCACCCCCAAAAACTTCTGAGCCTCTGAAAAAGCCATTTTCCACAACACACTTCCCACTTAAACTAAAATACCACACCGGAAAAGCAACAATCCTTCACTGTCTTTAAGTTCACAAAAGCCAATCCAATAGATAGACTTTTATCCCCCTCGAGCCCCCAATTGTTATGGGAGAGGTGTTTTCAGAACCCCAAAATGTATCATGAAGTTCAATCAACCTCCCCCTCTAATGTATTTGTTGCTTTTCCTAGCACACGGCTTATTTCCTATGTGTGGGATTACAATTATGGACAGGTGGGTTTTTAAACACAAAACAATGTTTATTCCATGAACTCAACTTAACATCTTAAATAACCATTGGATCTCTTAACACCCCTTACTTCAAAGATAACTCCGAAAATATTGCAAAGGTAAATAATTCCTCAAAATGTTCCTTCAAACTTCCAAGAGACTTAACACCTTTAAACAGAATCACATCAGGTTAAAGGCTTTACTATTATGAGTTTAAATCATCCAAATGATCCAGAAATAGTCTTTCATGGCAGACATCACAGCAAATCCAGCTCACTGCAAAACACAGACACTCCCAAAGCTCTTTTCCTCCAAACCGCAGCTCTCTGGAAACACACAGTCACACACAAGCTGCTTTTTCAAACTGAAACCTCAAAATGGCTGATCTAAAGCCCAGCTCCACCCACTCTCTGACATCACTGTTTTCTTAAAGGTACATTGCTTAAACATCCATGTCTTAAAGGTACTCTCACGTGACAGTAGCAAATGCTGGCCCAGCCAGCAAAGTCCACATCCCATGAAATAATTTTATAAAGTTTTTTTTTCATTTAGAGTACCCAATTATTTTTCTTTTCCAATTCAGGGGCAATTTAGTGTGGCCAATCCACCTAACCTGCACATCTTTGTGTTGTGGGGGTGAAACTCACACAGACATGGGGAGAATGTGCAAACTCCACACCGACAGTGACCCAGGGCCGGGATTCGAACACGGGTCCTCAGCGCCACAGTCCCAGTGCTAACCACTGCGCCACATGCCGCCATAATTTTATAAAGTTGACCACAGTATTGATACCCATTGGCCACAAAGGTTGACGCAATAATGAAGTTTGATTCTTGTCACAGAATAATTCTTGTTTAAACCCATTTTTTGAAGTTACATTCTGCAGACTATCAAGAAGCGATTTCAATGGTTATTATATCAAAAATTCAAGAATGGCAATAAGCCATTACCTGTTCTGATTGGTTTCCTTTACCCTGACAGACATCATCTCATCATTATCCAATAAATAGTTAGCCATATTGTGTACTGGCCTCTGTGGGTATTGAGACATTAGTAGCTGTTAATCCCACAGGAGAGATCTGTTGCATTTTTAATGTCTTCCCAGGAGTGTGTCAAAAGGCTGTTTATATTTTAATGTTCTGTCTAGACAAGCAGTCTACTTCCAACCTCGGGAATGTTCGTGTATATTTGCAGACAAAGAGGGAGATCACCTGCCCCTCCCACGCCCCTTTCCCTTGAGTCCATCTTGTTTTGACGCAGGCTGTCCATGGTGTTTTTAAAAAGTAAAGCTTTAATTTTTCCATAAATATATGGGCATAACTCTGTGGATGAGACAAGTACAGCGCTTTGGTCAGACCCCCATCTGGATTCAATTCTTGACACCGCACCTCAGAGGGGTATATCGACCTTCGACGAGAGCAGCACTAATTCGCTGGAATGATAACGTTAAAGCAATAAATTATGAGGACAGATTGCAGGAAATAGACTTGCATTCCCTTGGGTCTATAGATGCTTGATGGGTTGATCCAATTGAAGTTTTTAAACAGATTTAAAAGTTTTGATATGGTAGAGGCAGAGAAATTATATTCTTCGGAAGGGGAATTCAGATCCTTTCATGTGTAAATAATACCAACTCGACAAACAGAGCTTCAGGCTGACAGTAACGCATATCCCACATGAAATGTTTGTGACGCCCTCTACTCTCCCACCTGGATGGTGGTACCGTCTTAAAATTAGAGCAAAACTATTTATCATAGAACCCCTACAGTGCAGACGGAGGCCATTTGGCCCATCGAGTCTGTATTGACGCTCTGAAAGAACATTTGAAATAGGCCCACTACATCGCCCTATCCCCGCAACCCCGCCCATGGCCAATCCATCTAAACAGCACATCTTTGGACTGTGGAGGGAAGGCAGGGGGGAAACCCATGCAGCCACGGGGACAACGTGAAAACTCCACACAGACAGTGACCCAAGGTCGGAATCAAACCCGGTCCCTGGCGCTGTGAGGTAGCAATGCTACCCACTGTGCCCCCTGCTGCTTAGATCAAGTGAATTATAAGGCACCTTTTCACACACAGTCTATGGGTTGAATTTTATGGCCCAGTCACGGAGGGAAAATTGGCAAGCCATTCAAAAGTCCATTGGCTTCCGCAGGAGCGAAAAATCACACTAATGGAAAAATTCTCCTTATATCTGGAACTCCCTCACCCAAAAGCTGCTGTTAGAGGCCATGTTTAGCTGGCATACAAAATAACAATTATTCTGTTGTTGTGAAACTTCTGAGGCAAATTAGTCCTTGAGATAACATTGGGGAAACTCCTTTCAGTTCTCTTCATTGAGAATATTGCTGGCTCTAAGATACATGGGCCACTAATTCATCGTAGTTCTGGAACTATCAATCTGAGGTCACAGAAGAGGCCTTGACTTGACACTGCACATGTGCCTGCAGTTTAACATCAGATAGCAGTGCCCACAAAAGAAGAGTGATTAAGCAGTGCCTAACAAAAGGCTGAATTTTACACCCACCACCCCCCCACCCCGACCTACTCTGACACTCCCCAACCATCCAAGGAGTGAGATGGCAAGGATGTGGAAGTGCTAAAATGAATACCATACCATTCCCAGTGCTTACCCACTTCGGCTGCAATTTTATCAGCCACGGGGGTGAAATCAGTTTTTTATTCCTATGCTGGGTTGAGGCTTTCATCAAGTGTCCAACTTTAACCTAGCAAACGGATGGCAGAGCTAGGGGTTTGCTTTGGTTTGAAGTCCCCTATAGCCATTGAAGGGCCCTCCCATGCCTCACAAGGTGTTCCTACACCCTGCGTTTCCCCTCCCTCACCACCCTATCTACCCCAGTCCTACACACCCTTCATTGAGGCAGCCCTGTGCCAGGAACCACCAGCTTGATGTTTTCTGATTCTTTGAATGGATTTGCATGGCGTTGGTATAAGTCACTTAAAAAAAATTATCATTTTTGTTATTGGTTTTGCATTTATAATAACATCGCAAGGAACATCACACATTAGAGAAATCTACAGGATGGGTATACGAGAAGAAAAAAAAGAAAATACTGAGGTATGTATACATGGGTAACATTTGTACAGATATGGGGTCCTATCTTTGCCCCCCAGTGATCAGTTACCACAACAGTGTATTAATTTTATATATGTTGCCTCCTGGTACTAAAACATACCAGGGGCCTGTTTGGCACCACTTGGGGATACCTTGATGCCGCTGATGTGATCGCACCCATATGCTTCCTCGCCATTTGTCCTCTCTGGCCCTTCTGCCTTGCTTACCCTGTATCCTGGTTGGTGTCTCCCGACTCCTCCTCTCCTGCCACCCATACCCTCCCCTGCACCCACCCCCCCACTCCCCCTTTCATGGGTCAAGGTCCACCCTCCTGCCCCCCCCCCATCCTTATTGTTTGCTGGTCACGAACAGGCCTTGGAACAGGCTGGTGAATTAGTTCCTCAGATCCTCGAATGGAGAATTTATTTTTCCAATTTAAGGAATTCCGCTAGATTGGACAGCCAGGCTGCAGATTTGGGCGTGCTGCTGATCTCCAGCTGAGCAGGAGTCTCCAACGGGCGATCATGGAGGCAATGGCTAAGGCTTCCACCCTTCTCACCATAAAAGTTCTGGCTGTTCCTATACCCCGAATACCGCCACTACTGGGCAAGGCTCTACCCTCACCCACACAACCTTGGACATGGTCTTGAAAAAGGCGGTCCAGTACCCGACAAGTTTGGGATAGGACCAGAACATGTGGGTGTGGTTGACTGGGCCTCCCTGGCACCGTTCACATTTGTCCTCCACCTCTGGGACGAACCCCCTCATGCGTGTTCTGATCAGGTGCGCCTGTGCACTGCCTTTCACAGCCCTGCGCCTGAGGAGGTGGAGTTTGCCCTATGCAGTGCCTCGATCCAGAGACCTCCCCCTATCTCAATGCCTAGTTCTTCCTCCCATTTCTCCCGTGTCTTGTCCAGCGGTGACCGTACCTCCTCCAGTAGTTGTCTGTACATGTTAGCACAGTTACCGTCCCCTAGCTCATCCGAGGTTAGAAGTCGTTCCAGTCGGGAATGTCATGGTAGCTGGGGAACGTTGCTGTCTCCTTGCAGAGGAAGTTCCTTCTTTGCATATACTGGAGCTCATTCCCTTTCGGGAGCTGGAAATTGTCCATCAGTTCCCAGGGTCACTACGCTGCTGTCTATGTATAGTTCCCCTATCGTCTGTACTCCTTCATCCTGTCTTCACTTTTTAAAGGCGGCATCTATTGTCATAGGAGTAAATTTATGGTTCTTGCAGATGGGGGCCATGGTGGACATTGCGACCAGACAGAAGTGGTGTCTGAGTTGATATCACGTTCTCGGCATGGCCACCACTGCTGGACTTCTTGAGTACTTGACTGGGGAGAATGGGAGTGGGGCCGAGTCCAGTGCTCAGAGCGATGTCCCCATACAGGAGTTATCCTCCGTTCTTACCCATTCCGCTCCTGGCACTTTAACCCATTCCCATACTCTTTCTACCGTAGGTGTCCAGTGGTAGAATAGGAGGATCAGAAGGGCCAGGCCCCCCATATTTGTAGGGCGCTCTTGGAGATCCGAGGGTTCATCATCACCCCCCCCCCCGTACACAACCGCCATGATTAATTTGTCTACTTCGGTGAAGAAGGCTTTAGGGATGAAGATCAGGAAAGATGTGAAATGGAAGAGGAACCTAGGCAGCACGTTCAACGTAATTGTCTGTACTCTCCCTACCAGGGAGAGTGAGTCCCACCTCTATACTTTGTGGACTTGGGAGAAGAAGGCGAACTCCTTCTCCCTCAGATGGGTAGACCTCTATGGTTACACATCCCCCCATCTGTTCCATAATGTGTTCAGTTCCCTTGCCATTGTTTCCCTGATTTTGGGGCTGGATTTGTTCATCCTTGAGTCCAGAAGACCATAAGACATAGGAGCAGAATTAGACCATTTGGCCCATCGAGTCTGCTCCGCCATTCAATCATGGCTGATATGTTTCTCATCTCCATTCTCCTGCTTTCTCCCCATAACCCCTGATTCCCTTATTCATCAAGAACCTATCTATCTCTGCCTTAAACACACTGGGCTAGATTCTTCTGCCCCACCTGCCGCAAGGACGCCACGGGCGAGACGTCGACAATGGAAAAATCCATTGACCTTGGGCGGGATTCTCCGGTCGCCAGGTGAACGAGGCCGGAGAATCCCACCTACTCTGCGATTTGGTCTCCACAGCCTTCTGTGAGAAAGAGTCCCACACATTCACCACCCTCTGGCTGAAGAAATTCCTCCTCATCTCTGTTTTAAAGGATCGTTCCTTCAGCCTGAGGCTGTGGCCTCGGGATCTAGTTTTTCCTACAAGTGGAAACGTCCTCTCCACGTCCACTCTATCTAGGCCTCTCAGTATTCTGTAAGTTTCAACAAGGTCCCCCCTCATCCTTCTAAGCTCCAATGAGTACAGGCCCAGAGTCCTCAACTGCTCCTCATATGGCAATCTCTTCATTCCAGGGATCATTCTTGTGAACCTCCTCTGGACCCTTTCCAAGGCCAGCACATCCTTCCTTAGATGTAGGGCCCTAAACTGCTCACAATACTCCAAATGTGGTCTGACCAGAGTCTTATACAGCCTCAGAAGTACATCCCTGCTCTTGCATTCTAACCCTCTCAACATGAATGCGTTTCCCTTCCTAACTGCCAACTGAACCTCCACGTTAACCATAAGAGAATCTTGAACTAGGTCTACTAAGTCCCTTTGTGCTTCTGATTTCCTAAGCCTTTTCCCATTTAGAAAATAGTCTATGCCTCCATTCTTCCTACCAAAGTGCATAACCTCACACTTTTCCAAATTGTATTCCATTTGCCATTTCTTTGCCCATTTTCCTCACCCAAGTCCTTCTGCAGAGCCCCTGCTTCCTAAATACTATCTGTCCCCCTGCATATCTGTGTATCATCTGCAAACTTAGCAACAGTGCCTTCAGTTCCTTCTTTCAGATCATTAATATATATTGTGAAAGGTTGTGGTCCCAGCACAGACCTCTGAGACACACCACTAGATGGGCTTTTTAGATGGGCGAAGACTGGATATTTTCACCGGGCTATTGAGTCCCCTGACATTCCAACTGATAATTCTGATTGGGGTGGGTAGGAGTTCTGTCCCCCCACCCTCCTGTGGGGTCAGCTATACCTTTCCCTTTATTTGTGGGCCATCCAGAATGGCCGTTGTTGTCTTCTTTGTTCTCCATGTGTGACCTGGTGAAACCAGCATTTTACCCTCCCCCTTCCCTCCTCCCACGTGATTCATCTTCGAGCCTATCTGCCCTTGCTGTCCCCCCTTCCCTGTGCCCCTGTTGCCTCCCCCCCTTGTCTCGCCCCTTCACCCCGATTTGTTGTTTTGTTCCCCCCCTTCTGCTAGGCGCTCCCTCCCTTTCGGGAGCTGTGCCGCATCCGGAAACAAGCATGCTCGCCAGTGTGGTGGCTCCCTCCTGGGAGCAGCTCCCTCAACCCAATGCTCATTCTGATCTCAATCCCCCCCCTCCCTTGTCACTTTGGTGTTACCTCTGCCATCTCCCCCCTCCCCCCCCTCACCCCAGATGGGGAAAGTGTTCAGTTCAGAGAAGGAAGAAACATTGTTAATCGTCCTTATAAGTCCGCTTTTGCTGTATTCCCAGCTCATTTTTCTGGATGAATTTGTCTGCGTCCTCCAGCATGTTTAAATAATTATTGCCATATGCTACCCAGATTCTTGCCCATCCAAACGTCTTCAGCATTCTGAACCGCACCTTGTTTTTGAAGAAAGCTGCCTTGGCCCCATTGAATTCAGCTCGGTGCTTGGCCAGGTCAGCCCCAATTTCCTTCTTTTTAAAAATCTTTTTATTGGTATTTTCAAAATTATATACATTGCCATTCGTTTTCATTTATTGTACAGTACAAAAAGGCTTCTTCTTAGGTTTTTCTATTTACAGCCTGTCGCCGTCTGGCTCAGCGGACAATCCTCCCTACCCCCCCCCCTCTTCCCCCCCCCCCCCCCGCCCCCAGCTCTCCTCTCCCTGAAACACTCCCCCCCGCCCACTCCCCCCTGATGCTTTCCCTTTTTTTAAATAATTGTTTGAAAATACAATTTTGTCCAAGTTATGGATACGGGTATATACCTTGCAAAGCAAAACACATAGAGGCTCTAGGAAATATACCCTGACGGGAGGAGTCATTCCTCCCCTCTCTTCTATTCTTTCCTTTCTCCGATCATCCAACTGGGCCATTGCTCGTTTCCCTTCTAATTTCTCTTTGCATTCTCTCGCCGTTTTCTTATCTGTTCCTCCTTCTGGCTCCCCTTTTTTGTTCACCCCCCTTCTCCCCCTTCCTCCTTTCCCCTCTTCTTCACTGCTACTCCCCATTCTTGCTTGCTGGGTTTTACTATCTCACCTTGCTCCCCCCACCCCCGGGTTCTCCCTCACTCTCCCTCTTTCTATCTTGTCCTGGCTATTTCTCCCTGGCTACTGGCTATTTATTTATTTATGTGTTGGCCACAAACAGGTCTCAGAACAGTTGGGTGAATGTCTCCCATTTTTTGTGGAAGCCCTCTTCCGACCCACAGACGGCGAATTTGATTTTCTCCATTTGGAGAAATTCCGAAAGGTCGGACAGACAGTCTGCAACTTTAGGTGGTGCTGCTGACCGCCAACCGAGCAGGATTCTACAGCAGGCGAATCAGGGAGGCAAAGGCAAGGGCGCCCGCCCTCCTCCCCATGAAGAGATCTGGCTGGTCTGATACCCCAGCCCCAGTATTCTAAAAGATGCCGATTGTATGACCCTCCCATCTACAGGACCACGTGCTTCTCACCCAGTTGAGAATTTGCTCCTTATCCTGGAATTTATGGAGTTTTGCAAAGTTTGCCCGCAGTTGTTCTCCTGCTTTGGGCCTTTGCCGGAGTGACATGTGGGCCTACCTCTAGGGGCTTGGGGAAACCTCCCCCCCCCCACCCCCCTGACCAGCTGCACAAGGTACTTGGTTGGGTTTCTGCCCTCTGAGTCCTCAGGTAGCCTGACAATTCTTAGGTTCTGTTGGCAGGGACCTTTTCTCCATTTTAAAAATAAATTTAGAGTACCCAATTCATTTTTTCCAATTAAGGGGCAATTTAGCGTGGCCAATCCACCTACCCTGCACATCTTTGGGTTGTGGGGGCGAAACCCGCACAAACACGGGGGGAATGTGCAAACTCCACACGGACAGTGACCCAGAGCCGGGATCGAACCTGGGACCTCGGCGCTTTGTGGCAGCAGTGCTAACCACTGTGCCACCGTGTTGCCCGAGGGACCTGTTCTCCTGATCTTCCGCATATCCCTGAGCGTTCTCTGGGTTGTTACCAAACTTGCAACTTCTGCTTCGAGCAAGGTGTTATGATTGCTCTGATCATGGCCACTTTCTCCAGTTCCTGCTCTGTCGCCTGCCTCCTACTCCAGTCTCTGCTCCATTCCTTCCAGTGCCACTTTGAAGGGGGCCAACGCGATTCTATGGCCGACCTCATGGCCGACATGAGGTCCCCTTTAATGCCGTTCCGGTGTTTTTGGAGCACTTGTGAGAGAAGCTCCATCCACTACTCCGTGGTGGTAGGCCGACATCCGTGTTGGCAATCCCACTCAGTTCGCCATGCTCTGCTCTGCTTTGTTCCACGTGTCTGAGGTCTGGATTTTCCTTTCCTGGCTTTGGCTCTTACTGTTTTTCTGGCTCCATGGCTGGTTTGAAGGCATTTCCTCAGGTGGTTGTTCGTTTAGGGTGAGGGTGTGGTTTTTTTTCTTGTTTTGGTGTCCGATTTACAAGTCAAAAGGGCCTAAATTGAAGTTTGCAAGGGAGAGCCACCTTTCGTGCAACTATTCAGCACATCACCACCACCGGAAGTCCCAAGTCATTAAAAAAATTAATGAGCATCCCGATTACAGGTTCCGAAACAAGCTATGTCTGATTTGCATTAATGAGCATGAATTGAGCTGAATCTTTACTTTACATCTTCCGAGAAAGAAGATGTGGTGTGAATTACGCAATTGAGTTTCAAGTAGCAATGATCATTTACACTCCAATAAATTTTGGTTATTCTAATGAGAGTGGCAGAATGGGGAATGGAAAGGGTGCATTTTCCCAGAGAGGTATCCACAGAGAATTTCCAGGCTGTTATTTGCAAATTAGTTAATTATTTTTACCCGTGAAAATGTTGCAGGATGGACGAATATGTCTGTGCAACAACAGCAAGATGATTAAAGAGCGAACTTGTGAGCGGAGAGAGGATTAAAGAATGTGTCTGAGATGGAACAGTGTGAGAAAGAGAGAGGATTAAAGAGTGAGTCTGAGAGGGAACAGTGTGAGAAAGAGAGAGGATTAAAGAGTGAGTCTGAGGGGGAACAGTGTGAGAAAGAGAGAGGATTAAAGCCTTTGTATCTCTCTCCATGTAGGAAGACACACAAAAAGCTTCCCAGAAATACTAGAAAACAAAATGGCTAGTGACCATGAGGAACAGAAATAAATTAGTATGAGTAAGAAAGTAATCCAGGAGCAATTACAGATACTGAATCTCGGTTAATCCCATGGATTTGATCATCTAAATCCCAGAATGTTGAAAGGGGTAGCTGAGGAGATGCATTGGTGGTCACCGCCAAAATTCTAGAAATTCTGGAATGCTTCCTGAAGACTCATTTTTATAAAATTTAGAATACCCAATTCATTTTTTCCAATTAAGGGACAATTTAGTGTGACCAATCCACCTACCCTGCACATCTTTGGGTTTTGGGGGTGAAACCCACGCAAACACGGGGAAAATGTGCAAACTCCACACGGACAGTGACCCAGAGCCGGGACCAAACCTGGGACTTCAGCGCCATGCGGCAGCACTGCGAATCACTGTGTCACCGTGCTGCCCACAGCTTCCTGCAGGTTCAAAGGTAGATTCAATGTTTAAGAAAGGAGAGAGAGGGAACACTGGGAATTACAGACCCGTTAATCTGACATCAGTAGTCAGGGAAATGCCAGAATCTATTGTAATGGATGTTATGATTGGGCACTTAGAAATTAATGGTAGGATTGTGGAGAAGAATGGGCATGGATCTATGAAAGGACATGATGTTAGATAAACCTGTTGGAGTTTTTAAGCAGGAAAGATAGAAGGAACCAGTGAATGTGGTGTGTGGATTTTAATAAGGTCCCACACAAAAGGTTAGTAAACAAAATTAGAAGACATGGGGTTGGGGTAATATACCTGCATGGATTGAGAATTTGTTAAAGGGCAGAAAACTGATTAGGAATAAACGAGTCACCCACTAGTGTCCTTTAGGGAAGGAAATCTGCTGTCCTTACCTGGAGTGGCCTACATGTGACTCCAGACCCACAGCGATGAGGTTGACTCTTAAATGCCCTCTGAAATGGCCGAGCAAGACACTCAGTTCAAGGACAATTAGGGATGGGCCATAAATGCTGGCCCATCCAGCGACACCTATATCCCGTAAGTGAATTATAAAAACCATTGAATGTGACAGAGCAGGCTGAGAAAGTGGTGAATAAAGGGTATTGGGATTCAGAGGCTTTAGAAATGGGGCATAGACACAAAGGTCAGGACGTGATGAGAAACATGTAAAAAATGCTGGTTTGGCCTCAGCTGGAATATTGGGTAGATTTTATCCTCCCTGGGGTAGGATAGCAGGCAGATGGGGAGGGTAACATTTGGTATTATGCCATGGAGCCATTTCCCAATGGCTATCTATGTGCTTCCAACCCCACTGCAGTTTTACACCTGGCAGAGGGAGATGTTGGACAGCCCACCTGCCCTTAGGCCACCTGAGGCTCTTATGTTGTCAAGTAAGGGCCACATCAGGCCTTCTTCCTGCCCACCAGCAGTTTTTCACATGGCGGTGGAAGAGTGAGCCAGATTTGAAGCTTGCCAGTTCCCACTCCAGGGGCGAAATTCTCCGGAAACGGCGCGATGTCCGCCGACTGGCGCCCAAGACGGCGCAAATCAGACGGGCATCGCGCCGCCCCAAAGGTGCGGAATGCTCCGCATCTTTGGGGGCCGAGCCCCAACATTGAGGGGCCAGGCCGGCGCCAGACGAATTTCCGCCCCGCCAGCTGGCGGAAAAGGCCTTTGGTGCCCCGCCAGCTGGTGCGGAAATGACATCTCCGGGCGGCGCATGTGCGGGAGCGTCAGCGGCCGCTGACAGCATTCCCGCGCATGCGCAGTGGAGGGAGTCTCTTCCGCCTCCGCCATAGTGGAGGCCAGGGCGGAGGTGGAAGGGAAAGAGTGCCCCCACGGCACAGGCCCGCCCGCGGATCGGTGGGCCCCGAGCACGGGCCAGGCCACTGTGGGGACACCCCCCGGGGCCAGAACGCCCCGCGCCCCCCCCCCCAGGATCCCGGAGCCCGCGCCGCCTTGTCCCGCCGGTAAGGTAGGTGATTTAATTTACGCCGGCGGGACAGGCATTTTAGCGGCGGGACAAATCGAGCGGGGGGGCCCGCCAACCGGCGTGGCGCGATTCCCGCCCCCGCCAAATATCCGGTGCCGGAGACTTCGGCAACCGGCGGGGGCGGGATTCACGCCAACCCCCTGCGATTCTCCGACCCGGCGGGGGGTCGGAGAATTTCACCCCTGGTTCCCACTAGCAGGAAAGGGGAAGAAGGGGACGGGGTGATACCTCTTACACACAACTCATCATCCCACCCCCAAATTTCCCCTTCATCTCGGCCTGTGTACCAGGGCCTAAACACCCACCCCTTACTGGGGCCCTCTACTTCACATTATTTCAAGAGGCTCAAAGGGGCTTCGGATTCATATCCAAATGAAAGACGCCATCTCCAAAAGTGCAGTACTCTGTACTGAAGTGTCAGCCAGATGTGTGCTCACTTCGCTGAAATGGGGCTTGAACCCATGACCTACTGACTCAGAGGGGAAAGTGCTACCGGTGGAGAAAGTAAATTGGGTTGAGTTGCTTCTCAAGCCGTTGAGGGATAATTTCATGATCCTGCGCTCCCAGAGGTGTGCGACACTAAGAGGAATTGCAACTTGGGGAATCACTTGTGATTTTTTCTGTCAGGCTGTGCTGGATTTCAATTCATTGCTTCTTGGTCTGGTATTATTCAAGTAGCATATATACACTGAAAGTACAGGCCGGTGACATTTTTCATTGCACAAATTTCATTGCACTTTCAAAGCTCAGTTATTTTAAGTGGATTAGCATCTTCATCAAAATGACGGAGAGAGGACATCCTAAATGGATGAAAAGCCTCTGGGAATATCACCAGCATTAATTTGTAGGCTCCAGTCTTTTGATTTATCACATTTAATTGGCCATCAGTATTCACTGTGGCCTGTACTTGACATCAAATAGCACAGCAGCAAATGAAGGAAACAAAGGCTCCGATACATTGATAGATTCTTTCGTTTTATCTATTTATTGCACATGATTTATTTTGACGCATTTTCAAATCTGCTGCTGAAGTTTCATACGTTTTATGGGAAAATTGTAGGGCTGGGGGGGAAAGTTTTTGTTTTGCGAATACATGTGTATTTGATGAACTGATGTAAAAAGTGTAAACTCCCCACGGAACAAGACTCACACGAGACTGCTGTCAAATTTGTGTGAAGGCAGGTTGTGGGGCATGTCAAGGTGGGGGTGGGGAGGGTGGGGGGAGCAGAAGGCATTGCATTATTCATAATGACCTCCAAATTGCTTTGTGCTTTCAAAAGCTGCCCTGGAGAATCCCATGTCAGCCTGTGAGATTACTTGCAGCCATCTGCATCTCTATAGGCAGCTTTATCCTCGACTGGTTCAGAGTGAACCGCTCGCGGCATTGCACTGCTGGAGCCCTCAGCCCGAAGTCAAGAGCAATCAGAGAGCGAAAGGCAGACAGCACCAGACCAGTATCATTCGGGCGCACACAAAGGCGCCTCAGATGTATGATGAACTCTGCAAACCTAAAGCTAAATGGCCCAACAATAAGATAATTAGACGACTGTAAACATTTCATCCATCTCTGCATCAAGCACAATTCATAGATGTCGCCTGGGCTTTAAAAACATTCTCAACATTGTGTAAGTTTTATCAGGCAAGGAATTAGACTGCCAATTATTAATTTTTTTGGCAGCCGAAGAACCTGCCAGTATTTACTAGAGGAATTGTCGAAATACGGAGTAAGGCTTTTACATAACCCTCTCACCCGCCTTGTTCAACCAGACATTCTTTACAGTATCAATGGCCGGAATTCTCCCAAGCCCCATTCGGCAGGATCATGGGCGGGGGGTGGGGGAGGTAAAAATTCGGCAACAGACTCCAAATATCAGATTTACACCAGCGTGAGTTTCCTACCCAATCTTCCGATGCTCCGCGCCATGGCTGATTAGGGCGGGATTCTCCGTTTCTGAGACTAAGTCGTGACGCAATGCAGAATCCATGGACTTGTAAGACATAAGAACCGGCGCCGCACCTGGACCGATTCCGCTACCGTTTAGGGGCCAGCACCGGTGCTGTATGGTGTTTGATTCGCCAGGTCCGTGATCAACACTCAGGAGGCTGACAAGCTGCAGCCTCATGTACACATTACGCTCCCCACACACTTATCCCAGCCAAAAGGATGGCTCTGATTGGGCTGGTGCGCACCCATACAGCTGATGGGTCAGCTGGGGCCAAAGCATACCCAGGGGGGTGCCCTGAGGGGGACACCTAAACAGCCCGTGGCACTAGGTTCAAAGTGGGCTGTTAATGGTGTGCGTAGCTGCATGGCTGCCTTGCCAGCTACGGCAATGGTGATCCTTGTCCATCCACTCTGACCTCACAGCCCACCTCCTCGCCACCCCCCACTACTCCCCCCAGCCCTGGCAGAAGCTCCCCGGTCAGTGGCACAACTTCCATGTACATGTACCTCGGGATAGGGCATTGGGGGGCTCATTGAGCTTCCCGGAGAGATACAAAATCTCGTAATTATTGGTGGAGAGCTCGATCCTCCACCTCAAGATCTTATCGTTTTTGATCTTGCCCTGCTGTGTATTATTGAACATGAAGGCAACCGACCGTTGGTCAGTGAGGAGAGTGAATCTCCTGCCGGCCAGGTAATGCCTCCAATGCCGCACAGCTTCCACATTGGCCTGGGCCTCCTTTTCGACAGAGGAGTGCCGAATTTCGGAGGCATGGAGGGTGCGGGAAAAGAATGCCACGGGCCTGCCCGCCTGGTTGAGGGTGGCGGCCAGAATTACGTCCGATGCATCGCTCTCGACCTGAAAGGGGAGGGACTCGGCGACCGCGTGCATCGTGGCCTTGGCAATGTCTGCGTTGATGCGGTTAAAGGCCTGGCGGGCCTCAGCCATCAGGGGAAAGACTGTGGACTGAATGAATGGACGGGCCTTGTCCACATAGTTAGGGACCCTCTGGGCATAATAGGAGAAGAACCCCAGGCATCGTTTAAGGGCGTTGGGGCAGTGGGGGAGGAGGAGTTCCATGAGGGGGCGCATGCGGTTGGGGTCGGGCCCTAGAACTGCATTTTCCACAACATAGCCAAGGAAGGTGGCCCGCAGTCCGTACCGGTCAACCATTCGGTCCATCTCACGTTGGAAGACCGAGACCCTGTTAGTGACGCCGAAGGGACCCCTGAGGAAGTGATAGAGGCGGCCATCTACTTCGAATGCAGTGTATTGGTGGTCCTTCTTGCGGATGGGGAGCTGGTGGTAGGCAGACTTCAGGTCCACTGCGGAAAAGACACGGTACTGTGCAATCTAATTGACCATATCAGATATGCGTGGGAGGGGGTACGCGTCGAGCTGCGTGTACCGATTGATGGTCTGACTGTAGTCAATGACCATCCTGTGTTTCTCCCCAATCTTTACTACTACCACTTGGGCTCTCCAGGGGCTGTTGCTGGCCTCAATGACCCCCTTCCCGCAGAAGCTGCTGGACCTCCGATCTGATGGATGTCCTGTCCTGGGCACTGTACCGTCTGCTCCTGGTGGCGACGGGTTTGCAATCCGGGGTTAAGTTTGCAAACAAGGAAGGTGGATCGATCTTAAGGGCCGTAAGGCCGCATACGGTGATGGGGGGTAGGGGTCCGCCGAATTTTAAAGCTAAGCTTTGGAGGTGACACTGGAAGTCCAGGCCGAGTAACAGGGCAGCGCAGAGGTGGGGGAGGACGTAGAGCCAGAGGTTGCTCAACTCTACGCCCTGGACAGTGAGGGTCGCGATGCAGTACCCCCGGATTTCCACGGAATGGGATCCGGAGGCCAGGGAGATTTTCTGGTTAATGGGGTGTACCGCGAGGGAGCCGCGCCTTACCGTAGTGGGGTGGATGAAGCTTTCCGTACTCCCGAAGTCAAAAAGGCAGGAAGTCTTGTGCCCATCGATTTTCACCGTTGTCGTTGCGAGGTTATGGGGCCGGGACTGGTCGAGGGTGATCGAGGTGAGCTACAGCTGATGCTGGGAGGCCCCGGGCTGGTCAGCGGTGGTGGCAGGCGATGAGCGGCCAGACGAGCTTCCCGACGAGCAGAGGTCCTGAGGCGCCGTCCAAAATGGCGCCGAAGATGGCGGCACCCACGGGGCGCTCATGGCGGGCGGCATTAAGAATGGCGGTGCTCACAGGCTGCACGTGGCCTGCGGAGAAGAAGATGGCGGCACCCACGGGCCGCACGTGGCCTGCGGAGAAGAAGAAGGCGGCGCCCATAGGCCGCACGTGGGTGGGTGTAGGAACGCTGGGCCTAGAAATAGCGGCGACCGACCGAGCCTGGCACACAGCAGCAAAATGTCCCTTCTTTCCGCAGCCGTTGCAGGTTGCGCACCGCGCCGGGCAGTGCTGCCGTGGGTGTTTGTTCTGCCCGCAGAAGTAGCATCTGGGCCCCCCGGGGTTGGCTGGCTGCTGCGTGGCGCAGGCTTGCGGTGGGCTGGGATCGGTAGCTGGTGGGGCCCACGATGCCCATGAGGGTGCCCTGCGGTCAGGGACGTACGACGTTTTGGGAGGCCACTGTTAACGAGTTCGCGAGCTGCCTGATTCCTGCAAGATCAAGCGTACCCCCCTCCAATAGGCGCTGGCGGATGTATGCCAACCTCATGCCCGTAACAAAATCGTCTCTGATTGAAAGTTCTGTATGCTGGACTGTCAGAACTGCCTGGCAGTCACAGTTCTTTGCCAGGATGTGCAGGGCATGCCAGAAATCGTCTAGGGACTCACCGGGGAGTTACTGTCTCTTGGACAGGAGGTGCCTGGCATATAGCTTGTTGACCGGCCGAATGTAACGTCTTTTCAGGAGCTCCATTGCTTCAGCGTAAGTGGGCGCATCCCAGATGAGGGGAAACAGATCAGGGCTCACCCGTGAATAAAGGACCTGGAGTTTCTGTGCGTCCGTTGGTTGTTCAGCGGAGGTTCGGAGGTAGCTTTCGAAGCAGGCTAGCCAGAGGTCAAAAGCGGACGTAGCATTGGCTGCTTGAGGGCTCAGCTGTAGGCGATCAGGCTTGATGCGAAGTTCCATCGTTTTAAAATCTTTGCTCAATAAATTGATGCACTATCAATTACTACAAAGACGAGAGTAGTGAATAATAGAAGCTTTATTGAGCAAAGATGTGTTGCTTCCTGTAGCTGCTCCCAGAATGGGAGCAGCACTGGCGAGCACACACATTTATACGCCGCCTACTGGGGGGAGCCAGCAGGCAGGGATTTACCCATGTACCTCTAGTACAGGAGTCTTACTGTACTATATCTAATATACATCTAATACAGTTAGTGGTGACCACCACAGTCTCCGTATTTAGGGAGTCTCAGTGGGGGTCCCCTTTAAGAGTCCCCTTTATAGGGGGTCTCTGGAGGTAGGGGTGCGGTCAGTCACCCCCATACTTGGGGGAAGGAGGGGGAACTCAGAAAATCCGGGGGTTGTAAGAAAAGACATCAGAAGCTTTGCTGCCTTGTGGAACTGTTCTGGGTATTCTGAGACAACTTAAAACTAAAAGTCATTCAGGTTGTTCTGAGAGAAAGCCAGCTTTGAAGCACTATCACCAGACAGCTCCATAAGGCTGTCTTATTCTCTCGAGGTCAGGTCTGCGAGGATGTCATCGCCAAGGCTTGCAAAGGCATTTTGTATCCGGTTGAACTTTGTGTCAGAAACAGGGAAGGGCTCGCCTTGCTGTGCTCTCAAACCTTGCAGGTGCTCTCTGATATCGTGCCTCATACCGTTTGGAAGCTGTATTCCTGCCGCAGCCAAAAAATCCTGACAGGTTCGCAAACGTGCTGTAATTTGACTCCTCAAGTTGTGAGGCCCACGGCTTATGTTTTTGATCGTCGCTTCTATTTTGTCCTGCGCATGAAAAATTATCACTGATTTTCCCTGAAGACTCAGATTGAGCCCCTTTAAGTGACCGAAAATATCTGCCAGATATGTCAATTTGGCAAGCCACTGAAAATCGCGGAAGCAATGTGAAAGCTCAACTTTTGAGTCAAGTAAAAAAAATTCCCACTTCATCGTGGAACTCGAAAAGATATGCGAGTATCTTTCCTAGAGAGAGCCAGCGAACGTCAGTGTGCAGAAGTATTTACAAAGAACAAAGAACAAAGAAAAGTACAGCACAAGAACAGGCCCTTCGGCCCTCCAAGCCTGCGCCGACCATGCTGCCCATCTAAACGAAAATCTTCAACACTTCCGGGGTCCGTATCCGTCTATTCCCATCCTATTCATGTATTTCATTTGATGGGGATCAACGCCCATCTCGCCACAGAGGGCTGCAAATATTCGCACATTTAGTGGTTGGGCCTTGATAATAGCAACTGTCTTAACCACTTCTTCCAAAACAGTCATGAGATCAACAGGCATTTTCTTTGCAGCTAAGCCTCCCTCTGGATGCTACAATGAATAGATGTTGTGAACAGAGTGTGGTTGTCACCACTGTTTGTATAATACGTATATGAGACGTAATACGGTAAGGCTCCTGTACTACAGGTACGGGGGTAGATCCCTGCCTGCTGGCTCCGCAGGCAGAGTACAAATGTGTGTGCTCACCGAGCTGCAGCCATTTCAGCAGCAGCTGCAGGAGGCAACACATCTCTGCTGAATAAAACCTCGATTACTCTCTACTCTCGTCTCGTTGTAATTGATAGTGCATCAATTTATTACGCAGAGATTTTACAGCGATGGACCTACGCATCAAGCCAGATCGCCTGCAGCTGCACCCTCATGCAGACAACGCCACGTCGGCCTTCGACCACTGGCTAGCTTGCTTTGAAGCCTACATCGGAGCAGCGACAGAACAACCCTCAGAAGCACAGAAACTCCAGATCCTGTACTCATGGGTGAGCTCCAATATTTTTCCCCTTATCTGGGACGCGCCCAACTACACTGAGGCCATGGCACTTCTGAAAGTGAACTACATCCGGCCGATCAACAAACTCTACACCAGGCACCTCTTGTCCACGCGACAACAACTCCCCGGTGAGTCATTGGACGATTTCTGGCGTGCCCTCCCGCCCTGGTGAGGAACTGCAATTACCAGACAGTTTTGGCCGTTGAACATACTGAACTCCTAATCAGGGACGCTTTTGTTACGGGCATAGGGTTGGCGTACACCTGCCAGTGCCTCTTAGAAGGGGGTACGCTCGACCTCGCGGCGACCAAGAAACCCGCAACCTCACTAACGGCAGCCTCCCGTAATGTACAAGCGTACGCCCCCGACCGCACGGCGCCCCCCTCATGGACATTGTGGGCCCCACCAGCGGCCGCCCCCAGCCAGCCCCAAGCCTGCGCCGCGCGGCAGCCAGCAAACCCCGGGGGGGCCCGAATGCTATTTCTGCGGGCAGACAAAGCACCCCCGGCAGCGCTGCCTGGCGCGGAGCGCACTCTGCAAGACCTGCGGGAAGAAGGGGCATTTCGCTGCCAGGCCCGGTCGATCACCGCTATTCCTGCACCCCCCACGTGCGACCCGTGGGCGCCACCATCTTCCTCTCAGCAGAACACGTGCGCCCCGTGGGCACCGCCATCTTCGGCACCATTTTGGCGCCGCCTTAGGACCCCTGCTCGTCGGGCACCTCATCTGGCCGCTCATCACTCGCAACTGCCACCGACCAGCCCGGGGCCCACCAACACCAGCCGCAGCTCGCCTCCATCACGCTCGACCAGTCCCGGCCACACAATCTCGCAACCGTGACAACGGTGAAAGTCGATGGCCACAAGACACCTTGCCTTCTCGACTCCGGGAGCACGGAGAGCTTCATCCACCCCGATACGGTAAGGCGCTGCTCCCTCGCAGTACACCCCGTTACCCAAAGAATCTCTCTGGCTTCCGGATCCCATTCCGTGGAGATCCGGGGGTACTGCATCGCCACCCTCACCGTCCAGGGCGTAGAGTTCAGCAACTTCCGGCTCTACGTCCTCCCCAACCTCTGCGCTGCCTTGCTACTTGGCCTGGACTTCCAGTGCAACCTCCAAAGTCTAACTCTAAAATTCGGCAGACCCCTACCACCCCTCACCATATGCGGCCTCACGACCCTTAAGTTCGACCCACCCTCACTGTTTGCAAACTTCACCCCGGATTGCAAGCCCGTCGCCACCTGGAGCAGGCGGAACAGTGCCCAGGACAGGACCTTCATCAGGTCAGAGGTCCAGCGGCTACTATGGGAAGACATCATTGAGGCCAGCAACAGCCCCTGGAGAGCCCAAGTGGTAGTTATAAAGACTGGGGAGAAACACAGGATGGTCATTAACTACAGTCAGACCATCCATCCGGCCGCCTTTACCACTTCCTTCAGGTTCCCTTCGGCGTCACTAATGGGGTCTCGGTCTTCCAACGGGAGATGGACCGAATGGTTGACCGATACGGACTGCGGGCCACTTTCCCGTACCTCGATAATGGTCCTTGATCCCGTACCTTGATACTGCGTCCACGACCAGCAGGATCACGATGCTAACATTTTCAAATTTCTCCACACCGCCAAACTCCTGAACCTCACGTCTAACAAGGAGAAGTGCGTGTTCAGCACCAACCGCTTAGCCATCCTTGGCTATGTGGTGCAAAATGGAGTTCTAGGGCCCGACCCCGATCGCATGCACCCCCTCATGGTACTCCCCCTCCCCCACTGTCCCAAGGCCCTCAAACGATGCCTGGGGTTCTTTTCATACTACGCCCAGTGGGTCCCTAACTATGCGGAGAAGGCCCGCCCACTCATCCACTCCACAGTTTTCCCCCTGACGGCTGAGGCCCACCAGGCCTTCAACCGTATCAAGGCCGACATCGCCAAGGCCGCGATACATGCGGTCGACGAGACCCTCCCCTTTCAAGTCGAGAGCGATGCATCAGACATCGCTCTGGCCACCACCCTCAACCAGGCAGATAGACTTGCGGCATTCTTTTCCCGCACCCTCCATGCCTCCGAAATTTGGCACTCCTCTGTTGAAAAAGAGGCCCAAGCCATCGTTGAAACTGTGCAGCATTGGAGGCATTACCTGGCTGGCAGGAGATTCACTCTCCTCACTGACCAACGGTCGGTAGCCTTCATGTTCAACAACAGACAGCAGGGCAAGATCAAAAATGATAAAATCTTGAGGTGGAGGATCGAGCTCTCCACCTACAATTACGAGATTTTGTATCTCCCCGGTAAACTCAACGAGCCCCCGGATGCCCTATCCCGAGGGACATGTGCCAGCGCACAAGTGGACCGACTCCGGGCCCTACACGATGGTCTCTGTCACCCAGGGGTCACCCAGTTCTTTCACTTCATAAAGGCCCGCAACTTACCCAACTCCATTGTGGAAGTCAGGATGGTCACCAAAGACTGCCAGGTCTGCGCGGAGTGCAAACCGCACTTCTACCGGCCAGACCTAGCGCACCTGGTGAAGGCCTCCTGTCCCTTTAAGCGCCTCAGCATGGATTTCAAAGGGCTCCTCCCCTCCTCCGACCGAAACACGTACTTCCTGAACGTGATCGATGAATACTCCAGATTCCCCTTCGCCATCCCATGCCCTGATATGACGTGTGCCACAGTCATCAAAGCCCTCAATAGCATCTTCACTCTGTTCGGTTTCCACGCTTATGTCCACAGTGACCGGGGATCTTCCTTCACGAACGATGAGCTGCATCAGTTCCTGCTCAGCAAGTGCATTGCCTCGAGCAGGACGACCAGCTACAACCCCCGGGGAAATGGGCAGGTGGAGAGAGAGAACGGGACGGTCTGGAAAGCCGTCCTGCTGGCCCTACCGTCTAAAAATCTCCCGGTCTCCCGCTTGCAGGATGTCCTCCCCGGTACCCTCCACTCCATCTGATCGCTACTTTGCACTGCGACTAATGAAACCCCCCATGAACATCTCCTTGCCTTCCCTAGGAAGTCCACCTCCGGGGTTTCGCTCCCAACATGGCTGGCAGCTCCAGGACCCATCCTCCTCTGCAAGCAAGTGTGGCTGCACAAGGCGGACCCGTTGGTCGAAAGGGTACAACTGCTATATGCAAACCCGCAGTACGCCTACGTGGCGTACCCCGACGGCCGCCAAGACACAGTCTCCCTCAGGGACCTGGCACCAGCTGGTTTCCCACCTCCCCTCCCCAATTGCCCTGGTGCCACCCACCCTCCCTGACCAGCGCACACCACAGATCCCACTCCAGGACAATCCGTCCTCCCATTGGTTCCACCCAGGGATGAGGATGAGGACTACACGCTCCCGGAGTCACAGGCGACCAAGCCGGCGCCTGCATCACCACTGGGACTGCGGCGCTCACAACGGAGGATCAAGGCACCCGACCGGCTAAATTTGTGAACTTTCACCAAACTGTAGTCTTTAAAAATGCTCACATGCATGTAAATAGTTTTGAAAATGCTCACATACCATGTAAATAGTTTTCCACTACTCCCGCTGGACTCTTTTTTTAACAGGTAAATATGGTAGTCACCACTGTTTGTACAATACGTATATGAGAGGTAATACGGTAAGGCTCCTGTACTACAGGTACGGAGGTAGATCCCTGCCTGCTGGCTCCGCCCAGTAGGCAGAGTATAAATGTGTGTGCTCACCGAGCTGCAACCATTTCAGCAGCAGCTGCAGGAGGCAACACATCTCTGCATGATAAAGCCTCGATTGCTCTCTACTCTCGTCTCGTCGTAATTGATAGTGCATCACAGAGTCATTGTCTTACCCGCGTAACATCACACGGGCCCCATCCGTGCTAACACATATACATTTTGTCCAATCGATCCCATTTTGAATTCTGAAAGTGTTGAACATCTCAAAAATATCCTTCACAGTTGAGCGTATGGACAGCGATTTCCAAAAGAGAAAGTCCTCATGTATCTCTCCATTGTGTTCATACTTTACACAGGTGAGCAGTTTGAAAGGTTTGCAATGTCCAGTGATTCATCCAGTTGAAGTGCATAAAACCGACCTGCTGGCATGAGAATCCCCACAATGCAAAAGGAGGCCATTTGGCCCATCGAGTCTGCACCGACCCTCTGAAAGAGTACCCGACCGAGGCCTACTCCACACTCTATCCCCATAACCCTGTAACCCTATCTACCATTGGACACTAAGGGGCAATGAGGCATGGCCAATCCACCTAACCTGCACATCTTTAGACTGTGGGAAGAAACCGAGCACCCAGAGGAAACCCACGCAGGCAGGGGGAGAAAGTGCAAACTCCACAGTCACTCAAGGCTGGAATAGAACCTGGGACCCTGGAGCTGTGGGGCAGCGCTGCTAAACCCAGTGCCACCATACCGCCCATTCTTGCTATTAGCTGATCACTCAGGTCATGAACATCTCATCAATTCTGCGTTGGACTGTGTTATCTGACAATTAAATTATGTTAATTTGCTTGCAGGCCTTCTCTCCCAGCATAACATTCATCACCTCCTTAGTTTCCGGCAATATCAACTCCTTCCCGATTGTGAAACCTGAATGGACTCAAAAATTCCCAGCCTTTGCAGTCGCCCCAACTTCTCCTCCACTTCATCTTTCATGATGTGGAGATGCCGGCGTTGGACTGGGGTGAGCACAGTACGAAGTCTTACAACACCAGGTTAAAGTCCAACAGGTTTGTTTCGATGTCACTAGCTTTCGGAGCACTGCTCCTTCCTCAGGTGAATGAAGAGGTATGTTCCAGAAACATATTTATAGACAAATTCAAAGATGCCAGACAATGTTTGGAATGCGAGCATTAGCAGGTGATTAAATCTTTACAGATCCAGAGATGGGGTAACCCCAGGTTAAAGAGGAGTGAATTGTATCAGGCCAGGACAGTTGGTAGGATTTCGCAGGCCAGATGTTGGGGGATGAATGTCATAGATTATCATAGAATTTACAGTGCAGAAGGAGGCCATTCGGCCCATCGAGTCTGCACCGGCTCTTGGAAAGAGCACCTTACCCAAGGTCAACATCTCCACCCCATCCCCATAACCCAGTAAACCCACCCAACACTAAGGGCAATTTTGGACACTAAGGGCAATTTAGCGTGGCCAATCCACCTAACCTGCACATCTTTGGACTGTGGGAGGAAACCGGAGCACCCGGAGGAAACCCACGCACACACGGGGAGGATGTGCAGACTCCGCACAGACAGTGACCCAAGCCGGAATCGAACCTGGGACCCTGGAGCTGTGAAGCAATTGTGCTATCCACAATGCTACCGTGCTGCCCCTAAATTATAAATGTAATGCGACATGAATCCCAGGTCCCGGTTGAGGCCGCACTCATGTGTGCGGAACTTGGCTATAAGTTTCTGCTCGGCGATTCTGCGTTGTCGCGCGTCCTGAAGGCCGCCTTGGAGAACGCTTACCCGGAGGTCAGAGGCTGAATGCCCTTGACTGCTGAAGTGTTCCCCGACTGGCAGGGAACATTCCTGCCTGATGATTGTTGCGCGATGTCCGTTCATTCGTTGTCGCAGCGTCTGCATGGTCTCGCCAATGTACCACGCTTTGGGACATCCTTTCCTGCAGCGTATGAGGTAGACAACGTTGGCCGAGTCGCACGAGTACGTACCGCGTACCTGGTGGGTGGTGTTCTCATGTGTAATAGTGGTATCCATGTCGATGATCTGGCACGTCTTGCAGAGATTCCATCTGCCTGATGGAAGGGTCTGGAAGAAGGCAATGCCTGTGGGAGGTGTCATGATATTCAAACACACATCACAACACACACATCATGATAGACAGACCAACAGACCAATTAGCACACATAACACGACAGCCAATCACAGACAAGAGCAGACACAGTATAAGGCAAGAAACATGACACCTGGTGGCCAGTCCATCTGGAGACAGGACAAGACCAGGACCTCATTAACAAGACACTCACACATCACCACGTGCTGAGTACCAAGACAGATGTGTAAATAACTAATTGGAATAAAACTGCGTTGTACCAATCGCAACCGTGTTGGTTCGTCTGTACCTCAGAGCACCCAACACCACAGGAGGGGTCTCTGATAATGCTGTCTGCCTTCCTGAAGCAGCGGGAGGTGTAGACAGAATCAATGTGTGAGTGGCAAGCTTGTGTGATGCGTTGGCTGAGTTCACCACACTCTGCTGTTTCTTGCGATCTTGGACCGAGCAGTTGCCATACCAGGCTGTGATGCAGCTGGATAGGATGCTCTCTTTTTTAAAAAATATATTTTATTCCAAGATTTTTTGGCCAAACGTAACAGTAAGTACTGTTTCTTTCACACAACAATAAAGCAATATAAATAACAGTGGCCAGTTTTAAACAAATAAATAAATAATATATGAACAGAAACAAAAACAAAACTAAATGGCAACTGCCTTGTCAAAAATAAATACTCTCCAAAGATACAATCCAACAGTCCAATATACAATTACCTATAACAAGTGCCTATACATATACAATAACATCCCTGAGAGTCCGTCCGATTCCTCCCCCCCCCCCCCTTCCCACCACCCCCCCCTCCCCCCTGGGTTGCTGCTGTTGTCTTCTTCTTTTCCATTCCCTCTATCTTTCTGTGAGGTAGTCGACGAACGGTTGCCACCGCCTGGTGAACCCTTGAGCCGAACCCCTTAATACAAACTTAATCCGTTCTAACTTTATAAACCCTGCCATGTTGTTTATCCAGGTCTCCACACCCGGGGGTTTGGCTTCCTTCCACATTAACAGTATCCTACACCGGGCTACTGGGACGCAAAGGCCAAAACAGCAGCCTCTCTCGCCTCCTGCACTCCCGGCTCTTCTGCCACCCCAAATATAGCCAACCCCCAGCTTGGTTCGACCTGGACCCCCACCACCTTCGAAAGCACCTTTGCCACCCCCACCCAAATCCCCTGTAGTGCCGGGCATGACCAGAACATGTGGGTGTGATTCGCTGGGCTTCTTGAGCATCTCGCACACCTATCCTCTACCCCAAAAAATTTACTAAGCCGTGCTCCAGTCATATGCGCCCTGTGTAACACCTTACATTGTATCAGGCTTAGCCTGGCACACGAGGCCGATGAGTTTACCCTACGTAGGGCATCAGCCCACAGCCCCTCCTCAATCTCCTCCCCCAGCTCTTCTTCCCATTTCCCTTTCAGCTCATCTACCATGATCTCCCCCTCGTCCCTCATTTCCCTGTATATATCCGACACCCTACCATCCCCCACCCATGTCTCTGAAATCACTCTATCCTGCACCTCCTGCGTCGGGAGCTGCGGGAATTCCCTCACCTGTTGCCTCGCAAAAGCCCTTAGTTGCATATACCGAAATGCATTCCCTTGGGGCAACCCATATTTTTCCGTCAGCGCTCCCAGACTCGCAAACGTCCCATCCACGAACAGATCTCTCAATTGTGCTACCCCTGCTCTTTGCCATGCTCCAAATCCCCCATCCATTCTCCCCGGAACAAACCTATGGTTATTTCCTATCGGGGACCGCACCGAGGCTCCTGTCTTTCCCCTATGCCATCTCCACTGCCCCCAAATTTTCAATGTAGCCACCACCACCGGGCTTGTGGTGTATTTCTTCGGTGAGAACGGCAACGGTGCCGTCACCGTTGCTTGTAGGCTAGTCCCCCTGCAGGACGCCCTCTCCAATCTCTTCCATGCCGCTCCCCCCCCTTCTCCCATCCACAAACACACCATTGAAATATTGGCGGCCCAGTAGTACTCACTTAGGCTCGGTAGTGCCAGCCCCCCCTGTCCCTACTACACTGCAAAAATCCCCTCCTCACTCTCGGGGTCTTCCCAGCTCACACAAAACTCATAATACTCTTCTCGATTCTTTTGAAAAAAGCCTTCGTGACCACCACCGGGAGGCACTGAAACACAAAAAGGAATCTCGGGAGGACCACCATTTTAACCGCCTGCACCCTCCCTGCCAGTGACAGGGACACCATGTCCCATCTCTTAAAGTCCTCCTCCATCTGTTCCACCAACTGCATTAAATTAAGCCTATGTAGTGTACCCCAATTCTTGGCTATCTGGATTCCCAAGTACCGCAAGTTCCTTGTTACCTTCCTCAATGATAAATCCTCTATTTCTCTGCTCTGCTCCCCTGGATGCACCACAAACAACTCACTTTTCCCCATGTTCAGTTTATACCCTGAAAAATCCCCAAACTCCCCAAGTATCCCCATTATCTCTGGCATCCCCTCCGCCGGGTCCGCCACATATAGCAACAAATCATCCGCATACAGAGATACCCGGTGTTCTTCTCCTTCCCTGAGTACTCCCTCCACTTCCTGGAACCCCTCAATGCTATGGCCAGGGGTTCAATCGCCAGTGCAAACAATAACGGGGACAGAGGACATCCCTGCCTCGCCCCTCTATGGAGCCGAAAATAATCAGACCCCCGTCCATTCGTGACCACGCTCGCCATCGGGACACTATACAGCAACTGTACCCATCTGATATACCCATCTCCAAAGCCAAATCTCCTCAGCACCTCCCACAAATAATCCCACTCCACTCTATCAAATGCTTTCTCGGCATCCATCGCCACCACTATCTCCGCTTCCCCCTCTGGTGGGGGCATCATCATTACCCCTAGCAGCCTCCGTATATTTGTATTCAGCTGTCTCCCCTTCACAAACCCAGTTTGGTCCTCATGAACCATCCCCGGGACACAATCCTCTATCCTCGTTGCCATTACCTTGGCCAGAATCTTAGCGTCCACATTCAGGAGGGAAATGGGCCCATAGGACCCGCATTGCAGTGGGTCTTTTTCCTTCTTTAGGAGGAGCGATATCATTGCCTCTGACATAGTCGGGGGCAGCTGCCCCCTTTCCCTCGCCTCATTGAAGGTTCTCATCAGTAGCGGGGCCAGCAAGTCCATATATTTCCTATAGAATTCAACTGGGAATCCGTCTGGTCCCGGGGCCTTCCCCGCCTGCATGCTCCCAATCCCTTTCACTATTTCCTCCGTCTCAATCTGTGCTCCCAGTCCCGCCCTCTCCTGCTCCTCCACCTTAGGAAATTCCAGCTGATCCAGAAAGCACATCATTCTCTCCTTCCCATCCGGGGGCTGAGCTTCATATGATCTTTCATAAAATGCCTTGAACACTCCATTCACTCTCTCCGCTCCCCGCTCCATCTCTCCCTCCTCGTCTCTCACCCCCCCTATCTCCCTCGCTGCTCCCCTTTTCCTCAGTTGGTGGGCCAGCAACCTACTCGCCTTCTCCCCATATTCGTACTGTACACCCTGTGCCTTCCTTCATTGTGCCTCTGCATTACCCGTAGTCAACAAGTCAAATTCTACATGTAGCCTTTACCTTTCCCTGTACAGTCCCTCCTCCGGTGCCTCCGCATATTGTCTGTCCACCCTCAGAAGTTCTTTCAACAACCGCTCCCTTTCCCTACCCTCCTGCTTTCCTTTATGTGCCCTAATAGATATCAGCTCCCCTCTAACCACTGCTTTCAGCGCCTCCCAGACCACTCCCACCTGAACCTCCCCATTATCATTGAGTTCCAAGTACCTTTCAATACACCCCCTGACCCTTAAACACACCCCCTCATCTGCCAATAATCCCATGTCCATTCTCCAGGGTGGACGCTGTTCTTTTTCCTCCCCTATCTCCAGGTCCACCCAATGTGTAGCGTGATCCGAAATAGCTATAGCCGTGTACTCCGTCCCCGTCACCTTCGGGATCAGTGCCCTTCCCAAAACAAAAAAGTCTATTCGTGAATAAACTTTGTGGACATAGGAGAAAAACGAAAACTCCTTACTCCTAGGTCTACTAAATCTCCAGGGGTCTACTCCTCCCATCTGCTCCATAAAGTCCTTAAGCACCCTAGCTGCAGCCGGCCTCCTTCCGGTCCTGGACCTCGATCTGTCCAGCCCTGGGTCCAGCACCGTATTAAAATCTCCACCCATTACCAACTTCCCCACCTCTAGGTCCGGGATACGTCCTAACATACGCCTCATAAAGTTGGCATCATCCCAGTTCGGGGCATATACGTTCACTAAGACCACGCCTCCCCTTGCAATTTGCCACTCACCATCACGTATCTGCCCCCACTATCCGCCACTATGGTCTTTGCCTCAAACATTACCCGCTTCCCCACTAGTATAGCCACCCCCCTGTTTTTTGCGTCTTGCCACGAATGAAACACCTGCCCCACCCATCCTTTGCGTAGTCTGACCTGGTCTATCAGTTTCAGATGCGTCTCCTGGAGCATAACCACATCTGCCTTAA
Source organism: Scyliorhinus torazame (assembly GCF_047496885.1). Taxonomy (NCBI): domain Eukaryota; kingdom Metazoa; phylum Chordata; class Chondrichthyes; order Carcharhiniformes; family Scyliorhinidae; genus Scyliorhinus; species Scyliorhinus torazame. The sequence goes on from NC_092719.1 coordinate 75,472,311, forward strand.
GTTTCTTTAGGTGTGCGAGTACCCGTGCCCCCTTAATCGGCCCGTTCAGCCCTCTCACATTCCACGTGATCAGCCGGGTTGGGGGGCTCTTTACCCCCCCCCCCCCTTGTCGACTAGCCATCTCCTTTTTCAATCCAGCTCCTCACCCGGTTCCCACGTAGCCGTATCTCCCCCCAACGGCGCCCTCCCGCCCCGACCACCCCACCCCATACCAGCTCCCCCTTCTCCCCAGCAGCAGCAACCCAGTTAACGCCCCCCCCCCCCCCCGCTAGATCCCTCACTAGCGTAATTGCACCCCCCATGTTGCTCCCAGAAGTCAGCAAACTCTGGCCGACCTCGGCTTCCCCCCGTGACCTCGGCTCCCACTGTGCGAGGCCCCCTCCTTCCTGCTTCCCTGTTCCCGCCATGATTACCATAGCGCGGGAACAAAGCCCGCGCTTCCCATTTGGCCCCGCCCCCAATGGCCGGCGCCCCCAGCTCCTCATCCTCCCTCCCCTCCTCCCCCACGACATGGGGAAGAGAGAAAAGTTACAGGGTCGCAGGATTAACAACTTGGGAAATCATCTCTTCCCCCTTTTCCCCCCATTCACCCCACATATTCACCCCACCACTTTGTCCCAAACGTTCTTTTTCTAGCCCGCTTATTCCAGTTTCTCCTCGACAATAAATGTCCACGCCTCTTCTGCCGTTTCAAAGTAGTGGTGTTTCCCTTGATGTGTGACCCACAGTCTTGCCGGCTGCAGCATTTCAAATTTAACCTTCCTTTTGTGCAGCACCGCCTTGGCCCGATTAAAGCTTGCCCTCCTTCTCGCCACCTCCGCACTCCAATCTTGATATACGCGGATCACCGCGTTCTCCCACCTACTGCTCCGAGTTTTCTTTGCCCATCTGAGGACCATCTCTCTGTCCTTATATCGGAGAAATCTCACCACTATGGCTCGAGGAATTTCTCCAGCCCTTGGTCTTCGCGCCATAACTCGATAGGCTCCCTCCACCTCCGGCGGGCCCATCGGGGCCTCCGATCCCATTAACGAGTGCAGCATCGTGCTCACATATGCCCCGACGTCCGCCCCTTCTGCACCTTCGGGAAGACCAAGAATCCTTAAATTCTTCCTCCTCGCATTATTCTCCAGCACCTCCAGCCTTTCCACACACCTTTTGTGTTGTGCCTCGTGCATCTCTGTCTTCACCACCAGGTCCTGTATGTCATCCTCATTCTCAGCAGCCTTTGCCTTCACGACCCGAAGCTCCTGCTCCTGGGTCTTTTGCTCCTCCTTTAGCCCTTCAATCGCCTGTAATATCGGGGCCAACAGCTCCTTCTTCATCTCCTGTTTAAGTTCTCCCACGCAACGCCGCAGGAACTCATGTTGGTCAGGGCCCCATATTAAACTGCCACCGTCCGACGCCATCTTGCTTTGTGCTTGCCTTCCTGGCCGCTGCTCTAGAGGATCCACCGCAATCCGGCCACTTTCCTCTCCTTTTTCCATCCGTGTCCAGGGGGGATTCCCTTCTGGTTTACCGCACAGTGTTTTTAGCCGTTAAAATTGCCGTTGGGGTTCCTATTAAGAGCCCAAAAGTCCTTTCCCCCGGGAGCTGCCGAAACGTGCGACTTAGCTGGTCATCGCCGCACCCGGAAGTCCCGATAGGATGCTCTCTATGGCACATCTGTAGAAGTTTGTGAGAGTCGATGCAGACATGCCAAATTTCTTTAGCTTCCAGAGGAAATTGTTGGGCTTTCTTGACTGTTGCATCAGCGTGAGTGGACCAGGACAGACTGTTGGTGATGGTGACCCCCAGGAACTTAAAGCTATCGACCATCTTTCCTCGTCCCCTTTATTTCTTGTTTTCACTTTTTAAATTTACAATTCTTATACATTCATAACTCCCAGGAGATCCACTGACAAATAAATCTAAGATATGATTTTCTTATTTTCCCCTCAGTAAATAACTTGAGGCCATTTCTGTCTCTTGGTGTTTTATATCCAGTCATGTGATTGGTAATTTTACTGTTTATACAATGGAGGCTGCTCATTCATGAAAAATGATCATACAAATGTGTAAATTCATGCTTTAGGCATCATTCCATAATTAGAAACCTTCCTGAGAGATCTGGACCCTTGGAATGTATCACATGTGATCGAGTGGACCATTAACCTTGGTCCAAACGTGGTCAAAAGAGTTGAATTCCAGAGTTGAGATGAGTGTTACCACCCTCAACATCAAGGCAGCACTTGGCAAAGTGTGGCATCAAGGAGTATTCATAAAATTGAAGCCAATGATTACCCTCCGATGTCCTCTGAGCCCAGACCATATGACGAGTGGAAGAATGACGTTGATGTGAGGACATGGATTGCATCCTTAAAGGGGGCACAAGAAATGGACTTGATATTGTCGCTTCCTACAAACAAAAACATTCAAAGTAAATTATTTTTTGAGATTGAAGCTCAATGGTTGGATAGTGATGAAGGTTTGGACCTTGTATTTGAGTTCTCGCCCAGAGATCGAGCAAAGGTCCAGACTGGTCAGTAATACTCCCAGAGATTAAGCAAAATCCCAGACACATTAAAATGATTTGCAGAGATCGAGCAAAGGCCCAGGCAGATTAGAATAACTCCCCGAGATTGAGCAAAGGCCCAGACAGATTAGTATAACTCCCAGAGATTGAGAAAAGTCCCAAAGGGTTCAGTAGTACTCCCAGAGATCGAGCAAAGGCCCAGGCAGATTAGTATAACTCCCAGAGATTGAGCAAAGGCCCAGGCAGATTAGTAGAGCTCCCAGAGATTGAGTAAAGTCCCAAAGGGGTCAGTAATACTCCCAGAGATCGAGCAAAGGCCCTGGCAGATTAGTATAACTCCCAGAGATTGAGCAAAGGCCCAGGCAGATTAGTATAACTCCCAGAGATCGAGTAAAGGCCCAGGCAGATTAGTATAACTCCCAGAGATTGAGCAAAGGCCCAAACAGATTAGCTTAATTCCCAGAGATTGAGCAAAGGCCCAAACAGGTCAGTAATACTCCCAGAGATCGGGCAAAGGCCCAGGCAGATTTGTATAACTCCCCGAGATTGATCAAAGGCCCAGGAAGATGAGTATAACTCCCAGAGATCAAGCAAAGGCCGAGGATGATTAGTGTAACTCCCAGAGATCGAGCAAAGGCCCAGATAGATTAGTAAAACTCCCAGCGATCGAGCAAAGGCCCAGACAGATTAGTATAACCCCCAGAGATCGAGCAAAGGCCCAGACAGATTAGTATAACTTCCAGATATCAAGCAAAGGCCCAGGCAGATTAGTATTACTCCCAGAGATTGAGCAAAGTTCCAAACTGGTCAGTAATACTCCCAGATATCAAGCAAAGGCCCAGACAGATTAGTATAACTCCCAGAGATTGAGCAAAGGCACAGACAGATTAGTAGAGCTCCCAGAGATTGAGTAAAGTCCCAAAGGGGTCAATAATACTCCCAGAGATCGAGCAAAGGCCCTGGCAGATTAGTATAACTCCCAGAGATTGAGCAAAGGCACAGACAGATTAGTATAACTCCCAGAGATTGAGCAAAGGCCCAAACAGATTAGCTTAATTCCCAGAGATTGAGCAAAGGCCCAAACAGGTCAGTAATACTCCCAGAGATCGGGCAAAGGCCCAGGCAGATTTGTATAACTCCCCGAGATTGATCAAAGGCCCAGGAAGAAGAGTATAACTCCCAGAGTTCAAGCAAAGGCCGAGGATGATTAGTGTAACTCCCAGAGATCGAGCAAAGGCCCAGATAGATTAGTAAAACTCCCAGCGATCGAGCAAAGGCCCAGACAGATTAGTATAACCCCCAGAGATCGAGCAAAGGCCCAGACAGATTAGTATAACTTCCAGATATCAAGCAAAGGCCCAGGCAGATTAGTATTACTCCCAGAGATTGAGCAAAGTTCCAAACTGGTCAGTAATACTCCCAGATATCAAGCAAAGGCCCAGACAGATTAGTATAACTCCCAGAGATCGAGTAAAGTCTAATATAGATTAGAATAACTCCCAGAGATTGAGCAAAGGCCCAGATAGATTAGTATAACTCCCAGAGATTGAGCAAAGGCCCAGATAGGTCAGTAATACTCCCAAAGATCGAGCAAAGGCCCAGACAGATTAGTATAACTCCCAGAGAGTGAGCAAAGGCCCAATTGGGTCAGTAATACTCCCAAAGATCGAGCAAAGGCCCAGATAGATTAGTATAAATCCCAGAGATCGAGCAAAGGCCAGACAGATCAGTAATACTCCCCGAGATTGAGCAAAGTCCCAGACAGATTAGTATAATTATTGAGTACGAGCAAAGGCCCAGGCAGATTAGTATAACTCTCAGAGATTGAGCAAAGGCCCAAAAAGGTCAGTAATACTCCCAGAGGTCAAGCAAAGGCCCAGTCAGATTAGTATAACTCCCAGAGATCGAGCAAAGGCCCAGGCAGATTAGTATAACTCCCAGACATCGAGCAAAGGCCCAGACAGATTAGTATAACTCCCAGAGATTGAGCAAAGGCCCAAATGTATCAGTAATACTCCCAGAGATTGCGCAAGGTCCCAGACAGATTAGTATAACTCCCCGAGATCGAGCAAAGGCCCAGGCAGATTAGTATAACTCTCAGAGATTGAGCAAAGTCCCAAATAGTCAGTAATGCACCCAGAGATCAAGCAAAGGCCCAGAGAGTTTTGTGTAACTCCCAGAGTTTGAGCAAAGGCCTAGTCAGATTAATATAACTCGCTGAGATTGAGCAAAGGTCCAGGCAGATTAGGATAACTCACAGAGATCGAGCAAAGGCCCAAACAGGTCAGTAGTACTCCCACAGATCGAGCAACGGCCCAGATAGATTAGTATAACTCCCAGAGATCGAGCAAAGGCCCAGGCAGATTAATATAGCTCCCAGAGATTGAGCAAAGTCCCAAACACGTCAGTACTACTCCCAGAGATGGAGCAACGGCCCAGATAGATTAGTATAACTCCCAGAGTGTGGTATTCACTACTAGCAGTATTGTATGTATTACGGTAAGTCGCGTATAATAGAGGTACATGGGTAAATCCCTGCCTGCTGGCTCCGCCCACCGGCGTATAAATGTGTGTGCTCGCCGGTGCTGCAGCCATTCTGGTGGCAGCTACAGGAGGCACCACATCTTTGCTCAATAAAGCTTCGATTATTCCACTACTCTCGTCTTTGTGGTAATTGATAGTGCATCAATTTATTGAGCAAAGATTTTTAAAACGATGGATCTTCACATCAAGCCTGATTGCCTGCAGCTGAGCCCTCAGGCAGCCAACGCTACGTCTGCCTTTGACCACTGGCTAGCCTTCTTCGAAAGCTACCTCCGAACATCTGCTGAGGAACCCTCGGATGCACAGAAGCTCCAAGACCTTTATTCACGCATGAACCCTGACATTTTTACTCTCATCCGGGATGCGCCCACTAACTCCGAAGCGATGGAGCTCCTGAAGGGTCATTACGTTCGGCCAGTCAACCAAATATACGCCAGGCACCTCCTATCCACGAGACAGCAACTCCCCGGTGGGTCTCTGGATGATTTCTGGCGAGCCCTGCACATTCTGGGGAGGAACTGTGACTGCCAGGCAGTTTTGGCAGTCCAGCACACAGAACCTTTAATCCGAGATGCCTTCGTTACGGGCATGAGGTCTGCGTACGTCTGCCAGCGCCTACTGAAAGGGGGTACGCTTGATCTTGCAGTGAACTAGGCAGCTCGCGAACTCGTTAGAAGTGGCCTCCCGTAACATCCAGTCGTCGTCCCCCCCCGACCGCGCGGCACCCTCGTGGGCATCGTGGGCCCCACCAGCTGCCGACTCCAGCTCACCGCAAGCCTGCGCCGCGCGGCAGCCAGCCAACCCTGGGGGTCCCAAGTGATATATTTGCGGGCAGAACAAACACCCCCGGCAGCGCTGCTCGGCGTGGAGCACGACCTGCAACAGATGTGGAAAGAAGGGATACTTTGTTTCTGTTTGCCAGGCCCGGTCGGTCGCCGCTGTTTCCAGGTCCGTCATTCCTGCACCGCCCACATGCGACACAGGGGCGCCGCCATTTTCCTTCTCGCAAGCCACATGCGGCCCATGGGTGCTGCCATCTTCTTCTCCGCAGGCTACGTGCGGCCCGTGGGTGCCGCCATCATTGATGCCACCCGCCATGTGCGCCCCATGGGCGCCGTCTTCATCAGCGACATTTTGGCGGCGCCTCAGGACCCCTGCTCATCTGGCCGTTCATCGCCTGCCACTACCTCCACCACCGCTGACCAGTCTGGGACCTCCCAGCATCTGCCGCAGCTCGCCTCGATCACCTTGGATCAGTCCCGGCCCCACAACCTCGTGACCGCAACAACGACGGTGAAAATCGATGGGCACGAGACGACCTGCCTTTTTGACTCCGGGAGCACAGAGAGCTTCATCCACTCCACAACGGTAAGCCGCTGCTCCCTCCTGGTACACCCTGTCACCCAGAAAATCTCCTTGGCCTCCGGACCCCATTCTGTGGAAATGCGGGGGTACTGCATCGCGACCCTCACCGTCCAAGGTGTAGAGTTTAGCAACTTCCAGCTCTATGTCCTCCCCCACCTCTGCGCTGCGCTGTTACTCGGCCTGGACTTTCATTGCCATCATCGAGCTTAACCTTAAAATTCGGCGGACCCCTACCCCCCCCTCACAGTATGTGGCCTCACGACCCTTAAGGCCGATCCACCTTCCTTGTTTGCGAACCTCACCCCGGATTGCAAACCCTTCGCCACCAGGAGCAGACGGTATAGTGCCCAGGACAGGACCTTCATCAGGTCGGAGGTCTAACGGCTTCTGCGGGAAGGGGTCATTAAGGCCAGCGACACCCCCTGGAGAGCTCAAGTGGTAGTAGTAAAGACTGGGGAGAAGCACAGGATGGTCATTGACTACAGTCAGACCATCAATCGGTACTCGCAGCTCGACGCGTACCCCCTCCCACGCATATCTGACATGGTCAATCAGATTGCGCAGTATCGGGTAATTTCCACAGTGGACCTGAAGTCCGTCGACCACCAGCTCCCCATCCACCTGTAGGACCGCCAATACACTGCGTCCGAAGCAGATGGCCGCCTCTATCACTTCCTTAGGGTTCTCTTCGGCGTCACTAATGGGGTCTGAGATGGGCCGAATGGTTGACCGGTACGGACTGTGGGCCACCTTCCCGTACCTAGATAATGTCACCATCTGCGGCCACGATCAGCAGGAGCACGACGCTAACCTCCAAAAATTCCTCCAGACCGCCAAACTCCTTAATCTCACGTACAATAAGGGGAAATGCATGTTCCGCACCAACCGCTTAGCCATCCTTGGCTATGTCGTGGAAAATGGAGTTCTAGGGCTCGACACCGACCGCATGCGCCCTCTCATGGAACTCCCCCTCCCCCACTGCCCCAACGCCCTCAAACGATGCCTGGGGTTTTTCTCCAACTATGCCCAGTGGGTCCCTAATTATGCGGACAAGGCCCGCCCACTCATTCAGTCCACAGCTCTTCCCCTGATGGCTGAGGCCCGCCAGGCCTTCAACCGCATCAACACAGACATCGCCAAGTCACGATGCACGCAGTCGACGAGTCCCTCCCCTTTCAGGTCGAGAGCGATGCATCGGAGTAGCTCTGGCCGCCACCCTCAACCAGGCGGGCATACCCGTGGTCTTCTTTCCCCGCACCGTCCATGCCTCCGAAATCCGGCACTCCTCTGTCGAAAAGGAGGCCCAAGCCATTGTGGAAGCTGTGCAACATTGGAGGCATTGCCTGGCTGGCAGGAGATTCACTCTCCTCACTGACCAACGGTCGGTTGCCTTCATGTTCAATAACACACAGCGGGGCAAGATCAAAAACGACAAGATCAAGGTGGAGGATTGAGCTCTCCACCTATCACCCGGGGAAGCTCAACGAGCCCCCCAATGCCCTATTCCGAGGTACATGTTCCAGCGCATGCGTGGCCCGACTCCGGGCTCTCCAATATGACCTCTGCCACCCGGGGGTCACCCGGTTCTTCCATTTTGTCAAGGCCTGCAACCTGCCCTACTCCATTGAGGAGGTCAGGACTGTGACCAGAGACTGCCAAGTCTGCGCGGAGTGCAAGCCGCACTTCTACCGGCCAGATAGAGCTCACCTGGTAAAGGCCTCCCGCCCCTTTGAACGCCGCAGCGTGGACTTCAAAGGGCCCCTCCCCTCCACCGACCGCAACACGTATTCCCTGAATGTAATTGTTGAGTACTCCCGGTTCCCTTTCGTCATCCCATGCCCTGATATGACTTCTGCCACGATAATCAAAGCCCTGCATAGCGTCTCCTCTGTGTTCGATTTCCCCGCCGAGATCCACAGTGATCGGGGATCCTCTTTTATGAGCGATGACCTGCGTCTGTTCCTGCTCAGCAAGGGCATCGCCTTGAGCAGGACGACCAGCTATAACCCCCGGGGAAACGGGCAGATGGAGAGGTAGAACGGAACGGTCTGGAAGGTCGTCCTGCTGGCCCTGCGGTCTAAAAATCTCCGGTCTCCCGCTGGCAGGAGGGTCCTCCCTGACACGCTCCACTCCATCCGGTCGCTCCTCTGCACCGCCACTAACGAGACCCCTTACGAACGTGTGTTTGTCTTCCCCAGGAAGTCCACCTCCGGGGTCTCACTCCCAACATGGCTGACAGTTCCTGGACCCATCCTCCTCGGAAGCATGTGCGGAGCCATAAATCCGACCCCTTGGTCGAGAAAGTCCACCTCCTACATGCAAACCCGCAGTACGCCTATGTGGCACACCCTGACGGGCGCCAGGACACAGTCTCCCTCTGGGACCTGGCACCCGCTGGGTCCCCACCCATGACCCCCGACCCGACACCGCCCCGCCCCCCCCACCCCCCCCCCCCCCCCCCCGGTTGCCTCATTCACCCCTGCGCCACTCACCCTCCCTCCAGCGAACCTCACCACAGCCTCCACCCCAGCGGGATCCGTCCTCCCACTGGTTCCACTCAGGGGTAACGAAGACGAGGACAACACGCTCCCGGAGTCGCAGGTGACCAAGTCGGTGCCCACAACACCTCCGGGACTGAGGCGATCGCAGACGAGGGTCAAGGCCCCCGACAGACTTAACGTGTAATGTTTCCACCAACCCCGCCGGACTCATTTTTAACAGGGGTGAATGTGGTAGTCACCACTAGTGGCACATTATATGTATTACGGCACTGCCCGTATATTAGAGGTACAATGGTACATCCCTGCCTGCTGGCTCCGCCCAGCAGGCGGTGTATAAAAGTGTGTGCTCTACGACGCTGCAGCCATTCTGGTTCCAGGAGGCACAACACCTTGTTCAATAAAGCCTCGATTGTGCCACCATTCTCGTCTTTGTGGTAATTGATGGTGCATCATTGAGCAAAGGCCCAGGAAGATTACTATAACTCCCAGAGATCGAGCAAAGGCTCAGACAGATTAGTATAACTCCCAGAGATTGAGCAAAGACCCAGACAGATTATTATAACTCTCCGAGATCGAGCAAAGGCCCAGACAGATTAGTATAACTCCCAGAGATTGAGCAAAGGCCCAAATGGGTCAGTAATACTCCCAGAGATCGAGCAATGACCCAGACAGATTAGTAATACTCCCAGAGATTGAGCAAAGGCCCAAATGGGTCAGTAATACTCCCAGAGATTGCGCAAAGTCCCAGACAGATTAGTATAACTCCCCGAGATCGAGCAAAGGCCCAGGCAGATTAGTATAACTCTCAGAGATTGAGCAAAGTCCCAAACAGTCAGTAATGCTCCCAGAGATCAAGCAAAGGCCCAGAGAGTTTTGTGTAATTCCCAGAGTTTGAGCAAAGGCCTAGTCAGATTAATATAACTCGCTGAGATTGAGCAAAGGACCAGGCAGATTAGGATAACTCACAGAGATCGAGCAAAGGCCCAAACAGGTCAGTAGTACTCCCAGAGATCGAGCAACGGCCCAGATAGATTAGTATAACTCCCAGAGATCGAGCAAAGGCCCAGGCAGATTAATATAACTCCCAGAGATTGAGCAAAGTCCCAAACACGTCAGTACTACTCCCAGAGATCGAGCAACGGCCCAGATAGATTAGTATAACTCCCAGAGATTGAGCAAAGGCCCAAAGAGGTCAGTAATACTCCCAGAGATCGAGCAAAGGCCCAGAGAGTTTTGTGTAACTCCCAGAGTTTGAGCAAAGGCCTAGTCAGATTAATATAACTCTCTGAGATTGAGCAAAGGCCCAGACAGGTTAGTATAACTCCCAGAGATTGAGCAAAAGCCCAAACAGGTCAGTAATACTCCCCGAGATTGAGCAAAGGCCCAGACAGATTAGTATAACTCCCACAGATGGAGCAAAGGCCCAGACAGATTAGTATAACTTCCAGTGATCGAGCAAAGGCCCAGACAGATTAGTATATCTCCCAGTGATCAAGCAAAGGCCCAGGCAGATTAGTATACCTCCCAGAGATCGAGCAAAGGCCCAAACAGGTCAGTAGTACTCCCAGAAATCGAGCAACGGCCCAGATAGATTAGTATAACTCCCAGAGATCGAGCAAAGGCCCCGGCAGATTAGTAACACTCCCAGAGATTGAGCAACAGTCCAGATAGATTAGTATAACTCCCAGAGATTGAGCAAAGGCCCAGATAGATTAGTATAACTGCCCATGATTGAGCAAAGGCCCAGACAGGTCAGTAATACTTCGAGATATTGAGCAAAGGCACAGATAGATTAGTATAACTCCCAGAGATCGAGCAAAGGTCCAGGCAGATTAATATAACTCCCAGAGATTGAGCAAAGGCCCAGGCAGATTAGCATAACTCCCCAAGATTGAGCAAAGGCCCAGATAGATCAGTATAACTCCCAGAGATCGAGCAAAGGCTCAGGTAGATTAGTATGATTCCTCGAGAAATTCTTGGCCTGTACACAGGGGCTCCTTCAGTGTAGCAATGGTGCAACAGAGGCTTTAAAATGAGTTAGCACTGAGAGTAATCCAGAGCAATTCAGCGCTAGATCCTCTACCCGCTTCCTCCTCTGAGTCATGAGGAATAGACAGACTCCTTAAATAAGGCATTGCCTCAATACTTGCAAGTTGTTCATCTTAAATAAGGCTGCAGTGCTTGATGTTAATTTCTTAGAGCAGTGCTAATTCTGCCTTCTCAACACAAGAAAAAGGAATATTACTGTCAAAAATAAATTATTTCGGGTGGCGTGGTGGCACAGTGGTTAGCACTGCTGCCTGCGGAGCTGAGGACCCAGGTTCGATCCTGGCCCCGGGTCACTGTCCATGTGGCATTTGCGCATTATCCCCATCTCTGCGTGGGTTTCACCCCCACAACCCAAAGATGTGCAGGTGAGGTGGATTGGCCACGCTAAATTGCCCCTTCATTGGAAAAAAATAATTGGGTACTCTAAATTGAAAAAAAAAAATTCTTCCAACCATCGAGCATTCGCTTGATATTTCAAGATTATTTTCAATGATTTTTCAAGGCAGTGAAATAATCCAATTTGACATCACTTTGGCTTATTCCGAAAGAGGTCAATCCATTCACTTCACCTAACTCGACATTAAGGGATTTTGTTTCTGAAATAATCCCTCATTAAAGCTCTTCAGCTGAAAAGCATAGTATTCAAATTAGCACCTGCTTTGACATCCCAAAGTGCTTCAAAGCCAATGGAGAACTTTCAAAATGCAAACATTATTGCAGCCAGCTTCTGCACAGCAAGCTCCCGCAAAGAGCAGTGACCAGAAGACGCTGGAAATGCACAGCAGCATCTGTGGGCTGGTGAAGCACATTTCAGACTGCAACCTTTCATCGGAACTCAGTGTTGGCTAGGACATGGGAGAGAAGGCCCATGCTCTTCACATGGCCTCCTGGAGTCTGTTTAAACCTATCTGAGACAGCAGACAGTTTAAACCATTTTTCTTAAAAAACGGGCTGCATGAAATACTTTCAAGAGGAGGTCTTTATGTTTGTAGGAGTGTCGGGATCTCAAACACTGACAACAGGGACTTGTAACAAACAACACTTTGTTCACTCGTTGAGCAGCTACTCCATACTTGTGCTCTTCCCGCCCTCTGGGGAGAACTCTCGCACTCATGACACGTAACCCTTGTTGTAGCCGTGTCATCACGTGACCACTCGGCCTGCAGTGCTGTTACTGGACTTAAGGGTTGCTGGGTACATTGATCATTTACAAAGGGCGGTACAGGTTTCGAACTCTCTTCCACAAATGGCAATCAATGCTAGATCAGTTGTTAATTTTAAATCTGAAATAGATACATTTTTGTTTGGCAAAGGCATTAACGGATATGGGCCAAAGGCAGGTATATGGAGTTAGACCACAGATCAGCCAGGCTCTCATTGAATGGTGGAGCAGGCCCGAGGGGCGGAATGGTCTCCTTCTGTTCCTATGTTCCTAATATTCTGTGTTACATCAGATGGCACAGCATTAAACCAATCGAGCAGTTCGGGATATTCTAAGCCAAGGAGGCATCCTGGGCGGGATTCTCTCAGCCCGGAGCCAGCTGGAGAATCACCGCGACGGGCGAGAATCGCGCCCCGACACCGGGACGCAATTCTCCGCAGAGCAGAGAATCGGCAACATTGGCGCCAGCGTGGATGGCGCAGCGCCGGTCGGGGGCCACTCTACGGCCCCCCCCCCGCCGATTCTCGGCCGGGAATGGGCCGAGCGACCGTAACAAAAAACCCAAGTCCCACTAGCGCCGTTCTAATTGGCTCTTACCCAGCGGGACCTCAGCGTTGAAGGGTCCGGGGGTGGCCTGTGGGGGGGGGGGAGGGGGGGTTTGACCCCGGGGGGGCCTCCGTTGTGGCCTGGCCCGCAATCGGCGCCCACCAATCGGCGGGCCGGCTTCTCGGGCTGGGAGCCTCCTTTCTTCCGCGCCAGCCCCTTTAGCCCTATGCCATGTTGCGTTGGGGCCAGCACGGAGAAGGGAGCCACTGCGCATGCGCGGGTTGGCGCCGGTGCCACGGCGCATGCGGCGTGGGTCGCTCCAGTGCCGTGCTGGCCCCCTGTAGGGGCCCGAATTGCTGATCCTGAGGCCATGTTGACACCGTCGAGAAGTGCGACGGCATTTCCGATGGCGGCAACACTTAGCCTCAGGATCAGAGAATCCCGCCCGCAATGTTCAGGGTTGCGACATTTTCAGAAATGCTGTCATTAACTGACAGCATCACAGTGAATGTTATTTGTCATTCTGCATTGAATGGAGGCAATTGAACCCTATCTGTCCAGGGGGACAGGTGAGCAGTAAAATCACCCAGGTTGCTGAAAAGTTGCCAGGAACGCGTTCTGACTTTTAACCTGCTCTAATAAACAGGCAGCCAGGCAGGACAGCAACCTGAAGCAGCCAGGGTCCTTCGTTAAATGTGCATGTTGTGCCCCTATGAGGTCATCAGGATCCAACTGCAATTTCAATTGATGGCCGGAATGGGGAAGCGTGTGTGGCTTTGCTATTGGATGAAGACAACGGAAAGAGAATCCGGGATCGGCCCAAACGGACAGGATTCCTTTTGGGCAATAGAAGAGCAGAAGTACTTTCCAGGGCCCCACAATGAAAACAAGGGCCACTCCTTCCCAAATGCCGAATGCCCACAAGATGACCCCAGAATCAATCCATCCACTCACATAGGGCGTGATTCTCCAATAATGGGGCTATGTCCCCACACCTGCGGAAAAACGCATGCGAATCACTCTGGATTTACCTGGAGAAAGTCCAGAGTGATTCTCCTACCTGGAGGGGGCCAGAAGGGCCCCAGAGTGCACCTCGCAGCACCGGCTGCCAATACGGGGCCCTGCACTTCCGGTCGGGGGTCCGCGCATGCGCACGGCGGCGACCTATGTCGGTCGCCCCGCGCGACATGGCCGACCCACACCGCGGACCGGCACCAAGAAAAGAGGCCCCCTCCAGATCGCGCGTGCCCGCGGATCGGTGGCCCCCGATCGATCGTCTGGCCGTCCTGGAGGCTAACCCCCGTGAATGATCCCCCCGCCCCTCATGAGGGGGCCTCAGACTGAGTCCGCAGCCGCCACACCGGGTGGAACCATGAGAGAACCATACCGGCGGGAACCCGGCCAGCTGCACTGGGAGAATTGCCGCAGGGGCCTTTTTCAATGGCCCCCGACCTACGCTGTGTTGACCACACACGTGCAACCACATGCGAGGACCGGAGAATCGCCGAGCGGAGTTGGACTCGATCTCGGATCGGACGCCCATTCTCCGCCCCCGCGCCGAGTGTGATTTTAGCGTGGAGGCTCGGAGAATCAAGTTGAAATTGCCACTCACAACTTCTATGGTTTCTTGCGATGGACAGCAAGATTATTCGTGTGGTAAACACCACTAGTGATATATTGCATGTATTACGGCACTGCCCATATATTACAGGTACAAAGGTAAATCACTGCCTGCTGGCTCCGCCCAGCAGGCGGCGTAGAAAGGTGTCTGCACTCCTGCGCTGCGTCCATTCTGGTTCCAGCTGCAGGAGGCACAACATCTTGTGCAATAAAGCCTCGATTGTTTCACCATTCTCGTCTCGTGGTAATTGACGGTACATCAATTTAATGCACAAGATTTAAAAAGATGAATCTCCTAATCAAGCCTGATCAAAGGCTACCTCAGCGCAGCCACTGAAGAACCCTCGGACCCACAGAAGCTCCAAGTCTTCTACTTGCGGGTGAGCCCTGAAATTTTCCCCCTCATCCGGGATGCGCCCAGCTACTCGGAAGCGATGACGCTCTTAAAGGGACATTACGTTAAACCGGTGAATCAAGTGTACGCCAAGCACCTACTGGCCACGAGACGGCAACTCCCCATGGAGACACTGGACAATTTCTTATGGGCCCTACAGATCCTCGGTAGGCATTGTGACTGCCAGGCAGTTTTGGCAGTCCAACACACCGAACTATTAATCAGAGACGCTTATGTCACGGGCATGAAGTCTACTTACGTCCGCCAGCGACTATTGGAAGGGGGTACTCTCGATCTTGCGGAGACGAGGCAGCTTACTGATTCACTAGAAGTGGCCTCCCGTAACCTGGAGTCCTACACCCCCGACCGCGCGGCACCCTCGTGGGCATCGTGGGCCCCACCAGCTGCCGACTCCAGCTCACTGCAAGCCTGCGCCGCGCGGCAGCCAGCCACGCTGGGGGGCCCCAAGTGTTATTTTTGTGGACAAAGCAAACACCCAAGGCAGCGTTGCCCGGCACAGAGCGCGACCTGCAACGGGTGTGGGAAGAAAGGACACTTTGTTTCTGTTTGCCACACCCGGTCAGTCGACGCTGTTTCCAGGACCGGCATTTCTACACCCCCACGTGCAACTCAGGGGCGCCGCCATCTTCTCCTCCGCAAGCCACGTGCGGCCTGTGGGCACTGCCATCTTCCCCACCGCCATCTTTGATGCCACCTGCCATGTGCGCCCCATGGGCGCCGAGATCTTTGCCGCCATTTTGGACTGCGCCTCAGGACCCCTGCACATTTGGCCATTCGCCGCCTACTGCTACCTCCGCCACGGCTGATCAGCCCGGGACCTCCCAACATCTTCCGCGGCTCGCCTCCATCACCCTGGATCAGTCTCGGCCCCACAACCTCGCGACCACTACGACGATGGTGAAGATCAACGGGCACGAGACAACCTGCCTCTTTGACTCCGGGAGCACAGAGAGTTTCATCCACCCTGCTACGGTAAGGTGCTGCTCCCTCCGGGTACTCCCTGTCACCCAGAAAATCTCCCTGGCCTCCGGATCCCATTCCGTTGAAATCCGGGGGTACTGTATCGCGACCCTCACCGTCCAGGGCGTAGGGTTCAGCAACTTCAGGCTCTACGTCCTCCCCCACCTCTGCACTGCCCTGGATTTTCAATGCCATCTCCAAAGCCTTACTTTGAAATTCGGCGGACCCCTGCCCCCACCCCCCCCCCCCCCCCCCTCCCCGACCATCTGCGGCCTCACGACCCTTAAGGTCGATCCACCTTCACTGTTTGCGCACCTCACCCCGGACTGCAAACCCTTCGCCACTAGGAGCAGACGGTACAGTGCCCAGGACAGGACCTTCATCAGGTCGGAGGTCCAACGGCTTCTGTGGGAGGGGACCATTGAGGCCAGCAACAGCCCCTGGAGAGCTCAAGTGACAGTGGTGAAGACTGGGGAGAAGCACAGGATGGTCATTGACTGTAGTCAGACCATCAACCGGTACACGCAGCTCGACGCGTACCCCCTCCCACGCATATCTGATGTCAGCCAGATTGCGCAGTATCGAGTCTTCTCCATAGTTGACTTGAAGTCCGCCTACCACCAGCTCCCCATCCACCCGGAGGACCGCCAATACACTGCATTCGAAGCAGATGGCCGCCTCTATCACTTCCTCAGAGTTCCCTTCGGCGTCACCAATGGGGCCTCGGTCTTCCAGGGAGAGATGGACCGAATGGTTGACCAGTACCAGCTGCGGGCCTCCTTCCCGTACTTAGATAACGTCACCATCTACGGCTACGATCAGCAGGACCATGACACAAACCTCCAAAAATTCCTCCATACCGCCAAACTCCTTAACCTCACATACAATAAGGAGAAATGCATGTTCCGCACCAACTGCTTAGCCATCCTTGGCTACGTAGTGGAAAATGGAGTCCTAGGCCTGACCCCGACCACATTTGCCCCCTCCTGGAACTCCCTCTCCCCCACTTCCCCAAGGCCCTGAAACTATGCCTGGGGTTTTTCTCGTATTACGCCCAGTGGGTCCCTAATTATGCGGACAAGGCCCGCCCACTCATCAAGTCCACAGTTTTACCCCTGACGGTTGAGGTCCGCCAGGCCTTCAACCACATCAAGGCGGACATCGCCAAGGCCACGATGCACGCGGTCGATGAGTCCCTCCCCTTTCAGGTGGAGAGCGATGCGTCAGACGTGGCTCTGGCCGCCACCCTCAACCAGGCGGGCAGATCCGTGGCCTTCTTTTCCCGCACCCTCCATGGCTCCGAAATCCGGCACTCCTCTGTCGAAAAGGAGGCCCAAGTCACTGTGCTGTGCGACATTGGAGGCATTACCTGTCTGGCAGGAGATTAACTCTCCTCACTGACCAACGGTTGGTTACACAGCGGGGCAAGATCAAAAATGACAAGATCTTGAGGTGGAGGATCGAGCTCTCCACCTATAATTATGAGATCTTGTATGGCCCAGGGAAGCTCAATGAGCCCCCTGATGCCCTGTCCCGCGGTACATGTGCCAGCGCACAAGTGGATCGACTCCGGGCCACCCGGTTCTTCCATTTTGTCAAGGCCCACAACATGCCCTACTCCATTGAGGAGGTCAGGACCATCACCAGAGACTGCCAAGTCTGCGCAGAGTGTAAGCTGCACTTCTACCGGCCAGATAGAGCGCACCTGATAAAGGCCTCCCGCCCCTTTGAACGCCTCAGCGTGGACTTCCTCAACGTAATTGACGAGTACTCCCGGTTCCCTTTCGCCATCCCGTGCCCCAACATGACTTCTGCCATGGTAATCAAAGCCCTGCACAGCATCTTCACTCTGAAGCATTTGAACTCATGACCTCTGGATTTGCAATCCAGCAGTGTATGGCAGAATTTCCACACTGGCTCTCCCCAACTAGAAGGAAAATCCAGCTCAAAACTGTTCAGTCCCAGGAAAAATCTGGCAAATTTAAGTTCCATCGTAAGGTATACAAGCGCAGTTAGGACCAGTTTTAGTGATACCCATCATTTCCAGTTATTACTGATTAATCCTGACTGCCGGTAGGGGTGCGCAGTGCAGGAGACGCAACTGGCGGACTGGAGAATCCCACTCAAGGGGCCGGATTCTCCACCCCCCCCCCGCCCCCCCCCCCCCCGACCCCCCCGGCCAGGTTGGAGAATCACCGGGGGACGGCGTGAACCCTGCCCCGCCGCTCCGACGTCAGCTGCCGAATTCTCCAGCGGCAGTTTTTTGACGGGGCAGGGATCACGCCGCGCCGGTCGGGAGTCATTGGCAGTGGAACCCCCCGGCGATTCTCCGGTCCCCCATGGGCCGAGCGGCCGCCCGTTTTCGGCCAGTCCTACCGCCGTGGATTAGACCAGGTCCGTACCGGCGGGACCTGGCTCTGAGGGTGGCCTGCGGAGTCCTCGGGGGGTGGGGGGGGGGATCCAGCCCTGGGGGGTAGGGGGGGGGGGCACGGTGGCCTGGCCCACGATCGGGGCCCACCGACCTGTTTGCGGGCCTGTGCCGTGGGAGCACTCTTTCCCTCCCTGCCGGCCTGTGTAAAGCTCTGCCATGGCCGGTGCGGAGAAGAAACCCCCTGCGCATGTGTAGAAATCACGCCAGCGGTTCTGGGAACACGCTGTTCACTACGCGCATGCGCCAACCCGCGCCGGCTGGCGGAAGCCCTTCGGCGCCGGTAGGCACGGCGCCAACCACTACAGCGCCGGCCTAGCCCCCTAGCGGAGGATTCTTTGGT
This sequence comes from Scyliorhinus torazame, assembly GCF_047496885.1. Lineage (NCBI taxonomy): Eukaryota > Metazoa > Chordata > Chondrichthyes > Carcharhiniformes > Scyliorhinidae > Scyliorhinus > Scyliorhinus torazame. Next base: position 75,490,759 of record NC_092719.1, read on the forward strand.
CAAGGTCTTTCAGAAGTGTAAGTCGTAATTGGTAAAGAACTGAGATTGCTTCCCTGTGCTCTTGCTATTCTTAACAAGATCTTTTCTCAAATAAAATCTTTTTTCAAATAAATTTAGAGTATCAAATAATTTTTTTTCCAATTAAGGGGCACTTTAGTGTGGCCAATCCACCTTACCTGCACATAGAATCATACAATGCACTGTGGCAGAAGGAGATCATTCAGCCCATCGAGTCTGCATCAACCCTTGGAAAGACCACTCTACATAAGTCCATGCTTCCAGCCAATCCCCGTAACTTAGTAACCCGACCTAACCTTTTGGACACTAAGGTGCAATTTAGCATGGCCAATCCACCTAACCTGCACATCTTTGGACTGTGGGAAGAAACCGGATCTTTGGGTTGTGGGGGTGAAAACCACACAGACACGGGGAGAATGTGCAAACTCCATACAGACAGTAATCCGAGGCCAGGATCGAAGACGGGTCTTCAGCGCTGTAGGCAGCAGCGCACACCACTGCATCAGCGTGCCACCCAATTCTTAACAAGATCAAAAAAACAAAACAATTGTGTGGGATTTTCCAGTCCCGCGCACTGTGGGGATCGCCACAGGTGGGGTGCAAAATCTATCGGGCCAGCCAAATAGCCTGTTGACTTCTGCCAGGAATATCAGGTCCCGCCACCCATTGGTTGAGCTATTGGAGAAACCGTCATTGATCATGGGACGAAAACACACCCCGAGATGTTGGCCTCAGGCTTGTAGGAGAGGGGGCCTCAGGTCTCATGCGCGCAGTGAACCGCATTGGAACATCCAATCTTTCATTGGTTGGGTCCCTCAGGGGAATCAGCCAGGTCGGACAGTGAGCCAACCACAGTACTGTTCTTGGGATGAAGACCAAGAGCAGGTCCAGAGCTTCTGTTGCCTCCACATAAACATGAGCTGACCATTTCATCAGCGGCTGTTACTTTAAGCCAATGTGAACATAGAAAAAACTGAGTGGAACATGTTGCCTGAATGCAGCGTAGCCCAGTTTATGTTGATTTTGGCGCCAGTGCCCTAAAGCAAGAGTTAGGCCCCCGTTCCACTTTACATTCTTTCAACTTGTTTAAGGAGGGTGCCCTGTGTTGATTAATGCTGCTAGTGAGCCAAGCAGGCCAGCTCACATTACAGTCAGAGTTCAGTCATGAGGTGATTATTCCCCATAGTAGTCTCTGAGTTCCTTACAACAATCCCATTTCCATTCTCAGTTAAAAGGTCATTACGTCATTACCACAAGACCATTACATTTCCTTTACACTAATTTATATCGGCTCAGCATTCCTGACAGCAGCTTTCGTAGCAAATGTTACCCTCTACGACATTGAGAAAGTAAACAGATACTCATGAAACTGATATTCATGAAACAGATAGATGTATCTGGTAGAAGATTAGAGCTATGCAGCCAGCTATGTTCTGTGACGACAGTGGTGCAGCCTTGCAGAGGAGCCTTGGAGATTCGAGCTGTCTTATTGACATTCTCCAGATATCACCTGCTTCAACAGTATCTGCAAAGAAAAAAAAACTGGCCTGAACTGCAAAATGGACTCCTGAAACTGAAATGGTTTCTGGAAGAAGACCTTGGCTGCAGGTGTTCCGACCATCCTGGACATTTGAAGGTCGCTGGTTTCCAAAAGGAAAAACAAGAAACTGCACCTGGAAAGCGGTCACCCCAATGCCCCATCGCTGTGCCCAAATGATGGCGACTGATTATTTTTGGTTTAGTTGAATTGTTGTTTGGACTTCTGGCCAAAGTCGGTGGCCAAAGAAATGACTCAGTTGGTATGTATTTCAACTAGTTTATCATTCTGCACATCCACGATTTACAGGGTGTTTAAATAGTATTACCAAAATGCCAATAATTATTAATGCTGTGGAGATGCTGGCGTTGGACTGGGGTGAGCACAGTAAGAAGTCTTACAACACCAGGTTAAAGTCCAACAGGTTTGTTTCGATGTCACTAGCTTTCGGAGCGCTGCTCCTTCCTCAAGTGAATGAAGAGGTCTGTTCCAGAAACACATATATAGACAGATTCAAAGATGCCAGACAATGCTTGGGATGCGAGCATTAGCAGGTGATTAAATCTTTACAGATCCAGAGATGGGGTAACCCCAGGTTAAAGAGGTGTGAATTGTGTCAAGCCAGGACAGTTGGTAGGATTTTGCAGGCCAGATGGTGGGGGATGAATGTAATGCAACATGAATCCCAGGTCCCGGTTGAGGCCGCACTCATGTGTGCGGAACCTGGCTATAAGCTTCTGCTCGGCGATTCTGCGTTGTCGCGCGACCTGAAGGCCGCCTTGGAGAACGCTTACCCGGAGATCAGATGCTGAATGCTCTTGACTGCTGAAGTGTTCCCCGACTGGAAGGGAACATTCCTGCCTGGTGATTGTCGCGCGATGTCCGTTCATTCGTTGTCGCAGCGTCTGCATGGTCTCGCCAATGTACCACGCTTCGGGACATCCTTTCCTGCAGCGTATGAGGTAGACAACTTTGGCCGAGTCGCACGAGTATGTACCGCGTACCTGGTGGGTGGTGTTCTCATGTGTAATGGTGGTATCCATGTCGATGATCTGGCACGTCTTGCAGAGATTGCCATGGCAGGGTTGTGTGGTGTCGTGGTCACTGTTCTGAAGGCTGGGTAGTTTGCTGCAAACAATGGTTCGTTTGAGGTTGCGCGGTTGTTTGAAGGCAAGTAGTGGGGGTGTGGGGATGACCTTGGCAAGATGTTCATCTTCATCGATGACGTGTTGAAGGCTGTGAAGAAGATGTCGTAGTTTCTCCGCTCCGGGAAAGTACTGGATGACGAAGGGTATTCTGTAGGTCGTGTCCCATGTTTGTCTTCTGAGGAGGTCGGTGCGGTTTTTTGCTGTGGCGTGTTGGAACTGTCGATCGATGAGTCGAGCGCCATATCCCGTTCGTACGAGGGCATCTTTCAACGTCTGTAGATGTCTGTTACGCTCCTCCTCGTCTGAGCAGATCCTGTGTATACGGAGAGCTTGTTCATAGGGGATGGCTTCTTTAATGTGTTTAGGGTGGAAGCTGGAGAAGTCGAGCATCGTGAGGTTATCCGTGGGTTTGCGGTAAAGCAAAGTGCTGAGGTGACCGTCCTTGATGGAGACGAGTGTGTCCAAGAATGCAACTGATTTTGGAGAGTCGTCCATGGTGAGTCTGATGGTTGGATGGAACTCATTGATGTCATCGTGTAGTCGTTTCAGTGATTCTTCGCCGTGGGTCCAAAGGAAAAAAATGTCATCGATGTATCTGTTGTATAACGTCGGTTGAAGGTCCTGTGCGGTGAGTAGGTCTTGTTCAAACTGGTGCATGAAAATGTTGGCGTATTGGGGTGCGAATTTGGTCCCCATGGCTGTTACGTGCGTCTGGATGAAGAACTTGTTGTCAAAGGTGAAGACGTTGTGATCCAGAATGAAGCGGAGAGTTGCAGAATTGCATCTAGAGATTGGCAGTTGTCGGTGTTGAGTACTGTCCTGGCTTGACACAATTCACACCTCTTTAACCTGGGGTTACCCCATCTCTGGATCTGTAAAGATTTAATCACCTGCTAATGCTCGCATTCCAAGCATTGTCTGGCATCTTTGAATCTGTCTATATATATGTTTCTGGAGCATACCTCTTCATTCACCTGAGGAATGAGCAGTGCTCCGAAAGCTAGTGACATTGAAACAAACCTGTTGGACTTTAACCTGGTGTTGTAAGACTTCTTACAATAATTATTAAATTATCATAAAAGCTACCACAACACCCACACGAGCACAAGCTCGACCATTTGACAGGATTGTCTGAATTTTAAAAGTAGCTCTAAGTTTTACGTGTCACTCATATTCCATACAGTTTATCTGAGCCTGTAGCAACCAAATTGGTGGCCCTTGAAAGGACGATCATCAGTGGACACGGCCTGCACGTGAGCCAATTACATTCAAAGCTAATATTCATAAACAATTAGCGAGATTTACCGTGCAACGCATCGTGTGTTTTTCAGTGGCGGAGGCGACCGGCCAGCAGGATTTTCTGATCCCGCCATTGTCCGTGATTTCCTGTTGACTACACCCCTCGTCGCCGGGAAGCCCGGGCGCCGTCTGTGGCACCGGTATATCCCGCCGGCATGAACAGCCGGTAAATTCTGCCCAAATTTAATTTAGCGACTGGGCAATCTCTGAAACAAGACCCGAGTGGAGAGGGGTGAAGAATTTGGTATTGATTCATTCCGATGCATATTCGATGCCTTTTGTACATTAAACTTTGGGGTAGAGTATAGGAATGTTTTTCGACATGACCTGTGGCCAGTAATGTGCTTGGGAGGCACAAGACTTGAAGCTCTTCACCACTGTGGTTTCCTTCATCTCGTGTCGGGGTCTATTGTGGACCCATTGATAGTGATCGATTGCTATGATTGGTCCACAATTATTCTACCATGTGTCCACCAGGATGGTAGAAGACGAACAAGATTATCTTTGTCGGTAATTCCGATGCTTCTTTGGAAGTCACCAATGCAAAGGTCAGGTAACCACTTTTTGCTTACGTTTATATGAAGCTAAGATGAACTGGGCTTCTCCTGCACCTATACCAGTGTGCCGAGCAGCACAGCCTGAACTCCATGGTGCCCTGACCAACATCTCTAAAACAAACTGGTCATTTATCCTGTTGCTACGAGTGGGAGCTTTCTGTGGAAAAACATGGCTATGGCGGTTCCTACATTACCACACTTCTCCAATACTTCACCAGCTGTAAAGCACTTTGGGATTTCCCGGGGTTGTGAAAAGTGTTATATAAACACAAGCCTTTTTCCTGCAATCGCTACAACAATCCATAAGCCATCTGTTCATGTAAATGCAGGAAGACATTTAAAGCAAGTTAGCTCATCTGGGCTGATCCATCTGCTTCACACTTGGGGTAATTTTTGTAAATGTAGGAGCTCGACCTGCAGCCTCAACTAATGGGACACAGATTAGGCGGTGGATTAGGCCCATGTCTCAATGGGCAGCACTCTTGGCTCTGGTTCGGAAGGCTGTGGATTTAAACTCCACCCCAGAGACTTGAGCACAAAATCCAGGCTGAAACTCCAGTGTGGTGCAGATGTCGTGCTGCAGTCAGACGGGTTCATTTTGGCTGCCCCATTTCACACTAAAACAGTGACTACACACTGTAAGTATTCATCGGCTGTGAGGTGCTTGGGTCATCCTGCTATTGGGAACGCGGCTATATAAATGCACAGTAAGAAGTCTTACAAACCCAGGTTAAAGTAAAACAGGTTTGTTTCAATGTCACTAGCTTTCGGAGCGCTGCTCCTTCCTCAGGTGAATGAAGAGGTATGTTCCAGAAACATATATATAGACAGATTCAAAGATGCTCGACAATGCTTGGAATGCGAGCATTAGCAGGTGATTAAATCTTTACAGATCCGCAGATGGGGTAACCCCAGGTTAAAGAGGTGTGAATTGTGTCAAGCCAGGACAGTTGGTAGGATTTTGCAGGCCAGATGGTGGGGGATGAAACAAAAATGTGTATGCTAGGTGGATTGGCCACGCTAAATTGCCCCTTAATTGGAAAAAATTAATTGATTTGATTTATTATTGTCACATGTATTAGTATACAGTGAAAAGTATTGTTTCTTGCATGCTGTACAAACAATACATACCGTACATAGGGAAGGAAGGAGAGACTGCAGAATATAATGTTACAGTTCTAGCAAGGTGTGGAGAAAGGATCAACTTAATACGAGGTAGGTCCATTCAAAAGTCTGATGGCATATTGTTAATCAGCCTCGGATTGTTAAAAAGCTTCAGATTATTAATCAGCGTCAGATTATTAACCAGCGTCGGATTGTCAATTAGCTTCAGAGGGAGGGTGATAGTCAGGGGGGTGGAGGGGGACACCTGGGGAGTCATGGTCAGGGAGCTGTGGAAGTCTTATAGAGTGGGGGGGGGGGGTTAGTCAGGGAATTGATGTTTGAAAATTGCTTAAATCTTGTCAACTCTATTATTAAACTTGGTAGCAGGAACACTCCTCAGCAGCAAAGCAGCCATTGTCCAAACCCCTTACAGCTGCCACATCCAGTCTTTCCCCTGTCATCTCAAGAACAATGCAGCTCAAAAACTTGCATTAATAAAGTGCATCTCTCATGTTGAATGGGTTGAAGCATTTGTTCTTGATTTATATGCACATCTTGCACCATTTAAATGTCCTTCACCGACAGTGAAACGTTAGGATGGAGATTCTAATGCTTATTCAGAGGCAGTCTGTCCAAATAACATCCTTGCCATAGACTGGATCAGTCAGACATCCTTCATTTAAAACATCGCTTTCAAGTTAGTAAACTAATACCCTGAAAATTAGGCTTTGGTTGTCTAGAACATTTTAAGATGTTAATAATTGCTTTGGAGTGAGTTCCCTTTATTTAAATTAAATATATTTGTTCCATCTGCTTTTAATTTAACTGCAAAGTTCTAAATATATTAATGGAATAGGTTTTTAAAGAATAATTTGAGACAACAGGTTGAATCTTGCACCGTTCCCCAGAGCGATCTTGATGTAGGGTGGCCATTTCGTCAGACTGGAGGGTGGCAACCCGGATCCAGCCACCTTTCCATCCTCCACCTAAATTAAGTCTGTGGGCGCCTTCCTGTCTCATCACCAATTGAGGCACTTTAGTGGACAATTAATGTCCGTTTAAAGGCCTCACTCTGCCACTGCTGAACTTAACTTAGTGGCAGGCAGGAGTCTTGCAATGCAGGGAACATGACAAGAAAACCCATGCATTCAGTGCCTTGTCAAGGGGCCCAGTATGAGGAAAGGCAAGGTGACATGCTGAGAACCACTCCTTTGCCATTGGGCGGCACGGTAGAACAGTGGTTTGCACTGTTGCTTCATAGCACCAGGGCCGCAGTTTTGATTCCCGGCTTGTGTCACTGTGCGGAGTCTGCACGTTCTCTCTGTGGCAGCGTGGTTTTCCTCCGGGTGCTCCGGTTTCCTCCCACAAGCCCCGAAAGACGTGCTTGGTAGATGAATTGGACATTCTGAATTCGACCCCTGTGTACCTGAACAGGCGCCTGAATGTGGCATCCAGGGGCTTTTCACAGTAACGTCTTTGCAGTGTTAATGTAAGCCTACGTGTGAGAATAAAAATGATTATTATTGTTTAAAATTAAGTGTACCCGATTCATTTTTTCTAATTAATGGGCAATTTAGCGCGGCCAATCCACCTACCTTGCATATCTTTGGGTTGTGGGGACGAAATCCACGCAAACACGGGGAGAATGTGCAAACTCCACATGGACTGTGACCCAGAGCCAGGATCAAACCTGGGACCTCGGCACCGTGAGGCATCAATGCTAACAACTGCACCACCGTGCTACTCCTATTATTTTTATTATTATTGCCTCCAACGTCTCTCCCCCGACATCCCCATCGCCCACGCCTCCCATCACCAACCTCTCGAGGGATCCCATGATGATATTAAGCCTCAGGTGCCTCCCCGGTCGCATTGCTGATCAATAGAGCTGCCTGGCACAGATTGGCCAGGAGCTCTCAAGTGCGGGACCTTAGCTCCCAGGGCCCTTGATCTTAATGGAAGGACCTCCGCAGGCAGGCCTCTCATATACCTGAGTGCAAAGACATGTCGTGGGGCTGTCACCGGCTCGTCACAAGATTCCACCCAAACTTTAAATTGAAAATTATATCAAAGAAAACACAGCTAGAATAATTATTCTAATAATATTTGTGTTTTTGCATGTGGATCATCATAGACAGGGACTGTTCAATGATGCTGCATCTTAAAAGAAAGGTTGGCTCCTATTATAGCAGCTTCTACAACCCCAAGATATCCCAATGTGCTTTAAAGCCAATTAAATATTTTTTTAAAGTTTGGTCACTTTTTGTAAAGTAAGACATTTGGAAGCCATTTTGCTCACAGAAGATGAAATAATGGGCAGATAATCTGGGTTAGGTGTTAGTGAAGAGATATATATTATCAAGGACAACTCTCCTGTTCTTCTCTAAAAACAGCTCTGTGTTACGTGCCGGTGTGCCATTGCAAGATAAAGGGCCGGGATTCTCCCCTACCCAGCGGGGCGGGGGGTCCCGGCGGGATGGAATGTCATGGACCACTCCGGTGTTGGGCTGCCCCAAAGGTGCGGTCTCTACACCTTTAGGGGCCAAGCCTTCACCTTGAGGGGCTAGGTCTGCGCTGAAGTGGTTGGCGCGCCGCCGGACGGCGGGAAAGGCCTTTGGCACCACGCCAGTCAGGGCTGAAAGGACTCCGCCGGTCGGCGGAAGTCCACGCATGCATGGGCCCCGATCGCAGGCCAAGCCACCGTGGGGACACCACCCGGGGCCAGATCGCCCCGCCCCTCCCCCCCCCCCCCCCCAGGACCCCGGAGCCCGCCCGCCCCGCCAGTCCCGAAGATAAGGTAGGTGGTTTGATTCACGTCGGCGGGACTGGCATGACAGCAAGATTGGAAAATGTAAATCAGAGACTGAAGTGAAGTCACGAGTAGAAAAAAAAGCACAGAGGGTGACTCAGACATTATGAAAACCATTGAGCTGACTGACAGGATTCATAAGTTTGCAAAACGATTTGCAAATGCAGCAGCAAACAAATATTTGGCTGAAATTGTGGAAACAAAGGTTCCATTTGTGAAGTGGAAACATTTAGTGAGAACATGGTGGATACAATGGAAATACAAACTTTGAGTCCACTCTAGGAGCAAATGGAGTGCACATTCCCCGAAGAAGGAATGAAAAAACAGACGAGTTATTAATAAAGAAATACAACTTGAAGGAGCACGAAATATGTATCAAATGGAGGTAGCCAAGTAGCAGAAACCATTCCTCCAAACGGGACAGACTGAGATGTGGAAGAAGTGTCAAGTCTCAAGACCGTCTGAATTTATGAGTTCAGATACTTGAGATGGGGGTCGAGAGATTGGGACATCATTTAAGAGATAGTAAGCAAAAATTGTATTTCCTCCACAGAATGGAGGAAAGTTTTTTTAGACAAGAAAGGGGGATATTGTGATATGTGCCTGCATGCCATTGTAACATAAAGGTGCTCAGCAGAGCAAGGATTAACATGGGCCTGGAAAATAGCATACCAATGGTATGATGTATAGATTTACATGGCAATACACTCTGAGAGAACAATAAGCAGTCTGCCTACTTATTGCTTGGATCCGCAAATAGATAAAGGTTAATAATAAAGGGTTCATGTTTAAAAATAGAAGTCTCGAGATCTCCTCATCGAGTCTTCACCACACACCATGTTATCACAAGTGCCACAGGAACCTTAATGTACGGCACGGTAGCACAGTGGTCAGCACAGTTGCTTCACAGCTCCAGGGTCCCAGTTTCGATTCCCAGCTTGGGTCATTGTGCATAGTCTGCATGTTCTCCCCGTGTCTGCGTGGGTTTCCTTCGGGTGCTCCGGTTTCCTCCCAGAGTCCATAGATGTATATGTTAGGTGGATTGGCCATGCTAAATTGCCCTAAGTGTCCAAAAAGGTTAGATGGGGTTACTGAGTTATAGGGCTAGGGTGGAGATGTGGGTTTAGATAAGGTGATCTTTCCATGGGCCTGTGCTGACTCGATGGGCCGAATGGTCTCCTTTTGCACTGGATTGGATTTGTTTATTGTCACGTGTACCGAGGTACAGTGAAAAGTATTTTTCTGCGAGCAGCTCAACAGATCATTAAGTACATGAGAAGAAAATGGAATGAAAGAAAATACATAAAAGGGCAACACAAAATATATAATGTAACTACATAAGCACTGGCATCGGATGAAGCATATAGGGTGTAGTGTTAATGAAGTCAGTCCATAAGAGGGTCATTTAGGAGTCTGGTGACAGTGGGGAAGAAGCTGTTTTTGAGTTTGTCCGTGCGTGTTCTCAGACTTCTGTATCTCCTGCCCGATGGAAGAAGTTGGAAGAGTGAGTAAGCCGGGTGGGAGGGATCTTTGATTATACTGCCCGCTTTCCCCAGGCAGCAGGAGGTGTAGATGGAGTCAATGGATGGGAGGCAGGTTCGTGTGATGGACTGGGCGGTGTTCACGACTCTCTGAAGTTTCTTGCGGTCCTGGGCCGAGCAGTTGCTATACCAGGCTGTGTTGCAGCCTGATAGGATGCTTTCTATGGTGCATCTGTAAAAGTTGGTAAGAGTCAATGTGGACATGCCGAATTTCCTTAGTTTCCTGAGGAAGTATAGGCGCTGTTGTACTTTCTTGGTGGTAGCGTCGATGTGGGTGGACCAGGACAGATTTTTGGAGATGTGCAGTCCTAGGAATTTGAAACTGCATACCATCTCCACCTCGGCCCTGTTGATGCTGACAGGGGTGTGTACAGTACTTTGCTTCCTGAAGTCAACGACCAGCTCTTTAGTTTTGCTGGCATTGAGGGAGAGATTGTTGTCGCTACACCACTCCACTAGGTTCTCTATCTCCCTCCTGTATTCGGACTCATTGCTATTCGAGATCCGGCCTACTATGGTCGTATCGTCAGCAAACTTGTAGATGGAGTTGGAACCAAGTTTTGTCACGCAGTCGTGTGTGTACAGGGAGTAGAGTAGGGGGCTACGTACGCAGCCTTGTGGGGTGCGGGTGTTGAGGACTATTGTGGAGGAGATGTTGTTGTTCATTCTTACTGATTGTGGTCTGTTGGTCAGAAAATCGAGGATCCAGTTGCAGAGTGGGGAGCCAAGTCCTAGGTTTTGGAGCTTTGATATGAGCTTGGCTGGGATTATGGTGTTGAATGCGGAGCTGTAGTCAATAAATAGGAGGCTAATGTAGGAGTCCTTGTTTTCGAGATGCTCTAGGGATGAGTGTAGGGCCAGGGAAATGGTGTCTGATGTGGACCGGTTGCAGCGGTATGCAAATTGCAGTGGATCAAGGCGTTCTGGGAGTACGGAGGTGATGTGCTTCATGATCAACCTCTCAAAGCACTTCATTACGACTGAAGTCAGGGCCACTGGTCGGTAGTCATTGAGGCACGTTGCCTGGTTCTTCTTTGGTACCGGTATGATGGTGGTCTTCTTGAAGCAGGTGGGGACCTCGGAGTGGAATAGGGACTGGTTAAAGATGTCCGTGAATACCTCTGCTAGCTGGTCCGCGCAGGCTCTGAGTGCACTTCCAGGGATCCTGTCCGGGCCCGTCGCCTTCCGAGGGTTCACTTTCAGGAAGGCCAATCTGACTTCGGAAGCTGTGATGGTGGGTATGGGTGAATTATGGGCTGCTGGGGCACTCGCCAGCGGATTGTTGGTTACCTGCTCGAACCGAGCATAGAATGCATTGAGTTCATCGGGGAGGGGTGAGCTGCTGCCAGAGATACTGTTCGTCTTCACTTTGTAGCCCGTTATGTTGTTTAGTCCTTGCCACAACCGCCGAGAGTCTGTCTGTGACTCTAGCTTGGTTTGATATTCTCTCTTGGCATTCCGGATGGCTTTGCGGTGGTCGTATCTGGATTTCTTGTATAGGTCAGGGTCGTCTGCCTTGAACGCCTCAGATCTGTCCTTCAGTAGGGAGTCAATCTCGCGATTGAGCCATGGTTTCCGGTTGGGGAACGCACGTACTGCTTTCTTTAGCACGCAGTCATCCACACATTTGCTGTTGAAGTCTGTGACGGTCGTGGCATACTCATTTAAGTTGGTCGCTGAGTTCCTAAATATGGACCAGTCCACTGTCTCTAAGCAGTCACGTAAGAGCTCTTCTGTCTCCTCGGACCAGCACTGCACAACCTTCTTAGCTGGATTCTCCCGCTTGAGTTTCTGCTTGTATGCCGGGAGAAGGAGCACCGTCTTATGGTCTGATTTCCCAAAGTGCGGTCGGGGGATGGATCGGTAGGCGCCCTTGATTTTTGAGTAGCAGTGGTCAAGAGTGTTGTCGCCCCTGGTGGGACAGGAGATGTGCTGGTGGAATTTTGGCAGTACACTCTTGAGGTTGGCCTTGTTGAAGTCTCCGGCCACGATGAACAAGGCCTCCGGGTGTTCTGTTTCGTAGTTGTTTATTACTGTGTATAGTTCGTCCAGCGCCTTCCTCACTACTGCCTGGGGTGGGATGTAGACCGCTGTGATAATGGCTGAAGTGAACTCACGTGGAAGATAATATGGGCGGCACTTCACGGTACTGTCAATTCTAAATTCTATGATCTATGTTATTGGTTTAACTTCTCATCTAAAAGTTGGCACTTCTGACAGTGTAACCCACCCTCAATAGGGAACCTCCCATATACGTTGAAGGCGAATCTCTGGAATATGTTGAGTACTTCCCGTAACTTGGTGGTCACCTCTCTCAAATGGTCACCATTGTCAAGGAGACCCAACACTGGATCAGCTGCTCCAATTCAGCCTTCTACAAATTACAGCAGTGAGTGTTTGCCAACAAAGCCCTCTGCAGGTCAACAAAAGTCCTAATGTACAGAGCAGTTGGCTGCTGCAGTGAAGTGACTCAAAAGACCCATAGCAGAAACGCATGACCGTGAGCAGACGTCATCTTTGAATCAACGATAGCCAACGACAACACTGCAGTGTCATCCCAGAATTTCTCCTCAAGTGCCTGGGGTGCACAACCTTTTGACTGTGAGACAGCAAATGCTACCATCGATCCCCCAACTTACCCCGAAACTGGTGGTGTTCTCAATAAGACATGATAAAAAAATCCAAAACTGTTTGTATAAAACTTTATTCATTTTGTTTTTTAAAATGAACTTCTGAAGAATCACAAAATGGCTGCCAAAGGTCACCTGACTCACAAGACTGACGGGAGAATCCTTTCTGGAAGGTTCCAGAGACAACAAGAACAAAGAGTTCCACCCCCATCCTTGTAGAATCTCTTACTCCATTGTAAGGTCACATTGTAGTCATGAAACTAGATGTCTAACAGATGAACTGACTCCCCCAGCTGGGATGATAATTAGAAACAGAATTCAAAAAGAAGAAGTGTTAACAGCCACCATTTTGCCCCGAAGGGAGATAATTGATTTTTGCTCGGAACACAGAAATTGCTTGCGAGACTTCCATTAACTCATTAATGGGCCATGTCACATGACCCCATTCGCCAAGCCTTTTGGATCATTTCAGTATTACACCTTTAGCCTGACCGCCCAGATTGCTGATTTAACACCAGCCAGAAAAAACTCCAGCAGCCCCCAACTGACCAAGCAACCGATCACCATCTCTCAACTCCTCGAAGTCTGCTTAAATTTAAAGGTCTCTGATCAACATCTGCCAAGCGGAGTAAGCACAGAAACTCCATCGTGCCGCATCATCAAGGACTCCAACCAGAAACCTCTGTGGACTGAACTCTGTCATGAAGGAAACACCCCCTGACAATGACCTCCCAGACCCTGGAACCATGTGGACTAATGATTATTTCTGTAGTTCTTTTACTGTTGTTGCCCATAGTTGTATATCTTCCTATTTTCTTTTTTTTAATATAAATTTAGTGTATCCAATTCTTTTTTTTTCCAATTAAGGGGCAATTTAAAACATAGAACATAGAACTGTACAGCACAGTACAGGCCCTGACCAATTCACCTACCCAGCACATCTTTTTGGGTTGTGGGGTGCAAAGGTAGCATTGTGGATAGCACAATGGCTTCACAGCTCCAGGGCCCCAGGTTCGATTCCGGCTTGGGTCACTGTCTGTGCGGAGTCTGCACATCCTCCCCGTGTGTGCGTGGGTTTCCTCCGGGTGCTCCGGTTTCCTCCCACAGTCCAAAGATGTGCAGGTTAGGTGGATTGGCCATGCTAAAATTGCCCTTAGTGTCCAAAATTGCCCTTAAGTGTTGGGTGGGGTTACTGGGTTATGGGAATAGGGTGGAGGTGTTGACCTTGGGTAGGGTGCTCTTTCCAAGAGCCGGTGCAGACTCGATGGGCCGAATGGCCTCCTTCTGCACTGTACATTCTATGAACCCATGCAGGCACGGGGAGAATGTGTGTACTCCGCACGGACAGTGTCCCGTGGCTGGGATTGAACTAGGGTCCTCGATGCCGTGTGGCAACAATGGTGGCGACTGCACCGCTGTGCTACCCTGATCCTCCTATTTTCTAACCCCTTTACTGTGTATTTATGTGTGTGTGTGTGTGTGTGTGAGTATGTGTAGGTGAGGCTGCAAACACTCTCCACCACCTACCCGGGTTTAAATGTGAATAAGCTAACCTTCTGAATTAATCATAACACATGTTTGCTGTGAGTTATTATTAAATTGAATTACACAAACTGAGGGTTTGGGGGGGACATACCACAATCTTTGCTGACAAACAGATGGAGAGAAGGCAAAGAGGTTCAGTTTCTCTCTCTCCTGTCCATAACAGTTGTAATAATAACCCCAGAGCCGAAGTTCTGATTCTCAAGGGACATCTGTCATGATGGAACTTTTGTTTTTCATTCAGGGTATCCTGGGCTATGCTGGCATCACTTTAAGCAACTCTTAGGCTTCTCTCTGGCCTCTCTGAAAATGCATTTTGAATATTAGCTCATGATTCACAGAACTGACTGAAATTCCCAGTTAATGGGGACTTTAGGGGCAGCACGGTAGCATAGTGGTTAGCACTGGGGCTTCACAGCTCCAGGGTCCCAGGTTCAATTCCCTGCTGGGTCACTGTCTGTGCGGAGTCTGCACGTTCTCCCCGTGTCTGCGTGGGTTTCCTCCGGGTGCTCCGGTTTCCTCCCATAGTCGAAAGACGTGCAGGATGCCCCTCGGAGACCACGGGAGACGGAGAGACCCGAACCCTCCAGCATGCGACGCCCGCAGGATGCCCCTCGGAGACCACGGGAGACGGAGAGACCCGAACCCTCCAGCATGCGACGCCCGCAGGATGCCCCTCGGAGACCACGGGAGACGGAGAGACCCGAACCCTCCAGCATGCGACGCCCGCAGGATGCCCCTCGGAGACCACGGGAGACGGAGAAACCCGAACCCTCCAGCATGCGACGCCCGCAGGATGCCCCTCGGAGACCACGGGAGACGGAGAGACCTGGAGCAACAGGGAGACGACACCCCCGTCACGTGCGGGAGCGACCACCCAGCGATGAGGGGGGCAGCCACAGGCCCCCGTCACATCCGAGCCAGGACACCACTACCCAGGACACCACTATCCAGGACACCCCTACCCGGGACACCACTACCCAGGACACCCCTACCCGGGACACCACTACCCGGGACAGCACTACCCGGGACAGCACTACCCGGGACAGCACTACCCGGGACAGCACTACCCAGGACACCCCTACCCGGGAAGACGAAATACCGGACAGTGACTCAGAGTGGATGGGTGGAGACGAACCCCCACCCCAAAGTGCCATGGACTCAGAGTGGGACGAAGAGCACGACACAACGCCACTGCTGTCACCAACACCCTCCACCATCGCAGAAACACTCACCACGGTTGGGCACTTTAGTGATGAGGCGTCTGGTACACTCACTGGTGCGCACAACACAGCCGTCCCGGTACAGCAGGTGGAGGTAGGAGCAGCAGAGGGACCGGGCGGTCGGAGGGCAGCCCAGGCCAAGCGAACATCTGCCGCCCAGATGGATCCCGGGTTCCTGCAGTTACTACACCCACACATAGATCCGATGCAACCACCGACACGGAGACGAGCGAATAGGGTGACGGGTGGCTTGCGGCGGCTGCGGTCGCAGGTGGAGGAGTCCACCCGCGTCCAGGAGCTGGGAGTGGTCCCGGTCATGCGTGCCACCCAGGCTGACACCGCACGGGTGGCGTCCGCGGTGGAGGCGATGGGTGCGGCGGTGTCAGACATGGGGAACGGTTTGCGAGGCCTGGGGCCTTCCGTGCAGGCGGCGTCTGTGGCCCAGGAAATGGCTGCCCTCTCACAGGAGGCCATGAGCCAGTGCCAGCGCCAGATGGCAGAGGCGCTCAACGCCATAGCCCAGTCTCAGCAGGCCATGGCCCAGTCTCAGCAGGCCATAGCCCAGTCTCTGCAGGCCATGGCCCAGTCTCTGCAGGCCATGGCCCAGTCTCAGCAGGCCATCGCTGAGGGCATCGGCGCCAGTGGCCATGTGCGAGCTGGCGTCGCACTGTCGCAGACAGGGTTCGACAACCCCCTGGGCTCCATGGCTGCAAACCTGCAGACCCCTGTCGATACCAGCACGGGCCTCCAGGACTGGCAGCGCCAGATGTCGGGGGCGCGTCGGATGGCCAGTCCGTTCGCATCCCCCACCCATGTAGAGGCCTGGGGGCCATCGGGCACCCCGAGGGAGGAGGAGGTGGTGTGGTCCGTCCCGGCTCCCTCTGTAGGGGAGGTCCCGGTACACCGCGACACCTCGGACTCCCCCCCTTCCGTCCCAGGTGCATCGGGTGGGCAACGGGCAGGACAGGCTGGCAGCTCGCCATCCCAGTCGCCCGGGCCGCAGCCTGGCCCATCTAGGCCAGGACGCCCCAGGAAACGGCCGCCAAAGGGATCCAGTGTCAGAGGGCAGGAATCACAGGAGTCCACCTCCAGTTCTGCTGTACCGTCTGGGGAACCACGTAGACGTAGTCAAAGGGCCCGTAAGGCCAAACAATTAGACACTGAGTAAGTTGGCACGGGTGCAGGGCACAGATGAGTTTTAGGCGTTAGGGCACGTGCATGAACTCCTTTGGTTATTAAAGTCAATGTTACACCTACCGAAGCTGCCTTTGTGCTCTGTCCAAAGTGTGCGGGGGTGTCATGTACGTTGAGCGCAAGTGTGTGTGTGAGGGGTGGTCTTACCTCAGCCCCAGGTGAGTCTGCCCCCTTCCCCCTGGGCCGCCATCAACATCCCCCGGGCAGAGGACGGGACCGTGCGCTGCAGTGTCACAGCCGCATGCAGGGATGGTCCGGCTGGATGGTGGTACTGTGGCCATGGGTCAGACATAGTCCAACGATGTAGAGCCAGGAGCTCATCGGAGGCGGGTTGTCATCATTCTCCATGGCCTGCGATAGACACGCGTCCACCCGCAACTGGGTGAGCCCGGCCCGTTGTGCCGCCGGTGGATCGGCAATTGGGAGTGGGGGGGTGGTGTGCATGCGGGTGGGGTGTGTGGGGTTGGGGAGGGGGGTGAGGGTGCTGGGTGGGTGGATGGGTGGGGGGTGTGGGTGGTCGGCTGTTGTCATGGTGTGCGGTCTGTGGCCATACTACCCGATTCCCACGCCCATCTAGTCAGTGAAGCGGGCGTCTATCAGTCTGTCCCGTGCCCGCTGGGCCAGCCGGTAACGGTGGACAGCCACCCGTCTGTGTCTACCCCGTCTGCCCTGACCATTGCCCCCATCCCCCTCATCTGGGGAGGACTGGGCCTCTTCCTGCTGCTCCTCCACTCCGCCCTCCTCTGCCTGCGGCACATCGCCCCTCTGCTGGGCTATGTTGTGCAGGACGCAGCACACCACAATGATTCGGCCGACCCTATCTGACCGATACTGGAGGGCGCCCCCAGAGAGGTCCAGGCACCTGAAACGCATCTTCAGCACGCCAAAGCACCTCTCGATCACTCCCCTTGTCGCTACATGGGCATCATTGTAGCGGTTCTCCGCCTCATTGCGTGGCCTCCGTATAGGCGTCATCAGCCACGATCGCAATGGGTAGCCCCTGTCGCCCAGCAACCAGCCCCTCAGCCGGGGATGGCGTCCCTCGTACATGCCGGGGATGGATGACCGCGACAACACGAATGAGTCGTGTACACTGCCTGGGTGACGGGCGCAGACGTGCAGGATCATCATGCGGTGGTCGCAGACCACCTGTACGTTCATCGAATAGGTCCCCTTCCTATTAGTGAACACGGCCCTGTTATCTGCAGGTGGCCGCACGGCGACGTGCATCCCATCGATCGCGCCCTGGACCATGGGGAACCCGGCAATGGCAGAGAAGCCCACGGCCCGGGCATCTTGGCTGGCCCGGTCCACGGGGAAGCGGATGTAGCGGTGCGCCATGGCATAAAGGGCATCTGTCACTGCCCGGATGCACCGATGCACCGATGTCTGCGATATGCCGGACAGGTCCCCACTCGGTGCCTGGAATGACCCCGTTGCATAAAAGTTCAGGGCCACCGTAACCTTGACGGACACGGGGAGAGGGTGTCCCCCGCCAGTGCCACGCGGTGACAGGTGTGCCAGCAGGTGGCAGATGTGTGCCACGGTTTCCCGGCTCATCCGGAGTCTCCTCCTGCATTCCCGGTCCGTGAGGTCCTGGTATGACTGCCGGGGCCGGTACACACGGGGCGCCCTCGGGTGCCTCCGTTGCCGTGGGGCCGCGACGTCCTCCTCCCCCTCCTCGTCCTGTCGGTCAGGTGTCCCTCCAGCCTGGGCGGCTGCCGCCTGCCCCTCTGCGGCAGCCTGCGCCGCCTCTCTGGCACGCTCCTCCTCCTCCTCCTCCTCCTCCTCATCCAGGGTAACATAGACATGAGCGGCTGCCACCACGGCGGCCAACATCGCTGGATGGTCTGAAAACATGACGGCCTGGTGGGGGGGGAGGGGAACGACGACATGTCATCATTGCCCATATCCCCTCCTCCCCCCAGCCAGGTGGCATGGACCGCATGGGTCCAACTGTTGGAGGCTGGCACCTGGCCAGGTGGACCAACTCATTTGCCCTCCCATCACCCACCCCGGCACGGACCCCCCCCCCCCCCAACCTCCCCCCCGGCACGGACCCCCTCCCCAACACCCACCCCAGCACGGACCCCCCCCAACCTCCACCCCGGCACGGACCCCCTCCCCAACCCCCAACCTCCACCCCGGCACGGACCCCCTCCCCAACACCCACCCCAGCACGGACCCCCCCCCCAACCTCCACCCCGGCACGGACCCCCTCCCCAACCCCCAACCTCCACCCCAGCACGGACCCCCCCCCAACCTCCACCCCGGCACGGACCCCCTCCCCAACCTCCGCCCCGGCACGGACCCCCTCCCCAACCTCCACCCCGGCACGGACCCCCTCCCCAACCCCCAACCTCCACCCCAGCACGGACCCCCCCCCAACCTCCACCCCGGCACGGACCCCCTCCCCAACCCCCAACCTCCACCCCGGCACGGACCCCCTTCCCAACCCCCAACCTCCACCCCGGCACGGACCTCCTCCCCAACACCCACCCCGGCACGGACCCCCCCCCAACCTCCACCCCGGCACGGACCCCCTCCCCAACCCCCAACCTCCACCCCAGCACGGACCCCCCCCCCCAACCTCCACCCCGGCACGGACCCCCTCCCCAACCCCCAACCTCCACCCCGGCACGGACCCCCTCCCCAACCCCCAACCTCCACCCCAGCACGGACCCCCCCCCCAACCTCCACCCCGGCACGGACCCCTCCCCAACCTCCACCCCGGCACGGACCCCCTCCCCAACCTCCACCCCGGCACGGACCCCCTCCCCAACCCCCAACCTCCACCCCAGCACGGACCCCCCCCCAACCTCCACCCCGGCACGGACCCCCTCCCCAACCCCCAACCTCCACCCCGGCACGGACCCCCTCCCCAACCCCCAACCTCCACCCCGGCACGGACCCCCTCCCCAACCTCCACCCCGGCACGGACCCCCTCCCCAACCCCCAACCTCCACCCCAGCACGGACCCCCCCCCAACCTCCACCCCGGCACGGACCCCCTCCCCAACCTCCACCCCGGCACTGACCCCCTCCCCAACCTCCACCCCGGCACGGACCCCCTCCCCAACCTCCACCCCGGCACGGACCCCCTCCCCAACCTCCACCCCGGCACGGACCCCCTCCCCAACCTCCACCCCGGCACGGACCCCCTCCCCAACCCCCAACCTCCACCCCAGCACGGACCCCCCCCCAACCTCCACCCCGGCACGGACCCCCTCCCCAACCCCCAACCTCCACCCCGGCACGGACCCCCTCCCCAACCTCCACCCCGGCACGGACCCCCTCCCCAACCCCCAACCTCCACCCCAGCACGGACCACCCCCCAACCTCCACCCCGGCACGGACCCCCTCCCCAACCTCCACCCCGGCACTGACCCCCTCCCCAACCTCCACCCCGGCACGGACCCCCTCCCCAACCTCCACCCCGGCACGGACCCCCTCCCCAACCTCCACCCCGGCACGGACCCCCTCCCCAACCTCCACCCCGGCACGGACCCCCTCCCCAACCCCCAACCTCCACCCCAGCACGGACCCCCCCCCAACCTCCACCCCGGCACGGACCCCCTCCACAACCCCCAACCTCCACCCCGGCACGGACCCCCTCCCGGCACTCCCCCGGAGCCCAGCCTACTCTAACCACCCCCCCACCCCCCCCGCCGCACACACACACAAGCCGAGACACACCTCTCCTCAGGCAATCAGTCTGCGGCCACGCCATTTCCTGCCCAGAGCCAACCCCCCAGGCCGTCACTCACCTCCTCGCTGGTCGGCGTGAGCCTGGAGCACCGGGTCACGCCGATGAAAAGGAGGTTTGATTCACGTCGACGTGAACGGTCATCACATCGACGGGACTTCGGCCCATCCGGAAGGGAGAATATCGGCAGGCCGAAAATCGGCTGCCTTGCGCAGACCCGTGACATTCTCCGCGGCAGCGGCGCCATTAACGCCCCGCCGACTTTTCTCCCTTCGGAGACTTCGGCGGGGGCGGGGGCGGGATTCACGGCGGCCAACGGCCATTCTCCGACCCGGCGGGGGGTCGGAGAATGACGCCCCAGTTCTGAACAGCGCTCGCCCAAGGTCTCCAAGACAAAGGGGTTAGATCCCAATGCCTTGGGTACCTCATGGAAATGTATATTAGAGTGAGACTAGCTGTCTCATTCTAATATGCAAATTTGCAAAATAGTGATCCCACCCACAATGGACAGGATTCAGACCGCGATGTCTCGTGAGATTGCGTTAGATCCCGCAAGGCGTGGCGAGCTGGGTAAAGATACTTTTTGGGCGCAATGCAACCAATAGATCACGTCCATAGAGTGGGAGTTTCCAGCTCTGACCACTATGGAACCAGCAATTTCCACCTAATGTCCTGCAAAAGGTCCATCAAATTGCCCACTTTGCCTGTGGAAATTCCTACGGCGACGAGACCTGAAAATCTGTGCCATAATTGTTTGTGGATAAAGAATGGCTGCAGTGAGGGCAGCACGGTGGCGCAGTGGTAGCACTGCAGTCTCACGGCGCCGAGGTCCTAGGTTCGATCCCGGTCCTGGGTCATTGTCCGTGTGGAGTTTGCACATTCTCTACCGCATTTGCGTGGGTTTCACCACCATAACCCAAAGATGTGCAGGGTAGGTGGATTGAACACGCTAAATTGCCCCTTAATTGGAAAAAATTAATTGGTACTCTAAATTTTTTTTTTAAAGAATGGCTGCAATGTTTATCAAACTTGTCAAAGATACTTTACTCACTGTAAACACAGAAACTAAGAGCAGGAGGAGGCCATTCGGCCCTTTGAGCCTTCTTCACCATTCATTATGATCACGGCTGATCATCCAACTGAGTAGCCTGATCCCACCTTCCCCACCCATATCCTTTGATCCCCTTTGCCCCAATTGCAATATGTAACTGCTTCATAAAAACATACAGTGTTGTGTCCTCAACCGCTTTTTCTGGTAGCGTATCCCACATGGCGACCACTCTCTGGGTGAAGAAATTTCTCCTCTTTTCAGCCCTGAATTGTCCACCCCATATCCTCAGACTGTGACCCCTGTTCAGGAAACCCCCTCCAACGGGTATATCCTTCTGACATCTGCCCTGTCTATTCCTGTTAGATAGGTTTCTATGAGATTCCCCCCTCATGCTTCTAAACTTCAGCGAATATAATCCTCAGCGGCTCAATCTTTCCTCATTTGTCAGTCCTGCCATCCCAGGAGTCAGTTTGGTAAATCTTTGCTGCACTCCCTGTATAGCAAGAAACTCCTTCCTCAGATAAGGAGAACAAAACTGCACGCAATATTCCAGGTATGATCACACCACGGCCTTGTATAATTGCAGCAAGGCATACCTGCTCCTGTACTTGAATCCTCTCACAATGAAGGCAAACATACCATTTACCTTCTTTACTGCCTGCTGCACCTGCATGCTTAAAATGTTCCAGGAAGTCCTAAGGATGCAGAGAATGCTATCTAAATGCCCCAGTACCACAGCTTCAAGCTATTTATCTACTTTTCATTAATCCTATTAGAGCATATAGGCCAACTCCCACCTCTCCAGTAGGGTATGACTGCTACCTCAGAAGGTGGATGTAGGCTTTCACTTTGATTCGCTGGCGAATGTACCCCCACCATGCAGTTAGCTAGCGAGTTTCAGAAGCTTAACCAAGCGGCAAGGAACGGCTATGAAGGTGCTAAAAAAATACAGGTGCTGTTGGGAGAGGTCGCCTGTTTGAGAGGTGTCTCAGAAGAGGTGTCAGATGAATAAGATTGATAGTCACAAACAAGGAGAAAATACATTGGGCGAGATTTTCATGCTCCCCTTGTGGCATGTTTTGGTGGTAACGGAGGCAGCCCGACACTAGCTGGTGGAGGGGTCTTCTGGTCTCATAATTCTCAATGGGGCTTCCCATTGTATGGACTCCCTGCCTTTGGGTTACCAATGGCAAGGCTTCACCATTGGCAGGAGCAGAAGATCCCACCTGTGGCAATAGCCAGACAATTCCAGCCAAGTGTTGAATGCACTAATTTTCTGAGATGGGTGGGGAAATCAAGCCCAATTGGGTCTCACCATATTACCTTTGCAGTTATGTGCAATCACTACATTCCAGGTTAACATTTTTTCACTAAACAGAATAATGCACTCACACATAATTGACTCCACAATATATTACAGGTCGGGTACTGCACCAGTCTTGGTGGATGATACCCTTCCAGCTAGAATGATGCGTTGACGCATTTCAACTGCAGTCTGACAGCTGCTAACAGCAATTGACTTTAGTCTGTGGCTGTAAGTTAATGTGTGACCCAAGTATGACTTAAATCTCTGAGAGAGTGCATCATAGAATTCACAGAATTACTTCAGCTAATTGAATTTCTTCCTTGTAAATTGCCGAGTTGACATTTTTTGGCCACCAGTGTAAAACTGAACTGGCAAACCTGACATTACGTCAGCCATACCACTCATACAGCAGTGGCAAATTAGCATAAAATGATTGGCATTCAGGATATAACTCTCCCCCTTCCCCTGAACCTGTTGGTTAATTAGACTAAGCGGTTTATAGCTGTACTACATGCATTTCTCGGGGGAGCTGAATCGACTGTTTCTGGTGGTAAAATGTAGTTCTGCATATTTCCAAAGACCACTGGTTACCACATGGAAACTGGAGTCAGTTTTTTAAATCTTTCTCAGGATGGAGGACATCACTGGCAAGACTGAGCTTTGTTGCTTGTCTCAATTTCCCTGTACTCCAGGCAGCACCGTGGCACAGTGGGATAACCCTGCTGTCTCACGGCACCAAGGTCCCAGGTTCAATTCCGGCTCTGGGACACTGTCAGTGTGGAGTTTGCACATTCTCCCCGTGTCTGCGTGGGCTTCGCCTGCACAACCCAAAGATGTGCAGGGTAGGTGGATTGGCCACGCTAAATTGCCCCTTAATTGGAAAAAATGAATTGGGTACTCAATGTTGTTTTTAAAGTTTCCCTGTACTTTGCATTTTTTAAATTTATTCAATGGATGTGGGCATGATTGGCTGGACCAGCATTTATTGCCATCCCAAATTTCCCTTGAGAAGGTGGTGGTGGACCGCCTTCCTGAACACCTTGTGGTGTAGGTACACCCACGGTCCTGTTAGGAAGGGAGTTCCAGGATTTTGACTCAGCGACAGTGAAGGAATGGCTATAGTTCCAAGTCTGGATGGCGAGTGGTTGGAGGGGAACTTCCAGGCGGTCTTCCCTCCCCCAGCTGCAAGTCACTGCACATCCGACTTCTAAGCCACTCACTAAAATGTGCGTATTATCAGTATCTGAGGTATCGGCTGCAAGCACGCGAGTGTGACAATGCTTCTTCTATCTCATTGTCATTCTGCCCTCTGTGTTCCTCCTACTCTACCCCTGCCTGGCCAGGTGGCAGTTCTTCGGTACCTGAAAGGGCAACGGTTCTGGTGAGGGGAATAAGGGCAGGACAAAAGGACAGCGTAATAGTTGCACACTTACACCATCTGGAGTTTATAAATCAGAAGACAGTGCGAGATGTGGGGGAAATGGGTTGTGAGAAGAAGGATTAGCAATGAAAATGCAATCACCTTTGATGTTTTCAGCTCTAACACTGGCCGCAGACTCAGTAATGGCTGCTCCAATGATGGCACAGTCTCCTCCATCAGGGTTAGCAGATGTGTAGTTGCGCCGATCCTTTGCTCGATTAGTGTTGCTCCCTCTGGTTACGCACCACTTTGTGGTAGGCATTTGGGTGATGTGGCTGTCATGGTTGAATAGCTGGCCATGTGTGTGCAAGCTGTGTGATATGGCTGCGAGGCTTGGAGCAGTGATAAGGGTGGGAAGTTGAGGTGAATCTATGAATGAAAGATATGAGCCAATATTGATGAAAGTTGCTGGTAGGTGAGGATATAGGAGCGATGTGCATTGGGCAATTTCTAAAGCTAGTGGTGCAGTTGATAGGATAGGGCATTTGAAAATCCATTCACTGAGCTTGACCATTTTTGTGAGATCATTGAACTTGTGCACTGCATCTCAGTCCTCAGGCATTGACCAGCGCTGCCATCTGCCCTCATTGCCTTCATCCAGTCTGTCTGGGGTGCCACATGTTCCCCTGTGGGTAGGTAACCTCTCACCTTCGCCGTCTCCTCCGATCCAAGCACAGCACAGCATCCAAGAAACATGGAGCACATTCTCTCTGCCCTGTTGCACCATAATTCAGGGTTCTTCTTGTATACGCTCTCCTCGACATCAGTTCCAACTCCTCATCCAGCCCTCCGGCATCTCCCCTTTAAGAGGTGGAGACTGGCTTTCAATAGCGTAGGCAAGCTTTAAGTGGTGCTTGAGTGGCACAAATGTGGACCCCCTGCTGAGGCATGCAGCCACACAGCAACATGTTTAGCCGTTGCTGCACACAGCTATCATGAAAATCAGCAGGCAGCAGAATTTTTGCACGCTGCCTGCATCAGTAACAATGGTTCAGGGTGGCGGTTAATCGCACATTGTGACACTCCATCCGCTTTCAGACACTATCAAATTTCACAGTCTATCTGTCCGAATCATTGAGGCAGCTGAAAAACCTCAACAAACATCAGGCTACCTTGCTGCCAGGGGCAGCTTTCTGATCAATTAAACTCTATAATGGGCTTGTTTCCAAAGAAACTACACGATTTATCAATTTGTTCAGGTACATAATATTTTGTGAAGCTGATGATGAGTTATAACAGCACCTCCTGCTCAATCTCAGTGACGTTAACATTTAAGGCTGAGCTGCGAACAGGGTCACATGCTTGGAGTTCCACTGCAGAGGTGTCTTATAAAAGAGAAGCATTTACAACCGTCCCTTTAAAAATCTGGGCATTGTTATTGAGCGAGGCACACCGATGCCAGTTTTAAAAATTGGGCTGATCAAGACGAAAGCTTGTTACTCAAAGGGAAGTTTAAATTTTAATCGCACTGCACATGCGTTTGTGGATATACAGGCTGCGGCCGAAATTCGGGAACTCCTACTCTGCTGGTGAAAGAGGGATGGAGTGGGATGCCCAATCTGCCTGCAGTTATTCTTGTGGATCCTGTCCCAGTTACAGGGACAGAGTTATTACCACACTAATGCAGGTGTTTGTAGAGGTAGATCAGAGTCTGTCTCTGCACTACTGATTGGGAAGTCAGACTAGGCAATTGCGATTGGTAACGTCACAAGACTAACAAAACAGAGATTGGTAGCTAGAGGAATTTAAATTCAATTAATTAAAACATTTGGAATTGAAAGTTAGTTTCTCAGTAACGGTGACCATGAAATGATCAATGATTGTTGCAAAAACCCATCTGGTTCACCAATGCCCCTAATGAAAGGAAATCTGCCATTCTCACCTGGTCTGCCCTACACATGATTCCAGGCCCACAGCAATGTGGTTGACTCATAACTGCTCTCAAGGGCATTTAGCGGAGGGCAAAAATGCTGGCTTTACCAGTGGCACCCACCTCCCATGAACAAGTAAAACAAACCATGATGCTCTGTTGAGCCGGTGGACAGTCCGGTCAGGTCCGGTGCAATTAGCTAGGCTCGAGAGGTAAACACCAATGCGTTAAGTTCCTTCAACTGAGAGCTGGGTGAGATTGTCTGGACCCCCAGTCTCTTGTGTCTCAGCGACGCGCCATTTGCTGGCAGCGGGATTCTCTACTCCTGCAGCTTTCAATGGGATTTCCCATTGAAGCCATCCTTCACTGTCGAGAAACTGCTGGCGGGAACATAGAACATAAGAACATAAGAACTAGGAGCAGGAGTAGGCCATCTGGCCGCTCGAGCCTACTCCGCCATTCACTGAGATCATGGCTGATCTTTTGTGGACTCAGCTCCACTTTCCGGCCCGAACACCATAACCCTTAATCCCTTTATTCTTCCAAAAACTATCTATCTTTATCTTTAAAACATTTAATGAAGGAACCTCTACTGCTTCACTGGGCAAGGAATTCCATAGATTCACAACCCTTTGGGTGAAGAAGTTCCTCCTAAACTCAGTCCTAAATCTACTTCCCCTTATTTTGAGGCTATGCCCCTTAGTTCTGCTTTCACCCGCCAGTGGAAACAACCTGCCCGCATCTATCCTATCTATTCCCTTCATAATCTTATATGTTTCTATAAGATCCCCCCTCATCCTTCTAAATTCCAACGAGTACAGTCCCAGTCTACTCAACCTCTCCTCGTAATCCAACCCCTTCAGCTCTGGGATTAACCTAGTGAATCTCCTCTGCACACCCTCCAGTGCCAGTACGTCCTTTCTCAAGTAAGGAGACCAAAACTGAACACAATACTCCAGGTGTGTCCTCACTAACACCTTATACAATTGCAGCATAACCTCTAGTCTTAGACTCCATCCCTCTAGCAATGAAGGACAAAATCCCATTCGCCTTCTTAATCACCTGTTGCACCTGTAAACCAACTTTTTGCGACTCATGCACTAGCACACCCAGGTCTCTCTGCACAGCAGCATGTTTTAATATTTTATAATTAAAATAATAATCCCTTTTGCTGTTATTCCTACCAAAATGGATAACCTCACATTTGTCAACATTGTATTCCATCTGCCAGACCCTAGCCCATTCACTTAGCCTATCCAAATCCCTCTGCAGACTGCCAGTATCCTCTGCACTTTTTGCTTTACCACTCATCTTAGTGTCGTCTGAAAACTTGGACACATTGCCCTTGCTCCCCAACTCCAAATCATCTATGTAAATTGTGAACAATTGTGGGCCCAACACTGATCCCTGAGGGACACCACTAGCTACTGATTGCCAACCAGAGAAGCACCCAATAATCCCCACTCTTTGCTTTCTATTAATTAACCAATCCTCTATCCATGCTACTATTTTACCCTTAATGCCATGCATCTTTATCTTATGCAGCAACTTTTTGTGTGACACCTTGTCAAAGGCTTTCTGGAAATCCAGATATACCACATCCATTGGCTCCCCGTTATCTACCGCACTGGTAATGTCCTCAAACAATTCCACTAAATTAGTTCGGCATGACCTGCCCTTTATGAACCCATGTTGCATCTGCCCAATGGGACAATTTCCAACCAGATGCCTCGCTATTTCTTCCTTGATGATAGATTCCAGCATCTTCCCCACTACCGAAGTTAAGCTCAATGGCCTATAATTACCCGCTTTCTGCCTACTTCCTTTTTTAAACAGTGGTGTCACGTTTGCTAATTTCCAATCCGCCGGGACCACCCCAGAGTCTAGTGAATTTTGGTAAATTATCACTAGTGCATTTGCAATTTCCCTAGCCATCTCTTTTAGCACTCTGGAATGCATTCCATCAGGGCCAGGAGACTTGTCTACCTTTAGCCCCATTAGCTTGCCCATCACTACCTCCTTAGTGATAACAATCCTCTCAAGGTCCTCAGCTGGCGTAGCCTCATTTCTAGCAGTCACTGGCATGTTATTTGTGTCTTCCACTGTGAAGACCGACCCAAAAAACCTGTTCAGTTCCTCAGCCATTTCCTCATCTCCCATTATTAAATCTCTCTTCTCATCCTCTAAAGGACCAATATTTACCTTAGCCACTCTTTTTTGTTTTATATATTTGTAGAAACTTTTACTATCTGTTTTTATATTCTGAGCAAGTTTACTCTCATAATTTATCTTACTCTTTATAGCTTTTTTAGTAGCTTTCTGTAGCCCCCTAAATATTTCGCAGTCCTCAAGTCTCCCACTAATCTTTGTCACTTTGTATGCTTTTTCTTTCAATTTGATACTCTCCCTTATTTCCTTAGATATCCACGGTCGATTTTCCCTCTTTCTACTGTCCTTCCTTTTTGTTGGCATAAACCTTTGCTGAGCACTGTGAAAAATCGCTTGGAAGGTTCTCCACTGTTCCTCAACTGTTTCACGATAAAGTCTTTGCTCCCAGTCTACCTTAGCTAGTTCTTCTCTCATCCCATTGTAATCTCCTTTGTTTAAGAACAAAACACTAGTGTTTGATTTTACCTTCTTACCCTCCATCTGTATTTTAAATTCCACCATATTGTGATCGCTCCTTCCGAGAGGATCTCTAACTATGAGATCATGAATCAATCCTGTCTCATTACACAGGACCAGATCTAGGACCGCTTGTTCCCTCGTAGGTTCCATTACATACTGTTCTTGGAAACTATCGCGGATACATTCTATAAACTCCTCCTCAAGGCTGCCTTGACCGACCTGGTTAAACCAATCGATATGCAGATTAAAATCCCCCATGATAACTGCTGTACCATTTCTACATGCATCCGTTATTTCTTTGTTTATTGCCTGCCCACCATAATGTTACTATTTGGTGGCCTATAGACTACTCCTATCAGTGACTTTTTCGCCTTACTATTCCTGATTTCTACCCTTATCCTCCATAGCACCAATGTCATCCCTTACTATTGCCCGGATGTCATCCTTAAATAACAGAGCTACACCATCTCCCTTACCATCCACTCTGTCCTTCCGAATAGTTTGATACCCTTGGATATTTAACTCCCAGTCGTGACCATCCTTTAACCATGTTTCAGTAATGGCCACTAAATCATAGTCATTCACGATGATTTGCGCCATCAACTCATTTACCTTATTCCGAATACTACGAGCATTCAGGTAAAGTACACTTATGTTGGCTTTTTTACCTCTGTTTTGAATCTTAACAGCTAGATCAGTAACCTCTCCTAAGTTATATTTCCTTTTAACTTTTCTCCTAATTTTCTTTGTCGTTGAACCCATATCGTCATGTAACAGCCTGCCGCGTCGCTTACCATTAATGTTTTTACTTCCCGTTTTATTCCTTTTAGTATTACTGGTCCTATTCACTGAGCTCCCCTCAGTCACTGTATCTTGTACTCTCGCACTTTTTGATTTTTGACTATGGCTTCTCTGCCTTACACTTTCCCCCTTACTGCCTTTTGTTTCTGTCCCTGTTTTACTACCTTCCAACTTCCTGCATCGGTTCCCATACCCCTGCCACATTAATTTAAACCCTCCCCAACAGCTCTAGCAAACACCCCCCTTAGGACATTGGTTCCAGTCCTGCCCAGGTGCAGACCGTCTGGTTTGTACTGGTCCCACCTCCCAGAATCGGTTCCATTGCCCCAGGAATTTGAATCCCTCCGTCTTGCACCATCTCTCGAGCCACGCATTCATCTTATCTATCCTGACATTCCTACTCTGACTAGCTCATGGCACTGGTAGCAATCCTGAGATTACTACCTTTGAGGTCCTACTTTTTAGTTTAACTCCTAACTCCCTGAATTCAGCTTGTAGGACCTCGTCCCGTTTTTTACCTATATCGTTGGTGCCTATGTGCACCACGACAGCTGGCTGTTCACCCTCCCCCCCCCCCCCCCCCCAGAATGTCGTGCAGCCGCTCCGAGACATCCTTGACCCTTGCATCAGGGAGGCAACATACCATCCTGGAGTCTCGATTGCGTCCGCAGAACCGCCTGTCTATTCCCCTTACGATTGAGTCCCCGATCACTGTAGCCCTGCCATTCTTCTTCTTGCCCAGCTGTGCAGCAGAGCCAGCCATGGTGCCATGAACCTGGCAGCTGCTGCCTTCCCCTGGTAAGCCATCTCCCTCAACAATATCCAAAGCGGTATATCTGTTTTGCAGGGAGATGACCGCAGGGGACACCTGCACGGCCTTTCTACTCTTGCTCTGTCTTTTGGTCACCCATTTTCTATCTCCCTCAGTAACTTTCACCTGCGGTGTGACCAACTCGCTAAACGTGCTATCCACGACGTCCTCAGCATCGCGGATGCTCCAAAGTGAGTCCATCCGCAGCTCCAGAGCCATCAAGCGGTCTAACAGGAGCTGCAGCTGGACACACTTCTTGCACGTGAAGGAGCCAGAGACAGTGGACGTGTCCCTGAGCTCCCATAGCGCACACGAGGAGCATGACACGGATCTGGGATCTCCTGCCATGTCTTAAACCTTAGGTAAACTTATACAACTAGAATTCCAAAAAATGAAAGAAGAAATAAATAAATTAGACAATGAAAAGAAAAACTACTTACCAGTCAGTTACCAGGGATAAAAAGCACCTCCCCCCCCCCCCCCCCCCCCCCCACCAAGCTTCGAATTCCCACCTAGATTCAAATTCCCAAACTCGCTCTTTGCTGTCTCACTCTGGCTGTGTCCACTCTGGCTCACTGGGAGAATTCACTGGGAGTGAGTTGCTCTTTTAAATTGGCCTGAGTTGACTCCCCTCCCCCACCTGCCTTTAGATCAAAGTAGATGAAAGTGACTGACACTTAACTGCCAACTAGTTATGTGAGTGGGTGGGGCAGCCCTTGTTAACCTACACTGCACAATTCTAGATTAATTTAAATTAATTTAAACTCCTGAAATTTAAAAGGAACTGTCTCACCGATTGGATTGGATTCAATTCCCACCTAGATACAAATTCCCAAACTCACTCTTTGCTGTCTCACTCTGGCTGTGTCTTCTCTGGCTCACTGGGAGAATCCCAACGACTGGAGAATTCCGGCCCAGAGCCTGATTCCCGGCCATGGGGGAGATTACCTTGTATAAGACTTTGGTACTGCCTAACATTTATCAGACACAGAAAGATCTCCTGGATTATAGTTTTAATCGTTCAAAGGATCAAGGAGAGGTTTTCCAAAGTTTCCTCTTGCAAATTGGCCCTCGGTTTTCAATCTTCCCCAGTAGATGATATGGCATTGAGTGAAGTGGAGAGTGTATATATTGGGATGCAGAAGGCATTGTAGTTTTGGCTAAGATCATAGTCTCTCCTCCAGTCCATCACTTTCCTGTGCTTGTAAGGTCAAAGTCTTTATGAATCTCACTTAAGTGGCATACATGCCTCAATTTTAAGGTAATCCATTCCGATAAACTTTTTTAAAGCCTTTGGTGGAACTTTTAGTGGAGCTCTTACCCCACCTTGGATTTCAGCCCTTACTCCTCCGCCATCTTCTCCTCTCTTCCTCGCTGACTGAAGTTCCGACATTGGCATCATCACAGTATGGCCAAATCCTGGTCAATGTTAAATTATCAAATTGGTCCCGGGGTGGGGTGGGGGGCAGATGATGGGTGAATAGGGGAAGTTGAACTGGTTCTCATTAGCAAAGGAAGAAGAAATGATGGCACACAGTTCCTGCTGCTGACTGCCACCCAGCGTCCTGCGCTCAGGAGGGCAGTTTTCTGGGCATTCAGCAAAGACAAGATGGGGCTCAGTTTTGATAACCAACCTCCAGTTAAATAGCCACTCAGAACCTGTTTTGGACTCACACTCAATAAAGAATGACCAATTGGCTGTATTTTGTGTCACATAACTGAATCCAACTAACCTGAAAGTCGGGGCTCCGGGGTTGCGCTCTTGCTTTTGAGTCAGAAGTTTATGGATTTAGCGACTGCTCCAGAAATCTTTGTTCAAAATGTAGACTCACCCTCCAGCGCTGCATTGTTGGACGTCACTCTAAGTCTTTTTTGTCTTGATGTGGATTACAATCAGCAATGACCCTGTAGCACACAAAGACTCACGAGAGACGAATAGAGATGAAGTCGATGAGGCTTTATTAAGCGTGACTTGTTCCCCGCAGTTCAGCAACAGACTGGCCTGTGGGGGAGAACTCCTGGTTCTTATACTCCGCCTTCAGGGCGGAGCTAGAGATCAACAGCCAACCAGGACCCGGGATCTGTCAGCCAATGACATCACGGCTTCACAGTCCCACATGACCCCTAAGGCATACTACCACATTCACCCCTTGTTAAAAATGAACCCGGCGGGGTGGTGCTTCGCAAGGCTGGTCCTGGGAGGAAAAAAAACTTTTGCATGTCATCACAGTGCCCTACACTGGGCTATGTACAGGGTTTTTTTTGTTTTGAACTATTTACAGTATTCGTAAGAAGGAAAAGGAAAAAAAAACATTCTCGTTAAAGTCCACAACATTCTAGTGTTACACTGATGCCACGAGTCGGGCGGGCGGTCTGGTCGTCCTTGTCGATCGCCTCAGCCCCGGTGGTGGTGGTGCTTGTTCCAGTGTTGTCGCCTCCGGGAGCTTTACGGTTTCTGCTTCAGCTTCACTTCTGGTCGGACCTGGGAGGAGGACCGATCCTCCCGGGAAGGGGGCTGTCGCGGGGTGCGCCGGTGGCAGGGAGGGGGTGATTGGCGTCGAGGGGGTGTGCGTGTTGCCGGCGGGCGCCAGATCTCGCAGGGAGACCGTGTCCTGTCGGCCGTCGGGGTACTCCACGTAGGCGTACTGCGGGTTCGCGTGGAGGAGGTGAACCCTCTCGACCAACGGGTCCGACTTGTGCGCCCGCACATGTTTCCGGAGCAAGATGGGTCCTGGGGCCGCCAGCCAGGTCGGCAGCGACGTTCCAGAGGAGGACTTCCTGGGGAAGACAAGGAGGCGCTCATGAGGCGTTTGGTTAGTGGTGGTACACAGTAGCGACCGGATGGAGTGGAGGGCGTCCGGGAGGACCTCCTGCCACCGTGAAACTGGGAGACCCCTGGACCGTAGGGCCAGTAGGACGGTCTTCCAGACCGTGCCGTTCTCCCTCTCTACTTACCCGTTCCCCCGGGGGTTGTAGCTGGTCGTCCTGCTCGAGGCTTTACCCTTGCTGAGCAGGAACTGGCGCAGCTCGTCACTCATGAAGGAGGACCCCCTGTCGCTATGGACGTATGCGGGGCAACCGAACAGTGTGAATATGGTGTTAAGGGCTTTAATGACTGTGGCCGCTGTCATGTCAGGGCAGGGGATGGCGAAGGGGAAACGGGAGTACTCGTCCACCACGTTCAGGAAGTATGTGTTGCGGTCGGTGGAGGGGAGGGGCCCTTTGAAATCCAGACTGAGGCGTTCAAAGGGACGGGAGGCCTTGATCAGGTGTGCACTATCCGGCCTGAAAAAATGCGGTTTGCACTCTGCGCAGATGTGGCAGTTCCTTGTGACTGTACGGACTTCCTCCACGGAGTAGGGGAGGTCGCGGGACTTTATAAAATGGTAGAACCGAGTGACCCCCGGGTGGCAGAGGTCCTCGTGGAGGGTTTGGAGACGGTTAATTTGTGCGTTGGCACATGTGCCGCGGGATAGGGCATCGGACGGCTCGTTCAGCTTTCTGGGACGGTACAAGATCTCATAGTTGAAGGTGGAGAGCTCGATCCTCCACCTTAAGATCTTGTCATTTTTAATTTTGCCCCGCTGTGCATTATCGAACATGAAAGCTACTGACCGTTGGGCAGTGAGGAGAGTGAATCTCCTGCCGGCCAGGTAATGCCTCCAATGTCGCACAGCTTCCACTATGGCTTGGGCTTCCTTTTCCACTGAGGAGTGGCGGATTTCTGAGGCGTGGAGGGTTCGGGAGAAAAAGGCCACGGGTCTGCCCGCTTGGTTAAGGGTGGCCGCTAGAGCTACATCGGAGGCGTCGCTCTCGACCTGGAAGGGGAGGGACTCGTCGATGGCGCGCATCGTGGCCTTTGCGACATCCGCTTTGATGCGGCTGAAGGCCTGGCAAGCCTCTGTCGACAGAGGGAAGGTCGTGGTCTGTATTAGGGGGCGGGCCTTGTCTGCGTACTGGGGGGCCCACTGGGCGTAATATGAAAAGAACCCCAGGCAGCGTTTTAGGGCTTTTGAGCAGTGAGGGAGGGGAAATTCCATGAGGGGGCGCATACGTTCGGGGTCGGGGCCTATTATCCCATTGCGCACTACATATCCCAAGATGGCTAGCCGGTTTGTGCTAAAAACCTCGTTGTATGTGAGGTTCAAGGCTTTAGCGGTCTGGAGGAATTTTTGGAGGTTGGCGTTGTGGTCCTGCTGATCATGGCCGCAGATAGTTACGTTGTCGAGATAAGGGAACGTGGCCTGCAACCCGTGTTGATCAGCCATTCGGTCCATCTCTCGTTGGAAGACCGAGACCCCGTTTGTGACGCCAAATGGGACCCTTAGGAAGTGGTATAATCGCCCGTCTGCCTCGAAGGCTGTGTACTTGCGGTCACTTGGGCGGATGGGGAGCTGATGGTAGGCGGACTTGAGGTCCACGGTGGAGAAGACCTTATATTGGGCAATCCGATTGACCATGTCGGATATGCGGGGGAGAGGGTACGCATCTAGCTGTGTGTACCTGTTGATGGTCTGGCTATAGTCTATGACCATCCTTTGCTTCTCCCCTGTCTTTACTACTACCACCTGTGCTCTCCAGGAACTATTGCTGGCCTGGATTATGCCTTCCTTCAGTAGCCGCTGGACTTCGGACCAAATGAATGACCAGTCCTGCGCGCTGTACCGTCTGCTCCTAGTGGCGACGGGTTTGCAATCCGGGGTGAGGTTTGCAAACAAGGATGGGGGCTCAACCTTGAGGGTTGCGAGGCCGCAGATAGTGAGTGGGGGTATTGGGCCGCCGAATTGGAAAGTTAGGCTCTGCAGATTGCGCTGGAAGTCTAATCCCAGTAATGAGGGCGCGCAGAGTTGGGGAACGACGTAGAGCCTGTAGTTTTTAAACTCCCTCCCTTGCACCATTAGGTCACTATGCAGAAGCCTTTGATCTGTACGGAGTGGGATCCTGCAGCTAGGGAAATCTTTTGCGCACTGGGGCGGATGGTCAAAAAATAGCGTCTTACCGTGTCGGGGTGGATGAAGCTTTCTGTGCTCCCGGAGTCGACCAGGCATGGTGTCTCGTGCCCGTTGATCAGCACCGTTGTTGTCGTCGTCTGGAGCGTCCGGGGCCATGCTTGGTCCAGCGTCATTGAGGCCAGACGTGGTCGTAGTGCTTCAGCGTCTTCCTCGAGCCCCGTGGAGCCGTTGATGCTGGGGTCCATTGTTGCCGTCCAAGATGGCGGCGGGGGTGAACAAAATGGCCGCCCATTTGCATCGCACATGGCTGGGGGTCACAAGATGGCGGCGGGGGTGGACAAAATGGCCGCCCCATGCGTCGCACAGGGCTGGGGGATCCCAAGATGGCTGCGCCCCTCCTCCCCTCGTGGTGGCCGGGACCCAAAATGGCGGCGCTTGCGGGTCGCACATGGGGCGCTGGGGGGGTTGGGGAGCGTTTGAAACGCGCAGGACTCCTTGTTCTCCGGGGACAGCGGTGGCCGGGACCCAAAATGGCTGCGCCTGCGGGTCGCACATGGGGCGCTGGGGGGGGTTGGGGAGCGTTTGAAACGCGCAGGACTCCTTCTTCTCCGGGGACAGCGGCGACCTCCCGGGACCGGCACACAGCCGCGAAATGGCCCTTTTTCCCGCAGCTCTTGCAAATCGCTGCGCGGGCCGGGCAGCGCTGCTGGGTGTGTTTCGCCTGGCCGCAGAAATAGCAGCGGGCTCCCCCAGGACGACTTGGCGTCTGAACCGCGCAAGCCTGTGGGGTAGGGTGGGGGGGGGGTTTGTCACGACGGGGGTCCACGGAGCCCAAGGGGCTGCGGCACGGTCGGGGCCGTACGCGCGGGCATTTTGCGCGGCCACATCTAGTGAGGCTGCAAGGGCCCGTGCCTCTGAGAGTCCTAGCGACTCTTTTTCCAAAAGTCTTTGGTGGATTTGGGGAGAGTTCATACCAGCCATGAACGCATCACGAATTAACATGTCCGTGTGTTCAATCGCGTTTACCGGCGGGCAGCATTGCAGGCCCGTCCCAAAATTAGCAGCGCGGCGTAGAATCCATCTAGCGATTCTCCGGGACTTTGCCGTCTCGTTGCGAGTTGGTAGCGTGCGTAGATCTGGTTCACTGGGCGAACATAGATGCTCTTTAGTGCTGCGAACGCCGTTTGGAAATCCTCTGCGTCTTCTATGAGAGGGTAAATTTCCGGGCTTACCCTCGAGTGCAGGACCTGTAGTTTCTGGTCTTCTGTGACCCGGCCGGGGGCCGTTCGGAGGTATGCTTCGAAACAAGTCTGCCAGTGTTTAAAAACTGCTGCTGAGTTCACTGCGTGGGGGCTGATCCTCAGGCATTCCGGGATGATCCTGAGCTCCATAGTCCTTTAAGCACACTTAATAAATTGTAGCGCACAAAGACTCACGAGAGACGAATAGAGATGAAGTCGATGAGGCTTTATTAAGCGTGACTTGTTCCCCGCAGTTCAGCAACAGACTGGCCTGCGGGGGAGAACTCCTGGTTCTTATGCTCCGCCTTCAGGGCGGAGCTAGAGATCAACAGCCAACCAGGACCCGGGATCTGTCAGCCAATGACATCACGGCTTCACAGTCCCACATGACCCTTAATGCATACTACCACAGACCCCAACATTGTACCCTGTGCCTCTACTTCCCATCTTCTCCCACTCCAGCATAATTCAGCCAACGAATCCTGATTGCCTCCTAACTTTCTAACAATTATCAATGTCGAAACTTTGTCTTTAATCCCCACAGATTTTAACCAACAAACTTTTGTTTGCCGTTTTGGCAAATGCCTTTTTGTAGTACAGATATTTCACATTGTAAGAGTTAAAGGGCGCGATTCTCCAAAATGGAGACTAACGCGCCGTCGTGAACGCTATCGCGTTTCACAACGGCGCGAAATGGGCGCGGGGACTACCGATTCTGGCTCCCACAGGGGGCCAACACGGCGCTGGAGCAGTTCACGCCGCTCTAGCCTCCCTTCCCGGTGGCAAATGGGTGCCACGCGAACCCACGCATGCGCAGTTGGGCCGTGCCAACCCGCGCATGCGCGGGGGACTTCGTCAGCGCGCCGGCCCCTACGCAACATGGCGCGGGGGTTCAGGGGCTGGCCGTGCAAGAAAGTAGGCCCGGGAGGGAGAGGCCGGCCCGCTGATCGGTGGGCCCCGATCACGGGCCAGACCCCATCGGAGGCCCCCCCCTCCGGGGACAGAGAGGACAGATTCTCCGCATGGCACGTGGCA
Source organism: Scyliorhinus torazame (assembly GCF_047496885.1). Taxonomy (NCBI): domain Eukaryota; kingdom Metazoa; phylum Chordata; class Chondrichthyes; order Carcharhiniformes; family Scyliorhinidae; genus Scyliorhinus; species Scyliorhinus torazame. The sequence continues at coordinate 75,528,181 of NC_092719.1, forward strand.
CTGTTGCAGCGATTCTCCGGCCCGGTGCGGGGCTCAAAGAATCGTGCCCAAACTGTCAGCTGGATTGTCACTTCCTCAAGTTCAGTCAGACAGGGTCTTCCCCCTCTAAATCCACGGTGATTACTATTTAAAGTAAGTAAAGTTGCCACAGTCCCAGGTGGCCACAGGCTCTTTTCCCCTTTGAGGGGAGAGCTGACTGCTGGTGATTTGACCTTGTAGTCATCTGGGATGGCCACGTCCCGATTACAAAATGGACACTTGCAAAGACTGCAGGGAAAATTGGACAATGCTAAAAAACAAGCAGGTGCAAGCTCTGTCTGTTGATTAGAACCTTAAACACTCAGACAGGACAGAAACTACCAAACGATTTACATACTAATGAGCCATCTCCAGGGACAAAAGGGAAACATTTAGTTACACAATGTTAGGACAGACTCCCCGGCGCCAGAAGAAGCTAAGACAAAGCTGACTGACAGTCACCATGACACGCCCAGCGATCAGGGAACCACCCCTCTATTGCAGGACAATCGATAGATGATTGGGAAAGACCCAATTAGTTGAGGCCAAGTTCAAGGCCCGCCCAAAAGAGCGCGAAGCCCTTGGCAGTATAAGAGGTATCACCCAAGGGAGAATCTTCCTCCTTTGGCTTTGGCTCTCAGCGAAGAGAGAGACCAGCCGAGCAGCTACAGCAGACCAAGTAAGTTCCAAGTCAACGCACGCTACGAGATACACACTCCTAGTTGCTACCCTGTAAACAGCTCAACCCAGCAGCCTCAGAACCGAGGAACGGCCATTGTTCCTCTGACTGAGTGGGCACCCGAAGCTAAGTACAGGCCTTAGTAATAGTGGTAGTTTAGTTTGTAGAGTTTATGCATGAGTAGATTTGACTGTGTGAAAATAAATGAGCATTGCTTTTGAACTTACTAACTGGTGTATTGAGTCATTGATCAGTATTTGGTTCCGAACCTTGTGGCGGTGTCGAAAGATACCTGGTGACTCTTGAGCAAACGTGATTAAATAGAGCCAAATTAAGAACCAAGCAAAAGTTAGCAACAACCTGAGGATCAGCACACCTCAGGTGAGAGGCTAGGTTGAGAAGGTGGGGCCGGTATGGGAATTGTACCCCAAGCTGTTGGCCTTGTTCTGCATCACAAACCAGCTGCCCAGCCAACTGAGCTAAACTAGTCTCCTTTTCAAAAAAAATTTCCAATTTAATGTGGCCAGTCCACTACCCTGCACATCTTTCGTTTGTGGAGGTGAGACCCACGCAGATACGGGGAGATGTGCAATCTCCACACGGACAGTGACTTGGGGTTGGGATCGAATCGGGGTCCTCAGCACCATGAGGCTGCAGTACTAACCACTGCGCCACCAGGCTGCCCCTAAACCAGTCTCCCATTTACTATTCACCAGGTTATTAAACAATTAGACAATCTCAAAATTTACTCCTGATAATTGACTCTGTTATTTTATATGAAAAGGAAAACAGGTTGATCCATAATTGATTCTTATTGTAATAGGTACTATGTTAACTTCTTTCCAATCGACTGTTACATCCCTCATTCACATCTCAGTGTCTCACTTACGGTTTCCTTAGTCTCGGCCCTGGGATGAATGCCAGCTCATCAATGGGATTTATTTGTTTTGAACATTTGATTTGTTTAAGACTTCAATCTAATTTATATCAAGGCCATTAGTTTTGTTTAAGTTATCTCTGCTCGCAGAGAACATGTTGTTCGTGATCTCCCTTGTGAAGTAACCTTTCAGAATATTTAATACCTTCTGTTCATCCTCTGTTTCAAGTCAATTTGCATCCATCATGGTTCTCCTTGCTCTCATATTGGTTACAAATTTCTTAAAGCTAGATTTTGCCTTAACAGTTATGATTTTCACTTGGCCCATGTTTGTACCTCTAGGTCAGTTTCTGATGTGTTTCTGCATGGTCCTATTCATCGCAGTCATCCTTTTTCCCATTTCCCGGGATCACCTTTACAGTCCATGTTTTGTCTTTACTGACGTGATTGCTCTACGGAGCGCTGTCACGATTCTGTGGCCAATGTTTTACGGCGCTTGACCTGAACTCACGTGAAATCGTGCAAGAAGGCAGTGGGAAGGGCGGCATGGTGGCGCAGTGGTTAGCACTGCTGCCTCACGGTGCCGAGGACCCGGGTGCGGGTCACTGTCTGTGTGGAATTTGCACATTCTCCTCGTGTCTGCGTGGGTCTCACCCGCACAACCCAAAGATGTGCAGGGTAGTTGGGTTGGCCACGCTACATTGCCCCTTAATTGGAAAGATTTTTAACAAAGAAGGCATCGGGAGCGCATCCAGAATGTCACAGCCCCATCCCACAATATTTCAGTTGGCAAGCATGTGCAAGAGTCAGAAGCATGCTCTCCAACAATCAAATGGACAATTAAACACATCAAGCATACAATAGACCCTACTTTTACATGGCCCATGCGCTTTTACACTGGGCCCTCAGGTGCCACCTCATGAACAGCCATTTTACAACAGTGCACAAAGTCAAAGACTGGCCTCCTGGTTTGCCTGTTATTTTGATCTGCACAACAGGAGGCAATGGTGTAGTGGTAATGGCACTGGGCTCATTATCCGGAGGACCAAGTGGGGGCATGGGTTCAAATCCTGCTGCAGCAGCTGGTGGAATTCAAATTTAATTAATAAATCTGGAATTTAAATAAAGGTAGTCTAAGAGTAACAGTGCCTATGAAACCATTGTCAATTGATGCAAAACCCGACTGGGCTCCAAATGTCCCTTTAGGGGGGAAACCTATCCGGCTTACTGTCTGACTTCTGGTCCACAGCAATGTGGTTGAGTCTTAAATCCTCTCTGAAATGGCCTAGCAAGCCACTCAGTTGCTACTGACACCCAGCATTGACCTCCTTACTGGGGAGGAGAGCTATCTCACAAACTAGTCAAGCAAAAGCCTGACATGGTCCTTCTCATGAAATCATTCCTCGGTACGTCCTATTCCACCAGCAGGACAGACCCAGCAGAGGATGCAGCACAGTGGTATACAGTCTGGAGGGAGTTGCCCTGGGAGTTCTTAAGGGTGGCATGCTAGCACAGTGATTGGCACCAGGGACCCGGGTTTGATTCCCGGCTTGGGTCACTGTCTGCGCAGAGTCTGCGCATTCTCCACCGTGTCTGCATGGGTTTCCTCCGGTGTCCGGTTTCCTCCCACAAGTCCTGAAAGACGTGCTTGTTAATGTGCCTGAACAGGCGCAGGAGTGTGGCAACTAGGGGATTGTCACAGTAACTTCACAGTAACTTTCACAGTAACTTCATTGCAGTGTTAATGTAAGCCTACTTGTGACACTTAAAGATTATTATTATTGTCTGAGGACCCCATGAATTCTCACGGCATCAGCTCAAACATGAGTAAGGAAACCTCCTGCTGAATTTTGCATACCGACCCCGCTCAGCTGATGAATCAGTACTTCTCCATGTCAAACATCACTTGGAGGAAGCATGGAGAATTGAGGAATTGCCATTGTAAACCTGCCTGAATGTCACATCTTGAACATTGCAAGACATGGGTTACTTCACAGGAGTGTTCTCGGACGAAAATTGACACCGAGAGCGGAATTTTCAATTTCTTTTGGCAACATGTCGTTTAGACTGAGAAAAGTGGAGAGGAACCTGCCGGCGGCCTCAGCTAGATATCATGCCGTATTTTCAGCCACTTAGAAAAAGAATATTGTAGCACGCATTTCACGCCATATCATTCCATTCAGGGAGTGGAAGCCTTTATGGTTTATGTAGGTTAAACCTTGGTGCTATGGGAACGGAGAGCCACATTTGTGCAGTCAATGGCTCTCTGGACTGGTGGGAAGCCAGCTATGTGGGTGGACCCCATGATTCTGGGATCCTGCCTAGCCTCGTCCCAGTTAAAAGTAATGTAGTGAAGCACATTCGCAAAGAGCGCGTCCGTGACCTCCCTAATGCACTTATGTGCAGAGGCCTGGGACATGACACAGAGTCCTAAAAGGAGGCAGTGTCATAGAAATTAAGGGCAGCTGTGAGCTTCAGGGCTAAGGCAGAACCTTGCAAAGGTGAGAGACAGTGTCCCTGGACATCTGCAGTCTCCGCCTGCCCTGATTCTCATTCATCTCCAAGAATGTCAGCTGCTGTCGGTGGACTCTGGCCTGATGGTGTTGCCCCTGAATGACTACTCTCTGTGGTCCTGCCTCGATCAGCTGAGCAGGCTCCGCCTCAGGGATCTGTCCCTGCATGTGCGAAGCCACCTGTTGGTGTGGCTATCTCCTGCCTCACAGCAAGAAGGAGCACCGCCAACTCTACAGGCTCCATGTTTGCATCTGTGAACTGAGGGAGAAGAAATAGAATGAGTGACTGTTGAGGGTTCCTGCCCATGCCTTGACCCATTGCCTATTCAACTGGGGAAGCATCTTAATGATGGCCAGTGACTGCTGTGTGCGACTTCTCACTGAGCTCCACTTGTTACAATTGCCCACGCTGGCCATGACCCCACACAAGCCTCTCCCCACTCAGCATGACAGATGGGCATCCATCTCGGGTATCCTCTTTAACCCTCAGGTCTCTCGAAAAATGAAGTCACGAGGCCTATGAGTTATCAGAGAGGTCCTGTGTGCAGAGCCTCTGGGGGGGGGGGGGGGGGGTCCATTGTGGAGAGGGTTAACCCGTGAGCACCGATTAGTGGCAGAAGCACACATTGTAACTGGGCATAATTGGCTCGTCCGTCAAGTCTAAGGAATGTTAATAGGCAAGCAGTTTCCTTATGTGGCAGGCTTGGGTGAGCACATTGCTGTCGAGCCTTCATATTAACTTTAACAGAATCAGATTACTTCAGTGGCAGCCTGTGGTAGTCACCACTGTTGTATTATATTGTATATACTGCACTACATACGAGGATATTACGGTAAGGCCCCGACAGGTACGGGGGTAGATCCCTGCCTGCTGGCTCCGCCCAGTAGGCGGAGTATAAATGTGTGTGCTCTCCGAACTGCAGCCATTTTGGCAGCAGCTGTAGGAGGCCACACATCTCTGCGTAATAAAGCCTCGATTACTCTCTGCTCTCGTCTCGTCGTAATTGATAGTGCATCAATTTATTACACAGAGATTTTACAAAGATGGGTCTCCGCATCAAGCCGGATTGCCTGCAGCTGCATCCTCAAGCAGACAATGCCAAAAAGGACTTTGCACATTGGCTAGCTTGTTTTGAAGCATACATCGGATCTGCGACAGACCCAATCCCAGAAGCTCCAGATTCTGTACACGCAGATGAGCTCCGATGTCTTTCCCCTCATTCAGGACGCGCCTACCTATGCAGAGGCCATGGCGCTACTGAAGGAGAACTACGCTCAGCAGACAAACAAGATCTACGCCAGGCACCTCCTGTACACGCGACATCAACTCTCCGGTGAGTCTGTGGAAGATTTCTGGCATGCCCTGCTCACCCTGGTGAGAGACTGTGATTGCCAGGCCGTTTCGGCCGCTGAACATTCTCAACTGCGAATGAGAGACGCGTTCATTACGGGCATTGGGTCGGCTACATCCACCAGCGCCTCTTAGAAGGGGCTACGCTTGACCTCGCGGCGACCAAGAAACTAGCGCTCTCGCTCACAGTCGCCTCACGCAACGTACAGCCATATGCCCCCGACCGCCCGGCTCAGCCCTCCTGGGCATCATGGAACCCACCAGCAGCCACCCCATTGTGGACCCCATCAGCGACCGCGCTCAGCCAACCCCACGCCTGCGCCGCGCGGCAGCCAACCAACCCCGGGGATCCAAGTGCTACTTCTGCAGACAGACAAAACACCCCCGGCAGCGCTGCCCGGCGCGGAGCGTGCTCTGCAAGGCCTGTGGCAAGAAAGCACATTTTGCTGCAGTGTGTCAGGCCCGCTCAATCGCCGCTTTTGTCCCTGCAGCCCCGCGTGCAGCCAGTGGGTGCCGCCATCTTCCTCGCCTCAGACCACGTGCGGCCCGTGGGCGCCGCCATCTTGCTCCCCTCACAACACGTGGGGCCCGTGGGCGCCACCATCTTGCTTGCCTCACAACCAATGGGCAGAGCCATCTTGCCTGCCCCAGGACACATGCGGCCCGTGGGCGCCGCCATCTTCCCCGCTGTCATGATATTCAGGTAAACATCAGGGTGCAAACATACATACATACTGATGGACAGATCAACGGACCAATCAATACACACACAACACCACAGCCAATCACAGGCAAGAGCATACACACCATAAAACGGGGAACACGACACTTCCCGCTCATTCCAGCAGGAGACAGCTCAGGGCACAGAGCTCACAGCAAGCCACTCAGACATTCACCATATGCTGAGTGCTTACCAAGATAGTGTTAGGGATAGGTCCACAGATTCAAGGGTAATGAACGAACCACAGTAACCAGTTTACCATTGTAAATATTGTTAGTAATAAAACTGAGTTGTACCATCCGCAACCGTGTTGGTTCGTCTATGTAGCAGAGCACCCAACACGACATAGTACCAGGATTGGAACCCGGTAACTGTGAGACCTACCTACGCATCCTAAGGAATCTGCCATCCTGCACCATGGACATCGTCAGCCCGCCGCAGCCGCTCCAAATCGCTGGAAACCTCGGCGTCAACTGGAAGCTGTTCAAACAGCGCTTCCAGTTCTTCCTGGAAGCCACCGAAAGGGAGAGCGCTTCGGACACCAGACAAATCGCCCTCCTCCTCTCCACGGCAGGGCAACACGCCATCCATGTCTACAACTCCCTGGTGTTCGCGGAAGGTGAGGACAAGACCATGTACAAGACGGTCCTTCTAAAACTCGAGCAACACTTCAGCGTCGAGGTAAATGAGAGTTTTGAGAGGTATCTCTTCCAGCATTGCCTGCAGGGTAAGGATGAGCCCTTTCTATCTTTCTTTACATACCTCCATATCCTCGCGCAGTCCTGCGGTTACGACGCCACCTCCGATTCAATGATTCGGGACCAGATTGTTTTTGGGGTCACCTCGGGCACCCTACGCCAGCAGCTCCTCAAAATTAAAGGCCTCACCCTAGCCTCTGCCATCGAAGCCTGTGTCCTTCATGAAATCGCGACAGGAAATGAAGAGTAGGAATAAACGGGGTATTTTTCCAAGGGCAGGCAGTGACATGTGGGGTACCGCAGGGATCAGTGCTAGGACCCCAGCTATTCACAATATATATTAATGATTTAGAGGATCAAACTACGTGTAATATCTCCAAATTTACAGATGATACAAAGCTTGGTGAGAGGGTGAGCTGTGAGGAGGACGCAGAGATGATTCAGCGGGATTTGGACAAGCTAAGTCAGTGGGCAAATGCATGGCAGATACAGTATAATGTGGATAAATGTGAGGTTATCCACTTTGGTAGCAAAAGCCGGAAGACAGATTATTATCTGAATGGCCATAAATTAAGAGAGGAGAATGTGCAATGAGACCTAGGTATCTTCAGTCGCTGACGGTAAGCATGCAGGTACAGCAGGCGCTGAAGGTAAGCATGCAGGTACAGCAGGCGGTAAAGAAAGCAAATGGTATGTTGGCCTTAATAGTGAGAGGATTTGAGTACAGGAGCAGGAATATCTTGCTGCAATTGTACAGGGCCTTGGTGAGACAACACCTGGAATATTGTGTGCAGTTTTGGTCTCCTTACCTGAGGAAGGATGTTTTTGCCATGGAGGGAGTGCAGCGAAGGTTTACCAGATTGATTGCTGGAATGGTGGGACTGACGCACATCAAGAGTTTGAATCAGTTAGGATCCTATTTGCTGGAGTTCAGAGGAATGAGGGGGTTCTCATAGAAACCTACATAATTCAAACAGGACGAAACAGGGTAGATGCAGGAAGGATGTTCCCTTTGGTGGGGTAGTCCAGAATCAGGGGTCATAGTAAGGATATGGAGTAGACCATTTCTGACTGAGACAAGGAGAAACTTCTTCACCCAGAGAGCAGCAAGCCTGTGGACTTTGCAACCGCAGGAAGCAGTTGAGGCCAAAATATTGTGTGTTTTCAAGAAAGAGTTTGATATAACTCTTGGGGCTAAAGGTATCAAAGGATATGGCGGGAAGGCAGGAATGGTTACTGAGTTGGATGATCAGCCATGATCATAATGGATGGTGGAGGCTCAAAAGGCCTTAGCTGAGGAAGGATGTTCTTGCTATGGAGGGAGTGGAGTGAAGGTTTACCAGGCTGATCACTGTCATATGAGGAGAGACTAAATCGGTTAAGATTATATTCATTTGAGTTTAGATAAGTGAAAGGGAATCTCGTAGAGACTTACCAAATTCTCACAGAATTCGACAGGGTAGATTCAGAAATGTACCCGATGGTGGGGAGTCCAGGACCAGAGGGCATAGATAGACAATAAGGGATAAAACTTTTAGGACTGAAATGAGGAGAAATTTCTTCACCTGGAGAGTGGTGAATCTGTGGAATTTTCCACCACAGTTGTAGTTCAGTCCAAAACAGTGGGCAGGATTCTTCAACCCGCCCCCACCGGGGGCGGGAATCACGCCGCGCCAGTCGGCGGGCACCCCCCCCCCCCCCGCTTATTCTCCGGCCCGCGATGGGCCGAAGTCCCGCTGCTGCTATGCTGGTCCCGCCAGCGTGAATTGAACCAGGTCCCTTACCGACTGGACCTGGCGGCGCGAGCGGGCTCCGGAGTCCTGGGGGGGGTGTGGGGCGGTCTGGCCCCGGGGGATGCCCCCACGGTGGCCTGGCCCGCGATCGGGGCCCACCGATCCGCGGGCGGGCCTGTGCCGTGGGGCACTCTTTTACTATGCGTCGGCCGCGTAGGTCTCCGCGATGGCGGACGCGTAGGTGACCCCCCCCCCCCCTGCGCATGCCCGGGAATGACGTCAGCAGCTGCTGACGCTCCCGCGCATGTGCAGACTCCCGCCGGCCAGTGGAGTACCTTCGACCCCGGCTGGCGTGGCGCCAAAGGCCTTCCATGCCAGCCGGCGGGGCGCCAACCGCTCCGGGGCAGGCCTAGCCCCTAAAGGTGCGGGCTTGGCCCATAAAGGTGCGGATTCCTCCGCACCTTTTGGGGCAGCCCGACGGCGGAGTGGTGCACGCCACTCCATCCCGCCGGGACCCCCTGCCCCGCCAGGTAGGGGAGAATCCCGCCCATTGTGTAATTTGTAGAAGGAATTAGATATAGCACTTGGTGTTAAAGGGATAGAGGGATATGGGGGAAGGCGGAATTAGGGTATTGAACTTGATGATCAGCCTCGAGCATAATGAATGGCGGAGCAGGCTTGAAGGGCCAAATGGCCTTCTTCTGGTCCTATTTCCTGTGAAGAGACTGAGGTAGGAAAGGGAATGTTGAGTGAGTGGGCAAATACATGGCAGGTGCAGTGTAACCTGTATTACAACACCCTGGACAAGTGTGCGGTCAATTCCATCCCCACAGACCCCCTAGTCCCAATACAAGTGAATTAACCAATAATCTGTATGCTTTCCTGAGATCTTTGACCCTCGACTGCTCCAATGATTTACAGACACCAGGGGCAAGATTCTCCGACCCCCCGCCAGGTCGGAGAATCGCCGGGGGCTGGCGTGAAACCCGCCCCCGCCGGTTGCCGAATTCTCCGGCACCAGATATTCGGCGGGGGTGGTAATCGCGCCGCGCCGGTTGGCGGGCCCCCCCCCCGCAATTCACCGGCCCGAATGGGCCGAAGTCCCGCTGCTAGGATGCCTGTCCCACCGGCGTGGATTAAACCACCTCTCTTACCGGCGGGACAAGGCGGCGCGGGCGGGCTCCAGGGTCCTGGGGGTGGCGCGGGGCAATCTGGCCCCAAGCGGTGCCCCCACGGTAGCCTGGCCCACGATCGGGGCCTACCGATCCGCGGGCAGGCCTGTGCCGTGGGGGCACTCTTTTCCTTCCGCCTTCGCCACGGTCTCCACCATGGCGGAGGCGGAAGAGACTCCCTCCACTGCGCATGCACGGGGTGCCGTGAACGGCCGCTAACGCTCCCGCGCATGGCACTTCCGCCAGCTGGCGGGGTGGAAATCAGTCCAGCGCGGGGCTAGCCCCTCAACGTTAGGGCTCGGCCCCCCAAGATGCGGAGGATTCCGCACCTTTGGGGCGGCGCGATGCCCGACTGATTTGCGCCGTTTTTGGCGCCGGTCGGCGGACATCGCGCCGATACCGGAGAATTTCGCCCCAGATTTGTAAGTAAAACATCAAAAATAAATTTATTTACAATAAAAGAAGAGATAAACATGTAAAAATAATAATAATCTTTATTGTCACAAGTAGGCTTACATTAAAACTGCAATGAAGTTACTGTGAAAAGCCCCTAGTCACCAAATTCCATCGCCTGTTCGGGTACACAGAGGGAGAATTCAGAATGTCCAAACTACCTAACAGCACGTCTTTTGGTACTTGTGGGAGGAAACCGGAGCACCCGGAGGAAACCAATGCAGACATGAGGAGAATGTGTAGACTCCAGACAGTCAGTGATCCAAGCCGGGAATCAAATCTGGGACCCTAGAGCTATGAAGCAACAGTGCTACCCACTGTGCTACCGTGCTGCCCCTAAATGAAAGTAACATTTAAAAAAAAAAATTTTAGAGTACCCAATTAATTTTTTCCAATTAAGGGGCAATTTAGCTTGGCCAATCCACCTACCCTGCACATCTTTGAGTTGTGGGGGCGAAACCCACGCAAACACGGGGAGAATGTGCAAACTCCTCACGGACAGTGACCCAGAGCCGGGATCGAACCTGGGACTTCGGCGCCGTGAGGCACAGGGCTAACCCACTGCAACACCGTGCTGCCCTCAATGAAAGTAACATGACAATGGTCCATTAATCTGACTATTCCCCAAACTCCACCCCACCCTCCACCCAGACACACACAAGACAGACACAGGATGAAGGTGGTAGGAAAGGTTAAAAAATAACAGGGATTAAAAAGGCTGAGATGAATCTTTGCTACTGAGGTAGTATTTGTAGTCGGCAAGCTTGAAATCATGGGTTGGTTGGATCTTTTTGAATCTACCTTCAATTAGACCTTACGGGCAACAAGGCCACCTTCACTTGTACAGGCCTCCACAAGTTTTACACTCAGGCTCACTGAGAAAGTACTAGAATTCTCTACCTGAGAGGTTAAAGGAGGGTTTTTCCATCCTCTCCGCCTTTGGAATGCTTGCCTGCTCTTTGTGCAGGATTTTCGGCTGTGCTGTAGAGAGAGAAAAAGGCCTGGGCTTCAGGACACTTTTTGGATTCTCAGGAGAGAAATATCTGCCTGGGAGTTTCCCAGCCTTTTCTCACAGAGTCTTAAACAGGGCTGGCTGGATAGAGAATGCTTGCAGCATTTAAAGCAGAAGTTAAACCTTCACAGGACTGATAAGAGTGTCCAGACCTGCTCACTCCAGCCAAGATATCAGATAAAGAAGTTCCAACCTTTCTGGGAGGGATGTTTAACAGGCTCCTGCCCAGCTCCTTCTCAGAATGAAACTGAAAGCAGAAGTGGGACCTGTCTTCTGCTCCAGAATCTTCTAAAAGGCTCTACCAAACCCAATCAAAAACAGAAAATGGCCTGGAATTGCAGAAGAGGGGATTGGCTGTTAGGCAAGTCCATCAAAATGATATCACGAGCTATGTGACAGAGCACACTGCATCAAGGGGTGTGCCTGGGTTAGTCCAAATAGCAGATTGCAGCGGGTGGTTTCAGTTCAAAGCAAAATTCTGCTGTTTTAAAAACAGCCAGCAGGACGGGCATTAAAAGGAAACCAGGATCAGACAAGGATTTAAAAGAGGTTCCTTACACCTGAATAAATATGACGTTATCCACTTCAAACGGAGGAACAGGATGGCAGAGTATTATTTAAGAGCGGCATAGTAGCACAATGGCTAGCACTGTGGCTTCACAGCACCAGGAACCCAGGTTTGATTCCCTGCTTGGTTCACTGTCTGTGCGGAGTCTGCACGTTCTCCCCGTGTCTGTGTGGGTTTCCTCCGGGTGCTCCGGTCTGTTAGATGAATTGGACATTCTTAATTCACCCTCAGTGTACCCAAACAGGCACCGGAATGTGGCGACTAGGGAATGGAATATAAAAATAGGGTGTCTGGCTAAAACTCTACAAGGTGCAGGTATACTGGTATACTGGGCGGGATTCTCCACCAACCGCCATCGGTAGCAGAGTTCCCGATGCAGCAGAGAATCCAGCGTTGGCAAAAAACAGGATCGGCACCATTCAAATGCTCTGGTCCCCTGCTGGCAGCGGATCGAGGTTCACGCCCCACGTCAGGAGGGTGGGCTGGGCTGGGCAGTGGATTCCCCAAGCCCACATCCTCTGGGCCGGGATTCACGTGGGCGAGAATTGGTGCAGGTATTTCCCAGTGTGGCCCTGATGCAGTGGACCTTACGGTGGGCTAGGGAGGTAACTCTTTTGGGGAGTTGTCATAGAATGTTATCATAGAATATACAGTGCAGAAGGAGGTAATTCAGCCCATCGAGTTTGCACCGGCCCTTGGAAAGAGCACCCCGCTTAAGCCCGCACCTCCACACTATCCCCGTAACCCAGTAACCCCACCTAACCCTTTTGGACATGAAGGGCAATTTATCATGGCCAATTAAAATAGACTATTTTCTAAATGGGAATAGGTTTCAGAAATCAGAACACAAAGGGAAATTGGGGTCCTAGTTCAGGATTCTCTTAAAGTTAACGTGCAGGTTCAGTTGGCAGTTAGGAAGGCAAATGCAATGTTAACATTCATGTCAAGAGGTCTAGAATACAAGAGCAGGCATGTACTGTTGAGGCTGCATAAGGCTCTGGTCAGACCACATATGGAATATTGTGGGTAGCTTTGGGCCCCGTATCTAAGGAGGGTTGTGCTGGCCTTTGAGAGGATCCAGAGGAAGAATGATCCCTGGAATGAAGAGTTTGTCATATGAGGAACGGTTGAGAACTTTGAATCTGTACTCAATGGAGTTTAGAAGGATGAGGGGGATGTAATTGAAACTTATAGAATACTGAGAGATCTAGATGTAGAGAAGATGCTTCCGCCAGGAGGACAAAATAGAAATCAAGAGCACAACCTCAGACTGAAGGGACAGTCCTTTAAAATAGAGATGAGGAGGAATTGCTTCAGTCTGAGGTGGTGAATCCGTGGAACTCTTTGCCGTAGAAGGCTGTGGAGGCCAAGTCACTGAGTGTCTTGAAGACAGAGATAGATAGGTTCTTGATAATAAGAGAATCAGGAGTTTTGGAGAGAAGGCAGGGGAATGAGGATGAGAAACGTATCAGCCATGATTGAATAGCGGAGCTGACTCGATGGGCTGAATGGCCTAATTCCGCTTATATATCTTATGGTCTCTGACAGAGCACGCTCAAAATTGAGTCAGGTTTGTGACGCCATTGATGTGGTAGATTTTGACAGTCAATGTGGTAAATCCTGACTGTGCGATGGTGGAAAAAACAGGTACTGGCAGCTCAGCAACCTGTTTTCAATCTCTCCCACTGAATTCAATGAAAATGCAAATCGGGAGAAATATAATAGCAGCTGCTCTCATCTGGTTTACACAATCGACATCTACACCAAGATCAGTAAAGAGGTTTGACGATAGGTCGTTAACTTGAAATCAAAGAATTCACAATGCTCTCAAAATCATGTGAGAAAGAATTGAACAGGGGCAAAATTGGCAATAACTGATTACTGATCAGAAATTAATGCAGTCAATGATTATGAAGAATAACTATTGTTTCTCTCTTTTTCACAATACAGAAGGCCAAGGATCAATCGAGACGCTGTTAAGGAATTCTTTTGACATACAGGTGACAGATTTGAGCAAGCTGTAAATAGTAGCTTTTCATAACATATTTTTCCAGCTGGCAAAACTCTATCACAGAATTGAGCAAATTCTTTGCTCTTGGAAGAATGAAAGTTCTGATGCCATCTTGTCCTAAAGCTGCATGTAATTCTCCTGAAGACTTGTAAAATGGCTTGTTTTATATGTTTCTCACTTCAAATCTGCTGTTTAATCAGTTTGCTTTTGAACTCTAACACTATAGAGAATCCATCATCATGTCTGGAAGCCTTGCTTCCTTATCTAGTTCCCTCAAGGACAGGCTTTTTAAAAGTATTTCCCATCTACTGACTCCGTATTCAGGAGTCAGCAACGTTCCAATGGTTCATCACACTTGCCTTCAGAAGTTTGGAGGTTCAGATCCCGTCATGATATTCAGATAAACATCATGGTGCAAACACACATACACACTGATGGACAGATCAACGGACCAATCAACACACACGCAACATCACAGCCAATCACCAGTGAGAGCACACACACTATAAAACGGGGAACACCATAGTTCCCGCTCATTCCAGTAGGAGACAGCTCAAGGCACAGAGCTCACAGCGTGCCACTCAGACATACACCATGTGTTGAGTGCCTCTCTAAGATAGTGTTAGGGCTGGGTCCACAGGTTAAAGGGTAAATTACAAAACAACAGTCATAAGTTTACAGATGTTGTTGTCAAGAGTAATAAAACAGAGTTGTACCATCTACAACCGTGTTGGTTCGGCTGTATAGCGGAACACCCAACACAACACAGTACCAGGATTGGAACCCAGCAACTGTGAGGCCTACCTGCACATCTTCAGGGATCCGCCATCCTGCGCCATGGACACCATTAGCCCGCCGCAGTCGCTCCAAATCGCTGGAAACGTTGGCGTCAACTGGAAGCTGTTTAAACAGCGCTTCCAGTTCTTCCTAGAAGCCACAGAAAGGGAGAATGCATCGGACACCAGGAAAATCGCCCTCCTCCTCTCCACGGCAGGGCAACACGCCATCCACATCTACAACTCCCTGGTGTTCGCGGAAGGTGAGGACAAGACGAAGTACAAGACGGTCCTTCTAAAACTTGAGCAACACTTCAGCGTCGAGGTGAACGAGAGCTTCGAAAGATACCTCTTCCAGCAGCGCCTGCAGGGTAAGGATGAGCCTTTTCAATCCTTTCTGACACACCTCCGTATCCTCGAGCAGTCCTGCGGCTTGAGGCCACCTCCGATTCCATGATTCAGGACCAGATAGTTTTTGGGGTCACCTCGGGCACCCTACGTCAGCAGCTCCTCAAAATTAAGAGCCTCACCCTAGCCACCGCCATCGAAGCCTGCATCCTCCATGAAACCACGACCAGCCGGTACTCCCAATTCCAGGCCGCCGAATCGGCACGGCAGGGGTCCTACGAGGCCGAGCGGGTCCAGTCCATCGGGTTCCTCCTGGCCCCAGTCCATCGGGTTCCTCCCGGCCCCCGGCCCGGATGGGGGCGGCCGTTTCGCGCGCTTTTCGCGGCCTCCCGTGCTTGTACGCGCCAAAAGAGACGTCGACGCAGAGGGACGTGACGTGCAGGCGCGCTCTATGCAGGACCGAACTGCGCATGCGCGGTGGTGCAACGAACGCCATGATGTCACGACGTGCGGCAACTGTGGATCCGCACATTTAAAGCGGCAATGTCCAGCAAAGAATCGACAATGCCTCCGCTGTGGCAAGATGGGCCACTACGCTGCCTGCTGTCGAGCAGCTCAACCTGCCAACGCTCCCCAATTCCGACAGCCTCGCAGGGACGTGAGGGCCATTCAGCCTCCATACACCGAGTCATACCCTGACGATGTACAGACCGGTGATACCGACGACAGGAATCGGATGTCCCCAAGGAGGACCCACCAGCCAATGCCGGTGAACAGCGTTAATCCGGGTGATGAATGGTGTGCCACCCTTTTTTTTTTTTTTTGTTGAAATTTTTTATTTAAAACAGATTTGTAACATTTACAGAGAAAAAAGGCCATATACAAAAGTATAACATATTGAAAACGAACAGTGGGAGAGAATAAACATATTAATAAAGCACTTCGCCAACCAGCTCTATTTACCCATGCCCCACGTGCTCAACTAACCTAATGTGGCTCTAACCCCCCCCCCCCCCCCACTTCCCCTCCCTCCCGGGTGCTGCTGCTGTCAGTTTCCTATGCTATTCCCTGCAAGCGACTATCTCCCCCGGGGATTTCTGATCCCCCCCCCTTACCCTCTTAAGTCTTCTCTGCTCTCCCTCCTGGCTGCCCCCCCCCTCCCGACCCCCCGAGGCCTGACCTGCCAGGTCCGCCCCGCGCTTGGCCCTAGCCCGCCCCTTCTCCTACTCTCCCTGGTGCCCCCCGACCTACGCTAACTACGCTGACCCCTGCCCTTAGCGCCTGGCTGTCTCCCGCCCGGATGCTCGGGGCCTCCCCCTACACCCCAATGACCCATTAACCTAATTGTATCTCCCCGTGTCCTTTCAAGTCCCTTAACCAGCCCCTAGCCCATCCCCCTATCAGAGGCCCCAGTCTCCCGCCAAAAGGTACCAAGCGCGGGACCCTCTTTGCAGCCCCCCCCCCCCCCCCCCCAGTTGCAAGCTCCCAAACACGCCCTAAGCAGTGCGCCCTCCAGCCCCCGCTCTCTGTCCAGGCTGAAAACAATCTGAGATAAAACATTACAGTACAGGATAATTTAACAAACCGCCGCCACACAAAAGCTCTGTGAGCCCAGAGTCCTTTAGTTCAAGTCCAAATTCTTCTTTTAATAAAAGTCCACTCCTAGTCAGAGCAAGTTAGGTTAACAGACCGCCGCCACTATAGAGCATTGAAAAACAAACCAAATGTCCGTTAGTTCAAGTCCAGCTTCTTCTCTTTAGTAAAGGCCCAAATCTGTTCTGGTGTCTCGAAGTAGTAATGAAGTTCCTCAAACGTCACCCAAAGCTTCGCAGGATACAGCATTTCAAATCTCACCTGCTTTTTGTAGAGGGCTGCCTTCACCTTGATGAATCCTGCACGCCTATTGGCCAGCTCCGCTCCCAAGTCCTGGTAGATGCGCACCTCGCAGTTCTCCCATCTGCTGCTCCTCTCCGCCTTGGCCCATCGCAGCACCCGATCCCTGTCGGCAAGCCGGTGAAAGCGAACCACCAAGGGCCTCGGTCGGTCACCCGTCCTGGGCTTCCTTGCGGGGGCTCTATGCGCCCCATCCAACTCCAGGGGTCGAGGGAAGGCCTCCGGTCCCATCAGCGCCTCGAGCATACCCACCACATATGCGCCCGCATCCGATCCCTCACAGCCCTCGAGGAGGCCCACAATCCTGCCTCCTGGCTCTGTTCCCCAGCTCTTCAAGCTGCTCCTGCATCCTCCTCTGGAGGGCGTTCAGCTCCTCTACCTCGTGCTCCAGCTCCGTTACTGTGTCCGCCTGGGTGGAGAGCTTCACCTCGACCTCCCTGAGCGCCTTCTCCTGGACCGCCTGCGCCTCGACCATTCGATCCATCACCGCCCTCATCGGGTCCAACGTGTCCCTCTTCAAGTCGGTGAAGCAGCTCGAGAAAAACTCCATCTGCTGCTCCCTTGGCCAGTGAGCCTCCGCTCCCAGTTCCTGCTGGCCGCCATGCTTCGCCGCCCGGTCAGAGGTCCCCGCTGCTCCTGCTTCGAACTTCGCCGCTCCACTCGACCACTTCTGGTCCGACTGTCTATACCCCAGGAGGAAAACCTCTTCTTTTCGTCTCCTCCACCGATTCAGGCCGCCAGGTCCCAAAGAAATCCTGCAAAACAGGTCCGTTTGCCCATCGCGGGCGGGAGCGATCCGACCTGCGACCTGCTTCCTCGAGGGCGCCACCGCAATGGTGTGCCACCCTAATGGTCAACCGATCACCAATCACATTCCGTCTAGACACTGGTGGCTCTGCCAACCTTATTGCATGGTCAGCCTTCTACGCCTTGAAGGTCAAACCACCGATTCGGCCATCCCGCTGTCAGATGGTCGATTACAACGGGAATGTTATCCCGGCCATGGGATCCTGCCAGCTCAAGGTTACACACAATGCATACACAGCCACACTGTCCTTTGAGATAGTTGGGTCATCGAAGGACTCCCTGCTAGGAACACAGGCGTGCAAGGTTCTCCACCTCGTTCAGCGGGTACACACTCTGTCTCCAGAAGGCACGTCCGACTTCCCGGATGCAGACTTTAGGGCACAGCTCCACTCGCTCCTCGCCCACAACCGGGAGGCTTTCGAGGGCATGGGCACACTGCCCTACACTTACAGAATACGGCTCAAACCAGACGCCACCCTGGTCATTCACGCACCTCGTAGAGTCCCAGCACCACTCAAAGACCGCTTCAAGCAGCAGCTGCAGGATCTCCAGGACCAAGGAGTGCTTTCCCAGGTCACGGAGCCCACGCCATGGGTCAGCTCCATGGTGTGCGTAAAAAAGCCCTCTGGCGAACTTCGGATCTGCATCGACCCGAAAGACCTGAACAACAACATCATGAGGGAACACTACCCCATACCCAAACGGAAAGATCACGAGCGAAATGGCCCGGGCTAACATTTTTACAAAGCTTGATGCCTCAAAGGGTTTTTGGCAGATTCAACTGGATCAGTCCAGCAGGAAGCTGTGCACCTTCAACATTCTGCTATAACAGAATGCCGTTTGGCATCATCTTGGCATCCGAGGTGTTTCACAGAATCATGGAACAGATGATGGAGGGCATCGAAGGGGTGCGTGTCTATGTTGACGACGTCATCATCTGGTCCACCACACCACAGGAACACATCAGTCGTCTCCAGCGCGTCTTTGCTCGGATACAAGAGCACGGCCTGCGCCTCAACCGAGCCAAGTGTTCTTTTGGCCAAACTGAGCTAAAGTTTCTGGGGGACCACATATTCCGCTCAGGAGTGCGTCTGGATGCAGACAAAGTGACAGCTATTACAGCCAAGCCGCAGCCGGCAGACAAGAAGGCAGTGCTACGCTTCCTCGGGCTGGTCAACTTCCTGGGGAAGTTCATTCCCAAACTTGCCTCCCACACAAAGGCTCTTCGCCACCTAGTGAAGAAGACTACGGAGTTCCAGTGGCTGCCCGCACACCAGAAGGAATGGGAGGAGCTCAAGATTAAGCTCACCACAGCCCCGGTCTTGGCGTTCTTCGACACTTCTCGTGATACGAAGATCTCGACTGATGCCAGCCAGTCCGGCATTGGGGCGGTACTCCTGCAACGGGACAACACTGCATCATGGGCCCCGGTCGCCTATGCCTCGCGGGCCATGACCCCCACAGAACAGCGCTATGCGCAGATTGAGAAGGAGTGCCTGGGTTTGTTAACCGGCATAGATAAGTTCCACGACTACGTGTATGGTCTCCCTCAGTTCACCGACCATTGCCCCCTGGTCAGCATCATTCAAAAGGACCTGAATGAGATGACCCCTCATCTCCAGCGCATTCTGCTCATGCTCCAGAGGTATGACTTCCAACTGGGCTACACCCCGGGAAAGGACCTTATCATCGTGGATGCCCTGTCTAGAGCAGTGAGCACACCACCCAAATCGGGGGGGGTTCGTATGTCAGGTCGAAGCGCATGTGGCCTTCACATCGGCCAATCTGCCAGCTAATGATGCAAGTCTGGCTCGTATTCGCCAGGAGACTGCAGCTGACCCCCTTCTACAACATGTGAAGCGCCACATGACGGAAGGGTGGCTCAAAGGACAGTGCCCACAATTCTACAATGTCCAGGACGACTTGGCCGTCATTGACGGTGTCCTCCTAAAGCTGGACTGGTTTGTGATTCCACACAGCATGCACAGGTTGGTCCACGAAGGCCATCTCGGGGTTGAGAAGTGCAGGCGGAGGGCCCGAGAAGCTATATACTGGCCGGGCATCAGCGACAACATTGCCAACATGGTGCTCAACTGTCCCACCTGCCAAAGGTTTCAGCCGGCGCAACCCCCTGAAACGCTACAGCCCCATGAGTTGGTAACGTCCCCCTGGGCGAAGGTGGGTGTGGACCTTTTTCATGCGCTCGGCAGGGACTACGTCATCATAATTGATTATTTTTCAAATTATCCAGAGATCGTACGCCTGCACGATTTGACATCGTCAACTGTCATCAGGGCATTCAAGGAAACTTTCGCTCGCCATGACATTCCGCTTACCGTCATGTCGGACAATGGGCCCTGTTTTGCGAGCCAAGAATGGTCTTCTTTTGCCACTTCATATGGCTTCACACACGTGACGTCCAGCCCTCTGCGTTCCCAGTCAAATGGCAAGGCGGAAAAGGGCAACCATATCGTCAAGCGGCTCCTCTGCAAGGCTGCTGATGCCGGATCGGATTTCTGTTTAGCCCTGCTGGCCTATCGCTCGGCCCCACTGTCCACTGGCCTCTCGCCAGCCCAGCTATTGATGGGTCGCGCCCTCAGGACCACTGTACCGTCCATTCATGTTCCTAAACACGGCCATGCTCCAGTACTGCAGAGGATGCGACAGCAGCGTGCTCAGCAAAAGGTAGCACATGACACTCGGGCAACTGATCTTCCTGCCTTGGCGCCTGGAGACAACGTCCGCATCCACCTACCAGAGGGTGGCTGGTCGGCAACTGCCGAAGTTCTCCGCTGCATGGCTTCTCCCTCGTTCCTGATTCGCATGTCTGATGGCTCCATTCGCCGGCGTAATCGCCGGGCTCTTCGGCTGCTTCCACGCTCGCTACGTGATCATGCACCAGTGTCACGCCCTCCTGTTGCCCTGATGTCGACTTCGTGGAGCTTCCTGCTACCATGCCTATTCCTCTATCGCCTGTGGCCAGGCCCATTCCTCAGCCGGTGGATCCTAACCCACCCTTGAGGCGGTCAACCCAAATTCGTCGCCCACCTACTGGGCTGGACTTATGAGCCTGTTTGCACATTGGACTCACTAAAGTGTTATGCCACAATGTTAACGTGTTTCTCTTTTTGACGTTACAGGAGTTCGTTTTCGATGTTTGATGATTGCACTTGTTTTGTTTATGGTACAACCTCGTTGCTATGTTGCACCTGACACCTCCCTATGTATATAGTTTAGCCTCATGTACATGTTGTAGATATTGCACACACACATTCAGCTGCACTCAGTACACATCTCTATTTATAACCACATAGGCACATATTCTTGTAATAAAGGGGGCTGTCATGATATTCAGATAAACATATCATGGTGCAAACACACACACACACTGATGGACAGATCAACGGACCAACCAACACACACGCAACATCACAGCCAATCACCAGTGAGAGCACACGCACTATAAAACGGGGAACACCACAGTTCCCGCTCATTCCAGCAGGAGACAGCTCAGGGCACAGAGCTCACAGCGTGCCACTCAGACATACACCATGTGCTGAGTGCCTCTCTAAGATAGTGTTAGGGCTGGGTCCACAGGTTAACGGGTAAATTACAAACCCCAGTCATAAGTTTACAGATGTTGTTATCAAGAGTAATAAAACAGAGTTGTACCATCTACAACCGTGTTGGTTCGTCTGTATAGCGGAACACCCAACACGACAGATCCCACTCCAGAAACCTCGTTCTGACGCTTCAATGCAGTACTGGGTGCAGCAGTGTTGGAGGTGTTGCCTTGTGGATGAGACATTAAACTGGGCCTCATCTGACCCCTCAGATAGAAGTAAAAGGTTCCATGGCCTTACACGAAGACCAGGTGAGCTATCTCCAGAGTCCTGGTTAATACCTATTTTTGCTCTTTGAGAAAGCCAGCACGGACTCAATGAGCCAAGTGGTCCTATTCTGAGCCATAAACAACTCAGAATCTGTGGTTGGCTCTTTAGGAACCCCTGGGGGCAGAATGGCAGTTAGGAGAGGGGGTTTAAAATTGGGTGTCATGGCAGTGGCGTCACCTGCCAACCTCCACTGAATTTTTATCAGTGGCGAAGGGGGTGTTGAACTGCTCACTCGCCCATTGAGGTCTGTAAACAGTCAATTAATACCCACTTAATGTCTTCCTCCTGTCATTCTTGCCATCACTGGGATTTTACCTGCGTCAGGGGAGGCTGGCGCCATCTGTCCAGGCCACCAGTTTTCTGCTGATGGACTGGTAGCTGGTTTTTGGGGGGGGTCTCCTTTTTGAGAACCCTCTACTCAGCTCCGAGGCTTCCCCCAGCAAGATCCTAAACTTCCCTTTAAGTCCGGACTCCAGCGGCTTCTCTTTAGCGTCCTATTTGACCCCTGATAAAGTTCTGACCAGACCACCACTACACAAACATCTGTTTTCACCTGAGTAACGTCTCCTGACACCTGTCACGGCTCAGCTGTTGCTGAAACCCTCATCCATATCTTCACTATCCCAGCACATTCCTGGCCAGCCTCCCACATTCTATCATCCATAACCCTGAAGTCATCCAAAACTCTGCTGTCCTTACTCTGATTCATACCGACCGGGTCTCGTTCACCCATCACCCTTGTGCTCGCTGGCTTATATTGGCTCCCAGTCGAACAATGCTTCAATCTCAAAATTCTCCGGATTTCCCTTCCTAAAACTCTCAGCCTCTCTATCTCTTTCCTATTTTATGACACTCATTGAATCCTAGTTTTTTGAGAAGCGTTTGATCATCTTATGTAGCTCATTGGCAAATTTCCTTTCGAAAGCTCTTGTGAAGTGTCTGGGGATGTTTCATTATGTTAAAGTCACTGTATAAATATGAGTTATGTCTGTTGTTGAATCTACACTGCACGTTGTCCAAGACCAAAATAGCCTTCCTAAGTTGTGCTGCCCAGGACCACACACAGAACTGCAAATACCAAGTAGCCAAACCTTATACATCTGTAGTATAATTCCAATGCATTTTATTCCAGCCCCTTTGAGCTTTTGAACTCGCTGCTGTGATGTGCAGTGCTAACCACTGCACCACCGTGCTGCCCTTATAATAAAAAAACGAAGTGCCAGTACATATTTGTTTTTATTCATTCATGGGATGTGGACATCACTGGCAAGGTCAGCATTTATTTATTGCCCATCCCTAATTGCCCTGGGACTGAATGGTTTGCGAGGCCATTTAATGGTCGACCAAATTGTTGTCAATCTCATGGTAGCCCAGGACAGGTAAGAATGGCAGATTTCCTTTCCTAAAGGACCAGATGGGTTTTTGCAGCAATCGACAATGGTTCCATGGTCGTCTTTTAATTCCAGATATTTTATTTTTGTTAAATAAATTTAGAGTACTCAATTCATTTTTTTTCCAATTAAGGGGCAATTTAGCATGCCCAAATTACCTACGCTGCACATCTTTGGGTTTGTGGGGGTGAGACCCACACAGACACAGGGAGAATGTGTAAACTCCACATAGACAGTGAACCGGTGCAATTCCAGATGTTTTATTGAATTGAAATTCAAATCTGCTGTGATGAGATTCAAATCCAGTTCCCCAGAGGATTGCCCTAGATCTCCAGATTACTAATCCCATGATAATGCCACTATGCCACCGGGACACCGTTAGTCACATCCTGCCAATTGGAGTACATACCCGTTGGTCCTACTCTCTCTATCTTGCCACCTCCTAATCAATTCCAGCATCCAGTCACTTTAATGGTTGGAAAATTGGGCACCCTCAAAATGGATCTGCCAACCTTTATGGCCCAATATTCTGATCTGCTCTTCAATCACGTGATGTTGGATGTCAGGGTGTTCATTCATAAACCTCATCCCGCATTAACCAATCTAACGCACAGAAGATGGCGCCGGAGCGAGGCGACTCTCTGCGAGCTCTCCCCAACAGATCCACTTTTTACTTAACTTATACTTGTTCTAATCGTTTAAAATTTAATTCTAAGACTAACATTATTACTAACCTCTCTTTTATCTTTTCTTGCAGGCTTGAACATCCTCCGAGGCCCGGGGAGACCTTTTGACTCGACCCGACCTGACCTCCACGACCTGGAAGTGGATCGGGCCCAAACCGGAAGTGAAGCCCTGACCTCTATTTGGAGCCGACCCGGACCTCGGAGCTCCCAACCCGGCTTAACAACCGACGCCAGGCCCTGGATCGCCCGGCCCAGTCCCCGGAGCTCCTGACCCGACCCCCAACGACGAAACCCAGTCCAACTCGACCCCGAGAGACCCGCCCAGTGACCCGACCCGCAGAGGCCCGCCCAGCAGCCCGAGATGGAAGAAAGAAAAATCCACATGGAGGCCCGACGGGGCCTACTTCAAGTCCCGAACCCAGGAGTGCCCAGGGAGGGAACAGACCACGCGACGCAGCCCAACCTGCCTCAGGAAGACCCTGCCCACGACCCAGGACCCCCGAAATGGCAGAGACCCCCGTGAGGACCCGAACACGCTGCAAGGTATTCACGTGCCCGCAGCACGCCGGAACCCATCCGGATCACATACATGCCCCCCGAGCAACCGCTTGAGGTACCCTCAATAATGATGCTTAGAGATTAAACAGTAAAGAAGGCTTTATTAGACTAATAACTATGCTACAGCTATGGACGAGAGCTGACTGCTATACCGACCATGAGGCAGGCCTTTATGTATGGCTCCCAGATGGGCGGAGCCAGAGGCGGAGTCCCCAGGGTTCCAAGCCCGGTCTTAAAGGTGACATCACCTTACATGATGATAAGGCAGTAACCGTTCATCACATTCGCCCCCTGTTTAAAAAGGAGTCCGGTGGGGGTGAAGTGTCATCATAGGTCCATCCGTCTCAGCGGCCAGACCGTCCTCCTCGATCTCCTCAATTCGGGCGGTGGTGCGGCGGGCACGGACGTCCCGGTTGAGGGCACATCCGGGAGCACAGCGGTCGGAGCTTCGGTCCGGGTCGGGGCAGAGGAACTAGGCAGGGCGGGGGTAGCGGAGCCGGCGCCGGCGGGGTGTGTAAAGGGGGGGGCGGTACGGTAGGAGCTCACCGACGGGTGGTAGGGCCGGAAGGGGTTGTGTTGTAGGGGGCAACGGGTCCGGCAGGGAAGCGGCGCGGGAAGGGGCGTCTGTGGTCTGTGGTGGAGGATCCAGCGGGCGCCAGATCCCGGAGGGAAACCGTATCTTGCCTGCCGTCGGAGTACTCCACGTAGGCGTAACTGGAGTTGGCGTGGAGCAGTCGGACCTTTTCAACTAGGGGGTCCGTTTTATGGCTCCTCGCGTGCCTCCGGAGAAGAACAGGTCCCGGAGCCATCAGCCAAGGTGGAAGCGAGACCCCGGAGGTAGACTTCCTGGGGAAGAGAAACAATCAGTCGTGAGGGGTCTCATTCGTGGCCGTGCAGAGGAGTGACCTAATGGAGTGTAGGGCATCGGGTAGGACCTCCTGCCAGCGGGTGGTTGGGAGATTTCTCGACCG
The DNA here is from genome assembly GCF_047496885.1 of Scyliorhinus torazame. NCBI lineage: Eukaryota > Metazoa > Chordata > Chondrichthyes > Carcharhiniformes > Scyliorhinidae > Scyliorhinus > Scyliorhinus torazame. Next base: position 75,553,310 of record NC_092719.1, read on the forward strand.
CAGGGCCAGAAGGACAGCCTTCCACACGGTCGCGTTCTCCCTCTCCACCTGCCCGTTTCCCCATGGGTTATAGCTGGTCGTTCTGCTCGAGGCGATGCCTTTGCTGAGCAGATACTGACGCAGTTCATCGCTCATGAACGATGTACCCCGGTCGCTGTGGATATAAGCAGGGAAACCGAACAGGGTGAAGATGCTGTGCAGTGCCTTAATCACCGTGGCTGAGGTCATGTCGGTGCAGGGAATGGCGAATGGGAAACGGGAGAACTCATCGATCACGGTGAGGAAATAGGCATAACGGTTGGTGGACGGGAGGGGCCCCTTGAAGTCCACGCTCAGTCGCTCAAAGGGGCCCGAGGCCTTCACGAGCCGAACCTTGTCTGGCCGATAGAAGTGCGGTTTGCACTCCGCACAGACCTGGCAGGCCCTGACCATGGCCTTGACGTCCTTGGTTGAGTAAGGTAGGTTGCGGGACTTGATGAAATGGATGAGCCGGGTAACCCCCGAGTGGCAGAGGTCATTGTGGATGGCTTGCAGGCGGTCCTCCTGCGCGTTGGCGCATGTGACGCGGGACAGGGCATCTGGGGGCTCGTTGAGCTCCCCTGGACGATACTTGATATCGTACGAGTAGGTGGAGAGTTCGATCCTCCACCTCAAGATTTTATCGTTTTTTATTTTGCCCCGTTGCGTGTTATCGAACATATAGGCGACCGACTGTGGTCGGTGACGAGGGTAAACCTCCTACCGGCGAGGTAGTGTCTCCAGCACCGCACAGCCTCCACAATGGCTTGTGCCTCCTTTTCGACTGCAGAGTGTCGAATCTCGGAGGCGGTGAGGGTTCGGGAGAAGAACGCTACTGGTCTGCCTCCTTGATTGAGGGTAGCAGCCAGGGCGATGTCTGATGCATCGCTCTCTACCTGGAAAGGGATGGTTTCGTCCACCGCGTGCATGGCGGCCTTGATGATGTCGGCCTTGATGCGGTTGAAGGCCAATTGAGCCTCAGCCGAGAGGGGAAAAGTGGTGGTCTTTAGGAGTGGGCGGGCTTTGTCCGCATACTTGGGGACCCACTGGGCGTAATAGGAGAAAAGCCCCAAGCACCGTTTGAGGGCCTTGAGGCTGCGGGGAAGAGGGAGTTCCTTAAGGGGGTGCATGCGGTCGGGGTCGGGACCTAGGACCCCGTCTTCCACGACATAGCCGAGGATGGCCAGCCGGTTGGTGTGGAAAACGCATTTGCCCTCGTTATAGGTCAGGTTAAGGGCTCGGGCGGTCTGGAGGAACTTTTTGAGGTTAGCGTCATGGTCCTGCTGATCATGGTCGCAGATGGTGACATTGTCCAAGTACGGGTATGTAGCCCGCAAACCGTACTGGTCCACCATTTGGTCCATCGCCCTTTGAAAGACGGAGACACCATTTGTGACACCAAAGGGGACCCTGAGGAAGTATAGAGGCGGTCTTTTGGTCGGATGGGGAGCTGGTGGTAGGCAGATTTGAGGTCGACCGTGGAAAAGACTCGGTATTGGGCGATCCGATTTACCATTTCCGCGATGCGAGGAAGGGGGTACGCATCAAGCTGCGTGAATCGGTTTATGGTCTGGCTATAATCCACGACCATCCGTTTCTTCTCCCCGAACCGGACTACCACCACTTGCGCTCTCCAAGGGCTGTTGCTAGCCTCGATGACCCCCTCTCCCAGTAAACGCTGGACCTCTGACTTGATAAAAGCCATATCTTGGGCACTGTAGCGCCGGCTCCTGGTGGCGACGGGCTTACAGTCGGGAGTGAGGTTCGCGACTAGCGAGGGGGGTGCGACTTTCAGTGTGGCAAGGCAGCATACGGTGAGGGGGGGCAAGGGTCCGCCGAACTTCAGTGTCAGGCTTCGGTGGCTGCACTGGAAATCCAGTCCGAGCAGCAGGGGGCACAGAGGTGAGGAAGGATATAAAATTTGAAACGGGTGTATTTGGCACCCTGGATCGAGAGATCCGCAATACAGTACCCCGTGATTTGTACCGAGTGGGACCCAGATGCGAGTGCTATGGTTTGGGATGCGGGATGGGTGCGTAGGGAGCAGCGCCTTACCGTTTCAGGGTGGATAAAGCTCTCCGTGCTCCCGGAGCCAAAGAGGCATGCAGTGTCGTGCCCGTTGACCTGGACCTGCATCATGGAGTTCTGCAGGTGTTTTGGCCGAGTTTGATCGAGGGTGATCGCACCCAGTCGAGGGTAGTCGGAGTCGTCAGCCGAGTCGGACTCGTAAAATGGCCGCTGCCGTCGGTCGCATGTGTCGGGTCGAGAAGATGGCCGCCGACCAGATGGCCGCTCCCATGATTCGCACGAGGCCGATGACGCGTCAGAAGAGGGCGTGTCGGGTCGGTGCGCAGCAGCATTGCGAGGCCTGCGGGCCTGAGAGCCTGATTTTCGGGCCGGCTGTTCTTTGTTTTTCTGGCCCCTGGGTCTGGCCAGGCAGACCCTCGCAAAGTGCCCTTTCTTCCCGCAGTCGCTGCAGATCGCGGAGCGGGCTGGGCAGCGTGGGAATGGGTGCTGGCCCTGCCCGCAGAAGTAGCAAGGTGTGCCCCCATGGTGAGCGGGTCGCCGCGTGGCGCAGGCCTGTAATACGGGCGAGTCTGGGGGGGGCTGGCAGAGTCCACAGGGTACATACCCAAGTTATGTCGGGCCACCTCCAGCGAGGAGGCGAGCGTTAGCGTCTCCTGGAGGTCTTTTGCCCCGTTTTCGAGCAGCCGCTGCCGGATGTAGGTCGAGCGGATTCCGGACACGAAAGAATCTCTGATGTGCAGGTTCATATGGACTTCCCCTGTCACATCCTGATGGTCACAGTCCCTGGCCAGCACGGTGAGTTTCTCAACAAACTCGTCGAGCGATTCCCCCGAGCGCTGCCGGCAGGTAGAGAGCAGATGCCGGGCGTGCACCTCATTGACGGGTTTGACAAACCGCTTGCAGAGCAACTCAATCGCCGCGTCATAAGTGGTCGCATTTTCGAGCGTGGCGGAGATTCTGTGACTCACCCGGGCGTGGAGTAGGCGCAGCTTGCGTGGCCCCAGGATGGGAATCTCTGCGGAGTCCAGGTAGGCCTCGAAGCACCGCAGCCAGTATTTAAAAATTCCCTTTGCCTCCGGCGTTCGTGCTTCCAGATTGAGCTTCTCTGGTTTTAGGCCTGTGTCCATCCTGAATCTAGTTTAGCCTAATAAATTGAGGTACCCTCAATAATGATGCTTAGAGATTAAACAGTAAAGAAGGCTTTATTAGACTAATAACTATGCTACAGCTAGAGACGAGAGCTGACTGCTACACAGACCATGAGGCAGGCCTTTATGTATGGCTCCCAGATGGGCGGAGCCAGAGGCGGAGTCCCCAGGATTCCAAGCCCGGTCTTAAAGGGGACATCACCTTACATGATGATAAGGCAGTAACTGTTCATCACACCGCTCTACCTCAACCAGCGCCCGGGACCCTGCCAGACGTGACCCCGGAAACGTAACCAGCGCCCTGGTCACTGCCAACACCCTGGACCCCGCCAGACGCAACCACCTACCTTCCACAAGGTCACACTTCTCCCATCGGATCCCAGGATCATCCAACCGCAGCCGCCGACCGAGGAAGTGAGGGAAACGTGGTGGTCTGCAGGTTAGACTGAAGCAACGTGGTTTCAAGATCCTTCTCCCCAGCATACTCCTAGCAAACGTCCAAGCGATCGAAAACAAGCTGGATGAACTTAACGCCAGACTTACCTCTCAGAGGGAAGTAAGAGACAGCTGTGTGCTCTGTTTCACAGAGACATGGCTCACCCCAGCCTCACCGGACTGTGCCATACAACCTGAAGACTTCTCAATTGACCGGGCGGACCGCATCTCGTCATCAGGCAGGGTGGAGGGGTTTGCCTCCTCATCAACTCCTCCTGGTGCTTGGATGTGGCGGCCCTAGCGACCTACTGCTCCCCGGACCTGGAATACCTGACCGTGAAGTGCCGCCCATACTATCTTCCACGTGAGTTCACTTCAGCCATTATCACAGTGGTCTACATCCCACGGTATGCTCCTTCTCCCGGCATACAAGCAGAAACTCAAGCGGGAGAATCCAGCTAAGAAGGTTGTGCAGTGCTGGTCTGAGGAGACTGAAGAGCTCTTATGTGACTGCTTAGAGACAGTGGACTGGTCCATATTTAAGAACTCAGCGACCAACTTAAATGAGTATGCCACCACCGTCACAGACTTCATCAGCAAATGTGTGGACGACTGCGTGCCAAAGAAAGAGTACGTACATTCCCCAATCGGTAACCATGGCTCAATCGCGAGATTGACTCCCTACTGAAGGACAGATCTGAGGTGTTCAAGTCAGACAACCCTGACCTATACAAGACATCCAGGTACGACCTCCGCAAAGCCATCCGAGATGCCAAGAGAGAATATCAAACCAAGCTAGAGTCACAGACAGACTCTCGGCGATTATGGCAAGGACTAAACAACATCACGGGCTACAAAGCGAAGCCGAGCAGTATCTCTAGCAGCAGCGCACCCCTGATGCACTATCAATTCGTACAAAGACGAGAGTAGTGAATAATCGAGGCTTTATTGAGCAAAGATGTGTGGCCTCCTGTAGCTGCCACCAGAAAGGGAGCAGCTCCAATGAGTACACACATTTATACACCGCCTACTGGGTGGAGCCAGCCGGCAAGGATTTACCCATGAACCTCTAGTACAGGGGTCTTACCGTACTACATCTAATATACATCTAATACAGTTAGTGGTGACTATCACAACCCCTCCCCAATGAACTCAATGCATTCTATGCTCGGTTCGAGCAGGTAACCAACAATCCGCTGTCGAGTACCCCAGCAGCCCATAACTCACCCATTCCCATCATCACAGCTTCCGAAGTCAGATCGGCCTTCCTGAAAGTGAAGGCGATGGGCCCGAACAGGATCCCTGGTCGTGCCCTCAGAGACTGCGCGGACCAGCTGGCAGAGGTGTTCGCGGACATCTTTAACCTGTCCCTACTCCACTCCGAGGTCCCCACCTGCTTCAAGAAGACCACCATCATACCGGTGCCAAAGAAGAACCACGCAACGTGCCTCAATGACTACCGACCAGCGGCCCTGACTTCAGTCATAATGAAGTTCTTCGAGAGGTTGATCATGAAGCGCATCACCTCCATACTCCCAGAACGCCTTGATCCACTGAAATTCGCATACCGCTGCAACCGGTTCACATCAGACACCATTTTCCTGGTCCTACACTCATCCCTAGAACATCTCGACAACAAGGACTCCTACATCAGACTCCTATTTATTGACTACAGCTCCACCTTCAACACCACAATCCCAGCCAAGCTCATATCAAAGCTCCAAAACCTAGGACTTGGCTCATCACTCTGCAACTGGATCCTCGATTTTCTGACCAACAGACCACAATCAGCAAGAATGAACAACAACACCTCCTCCACAATAGTCCTCAATACCGGGGCACCGCAAGGCTGCGTATACACACAACTGCGTGGCAAAATTTGATTCCAACTCCAACTACAAGTTTGCTGACGATACGACCATAGTGGGCCGGATCTCGAGTAACGACGAGTCAGAATACAGGAGGGAGATTGAGAACCTAGTGGAGTGGTGCAGCGACTACAATCTCTCCCTCAGTGCCAGCAAAACTAAAGAGCTGGTCATTGCCCTCAGGAAGCAAAGTACTGTACACATCCCTGTCAGCATCAACGGGGCCAAGGTGGAGATGGTTAGCAGTTTCAAATTCCTAGGGGTGTACATCTCCAAAAATCTGTCCTGGTCCACCCACGTCGACGCTACCACCAAGAAAGCACAACAGCGCCTATACTTCCTCAGGAAACTAAGGAAATTCGGCATGTCCACATTAACCCTTACCAACTTTTACAGATGCACCATAGAAAGCATCCTATCAGGCTGCATCACAGCCTGGTATGGCAACTGCTCGACCCAGGACCGCAAGAAACTTCAGAGAGTCGTGAACACCGCCCAGTCTATCACACAAACCTGCCTCCCATCCATTGACTCCATCTACACCTCCCACTGCCTGGGGAAAGTGGGCAGCATAATCAAAGACCCCTCCCACCCAGCTTACTCACTCTTCCAACTTCTTCCATCGGGCAGGAGATAAAGAAGTCTGAGAACACACACGAACAGACTCAAAAACAGCTTCTTCCCCGCTGTTACCAGACTCATAAATGACCCTCTTATGGACTGACCTCATTAACACTACACCCTGTATGCTTCATCTGTAGTTACATTGTATACCTTGTGTTGCCCTATTATGTATTTTCTTTTCTTCCCATGTACTTAATGATCTGTTGAGCTGCTCGCAGAAAAATACTTTTCACTTTACCTCGGTATACGTGACAATAAACAAATCCAATCCAGTCCAATCCAATCAAATACATCCAGTGGACTCTCTGACAACCCTGCAGCTGCTCTCGCCGGTTTAAGCAGTAAGTGGCTGAGTCACGTGGACGAGAAATCTTCAAACCTTTTAACCCTGTGTCGACCCGACTGTTCTCAGCTGAGGCACTGACGTGGCTCAGCATTCCTTTGTTAGAGAGCGTGACAGTCAACTAGTCCTGTAGCCACTAGAAACGCCAGCCTCCAGAGAGGACCTGAACAATAACAGATCACTCACCTTAGTTAAGTTGGCTCGAGCAGTTATACACTCTGGTAATACTCACTGTGATAGCGGCCCTGTGGCCAAGTTACCAGAAGGAGCTGCAGTGCCTGGGGAACCTATACCCCATCCAAAGTATTCTGCCGTTCGGGCTGGGGTGTGAAGGAAAGGGAGAACATGCTGCTATAGCCAGCTATTGAACAGATGGTGGTAAAATTGAAGCAATTAGAACTCTCAAAATAATGGAGGCGTTGATATGAGAGACAGTTTCCTGTAAAGAGATCGATGTGAATTCCCAAAGCTATGTTTTGGCCCTGTCCTGTTTAATAAATGATTCCAAATAACATGTTGAAAAAAAATACATAATTTCTCACTCTAATGGAGCCATATGTACAACTAAGCAGCATTCACTTCCAAATTATTAGATGGGTTTTCTTTGTGATATGTCGCAAAATCAACAGAAACATTTGAGTGTCAGTCAAACAGAAAATGCCACACCAGAACACTGAACAACCATCTTAGTTTTTAACAACATCACTGTTTTTAATCATGAGATCAACACTATTGTATGTGAGTTCACCAGCTCGGGCCACTCTCACCAGATGTTGGACACATTCTGAACAGATAGTTTTCAACAAGAGACCATTATTAAAAGGCAACCGTTGTGGAATTTGATGGTGTCTCTTTGGGGTAAATTGTCAGGCGGTTGTGATAATTATGTATTTTGCTTCTGTTCTTTAACATTGCAAACACAGAGCCCTGTTAGACAATGGTGCAGAAGCAGACCACTAAGCTCATTGTGGCTTTGCTCTTTGGAAATAAGCCCATCCGGTTTACTCCCACACCCAAGCTGATTTTCCATTTACAGACACCACTGTCCTCCTCAACCGCATGTTCAATTGCTTTCTGAAATATCTTCTAAGAATTTGTTCCCATCCATCTTTTCAGCTCCTTCTGACCCAGTTCAGATGTGAACACAAAATTGAATTTACATTGCGCCTATAACCTCAGAAAAATTCCAAGGTGAAGTACTTTATTATTTTTATATATTAGTACCCAATTATTTTTTTCCAATTAAGGGGCAATTTAGCGTAGCCAATCCAACTGCCCCGCACATCTTTTTGGGTTGTGGGGGTGAAACCCATGTAGACGCGGGGAGAATACGCAAACTCCACATGGACAGTGACCGGGATTGAACCCGGGTCCTCAGTGCCGTGAGGCAGCAGTGCTAACCACTGCGCCACAGTGCCGCTCCAATTCCATGGTAAGTGTTCAACAAAATTTGATACCGAACTCTAAGAGGAGTATTTGGACCAGCGACCAAGATCTTCGGCAAAGACGTAGGGCTGGATCCTCCTTTCAGAGACTAAGTGCTGACCCAGGACTGAATCGGTGGTGTTCTATGACCACTGAAGTGGCGACTTTCCCGAACCAATTCCGGAGCAGTTAATGGGCTAGAACTGGCGCCACATGGAACTTGAGCAATTCCAATGGAAAACAGTGTCTAATTTGCCGGGCTCGGGATTGGCACTCGAAAGGGTGACAAGCTGTAGCCACATATCAGCACTCCACTCCCCACACGTTCATTCCAGCCAACAAGATGGCAACACGAAGAGCAACACCCCAGTGCGCAGATGGGGAGCGTGTGATCTTGCTGGACACTGTGGAGGAGAGGCGGGGCAACCTGTTCCCCAGGGTGGGAAGGAGGCTGCCAACCGCCACCATACGCTGGGCCTGGGCACTGGTGGAAGAGGCCATGAGTGCCATGGGCCCCACCACCAGGACACGGAAGCAGTGCCGGAAAAGCTGCACAACCTCCTCAGGGTGGCCAGGGTAAGTAGCGAGCACCATGCTGCAGGAAAACAAACCCGTCCCACACACCCGTAACCCCCCTCCACCCAGGCGGTGACCGAACCCCACCCGGCGGCAGTCTGATTCTACCCCACTCTGCGTCACATGCCAGCACCCATACTGCCTGCCATGGTCTGGTGGCCTGTTCACAATGGCCACCCCTTGTGTTGCCTGCATCTGTCTGCCTAACACTGCATTTTCTGTCTTCCCCCCCCCCCTCCCAAGGAGAAGGCCCCCCCCCCCCCCGCCTCCCCCGAAGGAGAAGGCAGCGCACAACCTCAGAGAAAGAGAGAAGGCTGCGGTTCCTAACCATCGTGGAGTGGCGGGCACTGGACCTGGTGTAGAATCATAGAATTTGCAGTGCAGAAGGAGGCCATTCGGCACATCAAGTCTGCACTGGCCCTTGTAAAAAATACTCTATTTTTTAAAAATAAATTTAGTGTACCCAATTCATTTCTTTCAAATAAGGGACAATTTAGCGAGGTCAATCCACCTACCCTACACATCTTTGGGTTGTGTGGGTGGAACCCCCGCAGACATTGGGAAAATGTGCAAACTCCATCTGGTCCATGGGATGGAGGATGATGCCAACCCACTCTGCAATGAGCTCTGGTCTTCCACATCATCTGACAATGTTTCACACCTACCCGTGGTAGCACCGTCCACCTGGGTGAGCACTGCATGCGAGCCGGCCATTCCATAACACGGTCACGTTGAATCCCTTGAGTGACAGTGGTGGGGATGATCGGGGGAGAGCCCGGGCCACCCTCAATGTCCGCCCATTCCCCCTCCCACTCAGCCCAGAAAAGCCCACCCCTCACACCCATCTGCCAGAGCACCGTGACAAATACCTGGTAACAGGTATTTAATGTGAACAAATATTTACAGATTTGTGCCCTAGCCCCTTGAAGCCTACTTGTGACAATAAGCGATTTTCATTTCATTTCATTTTCATGGAGCACAGGGAGTAGACCATCTCCATCTGGAGTGGCGCCACTTCACACATTGACTGCCACACCTTCTGGGTCTGTGTCACATCTGCCATTGACTGAGGCACCTCCCTCTGTGTCTGTGCCACGTCAGCCAGTGCCTGGGCAATGACGCCGGCATTCCCAGCCATGGCCTGCTGTGACTGGGTCATGCTCAGGAGGGTGGGGGCGAGGGTTGTGTGGGGGTGAGGGTGGTGGAGGGGTGAGGGTCGTGGGGCGGTGGTGTTAGGTGGGGGGGGCGAGGGGGGTTGACACGTGTCATGGGGAACCACAACTAAGCAGGGTCTCACTTCCTTGTCCGCGGCCAAACACCACCTCGGTGACTTCCATTTTCTCTGGGTCGCCGACCACGCCTGGGGCCTTCTGCTCAGCCACAGTGAAGGGCCGTTGGTTCGGCGGTCCTCCTGTCTTCTCCCGGTCCTGGCAGTTGTGTGCAGCCTTCTGGAGCGCGGGGAACAGAAAAGAACAGTGTTAGACAGTCCGACACATGCAGCCCAGGAGATGGGTAGCTGGTGGCCTGAGTGACCAGGACACCCGGCCATAGCGGCCAATATGGATGCCGGCATGTGATGCATGGTGGGGGTTCCCCTGCCCTCCGGGTAGTGGGAGGAAGGGTTACAGGTGTGAGGGACGGGGTTAGTGCCAGGGGCACAGTGCTGCCTACTCACCATGGCCACCCTGAGGTGGTCATGCTGGTTTTTGCAGAGCTGCTGGCAGTTCTGGACTACGTGGCCCACGCCGCTGACTGCCTCTGCCACCATTGCCCAGGCACAGTGAACGGCGGCAGCTGTCAGTCTGCTTCCCAGGCCGAGGTACAGGGTGGCCTGCCTCTCCTCCACCGCGTCCAGAAGGGCCCTCAGCTCGTTGTCCATGAACCTTGGTGCCGCTCTCCTCACTGCCTTCTTGTTGGCCGGGACGGTGTGTGTGAGTAGCAGAGTCAGTCCAGGTGCGGCTCTAGTTTTGCTGTCGTGAAGTCCAAAAATTCTGCGTTGGCATCAGCACTTAGTCTCATCAACAGAGAATCCCGCCTAGTGAGTGTGTATGGTCTGATTGCATCGTTTCTGGGTTTGAAATATTGAATAGTGAGTGACTGGAAATGGCACTTACAGTTGCAAAAGATGTCCTACTGGTGGAGGAAATCACTTGGGAGGACTTGAAGCGGGAATCAAAAGCAAAACTGTTGAGTTTGGCAGAGAAACTAGTTCGCCAAAGGGCAGAGAAGGCAGAGATAATGCAAACCATGGCTCAGTATTTAAACTTATCAGTAACACTGTCCAACCCATTCCATTTAGCTTGAATCGTATTAAAAATAAAAGAATCGCAAATGTAGAAAAAAACAGAGAAATGATGATGGCAAATGAAGCAAAGGAAAAAGAAAGTGAATTTGAACTTTGGAAACTGGCACTGCAAGGAGACCAACAACTTAAAGTGTTGGAGGAAAAAGCAGGAGCTGAGGAAGTTTTTGGGGAAGAAGAAATACCCACTAGTCAAATGTTTAGGAGGGACATATTTAAATATATGCAAGCCTTGCCAAGATTCGATGAGAACAATGTTGAAGCATACTTTATATCCTTTGAGAAAGTAGATAAACAATTGAATTGGCCAAAGACCATGTGGGTGATGTTGGTTCAAATAAAGTTGGTAGGTAGAGCTGGAGACTGTTCTCTCCGGGATACCTTAGTCCACTCATCCATCACCCCAACACTTCACCCTCTTCCCATGGCACCTTCCCATGCAATCACAGAACGTGTAACACCTGCCCTATTACCTCCTCTCTTCTCACCATCCCAGGGTCTAAACATTCTTTTTAAGTGCAGCAGCACTTCACGTGAACCTCCTTCAATCACAGAACGTGTAACACCTGCCCTATTACCTCCTCTCTTCTCACCATCCCAGCGTCTAAACATTCTTTTTAAGTGCGGCAGCACTTCACGTGAACCTCCTTCAATTTGGTTTATTCCATTCGCTGCTCCCAATGCAGTCCCCTCTACATTGGAGAGACTAAACGCAGACTGGGTGACTGCTTTGCAGAACACCTCCAGTCCGTCCACAATTAGGACCCAGATCTTCCTGTCGCTGCCATTTCAACTCACCATCCTGCTCGCACATCCACATGTCTGTTCTTGGCCTGCTGCAACGTTCCAGTGAAGCCCAAACGCAAACTGGAGGAACAGCACCTCATCTTCCAATTGGGCACATTACAGCTTTCCAGACTTAACATTGAGTTTAACAACTTCAGACTATGAACCTTCTTCTCCACTTGCAGCCCATTTTTATTTCTATCAATTTATTTTCATGTCTTCCACTGATTTGTTTTCCCCTCACAATTGTGACCCCCCCCCCCAAATCCCCCTCCAGTTATATGAGGTGCAAGGGCAGGCCTGCAAACCATGTCCACATGTTTTGGGCATGCCCGGAGCTTAGAGAGTTCTGGCAAGGATTCCAGAGGGCAATGTCCAAGGTGCTTAACACACGGGTGATGCCGAGTCTAGAGATAGCGATCTTTGGAGTGTCAGAAGACCCGGGAGGTCAGGGGGTGAAAGAGGCTGAGGTCTTGACCTTTGCCTCCCCAGTAGCCCGGAGACGGATTTTATTAATGTGGAGGGACTCAAAGCCCCCGAGTGTAGAGACTTGGGTTAACGACATGGCTGGGTTTCTCAGCCTCAAGAAAATAAAGTTTGCCTTGAGAGGGTCTACGCCCGGGTTCTCTCGGACGTGGCAGCCGTTCGTCGACTTTCTCGGGGAAAATGAAAATGTCAGCAGCAGCAGCAATCCGTTGGGGGGCGGGTGGGGGTGGGGGGTGAGTGCTTCATTGGGATGGTGTGGAAAGACTGAGTCGCGTGGGGTAATGTCTATTTAATTGTTATTGTATATTCTCTTTTTGCACTATGTTAATGTTCACTCTAGTTTGTTTTGTTATTATTGTTACAACTTTTATTATGAAAAATTCTGCAAAACCTTAATAAAAATACTTTAAAAAACAAAACAAAATGGCACCCCGATCTGCAAGTAGCCGTTCCTGTTGGCGAGATGGGTTTCCTTTTTACTCTGAGGCACAATCTCCTTAACATCACCAATTAAACCTCCTTTGCAAGGACCCCCTGTGAACTTCTCATGCCCCCAGTTTCTATCCTTCACAGATTTAAATTGATGTCAGACACTGAACTTTGCTTTGTGAACCAACTCAAAATCCACTCAGGCATCCAACCACACAACATGTTTTGCACAAGTTGCTCGCTGCAAATATTTATATGGGCCAGCAGCACAAAGTTTGCAAAAGTAGTGAGCATGGATTAATCATGCACCTTAATTCCTGTCCGCTTTATTGAGCTTCATCAAGCTTAGCAGCTAAAACCTATTATTGGCACAGATGACTGTGCAGACTTTTTTTTTTAAACAGGGAGGGGAAAAAAAGAGGCAGTGTTTTTTAAACTGGAACAGGAAGAATTCAGCTCAGCTAGATTTAATGATTCTGTAATATCTATTCTCAAAGTTTTTTTCTAAATGTTTTATTGGAGTTTTTTCTTTTGATGCACAACAAAAATAAAATTAAACATAAGCTAATCTATACACATCAGTTACAGTTTACAATTTACAGGTGCTTGTATTATTCCTTGTGTCTGAATAAAGCTCGTAGTCTTGCAGTTGAAGTAGATGCTTTCTTTCTATGAGTTCGTTCTCTCTCCAGCGCTTATACTATGTTACATCAGAGCTGCCTGTCTGTGTCCTGCTCACCAGCTGCCATTCCTGTGACGAGAGAGAGAGGACTTCCTGTTTGTCTATGTATATATACATCTCTAGTGCTCCGTCTAGTGGTTACTTAGTTGTAGTGTATTTACCTTAACCCCTTGTGTATATACAGTGATGCACATCACTACAGTGCCCAGCATTTGAATTAGCCTCCTAACCCCAACACCCCTGACTTCCCTAAGACCCCCTCCCCTTCTTGCTATCTGGTGTGTTTTCTTAATTCGCTGGTTCATCAGTCCTGTTCACCCTGGGGTAGTATAGTGATACATATGTTACATTGTGGTAGGTTATTCTTATTCAGTTTACTGTATTTACATACATTCGGGACGGGGGAGGGGGGTGCCCCTCCCAAAGGGGCCTGGTTGGGTTTTGTACCTCCCTATTCCCTTCCCCCTCCCCGCCCCTCTCTTTTCATTGACGTCAGTGGTCCCTCAGAGGGACCCCCTTCCCTTGGTCTGGGACCAGGTTGGTGAATGGCTTCCACATTTTGTGGAAGCCCTCTTGCGACCCTCGGATGGTGAATTTCATTTTCTCCATTTGGAGAAATTCCAACAAGTTGGCCAGCCAGTCTGCAGCTTTAGTTGGTGCTGCCGATCGCCAGCCGAGCAGGATTCTTCGGCTGGCAATTAGGGAGGCAAAGGCTCGGTCATTGACCCTCCTTCCCATGAAGAATTCTGACCGGTCTGATACCCCAAGGACCGCCACATTCAGACGCAGCTCCACCCTCATCCCCACAACTGTAGATATTGCCTTGAAGAAGGCTGTCCAGAACTTGACAAGTCTGGGGCATGTCAAGAACATGTGGGCGTGGTTGGCCGGGCCTCCTTGGCACTGTTCACATTTGTCCTCCACCTCCGAGAACAACCTGCTCATTCGGGTTCTGGTTAGGTGTTCTCTATGTACCACTTTCAGCTGCATTAGGAGGTGCTCATGTGGAGGTGGAGTTGACCCTGTTCAGTGCTTCGCTCCAGAGTCCCCACCCTATTTCAAACCCGAGCTCTTCCTCCCATTTTTCTCTTGCCTTGTCCAGTGGGGAGCATGCAACCCCAGTAGTCGCCCATACAAATCCCCGCAGTTCCCCCCACCTAAGTTGTCCACGTCTAGTAGTTCTTCTAAATGTGATTGTTTCGGCACCTGTGGGTATGTCTTTGTTTCCCTCAGTAGGAAGTTTTTAATTTGCATGTATTATAGCTCATCCCCCCCCAGTTAATTGGAGCTTCTCTGTCAGTTCCTCTAGCGTTGTCAGTCTGTTGTCCTTGTAGAAGCCCCTAACTGTCACATCCTCCCGTCCTGTCTCCACCTTTTGAAAGTGGCGTTCATTTTGGATGGCGCAAACCTATCGTTGGTGCAAATGGGGCCTTGATGGACATTTTGGTCAGACCAAAGTGTCTCAGCCAGTTCCATGACCAGAGTGTGGCTATTACCACTGGGCTTGTAGAGTGATTGGCCGATGGGGATGGCCAGGGCCCGGAGGGACGCCCCTGTGCAGCATTCCCATTTGTACCCAATCAGCTTCTGGTTCCTTTATCCATCCCTTCACTCTTTCCACTGTTGTTGCCCAGTGATAACATTGCCGGTTCGGGAGGGCCAGGCCACGTTCTTTGTAGGACTTTGGGGGGGATCCTTGGGTGCCCCCCCCCGCCCCCCCCCCCCCCCCCCCCCCCCCCCCCGGGTATGGTTCCCGAAGGTCCGCCGGTTGGTAAAGGTGAGGCCTGGGAAAAAAGTTTGAAAAACACTGCACTAGGACAAGGCTCCATGAAGCAAAAACATGCTGTTCTCTCTCATATTGACAGCATTCGCGCCCCCCCCCCCCCCCCCCCCCATTGCCATTCTGCCAACTTCTGTTGGTAGTCAGCCAGCATGGAATGCTGCTGCTCATGTTGGGATAGCCCAATCTGAGGTCAGACCTCCAAGGCCCAGAGCTACTCAAGGACATCCAGCAAGACCATCAGCAATTTCCCCCTTCCCCAGAGAATGCCAGGAGCCTTCCACCAATCATGTTGCAGCCACTGGGTAAAAACACTAGGACAGGGGAAAGTGTGTGGAGCATATAGGCACGAAGGAAATGCACAAAGATAATTATTTAACTTTGTATGAAATATTGGACAGTTTGATTGATAAAGTTGGTTTGGAACTTTTGTTTTGTGCTGGTTTTTCTTTGAGTATTGTAGCCAAGAGATTGCTATGAAGGACAGGGGGGAAAAGGTATGGTGTGGGACTGTTGGTGAATGGGGAATTGGATTATGTTCACTGGTACTGCATGTGGGGGCCAGTTTAGTTCAGTTGGCTGGACAGCAGGTTTGTGATGCAGAGACAAGGCCAACAGCGGGGGTTCAATTCCCATACCAGCTGAAGATATTCATGAAGGCCCTGCCTTCTCAACTTTACTCCTTGCCTGAGGTCTGGATATCTGAAAGGGAGAGTCATGAGTGTAGGGCTGTTGCAAGGGCCATGCTCACACTATCTGCAGCTTCAGAATCAGAAGAGAGTGTGAGAGTAAGAAAAAGCTGGCTTTAAATAGCACAACCTAGCTTTATGTGGTGTTAGCCTTTGATTTTGCAGCTCCACTCAGGCATCCAACCACACAACATGTTTTGCACAAGTTGCTCGCTGCAAATATTTATATGGGCCAGCAGCACAAAGTTTGCAAAAGTAGTGAGCATGGATTAATCATGCACCTTAATTCCTGTCCGCTTTATTGAGCTTCATCAAGCTTAGCAGCTAAAACCTATTATTGGCACAGATGACTGTGCAGACTTTTTTTTTTAAACAGGGAGGGGAAAAAAAGAGGCAGTGTTTTTTAAACTGGAACAGGAAGAATTCAGCTCAGCTAGATTTAATGATTCTGTAATATCTATTCTCAAAGTTTTTTTCTAAATGTTTTATTGGAGTTTTTTCTTTTGATGCACAACAAAAATAAAATTAAACATAAGCTAATCTATACACATCAGTTACAGTTTACAATTTACAGGTGCCTGTATTATTCCTTGTGTCTGAATAAAGCTCGTAGTCTTGCAGTTGAAGTAGATGCTTTCTTTCTATGAGTTCGTTCTCTCTCCAGCGCTTATACTATGTTACATCAGAGCTGCCTGTCTGTGTCCTGCTCACCAGCTGCCATTCCTGTGACGAGAGAGAGAGGACTTCCTGTTTGTCTATGTATATATACATCTCTAGTGCTCCGTCTAGTGGTTACTTAGTTGTAGTGTATTTACCTTAACCCCTTGTGTATATACAGTGATGCACATCACTACAGTGCCCAGCATTTGAATTAGCCTCCTAACCCCAACACCCCTGACTTCCCTAAGACCCCCTCCCCTTCTTGCTATCTGGTGTGTTTTCTTAATTCGCTGGTTCATCAGTCCTGTTCACCCTGGGGTAGTATAGTGATACATATGTTACATTGTGGTAGGTTATTCTTATTCAGTTTACTGTATTTACATACATTCAGGACGGGGGAGGGGGGTGCCCCTCCCAAAGGGGCCTGGTTGGGTTTTGTACCTCCCTATTCCCTTCCCCCTCCCCGCCCCTCTCTTTTCATTGACGTCAGTGGTCCCTCAGAGGGACCCCCTTCCCTTGGTCTGGGACCAGGTTGGTGAATGGCTTCCACATTTTGTGGAAGCCCTCTTGCGACCCTCGGATGGTGAATTTCATTTTCTCCATTTGGAGAAATTCCAACAAGTTGGCCAGCCAGTCTGCAGCTTTAGTTGGTGCTGCCGATCGCCAGCCGAGCAGGATTCTTCGGCTGGCAATTAGGGAGGCAAAGGCTCGGTCATTGACCCTCCTTCCCATGAAGAATTCTGACCGGTCTGATACCCCAAGGACCGCCACATTCAGACGCAGCTCCACCCTCATCCCCACAACTGTAGATATTGCCTTGAAGAAGGCTGTCCAGAACTTGACAAGTCTGGGGCATGTCAAGAACATGTGGGCGTGGTTGGCCGGGCCTCCTTGGCACTGTTCACATTTGTCCTCCACCTCCGAGAACAACCTGCTCATTCGGGTTCTGGTTAGGTGTTCTCTATGTACCACTTTCAGCTGCATTAGGAGGTGCTCATGTGGAGGTGGAGTTGACCCTGTTCAGTGCTTCGCTCCAGAGTCCCCACCCTATTTCAAACCCGAGCTCTTCCTCCCATTTTTCTCTTGCCTTGTCCAGTGGGGAGCATGCAACCCCAGTAGTCGCCCATACAAATCCCCGCAGTTCCCCCCACCTAAGTTGTCCACGTCTAGTAGTTCTTCTAAATGTGATTGTTTCGGCACCTGTGGGTATGTCTTTGTTTCCCTCAGTAGGAAGTTTTTAATTTGCATGTATTATAGCTCATCCCCCCCCAGTTAATTGGAGCTTCTCTGTCAGTTCCTCTAGCGTTGTCAGTCTGTTGTCCTTGTAGAAGCCCCTAACTGTCACATCCTCCCGTCCTGTCTCCACCTTTTGAAAGTGGCGTTCATTTTGGATGGCGCAAACCTATCGTTGGTGCAAATGGGGCCTTGATGGACATTTTGGTCAGACCAAAGTGTCTCAGCCAGTTCCATGACCAGAGTGTGGCTATTACCACTGGGCTTGTAGAGTGATTGGCCGATGGGGATGGCCAGGGCCCGGAGGGACGCCCCTGTGCAGCATTCCCATTTGTACCCAATCAGCTTCTGGTTCCTCTATCCATCCCTTCACTCTTTCCACTGTTGTTGCCCAGTGGTAACATTGCCGGTTCGGGAGGGCCAGGCCACGTTCTTTGCAGGACATTGGGGGGGATCCTTGGGTGCCCCCCCCCCCCCCCCCCCCCCCCCCGCCGTCCCCGCCGTCCCCCCCGTCCCTCCACACACACACACACGAACAGCATCATACTTTTTTCTACTGAGTAGAAAAAGGCCTTGGGGATGTAGATCAGAATGGATCTGAACAGGAAGAGGAACCTGGACAGTACGTTAATCTTGATCATCTTGGGGGTAGCACGGCAGCACAGTGGTTAGCAATGTTGTTTCACAGCTCCAGGGTCCCAGGTTCGATTCCCGGCTTGGGTCACTGTCTGCACGTCCTCCCCGTGTCTGAGTGAGTTTCCTCTGGGTGCTACGGTTTCCTCCCACAGGTCCAAAGATGTGCAGGTTAGGTGGTTTGGCCATGATAAATTGCCCTTAGTGTCCAAAAAGGTTGGGTGGGTTAACTGGGTTACGGGGATAGGGTGGAGATGTGGGCTTGGGTAGAGTGCCCTTTCCGAGGGTTGGTGCAGACACAATGGGCTGAATAGCCTCCTTCAGTAAATTCTATGAAACAATCACTTTCTGCATCCTCCCAGCCAAGGAGAGTGGGAGTGTGCCCCACCTCACCATGGTCCTTTATAACTTCCTCCACCAGGCTGCACCGAGGTGGATCCCTGTCCAGTCGTGGGCGATTTGCATCCTTCAGTAATGGAATTTGTTTCGGGCTTGTTTAAATGGCAGTCGCTCCAGCTTTACGCCTCTCCCATGGGAAGATTTTACTTTTGCTCAGGTTGAGTTTGCAGCCCAAAAAGGCTCCAAACTCTTTCAAGAGCACCATGATTCCCTCCATGTGCTTTGTGGGTCTGAGAGGTAGAGGAGCAGATCATCTGCATAGAGCGAGGCTCTGTACTCTCTGTCTCCCTTCCGGATCCTCTTCCAGTTCTTTGCTGCTCTGAGCGGAATCGCTAGTGGCTCAATTGCCAGGGCGAACAGCAGCAGGGACAGTGGCATCCCTGCCTTGTGCTTCAATGCAGCTGGATGAAATTAGAGCTGGTGATGTTTGTCTGCACGCTTGCCACGGGAGCACTGTATAAGGGTTTCACCCAGGCAGTGAACCCTGCTCCAAGCCCGAACCGCTCCAACACCTCCATGAGGTACTTCCATTCAACTCTGTCGAAAGCCTTTTCTGCATCCAGGGAGATGATCACTGCCTGTGTTCTCTCCCTGGGTGGGGCATTACCACATTTACTAGGTGCCTGATGTTCAATGTTAGCTGTCTATCCTTAACAAAGTCCCTCTGGTCTTCTGCCACCACCTCTGGTACGCAGTTCTCCAGTTGCCTGGCCAGACGTTTGGTCAGTATATTCATGTCTACATTGAGCAGCAAGATGGGTCTGTGGGACCCAAATTCTGTTGGGTCTTTGTCTTTCTTGGGTATCAGTGAGATTGAGGATTGTGCTCACGTAGGCGGCAGGGTGCCCCTTGCCAACTAGTCCGTGAACATTTCCCGCAGATGCCGTCAAGAATGTTTTATAGAAGTCTGTCGGGTATCCGTCCGGTCCTGGCGCCTTCCCCCTCTGCATGAAGTTGATGCTCTCCAATACTTCTCCCGGTTCTAGTGGTGCTTCCAGCCCCCATTTTCTACCCTCCCCCACGGCTGGCATGCCAAGTCGATTGAGGAACTGCTTCAGCCTCGAGTCCCGTTTGGGGGGCTCGGAGGTTTACAGCCCCCGGAAGAAGGCCTTGAATGCATTGACCTTTTCCAGTTCCGCTACTAGTTTGCCCTTGTTGTCTCTAATCTGTGCTATTTCCGTCATGGCTACCTACTTTCTCAGCTGGTGAGCCAGCAGGCGGCTGGCCTTGTCTCCGTGCTCGTACAGTGCCCCCCATGCCTGTCGGAGTTGATATACCGCTTTCCTGTGGCAGAGCAGGTCAAAGTCCATTCCTCACTGCTGGAGCTCTACGGTCAGGCCGCAGAGTATTGCCGGTCTACCCCCAGTATTGAGTCGACCAGTTGTTTCCTAGCTACCCTCTCTTCCCTGCCTCTACATGTTTAATAGGCAATAATCTCACCCCTGATCATAGCCTTCAGTGCCTGCCAGAGTGTGGTGAGTGAGACCTCCCCGTTCCGGTTGTTAGTAATATACACGTACATGGTCTGTGATATTTTCTCATAGAACGCCTTGTCGGTGAGGAGGGCCATCTCCAGCCTCTATGCAGGATGTTGGGCACGGTCCTGTCTCCAACCTTACATCCATGTAGTGTCGAGCATGGTCGGAGATTATGGTCGCAGAGTATTCCATTCTTACTATCCCTGGAAGCACCGATTTCCCCACTACAAAGAAGTCAATTCAGATGTTTAAGCTTTGTGCCTGGGAGAAGAAGGAGAACTCCTTCTCCCCTGGTGCGTGAACTTCCATTTATTCTCAAAGTTAAGGGAAGTTTTCAAAGCATTTCCTTCTTTGCATTTTCTCTGTAGAATTTGTTATTCTTCAACTCTGTTGTCAAAAGATAATCAATGAAAAAAATATTTCTGGACACGAGTAGTGCATCGTCTTCACACTGAAGTATTTTTAAATTGTGGTTAATTTAGATGAACGATTTGCAATTTGGAATCAAACATTCAAATTTTGCAGCTGGCATCAAATTTGGCGTAAGGGTGACCATTGAGGAGGACTGTGACTGATTACAAAAAGACATTCATAAACTTGCTGGATGGACATGTAATCAGAAAATGAATGTCAACATAAATTATTTATTAAGGAAAATAAGGAGATTGCATATTACTTGCAAAATAAAAAGGTAAATGGGATTGACAAGCAAAGAGATCAATGTAGCTGGACTGGTAAGCCAAAGGGCCAAGCTAATGCTGTGGGGACATGGGTTCAAATCCCACCATAGCAGTTGGTGGAATTTAAATGTAATCAATTAAAAGAAAATCTGAGGGCAGCACGGTGGCACAGTGGTTAGCACCGCAGCCTATGGCACTGAAGACCCAGGTTCGATCCCGGCCTCGGGACACTGTCTATGTGGTGTTTGCACAGGGCAGAAAGGTAGCACAGTGGTTAGCACAGTTGCTTCACAGCTCCAGGCTCCCAAGTTTGATTCCCGGCTTGGGTCACTGTCTGTGTGGAGTTTGCACGTTCTCTCCGTGTCTGCGTGTGGTTCCTCCGGGTGCTCTGGTTTCCTTCCACAGTCCAAAGATGTGCAGGTTAGGTGGATTGGCCATGCTAAATTGCCTGTAGTGTTCAAAAAGGTTAGGTGGGGTTACTGGGTTGTGGGGATAGGGTGGAAATGTGGGCTTAGGTGGGTTGATCTTTCTGGTGCAGACTCGATTGGCCAAATGGCCTCATTCTGCACTGTAAATTCTATGTTGAAAACACTGAAAGATACAATAGGTTAACAAAACCTCCATAAGCAAACCAAAGGCGAGAGGCTGAATTTTCCAGCCATTCCTGGTGGCGGAATCTCCCGATCACGCCAATGGCACCCCTGCCATGGGTGGTTGCTCGACAGCATGGCTGGCAAATGCCGGATACCTCGGCGGAACCGGAAAATCCTGCCACCGGCCAGAGGCGTGCCGCCATCCGAAAGCACAACACAGGGAGGGGGGTCAAAATCCACCCTCGGGTTATTTACAGAGGGCTAGAAGCAGGACTTAAATTAAACTTCAATTGTACTTTTGTTATCCCACTCTTGGAGTTTTATGAAAACAATATAGGAGCACTGGAGTGTGTTTAAAAAATACTCTTACAAGGAAGATACTGGAAATGACAGGTCTACCAGGAAAGAAACCAAGTCGAGTTTCCTTCCCCTTGAAAGGAGATTGCGGGGGGGCGGTGACCAAATAGAGATCTTTGAAAAGGTAGACAATGAGGCCATTGCCATAAGATCGTCACCAAGAAATCTAATAGGGAATTCAGTAGAAACGTCCTTGCCCAAATAGTGGTGAGAACATGGACTCCACATAGGTTGTGATGAAGCAAAAAGTACTGATGTATTTAATCAATGAATGAAATGAAATTAAATTAAATGAAAATCGCTTATTGTCACAAGTAGGCTTCAAATGAAGTTACTGTGAAAAGCCCCTGGTCGCCACATTCTGGCGCCTGTTCGGGGAGGCTGGTACGGGATCAGAAGCTAAATAAGCAAAAGGTGGAGAAGCTAAGAACATAAGGAATAGGAGTAGGCCACTCAGCTCTTTGAGTATGTTCCGCCATTCCATACGATCATGGCTGGTTTGATTATAGCCTTAATTCCACCTTCTTGCTGCCCATGGTCCCAAA
This sequence comes from Scyliorhinus torazame, assembly GCF_047496885.1. NCBI lineage: Eukaryota > Metazoa > Chordata > Chondrichthyes > Carcharhiniformes > Scyliorhinidae > Scyliorhinus > Scyliorhinus torazame. The sequence goes on from NC_092719.1 coordinate 75,575,507, forward strand.
CTCCACAGGCGCCGGAATGTGGTGACTAGGGGCTTTTCACAGTAACTTCATTGCAGTGTTAATGTAAGCCTATTTGTGACAATAAAGATTATTATTATTATTATTATTATTAATAGATGGATGAGCTTCCTTCTGTGCTGTTAGAATCTATGGGCAGGACTTCCTGGCCGCACCGGTGCCATCAGCGGGAAAGGTCGCTATATATTAAGCCTCTTTTATACATTTTTTTCCAGGTGTTTCACACCATGCTCGTGGCGGCTTGCCTCTGATTTGCTCACCCCGGTAAAACTTAATGGCCCGTAACTTCCTCTCCGGCCAACGGCTTAAGTCACTGGTGCAACACACATGCGCAACATGATGACCCGGAAGTGCAGGCGTAAGGACATGATAGAAATTGACTATTCTAGTCAGATATAAGAGATTAAATGAGAACTCATCCAGTGCAACTATAGCTGAAGATACATTAATCCAGATCATACACTTTAGTTTTCTTTCATTAAAAGTAGATTTTAACATTTTGCAAGTTGCTTGAGACTTGCTAGAGAATCCAAGGCCAGTGACATTAACTGGCCTAAAAAACTCCATTGTATGCAGCTGCTTTCCCAAGTCTGGACAGTCCCGTTTCCATAGTAATACACCGTCTACGGTCATAATGCCCTGAACGCGCTGCAGGTGTCGATAAATCGGAAAATTGGCAAGCGATAGTATGAGAAATTGACACCGACTTATTTAAATACATATCTCTCTCAAAATTGACAGACAGACACTATTTTTGAATTGGGCGAATTATAAATTAGTTAAAGTCAATCAGAGATGAAAATAAGCTGAGACTTTAAGATAATAATCTTCTTAAAAATCACTTGTCAGGATGGGAAAATCCATTCTGGATTCAATCTATCACTTTCTGAAACCTATTTCTTTGCTGCTGCTTTGGCTAAATCGCCATTTTTCTTTTGTTTAAATCAGTCCATAATTTTGTACTGTGTATCATGATTTGACGAGTTACCACGATTTGTATTTTAAACTCGACCACTGTATTCGCTAAAGACAATCAATCTGACCTAAGTTTGTATTGCAACTAAAGTTTACCAATAGACACTAAAGCTGACAAATAACGTTCAACAAAACTTTGCCAAAAAGCACAGCCTGAATCTCTGTTATGTGGGAACTAAGAAGGGATAACGCAGATCCACGGTTCCTAATAGACACAGAGATCCATCAAGGCATGTGCGATTGAGGCGCGCGGCTCAAATCGCAATTGAGGCGGAGACATTGGGAGGCAGTCTTTTGGTAGGTTAATGTGTTATATTATTGTTTAGTGTTTATAAATATGTCTAAATATGTCTAAAATGCAAATAAAGTGAAAGGAAGATATATTTTTATTATTTTTAACCTTTGGTGTGCCATGAGTATGTTAATTCCATTAAAGGATCTAGAATGGATAGAATGTGGTGATCACTCGCTAACGAGTATGATTGTCCACCTACGATATTCCATGTTACTGGTCATGGATTCTGTAGGTCCTTGCATGGCTGATGAGCCCGATCTTAAAGTTGCATCTTCAATCACTCACTTGGCAGGACTTTCCAAAAGCTGGGATCAGTCATTGAACTCTAGGTCATGGGTATTCCTTTCTCAGGCTCCTTTTCCGGGCCTCCTCTTGTCGCCGGGTGTTCTCAAATAATTGTGACCCTTCAATCTGGAGATTCCTCCAAGTAGATCTCTTCTGAGCAAAGGTCTCCCAGGCATTGATGTCTCTGTTCCATTTCTTGAGGTAAGCCTTCAAGGTATCTTTGAAGAGCTTCCTTTGTCCTCCTCTTTTTCGGGATCCTTCTTTGAGCTGGGTGAAGAAGATTTGCTTTGGCAGTTGGGACTCTGACATCCTAAGCATATGGGCGGCCCAGCGGAGTTGGTTTTGGATGATCATGGCCTTGATACTGATGCTATTAACTCCTTCAAGGACACTAACCTTCGCACTCCCAGCTGATTCAGAGCAAAAGTACATTTGAATTTTGCATGCTTTAACAAAGTTTAATGCCTGAGTTGACGTATGCAAGCGTCCTATAAGCTAATGTGAACTATCTCTCTGACAGGTACCGCAGAATCCAGTACAAATTCAAAATCTGTAGTCATGCTACACGCCTACCTGGTGAGGAAGCAAGTCAGATGGCCAACCCATGTGAGCCCGGATACTGCTCTTCAGCTGCTGCTGCTTTCAGACTTTGAACTCGTAACATTGACAATTTATATGTCAAAAGCCTCCCCTTTCCCCCTCCTCTTGCTCCCTTGGCCCTCCCTTTCCCCTCTTCCCTTCCCCTGCTCCCCCTCCCCTCCCCTGCCCTCTCTCCCCTTTTCCCTCACTCTCTCCCCTGCACAGATAGATAGAACCGTTGTGTTTCAGTGAGGAAATATATTTTATTGCAAGAAATTTGTAAAGGTTGAGGTCGTTTTATGTTATTATTCAGCCGATAAAGGTAAAGATTAAGTTAAATGCTAACTGGTTTCACAGTTTTGTATTTATAAAAGCATGTTGTTGATAAATGTTTTCCATCAACTTTACAAGCTTCTACAAATGTCTTACTGAAACATCAAAATACATTTAATTATGAGATCATTATTAATAAATAAGATAATTGAAGTAAACAAGGCAAAAACATATTTTCTTTTAATAAATTTAGAGTACCCAATTCATTTTTTCCAATTAAGGGACAATTTAGCATGGCCAATCCACCTAACCCGCACATCTATTGGGTTGCGGGGGCGAAACCCATGCAAACACGGGGAGAACATGCAAACTCCACACGAACAGTGACCCAGAGCCGGGATCGAACCTGGAATCTCGGCGCCGTGAAGCAGCTGTGCTAACCACTGTGCCAGGCAGAAACATGTTTAACACAGGTAACACAGTCGCACACTAGTGTCTGCTGTCTCCCAACACCAGAGACCTGTGTTAAATTCAGACCTTGGGTGACTGTGTGGCGTTTGCACATTCTCTCATGTCTGCATGGGTTTCCTAGAACCATGGAATAGAAACATGGAATTCTTAGAGGGCAGAAGGAGGTCAGTCAGCCCATCATGTGGCACATTGGCACACGGTTAGCACTGCCGTCTCACAGCTCCAGGGACCTGGATTCAAATCCGGCCTCGGGTGACTGCCCGTGTCGAGTTTGCACTTTCTCCCCGTGTCTCCATGGGTCTCTTCCGGGTGCTCCGGTTTCCTCCCACAGTCCAAAGATGTGCAGGTTTGGCGGATTGGTAATGATAAATTGCCGTTAGTATCCAAAGCTTAAGTTGGGTTATGTGATTTCAGGGATAGGGTTGGTGGTGGGCCTAGTTGGTGTGCTCTTTCAGAGGGTCGGTGTCGACTCGATGGGCCAAAAGGCCTCCTTCTACACTGTAGGGATTCTGTGATTCTATGATGTCAGCCCTGACTCTCTGAAAGAGTGCCCTACCGAGGTCCAATCCCCCGCCTTATCCCTGGAACATTATCTGTATATCCCTGGACACCAAGGGTCAATATAGCATGATAGAGTGATTATAGGAAGATGTCATTAGACATACTTCACATACTAACACATTGGTGGCCCGGTCATCAAGCTGATCTTTGTGTTTCTGGCAAGGAGGTTGGCTCATACACGGAATGAACTTTGAACTTTATAGGCGACCGGGTGATGGACTGCACTACGCAGGGACATTGTTCCAAAATTTAAATGCATGCAAAATGGCATGTCACCATGTACAGGGGGCTTCTTCACCATTGCAGCTGCTTCAGTGACTTTACTCTTTCAGCCTCAGTATCATTCTGATGAACCTATGTTTCACCCCTCCATGACCAATATATCTTTCCTGAGGTATAGTGCCCAGAACTGGGGTTTGATGAAAACTGTACAGTATACCCAGGAAACTATTTCATCACTTCTGATTTCCAACCCTCTTGGCATAAAATCTGTTTTGATCTTTGTTGTAGCCACAAATCAGAGGGGGCATACCTCGAGTTTGTATAACATGATGCAGGGGTTTATTTACAAGATGTTCATAAAACCGGGTACAATGGTGGAACTCCACTAAAGCTCGCGAAAAGCTCCGATGACGCGTGACATTACACCAGTCAGTGGTGTTACTCTGATACATTTTTTTTTAAACTTTAGAGAACCCAATTAATTTTTTCCAATTAAGGGGCAATTTTAGCATGGCCAATCCACCTACCCTGCACATCTTTGGGTTGTGGGCGAAACCCACGCAAACACGGGGAGAATGCGCAAACTCCACACGGACAGTGACCCAGAGCCGGGATTGTTACTCTGATACATAACAAGAGTCAACATTAGTTCATAAGTTCATAAGATATAAGAGCAGAATTTGGGCATTTGACCCATCGAGTCTGCTCCGCCATTCAATCCTGGCAGATCTCATCATGTCCTTAACTCCACCGTCCTGTGTGTTCTCCATAACCCTTCAACCAATTACCAATTAAAAATCTGTCTAACTCCTCCTTAAATTTACTCACTGTCCCAGCATCCACCACACTCTGGGGTGGTGAATTCCACAGAGACATAACCCTTTTGGAGAAGTAGTTTCTCCCCAACTCTGTTTTAAATTTGTTACCTCTTATCCTTTAGCTTTTTTAAATTTTCTTCTGCCCATGCACTGGCATATAATGCTTTGTGTATTTGGATTCCCAAATGCCTTTGCTTCTCCTCTGCAGTGTCTGTTGCCATTAAGAAAATATTCTGATTTTTCTTCCACTGATTTTAAAGAGGACAATGTTACGCCTCTCCTATTGAACTCTAAAAGTTGTAGTTTTCTTCCCAGTCACTCTCCCTTCATAAATTCCTGTCCTTATCTGCACAAATTACCACCTCATTTAGCAATATCTGCAAACATGGTATGAAACTATCTATTCCTTCACCCAATCGCAGGATAGGACACAACTTGAATATTGCTGAAAAGAGTGTTGTCAAAGCTTTTCATCTTGCACTCATCAGGACAAACACAAGAATGCCAAATTTCAAATGATCACAACAGTTTATACCACAGGAGAAAAGGGTTGCTGATCGGTTGTCAAGTCAACTCTTATTGGCCGAGGCATTGCCATTGAGAAAGCAATGGGGAAGAAGAGGATCCCAAGCTCCTGGGTAATTCAAAAGGCTCAAGATTTGATTGTCATTGCCAGAGATCATGAAATGATGAAAGGCTGAGGCTCCTGCAGGGGTCCCTGGGGAACCTCATGTGTCACATCCCATCAATTAAAATGTCACCTTTATACCAGACTGTGTCATGATATGCAAACATGCAACCAATGAAAACTCAGAATAGGACACAACCAATGGGCAGTCAGGACACTCAGAGGTGGCATCACCACAAGGGGTCATGACATAAACACTATAAAAGGGATGAGGCACTCACACCCTGCCTCTTTCCACAGACAGACATCTAGAGAGTTAGACAGGGTTGATCAGCAGCATCACACCCCAGCACGTGGCTTAGAGCAAGCTGGTACAGTTAGACTGAGTTACTACAGTTAGATTAGCAGAGAGTCAAACTCATTTGAGAACTGCGTTAATAGTTCAATAAACACGTTGAACTCATTTCAGAGTCTGGAGCATCCTTTAGTTAAGATTGCATCAAGTAGCAGCCTGTGTTATCTGAAGCAGCATAACACAACAGACCCAAGTAAGTCCAGATTTTCCATGAAATAGCAGCTCCCTCCGCCCCTCCACTAGCACCATTTTGTTCTGCAGCCATCCAATGGATGGCCGACAATTTAACCAGCTGACTCAGCCAGCCACCTTTTTACCCAATGACATTTTAATGGCCTCTTGCCTGACGCATTGCTTTTCTCTAAACCCCTTAAAGCTACTGAAAGGAATTGACAGAAATACAGGAAGCCTCCTCATGATGAGGGCATCCTTCCTGGCTATACAACCAATGGAGCACTTTCAAAGTGCAGTTATCATTTCAGTGTAAGAAACACAGCAGCCAATTTGCATTCAGCCAGATCCCACAAACAACACTGAAGTACATAACCAGTTAAACTACTTTAGGTGTTTTCAAAGGATAAATCTTGGTCAAGACTATCATGGAGAATTCTTCTGCTTTTATTGAATAGTACCATAAGATCTTTTGTATTCCCCTGTGAGGGCAGACAGTTACTCTCTGTTTTTTTTTGATAATCATTTTATTGGAGGCATTTTCAAATGTGTGCATAACTGTGGTAATCCACTGTAATGTACAATACATGTAATGTGGTAAATGGCCACTGTATTATGTGTAGTATGGTACACCACTGCCGATGGCTCAGCCTCCCCTCGGGCCGGTATAAAGGTGGCTGGATTCCGCCTCTGATCCAGTTCGGGATCAGAGGCCGGGAGACTTTCTGTTTAGTGTATTAAAGCCTCAGTTACGTTCACCACCTGTCGTGTGTTCATTGATGGCATATCAATTTAATACACTAAATATCTAATATGAATTTTTCACTCAAGCCTGATCGCCTGGAGCTGGACCCACAGGCAGCCGACACTACTGCAACTTTCGAGCACTGGCTAAACTGCTTCAAAGCGTACCTCGGATCCTTCACCGAACACTTCACCGACCTCCAAAAGAAGCAAATCCTCCACGCACGGGTGAGCCCGCAAGTCTTTCTTCTCATCAGGGACACCCCCTGGTATATGGAGGCGATAATGCAGCTGAAGGGACACTATGTTAAGTCTGTGAACGAGGTGTACGCTAGGCACCTTCTCGCCACGAGACAACAACGCTCTGGTGAATCACTAGCAGAATTCCTGTGTGCCTTGCGGGTACTCGGCCGGAACTGTGACTGCCAGGTGGTATCGGCTACCCAACACACGGAGCTGTTGGTCAGGGACGCTTATGCCGCAGGCATGAAATCAAACTACATCTGCCAGCGATTGCTAGAAGGGGGTACACTCGGCCTCCCAGAGACAGTGCAGCTCTCAAACTCTCTGGAGGTGGCTTTCCAGAACATGGAGGCGTACACCTCCGACCATGCGGTGGACCTCGTGGGCGCCTCCATCATCTGACCCGGGTGCGGCGCAAGCGCACTTTGCGACCAAGGTAATCATCCCAGACAACGCTGCCCTGCACGGAACGCGACTTGCAATGGATGTGGGAGGAAGGGCCACTTTGCAAAAGCCTGCCAGGCCCGATCTCTCCCTAAAGCTTCTAGGCCCAGCAGCGCTGCCTGCTGCCTGTCGGGGCCGCCCCCAGCTGCCACATTACCCGCCATGTGCGATCCATGGGCGCCGCCATCTTCACCGCCATCTTCGATTTCGGCTGCCACATGCAACCCATGGGGGCCGCCATCTTTAATGCCATTTTGTGCTTCACCCACCACGCGTGACCCATGGGGGCCGCATCTTTGACACCATCTCCGATGTTACCCGCCACGCGCAACCCATGGGACCGCCATCTTGGGACCACTCCGCAGCCACCTGGGAGCCCTGCTCACCCGATCGTACGCTAGGCGCTGCTACCTCCGACTGGCCTACCCATCACCTTCCGAAGCTTGCCTCCATCACGCTCGACCAGTCCCGGCCTCATCACCTCACTAAATCTACGATGACCATCCAGATCAACGGCCACGAGACGGCCTGCCTTTTCGACTCCGGGAGCACAGACCAGATACGGTAAGGCGCTGCTCCCTCCCAATCTTACCCGTAACCCAGAAAATCTCCCTGGCTTCCGGATCACATGCAGTAGAAATCCGGGGATACTGTGTTGCGACCCTTACTGTACAAGGCGTAGAGTACACTAACTTCAAACTTTACGCCCTTCTCCATCTCTGCGCTGCCCTATTACTGGGGCTCGACTTCCAATGCCACCTCCAGAGCCTTACTTTAAAGTTCGGCGGACCCCTGTCCCCCATCACCGTCTGTAGCCTCTCGACCCTTAAGGTCGCCCCACCCTCGCTCTTCGCTAACCTCACCCTGGACTGTAAGCTCGTCGCTACTAGGAGCAGATGATACAGTGCCCGGGATAGGACCTTTATGAAATGAAATTAAATTAAATGAAAACCGCTTATTGTCACAAGTAGGCTTCAAAATGAAGTTACTGTGAAAAGCCCCGAGTTGCCACATTCTGGCGCCTGTTCGGTTAGGCTGTTATCAGGTCGGAGGTCCAGCGACTCCTACGAGAGGGGATAATTGAGGCTAGTTACAGCCCCTGGAGAGCCCAAGTGGTGGTCGTCAAGACTGGGGAGAAGCACCGGATGGTCATTGACTACAGTCAGACCATCAACCGGTACACGCAGCTCGATGCGTACCCCCTCCCCCGCATATCTGACATGGCCAATCAGATTGCGCAGTATCAAGTCTTCTCCACAGTTGACTTGAAGTCCGCATACCACCAGCTCCCTATCCGCCCGGAGGACCGCCAATACACTGCCTTCGAGGCAGATGGCCGCCTCTACCACTTCCTCAGGGTCCCCTTCGGCGTCACCAATGGGGTCTCGGTCTTCCAACGGGAAATGGACCGAATGGTTGACCAGTACGGGCTGCGGGCCACGTTCTCGTACTTAGAGAATGTCACCATCTGCGGCCATGACCAGCAGTACCATGACGAAAACCTCCAGCACTTCCTCCACACCGCTAAACTCCTGAACCTCACCTACGATAAGGAAAAACACGCTTTCCGCACAACCCGCCTAGCCATCCTTGGCTAGGTTGTGGAAAACGGAGTCCTAGGGCCCGACCCCGACCACATGCGCCCCCTCCTGGAACTCCCCCTACCCCAAGGCCCTGAAGAGATGCCTGGGGTTCTTCTCCTACTATGCCCAGTGGGTCCCCAATTATGCGGACAAGGCCAGTCCACTTATCAAATCCACCATTTTTCCCCTGACGGCTGAGGCCCGCCTGGCCTTCAACCGCATCAAGGCAGATATTGCCAAAGCCGCGATGCACGCTGTGGACGAGTCCATTCCGTTCCAGGTGAAGCGCGATGCATCAGACTTTGCCCTGGCTGCTACCCTCAATCAGGCGGGCAGGCCCGTGGCTTTCTTCTCCCGTACCCTCCATTCCTCCGAGATTTGACACTCCTCCATCGAATAGGAAGCCCAAGCCATTGTATAAGCGGTGTGACATTGGATGCATTACCTGGCTGGCAGGCGATTCACTCTCCTCACTGACCAGCAGTCGGTTGCCTTCATGTTTAACAATACACAGCGGGCAAGATCAAGAACGACACGATTCTGAGGTGGAGGATCGAGCTCTCCACCTACAACTACAATATCTTGTATCGACCTGGGAAGTTCAATGAGCCCCCAGATGCCCTATCCCACGTTGCATGTGCCCGCGCACAAGTAGACCGGCTTCGGGGACTCCACAACGACCTCTGTCACCCTGGGGTCTCCCGTTTTTTCACTTTATCGAGGCTCGCAATCTGCCTTACTCCATTGAGGAGGTCAGGACCGTGACCAGGGACTGCCAGGTCTGCGCAGAGTGCAAACCGCACTTCTATCAGCCAGACAGGGTGTACCTGATCAAGGCCTCTCGCCCCTTTGAGAGCCTTAGCATCGATTTCAAAGGGCCCTCCCCTCCACTGACCGTAACGTGTACTTCCTCAACATTGTTGACGAATACTCAAGATTCCCTTTTGCCATCCCATGCTCTGACATGACCTCCGCCACCGTCATCAAGACCCTGCACAGTCCTTTTCACCCTGTTCGGGTTCCCCACCTACATCCATAGCAATCGGGGTTCCTCCTTCATGAGCGACGAGTTGCGTCAGTTCCTGCTTAGAAAGGGCATCGCCTCCAGCAGGACGACCAGCTACAACCCCCGGGGCAACGGATAGGTGGAGAGGGAGTACGCGATGGTCTGGAAGGCCGTCCTCCTGGCCCAACAGTCTAGAAGTCTGATGCACTATCAATTACCACAAAGACGAGAGCAGTGGAATAATCGAGGCTTTATTGAGCAAAGATGTGGTGCCTCCTGAAGCTGGAACCAGAATGGCTGCAGCAACGGCGAGCACACACATTTATACGCCACCTACTGGGCGGAGCCAGCAGGCAGGGATTTACCCATGTACCTCTAGTATATGTGTCTTACCATAATACATATAATACAGCTAGTGGTGACTACCACAAAGTCTCCCAGTCTCCCACTGGCAGGTGGTCCTCTCCAATGCGCTCGATTCCATCCCGTCGCTGCTGTGCACTGCCACCAACGAGACCCCTCACAAACGTATGTTTGTCTTCCATAGGAAGTCCACCTCCGGGATCTCGCTCCATTCCTGGCTGACTGTCCCAGGGCTCGTCCTCCTCCGGAAGCATGCGAGGAGTCATAAATCGGATCCCCTCGTCGAGAAGGTCCTGCTCCTCCATGCCAACTCACAATATGCCTACGTGGCACATCAGGACGGGTGACAGGACACATTCTCCCTCCGGGATTTGGCACCTGCAGGTTCCCCAGCGACCATCACCACCACCCCCGACCCTACACCGTCTCCCTCCACCACTACCCAGCTACTTCAAGATCTGGAACTCGCAGGCCCACCGGCGACCATCACCACCACCCCCGCCCAAACACCGCCCCCCCCCCTCCACCATCTCAACAGCTGGGTGAAGAAGAGGACGACACGCCCCCAGACGCGCAGGTCACGGCACCGGTGCCCACACCACAGCCGGGACTGAGGCGATCACGGTGGAAAGTCAAGGCCCTCAACATACTTGACCTTTAAGCCCACTTCACCCCCGCTGGACTCTTTTTTTAACAGGGGGTGAATGTGGTAAACCACTGTAATGTATAATACGTGTAATGTGGTAAATGGCCACTGTATTATGTGTAGTATGGTAAACCACTGCCGATAGCTCCGCCTCCCCTCGGGCCGGTATAAAGGTGGCAGGTCTCCGCCTCTGATCCAGCTGAAGATCAGACGCCAGGAGGCTTTCTGTTTAGTGTATTAAAGCCTCAGTTACGTTCACCACCCGTCGTGTGTTCATTGATGGCATATCAATAACATAGAAGAATAAATCACAAAGATCAACCTCAGCAACTGCAAACTGCCGAAACATCCTTTACAAAAAAAATTAAGAGTATCCTATTCATTTTTTCCAATTAAGGTGCAATTTAGCGTGTTCAATTCACCTACCCTGCACATCTTTGTGTTGTGGTGGCGAAACCCACACAAACACGGGGAGAATGTGCAAACTCCACGCGGACAGTGACCCAGAGTCGGGATCGAACCTGGGACCTCAGCGCCATGACGCAGCTGTGCTAACCACTAGGCCACCGTGCTGCCCTAAACTGCCGAAACATCCTTACACCGCCCTCCCCACCATCTCCCCCCACCTTTCACCCCCGCTGTCTACTCAATACTCCTGAAAGAAATCGATGAACAGCTTCCACCTTGAGGTGATCCTCTCCTCTGCAACCTTAAAGGCCCTCTAAGGGCATCATCATGACATTCAGTAACCTCCGGACATTCGTCAACAGCTGCCGCCCCTTCACAAACCCCGTCTGGTCTTCACCTATCCTCACCGTCTGATCCGGCACACAATCCTCTATCTGCAATGCCAGTACCTTCGCCAACAGCTTCGCATCAACATTCAACAGCGAAATCTGGCGGTATTACCCCCCACTGCTCCGAGCCCTAGTCTTTCTTTAAAATTAGCGTTTTCGAAGCCTGAGACAATGTTGGGGGGAGTTCTCCCCTCACCATTGACTCATCATACATTTTGACTAAGAGGGGCCACAGCGCCGACCCAAACCTCTTATAGAACGCGGCTGGGAACCCATCCAGACCCAGGGCCTTCCATTACCTCCCTCAGCCCGATCAAGGCCTCCAGTCCCTGCACCTTTGCCACCACCAACTCAGGAACTCCAACCCATCCAAAAAACGCCCGATACCCACATCACCCACCAGAGGCTCCAAGCTAAACAATTTCTAGTAAAAAGTCTCAAACACCCCATTCTCACCTGTCTAGGGGACTAGCTGGACGCTGGAGGTGTTGGCGCCACATTCAGCCGGCGCCAAAGGGACTGCACGGGTTCGTGCATGTGCAGAACCACTGTCGTGACCTCGTGCATGCGCGGAACCGTCCGCATGATTCTGCGCATGCGCAGACCGGCCGTCGTATTTTGGCGCATGCGCAGGGTGTTCTCTTCTCTGCGCCGTCCATTGCAGAGCCCTACAGGGGCCGGCACAGAAGGAAGAAGTGCCCCCATGGAACAAGCCCGCCCGCAGATCAGTGGGCCCCGATCGCGGACCAGGCCACCGTGGAGGCCCTCCCTGGGGTCGGATCCCCCTGCGCTCCCCCCGAGGACCGCCCACGCCGACTTCCCAGCCAGGTCCCGCCTTGTGGGACCATACGTAACCCACGCTGGCGGGACTGACCAAAAATGGATGGCCGCTCGGCCCATCGGGGCCTGGTGAATCGGCAGAGGGGCCGCTGCCAACGGCCCCCAAACGGCGTGGCAGGAATCCCGCCCCCGCACGAAAAACGGCGCCGGAGAATACGGCAGCCGGCGTTGGGGCTGCAGGGCGGGATTCACGCCGCCCCCCCTGGTGATTCTCCGATCCGACGGCGGGGTCGGAGATTCCCGCCCTCTGTCTCTCCCTCAACAACGCCTCCTCAGGCACTTCCAAGTACCTCCAGTCAACCCTCAGAATGGCCTCCACCAACCTCAACCTCTCAGCCAGCTACACCCTCTCCTTGTGTTCCCTGATTGAGATAAACTAACCCCTTACCACCGCCTTCAGCACCTCCCACAACATGGAGGCTGAAACCTCCCCCCAATCTTAGTTTGCTCCACATAGTTCCGGTAGGAAGTCAATCCAGGAGTACACCCAGTGGACATGCGAGAAGTATGAAAGTTCCTTCGCACTTGGCCTCTCAAATCGACACAGGTCTGACATCTTCAGGGACCTGGGAGACGACTGGTCCAGCCTTGGGTCCAGCACCGCATTAAAATCCCCCCCCTTAATCATCCGATGCTTGCCCAGGTCCGGATTTATTATCAAAGCCCGCCTCAAAAACTCCACATCGTCTCAATTTGGGGCATGCACATTCACCAGCACCACAGGCACCCCCTGCACCCTCCCACTCACCATCACAAATCTACCCCCAGGATCTGTCACTATAGTCCCCACCTCAAAAGCCAACCTCTTATTGATCAACACTGCCAGCCTTCCCGCGTCTCTCCAACCACAAATTGAATACCTGCGCCACCCAGCCCTTCCTCAACCTTGTCTGGTTCCCCCACCTTCAAGCCATCTCCTGAAGAAACACCACGTCCGCCTTCAAACTCCTTAAATTTTTTTTAATTTTTCCAATTAAGGGGCAATTTAGCGTGGCCAATCCATCTACCCTGCACATCTTTGGGTTGTGGGGGTGAGACCCACACAGACACAGGGAGAATGTGCAAACTCCACGCGGACAATGACCCAGGGCCGGGACCGAACTGTGCCACCGTGCTGTCCTCAGACTCCTTAAATGTAAAGAAATGTGAGACCTCCTAATCAGCCTATTCAACACCCGAATGTTCCACAGAATCAACCGGGTCTGGGAGCTTGCTCTCGATCAGCCATAGCCCCTCGTTAGCCAGCTTCCCCAGGTCCACACCTCACTCGCATTCTGGATCTCTCCAAGATGTCCGCACCATCTCCCCTTAACCAACTGTGCCACACCAATTCCGCCCACATCAACATCCCCCTTCCCAAACCTCCTCCACCCCATAAACAAAACAAAAAACCAACCCACCGACTCCCCCCCCCCGCCCCCCTCCAATGCACCATCCACGGACCGTCCTCCTACTGCACTCCCCTTAACTAGCCTACCTGCTAGCATGGTAGATCCCACTCGAGGCAACCGCCTCGGTTCTCTACCACCCCAATTCCCCCAAAACAGTTGTACTGGCTTATCCAATCCACACCCACGCATAGTAAATACAACAATCCATCCCGCATACACACCCAAATTCCCCGTACTGCCATCTCCAAAGTTCAGTCTCCTCACAAGCCTTCCAGTCCATGGTCTCTCATAAGATTACTCACCTCCTCCGGTGCATCAAAATAAAATTCTCCGTTCTGGCGTGACCCCCAGATGAGCAGGACACTGCAGCCTGAAATTCAGTCCTTTCTAGCAGAGGGCTGATTTGACCCTGCTGAACCCAGACGGCCGCATGGCCAACTCCTCACCCGAGTCCTGGTGGACAGACACCACGTTTCCTTCCCAGCTACATTCTCTTCTCTCCTTCGCCTTCCGCAGAATCTTTCCTTTGTCCAGAAAATTATGCAACTGCACCACCATCGCTCTCAGCTGCTTCCCTGCCTTCGGCCTCCTCCTCAAGGCCCTGTGCCCTCGATCCACCTCGGGAGGACGGTCAGGGATCCCCTCCCCCGCCAGCTTCTCAAACATATTCGCCAAACATTTTGTGGCCTTCGTTCCCTCAATCCCTTCAGGCAGCCCCACAAATCGGAGATTCTGCCTCTATCAGTACTGAACTGAGCATGTGATCTCCAGCAGAAAATGCTGGATAAACAGGTCGGGCAGCATCTGCGGGAGAGAAACAGTTAGGGGGTGAGATCTTAGGGTGTCGACAGCGCACCCCTCAGCCGCGTGTTTCCCGGCAGCGTGGGGTGGAATCAATTCTATTGACAGCGGCGGGACTACTAATAGTGAGTCATTTCCCAAACGAGAAACAGACCAAGAGGAGGCCAGAGAATCCCGCCCAACATTTCGAGTCTCTATGACTCTTCTGCAGAACATCTGGGCTGCGGTTTGCATCCAAAACCATCTGAGTCTGGGATGACAGTGCTACCAGATGATCCAAGGCTAAATTATTTTGACATTTCTTTTCATTAAAAAACAAATGTGCAGGTTAGAACCCCAATATCCCATAGTAAAACCTCCCATGTGTCCTCCTGTAAACAGCAAAATGTTCAAGTTAATCGACTCTGTGTTCTGTCAGCCAACTGATCAGTCACGCAAAGTGAATTTAGGCTCCGGGTTATAAGGAAGTAAGAATGCTGAGGGAGATGAGCAGAGGTGGTTATATCCCAGAAAGAAAGCATAGCTCTGAGCGATAGATTGAGGCTTTAGGGATTTGGAGGACTTTACAAGTGGCAGGGAAGGAAAAACCAAGCCGCAAGATTAGGGGTGGAGGGGATTGACAAATCACAGCAGCGAGAAGAGGTTATGGCCTATAGAAGGGCAATTAAAGGCTTCCTTCAGCAGCTGCAGGAAATCATTCCCACTCCTCTTAGTCCACAAAGGGTGCAGTAAAAAATCTCCTGGAGATGGCAGCTCCTGACTTTATTTCGCTGCCTGTTTCCTGAGCGCTGGGAATCTAGAGCTGTTAAGTGCATAGTGCAAATTTGATTTAAATGGTATGATGAAGTTGCCCCTTCTCCAAGACAGGATACTCACACATAGTCCACTGTTTTGTATAAAATGGTGGAGGGCAGGTATTTGGCAGGTTAGTAATGTGTTCCCTGAGCTTTTCAGTTTTAACCATACCGCCCTGTCCCTCTCAACCTCATGGTCCCTGTTTCAATCACAACATTGGTAGCACATACTCAGTCTCAGAACGTTCTGAGTGAAAACACTTCTGATTTCCTTTCCTCTGTGCCCTGTCCTAAATCTCTTACTCCATCCACAAGCCATTCACTCCTCCATCCTCAACACACAGTAGCAGCACTGTGTACCATCTACAAGACGTACTGCAGCAACTCACCAAGGCTTCTTCAACAGCGTCTTCCAAACACATGACCTCGAACACCTAGAAGGACAATGGCAGAAGCTGAATGGGAACAACACCTCCAAGCCACACATCAACCTGACTTGGAACTATGGGCTATAAGTTCCTCGGAGTGGCAATCAATGTTGGACTGACACTCAATACCCACTCACCTGCGCCAAATTCCATCCATGCCTGTCTCGCCTGACCTTCCTGACTCAGGCCAGATGGGATTCAGGCATACAACCCCTTTTAGGCCACGAGCTGTGTAAGTTTAAAGGTCCCATTGAGAATAACAGGGAGAAGGCAAATGTCTAAGGTGCGTGGATGATATATTTGTGAAGTTGGCGGGGGTGGGGTCGGACATGAGGGGTAGCTGGGGGTTTGGACATTGTATGGGGTGGAGGCGAGATATGAAGGTGTGGAGGGAGTAGAAATCAGAGGAATGGATGGAGGGGTCGGACATCAGCAGGTGGGGTGGGTTGGATATTAGGGGGTGTTGGGAGATCGGACATCAGGGGGTCGGGTGGTCGGTCCTCAGTGGGGACAGATGGTGGGGTCGTACATCAGTCGTACATCGGAGGACAGACATTGGAGGCAACTGGATATGGGAAGGTGGTGGTGTCAGGCAAGGGGGAGTGGACACGAGGGTGTGGGGTGGGTTGTACATTGGGAAATGGTTGGGGAGGTCGGACATTGCGTGGGGGGGGGGGGGGCGATTGGGTTGGGCCAGACCAGTGGTGGGGTGGGGTGGTCAAGTCAGGCCGCGGGGGCCGGGGGGGATCTAGCCAGGTTGAGATGTGGTCAGGTCCAGGGTGGGGAGGGGTGGAATCTAACCAGGATGGCCAGAGAATGCTGTCCAACAAGCTGTGGGGGCCAGGGGTGGGGATATCGCAGGGTCTTGCTTAGTTGGGGAAGGTGTGAGGAAGTCTCCTGTTGGGTCAGGAGTGTCGGGGCATCCTGTGCAGGGATCGATCTATTTAAAATTATTACACTGAAGTTAGAAGAGGTTTTATTTCTTCTAACTCTTTCAAAGTAACTATTAGCATAACACTGGCAAAATCAGATGAAGTTCGCAATTTATATCAGTTTGCCAGATGGTTCCCAGCACAGCGCAACTGTCCAGAGGTAGTTAGCGCTTCTGGACAATTGGCAGGTAAACCCCTACCTGGGAACTTCCCAGGGGCATTCCCAGGCGCATCTTTGGCGTACCCCCCAAATCTGACACTGGTGAGCCAGGAAGTTAAGGGCCTATATCACCATTCCTTCACTGTTGCGGAGTCAAAATCCTGGACATCCATTCCGAAAAGCACTCTGGGTGTACCAAACCAGAAGAATTACCATTCAAGAAATCCACTCACCGCCACCTTCTCAAGTGCTATTAGAGATGGGCGATAGGGCAGCATGGTGGCACAGTGGTAGCACTGCAGTCTCGCGGTGCCGAGGTCCCAGTTTCGAACCCGGCTCTGGGTCACTGTCCGTGTGGAGTTTGCTCATTCTCCCCGTGTTTGCGTGGGTTTCGTCCCCACAACACAAAGATGTGCAGGGCAGGTGGATTGAACATGCTAAATTGCTCCTTAATTGGAAAAAATGAATTGGGTACTCTAAATTTTAAAAAAAGAGATGGGTGATAAATGCTGGCTCGGCCAGTGGTGCCATTAGCCCATAAAAGAACGATTAAAGTCAGGCAAAATATAGTGACCTTGGAGGGAGCACAGCAAAGAATCACCAGAATGACACCAATGCATTCAAAAGATGCCAATGCTTTATGCTTGTACAGTTTTGATTTGTTCTCTTGGCCTCCTGGATTTCCTCATAGAAGGTTAAGTCAAAGATTGAGAAAGAACTTGAGTGACAATTTAGCTATCAACTCAATGCCTCAGGTAGCGGTTGGCTTGATAATGTGTCGCGTATGACGTTTGGTCTTTCACATTTTCCACTATTTGAAGGACGCGGTTGTATACCTTAGTTATATTTTTAAGATAAATCTCTGCTTGAGTATGGTGCAGCGAGTTCCATTATAAATTGCCCC
Source organism: Scyliorhinus torazame (assembly GCF_047496885.1). NCBI lineage: Eukaryota > Metazoa > Chordata > Chondrichthyes > Carcharhiniformes > Scyliorhinidae > Scyliorhinus > Scyliorhinus torazame. The sequence goes on from NC_092719.1 coordinate 75,593,234, forward strand.
TTAATTGGAAAAAAAATAATTGGTTACTCTAAATTTTTTAAAAATGAGTTACCCCTTTCACACTCTTTGCTAACTGTTTGTTAGCTGTGTATTGCTTTCCTACCAGGCTTCCAAAGGTTAAACAGAATCTGACTACTTTATATTAAAGTGTTGCAGTAAGGTACAATACTTGAGAAGTATTCAACTTTCGCTTCTGATGATCAAGAGCTGGGTAAAACCTTTAATGAGAGATTTGGGTCAGACATTTGTCTCTTTTGCTTTGAACATTTTCTGCAGATTCTGCTCCTATGACAAAATGTCACCAAGGTCTCAGAATACTTGCCAATTCCACTTCACATGTGAATAAACTTAATTAGTGCTTAGAATTGCTGCACACTAATGGTAGCTTATCGTAACTTGACAGCTATGAGGCTCTGCTGAGGTACTATATAAGTACTTTGCATCTGTTCATCAATATCCTGGGGTCACCATTGACCAGAAACTGAACTGCACTAGCCATATGGCTACTGGAGCAGGTCAGAGGCTAGGAATCCTGCAGAAAGTAATTCACCTCCTGACTCCACAAAGCCTGTCCATCATCTACAAGGCACAACTCAGGAATGCGATGGAATACTCTCCCCTTGTCTGGATGAGTGAAGCTCGACGCTATACTGGACAAAGCAGCCTGTTTGATAGCCACCACATCCACAAACATCCATTCCCTCCATCACCGAACAACAGTGGCAGGAGCATGTACCATCTGAAGATGCACTGCAGGAACTCACCAAGGTTCCTTAGGCAGCACCTTCCAAACCCACGATCGCTACCACCTTGAAGGACAAGGGCAGCAGATACCTGGGAACCCCACCACCTGGAGGTTCCTTTCCAAGTCACTCACCATCCTGACTTGGAAATATATTATTGTTCATTCACCGTCACTGGGTCAAAATCCTGGAACTCCCTCCCTAACAGCACAATGGGTGTACCTACACAGCATGGACTGCAGTGGTTCAAGAAGGCAGCTCACGCAGGCCGCACGGTGGTGCAGTGGTTAGCACTGCGCTCTCACGACGCCGAGGTCCCAGGTTCGATCCCAGCTCTGGGTCACTGTCCATGTGGAGTTTGCATATTCTCCCCGTGTTTGCGTGGGTTTCGCCCCCACAACCCAAAAGATATGCAGGATAGGTGGATTACCCCTTAATTGGAAAAAAAAATGAATTGGGTACTCTACGTTTATTAAAAAAAAAGAAGGCAGCTCACCACCACCTTCTCAAGGGTGGGTAATAAATGCTGGACTAGCCAGCAACGCCTAGGGGCGGGATTCTCTGAGCCGAAATCGCGCTTGCGCGGTGGTGGAGAATGGGGCACCAAACCCGCGATCGGGTCCGACGCCTTCCCGCCATTCACGCATGCGCGGTCGACGTGGGGCCATTCGGGGGCCATTGAAAGAGGCCCTGCGCCGATTCTCAGCCGACAACTGGCTGAGTCCCACCAGCGTGGTTCACTCGTGGTTCCACCCGGAGGGAGCTCGGAGTGGAGGCTGCAGTCCCAGTCTGCCGCCACCCTGGTGGGGGACGGGGGGATCCGTCACTGGGGATGGCCTCCAGGATGGCCAGGCTCGCGATCGGGGGTTACCGATCGGCGGGTGAGCGCAATCTGGCTGGGGCCGAAATTCTCAGGGCCGGTCCGCTGTGTGGGGCTGCCATGTTGCGCGGGGCTGCCGCCACAGGCGGCCGCCATGCGCATGCGCGGACCCGCGGACGGAAGTGCAGGGCCCCGCATCGGCAGCCGGAGGTCTACTCCGGGGCCCTACTAGCCCCCTTCAAAACGGAGAATCACTCGGGACTTTGAAAGTCCAGACTGATTTGCGCCTGTTTTCTCACGGGCGTGGGGACATAGCCCATTATCAGAGAATTCCCCCCCCTAATTATAAGGAGCAAAAGTCTTTTTTAAATGTATAAAGAGTAAAAGGGTATCAAGAGGAGGGATGAGGCTGATTAAGGATCAAAATTGTGATTTATGCATGGCTGTAGAGGGTGTAGTTGAGGTACTTTACATCTGCCTTTACTAAGAAGGAAGCAAAATCCATTGTGAAGGAGAAGGTAGCAGAGATACTGCATGGAGTAAAAATTGATTTTAAAAACTGGAGGTATTAGAAAAGTTGGCTTTACTTAAAGTTGATAAGTCACTGACATCATAGATTATCATAGAATTTACAGTGCAGAAGGAGGCCATTCGGCCCATCGAGTCTGCACCGGCTCTTGGAAAGAGCACCCTACCCAAGGTCAACACCTCCACCCTATCCCCATAACCCAGTAACCCCACACAACACTAAGGGCAATTTTGGACATTAAGAGCAATTTATCATGGCCAATCCACCTAACCTGCACATCTTTGGACTGTGGGAGGAAACCGGAGCACCCGGAGGAAACCCACGCACACACGGGGAGGATGTGCAGACTCCACACAGACAGTGACCCAAGCCCAGTCTGTTTAACCTCGGTGGTGTGAAAACATTGAGAGACAGTAATCCAGGACAAAGTTAGCAATCACCTGGACATGGAATAGAATCCCTACAGTGCAGAAGGAGGCCATTCAGCCCATCGAGTCTGCACCAGCCCCTGGAAAGAGCACCCTACCTACGCCCACACTTCCACCCCTTCCCCATAACCCAATGACCTCACGTAACCTTTTTATGGGGGACAAGGGGTAATTTTGGACACTAAGGGGCAAATTAGCATGGTCAATCCATTAACGTGCACATTTTTGGAAACCATAGCCCCAGAGGAAACCCACGCAGACATGGGGAGAAAGTGCAAAATCCTCACAGACAGTTGCCCGAGGCTGTTATTGAACCCGGGTCCCTGGAGCTGTGAGGCAGCAGTGCTAACCACTGTGGCACCGTGCCGCCACAGTGCGGATTGATTAGGGAAATGCCATACAGATTAATGAACTTGGTTGAGCTTATCGATGAAGCGACAAATGTGCTGGTAGAATGGGTGGACACATGGCAGATGAAATTTACTACAGAGAATTGTGAAGATTTTTGCTGCTTACAATTGGGTTTTCTTTTTATTCATTCAAGGGGCTGGTTTAGCTCACTGGGCTAAATCGCTGGCTTTTAAAGCAGACCAAGGCAGGCCAGCAGCACGGTTCAATTCCTGTACCAGCCTCCCTGAACAGGTGCCGGAATGTGGTGACTAGGGGCTTTTCACAGTAACTTCATTGAAGCCTACTCGTGACAATAAGTGATTTTCATTTCAAGGGATGTGGGTGTCGCTGGCTAGGCCAGGATTTTTGCCCACCCCGAATTGCCCTTGAGAAGGTGGTGGTGCGCTGCCTTGTTTTTTTTGAAAAATATTTTATTAAGATATTTGTATTATAAAGTTTAACAAAATAAGCAACCCCACACCCAACCAACAACAAAACGCAGCCAACATGGTTTACATAAACAACTCCCCAACCACAATTCCCCACCAACCTTTCCCACCTTACCCAACTCCCCATGCCTCCCCTTTTTATCCCCCCTGCAACTGCTGACAGCTTACTTTTTCCTGAAGAAGTCAATAAATGGCTGCCACCTCTGGGCAAACCCAAGCATCGATCCCCTCAGGGCGAACATGATCTTCTCAAGCCTGAGAAACCCAGCCATGTCACTAACCCACACCCCCGACTTCAGGGGCGCTGAGTCCCTTCATGTCAACAAAATCTGTCTCCGGGCTACCAGGGAGGCAAAGGCTGAGTGCGCTGCCTTGTTGAGCCACTGCAGTTTATGTGGTGTAGGGAGAACGAGGAGAGACAATGGGCGGGATTCTCACTACCCGGCGGGGCGGGGGGTCCCGAAGGGATGGAGTGGGGTGAACCACTCCGGCGTCGGGCCACCCCAAAGGTGGTACCTTTAGGGGCCAAGCCCGCACCTTTAGGGGCTAGGCCCGCCCCAGAGTGGTTGGTGCCCCGCCGGCTGACGTGGAAGGCCTTTGGCGCCGCGCCAGCCGGGGCTGAAGGGACTCCGCTGGCCGGCGGGAGTCTGCGCATGCGCGGGAGTGTCAGCGTCTGCTGATGTCATCCCCGTGCATGCGCAGGGGGGGTCACCTACACTTCGGCCATCGCGGAGACCTACACGGCCGATGCGTAGTAAAAGAGTGCCCCCACAGCACAGGCCCACCCGTAGATCGGTGGGCCACGATCGCGGTCCAGGCCACCGTGGGGGCACCCACCGGGGCCAGATCGCTCCCCCCCCCCCGAGGACCACGGAGCCCGCTCGGGCCGCCAGGTCCCGCCGGTAAGGGACCTGGTTCAATTCACGCTGGCAGGACCTGCATAGCAGCAGCGGGACTTCGGCCCACCGCGGGCCAGAGAATCGCCGGGGGGGGGGGAGGCCCGCCGACTGGCGCAGCGCGATTCCCGCCCCCGCCGAATCTCCTGTGTCGGAGAATTCGGCGGCCGGCGGGGGCGGGGTTCACACCACCCCTCGCCGATTCTCCGACCCGGCGGGGGGTCGGAGAATCCCACCCAATGTCAGTGAAAAGGGGCAAAATTCTCCACCAACGGCGCGATGTCCGCCGACTGGCGCCAAAAACGGCGCCAATCAGACGGGCATCGCGCTGGCCCAAAGGTGCGGAATGCTCCGCATCTTTGGGGGCCAAGCCCCAACATTGAGGGGCTAGGCCGACGCTGGAGGTATTTCCGCCCCGCCAGCTGGCGGAAATGGCGTTGTTGCCCCGCCAGCTGGCGCGGAAATGCGGCGCATGCGCGGGAGCGTCAGCGGCCGCTGACAGTTTCCCGGCGCATGCGCAGTGGGGAGAGTCACTTCCACCTCCGCCGTGGTGGAGGGCGTGGCGGAGGAGGAAGGGAAAGAGTGCCCCCACGGCACAGGCTCGCCCGCGGATCGGTGGGCCCCGATCGCGGGCCAGGCCACCGTGGGGGCACCCCCCGGGGTCAGAGCGCCCCGCGCCCCCCCCCAGGACCCCGGAGCCCGCCCACGCCGCCTGGTCGCGCCGGTAAATACCAGGTTTAATTTACGCCGGCGGGACAGGCAATTTATCGGCGGGACCGGAGAATTGAGCGGGGGGTCCCGCCAACCGGCGCGGCCCGATTCCCGCCCCCGCCCAATCTCCGGTACCGGAGACTTCGGCGGGGGCGGGATTCACGGCGGCCAACGGCCATTCTCTGACCCGGCGGGGGGGTCAGAGAATGACGCCCCAGAATACAATTCTAAAGGAGGTGCAGGAACAAAGAGATCTGGGGGTATGTGTGCACAAATTGTTGAGAGTGGCAAGGCCAATTGAGAACGTGTTGGAAAAAGGGATTTATAAATAGAGCATGAAGCTGGAAGTTCGTAGAGTCAGGAAGACTCCACAGACTTATAAATATGGCGGGCAGGGCCCAGATGTGGAATTGTTTTTTTTAAACTTAGAGTACCCAATTCATTTTTTCCAATTAAAGGACAATTTAGCGTGGTCAGTCCACCTACCCTGCACATCTTTTGGGTTGTGGGAGCGAAACCCACAGAAACACGGGGAGAATGTGCACCGTCCACATGGACAGTGACCCAGAGCCAGGATCGAACCTGGAACCTCAGCGTCCTGAGGCAGCTGTGATAACCATTGCGCCACTGTGCTGCTCCCTAGATGTGGTATTCTGCCCCCATTCCCAACAGACCCAAATTTTGCCAAAAGGAGGAAGGGTGCAGGGGATGATTTACATAAAAGAGACACCTGAACTCAACAGGGTCATTTGAGCTCAGTGCGAGGTTTAAACAGAAATCATTTTGGCTCTTACATGGGCCTTAATCCATAGAGTGGAAGTCACTAATTGATGGTATAGATGTAAACAGTCTTGAAAGTTTGATGAGGTCTGTATAATTGTCACAATCCAAAGCTTTCTAAATCTCCCCCCCCCCCCCCCCCCCCCCCCCCGGGCTTCCTGCCCGCTCCATTGTCCTGGGAGATCGCAGTCTTCCACACCTCGTTAAGAAGATGGGATTTTCGAGTCTGCCAACTTTGCAACTAGTTTGGACTTACCTTTTCAGTGGCCCTCATTGACTACAATACACACACAGGGGAATGTGGATCAAGGATGGTAACAATCAGAATGGGAGGGAAATCCCCTCACAACCACGTGGGTCTGAGTGATATGTGACACAGATGACCAGCAGGTCACCCACATCAAGTGATTTCTGCTTGCATTATTATGTAGTGCAAAGGCTGCAACCTTTGGGAATGAGTTCCTGAGGTTTGAGTTCAGAGCGGACGGTAAGAGTTGACCAGGATGTCTGGGGCTCGTGGTTGGGCTGTGAATCTGGAGCAAGGGGAGGTTAAGAGATGGCAGAGGAAAGGTTCAGCCCAGAGACCCGGGATCCGCACAACTACTGCTGAGCCGATGTTAATAAGATACAGACCTTACAACTCCCTGCACTCAGCTTTCCCATAAACAAGCATTTCAGGGTCTATTATGCTCGAAGTTACCAGGATCGAAAGCAGCATCGATAGTCTACTGATAGTTTACCTACTGAACATCAATCCCTTGGTTGTGATGGCCTGAGGCTGTGAGACACAGTATTCTGTTTATATTCCCCATTGGCAGTGTGACATGGAGTTTACGGCACAGAAACAGGCCATTTACCCTCTGTTTTGTTATGCTCTTGACGTAACATAAGCTGCTTCCTTGATGTGCACTCTGACAAAGGAAGGTTCAGACTTGGAGATAGGTTTAACACATTTATTAAACTGTTAACGATTCTCCTACTTGGATTCGACTCTCCTGTTAATCCTTCTATAGCTACTCAGACTAACTAACCAGTCTGCTACAATCCACGTAGTGGGTATGATGTTCAATCAACCCTGTGTCTGTACTCACTGAGTGTCTCCACTGGAAAGAGACTGAGCATGTGTGCTGTGTCCTTTTATAAGGGTTGGTGTAATGCCCCCCTGTGGTAGTGTCACCTCTGTGTATGTCGTGAATACCCATTGGTCGTGTCCTATCTTGCTGGCCTATTGGTTGACTGTCTGTGTGTCATGTCTCTGGTGCTCCCTCTAGTGTCTAGCTAGGTGTAGTGTATGTAGATTAACCCTTTGTGTACTTACAGTGATGTATGTCACCACATCCCCCCTTTTTTCATGCTACATATTTTCTGTACAGTGTAAAAGAAAATTGAACATACTAGGTAGATGAGTGATGCTATGTACAAGTTCTGATGACTGTGATGACTGTACAATAGTATACAAGACCAAATAATAGTTGCAATGACTTTGAAAATAAGACAATGCAAAATAAAAGTTATGTGTCCAATAGTTCATGAATTTATATGGTCTGGTATGGAAGTGTCAATGGTGACGTTGTCATTCCCTTGTGAACGCCATCAGTGTCCTGGTGTTTGGTCATCAGGAGGTGTTCAAGTGTTCAAATCACTTCATTGACTGATTTGGAGTGGGTTTTTTTTCGATGCTTATGGTAGCAATTCTTGATGGCATCTGTCCTGAAAGCCAGGTTGCCTCTTGGTAGTGCAGCAGACTTGAATTGGTAAGATGCATCGTCCTGCCATGGTATGCCATTGTACTGAGCTGAGCAGTAACTATATGGATTTAAACAGTTAGCACTGGTACCATGTTTTGTTATGCTCGTGACGTAGCATAAGCTGCTTTCTGAGTGTACACTCTGACAAAGGAAGGTTCAGACTTGGAGATAGCTTTAACACATTTATTAAACTGTTAATGATTCTCCTACTTGGATTCGACTCTACTGTTAATCCTTCTATAGCTACTCAGACTGATGAACCAGTCTGCTACAATCCACATGGTGGGTGTGATGTGTTTCAAATCAAACCTAAGTACACACTGAGTGTCTCCACTGGAAAGAGACTGAACATGTGTGCTGTGTCCTTTTATATGGGTTGGTGTAATGCCCCCCTGTGGTAGTGTCACCTCTGTGTGTGTCGTGAATGCCCATTGGTCATGTCCTATCTTACTGGCCTATTGGCTGACTGTCTGTGTGTCATGTCTCTGGTGCTCCCTCTAGTGCCTAGCTAGGTGTAGTGTATGTACATTAACCCTTTGTGTACTTACAGTGATGTATATCACCACACCCTCCCCATCTATGTTGGTGTTTATGTTACGCATGTTAGGCAAGCTTCCCCACCTGTTCCTGATCACACTATCAGGGTAACCCGCAGCTTCTTTTTTCTTTGTGTTTATCAACTTTCTTGAATGTATCAATGGAGGCGGTGGCATAATGGTATTGTCACTGGACTAGTAAACCAGAGAGCCAGAGTAATGCTCTGGGAATGCAGGTTCAAATCCCATCCACTGCAGTTGGTGAAATTTGAATTCAATAAAAACCCGGTAATAAAGGTCTAATGATGACTTTGAAAGCACTGTTGATTGTTGCAAAAAACCATCTGGCTCACTAATGCCCTTTAGATAAGAAAAGCTGCCATCCTTACCTGGTCTGGCCTACATGTGACTCCAGGTCCACAGTAACGTGGTTGACTCTTAACTGCTCCCTCAAGGGGCAATTAGGGATGGGCAATAAATTCTGGCACAGCCTGCGATGCCTAAGCCCCATGAAGGAATAAAAACAATAATCTATACTAGAATCAGCACAGGTTATAGCACAGAGGAGGCCATTCAGCTCATTGTCTCTGTCACTCAGCAACTTAGCCAGTCCCATTTCTCGACCTTTTCCCTGTAGCCAGTAAAGTCTTTTCTCTAGATAATTATCCAGTTCCCTTTTGAAAACCACAATTAAATCTGTCTCCACCACACTCTTGGGCAGTGCATTCCAGATGCAAACCATAAAGAGGTTTTGGTTATATTTCTTTAGTTGCCGCAAAGAGGACAGAAATAGAGGTGCCACGGTCCAGGTTCTTCAAAAACACGGTGCAGGGTGTATTCGGAGATGTTGCTCGTATAGTACAAGATGGTGAACTGAACGCCAGCACAAACACTCTGCTGACGTCACTTGACGTCCCACCAGCAGGCTGCATCACTTGTACACATAACAGTCTTTCCTTGTGTCACCTCTGGTTCCTTTGTTAATCACTTTAGGGTTCTTGATCTTCTGCCGATGGGAAAAGTTGCTCCTCATTTACGCTCTCCAGACCCTCATGATTTTGAACACATCTAACAAATCTCCTCTCAACCTTCTCTTCACCGAGGGAAACAGTCCCAGCTTCACCAACCTACCCACGTAGCTGAAGTCTCTCACCCTCGAAACCGCTCTTCAAAATCTTTGCTGCACCTTTTCTAAAACCTTCACATTCTTCCAGTTGAGCATGAACCAGTGTTTTATGAAGGTTCATAACTTATTTGCTTTTGTACTCTGTGCCCCTGTCTATTAAACTCGGGATTCAATATAAATTATTGACTGATTTCTCAACCTGCCCAGCAACTATTTTTGCACAGACACACTCAGATCCCTCTGCTGCTGCATTTCCTTTGGAATTGTACCTGTGGTAATGTGGTAGGCTATATTAGGGGTATCGCGGTACCTAGGTGGGATGTACCTTATAATGTAGTATGAGTGGTGGAGCCTGCCTGCTGGTTCCGCCCAGCAGACGGAGCATAAGAGTCTGTGTTTCACCCACAGCAGTCATTCTGTACCGGAGCTGCTGGGGTAACTATTTGTTCATTAAAGCCTTCAATTGGACTACAATCTCGCATCAGTAGTGATTGATCGTGCATCAATTTAATGAACAAAATTGAAGAATGGCTGCTCTCCGCATCAAGCCAGAGTGTCTACATATCAACCCCCACGCGGCAAATGCAGCAGCAACTTTTAAACATTGGCTGGCATGTTTCAACAGGTACATCAGGACGTCCCCAACTACCCCCACAGAGGAACAGAAAATGCAAGACCTCCACTCAAGGGTGAGCCCAGAAATCTACACGCTTATCGAAGACTCGGACGGTTTCGAGGACGCAATGACTTTGTTAAAAGAGCACTATGTCCGCACTGTGAATCAGGTGTATGCTCGGCATCTTTTAGCTACCAGACGGCAGATCCCAGGGGAATCACTGGACGATTTTTACCGCGCATTGTTAGTGTTAGGTAGAAACTGTAACTGTCCACAAGTCTCAGCCAATGACCACACCGAACTCTTAATACGGGATGCTTTTGTTGCGGGCATGCTGTCCTCTAAAATCCGCCAGCGATTGCTGGAAAACGACACGCTAGGGCTTAAAGAGGCACAGAAACTTGCGTACTCCCTAGATGTAGCCTCCCACAATGCCCAGGCCTACGTTCCCGACTGTGCGATACCCGCAGCCGATTCCAAAGCACCTCTAAATTCCCCACAAGCTTGTGCAGTGCGGCAGCCAGGAAACCGGGGTGGGAGGGGGGGGGGGGGGGCGATGCTATTTTTGCAGGCAAAACAAACACCCCCGGCAACGCTGCCCGGCCCAACACGCAATCTGCAAGGGCTGCGGGAAGAAGGGACACCTCGTGGCAGTATGCCAGGCCCGGTCGGCCGCCGCTGTCTCCACAGGCGAACCGGGCCCGCTGCCATTCCTCTCCTCACAGGCCATGTGCGATTCATGGGGGCAGCCATCTTGGATGATGTCTCAGGACCCCGACTCGGCTGGCCATGTATCGCCTGATGAGATCCCCCAGCCAGCCATGTGCGATTCATGGGGGCAGCCATCTTGGATGACGTCTCAGGACCCCGATTCGGGTGGCCATGTATCGCCCGACGAGACCTCTCAACTTCTGCCACAACTTGCCTCAGTGACACTGGACCAGTCTCAGCCCCGAACGCTTTCAACCGCTACGACGTCGGTACTCATCAACGGGCACAAGACATCCTGCTTGATCGACTCTGGGGGCACGGAGAGCTTTATCCATCCCAATACGGTAAGACACTGCTCCCTCGCTGTACACCCGATTAAACAAAAGATCTCCCTGGCCTCTGGGTCCCACTCTATGGAGATCCGGGGGTACTGCATAGCCACTCTCACGGTCCAGGGCGTGGAGTTCAATAACTTCCGACTCTACGTCCTCCCCCATCTCTGCGCTGCCACACTCCTGGGATGGGACTTCCAATGTAACCTGCAAAGTTTAACGTTCAAATTCGGCAGCCCCATACCCCCCCTCACTGTCTGCGGCCTCGCGACCCTCAAGGTCGACCAGCCTTCCCTGTTTGCAAAGCTTACCCCCGATTGCAAACCCGTCGCCACCAGGAGCAGATGGTACAGTGCCCAGGACCGGACCTTCATTAGGTCGGAAGTCCAACGATTACTAAAGGAAGGCATTATCGAGGCCAGCAACAGCCCCTGGAGAGCTCACGTGGTGGTTGTAAAGACCAGGGAGAAATATAGGATGGTCATAGATTACAGTCAGACCATCAACGGGTATACGCAGCTCGACGCGTACCCTCTCCCCCGCATATCTCAAATGGTAAACCAGATAGCGCAATACAAGGTTTTCTCCACAGTAGACCTGAAATCAGCCTATCACCAGCTCCCCATTCGCCCGGACGACTGCAAGTACATTGCATTCGAAGCAGATGGGCGGCTCTACTACTTTCTAAGGGTTCCCTTTGGTGTCACAAATGGGGTCGCGGTCTTCCAACGGGATATGGACCAAATGGTTGACCGGTACGGTCTGCGGGCCACGTTCCCATACCTTGACATATCAAATGTGGCCACAACCAGCAGGACCACAACACCAACCTCCGCAAATTCATCCATACCGCAAAAACCCTTAACCTAAACAAGGACAAATGCATGTTTTGCACCAATCCCCTAGCCATCCTCGGCTACGTAGTGCATAATGGAGTCATGGGCCCAGATCCCGAACGCATGCACCCCTCATGGAGTTTCCCCTCCCCCACTGCCCCTAGGCCCTGAAATGTTGCCTGGGCTTCTTTTCTTATTACGCCCAGTGGGTTCCCAATTATGCGGACAAGGCCCGCCCACTAATCCAGTCCACGGTTTTTCCCCTATCGGCAGAGGCTCGCCAGGCTTTCAGTCGCATCAAAGCAGACATCGCCAGGGCGACGATGCACGCAATCGATGAATCCCTCCCCTTCCAGGTCGAGAGCGACGCATCAGACGTAGCTCTGGCTGCCACTTTCAATCAGGCGGGCAGATCATGGCCTTCTTTTCACGCACCCTCCATGCCTCAGAAATCCGCCATTCCTCCGTCGAGAAGGAGGCCCAACCATCGTTGAACCTGTGCGGCATTGGAGGCATTACCTGGCCGGCTGGAGATTCACTCTCCTCACTGACCAACGGTCGGTAGCCTTCATGTTTGACAATGCACAGCGGGGCAAAATTAAGAATAAGATCTTACGGTGGAGGATCGAGCTCCCCACCTATAATTACGAGATCTCGTATCGTCCCAGGAAGCTCAACGAGCCTTCTGATGCCCTGTCCCACGGCACTTGTGCCAGTGTAAAAGTAGACCGATTCCGACCCTCCACGACAACCTCTGCCACCCGGGGGTCACCCGGTTCTTCCACTTTGTTAAAACCCATAATCTGCCCTACTCCATCGAGGAGGTCAGGGCCGTAACCAGAAACTGCCAAACCTGCGCGGAGTGCAAGCCGCACGTCTACAGGCCAGAGAAAGTGCACCTGGTGAAGGCTTCCCGCCACTTTGAACACCTCAGCGTGGATTTCAAAGGGCCCCTTCCCTCCACTGACCGCAACACGTATTTCTTAAACGTGATTGATGATTACTCCCGGTTCCCTTTCGCCATCCCCTCTCCCGACATGACGGCTGCCACCGTGATTAAAGCCCTCCACAACATCTTTACGCTGTTCTGTTTCCCCGCCTACATCCATAGCGATAGGGGGTCCTCCTTCATGAGTGATGAGCTGAGTCAATTCCTGTTCTGCAAGGGCATTGCCTCCAGCAAGATGACCAGTTACAACCCCCGGGGAAAAGGGCAGGTAGAGAGGGAGAACGGGATGGTCTGGAAGGCCGTCCTGCTGGCCCTACGGTTCAAGAATCTCCCAGTGCCCCGATGGCAGGTGGTCCTCCCCGATGCACTTCACTCCATCCGATCACTATTGTGCACTACTACCAACGAAACACCTCATGAACGTCTCCTTGCCTTCCCTAGGAAGTCCTCCTCGGGGACCTCGCTCCCAACATGGCTGGCAGCCCCCGGACCCATCCTACTCCGCCAACTCGTACGGGCCCACAAGTCGGACCAATGGTCGAGAGGGTGCATCTCCTCCATGCTAACCCCCAGTACGCCTATGTGACGCACCCCAACGGCCGCCAAGACACAGTCTCCCTCTGGGATCCCCACCCTCACCCCCCCCCCCCCCACCAACCCCAACCATTCTTTCACCAGCACACACCACCGCAGCCCCCTTCCCAGGAGGTTCTGACCTCCCACTGGCCCCATCCAGATGCAATGAAGCTGAAGACGACACGCTTCCAGAGCCACGGAAGCCCGAGCCGATGGCAGCATCACCGCCGGGACTGCGACGATCGCAGAGGATGACCAGGGCCCCCGAGCGGCTGATAGTTTCATTGTAAAATGAACTTGTAAATAATTGTCTGTAAATATGTGTATTGCATGTAAAGGCACCGAAGGGTACCGCTATAACCTCTACCACTGTAAAAGCAAGGCCACCAGCCCCGCTGGACTCTTTTTTAAACAGGGGGTGAATGTGGTAGGCTATATTAGGGGTATCGCGGTACCTAGGTGGGATGTACCTTATACTGTAGAATGAGTGGTGGAACCTGCCTGCTGGTTCTGCCCAGCAGGCGGAGCATAAGAGTCTGTGTTTCACCCACAGCAGTCATTCTGTACCGGAGCTGCTGGGGTAACTACTTGTTCATTAAAGCCTTCAATTGGACTACAATCTCACTTCAGTAGTGATTGTCATGCATCAGGACTATTAGGACTGAGTTTAGGAGGAACTTCTTCACCCAAAGGGTTGTGAATCTATGGAATTCCTTGCCCAGTGAAGCAGTAGAGGCTCCTTCATTAAATGTTTTTAAGATAAAGATAGATAGTTTTTTGAAGAATAAAGGGATTAAGGGTTATGGTGTTCAGGCCGGAAAGTGGAGCTGAGTCCACAAAAGTTCAGCCATGATCTCATTGAATGGTGGAGCAGGCTCGAGGGGCCAGATGGCCTACTCCTGCTCCTAGTTCTTATGTCCTTATGTTCTTATCAGGTAACTTATCATTGGTGTTCACTCTAAGTGGTTGGAAATACACAAAATAGAGTCCACAATTTCATCAGCACCAGTAGAGAAATTGCGACAGACGTTCACCACCCATATTATGCCCGGAATTCTAGCCTCCGATAATGGAACTACTTTACAAGTGAAGAATTCCAACATTTTGTGAGGATCAACAGTGTTCAATAGATTTGAACTGCTCCCTACCACCCTGCTTCAGATGAGAGAGTCATCTAAACATTCAATGCCCCCATGAAAAAACAGTCGTCAGCCCCTTTACAACTAAGACTGGCTCGGTTCTTGCTCACCTATTGTAATACACTTCCTGCCACCACAGGTGCTGCACTCACTCAGTTACTGGTGGACAGATGCATTACAATGCGATTGGATCTTTGGCAGGGCGGGTGGAGACTGAACAGAATGAACAGATAAAATACCACGATTCTCAGAAAGTTGAAGGAACATTTGCAGTGGGCGATTTACTTTACATGAAGAATTTCGGTGCTGGCCCAAATCGGGTCCCGGGAAGGGTCGTGGCCAAAACAGGTCCAGTGTCGCACGAGGCAGAAGTTCAATGGAGAAGGTTAACGGAACACCTGGACCACTTAAGGAAACGAGAACCGTGTACCGAACTATGGGACAACCTGGTCCTAGTAGACCTGTCAGTGATATAGCTATGGATGAAAGTAATGCCGCAGCAAAATGCCCCGAGGACATACCCAGGGATGTTCCAGCGGGAACTGAGGAAACTAGCTGTATGGATGCACCTTTGAAACTTAAGAGTCAACCCTGATGGTCAACCCCTAGTCACCTCTACTACTGAAGCACCCAGCAGTGAATTGCACCGCTCTCAGAGGATTAAGAAGTCCCTGACTGACTGATCCTATAAGAGACTGTTTTGAGAGCCCCTTGTTATACATTTTGTAAATAGTTCCTTTGTTATTTGAAGAATGTTAATCAGGAACTTAAACGGGAGAGGTCAGGTGGCATGCCCCTTTATGGGTTTGGGGTCCTGGAGGGTCATGTGACCCGGTCGGCCAATGGGGCTGGAGCTCACAAACCCTGGGGCGGAGTGCGGGATTCCAGTCAATTAAGGAGTTTGGAGTCTTGGAACATTATAGCTTTTGGGTACGATTTGGTGGCTTCGTCGCCGCACTCGACTTGGTGTCGTGATGAGGCCGTCGAATCTCGCGAGGGGCCTCCCGTGAGATTTGCGATGCTTGGAAAGCTTCACGCGATTTAACAAAATCCCGCAAAAAGTCACAATCTGGATCTCGCCCTCACTGGGCATGATCCAGATCTGCATCCATTATCTAATCGGCTCATTTAAATATGTGTTGGGGGATTCTCCCAGGTCCTAAGGGGCACACCTGTGAGACCTCATCAGGGCGCTATTTAGTACTGGTTTGCACAAACATGGACCAGTTGTAATGACACCTGGTGGGGTCTTCCAGGTCATTAGAGACTCCCAGGTGGTCAGGGACAGGGCAAGGTGGTACCCTGGCACTCCCTCTGCCACCTGGACACCTTGGCACTGCCAAGGTGACAGGGTGGCACTGCCAGTGTGCCTAGGTGCCAGGTCAACACTGCCAGGGATCAGGCTTGGGGGGGCGGGGCTTACCAGATGGAAGGGGTGTGAGGGGGTTCTCTTGGGGGCCTCCCTGAGGTTGGGGAGGGAGAAGGGGTGAAAAGTGAAGAGGGGTATGTCATAATATACATCAGTACATTATGGTGCAATCACATACACACACTGATGGACATGCAGTAGGACCAACCAGCATACATAACACCGCAGCCAATCACCAGTGAGAGCAGAAGCACTATAAAGACAGGGGACAGGAGAGTTCCCGCTCATTCTAGCAGCAGCCAGCTCAGAGCACAGAGCTCACAGCCTGCATCACAGACATTCACCATGTGCTGAGTGCCTCACCATAGCTAGTGATAGGAAAGGGTCCACAATTAAGCTGGTATTGCTTATACCCACGTTTACAGTATGTTAGCATAGTTGAACAGTTAATAAAATAGCGTTACACCACTTCCAGCATTGTTGGCTTGTTTGTGAACCAGAACACCCAACACAACATGGTACAAGGAGTGGCCGCAATCTAGCACTTGTGAGACCTACCTGCAACTTCTCAGCATTCCGGCATCCTACAGCATGGAGAACATCAACCCGCCACCGCCGCTCCGCATCGCTGGCAATCTCGGGGTAAATTGGAAGATATTTAAACAGCGCTTCCAGCTCTTCCTCAAGGCCACGGACAGGGAGAGTGCATCGGACACCAGGAAGATAGCCCTTCTTCTCTCCACGTGCCATCCACATCTCCCTGACATTCGCGGATGATGAGGACAAGACCAAGTACAAGACAGTGCTCCTCAAATTCGACACACACTTCAGTGTTGAAGTCAACAAAAGCTTCGAAAGGTACCTCTTCCAGCAGCGCTTGCAGGGTAAGGACGAGCCTTTCCAATCCTATTTAACACACCTCCACATCCTCGCGCAATCCTGTGGCTACGGGCCCACCTCCGACTCCATGATACGCGACCAGATTGTTTTTGGGGTCATGTCGGACACCCTGCGTCAGCAGCTCCTTAAAGTTAAACAACTAACCCTAGCGACTGCCATCGAGGCCTGTGTTTGCATGAGAATGCCACCAGCCGGTACTCCTACATACAGGCAGCTGAAACGGCGCGGCAAGGGCACCATGAGGCGGAACGGGTCCAAACAATCGAACACCTCCCGGGCCGCAGTCTGGAGAAGGGCGGCCATTTTGCGCGCTTTCCGAGGCCTCCCCCGCTTGTACGCGCCAAACGAGGGGACGGTGATGTGGAGGAACGCGATGCGTAGGCCCGCACCACGCAAGACCGTACCGCGCATGTACGGTGGCGCAACGAATGCACAGACGTCACGACGTGCGGCAACTGTGGCTCCGCCCACTTAAAGCGGCAATGCCCTGCAAAATCGCGACTGTGCCTACGCTGTGGCAGGCTTGGCCACTATGCTGCCTGCTGTCGAGCAGCCCAGCCTGCCAACTCGCAACGATTTAACCAGCCTCACAGGAATGTTCGGGCAATCCAACCCACCTTCACCGAGTCCGATCCTGACTTCATGCAGACCAGTGACACCGAGGACAGGGAGCCTTTTCGAGTCGCTGTCATAACCAAGAACAGACTGTCCCCGAATCGAAAGCACCAGCTGCTGTTGGTGCACAGCATTGATCCGGACGACGAGTGGTGTGCCACCCTGACGGTCAACCGATCCCAGATCAGATTCCGTCTGGACACTGGTGCTTCCGCCAATCTCCTCGCATGGTCAGCATTTCAAACCCTGGGGGTCAAACCAACAATTTTTCCATCCAATTGCCAACTGGTCGACGATAATGGTAACGTCATCCCTGCCACCGGGTCATGCCAACTCGAGGTGACGTACAACTCGTGAAAAGTCACCCTACCCTTCGAGATCGTGGGCTCCTCAAAGGACTCCCTGCTAGGCGCACAGGCGTGCAAGCTCCTCAACCTCGTGCATCCCGTACATTCCCTCTCTCCAGAGGACACATCTGACTTCCAAGATGCGGACTTCAGGGTGCAACTAAGTGCCATCATCACTCAACACTGAGATGTCTTCGAAGGCATGGGCACACTTCCCTACACATACAAAATCCTGCTCAAATAGGACGCCACACCTGTGGTTCAAGCACCTCGCAGAGTCCCAGCACCCCTCAAGGACTGCCTCAAGTAGCAGCTGCAGGACCTCCAGGATCAAGGACTGCTTTCCAGAGTGACGGAACCATCCGACTGGGTCAGTTCCATGGTGTGCGTCAAGAAGCCTTCCGGCGAGCTCCGGATCTGTATCGACCCAAAGGATTTAAATCGTAACATCATGCGGGAGCATTACCCTATCCCCAAGCCTGAGGAGATCACGTGCGAGATGGCTCGAGCCAACATATTCACCAAGCTGGATGCATCAAAGGGCTTCTGGCAGATTCAATTGGACAAGTCCAGCAGAAAGCTGTGTACTTTCAACACCCCATTTGGCAGGTACTGCTACAATAGAATGCCATTTGGAATCACATCAGCATCTGAAGTGTTCCACCGCATCATGGAGCAGATGATGGAGGGCATCGAGGGTGTGCGCGTCTATGTGGACGACATCATCATCTGGTCCACCACCCCACAGGAGCATATCAGTCGCCTGCAACGCGTTTTTAAGCGAATACGGGACCAAGGCCTGCGCCTCAACAGAGCCAAATGTTCTTTCGGCCAGACCGAACTCAAGTTTTTAGGAGACCACATCTCCCGGTTGGGGGTGCGACCGGATGCGGACAAGGTGGCAGCCATCACGGCCATGCAGAAGCCGGCGGATAAGAAGGCGGTGCTCCGGTTCTTAGGAATGGTCAACTTCCTAGGAAAGTTCATCCTTAACCTCGCTTCCCACACCACGGCTCTCCGCAACCTAGTTAGGAAGACGACGGACTTCCAGTGGCTTCCCGCCCACCAGCGTGAATGGGAGGAGCTCAAGGACAAGCTGACCACCGCCCCGGTATTGGCGTTTTTCGATCCTGCAAGGGAGACAAAAATATCAACGGACGCTAGCCAATCTGGCATAGGGGCGGTGCTCCTGCAACGAGATGACGCCTCGTCATGGGCCCCTGTTGCCTATGCGTCACGGGCCATGACCCCACAGAGCAGCGCTATGCACAAATCGAGAAGGAGTGCCAAGGCCTGTTGACCGGTGCCGACAAGTTCCATTAACTACGTGTACGGCCTTCCCCAGTTCACTGTGGAGACCGACCATCGCCCGCTGGTCGGCATCATCCAAAAAGACCTCAATGACATGACCCCTCGCCTACAACAAATTCTGCTCAAGCTCCGGAGATACGATTTCCAGCTCGTGTACACACCGGGTATGGACCTGATCATAGCCGACGCTCTGTCCAGGGCAGTCACCACTCCGTCTGACCCAGAGAGGTTAGTTTGCCAAGTCGATGCCCGTGTGGCCTTCATAGCCGCCAATCTGCCGGCCACGGATGAACGCCTAACCCACATTCGCCGTGAGACTGCGGCTGACCCCCTGCTACAACGTGTGATGCACCACATGACTGACGGATGGCTCAAGGGACAATGCCCGCAGTTCTATAATACTCGAGACGATCTGGCAGTTGTTGATGGCATCCTCCTGAAGCTGGACCGCATCGTGATCCCACACAGCATGCATCACCTGGTTTTAGAGCAGCTGCACGAGGGCCATCTCGGCGTAGAGAAGTGCCGACGGAGGGCCCGAGAGGCTGTCTACTGGCCCGGCATAAATGAGGACATCGCCAACACTGTGCTTAATTGCCCCACCTGTCAGCGGTTCCAGCCGGCCCAACCACGGGAGACCCTTCAGCCCCATGAGTTGGTCACGTCCCCTTGGTCTAAGGTAGGCATGGACCAGTTCCAAGCGCCCGGCAGGGACTATCTTCTCATAGTTGATTATTTTTCCAGCTATCCCGAGGTTGTACGCCTACACGACATCACGTCATCGGCTGTTATCCGTGCCTGCAAAGAGACCTTTGCTCGTCACGGTATCCCACTCACTGTGATGGCGAACAATGGCCCCTGCTTCGCGAATGGTCTAACTTCGCCAGCAGGTGCAACTTTGTACACATGACGTCCAGTCCCCTGCACACCAGTCAAATGGCAAAGCAGAAAAGGGCATCCACATCGCAAAGCGGCTCCTCTGCAAGGTTGCTGATGCAGGATCCGACTTCTGCCTCGCCTTGCTGGCCTATCGCTCGGCTCCACTGTCCACGGGCCTGTCACCAGCCCAGCTGCTGATATGTCGCACCCTCAGGACCACTGTACCGTCCATTCATGTCCCAGACCTCGACCATGCTCCGGTCCTTCAGCAGATGCAACAGTCTCGCGCGCAGCACAAGGCGGCGCATGGCGCTCGAGCGACTGATCTTCCTGCTCTGGCGCCAGGTGACAACGTCCACATCCATCTTCCGGAGGGTGGCTGGTCTGCGACTGCTGTGGTTCTTTGGCTGGTGGCTCCCCGCTCATTCCTGGTTCGTCTGCCTGATGGCTCCATTCGCCGCCACAATCGGCGTGCCCTTCGTCTGGTTCCACGCTCGCTACGCGATCCTCCACCGGTGCCACGCCCTCCTGTTGTCCCCGACCTGGACTTTGTAGAGCTTCCGGATACCCTGCATCCTCCTCACTTGGCCGTGGCCCGGCCCGGCCCGATCCTCAGCCAGTGGCTCCTGACCCACCCTTGAGGCGGTCAACCCGAATTTGTTGCCCAGCTCAGAGACTTGATTTATGAGCCTTACAATGTTGGACTCAATGCTTTGTTCTTTCATCCTGTTTCAGCATTTCACTAGTTTGTTTATAGCATTCGTTATTAGTTTTGTTGTTGGTGTAACACCTTGTATTTCTTTTCTCTGCACCAGGCAACTTCCCGTGTATGTAGACTAGCCTCATGTACATAGTTATGTAAATACTGCACACACATGGTCATATACACTCATAACACGTTATTTATTCTCACATAGGCACATGTTCTTTGTAAAAAAGGGGTATGTCATAATATACATCAGTACATTATGGTGCAATCACATACACACACTGATGGACATGCAGTAGGACCAACCAGCATACATAACACCACAGCCAATCACCAGTGAGAGCCCAAGCACTATAAAGACAGGGGACAGGAGAGTTCCCGCTCATTCTAGCAGCAGCCAGCTCAGAGCACAGAGCTCACCGCCTGCATCACAGACATTCACCATGTGCTGAGTGCCTCACCATAGCTAGTGATAGGAAACGGTCCACAGTTAAGCTGGTATTGCTTATACCTACGTTTACAGTATGTTAGCATAGTTGAACAGTTAATAAAATAGCGTTACACCACTTCCAGCATTGTTGGCTTGTTTGTGAACCAGAACACCCAACACGACAAGGTACTGAAAGGGCGGGGGGTAGAAATCAGGGCAGCCAGACAAAAGTACGCCACAGTCTGCGAGGAGCCTTTCCTGCTGGGCCCATGAGCTGGAAATGACGCAAGTGTAGCCTTGGCAGAGAGATACCTCCTACAGTGAAGTGTAGAATAGCGGGGTGTTGCTTGGCATTGCAGCTGCCAACAAGCACGCCACTAAACGTGCCCAAAACCAGACCGAGATTTTTTTTCCATTGAATCTCACCTTCTGTATATAGTTTTTTTACTTTAATAAGTTATTCTTCATTAATCTATCAGGTGGTTGCTCGTTTCTCAGGATATTACAGTGCCCATTATTTCATGTAATCTCTTCTCGTTCTTCTGACCAAAATGTATCACTTCACACTTCTCAAATTTCATCTGTCATGTGTTTGCCCGTTCCACTAGCCTGTCCACATCCTCTCGAAGTCTACCACTATCTGCCTCACAGTTCACAATATTCCCAAGCCTTGCATCATCTGCAAATTTTGAAATTGTGCCCTGTCACCCTGGTCTAGATTATAAATATTAATCAAGAAAAGCAGTGATCCCTCCATATACCAGCCCCCTGTCAGAAGTAAGTATGGTTTTCTGCAATCAATTCATCTTTTCAATAGGTTTGAATTAAATAATTAAACGGTTGCATAATGAAATTCTAGCTATGCTAAAGACTGGCGATTCAAAGTACCGTGTGGTTTGAAAGAAAATGCCCACCGAAAAGCATAATTTTACTGACTTTTGGGGGCTCAAATGATTAATGTATAGGAAGACAACATAATAATAGATTTATAAATAATATGGCCAGTGTATTTTCTTAGAGCTCATGCACCTCAAAATTTCCTGCCGAACCCCTGTCTGTGCCAGGTTTTAGCTGAGATGTCAAACTCTAAAGTGCCTTCTGAGGTAGATGTAAAGGAAGCAATCTAGTGAGATTTCGCTGTACTTCTTCCACCATGGTAAAGAATGCCTTGGTGCTATTTCACACAAGAGCAGGGGAGTTGACCATGATTAACATCAGTCTATGAACGACAATGGACATCTCTCTCTGTTAGAGAGAGGCAATTGGTTAGATAGCTTGAGGGACATCACTCCACATCAAGCATGGAGCAAGACATGGGGGAAGGCCTCCAGTGCCCTAGCTAATATTTAACACCTCAACCAACAACACTAAAACAGATTATCTGCTCATTATCACATCGTTGTTTGTGGGAGTTTACTGTGCACTGACTGGCTGCCATGTTTCCAGCATTACAACAGTGACTGAACTTCAAAACGTACTTCGCATTGGCTGTAAAGTATTTTCGAAAGTCCTGAGAATGCTATAGAAATCAAAGTCTTACTTTAAGCTTCCTTGCGTTGAGGGATCTTCCACGTTCGCAGGATTTTGGCGAGTTTGGCAACTCTTTTCCAGCATTTTATTCAACAGACTTGGACATGTTGGCAACTCGCAATGAATGAAAATTAACTGCAGCAATATCACGGATATTCCATAGTTCTCCTTAGGGTAGAATTTTACAGTACTCGCCCCCCCCCCCCCCCCCCCCCCGCCCAACCCTACTCCCCTCCAAGGGCAGCTCCTGCACAAGTCAATAAGCTTTTGTCACATGTTCTGGACGCGACCCCCACAACAAGAGGGCCGTAAAAGTTTGCCCTAAAGTTCCATCGTGTAGAGCGATGAAGCCTATAAAATCCAAAGGGCTGAATTCGAAAAAACGCTTGAGATTGAGAAGCTCAGGAAAAATGCCAAAGAAATACATTACAAATGTCTGATTCTTGCACAATTGACAAAGCACCTACAGTGAACAAGCAAGATACATTAATCTTGGTGCATAAACGCTAGCACTGGCCCTCAGAGGATTTTGAAACAAGTTACAGCATGTAGACCAACAGAAGTGAGTTTGTTTCTTCAATGAGACACCCTCCAATGGAATGACAACAGAACCAGTGGAAAAATGACCTTCTCTCTCTACTGCCAAGTCTACAAAAGGAAAATTGTCTGTTCCTCTTGTTAAATTCCACAATGGTATTGAGGTCAGTGCCTCAAAGTAATTATAATGCAATTGAGATTTCTTAATGAGTCAACAAAGCTGTAGCGAGGTACCAGCAGATTCCGAGGGTGCTTGCAATGAAACATAGCAGGTGGGGTTTTTCACACAGCAACACCGGAATCGCGAAGCACGATCGGGCGGAAAATCGCACGTCAGCTGAAAGCTGAGGCTGGCACCAGGCGCCCAATGGAATGGCATGCTCCGATGCTTCGACAGCAGCGTGAATGCATTCTACGCCGCGCATACAGTAAATACCGTTGGCATATCATTAACAGGTCCATCCCGGTATTCACCGGGCCTCCCCGATGCTTCGTCTCCACCAAGAGGAATTACCGACGGCGAAGTTCATCAAAGTGTAGTCACTGTTGTAATGTAGGAAACACGGCTGCCACTTTTGTGCACAGCAGGTTTTTTTAAAATCATTTACAGGATGTCGGCATTGCTGGTTAGGCCAGTATTTATTGCCCATCCCTGGTTGCCCTACAGACAAAAGAACAAAGAGAACAAAGAACAATACAGCACAGGAACAGGCCCTTCGGCCCTCCAAGCCTGTACCGGTCATGATACCAACCTTTGCCAAAAACCCTCAGCACTTCCTTGTGCCATTTCTCTTTATACCCATCCTAAAAGATAGGATTAAAAGGTGAGTTGCCCTCTTGAACCTCTGCAATCCTCCAGTTGTAGGTACACCCACTGTTAGGGAGGGAGTTCCAGGATTTTGCCCCAGCGACAGTGAGGGAAAGGTGATATATTTCCAAGTTGGAGTGGTGGGTGACTTGGAGAAGAACCTCCAGGTGGTGGGGTTCCCAGGTATCTGCTGCTTTTGTCCTTCTAGATGGTATTGGTTGTGGGTTTGGAAAGTGCTGTCTACTGCAGTGCTTCTTGTAGATGGTACACACGGCTGCCACGATTTGTTGGTGGTGGAGGGTTTGAATGTTTGTGGAAGGAGTAGCAATCAAGTGACAGCTTTGTCCTGGATGGTGTCAAGCTTCTTGAGTGTTGTTGGAGCTGCAGGCAAGTGGAGAGTATTCCATTACACTCCTGACTTGTGCCTTGTAGATGATGGACAGATTTTGGGGAGTCAGAAAGTGAGTTACTTGCCGTAGGATTCCTAACATTTGACCTGACCCGGTAGCCACAGCATTAATGTGGCTAGTCCAGTTCAGTTTCTGATCAATGGTAACCCCCAGGATGTTGATTGTGGGAGATTCAACGATGGTAATGCCATTGAGTTTCAAGGGGCGATGGTTAGATCCTCTCTTGTAGGAGATGGTCATTGCCTGGCACTTGTGTGGCACAAATATAACTTGCCACTTGCCAGCCCAAGTCTGGATATTCCCACAACCAGCAACGTGATAAAGACCAGATAATCTGTTTATGCTGTGTTGATTGGGGAATGTTAACCTGGAAATTAGGGGGAAGTCCCCTGCCAATTTTTGAAAAATGCCGTGGGATCTTTTTCATCCACCCGAGGAGCCACATGGGGTTTAATGGCTCACCTCTAAGATGGCATCTCTGACAGTGAAGCAGTCCCCCAGTATTGCACTGGAGTGTCAACCTTGATTCATGTGCTCGAGTCTTGGAGTGGGACTTCAGGTCAAACATAATTTGGCAAACATGGATTGGAAAAGGCTACTTGAAGGCAAATCAGTGTCAGAGGAATGGGAGACAGAAAAGGGGGAGGTAGAGAGGTAGAGAGGATTCAGAACAAAATGTCCCCACAAAGGAAATGGTTGTGTCTTCCAAATCTAGACCATCAACCCCCACCAGCAATCCTCACTCCCACATCCCAGACATCATAGAAGTTACAAAGTAGGATTAGGCTGAAAGGGAAAGTTTATGAATTCAATGCTGTAGAAAGCCCAGCAAAGTATAGGAAATATAGGGGTGCCTTTAAAAAAGGAACTAGGGGGCAGCACGGTGGTGCAGAGGTTAGCATGGCTGCCTCACGGCGCTGAGGTCCCAGGTTCGATCCCGGCTCTGGGTCACTGTGCGTGTGGAGTTTGCACATCCTCCCCGTGTTTGCGTGGGTTTCACCCCCACAACCAAAGATGTGCAGGCTAGGTGGATTGGCCACACTAAAATGCCCCTTAATTGGAAAAAATGAATTGGGTATTCTAGATTTAAATTAAAAAGAAATTAGGAAAGCAAAAAAAGTCATGGAAAAAAAATCACAAGTAAAATCAAGGAAAACTTAAGAGTTATTTTATAAACATATAAAGAGCATGGGGACATAATTAAGAAAAGTGTTAGACCAATTAGAGCCCAAAAAGGTAACTGGTGCGTGGAGACTGAAAGCACAGATATAGTTTTTAATGAAAACTCAGCAGCTGTACTTTCAAAGGAGTGGGATGATGCAGACACTGTAATTAAGGGAAAATAATGTGTGATATTATGGGACAAACATAGTCAGAGCGGAAATATAAAGGGATTTAAGTATCTTTGAAAGTGGATAAATCTTCAGAACCAGGAAAAAAGTACCCCAGGCTCCAGGGCAGAAATAACAGAGGCCCTGATCCTCATTATCCAAATCTCTCTGACGACCGGCCTCATGTCAGAGGATTGAAGGACTGCTAATTTGGCACTGTTGCTTAAAAGGGGGAAAAGAGATAGGTTGAGCAAGTATTGGCCAGTCAGCCTCACCTCAATAGGGGTGGCACGGTGGCGCAGTGGTTAGCACTGCTGCCTCACGACGCCGAGGTCCCAGGTTCGATCACAGCCCCAGGTCACTGTCTGTGTGGAGTTTCCACATTCTCCCCGTGCTTGTGTGGGTCTCACCCCCACAACCCAAAGATGTACAGGTTAGGTGGATTGGCCACACTACATTGCCCCTTAATTGGAAAAACATAATTGGGTACTCTACAGTTCGAAAACAAAAAGCTTCACCTTAGTAACAGGAAAATTATTGGAAAGCGATCTGAGGGACAGAACATTTCAACACGTGGAAAGAGACCGATTCATCAAAGATATTCCGTACGGATTTGTCAAGGGGAGGTCATGATTGATCAACTTTGTGGAATATTTTGAGGAGGTAACCAGGAGGGTTAATGAGAGTATTGTGTGTGATGTCATCTACAGTGAATTTTAGAAAATGTATATTTCAAGAAATTTGACGAAGTCCCACACAATAGATTGATCAGAAAAGTAGAAGCCCCAAAAGATCCAAGGCAGAGTAGAAGGTTGGATTCAAAATTGGCTCAAAAGGCAGGAGGCTGGAGTCGTTGAGTGTTTTTATTACTGATAGGTTTCTTCCAGCATAATACCACAGGTTCCTCATTTTTCATTGTATATATCAAGGATTTAGGCATAAACATAGGGGATGTGATTAAAAAGTTTGCAAATTTTGGTCATGCGTTTGATGATGAGGAGAAAAAAATATGGAGAATTTTCTGAAAATATCAATGATCGAGTCAGGTACCAGAAAACAAGCAAATGGAATTCAATCTGGAGAAGGATGAGATAATGCATTCAGGGTGCTAACAAGGCAAGGGAATTCATGACAAATCATAGGATATGGAACAGCGTATGGAAAAACAGAGACCTTGGAATGAATAACCACAGAACGTTGAAGGTAGTAGGGCAGATAAATAAGACGGTTAAGAACACTTGCCGGATATTTATTTTGATCAGTGACACAGACAATATAAGGCCAGGGAGGTGGGCAGTTGTGCTGGAACATAATAAAATACGAGTTACGCTACAACTCGGTCAGTTCTGATCATCATATTACAGGAAGCATTTCATCAGACTAGAGAGAACGCAGAGGAGATTTACAAAGAGTGTCATTAAGAATGGGCATTTAACCAAGAAAAAAGATTATATAGGCTGCAGTTGGTACTTTTTGGAACAGAGGAGACTGAGGAAAAATTTAATTGAGGTATATGAAATTATGAGGGGTCGAAATAGAGTCGATAAGAAGGATGTATTTCCGTTTGTAGAGAAGTCAGTAACCAGAAGACAGAGACTTATAAAAGCCCTACACTGCAGATGGAGGCCATTCAGTCCATCGAGTCTGCACCGATCCACTCCACCCCATACCTCTAACCCCATAATCTAACCTGCAAATCCCTGAACGCTAAAGGGCAATTTATCATGGTCAATCCACCTAACCTGCACACCTTTGGACTGAACATAGAACATAGAACATAGAAAACACAGCACAGAACAGGCCCTTCGGCCCACGATGTTGTGCCGAGCTTTTGTCCGCAATTAAGAACAAATTAATCTACACCCCATCATTCTACCATAATCCATGTACCTATCCAATAGCCGCTTGAAGGTCCCGAATGTTTCCGACTCAACTACTTCCACAGGCAGTGCATTCCATGCCCCCGCTACTCTCTGGGTAAAGAACCTACCTCTGACATCCCCCCCCTATATCTTCCACCATTCACCTTAAATTGATGTCCACTTGTAATGGTTTGTTCTACCCGGGGACAAAATCTCTGGCTGTCTACTCTATCTATTCCCCTTATCAACCTCTATCAAGTCTCCCCGCATCCTTCTCCATTCTAATGAGAAAAGGCCTAGCACCCTCAACCTTTCCTTGTAAGACCTGCTCTCCATTCCAGGCAACATCCTGGTAAATCTCCTTTGCACCTTTTCCAAAGCTTCCACATCCTTCCTAAAATGAGGCGACCAGAACTGCACACAGTACTCCAAATGTGGCCTTACCAAGGTTTTGTACAGCTGCATAACCACCTCACAGCTCTTAAATTCAATCCCTTTGCTAATGAACACTAGCACACCAGAGGCCTTCTTCACAGCTCTATCCACTTGAGTGGCAACTTTCAAAGATCTATGAACATAGATCCCAAGATCTCTCTGCTCCTCCACATTGGCAAGAACCCTACCGTTAACCCTGTATTCCGCATTCATATTTGTCCTTCCAAAATGGACAACCTCACACTTTTCAGGGTTAAACTCCATCTGCCACTTCTTAGCCCAACCCTGCATCCTATCTATGTCTCTTTGCAGCAAACAACAGCCCTCCTCACTATCCACAACTCCACCAATTTTCGCATCGTCTGCAAATTTACTGACCCACCCTTCAACTCCCTCATCCAAGTCATTAATGAAAATCACAAACAGCAGAGGACCCAGAACTGATCCCTGCGGTGCGCCACTGGTAACTGGGCTCCAGGCTGAATATTTGCCATCCACCACCACTCTCTGACTTCTATCGGTTAGCCAGTTTGTGATCCAACTGGCCAAATGTCCCAGTATCCCATGCCTCCTTACTTTCTGCATAAGCCTACCATGGGGAACCTTATCAAATGCCTTAATAAAATCCATATACACTACATCCACTGCTTTACCTTCATCCATGTGCTTGGTCACCTCCTCAAAGAATTCAATAAGACTTGTGAGACAAGACCTACCCCGCACAAATCCGTGCTGACTATCCCTAATCAAGCAGTGTCTTTCCAGATGCTCAGAAATTCTATCCCTCAGTACCCTTCCATTACTTTGCTTACCACCGAAGTAAGACTAACTGGCCTGTAATTCCCAGGGTTATCCCTATTCCCTTTTTTGAACAGGGGCACGACATTCGCCATTCTTCAATCCCCTGGTACCACCCCTGTTGACAGTGAGGACGAAAAGATCATTGCCAACGGCTCTGCAATTTCATCTCTTGCTTCCCATAGAATCCTTGGATATATCCTGTCAGGCCCGGGTGACTTGTCTATCCTCAAGTTTTTCAAAATGCCCAACACATCTTCCCTCCTAACAAGTATCTCCTTGAGCTTACCAGTCTGTTTCACACTGTCCTCTCCAACAATATGGCCCCTCTCATTCGTAAATACTGAAGAAAAGTCCTCGTTCAAGACCTCTCCTATCTCTTCAGACTCAATACACAATCTCCCGCTACCGTCCTTGATCGGACCTACCCTCGCTCTAGTCATTCTCATATTTCTCACATATGTGTAAAAGGCCTTGGGGTTTTCCTTGATCCTACCCACCAAATATTTTTCATGCCCTCTCTTAGCCCTCCTAATCCCTTTCTTCAGTTCCCTCCTGGCTTTCTTGTATCCCTCCAGCGCCCCGTCTGAACCTTGTTTCCTCAGCCTTACATAAGTCTCCTTCTTCCTCTTAACAAGACATTCAACCTCTCTTGTCAACCATGGTTCCCTCACTCAACCATCTCTTCCCTGCCTGAGAGGGACATTCATATCAAGGACACGTAGTATCTGTTCCTTGAATAATTTCCACATTTCAATTGTGTCCTTCCCTGACAGCCTATGTTCCCAACTTATGCACTTCAGTTCTTGCCTGACAGCATCGTATTTACCCTTCCCCCAATTGTAAACCTTGCCCTGTTGCATGCACCTATCCCTCTCCAATACGAAAGTTAAAGTCACAGAATTGTGGTCACTGATGTGTTGGGTACTCTGCTACACAGAGAAACCAACACGGTTGTGAATGGTACAACTCAGTTTTATTACTAACATTTATTTACAGTGGTAAACTTGTTACTGAGGTTCGATCATAACCATAGAATCTGTGGACCTATTCCTAATACTATCTTGTAGTGGCACTCAGCACATGGTGGGTGTCTGAGTGGCTTGCTATGAGCTCTGTGCCCTGAGCTGTCTCCTGCTGGAATGCCCAGGAAGTGTCGTGTTCGCTGTTTTGTACTGTGTATGCTCTTGTTTGTGATTGGCTGTGGTGTTGTGTGTGTGTTGATTGGTCCGTTGATCTGTCCATCAGTATGTATGTATGTTTGTGCTATGATGTTTACCTGAATATCATGACAGTCACTATCTCCAAAATGCTCCCCCACTAACAAATCTATCACTTGTCCTGGTTCATTACCAAGTACCAAATCCAATATGACTTCCCCTCTGGTCGGACAATCTACATACTGTGTTAGAAAAGCTTCCTGGACACACTGCACAAACACCACCCCATCCAAACTATTTTATCTAAAGAGTTTCCACTCAATATTTGGGAAGTTGAAGTCACCCATGACTACTACCCTGTGAGTTCTGCACCTTTCCAAAATCTGTTTCCCAATCTGTTCCTCCACATCTCTGCTGCTATTGGGGGGCCTATAGAAAACTCCCAACAAGGTGACTGCTCCTTTCCTATTTCTGACTTCAACTCGTACTGTGGGAGGGAATCAGAGCATCCAGAGGAAACCCACGCAGACTAGGGGAGAACATACAAACTTCACACAGTCGCCTGAGGTCAGAATTGATCCCAGGCTCCTGGCGTTATGAGGCAGCATTGCTCATCACTGTGCCACCATGCCGCCCCTTATAGTAATTTGCAGAAGAATTAGATTGGAGTGTAATTTTATCATAATAATATATCTCAGGCTTATTTATTATACAGGCCACAAGATGCCAATCCTTATAAGAGATTGAGTAAATACCTTGTGGTTTATTTATTCAACTGAAGGACGTGACAGCAATTATGCATTGGTATAAATCTTGAAAGCCACAGACCTGTGCTTCTTTTGGGTAATCAAATAAACTAAAGCAACAAATTGAGGGATAAATGAAAAGGCAGCCCCTTGAAAGGATATGGCATCAAAGTAGACAGAATCTCAAAGGAAATTTAAAACATTGAAATAAAATGAAGGGAGGGTGGCATGTGGTGCAGTAGTTAGCACTGGGACTGCGGCGCTGAGGACCCGGGTTCAAATCCCGGCCCTGGGTCACTGTCCGTGTGGAGTTTGCACATTCTCCCCATGCCTGTGTGGGTTTCACCCCCACAACCCAAAGATGTGCAGATTAGGTGGATTGGCCACGCTAAATTGCCCCTTAATTGGAAAAAAAAATAATAATTGGGTACTCTAAATTTATTTTGAAAAATAAAATAAAATGAAGGGGTTGATAAAACACCCCAGTACCCGCTGTTCCCACCGGGCATGGAAGGCCTTATCACTACTGTGGTGCAATAACATTTCCAACAGTTTTACCAAATGCAAACAGTTGGGTTTTAGTGCGATCTCTTAACCAAAATTGGGGTTCTGATCCAGACTCAATATGAAAACATAAAGGTAATCTTCTGGTATACCCAGACCTTGTCATGGTAACTGTGTCTGGAGATTTCTTTAATTACTCCCAGTGTTCCATGGGATTGTCATTATTGCATGTTGTTCCTGGTTGTATTTAGGACCTTGTCAGAAATGCATTAGGACTATATGATGGTTGAGGAGCTGGAATGGATCGGATTTATCCATGGTACACCTCACCATTGCGCGTGTATGTGTAATGACTCCTTGGTTCTTTTTTTTAATGTACAACATACATTTAATAACATACAAAATATATACAAGGATTCAATGTACAGATATAACAGGTGCAGTTATCTAAAATAGATAGAATGAAATGGTGCCATCAGTCTGCCAGTACTTCATGGCAAGGCTTGTGTTATGAAGATGGTGGTTCCATTTTTGTTAGGCTCAGTAAGTCTGGAGTTAGTAATGACCTCAGTGCCACAGATCTAGCATCCATGATTGGATATCATGCTAAAACACTATCTGACCTCACACTTGAAGAGTAGCTATTTATTGCCAAAGTACTGATGGGGCAAGATGTGTCACAGCATGGCAAATAAACCTCACCAAGCCACAAAGCATAAGGTGGGAAGTGGTCCTGCACCAGGATCAATGCTGGGATCATATTTGTCCTCAGTCTGCAGAACTGACATGAGCTTGAACCAAAAATACCATTTCAAAATTAGCAGAGGACACCAAGTTGTGTATATGGGCGGAGGAATGGTGCTGAATAGAAAAAGACTAACAAAATATGAAAATGGAAGTTGCCATTGTCCCCCGAGGACCATAGGCTGCTTTCACCCTTTTAAGAGAGAGAGCCGACTGGTGGTGGTATAACCCGAGGGTCACCACACCTCAGGCAAGGGGCAAAGTTGGCAAGGCGGGACCTTCATGAATAATCTCAGCCGTGGCAGCACGGTGGCACAGTGGTTAGCACTGCTGCCTCACGGTGCTGAGGTCCCGGGTTCGATCCCAGTCCCAGGTCACTGTCTGTGTGGGAGTTTTGTTTTTTAAATTTAGAGTACCCAATTCATTTTTTCCAATTAAGGGGCAATTTAGCGTGGCCAATCCACCTAGCCTGCACATCTATAGGTTATGGGGGCAAAACCCACGCAAACACGGGGAGAATGTGCAAACTCCACACGGACAGTGACCCAGAGCCAGGATTCGAACCTGGGACCTCGGCGCCGTGAGGTAGCAGGGTTAATCCACTGCGCCACCATGCTGTTGTCTGTGTGGAGTTTGCACATTCTCCCCGTGTCTGTGTGGGTCTCACCCCCACAACCCAAAGATGTTGACTCCATGGTTCTGAACAAAGTCTTGTCACCTCAGCTGGTTGCCATATACTTTCTATGGGACACTGAATGCAAAGTTGTTATTCGAACTGTAAACTTGGGAATTCTGCACCTGCATGCTTATCGTGCACATCATAAAATCATAGAATCCCTACAGTGCAGAAGGAGGCCATTCGGCCTATCGAGTCTGCACCGACCTCTGAAAGAGCATCCTACACAGGCCCATTCCCCACCCTATCCCTACAATCTCACTTAGGGGCAATTTGGCATAGCCAATCTACTTAACCTGCACATCTTTGGACTGAGGGAGGAAACCGGAGCACCCGGAGGAAATCCACGCAGGCACAGGAAGAATGTGCAAACTCCACACAGACAATCAGCCAAAGTCAGAATCTATCCCTGGTCTCTAGCGCTGTGAGGCAGCAGTGCTAACCACTGTGCCACCATGCCTCCCCAACATTGGTCATCTTCTCTTGTTGTTTTAAAAGTGGTTTTCTAAAAGAGTGGAACGAGAAAGAGTAAGTAAATTAGTACACATTTGTCTACCAAACATGAGCTCTGCTGGTCATAGAATAGTTGTGCTTAAAGTTATTACTCTTGGACTTCCAGTGACGATGATGTGCTGAGCAGTCGCACATCAGGTGGCTCTCCCACAGAATACAATCAAATAGGCACTTTTAGACAAGTTGAGCCTGAAAATTCAGACTTATTTCACCCACAAGTAAGGAGAGAATAGGTACAACATGCCAGCGAATGGGAGCTCGAGAGGCCGCACAGAAGGCAGCAGCGGAGATAAAGGCCAAGAGCAGCGGGTGAGTGAGTCGGCGGACCTACGAGACGAGGGTTCCTCGACCACCCTGGAGAGAGGGAGGCAGATGACTCGAACAATGGCGTCCCCTCACTGCACCCCTCCAACCCCACCCACCTGGAGATAGGAGGAAGGCATTCCTGGCAAAGGAATTGATGACCATGAGAGGCGATAAAAGTGGACGTCCAGGTGGGGGTCAAGGTGGCAGTGACAGATTGATGAGCTCCCGCTAAAAAGGGCGGAGAGGAGTTTCAGGTACCTGGGGGTCCAGGTGGCTAGGAGCTGGGGGTCCTTACATAAGTTTAACTTCACGAGGCTGGTGGAGCAGATGGAGGAGGAGTTTAAGAGGTGGGACGTGCTGCCACTCTCCCTGGAGGGTAGAGTGCAGTCAGTTAAAATGACGGTGCTCCTGAGATTTTTGTTCCTGTTCCAGTGCCTCCCCATCCTGATCCCTAAGGCCTTCTTCAGGCGGGTTAATAGGAGCATTATGGGGTTTGTGTGGGCACAGAAGACCCCGAGGGTAAGAAGAGTGTTCCTGGAGCGGTGCAGTGATAGGGGGGGGTTTGGCGCTGCCTAAACTCTGTGGGTATTATTGGGCTGCCAACGTGGCGATGGTGCGTAAGTGGGTGATGGAGGGGGATGGGGCGGCATGGAAGAGGCTGGAGATGGCGTGCTGTGTGGGCACGCGCCTGGAAGCGCTGGTGACGGCGCCGCTGCCGCTTCCTCCAACGAGGTATACCACGAGCCCGGTGGTGGCGGCTACCCTCAAAATGTGGGGGCAATGGAGACGTCACAGGGGGGAGGTGGGGGCCTCGGTGTGGTCGCCGATTCGGGGGAACCACCGGTGTGTCCCTGGGAGGATGGACGGAGGGTTCCTGAGCTGGCACAGGGCAGGTATGTTTGTGGATGGGAAGTTCGCGAGCCTGGGTGAGCTGGAGGAGAAGTTTGGGCTCCCCCCGGGGAACACCTTCAGATATATGCAGGTAAGGGCGTGTGTTCGGCGGCAGGTGGTGGAGTTCCCACTGCTGCCGCCACGCAGGGTCCAGGACAGGGGGCTGTCGTGGGTGTGGGTTGGAGAGGGAAGGATCTCGGCAACATATCAGGTGATGCAGGAGGAGGAGGAGGCCTCGGTGGAGGAGCTAAAGGGTAAGTGGGAGGAGGAGTTGGGTGAGGAGATTGACGAGGGGATGTGGGCGGATGCCCTAGGGAGGGTGAACTCTTCCTCCTCTTGCGCGAGGCTTAGCCTCATACAGTTGAAGGTGCTGCATAGGGCTCACATGACTGGGGCAAGGATAAGCCGGATCTTTGGGTGCGAGGGCAGGTGTGTTAGGTGCTCAGGGAGCCCAGAAAATCACACCCACATGTTCTGGGCCTGCCCAGCGTTGGAAGACTTTTGGAAGGGTGTAGCGAGGATGGTGTCGAGGGTGGTAGGATCCAGGGTCAAACCGGGCTGGGGGCTCGCAATATTTGGGGTTGCAGAGGAGCCGGAAGTGCAGGAGGCGAAAGAGGCCGGTTTTCTGGCCTTTGCGTCCCTGGTATCCCGGCAAAGGATTCTTCTTCAGTGGAAAGATGCGAGGCTCCCTAGTGTGGAATCCTGGATCAACGATATGGTGGGGTTTATTAAAATGGAGAGGGTGAAATTCGCCTTAAGGGGATCGGTGCAAGGGTTCTTCCGGTGGCAGCAACCGTCCCTAGACTTCCTGGCAGAACGTTAGAAGATGGTCAGTAGCGGCAGCAACCCGGGCGGAGCGGGGGGGGGGGGGGGGGGGGGGGGGGCGGTGGCGGTGATCGAGGGCAGGGACCCGACGGACTATGTGGCCCAGATGCTGGGAACACAGATCGCTCCGACCGAAGCCCAAGGCGGGGGAACAGCCAAGGGCAAAAATTGCCAAATTATATGGACTTCAGGATCGGGAGATGATCTTGAGATGGGCAAGGATGATGAAGGCGAGCAGCTGGGAAGGACATAGAATCCGGCTCTACCAGGACATTGGGGCAGACCTAGCAAAGCGCAGGGCCGAGTTCAACCATCGGCCCTGTACAAAAGTGGAGTGAAATTTGGAATCCTGTTCCCAGCCAGGCTCTGGGTAATGTTGCAAAACAAGGAACTTTATTTCAACATCCTGGCAGAGGCAGACAGGTTTGTGTGGACGAACAGCCTGGACAAGGGGCAGGCAAGGCAGCACTGAGGGTGAAGCAGAGGAGGAAAAGAGAGAAGAAGAGCTGCGATGGACTTATAGAATGTTTGCGCGGGACAGTACTGCCTCTCTTTGAGCAGAAATATCAGACCACAAGGAAGGGCGAGGGCAGTGGAATGCAGGACAGGGTGAAGAGAAGACAGAGGGAAGAACTATCTAGCGGGCATAGGAAAGGGGTAAGATCAGGCTTGGGAGGGGGGCCACCACACTAGCGGGGAAAGCTAGCACGAAAAACAAGGGGAGGCCATGGCCGCACCTCCCGACAGGGAAGGAGCATCTGACGGGGGGTCCACAGGGGCAGGGATGGGGAATGTAAGGGGGGAGTTAGGGAGGGAGGACACTGGGGGGGAGGGGTAAATGGAGGAAAGGGGAAGGCAAGAGAAATACAAGGATAAGAAAGGGATGGGCTTCAGGTTGGCTTCAGCAGGTAAGGTGCGGGTTGAGAAAACAAGATGGTGCTGTAAGCAGCGACTTTGGAGGGTCCCTGAGCAAAAGGAAACCCGGGGGCGCAGAGGCCCGGCCTCATGGTCAGAATGGTGGCCGCGGCCATTTTAAACGGCCCCCTAACAAAGGGAAACCCGGAGTGCAGGGGCATGTCCACCCTAAGTATGGTTGATCCCTCAAGAAGGGGGGGGACAAAACCCCCCACCAGGATTATCACCTGGAATGTCAGGGGACAGACCGGCCCGGTGAAAAGATCCAGAGTCTTTGCCCACTTGTGAAGTTTGAAAACCGACATAATCTACCTGCTGGAGACACACCTGAGGGAGAAGAACCGACTGCGGGTAAGGAAGAGCTGGGTGGGACAGACGGTATATCATGGTCAGTGGTGTCCTAGACAGGGCACCGGTAGTCCTGGTAAACGTGTACGCGCCCAGCTGGGACAACACGGATTTCATAAAGAAGACCATGGCGGAAATCCCTGACATCAACACACACCGACTGATCATGGGGGGAGACTTTAACTGTGTACCGGACCCACTGACGGACGATCGAACCCCAGAATGGGGTACAAGACAGGCATGGCTAGGGAACTGAGAACGTTCAGTGGACCCATGGCGGATCCTACACCCCGGTGAGAAGGAATTCTCATTCTTCTCACAAACATACAAGGAATATACCCACATCGACTTCTTTGCAGTGGGAAATCAATGCTTCCAGAAATAGTAAGGGTGAAATACTCCGAGATAGTCATCTCTGACCGTGCTCTACATTACATAGATGTGAGGTTAGAGACGGGCCGTGCCCAACGCCCCGCATGGAGGTTGGACACGGACCTCCTGGCCGACAAGGCCTTCTGCCAGAAAACACCACAGGCCATAGGCCAGAACGCCACTAACAACCAGAGTGGGCAAGTCTTACCTTCCACATTCTGGGAGGCACTGAAGGCAGTGATTAGGAGAGAGATTATAGTCTATAAAGCTCGTAGAAATAGGGAAGAACGGGTGGCTAGACAACAACTAATCAACTCCATCCTGGAGGTCAACAGAAAGTACTCCGAGGCCCCGACCATAGAGTTGCTGGTGGAGATGAAAATGCTACAAATGGATTTTAACCTGCTATCCACCAGGAAAGCAGACAACAAACTCCGCCAGACACGGGAAACCTTTTATGAACACGGTGAGAAGGCTGGCCGCCTGCTGGCTCACCAGCTGAGAAAGCAGGCAGTCACGAGGGATAGCCCAGGTAAAAGACAGCAGAGGCAGACTGGTAGCTGAGTCAAAAAAGGTCAAGCATTTTATTATAATCTTTATTAGTGTCACAAATAGGCTTACATTAACACGGCAATGAAGTTACTGTGAAAATCCCCTAGTCGCCACACACTGGCGCCTGTTCAGTTACACTGAGGGAGAATTCAGAATGTCCAATTTACCTAAAAAGCACGTCTTTGAGGACTTGAGGGAGGAAACCGGAACACCTGGAGGAAACCCATGTAGACACGGGGAGAACATGCAGACTTCACACAGGCAATGAACTAAGCTGGGAATCGAACCTGGGCCCCTGGTGCTATGAAGCAACACTGCTAACCACTGTGCCTTCTCCCGGGGACTGTGCACGTCCGAGCCCACCGAGGGGACGCGGGGATGAAGCAGTTCCTCGATAGACTGGACATGCCAGTCGTGGGGGACGATAGGTGAGGGGAGCTGGAAGCACCAATAGGACTGGGTGAGGTCATGTAGAGTATCAACTCCAGGCAGGCGGGGAAGGCACCGGGACCCGATGGGTTCCTGAAGGACTTCTGGAAATAATTTGCACCAGCTCTTGCCCCGCACCAATGGGAGATGTTTGCAAACGCGCGAGCAAGGGGCCTCCTACGCTTACACAGGCCACCATATCACTGATACCAAAAAAAGACAAAGACCCGACGGATGATCCCCTACAGTGCAGACTTTGTTTGCACTGAGTGCTGAATTTGGTGCTTTTTGAGTGCGATAGTGAGAGTTTGGTGACCGAGGGAGTTAGGTGAGGAGGGAGTAAGGTGCTCCTTTCATTTTGTTTCCGACATTTCCGCAATGAGTGCGAAGAGAGCCAGGAGTTTACAGGAAGTGTAGCTGACTGGGAGCAGAGTCGGAGGGCGGAGATCTAGTTAGTCCACACAGCAGCTATATTCTGTAAGGTAAGAGGGGATGGAGGCTAGGCCAGTTACATGCTCCTCCTGTAGGATGTGGGTGGTGAGGGATACCACCGGTGTCCCCACTGACTATACCTGCGGGAAGTGCTCCCAACTTCAGCTCCTCAAAGGCCGTGTTAGGGAACTGGAGCTAAGCTGGATGAACTTCGGATCATCCGGGAGGCAGAGGGGGTGATTGAGAAGAGTTACAGGGAGGTAACCACACCCAAGGTACAGGACAAGAATAGCTGGGTTACAGTCAGGGGGAAAAAAACAAACAGGCAGACAGTGCAGGGATCCCTCGTGGCCGTTCCCCTTCAAAACAAGTATACCGTTTTGGATGCTGTTGGGGGGGATGACCTACCGGGGGAAGGCCCTAGCGGTCAGGTCTCTGGCACG
Organism: Scyliorhinus torazame; assembly: GCF_047496885.1. NCBI lineage: Eukaryota > Metazoa > Chordata > Chondrichthyes > Carcharhiniformes > Scyliorhinidae > Scyliorhinus > Scyliorhinus torazame. The sequence goes on from NC_092719.1 coordinate 75,631,676, forward strand.
GAGTCTGGCTCTGGGGCTCAGAAGGGAAGGGGGGAGAATAGAAAAGCAATAGTTGTAGGAGATTCAATGGTTAGGGGAATAGATAGGAGATTCTGTGGTCGTGAGCAAGACTCCCGGAAGGTATGTTGCCTCCCGGGTGCCAGGGCCAGGGATGTCTCGGATCATGTCTTCAGGATCCTTAAGGGGGAGGGGGAGCAGCCAGAAGTCGTGGTGCACATTGGTACCAACGACATAGGTAGGAAAAGGGGTGTGGAGGTAATAAACAAGTTTAGGGAGTTAGGCTGGAAGTTGAAAGCCAGGACAGACAGAGTTGTCATCTCTGGTTTGTTGCCGGTGCCACGTGATAGCGAGGCTAGGAATAGGGAGAGAGTGCAGTTGAACACGTGGCTGCAGGAATGGTGTAGGAGGGAGGGCTTCAGGTATTTGGATAATTGGAGCGCATTCTGGGGAAGGTGGGACCTGTACAAGCAGGACGGGTTGCATCTGAACCAGAGGGGCACCAATATCCTGGGAGGGAGGTTTGCTAGTACTCTTCGGGAGGGTTTAAACTAATTTGGCAGGGGAATGGGAACCGGATTTGTAGTCCAGCAACTAAGGTAGCCGATATTCAGGACGCCAAAGCATGTAATGAGGCAGTGGGGAAGGGAACACTGACAAAGGAGAGTATTTGCAGGCACGGAGATGGGTTGAAGTGTGTATACTTCAACGCAAGAAGCATCAGGAATAAGGTGGGTGAACTTAAGGCATGGATCGGTACTTGGGACTACGATGTGGTGGCCATCACGGAAACTTGGATAGAAGAGGGGCAGAAATGGTTGTTGGAGGTCCCTGGTTATAGATGTTTCAATAAGATTAGGGAGGGTGGTAAAAGAGGTGGGGGGGTGGCATTATTAATTAGAGATAGTATAACAGCTGCAGAAAGGCAGTTCGAGGAGTATCACCCTATTGAGGTAGTATGGGTTGAAGTCAGAAATAGGAAAGGAGCAGTCACCTTGTTAGGAGTTTTCTATAGGCCCCCCAATAGTAGCAGAGATGTGGAGGAACAGATTGAGAAACAGATTTTGGAAAGGTGCAGAAGTCATAGGGTAGTAGTCATGGGCGACTTTAACTTCCCAAATATTGAGTGGAAACTCTTTAGATCAAATAGTTTGGATGGGGTGGTGTTTGTGCAGTGTGTCCAGGAAGCTTTTCTAACACAGTATGTAGATTGTCCAACCAGAGGAGGGGCAATATTGGATTTAGTACTGGGTAATGAACCAGGGCAAGTGATAGATTTGTTAGTGGGGGAGCATTTTGGAGATAGTGACCACAATTCTGTGACTTTCACTTTAGTAATGGAGAGGGATAGGTACGTGCAACAGGGCAAGGTTTACAATTGGGGGAAGGGTAAATACGATGTTGTCAGACAAGAATTGAAGTGCATAAGTTGGGAACATAGGCTGGCAGGGAAGGACACAAGTGAAATGTGGAACTTGTTCAAGGAACAGGTGCTACGTGTCCTTGATATGTATGTCCCTGTCAGGCAGGGAAGAGATGGTCGAGTGAGGGAACCATGGTTGACAAGAGAGGTTGAATGTCTTGTTAAGAGGAAAAAGGTGACTTATGTAAGGCTGAGGAAACAAGGTTCAGACAGGGCATTGGAGGGATACAAGATAGCCAGGAGGGAACTGAAGAAAGGGATTAGGAGAGCTAAGAGAGGGCATGAACAATCTTTGGCGGGTAGGATCAAGGAAAACCCCAAGGCCTTTTACACATATGTGAGAAATATGAGAATGATTAGAGCGAGGGTAGGTCCGATCAAGGACAGTAGCGGGAGATTGTGTATTGAGTCTGAAGAGATAGGAGAGGTCTTGAATGAGTACTTTTCTTCTGTATTTACAAACGAGAGGGGCAATATTGTTGGAGAGGACAGTGTGAAACAGATTGGTAAGCTTGAGGAAATACTTGTTCGGAAGGAAGATGTGTTGGGCATTTTGAAAAACTTGAGGATAGACAAGTCCCCCGGGCCTGACGGGATATATCCAAGGATTCTATGGGAAGCAAGAGATGAAATTGCAGAGCCGTTGGCAATGATCTTTTCGTCCTCACTGTCAACAGGGGTGGTACCAGGGGATTGGAGAGTGGCGAATGTCGTGCCCCTGTTCAAAAAAGGAACTAGGGATAACCCTGGGAATTACAGGCCAGTTAGTCTTACTTCGGTGGTAGGCAAAGTAATGGAAAGGGTACCGAAGGATAGGATTTCTGAGCATCTGGAAAGACACTGCTTGATTAGGGATAGTCAGCACGGATTTGTGAGGGGTAGGTCTTGCCTTACAAATCTTATTGAATTCTTTGAGGAGGTGACCAAGCATGTGGATGAAGGTAAAGCAGTGGATGTAGTGTACATGGATTTTAGTAAGGCATTTGATAAAGTTCCCCATGGTAGGCTTCTGCACAAAGTAAGGAGGCATGGGATAGTGGGAAATTTGGCCAGTTGGATAACGAACTGGCTAACCGATAGAAGTCAGAGAGTGGTGGTGGATGGCAAATATTCAGCCTGGATCCCAGTTACCAGTGGTGTACCGCAGGGATCAGTTCTGGGTCCTCTGCTGTTTGTGATTTTCATTAATGACTTGGATGAGGGAGTTGAAGGGTGGGTCAGTAAATTTGCAGACGATACGAAGATTGGTGGAGTTGTGGATAGTAAGGAGGGCTGTTGTCGGCTGCAAAGAGACATAGATAGGATGCAGAGCTGGGCTGAGAAGTGGCAGATGAAGTTTAACCCTGAAAAGTGTGAGGTTGTCCATTTTGGAAGGACAAATATGAATGTGGAATACAGGGTTAACGGTCGAGTTCTTGGCAATGTGGAGGAGCAGAGAGATCTTGAGGTCTATGTTCATACATCTTTGAAAGTTGCCACTCAAGTGGATAGAGCTGTGAAGAAGGCCTATGGTGTGCTCGCGTTCATTAACAGAGGGATTGAATTTAAGAGCCGTGAGGTGATGATGCAGCTGTACAAAACTTTGGTAAGGCCACATTTGGAGTACTGTGTACAGTTCTGGTCACCTCATTTTAGGAAGGATGTGGAAGCTCTGGAAAAGGTGCAAAGAAGATTTACCAGGATGTTGCCTGGAATGGAGAGTAGGTCTTACGAGGAAAGGTTGAGGGTGCTAGGCCTTTTTTCATTCGAGCGGAGAAGGATGAGGGGCGACTTGATCGAGGTTTATAAGATGATCAGGGGAATAGATAGAGTAGACAGTCAGAGACTTTTTCCCCGGGTGGAACACACCATTACAAGGGGACATAAATTTAAGGTGAAAGGTGGAAGATATAGGAGGGATATCAGAGGTAGGTTCTTTACCCAGAGAGTAGTGGGGGCATGGAATGCACTGCCTGTGGAAGTAGTTGAGTCGGAAACATTAGGGACCTTCAAGCAGCTATTGGATAGGTACATGGATTACGGGAAAATGATATACTGTAGATTTATTTGTTCTTAAGGGCAGCACGGTAGCATTGTGGATAGCACAATTGCTTCACAGCTCCATGGTCCCAGATTCGATTCTGGCTTGGGTCATTGTCTGTGCGGAGTCTGCACGTCCTCCCCGTGTCTGCGTGGGTTTCCTCCGGGTGCTCCGGTTTCCTCCCACAGTCCAAAGATGTGCGGGTTAGGTGAATTGGCCAATGATAAATTGCCCTTAATGTCCAAATTGCCCTTGGTGTTTGGTGGAGGTGTTGAGTTTGGGTAGGGTGCTCTTTCCAAGAGCTGGTGCAGACTCAAAGGGCCGAATGGCCTCCTTCTGCACTGTAAATTCAATGATAATCTATGATTAATCTAGGACAAAGGTTCGGCACAACATCGTGGGCCGAAGGGCCTGTTCTGTGCTGTATTTTCTATGTTCTATGTTCTATGTTGAATGCGGATCATATAGACCCTTTTTGCTGCTTAACGTAGATGCAAATATACTCGCAAAAGTCCTGGCCAAGAGACTGGAGAACTGCGTACCAGAAGTGGTTGCAGAGGACCAGACGGGCTTTGCCATGGGTAGACAGCTAACTGCGAACATCAGACGGCTGCTGACTATGATACTGACCCCATCTGGGGAGAGAACACCAGAGGTGATCGTCTCCCTGGATGCAGAATAGGAGTAACTCATTGAGGTACTGGAGTGGGTTGGGTGAAGGATGGTGTTCACCCTGTGGTTGAAACACCTGTACAACGTCCCCAAGGCGAGTGATCGGACCAACACCACTAGCTCTGAACACTTCCAGCTGCACAGAGGCTCACGACAGGGATGCCCGCTGTCCCTGCTCCTGTTCATCCTGGCAATTGAACCCCTGTCGATCGCCCTGTGAAACACGAGAGGTTGGAAGTGTATTCAAAGAGGCGGCAGGGAGCACAGAGTCTCACTTTATGCGGTGACCTGCTCCTCAACATCTCGGACCCGCAGAATGGCTTGAAGGAAATCATGAAGCTCCTCGAGGAGTTTGGGGCCTTCTCGGGCTACACATTCAACCAGGGTAAAAGTGAGGTATTCGAGGTGAACCTGAACAGGGGAGGAACAGAGCTGGAGGATCTACCATTCAAACTAGCCCAAAACAAATTCCACTACCTGGGGATTCAGATCGCTCATGACTGGACACGGATTCACAAGTGGAAAATGACCAGTCTGGTGGAGGATGTTAAAAGGGACCTACTGAGATGGGATGCATTCCCACTTTCCCTGGCAGGAAGGATGCCGACGATGAATATGAGCGTACTGCCAAGGTTCCTCTTCCTGTTTAGATCCATACCTATCTTCAACCCCAAGATCTTTTTCCTAAGAACAAATAAAAAGATGGTGCTGTTTGTATAGGGGGGGAGAAGAATCCAAGAATCCCCAAGACAACACTGAGGAGGATAATAAACATGGGCGGCCTGGCCCTTCCGAACTTGCAATACTACCACTGGGCAGCCACAGCTGACAGGATGAGGGAATGGGTAAAGGAACTGAGCAAGAAATGGGTAAGGATGGAGAAGTCCTCCTGCATGGGAACAGCCCTTCAAGCACTAGCCACAGCAGCGCTCCCATCCCCGCCAGCAAAGTGCACATCCAGCCCAGTGGTGGTAGCAACGCTAAAAACCTGGAACCAGCTGAGACACTTCAGCTTAACCAAGGAATCCACCATGGCCCCGATCGGCGGTAACCACAAATTTCCACCAGTCATGCTAGATGCCACCTTTAAGAGGTGGAGACAGGACAGGGGGACGCTCGCGATTAGGGACTTCTACATGCGGGGACAGACTTGCAACCTTGGAGGTTACTGAACGGTTAGAAGCTCCAACACTTACAAACCAAAACCTTTCTCTGCAAGAGCCTCGAGAGACGCAATGCTGGAGAAAGTACTGGGCGCAGACAGTATGGAGAAAGGGAACTGTGGGGACATATACGGACAACTTTTAGAAGGGGCGAGAACACCACTAGATGGAGCAAGACAGAAATTGGAAGACACACTAGGGATGGTAGTAGCGTGGGAGCGAAGCATTAAGTAGGGTCAACTCCACCTCCTCCTGCGCAAGGTAGTGTGCTTGATATTCACTTCTTACATAAATCCTGAAATGGCTTGCCAATAAATTGTAGACTGTTGTTGGTAATGATCTCTCCAGGCATCCAAATAAACTGAAGATGGCACTTCAACTGTGCATGGCAGCTGTGCCCAATGTATTGTGCAATTGTGAAATAAATGGGCACATGGTAAAGTAGTCAATGATGATGATGAAGCCAGTGCTATGAACATGAAAGAGGTCAGATGCAACTTTGGACCAACAACGTGTAGGAAAGTCATATGGAATAAATTGTGCTTTCTATTGACTTGGTGTATTCTCTTAACACGCCCCACACTTCTTGATGACAACTTCAATGTAATTGTTCATACCCGGCCAATGGACAGTCTCTCTCCCGAGTCTCATCGTCTGATCGATGTCCATGTGTGAGTGATGAAGTTGAAGAATATCAGGTCGAAAAGATTCCAATATGATGACCTGCCTGTTTTTATAAATGAATCCCTGGGAGATGCCTAGCTCATGCCTCTCAGGCCAAAATCATCTCCAGTGGCTTGTGGTCAGTCACGAACAGAAAATTTGCCAGAAAGATAGATATGAAAATGCATGTTTCCAAACACTACTGTTAACATTTCCCATGAAACGTTTGAGTAGTGGATTGTGTTATGGACAGAGATTTAGTATCAAATGCAATCGATTTGTCTTTTTGTAGTATGTCTGCTCTCGGATGTGTCTGTGAGGCATCTATCTCCAGAGTTGTTGTCTCCCTAAGGTCATAAAATTGCAATTTGATGCTTCTGATAATTACTGTTTTAGTGCTTCAATGAAGTATTGGTGATCTCTGTGCCACAGGAAAGGCAAATCCTTTCTCAACAAATTTTTCTTTTTATTAAGGGGCAACTTAGCACGGCCAATTCACCTACACGGCTCATCTTTGGAGGGTGAGACCCACGCAGACACAGGGAGAATGTGCAAACTCCACATGGACAGTGACTCGGGGCTGGGGTTGAATCTGGATCCTCGGCACTGTGTGGCAGCAGTGCTAATCACTGCTTCACTGTGCCGCCCAGCGCTGATGCCTTTTTAAGTGAAATTGGGAATGGACGGAAATCTTTGGGTTGTGGGGGTGAAACCCACGCAGACACGGGGAGAATGTGCAAATTCCACACGGACAATGACCCAGGGCCGGGATTCGAACCCAGGTCCTAAGAGCCGTAGTCCCAGGAAAGAAGATCATTGATGTAGCAGCTGAAGATGGATGGGCCTAGGACACCATACTTTTGTAGAGAGCGAGACAGAGAGTGAGTGTGCAAGAGAGAGACAGCGGGCATGAATCTCCGTCCCGGGACACCAGGAATGCGTTCCCTGATGTGGCAGAGAATTGGGTGTTACAAGGGTCACTGGAGCATCTCCCTATTACAGGGGTCCCTGTGGGGGGGGGTTTCCAATTACAGGGGTCACTTGGGAGATCCCCCAATACAGGGGTCCCTGTGGGGGTATTCCCCTATTACAGGGGTCCCGGGGGGGGGGGGGGGGGGGGACAGGTCAGGTCACCCCCGTACTTGGGGGGGGGGGGGGGTAGTGGGGGCGCCCAGGTAATCCAGGAAACCCATGCACACACGGGGAGGATGTGCAGACTCCGCACAGACAGTGACCCAAGCCGGAATTGAACTTGGGATCCTGGAGCTGTGAAGCAATTGTGCTATCCACAATGCTACCGTGTTGCCCATATCGGGGGCGGAGCATCAGGGGAGGGCCCACAGGTGATGTGCTGAGGCCGTCCCAACTGAGTGCGGTGCGATGATGCCGTTTCGGATGGGGCAGAGCATACGGAACCTGCGTCAAACAGGCGCCATCCCCAATTTCGGCGTCAAAAGGGATTCTCCGCTCGATCACCGATTACGAAATCGGCGTCGTGGAGTGGAGAATCCCGCCCAAAATCTCCCAGAGATTCGCACCAGTATGCGTGCATGTGTGAGAGAACATGTGTGAAAGAGTATATGCAACTGAGAGAGAGAGTGTGTGTGTGTGAGAGAGAGAGACAGAGTGAGTGTGCAAGAGAGACAATTGGCTGGATTCTCCATTTGGGAGACTGAGTCCCCACACCGGCGTGTAAACGGTGGTGTTTTACGCCAGGAAAACTGGTGCAAAACGGCCAGTGATTTCCTGCTCGGGGGGGGGGGGGGGCGCGGGGGCTAGCAGCCAGGCAGCGTGGAGTGCCCAACTTTAGCTGCAGATACGGCCCGGAGCATTGCCAGGTCCGTAGCCGCGTATGCGCACGGCGGCGGCCTGCAGCGGCCGCGCTGTGCTTCATGGCGGAAGCTGCCCGCAGACCCAGACCACAAAAATAGACCCCACCTTCGGCTGCTCGCGTGCCTTGGACCACCCCCCCACAGTGCCCCCAGCCCCGACTAAAGCCCCCATGCCTGCGGATCGGCCCTCCCCCGACTGTGGCGGTGCTGGACTGAGTCCGCAAACGCCATGCTGAGTTCCCAATGGGTGAGAACAAGAGATTCCCATGCCATCGGCAACTCGACCGGTCGGGGACGGAGCCTAGCTGGGTGGCCTCAGGCAATGGCCCCGCCCCCCATTTTGGCGCCATCTGGGATTCTCCGCCCCGCATCAAACACGATTTCGGCGTCGGGGATCGGAGAATCCAGCCCCTCGTGTGCGCATGTTTGAGACAGTGTGCGTGAGAGAGAGAGAGTGTGCGTGTGAGCAAGACAGCATGTGTGCGAGAGTCATAAGAGTCACAGATGTCAACAGCACAGAAAAGCCCTTCGGCTCAGCGTGTCTGCGTTTGTCATAAACAACCACTTAAGTATTCTAATCCCATTTTCCAGCACTTAACCCATGGCCTTTGTGGTAATCACAACTGTTGCATTATATTGTATATACTGCATTGCATCTGAGGGTATTATGGTAAGGTCCCTGTAATACAGGTACGGGGGTAGATCCCTGCCAGCTGGCTCCGCCCAGTAGGCGGAGTATAAATGTGTGTGCTCTCCGAACTGCAGCCATTTCGGCAGCAGCTGTAGGAGGCCACATATCTCTGTATAATAACGCCTTGATTACTCTCTACTCTCGTCTCATCGTAATTGATAGTGCATCAATTTATTACACAGAGATTTTACAAAGATGGGTCTCCGCATCAAGCCGGATCGCCTGCAGCTGCATCCTCAAGCAGACAATGCCAAAAGGGACTTCGTACATTGGCTCGCTTGCTTTGAAGCATACATCGGGTCTGCGACAGACCTAATCCCAGAAGCACAGAAGCTCCAGATTCTGTACACGCGGCTGAGCTCCGATGTCTTTTCCCTCATCCAGGACGCGCCTACCTACGCAGAGGCCATGACGTTACTGAAGGAGAACTACGCTCAGCAGACCAACAAGATCTACGCCAGGCACCTCCTGTCCAAGCAGCACCAACTTCTCGGTGAGCCTGTGGAAGTTTTCTGGCGTACCCTGCTCGCCCTGGTGAGAGACTGTGATTGCCAGGCCATTTCGTCAGCTGAACATTCTAACCTGCTAATGAGAGACGGGTTCATTACGGGCATAGGGTCGGCCTACATCCGCCAGCGCCTCTTAGAAGGAGCTACGCTTGACCTCGCGGCGACCAAGAAACTAGTGCTCTCGCTCACAGTCGCCTCACTCAACCTACAGGCCCGACCGCACGGCCCACCCCTCCTGGGCATCGTGGACCCCGCCAGCAGCCACCCCATTGTGGACCCCAGCAGCAACCGCCCCCAGCCAACCCCACGCCTGCACCGCGCGGCAGCCAACCAACCCCGGTGGACGCAAGTGCTACTTCTGCGGACAGACAAAACACCCCCGGCAGCGCTGCCCGGCGCGGAGCGTGCTCTGCAAGGCCTGCGGCAAGAAAGAACATTTCGCTGCAGTGTCCCAGGCCCACTCAATTGCCGCTATTTCCCTGCACCCTCCGCGTGCGGCCAGTGGGCGCCGCCATCTTCCTCGCCTCAGACCACGTGCGGCCCGTGGGTGCCGCCATCTTGCTCCCCTCACAACACGTGCGGCCCATGGGCGGTGCCATCTTGCTTGCCTCACAACCAATGGGTGGCGCCATCTTGCCTGCCCCAGGACACGTGCGGCCCGAGGATGCCGCCATCTTGCCTGCCTCAGGCCACGTGCGGCCCATGGGTGCCGCCATCTTCCCCGCCTCAGGACCCCTGCCCGTCGGGCACCTCATCGGGCCGCTCATCGCCTGCAACCGCCGACGACCAGCCGCGTCTCGCCTCCGTCACGATCGACCAGTCCCGACCGCACAACGTCGCGACCGCGTCGACAAATGTGAAGGTCGACGGGCATGAGATATCCTGCCTTCTGGACTCCGGGAGCACTGAGAGCTTCATCTGCCCCGATACTGTAAGGCACGGCTCCCTTGCGGTACACCCCATTAACCAAAGAATCTCCCTGGCCTCCGGATCCCACTCCGTGGTGATCCGGGGGTACTGCATCGCCAACCTCACCATCCAGGGCGTAGAGTTCAGCGGCTTCCGGCTTTACATCCTCCCCAACCTCTGCGCTGCCTTGCTACTCGGCCTGGACTTCCAGTGCAACCTCCAGAGCCTAACCCTGAAATTTGGCGGACCCCTACCACCCCTTACTGTATGCGGCCTCACGACCCTTAAGGTCGACCCACCTTCTCTGTTTGCAAACCTCACCCCGGATTGCAAACCTGTCGCCACCAGGAGCAGATGGTACAGCGCCCAGGACAGGACCTTCATCAGGTCTGAGGTCCTGCGGCTGCTGCGGGAAGGTATCATCAAGGCCAGCAACTGCCCCTGGAGAGCCCAAGTGGTAGTGGTGAAAACGGGGGAGAAAAACAGGATGGTCGTGGACTACAGTCAGACCATCAATCGGTCCACGCAGCTCGATGCGTACCCCCTCCCATGCATATCTGATATGGTCAATCAGATTGCACAGTACCGGGTCTTCTCGACAGTGGACCTGAAATCTGCTTACCACCAGCTCCCCATTTGCAAGGTGGACCGCCCGTACACCGCGTTTGAAGCGGACGGCTGCCTTTACCATTTCCTTAGGTTCCCTTCGGCGTCACGAACGGGGTCTTGGTCTTCCAACGGGCGATGGACCAAATGGTTGACCGGTACGGACTGCGGGCCACTTTCCCGTACCTGGATAATGTCACCATCTACGGCCACGACCACGACACTAACCTTTCCAAATTTCTCCACACCCCCAAACTCCTCAACCTAACCTACAACAAGGAGAAGTGTGTGTTCAGCACGAACCGAGTAGCCATCCTCGGGTATGTGGTTCAGAACGGAGTTCTAGGGCCTGACCCCAATCGCATGTGCCCCCTCATGGATCTCCCCCTTCCCCACTGCCCCAAGGCTCTCAAACGATGCCTGGGGTTCTTTTCGTACTACGCCCAGTGGGTCCCTAACTTTGCAGACAAGGCCTGCCCACTCATCCACTCCACCGGTTTCCCACTGCGGCCGAGGCTCCACCAGGCCTTCAACCGTATCAAGGCCGACATCGCCAAGGCAGCAATGCACGCAGTCGACGAGACGCCCCCCTTCCAAGTCGAGAGCGATGCATCAAACGTCGCTCTGGCCGCCACCCTCAACCAGGCAGGCAGGCTCGTGGCATTCTTTTCCCGCAGCCTCCATGCCTCCGAAATTCGGCACTCCTCCGTCGAAAAGGAGGCCCAAGCTATCGTTGAAGCTGTGCGGCACTGGAGGCATTACCTGGACGGCAGGAGATTCACTCTCCTCACAGACCAACGGTCGGTTGCCTTCATGTTGAACAACACACAGCGGGGTAAGATCAAAAATGATAAGATCTTGCAGTGGAGGATCGAGCTCTCCACCTTTAATTACGAGATTTTGTATCGCCCCGGTAAGCTCAACGAGCCCCTCGATGCCCTGTCCCGAGGTACATTTGCCAGCACACAAGTGGACCGACTCCGGACTCTACACGACAATCGCTGTCACCCAGGGGTCACCCGCTTTTGTCACTTCATTAAGGCCCGCAATCTGCCCTACTCCATCGAGGAAGTCAGGGCTATCACCAGAGACTGCCAGGTCTGCGCGGAGTGTAAACCGCACTTCTACCGGCCAGACCGTGCGTGCCTGGTGAAGGCCTCCCGCCCCTTTGAACGCCTCAGCGTGGACTTCAAAGGGCCCCTCCCCTCCACCGACCGCAGCACGTATTTTCTCAATGTGGTCGACGAATATTCCAGATTCCCCTTCGCCATCCCATGCCCCGATATGACATCTGCCACCGTCATCAAAGCCCTCAACACCATCTTCGCTCTGTTCGGTTTCCCGCCTACGTCCACAGCAACCGGGGATCCTCATTTATGAACGATGACCTGCGCCAGTACCTGCTCAACAGGGGCAATGCCTCGAGCAAGACGACCAGCTACGACCCCCGGGGAAACGGGCAGGTGGATCGGGACAATGGGACGGTCGTCCAGCTGGCCCTACGGTCCAGAGATCCCCCGGCCTCCCGCTGGCAGGAGGTCCTCCCCGACGCGCTTCACCCCATTTGGTTGCTCTTGTGCATGGCGACTAACGAAACCCCCCATGAACGTCTATTTGCCTTCCCCAGGAAGTCCTCCCCGGGGTTTCGCTCCCATCGTGGCTGGCAGCTCCAGGACCCGCTCTCCTCCATAAGCACGTGCGACTCCATAAGGCGGACCCGTTGGTTGAGAGGGTACAGCTACTCCACGCAAACCCGCAGTACGCCTATGTAGCGTACCCCGACGGCCGCCAAGACACAGTCTCCCTCAGGGACCTGGCACCAGCTGGGTCCCCACGCACCCCCCCCCTCCCCCCCCCTCTGCCCCAGCACCGCTCTCCCTTCCCCAGCGCACCCCACCACAGCCCCCGCTCCAGGACAATCCGTCCCACCCTTGGTCCCACCCAGGGATGAAGAGGATGTCAACACGCTCCCGGAGTCACCGACGCCTGACTCGCCACCAGCACTGCGGCGCTCTCAACGATGGATCAAGGCGCCCGACCATCTAAATTTGTAACCTTCTCTGAAATTTTAATGACAACCTGTATGCAAATAGTTCCCCCCCCCCCACCCCCGCTGGACGCATTTTTACCAGGGGGTGAATGTGGTAGTCACCACTGTTGTATTATATTGTATATACTGCACTGCATATGAGGGTATTACAATAAGGCCCCTGTACTACATAAGGTCCCTGCCTGCTAGCTCCGCCCAGAAGGCGGAGTATAAATGTGTGTGCTCTCCGAACGGCAGCCATTTCGGCAGCAGCTGTAGGAGGCCACACATCTCTGTGTAATAAAGCCTCGATTACTCTCTACTCTCGTCTCGTCGTAATTGATAGTGCATCAGCCTTGCATTCGGTCGCATGTCTAAATACTTCTTAAATGTTACAAGTGTCTCTGCCTCCACCACCCTTTCCAGCAGTGAGTTCCTAACTCCCACCACCCTCTGGATGAAAAGATTTTCCTCATATCCCCTCCAAAAATCCTGCCCCTTACATTAAATCTATGCCCCCTGGTCATTAATCCCTCCACCAAGGGGAAACGTTCAGTCTTGTCTAATCTATCTATGCCCCTCATAATTTTATACATCTCAATGATGTCCCCCCTCAGTTTCCTCTGCTTCAAGAAAAACAAGCCCACTCTATTGAATCTCTCTTCATAACTAAGACTCTCCAGCCCATGAAACATCCTGGTAAATCTCCTCTGCACCCTTTCCAGTGCGATCACGTCCCTCCTATAATATGGATTCCAGAACTGCAAATAGTGTGAGTGTGCGAGAAAGTGCATGCACGAGAGAGAGAGTGAGTGTGTGTGTGAAAGTATGTGAGAGAAAGGGAAAGAGACAGAGTGTGTGTGTGTGTGTGTGTGCATGTGTGCGTGAGCGAGAGAGAGAGAGAGAGAGAAAGTGTGTCTGTGAGAGAGAGAATATGTGTGTGAGAGTGAGAGTGAATGAGTTTGTGTCGCACTCACTCATCTTCACCGCCACACACCAACAATACCCACATCCATGCGTACAGTGGATGTGGATGAGAGAGGATGTGAGTGAAAATCCTGAGACTGGGAGTGAGCTGGACACACACTGACCCTCCTGCACTCAAATGGTAATCCTTATTAATTACTCTTTTAAAAAATATATCAATTTATTGCTTGATGTTTGCTCAGCAAGTTATTCCTGTTCATCAAATCTCAATTTTTCTTTCGAATTCATCTTTAATGCTAAACCTTTCAAAATGTTCCCATCAACTCCTTAAGAAAATAATTGGTCATTGTGTGAAAAGGTAGGATAAGATTGCCTTAACACACTATCCAACAACAGTACAGCGCTGCTTAATTACTGCTCACGAGTGTCAACCCAGGTGTTAGCTATGGCTCGATTGGTAGCACCTCCTGTCTCTGAGTTAGAAGGTTGTAGATTTATCGTCTCGCTCCAAGACATAAGCAAGACTAACAAAGAACAAAAGAACAAAGAAAAGTACAGCTCAGGAACACGCCCTTCGGCCCTCCAAGCCTGTGCCGACCATGCTGCCCGTCTAAACTAAAATCTTCTGCACTTCCAGGGTCCGTATCCCTCTATTCCCATCTTATTCATATATTTATAAAAATGCCCCTTAAATGTCACTATCGTCCTTGCTTCCACCACCTCCTCCGGCAGCGAGTTCCAGGCACCCACTAACCTCTGTGTAAAAAACTTGCCATGTACATTTCCTCTAAATCTTGCCCCTTGCACCTTAAACCTATGCCCCCTAGTAATTGACCCCTCGACCCTGGGAAAAAGCCTCTGACTATCCACTCTGTCTATGCCCCTCATAATTTTGTAAACCTCTATCAGGTCACCCCCTCAACTTCCGTCGTTCCAGTGAGAACAAACCGAGTTTATTCAACCTCTCCTCATAGCTCACGCCGTCCATACCCGGCAACATCCTGGTAAATCTCTTCTGCACCTTCTCTAAAGCCTCCACATCCTTCTGGTAGTGTGGCAACCAGAATTGAACACTATACTCCAAGTGTGGCCCAACTAAGGTTCTATACAGCTGCAACATGACTTGCCAATTTTTATACTCAATGCCCCGGCTAATGAAGGCAAGTATGCCGTATGCCTTCTTGACTACCTTCTCCACCTGTGTTGCCCCTTTCAGTGACCTGTGGACCTGTACACTTAAATCTCTCTGACTGTCAAGGGCAGCACGGTGGAAGGGCAGCACCGTGCCGCAGTGGGTTAGCCCTGTTGCCTCACGGCACCGAGGTCCCAGGTTCGATCCCGGCTCTGGGTCACTGTCCCGTGCAGAGTTTGCATATTCTCCCTGTGTTTGCATGGGTTTCGCCCCCATGTAGCGCACAAAGACACCCGAGAGACGAATAGAGGTGAAGTCGATGAGGCTTTATTAAGCGTGACTTGTTCCCCGCAGTTCAGCAACAGACTGGCCTGCGGGGGAGAACTCCTGGTTCTTATACTCCGCCTTCAGGGCGGAGCTAGATATCAACAGCCAACCAGGACCCGGGATCTGTCAGCCAATGACATCACGGCTTCACAGTCCCACATGACCCCCAATGCATACTAGCACATTCACCCCTTGTTAAAATGAACCTGGCGGGGTGGTGCTTCGCATGGTGGTAGGGGTTTACAAGGCTGGTCCTGGGAGGAAAAAAAACTTTTGCATGTCATTACAGTGCCCTACACTGGGCTATGTACAGGGTTTTTTGTTTTGAACTATTTACAGTATTCGTAAGAGGGAAAAGGAAAAAAAAACATTCTCGTTAAAGTCCACAACATTCTAGTATTACACCGATGCCACGAGTCGGGCGGGCGGTCTGGTCGTCCTTGTCGATCGCCTCAGCCCCGGTGGTGGTGGTGCTTGTTCCAGTGTTGTCGCCTCCGGGAGCTTTACGGTTTCTGCTTCAGCAGAAACTTCTGGTCGGACCTGGGAGGAGGACCGATCCTCCCGGGAAGGGGGCTGTCGCGGGGTGCGCCGGTGGCAGGGAGGGGGTGATTGGTGTCGAGGGGGTGTGTGTGTTGCCGGCGGGCGCCAGATCTCACAGGGAGACCGTGTCCTGTCGGCCGTCGGGGTACTCCACGTAGGCGTACTGCGCGTTCGCGTGGAGGAGGTGAACCCTCTCGACCAATGGGTCCGACTTGTGCGCCCGCACATGTTTCCGGAGCAAGATGGGTCCTGGGGCCGCCAGCCAGGTCGGCAGCGACGTTCCAGAGGAGGACTTCCTGGGGAAGACAAGGAGGCGCTCCTGGGGCGTTTGGTTAGTGGTGGTACACAGTAGCGACCGGATGGAGTGGAGGGCGTCCGAGAGGACCTCCTGCCTCCGTGAAACTGGGAGATGCCTGGACCGTAGGGCCAGTAGGACGGTCTTCCAGACCATGCCGTTCTCCCTCTCTACTTGCCCGTTCCCCCGGGAGTTGTAGCTGGTCGTCCTGCTCGAGGCTATACCCTTGCTGAGCAGGAACTGGCGCAGCTCGTCACTCATGAAGGAGGACCCCCTGTCGCTATGGACGTATGCGGGGCAACCGAACAGTGTGAATATGGTGCTAAGGACTTTAATGACTGTGGCCGCTGTCATGTCAGGGCAGGGGATGGCGAAGGGGAAACGGGAGTACTCGTCTACCACGTTCAGGAAGTATGTGTTGCGGTCGGTGGCGGGGAGGGGCCCTTTGAAATCCAGACTGAGGCGTTCAAAGGGACGGGAAGCCTCGATCAGGTGCGCACTATCCGGCCTGAAAAAATGCTGTTTGCACTCTGCGCAGATGTGGCAGTTCCTTGTGACTGTACGGACCTCCTCCACAGAGTAGGGGAGGTTGCGGGACTTTATAAAATGGTAGAACCGAGTGAAGCCCGGGCGGCAGAGGTACTCGTGGAGGGTTTGGAGACGGTTAATTTGTGCGTTGGCACATGTGCCGCGGGATAGGGCATCGGACGGCTCGTTCAGCTTTCCGGGACGGTACAAGATCTCATAGTTGAAGGTGGAGAGCTCGATCCTCCACCTTAAGATCTTGTCATTTTTAATTTTGCCCCGCTGTGCATTATCGAACATGAAAGCTACCGACCGTTGGTCAGTGAGGAGAGTGAATCTCCTGCCGGCCAGGTAATGCCTCCAATGTCGCACAGCTTCCACTATGGCTTGGGCTTCCTTTTCCACTGAGGAGTGGCGGATTTCTGAGGCGTGGAGGGTTCGGGAGAAAAAGGCCACGGGTCTGCCCGCTTGGTTAAGGGTGGCCGCTAGAGCTACATCGGAGGCGTCGCTCTCGACCTGGAAGGGGAGGGACTCGTCGATGGCGCGCATCGTGGCCTTTGCGATATCCGCTTTGATGCGGCTGAAGGCCTGGCAAGCCTCTGTCGACAGAGGGAAGGTCGTGGTCTGTATTAGGGGGCGGGCCTTGTCTGCGTACTGGGGGACCCACTGGGCGTAATATGAAAAGAACCCCAGGCAGCGTTTTAGGGCTTTTGAGCAGTGAGGGAGGGGAAATTCCATGAGGGGGCGCATATGTTCGGGGTCGGGGCCTATTATCCCATTGCGCACTACATATCCCAAGATGGCTAGTCGGTTTGTGCTAAAAACGCACTTGTCCTCATTGTATGTGAGGTTCAAGGCTTTGGCGGTCTGGAGGAATATTTGGAGATTGGCGTCGTGGTCCTGCTGATCGTGGCCGCAGATGGTTACGTTGTCGAGATACGGGAACGTGGCCTGCAACCCGTGTTGATCAACCATTCGGTCCATCTCCCGTTGGAAGACCGAGACCCCGTTTGTGACGCCAAATGGGACGCTTAGGAAGTGGTATAATCGCCCGTCTGCCTCGAAGGCTGTGTACTTGCGGTCACTTGGGCGGATGGGGAGCTGATGGTAGGCGGACTTGAGGTCCACAGTGGAGAAGACTTTATATTGGGCAATCCGATTGACCATGTCGGATATGCGGGGGAGAGGGTACGCATCTAGCTGTTTGTACCTGTTGATGGTCTGGCTATAGTCTATGACCATCCTTTGCTTCTCCCCTGTCTTTACTACTACCACCTGTGCTCTCCAGGGACTATTGCTGGCCTGGATTATGCCTTCCTTCAGTAGCCGCTGGACTTCGGACCGAATAAATGTCCGATCCTGGGCGCTGTACCGTCTGCTCCTAGTGGCGACGGGTTTGCAATCCGGGGTGAGGTTTGCAAACAAGGATGGGGGCTCAACCTTGAAGGTTGCGAGGCCGCAGATAGTGAGTGGGGGTATTGGGCCGCCGAATTGGAAAGTTAGGCTCTGCAGATTGCACTGGAAGTCTAATCCCAGTAATGTGGGCGCGCAGAGTTGGGGAAGGACGTAGAGCCTGTAGTTTTTAAACTTCCTCCCTTGCACCGTTAGGGTCACTATGCAGAAGCCTTTGATCTGTACGGAGTGGGATCCTGCAGCTAGGGAAATCTTTTGCGCACTGGGACGGATGGTCAAAAAACAGCGTCTTACCGTGTCGGGGTGGATGAAGCTTTCTGTGCTCCCGGAGTCGACCAGGCATGGTGTCTCGTGTCTGTTGATCAGCACCTTTGTTGTCGTCGTCTGGACCGTCCGGGGCCGTGCTTGGTCCAGCGTCATTGAGGCCAGACGTGGTCGTAGTGCTTCAGCGTCTTCCTCGAACCCCGTGGAGCCGTCGATGCTGGGGTCCATTGTTGCCGTCCAAGATGGCGGCGGGGGTGAACAAAATGGCCGCCCCCATGCATCGCACATGGCTGGGGGGTCACAAGATGGCGGCGGGGGTGGACAAAATGGCCGCCCCCATGCGTCGCGCAGGGCTGGGGGGTCCCAAGATGGCGGCGCCCATCCTCCCTTCGTGGTGGCCGGGACCCAAAATGGCGGCGCCTGCGGGTCGCACATGGGGCGCTGGGGGGGTTGGGGAGCGTTTGGAACGCGCAGGACTCCTTCTTCTCCGGGGACAGCGGCGACCCCCCGGGACCGGCACGCAGCCGCGAAATGGCCCTTTTTCCCGCAGCTCTTGCAAATCGCTGTGCGGGCCGGGCAGCGCTGCCGGGGGTGTTTCGTCTGGCCGCAGAAATAGCAGCGGGCTCCCCCGGGACGACTTGGCGTCTGAACCGCGCAAGCCTGTGGGGGGGGGGGGGTTTGTTGCGATGGGGGACCACGGAGCCCAAGGGGCTGCCGCGCGGTCGGGGCCGTAGGCACGGGCGTTTCGCGCGGCCACATCTAGTGAGGCTGCAAGGGCCCGTGCCTCTGAGAGTCCTAGCGACTCTTTTTCTAAAAGTCTTTGGCGGATTTGGGGAGAGTTCATACCAGTCACAAACGCATCGCGAATTAACATGTCCGTGTGTTCAATCGCGTTTACCGGCGGGCAGCTGCAGGCCCGTCCCAAAATTAGCAGCGCGGCGTAGAATTCGTCTAGCGATTCTCCGGGACTTTGCCGTCTTGTTGCGAGTTGGTAGCGAGCGTAGATCTGGTTCACTGGGCGAACATAGATGCTCTTTACTGCTGCGAACGCTATCTGGAAATCCTCTGCGTCTTCTATGAGAGGGAAAATTTCCGGGCTTACCCTCGAGTGCAGGACCTGTAGTTTCTGGTCTTCTGTGACCCGGCCGGGGGCCGTTCGGAGGTAAGCTTCGAAACAAGTCTGCCAGTGTTTAAAAACTGCTGCTGAGTTCACTGCGTGGGGGCTGATCCTCAGGCTTTCCGGGATGATCCTAAGCACCATAGTCCTTTAAGCACGCTTAATAAATTGCAGCGCACAAAGACTCCCGAGAGACGAATAGAGGTGAAGTCGATGAGGCTTTATTAAGCGTGACTTGTTCCCCGCAGTTCAGCAACAGACTGGCCTGCGGGGAAGAACTCCTGGTTCTTATACTCCGCCTTCAGGGCGGAGCTAGAGATCAACAGCCAACCAGGACCCAGGATCTGTCAGCCAATGACATCACGGCTTCACAGTCCCACATGACCCCCAATGCATACTACCACACCCCACAACACAAAGATGTGCAGGGTGGGTGGATTGGCCACGCTAAATTGCCCCTTAATTGGAAAAATTGAATTGGGCACTCTAAAAATGTTTTTTAAAAGACCTCTCTGATTTTCAATACTCTTGAGGGTTCTACCATTCACTGTATATTCCCTACCTGCATTAGACCTTCCAAAATGCATTACTTCACATTTGTCCGGATTAAACTCCATCTGCCATCTCTCCGCCCAAGTCTCCAAACAATCTAAATTCTGCTGCATCCTCTGACAGTCCTCATCACCATCTGCAATTCCACCAACCTTTGTGCCGTCTGCAAATTTATTCATCAGTCCAGTTACATTTTCCTCCAAATCATTTAGATATACTACAAACAGCAAAAGGTCCCAGCACTGATCCCTGCGAAACACCACTAGTCACAGCCCTCCAATCAGAAAAGCCCCTTCCATTGCTACTCTCTGCCTTCTATGACCTAGCCAGTTCTGTATCCATCTTGCCAGCTCACCCCTGAACCCGTGTGACTTCACCTTTTGTACCAGTCTGCCATGAGGGACCTTGTCAAAGGCCTTACTGAAGTCCATATAGACAACATCCACTGCCCTACCTGCATCAATCATCTTTGTGACCTCCTCGAAAAACTCTATCAAGTTAGTGAGACACAACCTCCCCTTCACAAAACCATGCTGCCTCTCGCTAATACGTCCATTTGCTTCCAAATGGGAGGAGATCCTATCTTGAAGAATTCTCTCCAGGCATTACCCTACCACTGATGTAAGGCTCACTGGCCTGTAGTTCCCTCCAGTGCAGTATCAAAGGAGTGCTGCAATGTCGCAGATCTCCCTTTGGGACGAGAAAATAAATCACAGTGGTACTGTGGTTACTACTGCTGTCTCACAGCGCCAGGGACTCGGGTTCAATTCTGGCCTTGGGTCACTGACTGTGTGGAGTTTGCACGTTCTCCCCGTGTCTGCGTGGGTTTCCTTCGGGTGCTCCAGTTTCCTCCCACAGTCCGAAGATGTGCAGGTTAGGTGGATTGGCCATGATAAATTGCCCCTTAGTGTTCAAAAAAGATGTGCAGGTTAGGTTAGGGGGTTATTGGGATAGGGCAGGGAAGTGATCTTGGGTGGAATACTCTTTCTGAGAGCCAGTGCAGACTTGATGGGCCAAATGTCCTCCTTCTGCACTGTAGTAACTCTATGGTTCTATAATGTGCCGTTTTCCCATTGCAGGCGGATGTCAAAGGTTTTTTGGCACTATTTCTTCAGTCGAGCTGCGAGGATATCCATGGCGTCCTGTCTAAGACTTATCCCTTAATCAACATCACAGAGACAGATTATCTGGTCATTATCACAACGCTGTTTGTGGGATCTTGCTGTGTACAAATTGCCTGTCACGTTTCCTACAGCATAGCAGTGGCTACACTCCAAATGTACTTCATTGACTGTAAAGCACTTTGGGTACCTGGTGGTTGGGAAAGGGGCAATATAAATACAAACCTTTCCCTTCGTGTTTCTGACCTTGGTTCTGGGTTCACAGATAAGAGAGAGCTACCCTTAGAGACACAGCAGCATGTTCAAGCAGATTAATTATTAGACTATTGTTGTTAAATAATGAATCCCCAGACTGTTATAGACTGAGCACTTCAAGATTTATCTTCTGCACTGTAAATTCTATGAAAATCTGACCAGTACTGATCTGAGAGTCTCATGAGACAGAATGAAAAGGAGCTGGTGGTAAGCAGACAGATGAATCAGCTACATTCACCAAGAGCTATAAATAACCCAGAGCAGGTTCTGGTCAAATGCTTTATTCTATTGAAACACAGCTAGGCCATTCAGCCCATAATTACATTACTTCCATGTATGGTGGAAATGTTCTTCACGTGGTCGCCTCTTAAGACATCCTAATGTTTTCTGGCCCAGCTGAGGATCATTTAGTGCCACAGCTGACGCATACACGACTTCTCATATTCATGCCTGATTCTGTAAACTGTAGAGCCAAGGTTTTCTTTCTAACTTTTTCCTTCCTTTACCCCCTTTCTCTCCTGAAGGAATTAGACTCCACAGTGCAGATCAACAGTTGACTGGGTCTTCGACATTCTGATCATTACACATAGTTTTTACAGGGAGGTATTCCCAGATTATATTATCAACCCATGCTCCTCTACCAACCACTCATGGCCCTTCATACCCGATATGCCAATGCAGGCACCTCTGCCCAGGCCCCGTGGCCCCTCAAACTTCCTAAGCCCCCTACATCACCATGGATATTTATCGACCCTATGGCAACTTGTTGGCAACTCATGCCAATCCCTGTCCCTCCCCAGGCCCACTACCCTTTTCCCTTTCCCACTCCATGCCAACTCACCTAATATATTTTGACAGTTATTTGACAGCTTGACAGTTTGGGCAGTTCTTTGACAGCTTTGACAATTCCGATGCGTTTCCGTACTTTTTACGCACATGTTTATTTTTAACAATCCCGAAGAATGTGTTAACATTCCCAAAAGGTGTCCTGGGTCCACATCCAAAAGGGATAGGGAGTACCCTATACTATCCCAATACCCTATACTATCCCAATATTCCAAGGAGTATCCAAACAAATCCACCAAGTTCACACCAGCTCTTACCCAGTCTAATCTGTACAGGTCAGGTTTCACACTTCTGGTCTTCCATAATCCCACTTCAGCGGAGGTGGCTAGTGAGTTAAAAAGCCATCTGACTCCATAAACTGAGTATGCACGAGCCTGACTCCAACCCGCCATCAAGAAAATAGGAAATGCTGTGTTCAGAGGCGCGACTGAGGATATCAAGGCTTATCTGCCCTATTCACCTGGACAGAGAAGCTCTCCATCGTGGTGATAATCTGGGCCTGAATCTCGAGCGGAGAGTGGAAAAAGTGTTGTCTTAGCGCATCAATTGGCCTTGGACAATGTTGAAGTTCCCTTTTGTACATATTATAGTGTTATGAAAAGACAGAGCTATCTCGGAGATGGAAGCTGCGAGAGACAATAAAGAGTTGGCAGGTTTCCGCAGCTTGACCTAGTGTACGTATTCCTTCATTTCACGAAAAAGCTGATGAGAGATGTTGAGTACCAGTGGTCAGTGTCACATGAGAGAAGTTTCTACAAACTTAAAGAATAGTATTCAAGTGGACAAGTCTGACAAACTATAACAGAGGAAGATAGGAAGAGTTTTTTTCAATATATAAAAGGTAAGAGAGAGGCAAAAATAGACATTGGACCATTGGAAAATGTGGCTGGAGAAATAATAATAGGAAACAAAGAAATGGCAGAGGAACTGAATAACTTCATTCCAGGGATCATTCTTGTGAACCTCCTCTGGACCCTTTCCAAGACCAGCACTTCACCGTGGAAGACACCAGTGGGATGCCAGAGCTCCAGGCGAATCATGGGGCAGAGGTGAGAGCAATGACCATTACTAAGAAGAAGGTTCTGGGAAACTGAAAGATCTGAAGGTGGA
Source organism: Scyliorhinus torazame (assembly GCF_047496885.1). Lineage (NCBI taxonomy): Eukaryota > Metazoa > Chordata > Chondrichthyes > Carcharhiniformes > Scyliorhinidae > Scyliorhinus > Scyliorhinus torazame. Next base: position 75,654,614 of record NC_092719.1, read on the forward strand.
TAGATCACCTGGACCAGATGGTCTACACCCCAGGGTTCTAAAAGAGATAGCTGAGGAGATTGTGGAGGCATTGGTGATGGTCTTTCAGGAATCACTGGAGGCAGAAAGGGTCCCAGAGGTCTGAAAAGTGGCTAATGTAACACCACTGTTTAAGAACGGAGGGAGGCAGATGACGGGAAATTATAGGCCGGTTAACTTGACTTTGGTCAGTGGTAAGATTTTAGAGTCCATTATTAAAGATGAGATCGCGGAGTACTTGGAAGTGCATGATAAAATAAGACTGAGTCAGCAAGGTTTTGACAAGTGGAGGTCATGTCTGACAAATCTGTTAGAGTTCTTTGAAGAAGTAACAAGTTAGACAAATGAGAACCAGTGGACGTGATTTATTTAGATTTTGACAAGGTGCCACATAGGAGACTGTTAAATAAGTTAAGAGCCCATGGTGTTAAGGGTAAGACCCTGGCATGGATAGAGGATTGGCTGACTGGAAGAAGGCGGAGAATGGGGATAAAGGGGTCTTTTTCAAGATGACAGCCGGTGACTAGTGGTGTGCCTCAGGGGTCGGTGCTGGGGCCACAACTTTTCACAGTGTACATTAATGACCTGGAAGAAGGAACTGAAGGCACTGTTGCTAGATTTGCAGTTGATACAAAGATCTGTAGAGCGACAGGTAGTATTGAGGAAGCAGGCAGGCTGCAGAATGACTAGGACAGGCTAGGAGAGTGGGCAAAGAAGTGGCAGATGGAATACAATGTGGAAAAGTGTGAGGTTATGCACTTTGGAAGGAGGATGGAGCCATAGACGATTTTCTAAAAGAGGAAATGCTGAGGAAATCAGAAGCACAAAGGGACTTGGGAATCCTTGTTCACGATTCTCTTATGGTTAACGTGCAGGTTCACTCGGCAGTCAGGAAGTCTAATGCAATGTTAGCATTCATGTCAAGAGGGCTAGAATACAAGACCAGGGATGCACTTCTGAGGCTATATACGGCTCTGGTCAGACCCCATTTGGAGTATTGTGAGCAGTTTTGGGCCCCCTGTCTAAGGAAGGATGTGCTGGTCTTGGAAAGGGTCCAGAGGAGGTTCACAAGAATGATCCCTGGAATGAAGAGCTTGTCATAGGAAAAAAGGCTGAGGACTCTGGGTCTGTACTCGTTGGAGTTTAGAAGGATGAGGGGGGATCTTATTGAAACTTACAGGATACTGCGAGTCCTGGATAGAGTGGATGCGGAGAGGATGTTTCCACTTGTAGGAAAAATTAGAACCAGAGGACACAATCTCAGGCTAAAGGAACGATCCTTTAAAACAGAGATGAGGAGGGACTGAAAGCACAAGTAACAGCGCTGCTCTCGATAGCCCCAGGGAAATAGTCAGTCCGGTAATAATAGCTTCATTGAGAATTTAGAGGCAGTTTCGCCAACACTTCAGGTTGGGGGCAGGGTCAAGGGAAATGCCGATTCGGGGGAAGCACAGATTTGAGCCAGGGAGGTGGGATGGAAATTTTCGGAAATGGGAGGAGAAGGGGATTAAGACACTAAAAGATTTGTTTCTTAGGAGTCGGTTTGCAGGATTGAAGGAGCTGGAAGCGAAGTATGGGCTGGACCTGGGGGAAATGTTTAGATACATGCAGGTTCGAGATTTTGCCAGAAAGGAGATTCAGAGCTTCCTGGGGGAGCCGGCCTCCACATTGCTGGAGGAGGTGCTGACGACAGGGGGACTTGAGTGTCAGCAGTTTACGGAGCTATTTTGGAAGAGGAGTAGGCACCACTGGAAGGGATCAAAGTAAAGTGGGAGGAAGAGTTGGGAGAGGATATGGAGGAGGGGTTCTGGTGTGAGACGCTCCGGAAAGTAAATGCCTCCACCTCGTGCGCGAGGTTGGGGCTGATACAGCTGAAGGTGGTATACAGAGCACACCTCACGAGGGCGAGGATGAGACGATTCTTTGAAGGAGTAGAAGATGTGTGTGAACGTTGCGGGGGGTGCCCCGCTAATCATGTTCATATGTTTTGGTCCTGTCCAAAGCTAGAGGATTACTGGAAGGAGGTTTTTAGGGTAATTTCTAAAGTGGTGCATGTGAAACTGGACCGGGCCCCCGGGAAGCCATATTCGGGGTGTCGGACCAGCCAGGGTTGGAAACGGGTGCGGAGAGAGATGTTGTAGCCTTCGCCTCGTTGATCGCCCGAAGGCGGATCCTGATAGGTTGGAGATCAACCTCTCCACCCTGTGCCCTGGCGTGGAGGGGGGAACTGTTGGAATTCTTGACTCTTGAGACGGTTAAGTTTGAACTGAGGGGAAGGATGGAGGGGTTCTACAATTCATGGGCATTATTCATTATGCACTTTCAAGAACTGGATAACATCGAACATTAGTTGGGGCCTGTGGGTGGGGGGGGGGGGGGGGGGGTTGGGGGGAGGGGGGCTGTGTGTGTTAATGGCGACTATGGGTGATCCCTAATTCCTTTTTGTCATTTGTTTGTGTGAACATGCGGGCTAATGTTTGGGGTTTGGTGGGAGGATGGGATCATTGTTATTGATATGGGGATTGACATATTTGTTACTGATTATTGTTTATTGTTGGCGGGTGTAAATTTGGGAGAAAATGTGAAAAAGGAGGAGAATAAAAATATATATTTTTTTAAAACAGAGATGAGGAGCAATTTCTTCAGCCAGAGGGTGGTGAATCTGTGGAACTCTTTGCTGCAGAAGGCTGTGGAGGCCAAATCACTGAGTGTCTTTAAGACAGAGATAGATAGGTTCTTGATCAATAAGGGTATCGGGGTTATGGCGAGAAGGCAGGAGAATGGTGATGAGAAACATATCAGCCGTGATTGAATGGCGGAGCAGACTCGATGGGCCGAGTGGCCTAATTCTACTCCTATGTCTTATGGTCTTATGGAAATCTATCACTGAGTAGCTGATCCATAAAAGGACTTAGAGCAGCCCTGATACAAGAGAGAAAACCAATAGCACTCACACCCAAAGCTCTAACCTGAGCTAAGAATATGTATATATAAGAAGAATCTATGTAGGGCACCAGCAAGACTACAGAGATTGCTCTTGAAGTATCAGAGGGAGGATTTCTCTCAGAAATACCAGGAAGCCAGGAAGAGTAACGGTGCCAACAGATACCCGGGGCAGGATTCTCCGACCCCCCGCCGGGTCGGAGAATCGCCGGGGGCTGGCGTGAATCCCGCCCCCACCGGTTGCCGAATTCTCCGGCACCGGATATTCGGCGGGGGCGGGAATCGCGCCGCGCCGGTTGGCGGGCCCCCCCCCCCCATGATTCTTCGGCCCGGGTGGGCCGAAGTCCCGCTGCTAAAATGCCTGTCCCACCGGTGTAGATTAAACCACCTACCTTACCGGCGGGACAAGGCGGTGCGGGCGGGCTCGGGGTCCTGGGGGTGGGCGCGGGGCGATCTGGCCCCGGGGAATGCCCCCACGGTGGCCTGGCCCACGATCGGGGCCCACCGATCCGCGGGCGGGCCTGTGCCGTGGGGGCACTCTTTTCCTTCTGCCTTCGCCACGGTCTCCATCGCGCCAATACCGGAGAATTTCGCCCCCGATCTCTGTTGTTACCACAGGAGAAATATGAGATAAAGATCTGGGTATAAAGATTCATCACCTAGTGAATGGAACACCACCATAACTGAATCAAATTAGAGATGGGAGCAGCAAAGATGAAGAGTTAGAAATGTTCTCTCAGGATGTGGCCCAGGGAGGGATGGCCTGAGGAGACACTGCAAATACAATCAGCAATTTGGCTGTGTTAGTCTAACAGAAGTGACAGTTCACTAGAAAATGGTACTCTGCTGGCCAGATCCCAAATAATCATTCCCAAAACAGTTCAGGAAGAACTTCTCCAGAAGAGACCTGAAGGTCACATGGGAATGGAGAAGTGTGAGCTCAGAGTCAGATCAGCTGTGTATTGGATGGAAATCTACAAAGAATGGTGTCTACATGCAAAGTATGTCAGAAGTACCGTAATACTCAGCGGAAAGGGGAGGCGATAGCTACTGAAGGACCACCCAGAACATGGCATACTATGTGGAGCTGATCTATTCACATAAAGTCAAGAAAGGGATCTCCTCATTGTAGGCCACTACTCAAAAGTCCCTTTATCTGAAAGGTGAAAGATTTTAGAGCTGCACAATCAATCTGGGATTCCTGAAAGATTAATATGTGACAATGGCACCCAGCCACTTTCAGGAAATGTAAGAGATTCACTGGACAGTATGGATTCAACACCATCACCTCATCCCCACACTACCCAAGGGGATACAGCTTGAGAAAAGCCACGTCCAGATGGCCAAGAGTACCCCGATAAAATGCTGGGACAATGGAAGACCCAAACATTGTCTTATTGTCACACTGATCTACACTTCTCAAGGCTGACATTAAATCGTTTAAAGAGCGGTTTAATGGAAGAAAGTATGACACAACTCCGCCAATCGGATACTCCCTCCAAATGATCAGGAGCAAGTAAGACAACAACTCACTAGTGCTCAGGTAAGCTTGCTTCAGCAAGCACGCTAAATCCCTGCCTGAGTTCTTGACAGGAAAGGCTGTACATGTACAGGATCTAATCATGACAACCTGCAACCCAGCAAACGTTGATGAAACTAAAACTCCAAGGTCAGACTTCATTGAGGCTGAAACCAGGACACAAATGATAAGGAATGGAGTCTATATTTGACCTATAACTGAGCTAGAAAAGCAGAGGTCATGTAGCCATGGATAGAACCGGGATAGCTGGTTCAGTAGCCACAGAGAAGTCCGGAAGGGAGAGTCAAATTAATGATTTATTACCAAAAGTAAAGTATTTACAAGTAACAATCCCAGCCCCAGTCAGGAGTACACTACAGCTCCTCAGCGGGAAAGCTCAAATTCCACGAAGTTTATGGGCCGATTAATCGGGTTGTCCCATGGATCTCATTCGGGTTATAACATCCCCCCCCACACCCCGAAATCTGTAAGTCCCCCCGAAAAAGGTGGAACAGGAGGACATCTGCTCCTTTTCACCCACGGCTGCAATTTCAGTGGCAGCAGAGCTCAGTTGGGAGGGCGTACGGTGTGTCGAGCAATGCCATTTTCTCGATGACCATCTGGGGAATTACCACCACATGCGACTGATCCCTGGCCAGGTTGCCGTCGGAAACCTCAGATGCCTGGGTCTCCATTCTGAGTCGGGGTTTACCACCTCGCGCATCTCAGTGTCAGGGCCCCAGAGGGTGATGCTCCCAGGCCCCATGTGTTGGGGAGACGCGCCTTATTTCTGTGCCCCTGCTTCTGAGCTGGTCAAGGTGCTTCCGCACCGTCCATTCTTGCGTCTTCACCTGGTACAAAACCATTCCGGTCTGGTTTACCACTGTCCCTGGGATCCATCGGGCAATGTGCCCAGAGTTTTGGAGGTATACTGCGTCCCCTGGTTTGAACCCCCTGGTCCGCGTCCTCCTGCCTTGGCCTCTTCTCTATAGGTCCTGACCCCATGTCTACGTTCCAGCCAATATCGGGGTACGTGTGGCTGAGATGTGTCCTGAGCTACTGTCCCATCAACAGTTCTGCTGGCGCTACACTTGCAATCAGTCCACCATAAATTGGGTCTTTCAGATGTTTTCCGATTTCTAGTGGAGCGAAGCAACTCCTCTGCTTCCACTGGGGTAGTTTCTGTAGAAACCATGATACCCGACATCTCCTCAGGTACTGGTAACTCAGCTTTATCAGTTTCCATGGGGACAACAGACTCATCACTGGCTGGCTCGGTACTTTATTGCCTGGATAGTCAACAACGTTTCCTGATGGCACCATGGTTTCAGGTGGCAGTACTGGCTACTGGGACAACTCCCATCCTCATAAGTGGTCTACATGATTCCACAGGATTCTTGGTCCTGTTTTTGATAAAGGTCCTGTTTTGATACAACATTTCCTGGGACCAAATACGAGCCGCTTCCAAAATTTTGACATATCGGCATTTTCCACTGAAAATGACCTTGTTGATTTACCTGAATCATGATATTTCTTCTGACTGGTCTCTACCCTCCCCGGCAAATTCAGAAACACCAGGCTTAGTCTGGTTTTAAGATTTTTTAAAAAATCATTTTATTTGCCATATTTTCATCATTTTCACCATACAAACAGAAAAAATCCCATAGAAACAATAAAACAACCCCACCAATTGGATTGGATTGGATTTGTTTATTGTCACGTGCACCGAGGTATAGTGAAAAGTATTTTTCTGCGAGCAGCTCAACAGATCATTAAGTACATGGGAAGAAAAGGGAAGAAAAGAAAATACATAATAGGGCAACACAAGGTACACAATGTAACTGCATAAGCACCAGCATTGGATGAAGCATACAGGGTGTAGTGTTAATGAGGTCAGTCCATAAGAGGGTCATTTAGGAGTCGTAACAGTGGGGAAGAAGCTGTTTTTGAGTCTGTTCGTGCGTGTTCTCAGACTTCTGTATCTCCTGCCCGATGGAAGAAGTTGGAAGAGTGAGTAAGCCGGGTGGGAGGTGATGTGTTATTTGAGTTGATTTAACATTGACTGCAACTGGATGCAGTGAGACTAGAAACAGGCTTCCAACACAGGAGATGGTCCAACACTGTTTTATTGAACCTGCTGGTTGCTGTACATAATCTGCTGTGGGTTGACACTCTATTAATCTAAACTGATAATCTCTGACTGGCTTGACCAGACTAGCTCTCTGTCACATGGAGACGGTGCTCACAGCCTTGTACACTCTAACCATCTCTGTAGCTGTATCCTGTGAGAAGAGGGAGAGTCTTAATGCCTTGTGTGTTTTATCGTGGTAGTGTCCTGTCTGGTGATTGGTTGTTCTGTGTCGTGTGTGTTCATTGGTTATCCTGTGTGTCAATCACTGCCTGTCTGCATCGCATTGTGTACATGAGTAGATATTAAGACATCTCCCCTTTATGAAATAAATTTTGGAATGTGGCTATATATACATGTATGACTATGTACAAGTGGTGAGTGAATAAACATATGTACATGGGAAGGTGTCTATCGTGCAGATACAGAGCAAACTGAACAAAATTTTCAGGATTCAAGTCTATAGATTCAGTTTTTGTGGTGGGCGACAGATTCTTGTTGATCGCCTCAGAGGTGGAGGGACGCCGGCACCTGGACAGGCGGGATTGCTGCCAGATCGGTGGCCTCGTGGACAGGCGGGATTTCTGCCAGATCGGTGGCCACGTGGTGCGAGATGTCCTGAGGCAGCATGATGACATGCGGAGAAGTGCGGTCAGGTGGTGGGCAGGCAACTGTGCGCAGCGCCCTCCTGTTGCGCCGTAGAATGGAGCCATCAGCCATTTGAACAACGAAAGACCTGGGGGCGGCCTGTCTGACGACAACAGCTGGGGCTAACCAGCCTCCCTCAGGCAACTGGACGCGAACAACATCTTCTGGAGCCAGCGCACGCAGATCAGTGGCATGAGCATCATACGTGATCTTCTGCTGGTCCCTGGATCGCTGCACTTTCTGCAGCACCGTGAGGTGGTCAAGGTCTGGAACATGGATGGCTGGAACAGTTGTCCGCAGGTTGCGGTTCATGAGCAGCTGCGCCGGAGACAAACCAGTTGACAGAGGGGTTGCCCTGTATGCCAACAGCGCCAGGTTAAAATCAGAGGCTGAGTCTGCAGCCTTGCAAAGCAGCCGCTTGACAATATGGATCCCCTTCTCGGCCTTCCCATTTGATTGCGGGTAATGGGGACTGGATGTGATATGCCTGAAGTGGTAGGCTCATGCAAAGTCGGACCACTCTTGGCTGTCGAAACATGGACTGTTGTCACTCATTACTGTGAGTGGTATCCCATGCCTGGCAAACGTCTCTTTGCAGGCTTTGATGACTGACTTGGACGTGAGGTCCGACAGTTTCACCATTTCCGGGTAGCTGGAGAAGTAGTCGACTAAAAGCACGTAATCACGCCCATTTGCGTGAAAGAGGTCTATCCCCACTTTGGACCACGGAGAGGTCACGATCTCGTGCTGTTGCAGTGTTTCCTTGGGCTGGGATGGTTGGAATTTCTGGCATGTTGTGCAGTTGGGGACCATGTTGGCAATGTCCTACCTGATGCCAGGCCAGTAAACTGCCTGCTGAGCTCTGCGTCGACATTTCTCGACCCCAAGGTGACCCTCATGGATCTGTCTGAGCACCATGGTTTGCATGCTTTGGGGAATGACGATTCTATCCAGTTTAAGAAGGATCCCCTCGACAACCGTTAACTCGTCCTTAACGTTGAAGAACTGCGGGCACTGCCCCTTTTGCCAGCCATGGGCGTGGTGTTGCATCACACGCTGCAGTAGAGGGTCTTTGGCAGTTTCTTCGCGTATTTGGACAATTCGTTCATCAGTGGCTGTGAGGTTGCGGGCACACAACTGTACCTATGCCTCCATGTGGTGAATGAAGTCGCCCTGTTCACACGGCATGGTGATGGATCGGGATAGGGCATCCGCGATGATCAGCTCCTTACCCGGTGTGTAGACGAGTTCGAAGTCATATTGGCGACCCAAGCACTCTTTTTCGATCTGGGCATACCGTTGTTTGGTCGGAGTCATGGTCCTGGATGCATATGCCACTGAAGCCCAAGACGAGGAGTCATCTCTCTGGAGGAGCACCGCACCAATGCCGTCCTGGCTTGCGTCTGTGGATATCTTGGTATCCTTGGTCGGGTCAAAGAACGCCAGTACTGGGGCTGTGGTGAGCTTCGCCTTCAGCTCAAGTCACTCCGCTTGATGTTCGGGAAGCCACTGGAACACTGTAGACTTTTTTACAAGATGCCGGAGGGCTGTGGTGTGGGATACCATGTTAGGAATGAATTTTCCGAGAAAATTTACCATCCTAAGGAAACGTAGGACCGCCTTTTTGTCCTCTGGGGTCTTCATGGCATTGATTGGACAGGCATCAGGTTGCACACTCTGCTGTGAAATGTGGTCACCCAGAAACTTGATAGCGGACCGACCAAATGAGCATTTGGCCCTGTTGAGCAGGAGGCCATTTTCATGAATCCTCTGGAAAACCTGTTTGCAATGTGATCCACGGGCGTCGTGGACCAGATGATCACGTCGTCCACATAGGCTCGCACCCCCTCGATGCCCTCCATCATTTGCTCCATTATGCGATGAAATACTTTGGAAGCTGATATGATACCAAAAGGCATGCGGTTGTAGCATTACCTGCCGAGTGTTAAACGTGCACAGCTTCCTACTGGACTCATCCAGCTGTATCTGCCAGAAGCTACGGGAAGAATTTGGCATGAGCCATCTTGCAGGTCAATTCTTCACGCTTCGGGATCGGGTAATGCTCTCGCATGATGTTGCGACTCAGGTCTTTGGGATCAATGCAAATGCGGAGTTTGGCAGAGGGTTTCTTGACGCAGACCATGGAGCTGACCCAGTCTGTTGGTTCCGTGACCTTTGAAATGATGCCCTGGCCTTGGAGCTCTCGTAGCTGCATTTTCAGACAATCCTGGAGGGGAGCCGGCACTCGGCCTGGTGCCTGGATGACTGGGGTGGCATTCGGCTTGAGCAATATCTTGTAGCGATATGGGAGCGTGGCCATCCCATCAAACACACTGTGGTATTGCGTGAGAATGTCATCTATCTCAGCCTGTAGGTTCGCATTGGGTGAGGCCGTCGCAGGTGTAGGGGACATGGCATGAACTCGCTGTACCAGATTTAGGAGTTTGCATGCACGAGCACCGAGCAGGGATGCCTTGTCAGGCCGGACGATCTCGAATGTTTTTTTAAAAATATATTTTATTAAATTTTTCAAACAAAATTTTTCCGTTTTTACAAATCAACATAAAAATAATACAATAACTGGTAAATAACATTATTTAAATAATATAGTGAACTAACAAAATGACAAAAAATAGTGCTCCCCCCCCCCTCCCGGGTTGCTGCTGCTGTCACTCTATCTTCCCTTAACGTTCCGCGAGATAGTCAAGGAACGGTTGCCACCGCCTGGAGAACCCCTGAGCTGATCCTCTCAGCGCAAATTTTATTCGTTCCAGCTTTATGAACCCTGCCATGTCGTTTATCCAGGCCTCCACGTCAGGGGGTTTTGCTTCCTTCCACATGAGTAGAATCCTACGCCGGGCTACTAGGGACGCAAAGGCCAGAATATCGGCCTCTTTCGCCTCCTGCACTCCCGGCTCTTCCGCTACCCCAAATATCGCTAACCCCCAGCCTGGCTTGACCCGGACCTTCACCACCTGTGAAATCACCGGCGGGACAAGGCGGCGCGGGCAGTCTCCGGTGCCCCCACGGTGGCCTGGCCCGCGATCGGGGCCCACCGATCCGCGGGCGGGCCTGTGCCGTGGGGGCACTCTTTCCCTTCCGCCTCCGCCATGGCGGTCTCCACCATGGCGGAGGCAGAAGCGACTCCCTGCAATGCGCATGCACGGGAATGCCGTCAGCGGCCGCTAACGCTCCCGCGCATGCGCCGCCCGGAGATGTCATTTCCGCGCCAGCTGACGGGGCACCAAAGGCCTTTTCCGCCAGCTGGCGGGGCGGAAATTCGTCCGGCGCCGACCTAGCACCTTAAGGTTGGGGCTCGGCCCCCAAAGATGCGGAGCATTCCGCACCTTTGGGGCGGCGCGATGCCCGACTGATTTGCGCCGTTTTGGGCGTCAGTCGGCGGACGTCGCGCCGTTTCCGGAGAATTTCGTCCCTGTCCTCCATTCCGAAGAAACTGCTGTCTTGCTGCCGTCATATGTGCTCTGTGTAGAACCTTAAATTGAATCAGGCTAAGCCTGGCACACGAAGACGAGGAATTTACCCTGCTTAGGGCATCAGCCCACAGCCCCTCCTCAATCTCCTCTCCCAGCTCTTCTTCCCATTTTCTCTTCAGCTCCTCTATCATCGCCTCCCCCTCGTCTCTCATCTCCTGATATATTTCGGACACTTTGCCCTCCCCGACCCATACCCCGGAAATCACTCTATCCTGGATCCCCTGTGTCGGGAGCAGCGGAAATTCCCTCAGCTGTTGCCTCGTAAACACCCTCACTTGCATATATCTGAAGATATTCCCCGGAGGCAACTCATATTTTTCCTCCAGCGCTCCCAGACTTGCCCGTCTATAAACAGGTCCCGCAGTTTCCTAATTCCTACTCGTTGCCAACTCTGGAACCCCCTTTCCATCCTTCCTGGGACAAACCTGTGGTTATTCCTAATCGGGGACCACACCGAGGCACCCGTCACCCCCCTGTGTCACCTCCACTGCCCCCAGATCCTCAAGGCTGCCACCACCACTGGGTTTGTGGTACACCTTTTCGGGGAGAATGGCAGCGGCGTCGTCACCAGCGCCTTTAGGCTCGTTCCTTTACAGGACGCCATCTCCAGCCACTTCCACGCCGCCCCCTCTCTCTCCCTCATCCACTTACAAACCATCGCCACATTGGCGGCCCAGTAGTAGTCGTTCAGGCTCGGCAGCGCCAGTCCCCCTCTATCCCTACTGCGCTGCAGGAACCCCCTCCTTACCCTCGGGGTCTTCCCTGCCCACACAAAGCTCATAATGCTCCTGTCTATTTTTTTGAAAAAGGCCTTTGTGATCAGAATGGGGAGACACTGAAACACGAAAAGAAACCTCGGGAGGACCATCATTTTTACCGCCTGCACTCTGCCCGCCAATGAGAGCGGCAACATATCCCACCTCTTGAAGTCCTCCTCCATCTGCTCCACCAGTCGCGTCAGATTAAGTCTGTGTAGAGTTCCCCAGTTCCTGGCTACCTGGATCCCCAGATATCGAAAGCTCCTTTCCACTCTCCTTAACGGCAGAGAGTCTATTCCTCTTCCCTGGTCCCCGGGGTGTATTACAAAAAGCTCGCTCTTCCCCATATTTAGCCTGTATCCCGAGAAATCTCCAAACTCCCTCAGTATCTGCATAACCTCTGGCATCCCCTCTACAGGGTCCGCAACATATAGCAGTAAGCCATCAGCGTAGAGTGACACTCGATGCTCCTCTCCCCCTCTAACCACTCCCCTCCATTTCTTAGAGTCTCTCAACGCTATGGCCAGTGGTTCAATTGCCAACGCAAACAGTAATGGGGACAGGGGACACCCCTGTCTTGTTCCCCTGTGTAGCCGAAAATACCCCGATCTTTGCTGGATTGTGACTACACTTGCCACTGGGGCCCCATATAGGAGTCTGACCCATCGAACAAACCCCTCCCCGAACCCAAACCTCCTCAGTACCTCACAAATAGTCCCACTCCACCCTATCGAATGCCTTCTCCGCATCCATCGCCGCCACTATCTCTGCCTCCCCCTCCGCTGGGGGCGTCATCATCACCCCCAGCAGTCGTCGAACATTAACGTTCAGTTGTCTCCCCTTTACAAACCCTGTCTGGTCTTCATGCACCACCCCCGGGACGCAATCCTCTATCCTTGTCGCCAGCACTTTTGCCAGCAGTTTGGCGTCTACATTTAGGAGTGAGATCAGCCTGTATGACCCGCATTGCAGTGGATCTTTATCCTGCTTCAGAATTAGTGATATCGTCACCTCCGACATTGTCGGGGGTAGTACCCCCCCTTCCCTGGCCTCGTTAAATGTTCTCGCCAGCAGCGGGGCCAACAGGTCCACATATTTCGTGTAGAATTCCACTGGAAACCCGTCTGGTCCGGGGCCTTCCCTGCCTGCATGTTCCCCAGTCCCTTAGTCACCTCGTCCACCCCGATTGGCGCCCCCAGACCTGCCACCTCCTGCTCCTCCACCCTCGGGAACCTTAGTTGATCCAGAAAATGTAGCATTCCCTCTTTTCCCACCGGGGGTTGGGACTTATATAGCCTCTCATAAAAGGTCTTAAACACCTCGTTTACCTTCCCTGCTCTCTGCTCCATAGTTCCCGTTTCATCCCTAACTCCCCCAATCTCTCTCGCCGCTATCCTCTTACGAAGTTGGTGGGCCAGCAGCCGGCTCGCCTTTTCCCCATACACATATCTCATCCCCTGTGCCTTCCTACACTGTGCCTCTGCCTTTCCTGTGGTCAGCAGGTCAAACTCCGTCTGAAGTCTTCGCCTTTCTCTATATAATCCTTCGTCTGGGGCCTCCGCATATCTTTTATCCACCCTCAAAATCTCCCCCACTAATCTCTCCCTTTCTTTGCCCTCTTGTTTCTCCTTGTGGGCTCTAATGGAGATCAGCTCTCCCCTAACCACCGCCTTCAGCGCTTCCCATACTACCCCCACCTGAACCTCACCATCGTCATTGACCTCCAGGTATCTCTCAATACATCCCCGCACCCTTCCACAGACCCCCTCATCCGCCAATAGTCCCACATCCAGTCGCCAGAGTGGGCGCTGCTCCCTCTCCTCTCCTAGTTCCAGATCCACCCAGTGCGGGGCGTGGTCTGAAACGGCTATGACCGAGTACTCCGTTCCTGCCACCTTCGTGATCAGTGCACTACTCATAACAAAGAAGTCTATTCGGGAATATACCTTGTGGACGTGGGAGAAAAAGGAAAACTCTTTGGCCAACGGCCTAGCAAACCTCCACGGATCCACTCCCCCCATTTGTTCCATAAATCCCCTAAGCACCTTGGCCGCTGCTGGCCTTCTCCCGGTCCTGGATCTAGACCGGTCTAGCCCTGGATCCAGCACAGTGTTGAAGTACCCCCCCCATTACCAAGCTTCCCACCTCCAGGTCCGGGATACGTCCCAGCATCCGCTTCATGAATCCTGTGTCATCCCAGTTCGGGGCATATACATTCACCAGCACGATCGCCTCTCCCTGCAATCTACCACTCACCATCACATATCTGCCCCCGGTATCCACCACTATATTCTTAGCCTCGAACGACACCCGTTTCCCCACCAGTATCGCCACCTCCCTGTTTTTCGCGTCCAACCCTGAGTGGAATACCTGTCCCACCCATCCTTTTCTTAACCTAACCTGATCCGCCACCTTCAGGTGCGTCTCCTGGAGCATGACTACGTCCGCCTTCAGTCTCTTTAAAGTGCGCGAACACCCGGGCCCTCTTAATCGGCCCATTTAGGCCTCTCACATTCCACGTGATCAGCCAGATTGGGGGGCCGCTCCCCCCCCCCCCCCCGCCAACTAGCCATCCCCTTTTCTGGGCCAGCCCCCCGTCCAGGTCCCACGCACCCACCTGTCCCGACCACCTCTTCTCTTGCCAGCTCCCCCTTGCACTCAGCAGCAGCAACCCGGTTAGTCGTCGTTGAGGCCTCAGCTCCCATTAGCGAATGGAGCATCGTGCTCACATAAGCCCCAACATCATCTCCCTCTGCTCCTTCGGGGAGGCCTAGAATCCTTAGGTTCTTCCTCCTCGAGCTGTTCTCCAGGTCTTCCAGCCTTTCGATACACCTCTTACGTAGCGCCTCATGCGTCTCCGTTTTTACCACCAGGCCCTGTATCTCATCCTCATTCTCGGCTGCCTTTGCCTTCACTCCACGGAGGTCTATCGCCTGGACCTTTTGTGTTTCCTTCAGTCCCTCGATTGCCAATAACATCGGCGCCAGCACCTCTTTCTTTAGTTCCTCCACACATCGTCGGAGGAATTCCTGCTGGTCCGGGCCCCATGTCGTCTGGGCTCCATCCCTCGCCATCTTGTTTCTCCCTTCTCTTCTCTGCCGCTGCTCCAAAGGATCCTTCGCAATCTGGCCACTACCGCTGGTCCTTTCCATACACACACGGGGGGGGGGGATCTTCCTTCGTCACCCCACACTGAGCTTGGTCTAAAAAAAAATTTCCGTTGGGGCTCCCGAAAAGAGCCCAAAAGTCCGTTAGAACGGGAGCTGCCGAAACGTGCGGCTTAGCAGTGCATCGCCGCAACCGGAAGTCCCACAATCTCGAATCTTAACGTCGCCTTGATTGCCTTGTGAGATACACCTAGCTGACATGATCCACTGGCAGCTATGGCATTGCCATTGTAGTCCAGGAGCTGGCAGGCTGGTGGAAGAATGCTAGGTTGGTTTTGGATGCTGTCGAGGTCTGACTGTGATATGAGATTCGCAGACGCGCCAGTGTCCAATGTGAATCGGAAGTGACACTGGTTGACCGTGATGACAGCACACCATTCGTCGTCAGGATCCACACTCAGGATTGAAAGGCGGTTTGCAGGCGCGGTGGAGACCAGCTCGCGTGTGGTGATGATGCCCACCCGATATGGAGACTCGAGGCAGTCAGCATCGGGGTCCGTCGGGCTTTCGGGATCAGAATCCTGCATGCCTTGTTATACGTAGCGGACACGTCTGCGCTGCAGCTGGGATCGCTGGCTGTTGCTCAGTGGAGCGGACCTGCAGAGGGCCGCATAATGCCCAGGCTTTCCACACTGTAGACATCGCCTGCCTTTGGCCGGACCTTGCCGCTTTAAATGGGCGGAGCCACAATTCGGACACGTCACGACGCTGACGTCAGCGCGTTCTGTGCGCTGTCGCGCATGCGCAGTGCGGTCGGCCGACGTTCGTGCATGCGCAATAGCTTCTTCGGCCTCATCGTCCTCACGGTCGTGGCGCGCATGCGTAGGGACCCGGGAAAAGCGAACGAAACGGCCACTCTCCTCGATGCTCAGGCCTTGCATTTCTGCAATGGCCTGCACCCTTTCTGCCTCATGGGAGGCCAGCTTTGCAGTTTCTGCCGCCTGATGCGGGAGTAACGATTTCTGGCATGCTCATGGACAACGCACGTTTCGATGGCGATGGAGAGGGTCAACTGTTTGATTTTGAGTAGCTGCTCCCGCAGGAAGTTGGATTGGACCCCGAAAACGATCTGATCCCGGATCATGGAATCAGCCGTCGAGTCATAATTACATCACTGCGCTCGGATGCGGAGATGGGTCAAGAAGGACTGAAAAGGTTCATCCTTATCCTGAAGCCTCTGTTGGAAGATGTACCGTTCAAAGCTCTCATTCACCTCGATGTCGCAGTGGCTGTCGAATTTCAGCAGAACTGTCTTGAACTTTGTCTTGTCTTCGCCATCGGCAAACGTGAGCGAGTTAAAGATGTGGATGGCGTGATCCCCGCAGTCGACAGGAACAGCACGATCTTCCTGGCATCCGATGCTGCCTCGAGGTCAGAGGCCTCGATATACAGGAGGAACTTCTGTTTGAACACCTTCCAGTTGGCGCCGAGGTTGCCGGAGATCCGGAGTTGCGGGGGGGGCTGGATCTTTTCCATGCCGCTGGATGGTTGCTTGCTGGTCATTGCAGATTCACTCGAGGTAGGTTCGTTAGAGTTAATCGTTCCCTGGTACCATGATGTGTTATTTGAGTTGATTTAACATTGACTGCAACTGGATGCAGTGAGGCTAGAAACAGGCATCCGACACAGGAGATGGTCCAACACTGTTTTATTGAACCTGCTGGTTGCTGTACATAATCTGCTGTGGGTTGACACTCTATTAATCTGAATTGATAAGCTCTGTCTGGCTTGACCAGACTAGCTCTCTGTCACATGGAGACGGTGCTCACGGCCTTGTGCACTCTAACCATCTCTGTAGCTGTATCCTGTGAGAAGAGGGAGAGTCTTAATGCCTTGTGTGTTTTACAGTGGTAGTGTCCTGTCTGGTGATTGGTCGTTCTGTGGCGTGTGTGTTCATTGGTTATCCTGTGTGTCAATCCCTGCCTGTCTGCATCTCATTATATACATGAGTGAATATTATGACAGGAGGGGTCTTTGATTATGCTGCCCGCTTTCTCCAGGCAGCGGGAGGTGTAAATGGAGTCAGTGGATGGGAGGTAGGTTCGTGTGATGGACTGCATCAATATGCAACCTAAAACATCGACTCGTAAGTTAAAAACAAAGAGCAAACAACAAACAAACCCCCCTCCCTCCCCCCGTTAATGCTCAACGGCAACCAACTCCCGAAATTACATGATAAATAAACCACATGAATTGTAGAACCCCTCCTTCGCCATCGCACTGCCCCCCCCCCCCCCCCCTTAACTCAAACCTCACCTTCTCCAGAGTCTAAAATTCCAGCAGGTCCCTCCACCACGCCAAGGCACAGGGCAGAGAAGCTGACCTCCACCCCAACAGGACCTGCCTATGAGCAATCAGCGAGGCGAAGGCTAAAACATCCTCCCCTGCACCCACCTGCAGTTTGGGCCGGTCCGACATCCCGAAAATGGCCTCTAGGGGACCCGGCTCCAAATCTATATGCAGCACCCCACGAGATGATATTAAAAATCTTCCTCCAATACCTTTGCAGCTTTGGGTACGACCAAAACATATGCACATGGTTTGCCGGGTCCTCTCACACCGCACACAGACATCCTCCACCCCCTCAAAGAGCTGGCTCATCCTTGCTTTTGTGAGGTGCACCCTATACACAACCTTCAATTGTATCAGCCCCAACCTCACACATGAGGTTGAGGCATTCACCCTTCACAGCACCTCACACCACAGACCCTCTTCCATCTCCTCCCCAACTCTTCCTCCCACTTAGCCTTAATCCCGTACATGGACACCCATTCTCCTCCAGAATCCTCCCATAGATCGCCAATACCAGCCTCCTCTCCAGCCCCCCACCGATAGTACCGCCTCCAACAGTGAGGGGGCCGGCACTATCGAGAAGGTCGGGAAATCCTTCCTTGCAAAATCTCGGACTTGTAGGTACCCTCCCGCCTGCGCCAACCCGTACTTCTCTACCAGCTCCTCCAAACTCGCAAATCGTCCTCCCAGGAACAGATCCTTCACTGCCCTAATTCCCGCTCCTCCCAACTCCAAAATCTTACATCCAGCCACTCCAGCTCAAACCTATAATTCCCCCTAATTGGCATCCCTCCCAACCCGGCTCCCAGCTTAAAGTGCTGTCTAAACTGCCTCCAGATCTTCAAAGCTGCCACCACCACCAGGCTCACTGAATACTTGCCAGGGGCCATCGGGAGCGGCTCTATTGCCAGTGCCCTCAACCCCAACCCCCTACATGAGCCCTCCTCCATCTTAACCCACCGGGACTCCACCCCCCCCCCCCCCCCCAACCACCACTCCACCACCCCTCCCCCACTCTTACCTACTTGCCTGGGTTCAATTTATACCCTGAGAAGGACCTAAATCTTTGGAGCAGCCCCATTATATTTCCCACCGACGTACTCGACTCGGAGATGTACAGTAACAAGGAAACCCTATGTTCCACCCCCTCATTATCCCCTGCACAACCCCAAGCTCCTTAGAGCGATGGCCAACAGCTCCGTAGCCAATGCAAACAGCAGGGGGGGACATAGAATACCCCTGCCGAGTGCCCCGGTGCAGAGCAAAATACCCAAACTCATATTATTTTTGTGATCACTCACCATCTGCTCCGTATACAGCAGCCATACCCACGCCGCAGACCTCGGCCCAACCCCAAATCTTTCCAAGACGGCCATCAAATAACCCCTCTCTACCCGATCGAACCCCTTCTCCGCATCCTGTGCCACCACCACTTCCGTCTCCTTCCCATCCATCGGTGACATGACCCCATTTAACAACGTTCTAACATTCAAGAACTGCCTTCTCTTCACGAACTGTGGGCAGCACGGTGGCACAAGTGGTTAGCACAGTTGCTTCACAGCTCCAGGGTCCCAGGTTCGATTCCCGGCTTGGGTCACTGTCTGTGTGGAGTCTGCACGTTCTCCCCGTGTGTGCGTGGATTTCCTCCGGGTGCTCTGGTTTCCTCCCACAGTCCAAAGATGTGCGGGTTAGGTGGATTGGTTATTCTAAATTGCCCTTAGTGTCCAAAGAGGTTAGGTGGGGTTACGGGGATCAAGGGGGATGGGGTGGAGGTGTCGGGCTTAAGTGGGGTGCTCCTTCTAAGGGCTGGTGCAGACTCGATGGGCTGAATGGCCTTCATCTGCACTGTAAATTCTATGAACCCTGCCTGATTCTCTCCTATCACCTTTGGGAGGCACCCCTCCAACCTTGCCACCAGCACCTTTTCCAGGATCTTAGCATCCACATTTATTAGGGATATGAACCTGTATGACCCACACTCCACCGGGTCCTTGTCCTTTGTCAACAGCAGGGAAATCGAAGCCTGTCCCAACGTCTGTGGCAAAACCCCCCTACCCATCGCCTCCTTAAACATTTTCACCATCAGCGGCGCTAACTTTTTATAATACTCCACAGGGAACTCATCTAGTCCTGCTGCCTTCCCTGACTGCATCCTCTTTTACCTCCTGCTCCCCCACTGACAGATAGGCCTGCCCTATCTTCCTCCGCCAACCTCAATACTCCAATCCATCCAGGAACTCCTTCATCTTTCACTCTCCTCCCAGCGACTCCGACCTATACAACTTCTCATAGAACTTCTCAAAACTTTATTAATCTGCTCTGGGCCACCACTAACTTCCCCATCCTCTCCCGTACCTAGACTACCTCCATCGTCACCGCCTCCCTCCAGAGATGAGTGGCCAATATACACCCCGCCTTCTCCCCATGTTCATAGTCTGCCCCCATCCCTGCCTTCCCTGTGGACAACCGATCAAATGTTACCTGAAGCTCCTACCTAGTCTCCAGAAGGGCCAGATCCGAGTCCCCCTCAAAACTCCTATCCACCACCAACATCTCCTCCATCAACTTTTGCACTCCACCCTATCCTCCTTGTCCACCTTTGCCTTAAAAGAGATCACCTCCCCCCCCCATTACTGCCTTCAGAGCCTCCCAACCCAGCGCCAGTAAACTTCACCTGTGCAATTAAATCCCACATATTCCTCAATCACTTTCCCAATCTTATCACAAAAAGTCTGGTCCCCCAACAACCCACATCCATACTTCACCCCGGCCGCTGGGTCACCCCGTCTCCAAAACCACATCCACCCAACGCGGCGCATGAATACTCTGCCCCTTGACCCCAGCCAATAACGCCTTCCCCACCACAAAAGAGTCGATCCTCGAATACACTTTATGTACTTGGGAGAAAAATGAGTACTCCCGCTCCCTCAGATGCAGGAACCTCCACGGGTCCACTCCTCCCACCTCTCTCATGAGCCCAGTCAGCACTTTCTCCCACCCGACTGGGCCAGTGAGGGCGGCTGCAATCCTCGATCCATCCTCTGCTCTTGCACCATATTCCAGTGCGCACTACTATTACCTCATGAGTGTTCAAGTCTTGGATGGCACCCAGCACCCTCTTTGCGAACCCTACATCATCCCAGTTGGGGCCATTTATGTTCACCAGCGCCACCATCCTCCCCTCCAATGCCCGTCACAATCACGAACCTGCCCCCTGGTCCGCCACCACCTTCTCCTACTGAAACCTCACCCTCTTGCCCAGCAATACCGCTACCTCCCCGAGCTCGAATCTCTCGTTTTAACCCCAGTCCTTCAGCCTTCATGAACGCCTCAAAGTCAAAGTCATTCAAGCTATTGGTCACCCTCAGCATCGCTGGGTACACCATGCCAAATCTCACGCCATTCCTGGAGAGTGCTGCCTTCACCCGACCGAAGGCTGCCCGCCTTCTCGCCAGCTCGACGGTTAAATCCTGGTATATATGAATACCAACTTCTTCCCACCTCCCCTCATGCCTTTGTTTCACCCAACTCAGGACCTTCTCTTTAACGTGGCATTTATGAAAACTAATTATGACTGCCCTTGGTGGCTCATTTGTCCTCATCTTGGGCCTGAGTGACCGACGACCCCTGTCCAGTTCATACTGAGAGGGTTCCTCCCACTCCCCCAGCAACTCCGCCGTCATCTTCGCTCACCACCACCTTCTCAAGGGAAAATAGAGATGGTCCCGCATCCCATGAACGAATAATAAAACAAATTACAAAAAGACTACAGAGGAACTGGTGAAAGAGCAAAGAATGATTTACGACAATGGTACAAGAGCTGTGGCATTATAACTATCAGGCGGAAGGACTCTTCTTAGAAAGGAGAAGTTTGAATCCGGTAGTTATAGCTTTGTTGAGAATTTGGAGGCAGTCTCGTCAGCACTTCGGGTTGGGGCAGGGTCAAGGGAAATGCTGATTCAGGGGAAGCACAGATTTGAACCAGGGAAGTGAGATGGAAATTTTCAGAGATGGGAGGAGAAGAGAATTAGGACCCTAAAAGATTTGTTTTTGGGGGGTCAGTTTGCAGGATTGAAGGAGCTGGGAGCGAAATATGGGCTGGAGTAGGGGGAAATATTTAGATACATGCAGGTTCGAGACTTTGCTCGGAAGGAGATAGAGCTTCCCAGTGGAGCTGACCTCCACATTGCTGGAGGAGGTGCTGACGATGGGGGACTGGAGAAGTGGGTAGTGTCGGCAGTTTACGGGGCTATTTTGGGAAAGGTGAAGGCACCGCTGGAAGGGATCAAAGCAAAGTGGGAGGAAGAGTTGGGCGAGGATATGGAGGAAGGGTTCTGGTGAGAGGTGTTCCGGAGAGTGAATGCCTCCACCTCGTGCGCGAGGTTGGGGCTGATACAGCTGAAGGTGGTATACAGAGCACCTTACAAGGGGGAGGATGAGCCGGCTCTTTGAGGGGGTAGAAGATGTGTGTGAACGTTGCGGGGGGGTCCCGCAAACCACGTTCATATGTTTTGGTCCTGTCCAAAGCTGGAGGATTACTGGAAGGAGGTTTTTCGTGTAATCTCTAAAGTGGTGCACGTGAAACTGGACCCGGGCCCTCGGGAGGCCATATTCGGGATATCGGACAAGCCGGGGTTGGAAACAGGTGCGGAGGCAGATGTTGTAGCCTTCGCCTCATTGATCGCCTGAAGGCAGATCCTGTTGGGATGGAGATTAACCTCTCCACCCTGTCCCCTGGCATGGCAGGGGGACCTGCTGGAATTCTTAACTCTTGAGAAGTTTAAGTTTGATCCTGGACGGGGGGAGGGGGATTGAGGGGTTCTACAATTCATGGACTTATTCATTATGCACTTTCAAGAATTGGATTACATCGAACATTGCAGGGGGGGGGGGGGGGGGGGGGGGTTGGGGGTCTGTCTGTGTTAATGGTGACGATGGGTGTTTCCTGATTCCTTCTTGTTTTTATTTATATTAACATGCGGGCTGTTGTTTGGACGTTTGGTGGGAGGATGGGATTGTTGTTGATAAGTGGATTGACACTGTATTTGTTACTGTTTATTGGTGGGTGTAAATTTGGAAGAAATGTGAAAAAGGAGAATAAAAATATATTTTTTTTGTAAAAGAAGTTTGAGGGGTGACCTAAAAGTAGTTTTTAAAATTATGAAAGGGTTTGCCAGGATAGACAGATATTGTGGAGAAGTGAAAAACTAGAAATCATGAATACAAGGCCATCATTTCGCAATCCAATAAGCAATTCAGGAAAAACCTCTTTACCCAGAGGGTGGTGAGCATGTAGACTTTTCAAACACATGGAATGGTTGAGTCAAATTGTATAAATGCCTTTAAGGGAAAATGAGATAAGTACATGAGGGAGAAAGGAATAGGATAGGATTTTCTTAGGAGCAGCATGAGAACTGTTTTGTCAAATGGCTGATTACAATGCTGTGCATTCTGTATAATTATTTGATATGAAGTCAAGAATTTCAACAAACAAAAGTCACATTTTATAACTTGCAGAAATTTATTGCATGTTGACACAACACAGGGGCCTACTGACAACTACAAGGCCTAAACCAGTAAGAATTCTGAATCCATAAAAACTCTCATTACAAAGTTAGTCAATAAACATTGTTAGCCACTGCATTGAGCTGAGGTCTGTTGAAGCTGGACTGTACGTCACCTCCTCACGTCGGTACCGGTGCACATTGTGTCATGAGATGCCAGATGTGAGCCTGAAAGTAACTGAGAGCAACATTACTGTACAATTGCTTGGTAGTACAGGGCTTGCATGTCGCTGAAATGAGGGACATGTTGCCAAAGCTTTTTACCCGGCCCTCATCCGGACACCCAGAAAAATGCCCAATTTCAAACGTGTGGTATAAATCGTTGTAAAGGTTTGAAATTTGGCATTCTTGTGATTGTCCTGATGAGTGCAAGATGAAAAGCTTCGACAATATGGGCACGATTCTCCGACCCCCCGCCGGGTCGGAGAATCGCCGGGATCTGGCGTGAATCTCGCCTCCACCGTGTCCCGAATTCTCCGCTACCAGAGAATCGGCAGGGGCGGGAATCGCGCCGCGCCGGTCGGCGGGCTCACCCCGGCGATTCTCCGACCCGCGATGGGCCGAAGTCCCGCCGCTGTCAAACCTCGCCAGCCGGCATGGATTGAACCACCTACCTTACCGGCGGGAGCAGACGGCTCGGGCGGGCTCCGGGGTCCTGGGGGGGGGTGCCGCCACGGTCGCGATCGAGGCCCACCGATCGGCAAGGGAGCCTGTGCCATGGGGGCACTCTTTTTCTTCCGCCTTCGCCATGGTCTTCACTATGGCGGAGGCGGAAGAGACCCCCTCCACTGCGCATGCGCAGGGATGCCGTGAGCGGCCGCTGACGCTCCCGCGCATGCGTCGCCCGGCGAAGTCCTTTCGGCGCCGGCTGGCGTTGTGGCAAAGGCCTTTCCCGCCAGCCGGTGGGGCGGAAATCACTCAAGGTGAGGGCTTGGCCCCTAAAGGTGCGGAATTCTCCGGACCTTTTGGGCGGTGTGACGCCGGAGTGGTTCCCTCCACTCCATTACGCCGGATTCCCCTTGCCCCGCCGGGTAGGGGAGAATCCCGGCCCATGTCTCTCCTTTTAGCAACATTACTGCGTGTATACATGGTTCATTCATGAACAGTTTCCTACCTCCGAAGATGGGCCCCTTTGAAATAGGGAGTAGAGAAATTGATCCAAATGTTTGATAGTTAAAGGCAAGTCCAGAATTAGGGGCCACAATGTTAAAATTAGAGTTATAGGCCATTCAGGGGTGATGTCACGAACCACTTCTCCGCACAAAAGATAGTTCGAAGCTGGAACTGTTGCCTCCAAAATTCTGTTGAGGATGAGGATCAACTGAAAATTTCCAAGCTGAGATCAATGCATTTTTGTGAGGGAAGGTGTAAAAATGGAGTTAAGAAAAAGACAATTAGTAGAAGGACAGGCTCAAGGTGCCGAATAACCTATTCCTGTTTCAAAGTTTTCCATGCATGGAAAAGATAATTTCAGAAAATTGTTTTAAATTGCAAAAGTTAGACAAGATGGACACAGGTCCAAACTGGTATAAAGCAAAATGTAGATCGAAAGTCAGGAAATGCTTCCAACAGAATTCTCGCATAAACAACGGAGGCAAAATGCCTGAGGTCACTTTAACAGCTGGCTGAATGCCACAATGAGGGAATGTAGGAACTTTCTGGGTCAACAAAGTAAGCTGAATGGCCTTTCCACATCTGGAATTAAACAGAAAAATGGGATGGTTTCCTTAACCAATTATTTCCCCAGGTGAAGGCTCAGGATTTGGAAAAATCTTCATTCGTGGACTGAATGTCCATAAAATAATGCTGCACTCAGTAAGTTACCAGACCAACAGTACCCTCAAGTATAAAGCTAAAAATATCTGACTGCCCTCTTCGAGGGCTGCTGGGTGAATGTGAGGAACGGTCATAAACCTGGCGTTCATGAATAAACAGTGTTAAAATAGAGACATTGGGCGTCATTCTCCGACCTCCCGCCGGGTCGGAGAATGGCCGTTGGCCGCCGTGAATCCCGCCCCCGCCCCCGCCGAAGTCTCCGCTCCCGGAGATTGGGCGGGGGCGGGAATCCGGCCGCGCCGGTTGGCGGGACCCCCCGCTGGATTCTCCGGCCCGGATGGGCCGAAGTCCTGCCCAGGAATTGCCTGTCCCGCCGACGTAAATCAAACCTGGTATTTACCGGCGGGACCAGGCGGCGTGGGCGGGCTCCGGGGTCCTGGGGGGGGGGGGGCGCGGGGCGATCTGACCCCGGGGGGTGCCCCCACGGTGGCCTGGCCCGCGATCGGGGCCCACCGATCCGCGGGCGGGCCTGTGCCGTGGGGGCACACTTTCCCTTCCGCCTCCGCTACGGCCTCCACCATGGCGGAGGCGGAAGAGACTCTCCCCACTGCGCATGCGTGGGAAACTGACAGCGGCCGCTGACGCTCCCGCGCATGCGCCGCATTTCCGCGCCAGCTGGCGGGGCAACAAACGCCATTTCCGCCAGCTGGCGGGGCGGAAATCCCTCCGGCGTCGGCCTAGCCCCTCAATGTTGGGGCTAGGCCGCCAAAGATGCGGAGACTTCTGCACCTTTTTGCCGGCGCGATGCCCGTCTGATTGGCGCCGGCTTTGGGGCCAGTCGGCGGGCATCCCGCCGTTGGGGGAGAATTTCGCCCATTAGTTTTGAAATAAAGTATCTTCCATTTTCGTTAAACTTTGGCTGTGATCTACCGGCCCTGTCGCACTCGACTCGAGATTTAATGGCGTGGTTACATCTCGCGAGGCGTCGCGATCTGGATCGCACCCATTGAGGTCGGGATCCAGGGGCGAGATTCTCCGACCCCCCACCGGGCGTAAATTAAACCACCTGCCTTACCGGCGGGACAAGCGGCGCGGGCGGGCTCCGGGGTCCTGGGGGGATCGCGTGGCCTGGCCCGCGATCGGGGCCCACCGATCCGCGGGCGGGCCTGTGCCGAGGGGGCACTCTTTCCCTTCCGCCTCCGCCACGGTCTCCACCATGGCGGAGGCAGAAGAGTCTCCCTCCACTGTGCATGCGTGGGAAGCTGTCAGCGGCCGCTGACGCTCACGCGCATGCGCCGCCCGGAGATGTCATTTCCGCGCCAGCTGGCGGGGCACCAAAGGCCTTTTCCGTCAGCTGGCGGGGCGGAAATTAGTCCGGCGCCGACCTAGCCCCTTAAGGTTGGGGCTCGGCCCCCAAAGATGCGGAGCATTCCGCACCTTTGGGGTGGCGCGATGCCCGTCTGATTGGAGCCGTTTTGGCCGCCAGTCGGCGGACATCGCACCGTTTCCGGAGAATTTTGCCCCAGGTCTGCAACATCAAGTGTGCAGTCAGGCTCACTTGAATATGCTCTCGCCGGAGTTACCCAAGGTCCGGGATCTAACCCCCGTGCGTCGGAGATACTGAGCGAGCGCTGTTTAGCACTAGTCTCCACGAACGTGGACCAGGTGTACAGGCACTTTGGGGGGTTCTCCCAGGCACTCAGGGGGCCCTGGGTGGTTGGGCTCCAGGCTGCACGGTAGCACAGTGGTTAGCATTGTTGCTTCACAGCGCCAGGGGCCCAGGTTCGATTCCCGGCTCAGGTCACTTGAGTCTGCACGTTCTCCCCGTGCCTGAGTGAGTTTCCTCCGGGTGCTCCAGTTTCCTCCCACAAGTCCTGAAAGACGTGCTTGTTTGGTGAATTGGGCATTCTGAATTCTCCCTCTGTGTACCCGAACAGGCGTCAGAATGTGGCGACTAGGGGATTTTCACAGTAACTTGATGAAAGCGTACTTGTGGCACTGATAAACATTATTATTAGGATGGTACCCTGGCACCTTCAATGCCACCGGGGTATTTTGGCACTGCCAGCCTGGTGCTGCCACCTGGGCACTCGTGTGCCCAGATATCACTGTCATGCTGGCAGTGCCAAGGTGCCCAGGTGGCATCTTGCCTGTGCCAGGGACCAGGCCTGGGGTGCCCTGCCCTTTAGAGGTGGGTTGCGGGGCAGCTCAAGGACCTCTCGTTGGTAAGTTGGGCACGGCTAAACGCGCTCGACAAAGGGCTCTGTTTCATTTCCGTTAAATCGTGTCCTTTGTCAAAAAGTATTTTGATACCAGTGACATTACGTGTAAAATATCAAAGTCAGACACCAATAAAACCTTGCACACCAAGAAATCTTTCGCCGTTACTCTTCCAGAGAATTTTGCACACAATGATGTTGTCTACTTTCAAAAATGCATTCCCATCCAGAACAATAGCTCGGGCCTGGGTAACATACTTCAGCGGTGGCAGGTCTGGAGTGTTCAGGCTGGCTGCATGTGGAGTTACAGTTTCAATTCCCAAGTACGAGTACTTCTTGCAAGACGACATCGACACAAATATCATGAACAATTAAAGCTGCAAAGAGGCTTATTGCCCAAGGAACAAAACACACACAAAAAAAAGACCGAATGAACAGGAGGAGAATATTAACAAATCGTGTCTTCATGCAATTCTGCAATCTTGTTATTATCCACATGCTACACTTAAAATGCTAACAATCAGAGATCGATTGCGACATTTGAAAACAAAAAAAAACTTCTGCCCAATAGCTGGACATCCACCTCATATGTCTGCTGGTGCACCATTGATTTCAATGTGCATGACAAGGTTTTCACCAACTCACCGAAATACAATACTGTTTTCTGATATGAAAAAGTACTAAAGCATTACAATGACAAACTCCATCATCCTAAACTGAAAACCTTGATAAGGAGAACGAACACATACAAGCGTAAACGTCAGCTGCTGGTATCGTACTTTCCTATTGTGAAACTGACTGAGCCAGTAGGAGTTAAAATATGCCATCATCTTTTAAAACATGGAGCAACTCATCAAAACTGGAAATAAATGTGATACACATCTTTTTGCTCAAATGTTTAAGAAAAAATAAATAAAATTGTTAATCTATTATAAAATGACTCAAATTACACCTCCAATAAATCTAGTGGACCATGAAATGCTCAGAATTCTCTTTTTCGCAAAGTAGAACCAGTCAAAAAGTACACTGTTGTTCAAAGAGAGGAACCCGGTGTACCGGGGCAGCACGGTAGCACAAGTGGCTAGCACTGTGGCCTCACAGCGCCAGGGTCCCAGGTTCGATTCGCCGCTGGGACACTGTGCAGAGTCTGCACATTCACCCCGTGTCTGCGTAGGTTTCCTCCGGGTGCTCCGGTTTCCTCCCACAGTCCAAAGACGTGCAGATTAGGTGGATTGGCAATGTTAAATTGCCCTTAGTGTCCAAAATGGTTAGGAGAGGTTATTGGGTTACGGGGATAGGGTGGAAGCGAGGGCTTAAGTGGGTCGGTGCAGACTCGATGGGTCGAATGGCCTCCTTCTGCACTGTATGTTCTAATGCTATGTTCAGCATAGTTTTAGGATACACAGGGTTTTTTTTTAATTTAGAGTATCCAATTCTTTTTTTCCAATTAAGGGGCAATTTAGCATGACCAATTTACCTACCCTGCACATCTTTTTTCTTGGGTTGTGGGGGTGAGACCCACGCAGACACGGGGAGAATGTGCAATCTCCACACAGACAGTGACCCGGGGACAGGTTCGAACCTGGGTCCTCAGCACTGAGAGGCAGCTGTGTTAACTACTGTGCCACCGTGCCGCCCTAGGATACACAGGTGAAGGGCTTTGTTTAATTAGACATTTTGAGAACATATGAATAGGGGACTTAACTACGCTTGAGGCCTTCTGCGACGGGTGGGTGCATCGTTTGTCCCTGGAACACCATTTCAACTGAATTGGTTACAATTCCTTTCAAAGTTCCATTTTTGTTTCAGTGCCTCATCAGCGGCTGTCACCCTCCTTAATAATTTATTTTACTAATTACTGTTTTTTTTATAGAAGAGCATACTAATAGGGGATAGCTGGGACACCGGGTGTGTGTCTGTGAGGAGAGCTGTGAGACTAAACAAAGAAAAACTCTGTGCCTTGGCTTCAACTTCAAGGATTCTTGGGCCCGGATTCTACGAACGCCAGGAACTTTCATATTACTAGAATGGGCATCATAATAAAGAGGATTCGTAAATTGATAGTAACATGGTGTAAATTAACTGGGTTACAATGACAGAAAGATCAATCAAGTTGAATCTTGCCCTTTTATCTTCTGTCCATTTAATCCTCAGATATGTGTCCCTTTTCATTATCAGGTGGGAGAATAATTAAGGCAGCTAGTAGTCAAATACATACCTGAGGTTAGGCAAATATGAAATCGGGTGAAATCATGTCAGCTATTCGTGGTAAATGAACAGGCCAGCTAGCTGAAATATTCTCATGCTGCAGTATTACCCTGCTGCAACATTTGGCTTAAACACACACTGTGCTCACAGTACACATAACACTGTTAATTGTCCCTTTTTCAAACAAAAATACACATAACAATAAAGATCAGCACACAGAGAAATGCTGGTATGCACCTTAATATGTTTGGGATCCTAAGTAAAGCACTGGTCTCAGTGCTTGGTCCCATCGAGGGAGTTTGCAGTTGCTTTGCTAACAGGCACCGACAAGAGCAATGGGGTTGAAGACAGGAATGAGCTGGGTTTTCCTGCACCCTTTTCAAATATCTTACAAAGTTGAAAGATGACCCTGTTTAACAAGGTAGATCAGCAAAACACTACAGGATATGCAATTCTCCGACTAGAGTTCTACAGACCTATTCTAAAGCCTTTTAAGGAACATACAGAGAGTGGACAGGGTAACCTCTGAAGGTTTGCTACAGGGTTTCATAGACAACACATCCACGGGTACCCTTCTAACATTTACTATCTGTGATAACACTATTAGATCCACCCAGCTGAGTTTGCAATATGCACAGGCAGATCTTTCATTTGCTTTAAACATCTCGGTCACAATTGATTGCAATGCATTTTGACTTTAAATGTAGAGGCTCTCATTCTTTCTCTTTTGATGGGTGTCTCCCACTCTGACAGACAAGGTCCTAGCTAGGTCATAAACCTCCTTCTGACCATTCATCAATTCTGGTTCCGTGATGAGCATTTAGGAAGCAGCCTTCATAGGATGGGATTGACCGCTGCCCTGGAAATGAAGCATTCTGCTCTCTCCAAAGGCCTGACTCCAGCTCACACAATAAGGTCAAACAGTATCAAAGTGGGGCATAAGAAAGCTCCTGCCTCTGCATTAAAAATACAACACTCATTGCCAACACCTGGGATTGAAACTGATACCTATCTGAATTAGTAAGAAGTCTTACAACAGCAGGTTAAAGTCCAACAGGTTTGTTTCAAATCACTAGCTTTCGGAGCGCAGCTCCTTCATCAGGTGAGTGACTCACCTGATGAAGGAGCTGCGCTCCAAAAGCTAGTGATTCAAAACAAACCAGTTGGACCTTAACCTGGTGTTGTATGACTTCTTACTGTGCCTACCCCAGTTCAACGCCGGCATCTCCACATCATGGCTATCTGAATTAGTAATCCCTTCCATTTGCAATTCAAATTGAAGATCCCCTTGATTGTTGACACGGTGTTGACCCTACCAAGCGCAGTTGTCTGGGGGGATTTCAACAGGATACCAGTTTTCACCGAGTTCACCCCTTTCGTATTATATGGCAAGTGAACTCAGTCATTTGGATCGCCTTATTCCTTTTACTAATGTACAAAACCGTTCATAAATTTAAGCAAGCTCAAAACTTGTATCTTAAAATCGAGACTTCCTCAGAAAGGTATCCATGCAGAAGTATTTGTCACACCCAGCTTGGATGGCTCACTGGAAAAACAGCCAAAGAGTTGGTTGTCAAAATATCGCGCAGAAACCCACGAAGATGAGCCCAAAATAATTCTACCACCTGGAACAAGTGCTCCCGGGAGTTCTATTATTTTCCCAGGATTTGACACGAATTTGCTTCAAATAATACTGTCACCTGTCACTAAAATGTTGTCACAAGAAAATTCAATACTGAAGGAGTAATGTATTGCAAACTGCTTTAAACCTGAGTTAGAAAAATCATTTTAAAAACATCTACACCAGGCATCCCTCTTCCATGGGCATTCCAGCCACAAGCCTCTTTTAACCTAAGCTACCGAAGCAGAAAAAAACAAAGGCGAGACTCCCACAGGAACAAAACAGGAAAACCAATGGGTTTGCCATATAAATCAATGGCAGGATATGAAACAAGTGGCTACATCCTTGGCCTGAAATGCGATTTGCTGACAATGGACGGCATATTATTACTACTTGTAAGGAGTAATTTTGCACAAGTCACTCCCAATGTACGTGGCTCTGGTTTACAAGACCATGGGGGAGCACAGTCTCCACGTCAGGGGGGATGCCTTGCCTATCCTGCGCATGAGACAGGTGCAACAATCTTTTGATTAAAGTTTCAAGCCTGAGGATATATAACCAAATAAAGACCTTCTGCCATGTCTAGTCCATAAAGTAAATGATTGCATTCAACTGCTGTCAGTTATCTGTCAGTTGTTACTCCAATTGGATTTTCATCCACTTGTATGCTTTCAAACAGAATCCTCGCAGCGTGGAAAACAGTCAGATCGCCCAGTTGGTTCTTTTGTCGACTGCAGCTTATTGGATAGGAGGGAAATGGAAAACAGAACATAAGGATGGAACAAAGAGAAAAGACAAACACAAAAGGTGAACGCCTATTCTGTATCTGCAAAGTTAAGGCAAAAAATGATTGAGATTGACTTGTTTATGCCGGACCAAAATAAACCACAAAACAAAGTGCAACGCTAATTCCATTACACTGATGCTTGCAAATAGAATCCTATCAATGAACAAAAGTGAGCAAAAGAACTCAGAAGATCTGGCCTGGATCCAATATAACTGAGAAGGCAAATCCCATTATGATGGCGATCTTTTTACCAATTGCTTCCACGTTCATTCAGGAATCTTTCAACAGCAACTGAAGACAATATTTACAGGCAACCTTTGAAAAACCTAGGCTTCCGGCAGTCTATGTGTTCATTAACGATGGGTGTGCCGACTAAATGGTATAAATTGACACAGTCCCTCAATTCTATCAGTCTCTCTACACTCTTTTCAGCATGATATTCCATGCACAGTGCAGGTCAAGTGTTGGAAGTACAAGTCAGTAAGGATCAGGGCCACTCCATCACTTGTTCCAGTAAATGCATTCATATGTTATGGTAATGAAGAGAGAATGTTCCGGTTTCGTTCTCAGTCACCATTTCTCTCCGAGGGTATTGTTCAAAGCAAGTCGATAGATTATTCCCCAAGGGATAAACCAGAAACCTCCAGGTTATACATCTCCATTCTTCTGCAACGAGGATTACTTCACGTCCTCTTCACATTTGCCAATCTGCATATTTAATATGCCACTTTTATGCAAGAGCCAGAGTTGTAGAAACTCCTCCGGCATTGCATGGTAGCCTGAATAAGGCATCACATTGTCATAGTAGTGGTGGCTAATTATCCTCCTTTGCAGGTCCATTGAAAATGGCCAAAATCCATAAAGGGTCACATCTTCACAGAGGCCCAAGGCAACACTGACCAGGAATAGGCCTGTGGACAGGCGTTTGGCATGGATTCCCTTGCTCTTCCAGAACTTCTCCACATTGCGCAGGAAATCCGGATTTGCAAAGAGTATGGTTTGGTTGGCACTGAAGTCAGACAGCGTGTAGTATGTGCGGAAGGAAGGATCTGTCCCCGTCTTCATGGAAAAGGCAGGCATGTAAATGTAGCTGCGACCATACACCTTCATACTTTCCACAAAGGATTTCCTGGACCACAAGAGGTTCTGAAATCTGAAAGATAATGATAGAAATATTGAATTTTCATTCCTAGTGATTAACTGATGGAAGAACATTTATGAAAGTATTAATTTGACAGGTAACAATGAATTGCACCAAGCATTTAACTCTCTATAGGACATGTATTCATATCATTCTGAGTTATCATCTATTGTAATCAATGAGGTGTCCCGAAGTGGAGAGTCAGAAATAATTTATTTCCTACTCACGCTAGGAAATGCAATAGCAAAGTAACAGTCCAAGTCCCAGCCGGGACCATCCTGAGATGCTGGCTCCTTCATGGGGTGGCTTTATTCTCGGGGAATTAATTATTCTTTTAAAGATAATTTATGGGGGGTGTTTATCTCGGGCAATTAATGAGCCTACCCTTCAGCAGGGAAGCTTGTACTCCACAAGCTCCACGGGGAGATCAATAGAGTCAGTCCGTGGGTCTCATGGGGGTTGTGACACCACCTTTACCGTTTCTAGATATTTCATGAGTTTATTGAAAGGTTCAGACAGATTGATGTGGTGAACTACTGAATTCTGCAATTCCCTCCCGACATCTCCCTCCCCTTCCACCTCGCCTTTCTTCTTTAAGACATTTCTTAAAACATACCTCTTTGGCCAAGCTTTAGGTCAGCTGACCTGATATCTCCTCATGTGATTTAATATTTGTTTTGTTTTATAACGCTTCGATGAAGCACCATGGGATGTTTTATTCCATTAAAGGCACTGCTTAACATAAGTTACTATCGTTGAAATGAAGAAATGGCACAGATAGTGTCAGTCTTCACAGCAGAAAACACACATCTCCCAGAAATAGTGAAGAACAAAGGATCTAAGAGAGTGAAGGACTCCAAAGTAATTAATATCAGCAAAGAAAAATTACTGAAGCAATTAATGTGACTAAAATCCGATAAATTCCCAGGACCTGACAGCCGACACAAGGGTCTGAAAAGAGCTTGTTGCAGATATAGTGGATGCACTTGTTCTAATCTTTCAAAATTCCCCAGATTCTGGACCAACCCTGGCAGATTAAAAGTAGAAAATGTGACGTCGATATTCAAAAAAGGCAGGAGAGAGAAAACACAGGCCAGTTGATGCTGGAATCCATTATTAAGGAGGTGGTAATGGAGCACTAAGAAAATCATAATGTAATTTGGCAGCGTCTGTATGGTATTTGGTAAGGGCAGCACAGTGGCGCAGTGGTGCCTCACGGTGCCAAGGTCCCAGGTTCGATCCCGGCTCTAGGTCACTGTCCGTGTGGAGTTTGCGTATTCTCCCCGTGTCTGCATGGGTTTCGCCCCCCAACCCAAGGATGTGCAGGGTAGGTGGTTTGGCCACGCTAAATTGCCCCTTAATTGGAAAAAATTAATTGGGTACTCTAAATTTATAGACAAAGTATGGGGCGCGATTCTCCGCTCCCGCGACTAAGTGCCCACGTCGTTGTGAACGCCGTCGAGTTTCACGATGGTGCGAAACGGCCCCGATCGCAATCGATTCAAGGCCCGAAAATGGGCTCGAGGCCGGGCCGCAAGGAACTCGGGGGGCGTGTCGCGAAGGCAGCGTCGTCAGCGCGTGTCGGGCATTGGCTTGCGGATCCAAGATGGATCTTGCGGGGCGCGGAGGAAAGGAGGTCCTCCTTCAGAGAGGCCGGCCCGCCGATCGGTGGGCACCGATCGCGGGCCAGACCCCATTTGAGGCCCCCCCCGGTGCAGGAACCCCCCCAAGGGGCCATCCCCCCAGCGTTCCCACGCTGTTCCTGCCGGCAGCGACCAGGTGTGGACGGCGCCGGTGGGAACCCGTCGTATTGGGCAGGCCGCTCAGCCCATCTGGGCCGGAGAATAGCGGGGATAGCGGAGAATCGCCATTTTGGGTGTCTCGTGCGATTCTCCGGCCTGTGCCGCACAAAACACGACGGGGCCGTTCTCGCCGCTTGGGAGAATCGCGGGAGGGCGTCGGACCGGCGTCGCGTGGAAAAATGGCACGCCAGGCAATTTTCCCAACCGGCGCGGGAACGGAGAATCGCGCCCATGGTATTTGGAAAGGGAAGTCATATTTAACAAATCTACCAGATTTCTAAAGGATATAGCTAGCATGGAAGAATAAGGGGAACCAATGGGCGCGGTGTATTTGGATTTTCAAAAGGGATTGGATAACATACCACATGAAAAGTTGATACACAAGTTAAGGATTTATAGGATTGGGGAAAATATATTTGCATGGATATACATCGGTAACAAACAGAAAACAGAGCGTAAGAATAAATGGATCATTGTCAGGTTGGCATGCTTTTACTAGTTGGGTGGCACAAGGATCAATCCTGGGGTTTCAGTGATTTACAATCTATATTAATTACTTAGATGAAGAAAACAAATGTAATGATATCCAAGATTGTTGAAGATACAAAGCTGGGTGGGAAAGTAAGCTATGAAGAAGGCATCGGCAAAGAGCAACAGTGGGTAAAAAGGTAACATGTAGAATATGGGGCGGAATTCTCCGCAATGGGCGCGATGTCCGCCGACCGGCGCCAAAATCGGCGCGAATCAGTCCGGCATCACGCCGCCCCAAAGGTGCGGAATCCTCCGCATCTTGAG
Source organism: Scyliorhinus torazame (assembly GCF_047496885.1). Taxonomy (NCBI): domain Eukaryota; kingdom Metazoa; phylum Chordata; class Chondrichthyes; order Carcharhiniformes; family Scyliorhinidae; genus Scyliorhinus; species Scyliorhinus torazame. The sequence goes on from NC_092719.1 coordinate 75,689,494, forward strand.
CGGCCGAGCCTTAACCTTGAGGGGCTAGGCCCACGCCGGACTGATTTCCGCCCCGCCAGCTGGCGGGAAAGGCCTTTGGTGCCCCGCCAGCTGGCGCGGAAATTAGTTTGCCAGGCGGCGCATGCGCGGGAGCATCAGCGGCCGCTCACTGCATCCCCACGCATGCGCAGTGGAGGGAGTCTCTTACGCCTCCGCCATAGTGGAGAACATGGCGAAGGCGGAAGGAAAAGAGTGCCCCCACGGCACAGGCCCGCCCGCTGATCGTTGGGCCCCGATCGCGGGCCAGGCCACCGTGGGGGCACCCACCGGGGCCAGATCGCCCCGCGCACCCCCCCCCCCAGGACCCCGGAGCCCGCCCGCTCCGCCTTGTCCTGCCGGTAAGAGAGGTGGTTTGATTCTTGCCGGCGGGACAGGCATTCCAGCAGTGGGACTTCGGCCCATCGCGGGCCGGAGAATCGCTGGGGGGGGGGGGGGGGGGGCCTGCCAATCGGCGCGGCACGATTCCCACCCACGCCGAATATCCGGTGCCGGAGAATTCAACAACCGACGGGGACGGGATGCACACCAGCCCCCGGCGATTCTCCAACCCGGCAGGTTGGATCGGAAAGTCCGCCGATCGGCGCAAAAAACGGCGCAAATCCCACTTGCGTCACGTCATAAAAATGGGCCGATAGTCTCCGGCCCGAAATGGGCTAGCAGCGACATAACGGGATCCGCGCTTGCGCAGTGGTTCACGCCGTGCAGCGTCATACGCGCTGCACGGCGTGGCGGCTCATAAGGCCGCGCAGCTCCCCCCCACCCAACCAGAACAACCGACCGCAACACCCGACTGGATGGCTGGCCGTCGCTCAGCCCCGAGGTTCGAGTCACGCGATGTGGAGGCGCTCCTGGACGCGGTGGAGCAGAGGAGGGACGCCCTGTATCCCGGGCACGGCCGCAGAGTTGCCCCACGCCACAGCCGGCGTCTGTGGAGGGAAGTGGCAGAGGCCGTCACCGCTGTGGCCCTGACACCACGGACAGGCACCCAGTGCCACAAGAAGGTGAACGACCTCGTCAGAGCAGGCAGGGTGAGCCCCCCCTCCCCCATATCCCCCCTCCCCATATCCCCCCCTCCCCCATATCCCCCCTCCCCCATATCCCCCTCCCCCATATCCCCCCTCCCCCATATCCCCCCTCCCCCATATCCCCCCTCCCCATATCCCCATATCCCACCTCCCCATATCCCCCATATCCCCCCTCCCCCATATCCCCCTCCCCTATATCCCCCCTCCCCCATATCCCCCCTCCCCCATATCCCCCTCCCCCATATCCCCCATATCCACCCCTCCCCCATATCCCCCCTCCCCCATATCCCCAAGTGAATCCAGCCCTAACCTTAACCTCTGCAATGCACGCGCAACCGATGGCGTGCATTCATATACCTGCCTAACACTGTTGCCTTTTACCCCTGCCACCACCCCCCCCCCCCGCCCCCCAGGAGAAGCGCGCACACAACAATAGGGAGCATGTGAGGACTGGAGGAGGGCCCGCTGATGAGAGGCCACTGACCGTACACGAGGAAAGGGCCCTGGAACTGGCTGGCGGACCTGAGGACCGGGAGGTTGCTGATGCAGAGGTCGGGGGCCCACGAGCAAGTGAGCCACCGACAGCCCGTCCCCATATCCCCCCTCCCCTATATCCCCCTCCCCCGTATCACCTGATCACTGCCTGATGTCTAACCATGCATGCTTCATTGTGTATCGCAGGACCAAACGTCCAGGCACCCATCCCCGCAGATGCACACCGCCCGCAGGATGCCCCTCAGAGACCACAGGAGACGGAGAGACCCGGACCCTCCAGCATGCGACGCCCGCAGGATGCCCCTCGGAGACCACGGGAGACGGAGAGACCCGGACCCTCCAGCATGCGACGCCCGCAGGATGCCCCTCGCACACCACGGGAGACGGAGAGACCCGGACCCTCCAGCATGCGACGCCCGCAGGATGCCCCTCGCACACCACGGGAGACGGAGAGACCTGGAGCAACAGGGAGACGACACCCCCGTCACGTGCGAGAGCGACCACCCAGCGTTGAGGGGGGCAGCCACAGGCCCCCGTCACATCCGAGCCAGGACACCACTACCCAGGACACCACTATCCAGGACACCCCTACCCGGGACAGCACTACCCGGGACAGCACTACCCAGGACACCCCTACCCGGGACAGCACTACCCGGGACAGCACTACCCAGGACACCCCTACCCGGGAAGACGAAATACCGGACAGTGACTCAGAGTGGATGGGTGGAGACGAACCCCCACCCCAAAGTGCCATGGAGTCAGAGTGGGACGAAGAGCACGACACAACGCCACTGCTGTCACCAACACCCTCCACCATCGCAGAAACACTCACCACGGTTGGGCACTTTAGTGATGAGGCGTCTGGTACACTCACTGGTGCGCACAACACAGCCGTCCCGGTACAGCAGGTGGAGGTAGGAGCAGCAGAGGGACCGGGCGGTCGGAGGGCAGCCCAGGCCAAGCGAACATCTGCCGCCCAGATGGATCCCGGGTTCCTGCAGTTACCACACCCACACATAGATCCGATGCAACCACCGACACGGAGACGAGCGAATAGGGTGACGGGTGGCTTGCGGCGGCTGCGGTCGCAGGTGGAGGAGTCCACCCGCGTCCAGGAGCTGGGAGTGGTCCCGGTCATGCGTGCCACCCAGGCTGACACCGCACGGGTGGCGTCCGCGGTGGAGGCAATGGGTGCGACGGTGTCAGACATGGGGAACGGTTTGCGAGGCCTGGGGCCTTCCGTGCAGGCGGCGTCTGTGGCCCAGGAAATGGCTGCCCTCTCACAGGAGGCCATGAGCCAGTGCCAGCGCCAGATGGCAGAGGCGCTCAACGCCATAGCCCAGTCTCAGCAGGCCATGGCCCAGTCTCTGCAGGCCATGGCCCAGTCTCAGCAGGCCATGGCCCAGTCTCAGCAGGCCATCGCTGAGGGCATCGGCGCCAGTGGCCATGTGCGAGCCGGCGTCGCACTGTCACAGACAGGGTTTGACAACCCCCTGGGCTCCATGGCTGCAAACCTGCAGACCCCTGTCGATACCAGCACGGGCCTCCAGGACTGGCAGCGCCAGATGTCGGGGGCGCGTCGGATGGCCAGTCCGTTAGCATCCCCCACCCATGTAGAGGCCTGGGGGCCATCGGGCACCCCGAGGGAGGAGGAGGTGGTGTGGTCCGTCCCGGCTCCCTCTGTAGGGGAGGTCCCGGTACACCGCGACACCTCGGACTCCCCCCCTTCCGTCCCAGGTGCATCGGGTGTGCAACGGGCAGGACAGGCTGGCAGCTCGCCATCCCAGTCGCCCGGGCCGCAGCCTGGCCCATCTAGGCCAGGACGCCCCAGGAAACGGCCGCCAAAGGGATCCAGTGTCAGAGGGCAGGAATCACAGGAGTCCACCTCCAGTTCTGCTGTACCGTCTGGGGAACCATGTAGACGTAGTCAAAGGGCCCGTAAGGCCAAACAATTAGACACTGAGTAAGTTGGCACGGGTGCAGGGCACAGATGAGTTTTAGGGGCTAGGGCACGTGCATGAACTCCTTTGGTTATTAAAGTCAATGTTACACCTACCGAAGCTGCCTTTGTGCTCTGTCCAAAGTGTGCGGGCGTGTCATGTACGTTGAGCGCAAGTGTGTGTGTGACGGGTGGTCTTACCTCAGCCCCAGGTGAGTCTGCCCCCTTCTCCCTGGGCCGCCATCAACATGCCCCGGGCAGAGGACGGGACCGTGCGCTGCAGTGTCACAGCCGCATGCAGGGATGGTCCGGGTGGATGGTGGTACTGTGGCCATGGGTCAGACATAGTCCAACGATGTAGAGCCAGGAGCTCATCGCAGGGCGGGTTGTCATCATCCTCCATGGCCTGCGATAGACACGCGTCCACCCGCAACTGGGTGAGCCCGGCCCGTTGTGCCGCCGGTGGATCGGCAATTGGGGGGGGGGGGGGGGGGGTGGTGTGCATGCGGGTGGGGTGTGTGGGGTTGGGGAGGGGGGTGAGGGTGCTGGGTGGGTGGATGGGTGGGGGGTGTGGGTGGTCGGCTGTTGCCATGGTGTGCGGTCTGTGGCCATACTACCCGATTCCCACGCCCATCTAGTCAGTGAAGCGGGCGGCTATCAGTCTGTCCCGTGCCCGCTGGGCCAGCCGGTAACGGTGGACAGCCACCCGCCTGTGTCTACCCCGTCTGCCCTGACCATTGCCCCCATCCCCCTCATCTGGGGAGGACTGGGCCTCTTCCTGCTGCTCCTCCACTCCGCCCTCCTCTGCCTGCGGCACATCGCCCCTCTGCTGGGCTATGTTGTGCAGGACGCAGCACACCACAATGATGCGGCCGACCCTATCTGACCGATACTGGAGGGCGCCCCCAGAGAGGTCCAGGCACCTGAAACGCATCTTCAGCACGCCAAAGCACCTCTCGATCACTCCCCTTGTCGCTACATGGGCATCATTGTAGCGGTTCTCCGCCTCATTGCGTGGCCTCCATATAGGCGTCATCAGCCACGATCGCAATGGGTAGCCCCTGTCGCCCAGCAACCAGCCCCTCAGCCGGGGATGGCGTCCCTCGTACATGCCGGGGATGGATGACCGCGACAACACGTATGAGTCGTGTACACTGCCTGGGTAACAGGCGCAGACGTGCAGGATCATCATGCGGTGGTCGCAGACCACCTGTATGTTCATCGAATAGGTCCCCTTCCTATTGGTGAACACGGCCCTGTTATCTGCAGGTGGCCGCACGGCGACGTGCATCCCATCGATCGCGCCCTGGACCATGGGGAACCCGGCCACGGCAGAGAAGCCCACGGCCCGGGCATCTTGGCTGGCCCGGTCCACGGGGAAGCGGATGTAGCGGTGCACCATGGCATATAGGGCATCTGTCACTGCCCGGATGCACCGATGCACCGATGTCTGCGATATGCCGGACATGTCCCCACTCGGTGCCTGGAATGACCCCGTTGCATAAAAGTTCAGGGCCACCGTAACCTTGACGGACACGGGGAGAGGGTGTCCCCCGCCAGTGCCACGCGGTGACAGGTGTGCCAGCAGGTGGCAGATGTGTGCCACGGTTTCCCGCCTCATCTGGAGTCTCCTCCTGAATTCCCGGTCCGTGAGGTCCTGGTATGACTGCCGGGGCCGGTACACACGGGGCGCCCTCGGGTGCCTCCGTTGCCGTGGGGCCGCGACGTCCTCCTCCCCCTCCTCGTCCTGTCGGTCAGGTGTCCCTCCAGCCTGGGCGGCTGCCGCCTGTCCCTCTGCGGCAGCCTGCGCCGCCTCTCTGGCACGCTCCTCCTCCTCCTCCTCATCCAGCGCAACATAGACATGAGCAGCTGCCACCACGGCGGCCAACATCGCTGGATGGTCTGAAAACATGACGGCCTGGTGGGGGGGGAGGGGAACGACGACATGTCATCATTGCCCATATCCCCTCCTCCCCCCAGCCAGGTGGCATGGACCGCATGGGTCCAACTGTTGGAGGCTGGCACCTGGCCAGGTGGACCAACTCATTTGCCCTCCCATCACCCTCCTCGGCACGGACCCCCTCCCCAACCTCCACCCCAGCACGGACCCCCCCCAACCTCCACCCCGGCACGGACCCCCTCCCCAACCTCCACCCCGGCACGGACCCCCTCCCCAATCTCCACCCCAGCACGGACCCCCTCCCCAACCTCCACCCCAGCACGGACCCCCCCCAACCCCCAACCTCCACCCCGGCACGGACCCCCTCCCCAACCTCCACCCCGGCACGGACCCCCTCCCCAACCTCCACCCCAGCACGGACCCCCTCCCCAACCTCCACCCCAGCACGGACCCCCCCCCCCCAACCCCCAACCTCCACCCCAGCACGGACCCCCCCCAACCCCCAACCTCCACCCCGGCACGGACCCCCTCCCCAACCTCCACCCCAGCACGGACCCCCCCCCAACACCCAACCTCCACTCCAGCACGGACACCCCCCAACCCCCAACCTCCACCCCGGCACGGACCCCCCCCAACCCCCAACCTCCACCCCAGCACGGACCCCCTCCCCAACCTCCACCCCAGCACGGACCCCCCCCAACCCCCAACCTCCACCCCAGCACGGACCCCCCCCAACCCCCAACCTCCACCCCGGCACGGACCCCCTCCCGGCACTCCCCTGGAGCCCAGCCTACTCTAACCACCACCCCCCCCCCCCCCCCCCCGCCGCACACACACACACACAAGCCGAGACACACCTCTCCTCACGCAATCAGTCTGCGGCCACGCCATTTCCTGCCCAGAGCCAACCCCCCAGGCCGTCACTCACCTCCTCGCTGGTCGGCATGAACCTGGAGCACCGGGTCACGCCGATGAAAAGGAGGTTTGATTCACGTCGACGTGAACGGTCATCACGTCGACGGGACTTCGGCCCATCCGGGAGGGAGAATATCGGCAGGCCGAAAATCGGCTGCCTTGCGCAGACCCGTGACATTCTCCGCGGCAGCGGCGCCATTAACGCCCCGCCGACTTTTCTCCCTTCGGAGACTTCGGCGGGGGCGGGATTCACGGCGGCCAACGGCCATTCTCCGACCCGGCGGGGGGTCGGAGAATGACGCCCATGATGTTAATCACAAAGGTAGGAAGAATAAAAAAAGGAATATTTTCTGAAAGCTAAGGAACTATTAAGTATTGGTGCTCCTTCTAAAAGTTAACATAGGTACAGCAAGCAATAAGGAAGGAAAATAGATTTTGACCTTTACTACAAGATGATAGAATACAATGTGCCACCCATTTATACATCAGAAACACAAATCATCCTTCCCTATTGTCCTGTTACTCATCTTGATGCGTGAAAAATTGGAAAAGCTATGAGTCAGACTTTCTGACTGCTGCACTTGGCAGCTTCAATTCTTCTCCCTCACCATGAGCTTCTATTACAAAGCTGTAGCCTCACCTCGTATTAAACCTACAAAAAGGTGTAACATGAAGGTTCTCGAAGGAAGGCAAAATATTCCAAACCCCAGAAATCTCATCCTTCACCTGTTCTCTGTATTACAAGTGCACCTCTGCACCCTCCCTAAAACAGATACATTTGAATTTCTCAGCACTGATGCACTGAAACAATTTTGTCTTCGTGACTAGAGTGACTGTACTTCATAGTTGAATGAATTGGTTGTGATATGCTTGGAATTCCCTGACGACAGATATTATTGTGGTATGTGAATACAAGTTGTTTCTTACCAGTGGTTTTCAGTACATTCATGTACATTTATAGTCCGGAATAAGCAGATTAATTTAGATATTAATTAAAAGGCTCTTTAGCCCAGCAGGAGATTTTGTTTATTTAAAACCAGCACTGAAATTTAGAAAGTCGGGATTTTGTTGTACGCTACGATGTGAGTAGATTGCAGCAATTCAGTGTCTGCCGGCCATTTGAGGGTAGGTTTGGAACAAAAAACAAATAATCAGCCTATTATAAATACTACTGAGAGGTGCGTTGTCAATAAACCAACATCAGGCTGCCTCCCATTACTGGGGAGTGAGACAAGGTTCATGACAGATGATGAAGGCAAGAAATATTCAGGATAGATCAGACCCTTCTCTTGTTTTCCTTCAAACAAGAACTTTCCTCACAATCGAATCAACGAGCATTGGTCTGGATGGGCTGCAGCCACTAACAAGAGCGATGAGCAATTGGTGGCAGGTCAAGCATTATTAATGGGCTTCATTTCATTCCCCCGTCACCTCTCCACCCTTCCCCCCAAGCCCAGAAAAAAGGTTTGAATTCAATCAAGACAAAAGAAAGCTGTTTCGGAAATTTAGAGACTTCAATAGCTCTTGTGTATTTTCATGATGGACAATTGAGATACTGAGTCAGTGACATGGAATATCCCTCTCCAGACTTTCATTGTCTGATCAAAATGTTAATTAGCACTGAAGGAACGTTGCAATTGGCAAGCCACTGAAATGGACACAAAAACATGAGGTGCAGGGCCATGAATAGCTGCCTGTGGGAACTGCTGGAGATTACAGACTATAAGGGTGAGCAGAGAAGTGGTGTTCATGCCTTTATTGTTCTGTCCGGGTGAACATTGTAAATGTATCATTTCCTGTGTGAGGGCTGGAAGTAGAGCCCACGGGCCCGATCGTATGGCCTCGCCGCGTCCGGCTCGGGATGTGACCAGGTCGTTAAACTCGAGAGAGAGAGAGGTCTCTCACGGGATTTGCGATGCTCAGGACACAGGATCTAAGATCTCGTGAGGCATCGCAAATGGATCTCGCCCTCAGTGGGCCGGATCCAGATTTGTATATATACACGAGCAGTCAGGTTCACTTAAATATGTCTGCACGGAGTCTCCCAAGGCCTGGGATCGAATGCCTGTGCCTAGGAGACCTCGCCACGGCGCCATTTAGCAGTGATTCACACAAACGTAGGCACTTGGGGGGTCTCCCAGGCCTCGGAGGCCCCCGGGTGGTCGGGCTCTGGCAGCGTGATACCCTGGCACGCCCGCTGTCCCCCGGGGACCTCGCACTGCCAGGCTGGCAGGAGCACTCCCGGGAGCCAGGCTTGCAGTAAGGTGCCCTATGGGGCAGGTTGTTCGTGCTGGGGATCGGGCCTGGGAGTGCCCTGCCCTTATGAGGTGGGGTGCGGTGGGCACGAAGACCTCCTAAGAAGTAACTTGGGGCAATGGGAGGGGGTCGGTCTGGAGGCTAATGCGTGGGGTTGAGAGATAAATGCCGCCCTGATCTCTTCCTGTGCTGACGAGCTGAGGTCGTCAATGCAGGGAATGAAGATAAGTGTGTCCTCAGGGGGGCGTGCCGCACTCAGGCCAGAAAAAAGTCTTGTTTGATAGCGAGGTCGTTTTCAGCACTGCACGCTCTGAGAAACACCCCTCTAAACGTGCCCAAAACTGGACTGTTTTCCCCCGTTCAATCACGCCTCACGTCTTTTTAACTTATTTTTTGTGGAATGTGAGTGTCAATAGAAAAGCCATCATTCGGTGCCCATCCCTAATTGCCCTCAAACTGAGTAGCTTGCCACATCATTTCAGAGGCCAGTTAAAAGCCAACCACATTGCTGTTGGTCTTTTAAAAATATCACTTACAGGTTATGGGCATCGCTGGCTAGGCCAGTGTTTATTGCCCATCCCTAATTGCCCTTCAGAAGGTGGTGGTGAGCTGCCCTCTTGAAACGCTGCAGTCCCTGTGGTGTAGGTACATCCACAGTGCTGTTGGTGAAGGAGTTCCAGGATTTTGACCCAGCGACAGTGAACGAACAGCCATACATTTCCAAATCAGGATGGTGAGTGACTTGGAGGGGAACCCCCAGGTGGTGGTGTTTCCCATGTATCTGCTGCCCTTATCCTTCTAGATGGTGGTGGTCATGGGTTTGGAAGGTGCTGCCTAAGGAAACCTGGTGAGTTCCTGCAGTGCATCTTGTAGGTGGTGCACACGACTGCCACTGGTGAAGGGAGTGAATGTTTGTGAAAGAGGTGCCAATCAAGGGGGCTGCCTTGTCCTGGAAGGTGTGGAGCTTCTTGAGTGTCGTTGGAGCTGCATTCATATCGGCAAGTGGAGAGTATTCCATTACACTCCTGACTTGTGCTTTGTAGATGGCGGACAGGTTTTGGGGGGCCAGGAGGTGGGTTACTCACCGTAGGATTCCTAACCTCTACCCTGCTCTTGTAGCCACAGGATTTATAATGCTAGTCAAATTCAGTTTCTGGTCATATGTAGGCCTGACCAGGCAAGGGTAGATTTCCACAGGGCGGCACGGTGGTTAGCACTGCTGTCTCATGGTGCCGAGGACCCGGGTTCGATCCTGTCCCCGGGTCATTGTCCATGTGGAGTTTGCACATTCTCCCCTGACTCTGGATGAGTCTCACCCCCTCAACCCAAAAGGTGTGCATTGTAGGTGGATTGGCCACGCTAAAGTGCCCCTTAATTGGAAGTTTCTTTAAAAGGATGGTAGATTTCCTTCCCCGAAGGACATTAATGAACCAGGTTTCATGGGGTGAAATTCTCCGTTATCGGCGGAAAGTCCGCCGATCAGCGCAAAAAACGGCGCAAATCCGACTTGCGTCACGTCGGAAAAATGGGTCAAAGTCTCCGGCCCGAAATGGGCTAGCAGCGACGTAACGGGATCCGCGCTTGCGCAGTGGTTCACGCCGTGCAGCGTCATACGCGCCGCACGGCGTGACGGCTCATAAGGCCACGCTGCTCCCCCCCACCCGACCGCAACACCCGACCGCAACACCCGACTGGATGGCTGGCCGCCGCTCAGCCCCGAGGTTGGAGTCACGGGATGTGGAGCCGCTCCTGGACGCGGTGGAGCAGAGGAGGGACGCCCTGTATCCCGGGCACGGCCGCAGAGTTGCCCCACGCCACAGCCGGCGTCTGTGGAGGGAAGTGGCAGAGGCCGTCACCGCTGCGGCCCTGACACCACGGACAGGCACCCAGTGCCACAAGAAGGTGAACGACCTCGTCAGAGCAGGCAGGGTGAGCCTCCCCCATATCCCCCCCCTCCCCATATCCCCCCGTCCCCCATATCCCCCCCTCCCCATATCCCCCCGTCCCCCATATCCCCCCTCCCCCATATCCCCCCTCCCCCATATCCCCCCCTCCCCCATATCCCCCCCTCCCCCATATCCCCCATATCCCCTCTCCCCCATATCCCCCCTCCCCCATATCCCCCCTCCCCCATATCCCCCCTCCCCCATATCCCCCCTCCCCCATATCCCCCCCTCCCCCATATCCCCCATATCCCCTCTCCCCCATATCCCCCCTCCCCATATCCCCCCTCCCCCATATCCCCCATATCCCCAAGTGAATCCAGCCCTAACCTTAACCTCTGCAATGCACGCGCAACCGATGGCGTGCATTCATATACCTGCCTAACAGTGTTGCCTTTTACCCCTGCCACCACCCCCCCCCCCCCCACAGGATAAACGTGCACACAACAATAGGGAGCATGTGAGGACTGGAGGAGGCCCCGCTGATGAGAGGCCACTGACCGAACACGAGGAAAGGGCCCTGGAACTGGCTGGCGGACCTGAGGACCGGGAGGTTGCTGATGCAGAGGTCGGGGGCGTAGTAGCAAGTGAGCCACCGACAGCCTGTCCCCATATCCCCCCTCCCCCATATCACCTGATCACTGCCTGATGTCTAACCATGAATGCTTCATTGTGTATCGCAGGACCAAACGTCCAGGCACCCATCCCCGCAGATGCAGACCGCCCGCAGGATGCCCCTCGGAGGCCACGGGAGCCGGAGAGACACGAACCCTCCAGCATGCGACGCCCGCAGGATGCCCCTCGAGGCCACGGGAGAAGGAGAGACCCGCACCCTCCAGCATGCGACACCCGCAGGATGCCCCTTGGAGGCCACGGGAGACGGAGAGACCTGGAGCAACAGGGAGACGACATCACCGTCACGTGCGGGAGCGACCACCCAGCGACGAGGGGGGCATCCACAGGCCCCCGTCACATCCGAGCCAGGACACCACTACCCAGGACACCACTACCCAGGACACCACTACCCAGGACACCACTACCCAGGACACCACTACCCGAGACACCACTACCTGGGACACCACTACCCGGGACAGCACTGCCCAGGACACCCCTACCCGGGACAGCACTACCCAGGAAGACGAAATACCGGACAGTGACTCAGAGTGGATGGGTGGAGACGAACCCCCACCCCAAAGTGCCATGGACTCAGAGTGGGACGAAGAGCACGACAGAACGCCACTGCTGTCACCTACACCCTCCACCATCGCAGAAACACTCACCTCGGTTGGGCACTTTAGTGATGAGGCGCCTGGTACAGTCACCGGTGCGCACAACACAGCCGTCCCGGTACAGCAGGTGGAGGTAGGAGCAGCAGAGGGGCCGGGCGGTCGGAGGGCAGCCCAGCCCAAGCGAACATCTGCCGCCCAGATGGATCCCAGGTTCCTGGAGTTACCACACCCACACATAGATCCGATGCAACCACCGACCCGGAGACGAGCGAAGAGGGTGACGGGCGGCTTGCGGCGGCTGCAGTCGCAGGTGGAGGAGTCCACCCACGTCCAGGAGCTGGGAGTGGTGCCGGTCATGCGTGCCACCCAATCTGACACCGCACGGGTGGTGTCCGCGGTGGAGGCAATGGGTGCGACGGTGTCAGACATGGGGAACGGTTTGCGAGGCTTGGGGCTTTCCGTGCAGGCGGCGTCTGTGGCCCAGGAAATGGCTGCCCTCTCACAGGAGGCCATGAGCCAGTGCCAGCGCCAGATGGCAGAGGAGCTCAACGCCATAACCCAGTCTCTGCAGGCCATGGCCCAGTCTCAGCAGGCCATGGCCCAGTCTCTGCAGGCCATCGCTGAGGGCATCGGCGCCAGTGGCCATGTGCGAGCCGGCGTCGCACTGTCACAGACCGGGTTTGCCAACCCCCTGGGCTCCATGGCTGCAAACCTGCAGACCCTGTCGATACCAGCACGGGCCTCCAGGACTGGCAGCGCCAGATGTCGGGGGGGCGTCGGATGGCCAGTCCGTTCGCATCCCCCACCCATGTAGAGGCCTGGGGGCCATCGGGCACCCCGAGGGAGGAGGAGGTGGTGTGGTCCGTCCCGGCTCCCCCTGTAGGGGAGGTCCCGGTACACCGCGACACCTCGGACTCCCCCCCTTCCGTCCCAGGTGCATCGGGTGGGCAACGGGCAGGACAGGCTGGCAGCTCGCCATCCCAGTCGCCCGGGCCGCAGCCTGACACATCTAGGCCAGGACGCCCCAGGAAACGGCCGCCAAAGGGATCCAGTGTCAGAGGGCAGGAATCACAGGAGTCCACCTCCAGTTCTGCTGTACCGTCTGGGGAACCACGTAGACGTAGTCAAAGGGCCCGTAAGGCCAAACAATTAGACACTGAGTAAGTTGGCACGGGTGCAGGGCACAGATGAGTTTTAGGGGCTAGGGCACGTGCATGAACTCCTTTGGTTATTAAAGTCAATGTTACACCTACAGAAGCTGCCTTTGTGCTCTGTCCAAAGCGTGCGGGGGTGTCATGTACGTTGAGCGCAAGTGTGTGTGTGAGGGGTGGTCTTACCTCAGCCCCAGGTGAGTCTGCCCCCTTCCCCCTGGGCCGCTATCAACATCCCCCGGGCAGAGGACGGGACCGTGCGCTGCAGTGTCACAGCCGCATGCAGGGATGGTCCGGGTGGATGGTGGTACTGTGGCCATGGGTCAGACATAGTCCAACGATGTAGAGCCAGGAGCTCACCGCAGGGCGGGTTGTCATCATCCTCCATGGCCTGCAATAGACACGCGTCCACCCGCAACTGTGTGAGCCCGGCCCGTTGTGACGCAGGTGGATCGGCAATGGGGGGAGGTGGTGTGCATGCGGGTGGGGTGGGTGGGGTTGGGGAGGGGGGTGAGGGTGCTGGATGGGTGGATGGGTGGGGGGTGTGGGTGGTCGGCTGTTGCCATGGTGTGCGGTCTGTGGCCATACTACCCGATTCCCACGCCCATCTAGTCAGTGAAGCGGGCGGCTATCAGTCTGTCCCGTGCCCGCTGGGCCAGCCGGTAACGGTGGACAGCCACCCGCCTGTGTCTACCCCGTCTGCCCTGACCATTACCCCCATCCCCCTCATCTGGGGAGGACTGCGCCTCTTCCTGCTGCTCCCCCAGTCCGCCCTCCTCTGCCTGCGGCACATCGCCCCTCTGCTGGGCTATGTTGTGCAGGACGCAGCACACCACAATGATGCGGCCGACCCTATCTGACCGATACTGGAGGGCGCCCCCAGAGAGGTCCAGGCACCTGAAACGCATCTTCAGCACGACAAAGCACCTCTCTATCACTCCCCTTGTCGCTACATGGGCATCATTGTAGCGGTTCTCCGCCTCATTGCGTGGCCTCCGTATAGGCGTCATCAGCCACGATCGCAATAGGTAGCCCCTGTCGCCCAGCAACCAGCCCCTCAGCCGGGGATGGCGTCCCTCGTACATGCCGGGGATGGATGACCGCGACAACACGTATGAGTTGTGTACACTGCCTGGGTAACGGGCGCAGACGTGCAGGATCATCATGCGGTGGTCGCAGACCACCTGTATGTTCATCGAATAGGTCCCCTTCCTATTGGTGAACACGGCCCTGTTATCTGCAGGTGGCCGCACGGCGACGTGCATCCCATCGATCGCGCCCTGGACCATGGGGAACCCAGCCACGGGAGAGAAGCCCACAGCCCGGGCATCTTGGCTGGCCCGGTCCACGGGGAAGCGGATGTAGCGGTGCGCCATGGAATATAGGGCATCTGTCACTGCCCGGATGCACCGATGCACCGATGTCTGCGATATGCCGGACATGTCCCCACTCGGTGCATGGAATGACCCCGTTGCATAAAAGTTCAGGGCCACCGTAACCTTGACGGACACGGGGAGAGGGTGTCCCCCGCAAGTGCCACGCGGTGACAGGTGTGCCAGCAGGTGGCAGATGTGTGCCACGGTTTCCCGCCTCATCCGGAGTCTCCTCCTGCAGTCCCGGTCCGTGAGGTCCTGGTATGACTGCCGGGGCCGGTACACACGGGGCGCCCTCGGGTGCCTCCGTTGCCGTGGGGCCGCGACGTCCTCCTCCCCCTCCTCGTCCTGTCGGTCAGGTGTCCCTCCAGCCTGGGCGGGTGCCGCCTGTCCCTCTGCGGCAGCCTGCGCCGCCTCTCTGGCACGCTCCTCCTCCTCCTCCTCCTCAACCAGGGCAACATAGACATGAGCGGCTGCCGCCACGGCGGCCAACATCGCTGGATGATCGGAAAACATGACGGCCTGGTGGGGGGGAGGGGAACGACGACATGTCATCATTGCCCATATCCCCTCCTCCCCCCAGCCAGGTGGCATGGACTGCATGGGTCCAACTGTTGGAGGCTGGCACCTGGCCAGGTGGACCAACTCACTTGCCCTCGCATCCCCCTCCCCGGCACGGACCCCCCCCCCCCCCCCAACCTCCACCCCGGCACGGCCCCCCCCCCCCCCCCAACCTCCACCCCGGCACGGACCCCCCCCAACCTCCACCCCGGCACGGACCCCCCATCCCCCTCCCCGGCACGGACCCCCCCCCAACCTCCACCCCGGCACGGACCCCCCATCCCCCTCCCCAGCACGGACCCCCCCCCCAACCTGGCACGGACCCCCCCCCAACACGGACCCCCCATCCCCCTCCCCGGCACGGACCCCCCACCCCCAACCTCCACCCCAGCACGGACCCCCCCCCCCAACCTCCACCCCGGCACGGATCCCCCCATCCCCCTCCCCGGCACGGACCCCCCCCATCCCCCTCCCCGGCACGGACCCCCCCCCCCCCAACCTCCACCCCGGCACGGCCCCCCCCCCCCCAACCTCCACCCCGGCACGGACCCCCCCCAACCTCCACCCCGGCACGGACCCCCCATCCCCCTCCCCGGCACGGACCCCCCCCCAACCTCCACCCCGGCACGGACCCCCCATCCCCCTCCCCGGCACGGACCCCCCCCCCAACCTGGCACGGACCCCCCCCAACACGGACCCCCCATCCCCCTCCCCGGCACGGACCCCCCACCCCCAACCTCCACCCCAGCACGGACCCCCCCCCCCCAACCTCCACCCCGGCACGGATCCCCCCATCCCCCTCCCCGGCACGGACCCCCCCCATCCCCCTCCCCGGCACGGACCCCCTCCCGGCACTCCCCCGGAGCCCAGCCTACTCTAACCCCCCCCCCCCCCGCCGCACACACTCACACACAACCCGAGACACACCTCTCCTCACGCATTCAGACTGCGGCCACGCCATCGCCTGCCCAGAGCCAACCCCCCAGGCCGTCACTCACCTCCACGCTGGTCGGCGTGAACCTGGAGCACAGGGTCACGCCGATGAAAAGGAGGTTTAATTTACGTCGACGTGAACGGTCACCACGTCGACGGGACTTCGGCCCATCCGGAAGGGAGAATATCGGCAGGCCGAAAATCGGCTGCCTTGCGCAGACCCGTGACATTCTCCGACGGCAGCGGCGACATTAACGCCCCGCCGACTTTTCTCCTTTCGGAGACTTCGGCAACCGGCGGGGGCGGGATTCACGGCGGCCAACGGCCATTCTCCGACCCTCTGGGGGGTCGGGGAATGACGCCCCTGGTCACCATTACTGAGGCCAGCTTTTCAATTCCAGATTATTAGTTGGATTTAAATTCCACTGGCTACTGTGGTGGGTGGTCCCAAAGAATTAACTTGGACCTGTGGATGATTAGCCCAGCAACGTTACCACTACACCACCACTTCCCCCTCATGTGTTTGCATTAATTTGTTTCTTTCTTAATTCTGAGCTTATGGACATCAGTGGCAAGAACAGCATTTACTCCCCAACCCTTGATAATCCCCTTTTATTTTAGCGTTTATTGCAAAAGAACTGGAGTACAAAAGTAGAGAAGTGTTGTTGCAATTGGTATAGGGTGTTGGTGAGACCATATCTGGAGTATTGTGTCCAGTCTTTGATCTCCATATTCAAGGAAGGATGCGGTGGACCTTGTAGGGCAATCTAGAACGATTCGAGATGTAGGTTGAGAGGCGGTAGGTTTAAAACTGAGATGAGGAGAAACGACTTCTCGCAGAGGGTGGTGAATTTGTGGAACTCGCTGCCCCATTTTGCAGTGGAGTCTGAGTCATTAAATGGTTTCATCGATATATTTTTGATTTTTTAAAAACGGGTTAAAGGGATATGGGGAACAGGTGGGGAGGTGGATTTGAGACCAGGAAGAGATCAGCCAGGATCTGATTGAATGGCGGAGCAGTTTAGAGGGGCTGAATTGCCCACTCCTGCTCCTAATCCCTATGTTTGAAGTGAACCACAATAATGTGGGACTAGAGATACATATAGGGTGAAAGCAGCATGTTTACTTTGCTGAATGACATTGGATCAGCTGGGTTTTTACTACAATCTGACGCCCTCATGACCATTTCTACCGACATCGGCTTTTCACTCCCAGAATTCGCTCTTGATGTGCACACAAATTCTCAAGCTGTTGTGGTTGTGATCTGGATTCACATTCCTTGGATTACAAGGCCTGTGGCGTAACCACTATATTGTCATAACCCTTGATATATATCACATCTTTAACATAGCAAATGAAGTTAATATGGAGAAGTGTGATGTAGTTTCGTAGGAGAATGAGAGGCACCATTTTAAAGGAGGTGGAAGCACAGTGAGACTGGGGAGTGTATGCAGACAAATGTTCAGTGGTAGACATATTTAGAAAGTTGCTAAAAGACGAATCATAGGATGGTTACAGCATAGAAGGAGGCCATACAGCCCACCATGTCCACACTGTCTCTCAGCAAAGAAGAACTCACTGAGTCCCACTCCACCCCACCTTTTGCCTCATGTCCCTGCAAATCTTTTATTTGAATTATCCAATTTTATTTTGAAAGCCTCGATTGAATCTAGGGCAGCACGGTAGCCTTGTGGATAGCACAATTGCTTCACAGCTCCAGGGTCCCAGGTTCGATTCCGGCTTGGGTCACTGTCTGTGCGGAGTCTGCACGTCCTCCCCGTGTGTGCGTGGGTTTCCTCCGGGTGCTCCGGTTTCCTCCCACAGTCCAAAGATGTGCAGGTTAGGTGGATTGGCCATGATAAGTTGCCCTTAGTGTCCAAAATTGCCCTTAGTGTTGGGTGGGGTTACTGGGTTATGGGGATAGGGTAGAGGTGTGGACCTCGGATAGGGTGCTCTTTCCAAGAGCCGGTGCAGACTCGATGGACCGAATGGCCTCCTTCTGCACTGTAAATTCTATGAAATCTCCCTTCACCATATTTTCAGGCAGTACATTACAGATCGTAACCATTCACTGCGTGAAAAATGTCTTCCCTCCTGCCTCTTTTGCCAATCACCCTAAATCGATGTCCTCCCATTCTCAACCCTTCTGCCAATTACAGTTTCACCCTATTTACTCTGTCCAAGCCCCGTAATTCAGAAAAACTCTATCAAATTTCGACTTGACCTTTCTCTCATCTATCTACATAGCTGAAGTCCCGCACCCCTGGAACCATTCTTGTAAATCTTTGCTGCAGCCTCTCTCAACTGCCTTCTTAAAATGTGCTGCCCAAAACTGGGCAGAATGCACAGGAGTTCAGGCAGCACAGGGCAAAGCATGCCCAGTGCAAACATCGATGATGAACTGGTTCCCCACTCCAGCGTGCTGTCCCGCAATAATTAGACGCTCAGAGGCAATTTAAGTGGCTCAGGGAGAGACATCTGGCCCCATCTGGGGAGTCAGTCCAGCCTCTGAGAACTGCCAGACAATCAAATGGCCGGCAGTTCTCTGGTCCCAACAGCATCACTGGGAGCAATGGCCATTGCCGGGACTGCATCTAGTCAGCAGCAGAGATTGTCGCTGGAGCCGGATCAAGAGATAAGTTGGGGTGGAGGGTTTATTGTATAAAAAATTTGAAAATCAAAGTTAAAGGAGAAGGTAGGAGTGCAGGTTAATGATGGGGACTTTAAGCTCGTTAAACGAGGGGGAAGGGCTCAAGAGAGGTTAGTAAAGTTTCCAGAACACGTAATAGGACAGAGAGCATGGAAAGTGGCAGGAATCGAACTTCAGGCATAGCAGATAAGGGGACAACTATGAGAAGGGGGGCAGTCAACGCAGGAGCTAAATGTGCACAGTATACAAAACAAGGTAAATGAGTTGTAGTGCACATTGAAATTAGCGGGTACGATGTTGTGGGCATCACAGAGATGTGTGTGCAGGGGGGATCAGGGCTGGGATCCAAATATCCAAGGATATGTGTTCTATCGAAACGACAGGCAGCTGGACAGAGGGGGTAGTGATGCCTTGTTGGTAAGGAATTAAATTAAATCGATAGCAAGAAGCAATATAGAATAGGAAGGCGTAGCATCTGTGTGGATAGAGTTGAGGAATGGCAAAAGAAAAAAGACCCCATTGGGAGTTATTTTTAAGCCCCCTAGCAGTAGTCAGGATGTGTGGCAGAAAATAAATCAGGAGATAGAAAAGGCAGTATTACAATAACCATGGGGGACTTCAATATGCAGGTGGATTGGGAAAATCAGTTCGGTAGCGGATCCCAAGAAAAGGAATTTGTGTAATGTCTCGGAAATGTTTTTTTAGAGCAGCTTGTGGTAGAGCCTACATGGGAACAGGCAATTCTGGATTTGGTGATGTGTAATGAGGCAGACTTGGTTTAGGAAGTTAAAGTGAAGGAACGCTTAGGGAGCAGTGACCACAATATGATAGAATTTACCCTACAGTTTGAGAGGGAGAAGCTGCAATCAGATGTAACAGTATTACACTTAAATAAGAGTAACTACAAAGACATGAGCGAGGAGCTGGCCAGAGTTGGTTGGAAGGGGCGCCTAACAGGGATCACAGTGGAACAGCAATGGCAGGAGTTTTTTGGGGGTTATTCGGGACGAACAAAAGAGGTTCATCCCAAGGAAGAGAAAACATGCTAAGGGGAGGACAAGGCAACCATGGCTGACGAGGGAAGTCAAGGACAGCAAAAAAGAAAAAGAAAAAGCAGACAATGTGGAGAGAACCAGTCGGAAGCCAGAGGATCGGGAAGCCTTTAAAAGCGAGCAGAGGACAACTTAAAAAGCAGTAATGGGGAAGATGAAATATGAGAGTAAGCTAGTTAGTAATATAAAAGAAGATTGAGGACAGCACGGTGGTGCAGTGGTTAGCACTGGAACTACGGCGCTGAGGACCCGGGTTCGAATCCCGGCCCCAGGTCACTTTCCGTGTTGAGTTTGCACATTCTCACCGTGTTTGCGTGGGTTTCACCCCCACAACCCAAAGATATGCAGGTTAGGTGGATTGGCCACGTTAAATTACCCCTTAATTGGAAAAAAAAATTGGGTACTCTAAATTTAAAAAATAAATAAATAAAAGAAGATTGCAAGAAGTTTTTTGATATATAAAAGGTAAGAGAGAGGCAAGAATGGACATTGGACCATTGACAGATGAGGCTGGAGAAGTACTAATGGGGAACAAAGAAATGGCAGAGGAACTGAATAGGTACTGTGCATTAGTCTTCACGGTGGAAGACTCCAGTGCCATATCAAAACTTCAAGACAGTCAGGGGACAGAGGTGAGTGTAGTGGCCATCACTAAGGAGAAGGTGCTGGGGAAGATGAAAGGGTTGAAGGTGGATCAATTACCCAGACAGAATGGACTACACCCCAGGGTTCTGAAGGAGATAGCTGAAGAGATTATGGAGGCATGGTGGTGATTTTTGAAGTGGTGGCACAGTGGTTAGCACTACTGCCTCACAGCACCAGAGACCCGGGTTCGATTCCAACCTTGGGTGATTGTGTATGCTCCCCGTGCCTGTGTGGGTTTCCTCCGGGTGCTCCAGTTTCCTCCCACAGTCCAAAGATGTGCAGGTTAGGTGGATTGCCCATGGTAAATGTCCCAAGGTGAGGTTATGGGATAGGGTGGAGGATTGGTGGAAGGTAGTAAAACAGGGACAGAAACAAAAGGCAGTAAGGGGGAAAGTGTAAGGCAGAGAAGCCATAGTCAAAAATCAAAAAGGGCGACAGTACAAGGTACAGTGACTGAGGGGAGCTCAGTGAATAGGACCAGGGATACTAAAAGAAATAAAACGGGAAGTGCAAACATTAATGGTAAGTGACGCGGCAGGTTGTTACATGAAGATATGGGTTCAACGACAAGGAAAATTAGGAGAAAGATTAAGAGGAAATATAACTTAGGAGAGGTTACTGATTGAGGTGTTAAGATTCAGAACAGAGGTAAAAAAGCCAACATAAGTGTACTTTACCTGAATGCTCGTAGTATTCAGAATAAGGTAAATGAGTTGATGGCGCAAATCATCGTGAATGACTATGATTTAGTGGCCATTACTGAAACATGGTTAAAGGATGGTCACGACTGGGAGTTAAATATCCGAGGGTATCAAACTATTCGGAAGGTCAGAGTGGATGGTAAGGGAGGTGGTGTAGCTCTGTTATTTAAGGATGACATCCGGGCAACAGTAAGGGATGACATCGGTGGTATGGAGGATAAGGTTGAATCCATTTGGGTGGAAATCAGGAATAGTAAGGCAAAAAAGTCACTGATAGGCGTAGTCTATAGGCCACCAAATAGTAACATTATGGTGGGGCAGGCAATAAACAAAGAAATAACTGATGCATGTAGAAATGGGACAGCAGTTATCATGGGGGATTTTAATCTACATGTTGATTGGTTTAACCAGGTCGGTCAAGGCAGCCTTGAGGAGGAGTTTATAGAATGTATCCACGACAGTTTCCTAGAACAGTATGTAATGGAACCTACGAGGGAACACGCGGTCCTAGATCTGGTCCTGTGTAATGAGACAGGATTGATTCAGGATCTCATAGTTAGGGATCCTCTCGGAAGGAGCGATCACAATATGGTGGAATTTAAAATACAGATGGAGGGTGAGAAGGTAAAATCAAGCACTAGTGTTTTGTGCTTAAACAAAGGAGATTACAATGGGATGAGAGAAGAACTAGCTAATGTAGACTGGGAGCAAAAACTTTATGGTGAAACAGTTGAGGAACAGTGGAGAACATTCCAAGCAATTTTTCACAGTGCTCAGCAAAGGTTTATGCCAACAAAAAGGAAGGACGGTAGAAAGAAGGAAAACCGACCGTGGATATCTAAGGAAATAAGGGAGAGTATCAAATTGAAGGAAAAAGCATACAAAGTAGCAAATATTAGTGGGAGACTAGAGGACTGGGAAATCTTTAGGGGGCAACAGAAAGCTACTAAAAAAGCTATAAAGAAGAGTAAGATAGATTATGAGAGTAAACTTGTTCAGAATATAAAAACATATAGTAAACGTTTCTTCAAATATATAAAACAAAAAAGAGTGGCTAAGGTAAATATTGGTCCTTTAGAGGATGAGAAGGGAGATTTAATAATGGGAGATGAGGAAATGGCTGAGGAACTGAACAGGTTTTTTGGGTCGGTCTTCACAGTGGAAGACACAAATAACATACCAGTGACTGATGGAAATGAGGCTATGACAGGTGAGGACCTTGAGAGGATTGTTATCACTAAGGAGGTAGTGATGGGCAAACTAATGGGGCTAAAGCTAGAAAAGCCTCCTGGCCCTGATGGAATGCATCCCAGAGTGTTAAAAGAGATGGCTAGGGATCTATGCACTAGTGATAATTTACCAAAATTCACTAGACTCTGGGGTGGTCCCGGCGGATTGGAAATTAGCAAACGTGACACCATTGTTTAAAAAAGGAGGTAGGCAGAAAGCGGGTAATTATAGGCCAGTGAGCTTAACTTCGGTAGTAGGGAAGATGCTGGAATCTATCATCAAGGAAGAAATAGCGAGGCATCTGGATGGAAATTGTCCCATTGGGCAGACGCAGCATGGGTTCGTAAAGGGCAGGTCGTGCCTAACTAATTTAGTGGAATTTTTGAGGACATTACCAGTGCGGTAGATAACGGGGAGCCAATGGATGTGGTATATCTGAATTTCCAGAAAGCCTTTGACAAGGTGCCACACAAAAGGTTGCTGCATAAGATAAAGATGCATGGAATTAAGGGGATAGCAGTCGCATGGATAGAGGATTGGTTAATTCATCGAAAGCAAAGAGTGGGGATTAATGGGTGTTTCTCTGGTTGGCAGTCAGTAGCTAGTGGTGTCCCTCAGGGATCAGTGTTGGGCCCACAACTGTTCACAATTTACATAGATGATTTGGAGTTGGGGACCAAGGGCAATGTGTCCAAGTTTGCAGACGACGCTAAGATAAGTGGTAAAGCAAAAAGTGCAGAGGATACTGGAAGTCTGCAGAGGGATTTGGATAGGCTAAGTGAATGGGCTAGGGTCTGGCAGATGGAATACAATGTTGACAAATGTGAAGTTATCCATTTTGGTAGGAATGATTGCAAAAGGGATTATTACTTAAATGATAAAATATTAAAACATGCTGCTGTGCAGAGAGATCTGGGTGTGCTAGTGCATGAGTCGCAAAAAGTTGGTTTACAGGTGCAACAGGTGATTAAGAAGGCAAATGGAATTTTGTCCTTCATTGCTAGAGGGATGGAGTTTAAGATAGGGAGGTTATGCTACAATTGTATAAGGTGTTAGTGAGGCCACACCTGGAGTATCGTGTTCAGTTTTGGTCTCCTTACTTGAGAAAGGACGTACTGGCACTGGAGGGTGTGCAGATGAGATTCACTAGGTTAATCCCAGAGCTGAAGGGGTTGGATTACGAGGAGAGGTTGAGTAGACTGGGACTGTACTCGTTGGAATTTAGAAGGATGAGGGGGGATCTTATAGAAATATATAAAATTATGAAGGGAATAGATAGGATAGATGCGGGCAGGTTATTTCCACTGGCGGGTGAAAGCAGAACTGGGGGCATAGCCTCAAAATAAGGGGAAGTAGATTTAGGACTGAGTTTAGGAAGAACTTCTTTACCCAAAGGGTTGTGAATCTATGGAATTCCTTGCCCAGTGAAGCAGTAGAGGCTCCTTCATTAAATGTTTTTAAGATAAAGATAGATAGTTTTTTGAAGAATAAAGGGATTAAGGGTTATGGTGTTTGGGCCGGAAAGTGGAGCAGAGTCCACAAAAGATCAGCCATGATCTCATCGAATGGTGGAGCAGGCTCGCGGGGCCAGATGGCCTACTCCTGCTCCTAGTTCTTATGTTCTTATGATTGGGCCTAGGTGCTCTTTCAGGAGGTCGGTGTAGACTTGATGGACCGAATGGCTTCCTTCTGCACTGTAGGGATTCTATGAAACTATGAATCACTGGTGGGTCCCAGAAGACTGGAAAATAGCTAATGTAACACCCCTGTTAAAGAAAGGAGGGAGGCAGAAGACAAGAAATGATAGGCCAGTTACCCTGATTTAGGTCGTTGGTACGATTTCTGAGTCCATTATTAAGGAGTATTTAAAAGTACATGGTAAAATAGGGCTGAGTCAGCACGACTTCGTCAAGGGGGATCATGACAAATCTGTTAGAATTCTTTGAGGAGGCATTGAGGAAGTTAGACAAACGAGAATCAGTGAACGTGATCTGTTTGGATTTCCAGAAGGCCTTTAACAAGGTGCCATAAGATAAGGGCCCATATGGTATTACGGTCAAGGTACTGGCATGGATAGAGGATTGGCTGACTGGCAGAAGGCAGCGAGTGGAAACGAAGGGGTCTATTTCAGGATGCAAACCACCACTAGTGGTGTTCTGCAAGGGTCGGTGTTGGGACCACAACTATTCACGATATACGTTAATCATCTGGAAGAAGGAACTGAGGACATTGTTGCTAAGTGTGCAGATGTAACAAAGATATGTTGAGGGACAGGTATTGTACATGGAAGCGGGCAGTTTTAAGGGATCATCTCTGCTCTCATATGGTCTTATAAATTTGAAGGGTGCTGTTTCGCCGGGGCCTGGATAGAGAGCCCTGGTAAGGGTGGCAGGCAGGGATTGGGGTGCACAGGCTAAGTGGAGGTAAAACTTGGGTTGCAGGGGTGCCAGGCATAGTGGGAGGGTGAACTTCCGATGGGCCCCATAAAGGAGGTATCGCTCCCCTTTCTTCTCAGTAACCCCAGGAGTGGGAACTGGCGAGCTTCAAATCTGGCTCACTCATCCACCCGCCATGTGAAAAACTGTGGGGCAGGAAGAAGGCCTGAAGTGGCCCGAGATGTCAACGTAAGAGCTCAGGTGGCCCAAGGGCTGCCCAATGTCTCCCTCTGCCAGGTGTAAAACTGCGGTGGACTTGGAAGCACGTAGATAGTCATTGGGAGATGTGCTCATGGCATCATACCTAATTGTACACTCCCCACCGGTCTGCTACCCTGCCCCCGGGAGGATAATATTCTACCCAATATTGCAGCTCAGGCCAAACCGGCATTTTATACATGTTTCACATCAATTCCTGACTTTTGTATTGACGCCCCATTTCTAAAGCCTCAGTACCATTTATTCACCACTTTCTCAACATATAATTTGTGCACATACAACATCAGTCCCACCCCTGTCCCTCTGCTCTTGCCACGTATTTTGAATTGTATTCTTTTATTTTATATTGCCTTTTCTCTTAATTCCTACCGAAATGTACCACTTCACACTTCTCTGCATTACATTTCATCTGCCACATATCCACCCCTTCCATCAGCCTATCTGTGCCCTCGCCAAGTTTATCACTATCCTCACAGGTCACAATACTTCCCAGTTTTGTGACATCCTCACTTGTTGAAATTATGTCCTATGCAAATAAATCTAGGTTATTAATGTACATCAAGAAAAGCAGGGTCCTAATGCCAGCCCCTTGGCCCTAAACCTTCCTCCAGTTCAAGCCACAGCCATTCGCCACTGCTGCTTCCGGTCAATCTGTCAATTTTGTATCCTCTTTTAATATAAATTTAGAGTATCCAATTTTTTCCAATTAAGGGGCAATTTAGCATGGCCAATCCACCTGCCCTGCACATCATTTTGGGTTGTGGGGGTGAGACCCACACAGACAAAGGAAGAATGTGCAAACTCCACACGGACAGTGACCCGGGGCTGGGATCAATTCCGGGTCCTCGCAGCCGTGAGGCAGCAGTGTTAACCACTGCGCCGCCATGCCGCCCTCAATTCTGTATCCATGCTGCTACTTTCCCTTTTATCCCAAGATTTCTATTTTGCTGAAAAACCTGGTGAGATACTTTATCAAAAACCTTTTGAAAGACCAGGGGCGGGATTCTCCGATATCGGCGCGATGTCCGCCGACCGGCGCCAAAAACGGTGCGAATCAGTCCGGCATCGCGCCGTCCCAAAGGTGCGGAAGTCTCCGCATCTTGAGGGGCCGAGCCCTCACCTTGAGGGGCTAGGCCCGCGCCGGACTGATTTCCGCCCCGCCAGCTGGCGGGAAAGGCCTTTGGTGCCCTGCCAGCTGGCGCGGAAATGACTTTGCCGGGCGGCACATGCGCGGGAGCGTCAGTGGCTGCTCACGGCATCCCCGCGCATGCGCAGTGGACGGGGTCTCCACTGCGGTGGAGACCATGGCGAAGGCGGAAGGAAAAGAGTGCCCCCACGGCACAGGCCCGCCCGCAGATTGGTAGGCCCCGATCGCGGGCCAGACCACTGTGGGGGCACCCCCCGGGGCCAGATCGTCCCGCGCCCCCCCCCCCAGGACCCCGGAGCCCGCCCGCGCCGCCGTGTCCCGCCGTCCCAAAGGTGGTTCAATCCACGCCGGCTGGCATGGTTTGACAGCGGCGGGACTTCGGCCCATCGCGGACCGGAGAATCGCCGGGAGATTCCCACCGACCGGTGCGGCGCGATTCCCGCCCCCTCCGAATCTCCGGTGGCGGAGAATTCGCGACACGGCGGGGACGGAATTCACGCCAACCCCCGGCGATTCTCCGACCTGGTGGGGGGTCGGAGAATCGCACCCCATATAAGTCACATCAACCACATTCCCCTCATCAACCCTTTCTGTTAATTTCTCCAAAAAACTCAATCAAGTTAATTAAACATAATTTGCCTGAAACAAATTAGTGTTGTCTTTCCTTAATTAACTACATCTGTCCAGGTGACTGTTCATTTGTCAATCATTGCTGGGGTTAT
The DNA here is from genome assembly GCF_047496885.1 of Scyliorhinus torazame. NCBI lineage: Eukaryota > Metazoa > Chordata > Chondrichthyes > Carcharhiniformes > Scyliorhinidae > Scyliorhinus > Scyliorhinus torazame. The sequence continues at coordinate 75,716,054 of NC_092719.1, forward strand.
CCTTACAGCCTTTATAGAACAAGAGTTCTGTTTGTGGATCTTGTTAGATGTGATTTAATGGAGGACGTTCTAAATTTGGGACTTCCCGGGTGCTTTCCGATGGCCGGGCAAGCAAGGCCGCTGTCGTATTTAACGGCATTTTGTGCCAGAAAGAATATCCCATGGTCTCCATGCCGGAGCTGGCGGTCCCACCAGCTGATTCGCATGGACTGCGTCCAGAAGTTCCCCAAGGACAAAGCACATGCAAGCTCCCTCCAAACACAATCCACTCAGCTCGTACCATGGAGACCAGCTCTACGTTTTGGGGACGCTGACCTGGCCAGGTTTGTGGACGCTGAGAGGACAGTGAGACGGGCACCCTGTTCCCCCGAAGGGGTGGGAGGACCAGCCACGGGACCGCCAATGCTACCTGGAGGCAGTGGCAGCGGCTGTTAGTTCTGGCAGCATCACGAGGAGGACGCTATCCAATGTCGTAAGAAGACAACGACCTGCAGTGGGCAGTGAGGGTTAAGTAAAAACCGGCTCCTGGCACCCGTCCCGCCTGCCCGCCCCCCCCCCCCCCTTAAACACTGCCCCCCCCCCCCCCAAACAAGTCAGCACTGTACCTCACACCACACCCCCGGCACAATACCGTGCCCGTGCCCCAGTACACCCAGGCACCCGCCGGCACAACCCCTCCATGTCCAGTTGCGGTGCCCACACATATCACCTGCCACAGACCTCCCGATGTATCAAGCGTGCGGCTCACAATGCCCCCTCCCTGTCCCCACAGGAGAGGTTTCCCATAACAGGAGGGAAAGGGCCCAGACGGGTGGAGGGGTCCCGAACATCGGAGTCCTCCCCCCCTATGAGGAACGGGTCCTGGAGAGGGCCGAGGAGAGTGCGGTCACTGACAGCGAGGTTGGCCCGTGTCACAAAGATAAGGAGCCACTGCCCCTTCACCCAGATGTTCTGCCTCAAGTGAGTTGTTTGTATCAAACAGAATGATCCTTCTCTCTCACTGACCACATGTCCATTCTCTCGCAGGATCTCCATCAGATGGTGCCAGGCTATCTGGAGCGATTTTCCCCCCCCCCTTCCCCCCCTCCCCCCCCCCCCCAGGGTGATCTCACCCCCCCCTCCCATTGCCATCCAAGAGAACATCCTCCTCCTCCAGCACGTCGTCCCACTGCTGGGCCAGGTTGTGAAGAAGATGGCTCCTCCGATCTCCTCGGCAGCCATTTCGCTAGGTTCCCATTTTTAAATAGAAGTGCTAAAGCGTGACCGCTCGCTGGTTAGCCTGTTAGATCACGGAAGTCCGTTTGATTGGGCTTCCATCTTGCTAATGAAATGGAGATTGCTCTTAATTGGCCTGACTTGGCTTCAAACGGCATCAATGGGAGCGGGCCGGTTAGATCACAAACCGCTCGGCCAGCCCGGTTCCCGATTTGGGCCCCTCCATGATATAACCGGCCCGCAAGCATCCTCGCCGGGCGCAACACGACCATTAAATCACGCCCATTGTGTGCTGTACGTCCTGCCTTCATAGTGTACATTATTGGCTGTAAAATTCGCTTAATGTTTGGAATTGGTTGCAAAAGGCCTGATGATTCATATCAACGACAGGGTACTCTAACTGTTGCTGGGCTCGTTTCAGATCACTGTATCGATCAAGTGTTAAAGGACAGACCAGTAGAACTGCTGTGCTTCTCCATGTCCTCCTTAGCACAGATATTGGCATCAGCGTTAATCCACATAAGGTCAGCCAAAAAACTGAACAACTTGATACAACACAGTGCAGGGAGGAGAATCCGGCAAACTAGATTCTGCCTTCACCCTGGCTTTCTGTTTTGAGACACCACAAGAACGCTGTACCTTACCGTTTCTCGATAATGCTTGGGTTGGCAGTCACGAGGTGTGTCCTGTACCCAGCGTCCTTGGTGTACTCATTAGATAGAGGAGGAAGGTTACACCTGCAAAGAGAGAAGAAACAGGTTACGGACGTCTTTTTATAATCTAGAACTGCGCATTCTTCACTTGTCCACACCCATAACAAAGATAGAATTCATCCTTGTTGCATCAGAAAGGCATATTTTGGCCAGGGTCTCTTTCTTAGGCCTGGACATACTGCTGTGCCTTAACAGAGAGGCCTGAGGTTCGTTAGAATTTGGTCCCTAGAGTCGGGGCACATACAGCTGCAGGTGTTGGTCGTGCCCCCGTCAGAGACGCTGGGTCAACTGCCTCGCTGGCAGTCACCTTCAGCTAATTTGAAGGGGTAGGGAGGGGTTACGTTCCTGTTCCTCCTGGCTTCACAGGAAAATAGTTTAGAAAAAAACAACTCAACTTTTGTTGGCAGGTGCGGGACCCCTGAAGAATCCTGAGGAGTTTAGGCTCAATGTCTGTCCTGCTCATTGTTGACTAATTTCAAAATGGGATACTTCACAGACACCTCATTCACACTTTTACAGCACACACGTTTCAAAGTGGGGGAACAATCCACGTACAGATTGGAAATAGGCTGACCCAGTTTAAATTGGTTAGCTTTACATCTGCTTTATACCATGAAAAGACATGCCAGTTTCTCCATAGAGAACATGGCGTCCCTACAGAGCAGAGGAGACCATTCGGCCCATCAAGTCAACATCGAAACACCAAAACAGCATCCCACACCCCCTATAACCCCACCTAACCTGCGCATCTTTGGACACTAAAGGGCAATTTAGCATGGCCAATCCGTCTAACCTGCATTGTACAAACTCCACTCAGGCAGTCACCCAAGGCCAGAATTGAACCTGGGTCTCTTGCGCTGTGATGCAGCAGTGCCACCATGCCATCCTAACCCCAGCTACTGGAGCCACCTAAGTTGGTCAACTCCCGATTTAAAATGGCGAACGGCAAAGGCTGAAGGGAAATTCAGCCAACACAGGCAGAAACCAGCAGGTGCCGGTCTGCTGTGTATTTAACTCTGCAAAGCCCAGACAGCATCGATACCAGCGACCATCAGCATAATAATGTAGCAGCCATCTACATTTTAATGAGCAATCCCCGGGAACAATAGCAACATTTGGGACACACAAAACTAAGCCAGACTCCCCGGCGCCAGCAGGAGCCAACACAAAAGAGGTTAACGAACACCTCAAGACCGCCCATCGATCAGGGAAACGCTCCAGTATTGGAGAAATCAAACCAAGCGATTGGGACAAAGTCCAATCACTTGGGACCAGGTACAGGGTCCACCCCGAACGGCGGGAAGCCCCTGGCGACTATAAAGTTAAGCTCCCAAGTTCAACTCACTCTCTTCTTCCTGCCTGGGTCACCCAGCAATGCGAACCAACCTTGACCGTGACCGGTGCAGTGACCGCCGAAAGCCCGTAAGTCTTAATTCAACGCTCGCTACGAGATAGGCGCTCCTAGCTACCAATCCGTACCAACTTCGAATCCCGCAGACTCAGAACCCGAATGAAAGGTCATTTGTTCCCCTGACCTGGTGGGCCAGTCCGAAGTTAAGTATAGGCCTGTTAGTTGTAGAAGTAGTTTAGATGTAGAATTTGTGCATGAGTAGCGATTACTGTGTATAATAAATGTGCTTTGATTTGAATCTTACTAATCGGTGTATTGAGTTATTGATCATTACTTGGACTTGAACCTCGTGGCGGTATCATAAAGATACCCGGCAACTCGAGAGCAAAGGTAATAAAACAGAGCAGTTGAACCAACCGAAAAGTTAGCAACACTACCCTCAAGGGTCTGAGTCTGATCAACAAAGGTGCCATAATAAGTATAATATATTAAGTCTTCTGTATAACACTGCACGTGTCACATATGTAATACCGCCCCTATCACACACAAACAAAAACTACTGTCTGGTGAATTAACACTGACGACACCACTGCAGTTAAATACGATACTTCAATTTGCCTTACAACAATGTGCATTTATATAATTCTGCGATCACTTGGGCAGCACAGTGGCACAGTGGTTAGCACTGCTACCTCACAGCGTCAGGGACCTGGATTCATTTCAGGCCTTGGACGACTGTCTGTGTCTGCGTGGGTTTCCTCCGGGTGCTCCAGTTTCCTCCCACAGTCCACAGATGTGCAGGTTAGGTTGCTTGGCCATGATAAATTGCCCCTAAGTGTCCACAGATTAGGTGGCGTTACGGGGATAGGGCTGGGGATGGGCCTGGGTAGGGCGCACTTTCAGAGGGTTAGTGCAGATTCAATGGGCTGAATGGCTTCCTCCTGCACTGTCGGGATTCTATGAACATCTACGAATTCCCTTAACATAACAAGTGCCAAGTGATTCCATGGAGACACAGGGTCAAAGTAGGAGATACTAAGAGGGTTATTTTTCAAAACTGGTACCTATCAACATAATGTTAGAAATAAATTATAAGGAAGCTACCAGTAAGTCTTGAGGTTGTTAATATTTATTTGGATTTATTCACATGCCTGGAAAGGCTGAATTGCCGTCCTCAGATTAGACAGCTCCTCTTACCATCACTGTAAATAGCACCACTGCAGACATTATCTTCATTTTGTGATCTACCTCAGCAGTATCATTATCTTCTGAATCATGCACAGTGTTTGTCAGGTAACTCTTCTTAACGTCCTGCATCATTAGAGGTGGATCAATGGCATCCCAGGCTTCTGTGAACCATTGGGCATTGAGAAAAACATCTGGGGCGAAATTCTCCCCAAACGGCGCGATGTCCGCCGACTGGCGCCCAAAACGGCGCCAATCGGACGGGCTGGAACTGCCTAGGTGCCCAGGTGGTGCAGGCAAGGGCGCTGCCAAGGTACCAAGCTGGCATATATTTCATGCCGTTTGGGCCCACGTGTGCCTGGTGCAGCGGGTCTGGGTACCTCCTTATAGTGAGTTGGGGGCAGGCAGTTGGGGGTTGCTGGGGGGGGGGGGGGGGGCGGGAGAGATCAGGGGCAAAATTCTCCCCAAACGGCGCGATGTCCGCCGACTGGCACCCAAAGCGGCGCCAATCAGACGGGCATCGCGCCGCCCCAAAGGTGCGGAATGCTCCGCATCTTTGGGGGCCGAGCCCCAACATTGAGGGGCTAGGCCGGCGCCAGCTGGCGGAAACGGCCTTTGTTGCCCCGCCAGCTGGCGCGGAAATGACATGTCGGGGCGGTGCATGCGCGCGAGCGTCAGCTGACAATTTCCCGCGCATGCGCAGTGGGGAGAGTCTCTTCCGTCTCCGCCATGGTGGAGACCGTTGCGGAGGCGGAAGGGAAAGAGTGCCCCCACGGCACAGGCCCGCCCGCGGATCGGTGGGCCCCGATCGCGGGCAAGGCCACCGTGGGGGCACCCCCCGGGGTCAGATCGCCCCGCGCCCCCCCAGGACCCCGGAGCCCGCCCACGCCGCCTGGTCCCGCCGGTAAATAGGTACTCTAATTTACGCCGGCGGGACAGGCAATTTATCGGCAGGACTTCGGCCCATCCGGGCCGGAGAATCGAGCGGGGGGGCCCGCCAACCAGCGCGGCCCGATTCCCGCCCCCGCCGAATATCCGGTACCGGAGACTTCGGCAACCGGCGGGGGCGGGATTCACGGCGGCCAACGGCCATTCTCCGACCCGCTGGGGGGTCGGAGAATGACGCCCCTGGACTCTATTTTAAAATGGTGTCCGGATATCTCGCTGCACTGAGGAGTTCAGGCGAGCAGTGCTGCTCAGTGCTGAAAACACTGCAGGGAATTTCCCGCTGAGGCCTCCGATCTACCCGGGTGGGTGTTAGATAGTGTGGCGTTTCTTAGCGCTCCGAGCACCGGGAAACACCAGGCTAATCTCTTACACTACGGGGCTCTGACCCATTCAGGTAGATCACGTCCAAAGATATTTTTCCTCTCCGAATTGTGAGTCGTTGGAACTCTGTTCCCCAGAAAGTGGTGGGGGCAGTGTCCTATGTTCATATGTTTGTCTTATCATCTGGGATATCTTTGATTCATGACATTTGGTGACACCTAAACGTATCAAGGACCAGCAAATGATGTTCCTGAGGGGGATCTTTACACCAGACAGAGCCAATCCTTGGTCAAACCTCCATCTATTCAATCTTTCTCATGTTCTCAGATGCTCACACTTTTTGTCCACGTGATATTCTTTGGAGGCGTTTTTCATTTGACTGCAGGGTGGCACCTTTGTCGGCTCTTTATGGGACGGGGCGGTGGTGTAGAGGTGATGCCACAGTGTTTGGAGGCCCAGACTCTCTGGGGAATAAGTTCTGCTCCCAGCATGACAGTTGGAGGGATTTGAATTTAACTAATAGATCTGGAATATGAAGCTAGTCTCAATAATAGTGACTTTAATAAGGCCTGAGGAGTCCAAAAGTAAGTAAACAACATTAATTTTACAATTGTATACATGAGTATCAGTAGAACGTCACCGGGTACTCTCTCCTGTCAGTCGGTTCCAGATTGGTTGATCTTTTATACAAGTACTGTTAAGCTACCCTGCCCTTAACAGGGGAGCTTGTGACTTCCGGGTGCGGCGATGACCAGCTGAGTCGCACGTTTCGGCAGCTCCCTGTGAAACGGACTTTTGGGCTCTTGATAGGAGCCCCAACGGCAATTTTGACGGCTAAAAACACTGTGCGGTAAACCAGAAGGGAATCCCCCCTGGATACGGATGGAAAAAGGAGGAGAAAGTGGCCGGATTGCAGTGGATCCTTTAGAACAGCGGCAAGGAAGACAAGCAAAAACCAAGATGGCGTCGGAAGGTGGCAGTTTAACATGGGGCCCTGAACAACAAGAGTTCTTGAAATGCTGTGTGGAAGAGATCAAAAAGGAAATGAAGAAAGAGCTGTTGGCCCCGATACTACAGGCGATCGAAGGGCTAAAGGAGGAACAAAAGACCCAGGAGCGGGAGCTTCGGGTCGTGAAGGCGAAGGCAGCCGAGAATGAGGACGACATACAGGGCCTGGTGGTGAAGACGGGGACGCATGAGGCACATCAGAAACGATGTGTGGAAAGGTTGGAGGCACTGGAAAACAACGCAAGGAGGAACAACCTGAGGATTCTTGGTCTTCCTGAAGGTGCGGAGGGAGCGGACGTCGGGGCATACGTGAGCACGATGCTGCACTCGTTAATGGGAGCGGAGGCCCCGGCGGGTCCGTTGGAGGTGGAGGGAGCATACTGAGTGATGGCGCGAGGACCGAGAGCAGGAGAAATTCCCAGAGCCATAGTGGTGAGATTCCTCCGTTTTAAGGATAGAGAAATGGTCCTTAGATGGGCAAAGAAAACTCGGAGCAGTAAATGGGAGAACACGGTGATCCGCGTTTATCAAGACTGGAGTGCGGAGGTGGCGAGAAGGAGGGCGAGCTTTAATCGGGCCAAGGCGGTGCTTCATAAAAAGATAAAATTTGGAATGCTGCAACCGGCAAGACTGTGGGTCACATATCGAGGGAGGCACCACTACTTTGAGACGGCGGATGAAGCGTGGACTTTTATTGTGGAAGAAAAACTGGAATGAGCGGGTTATTAAAAAGAACGTTTGAACAAAGTGGTGGGGCGAATGTGGGGGGCGAAGAGGGGGGTTAAAAAGGGGGGAAAGAGGAGTTTTATGTACTACTCCTGCGATGTGGTAACTTTTCTCTCTTCCACAGGTGGTGATGGGGGCAGGAGGGGAGGTGGAGGAGATGGGGCGTTGGCCATTGGGGGCGGGGCCAAGGGAGAAGCGCGGGCTTGGTTCCCGCGCTATGATAATCATGGCGGGAATAGAGAAGCAGGAAGGAGGGGGCGTCGCACGGTGCAAGCCGAGGTCACGGGGGGAAGCCGAGGTCGGCCAGAGTTTGCTGACTTCTGGGAGCAACATGGGGGGAGTAATTACGCTAGCGGGGGATGTAGCGGGGGGTGTGGGAGGGGGGAATTACTGGGTTGCTGCTGCTGGGGAGAGGGGGGAGCTGGTATGGGAGGGGATGGGCGGGGGGGGCACCGCCTGGGAGCTGCGTGGGAACCGGGTGAGGAGCTGGAAAAAGGGGATGGCTAATCGACAAGGGGGGGGGTAGGAAGCCCCCCAACCCGGCTGATCACGTGGAACGTGAGAGGGCTGAACGGGCCGATAAAGAGGGCACGGGTACTCGCACACCTTAAGAAACTTAAGGCAGATGTGGTTATGTTACAGGAAACGCACCTGAAACTGATAGACCAGGTTAGGCTACGCAAAGGATGGGTGGGGCAGGTGTTCCACTCGGGGCTAGATGCGAAAAACAGGGGGGTGGCTATATTAGTGGGGAAGCGGGTAATGTTCGAGGCAAAGACTATAGTGGCGGATAACGGGGGCAGATACGTGATGGTGAGTGGCAAACTACAGGGGGAGACGGTGGTTTTGGTAAACGTATATGCCCCGAACTGGGATGATGCCAATTTTATGAGGCGGATGCTAGGACGCATTCCGGACCTAGAGATGGGAAAGCTGATAATGGGGGGAGATTTTAATACGGTGTTGGAACCAGGGCTGGATAGGTCGAAGTCCAGGACTGGAAGGAGGCCGGCAGCAGCCAAGGTACTTAAAGATTTTATGGAGCAGATGGGAGGTGTAGACCCGTGGAGATTTAGCAGACCTAGGAGTAAGGAGTTCTCGTTTTTCTCCTATGTCCATAAAGTCTACTCGCGAATAGACTTTTTTGTGCTGGGAAGGGCGTTGATCCCGAAGGTGAGGGGAACGGAGTATACGGCTATAGCCATTTCGGATCACGCTCCACACTGGGTGGACTTGGAGATAGGGGAGGAAACAGGAGGGCGCCCACCCTGGAGAATGGACATGGGACTAATGGCAGATGAGGGGGTGTGTCTAAGGGTGAGGGTGTGCATTGAAAAGTACTTGGAACTCAATGATAATGGGGAGGTTCAGGTGGGAGTGGTCTGGAAGGCGCTGAAGGCGGTGGTTCGAGGGGAGCTGATATCAATAAGGGCACATAAAGGGAAGCAGGAGAGTAAGGAGCGGGAGCGGTTGCTGCAAGAACTTTTGAGGGTGGACAGACAATATGCGGAAGCACCGGAGGAGGGACTGTACAGGGAAAGGCAAAGGCTACATGTAGAATTTCACTTGCTGACTACGGGCACTGCAGAGGCACAATGGAGGAAGGCACAGGGTGTACAGTACGAATATGGGGAGAAGGCGAGCAGGTTGCTGGCACACCAATTGAGGAAAAGGGGAGCAGCGAGGGAAATAGGGGGAGTGAGGGATGAGGAAGGAGAGATGGAGCGGGGAGCGGAGAGAGTGAATGGAGTGTTCAAGACATTTTATAAAAAATTATATGAAGCTCAACCCCGGATGGGAGGGAGAGAATGATGGGCTTCTTGGATCGGCTGGAATTTCCCAAGGTGGAAGAGCAGGAAAGGGTGGGACTGGGAGCATAGATCGAGGTAGAAGAAGTGGTGAAAGGAATTAGGAGCATGCAGGCGGGAAAGGCCCCGGGACCGGATGGATTCCCAGTCGAATTCTATAGAAAATATGTGGACTTGCTCGCCCCGGTATTGACGAGGACCTTTAATGAGGCAAAGGAAAGGGGACAACTGCCCCCGACTATGTCTGAAGCAACGATATCGCTTCTCTTAAAGAAGGAAAAGGACCCGCTACAATGCGGGTCCTATAGACCTATTTCCCTCCTAAATGTAGATGCCAAGATCCTGGCCAAGGTAATGGCAATGAGAATAGAGGAATGTGTCCCGGGGGTGGTCCACGAGGACCAAACTGGGTTTGTGAAGGGGAGACAGCTGAACACGAATATACGGAGGCTGTTAGGGGTAATGATGATGGCCCCACCAGAGGGGGAAACGGAGATAGTAGTGGCGATGGATGCCGAGAAAGCATTTGATAGAGTGGAGTGGGATTATTTGTGGGAGGTGTTGAGGAGATTTGGTTTTGGAGAAGGGTATGTTAGATGGGTGCAGCTGTTGTATAGGGCCCCGATGGCGAGCGTGGTCACGAATGGACGGGGATCTGCATATTTTCGGCTCCATAGAGGGACAAGGCAGGGATGCCCTCTGTCCCCATTATTGTTTGCACTGGCGATTGAGCCCCTGGCGATAGCGTTGAGGGGTTCCAAGAAGTGGAGGGGAGTACTTAGAGGAGGCGAAGAACACCGGGTATCTTTGTATGCGGACAATTTGCTACTATACGTGGCAGACCCGGCGGAGGGGATGCCAGAAATAATGCGGATACTTGGGGAGTTTGGGGATTTTTCAGGGTATAAATTGAACATGGGGAAAAGTGAGTTGTTTGTGGTGCATCCAGGGGAGCAGAGTAGAGAAATAGAGGACCTACCGTTGAGAAAGGTAACAAGGGACTTTCGTTACCTGGGGATCCAGATAGCTAAGAATTGGGGCACATTGCATAGGTTAAATTTAATGCGGTTGGTGGAACAAATGGAGGAGGATTTCAAGAGATGGGATATGGTATCCCTGTCACTGGCAGGGAGGGTACAGGCAGTTAAGATGGTGGTCCTCCCGAGATTCCTCTTTGTATTTCAGTGCCTCCTGGTGGTGATCACGAAGGCTTTTTTTAAAAGGATTGAAAAGAGCATCATGGGTTTTGTGTGGGCCGGGAAGACCCCGAGAGTGAGGAAGGGATTCTTACAGCGTAGTAGGGATAGGGGGGGGGCTGGCACTACCGAGCCTAAGTGAGTATTATTGGGCCGCTAATATTTCAATGGTGAGTAAGTGGATGGGAGAGGAGGAGGGAGCGGCGTGGAAGAGATTAGAGAGGGTGTCCTGTAGGGGGACTAGCCTACAGGCTATGGTGACAGCCCCATTGCCGTTCTCACCGAGGAACTACACCACAAGCCCGGTGGTGGTGGCTACACTGAAGATTTGGGGACAGTGGAGACGGCATAGGGGAAAGACTGGAGCCTTGGGGGGGTCCCCGATAAGAAACAACCATAGGTTTGCCCCGGGGGGAATGGATGGGGGATATGGAATGTGGCAAAGAGCAGGAATAACGCAACTGAAAGATCTGTTTGTGGATGGGAAGTTCGCGAGTCTGGGAGCGCTGACCGAGAAATATGGGTTGCCCCAAGGGAATACATTCAGGTATATGCAACTGAGGGCTTTTGCGAGGCAACAGGTGAGGGAATTCCCGCAGCTCCCGACACAAGAGGTGCAGGACAGAGTGATCTCAAAGACATGGGTGGGGGATGGTAAGGTGTCAGATATATATATAGGGAAATGAGGGACGAGGGGGAGACTATGGCAGATGAACTAAAAGGGAAATGGGAAGAAGAGCTGGGGGAGGAGATCGAGGAGGGGCTGTGGGCAGATGCCCTAAGCAGGGTAAACTCGTCGTCCTCGTGTGCCAGGCTAAGCCTGATTCAGTTTAAGGTATTACACAGGGCGCATATGACTGGAGCACGGCTCAGTAAATTTTTTGGGGTGGAGGATAGGTGTGCGAGGTGCTCGAGAAGCCCAGCGAATCATACCCATATGTTTTGGTCATGCCCGGCACTACAGGGGTTTTGGATGGGGGTGACAAAGGTGCTTTCAAAAGTAGTGGGGGTCCGGGTCGAACCAAGCTGGGGGTTGGCTATATTTGGGGTTGCACAAGAGCCGGGAGTGCAGGAGGCGAGAGAGGCCCATGTTTTGGCCTTTGCGTCCCTCGTAGCCCGGCGCAGGATATTGTTAATGTGGAAAGAAGCCAAGCCCCCGGGGGTGGAAACCTGGATAAATGACATGGCAGGGTTTATAAAGCTAGAGCGGATTAAGTTCGTTCTAAGGGGGTCGGCTCAAGGGTTCACCAGGCGGTGGCAAACGTTCGTCGAATACCTCGCAGAAAGATAGATGGAATGGAAAAAAGGCAGCAGCAGCAGCCCAGGATCGGGAGGGGGGTGGGGGGGAGGGGGGGGAAGAGGGGGAGGGGGGGAGGGGGTGGGGGGGGAGGAGGAACCAGAAGGACTCTCAGGGTTGTTAATATATACTGTATAATATGTATAGGTCGTTGCGACAGATAATTATATATTGGACTGTTAAATTATATTTTTGGAGAGTGTTACTTGTGATAAGGCAGTTGCCAATTAGGGTTAGTTTTCATTTTTGTTATTTATTATTTATTCATTTTTTGTTTATAAAATAGGTCATTGTTATTGGTGTTGTTATAATATTGTGTAAAGGATGCACAATGTACTGTGTTGGTTGACCAAAAATTTTCAATAAAATATTTATAAAAAAAAACAGGGGAGCTTGTATTCCTCAAGGAGCACAGGGAAAACAATCAGCCCAACACCGTATGTCCCATGCTGGTTATTACAGTGACCATGAAGGTATCAGTGATTGTTATAAAAGCCCATCTGGTTCACCAACACCCTTTAAGGAAGAGAATCTGCTATCTTATCCTACCTGACTCCAGACGCACAGCAATGTGATTGACTCTTAACTGCCCTCTTAAATGGCTGAGCAAGCCACTCGATATAAGGGCAACTAATGTTGGGTAACAAATGCTGGCCTTGTCAGTGGCGCCCCCGACATCAAGAAGAGAATAAAGGGGGAAATAAAATATGCCCAAGCTAAATAATTCCTTTTGTTGCCAGTTATTCTTAGAGATCATCTTGTTTGATAACGATGACAGAACAGAATGTCCAATGTGAGGTGTGTTTGATCCATGTTGGCAATACAGAAGGCCCTGCAGTGGTGTTGCTTCCACTGCATTATGATATAACATTAGTACTTTCATCGATTCTCATTAACGTCATCAGGCATGCATTGTACGATTCAAGTGCATCGATGTGTGGATGTCATAGAGAATAGAGTATGAGTATGTCACATCTTTGCATCATGCGGTGCTGCCATTTAAAAAATGATGTGGTGATGCCTGCGTTGGACTGGGGTGAGCACAGTAAGAAGTCTTACAACACCAGTTAAAGTGATTCACCTGAGGAAGGAGCAGCGCTCCGAAAGCTGGTGACATCGAAACAAACCTGTTGGACTTTAACCTGGTGTTGTAAAACTTCTTACTATTTTGAAAATGATAAGGTGGCAAAGGTTGGAGTCCAGGAATTTCTACATTCTGACTGCACAGCCAGTTGCGCTACTTTGGCCGATTATATTCTCGGCCGGTGGTTCCCAACCTTTTATATGTCACGGCTCACCTCTACACGATAGAAACATTTTGAGGCACACCTCCTATTTTCTCTGTGCTGCCCTCCAGCAAAATAATTTGGGGGGGCGATTTTCAGCCCGCATTTGCTGCCAGAGTGAATGGTGACGCTTGCGGAAAATCCGGAGAGAATCGGGAGACGCGGGTTTCCGTGTTTTACTGCGCATGTGTGGATGCCAAAAATCTAATCTCCACCATAATAAGGCTGAGCACTGATACCTTCAGTTCCAGTGATGAATAACCTGCGCCATTGACTCGGAAAAGTGTTGGTACTTATAAACAAAAATCTCCAATTAAGCTGCAATTTAGCATCTACCCTGCACATCTCCTGTGTTGTGGGGTGAGACCCATGCAGCCACGGGGAGAATGTGTAAACTCCACATGGACAGTGGCCCAGGGCCGGGATCGAACCCGGGTCCTCAGTGCCGTGAGGCAGCAGTGCTAACCACTGCGTCATTGTGTCGCCTTGGGAAAACGTAAATACAATATAAATGGAATTATATAAAGGAAGGCAAAGGTTAGTTTTAGTTTAATTAATTTTTTTAGTTTAATGAAGTTTGAATCATTTTGAATCTTTTTTCACTGCAGACTGAGGGGGGCTTGGTAGTGGACAGTGGGGGTTCTTAACGGCACACCAGTGTGCTGCGGCACAGCGATTGGGTACTAGTTCTTAGCATTGTCATTTGAGCTGTGGGGGCTGATCTTTTCTTCCACATCCAGGAGCTTCGGCTTATCCGCCTTGGTACTTGCAGCCTTCCTTTCAGCTACCCCAAAATCAAAGGTTTGCCTCATTAACATCGAATTCCCGCTCTGTTACCATGGTTTTTGGCAATTTCCATCACCTTATGTTTGAAGGCTGCCATGTAAAAGAATTGCTATTTATTCTGTGATGAATGTCGAAGTTGTTATGTATTAAATTTTATATTTGTGGCAGTAATGTTATTAAAAGCCTGGGTTAAGGTATATATTTGTTGCAGTAATATTATTAAAGAACCTAGTTCAAGGTATCCAGACTGTGTGTCTGCTGAAGCTGTAATTAAGAAGTCATAAAATATGAGGTCATGTTTGATTCTAACTACTTACCTGTTCACAGCTGGATATTGTTGTGATTGCTGGAGATTCCCTAGAGAGTTGATCATTTATGTGGGGTTGTATTTAGTCCTAATTAGGACTAAGGCTCGCGAACTTCCCGTCCACAAACAGGTCCCCCAACCTTCTTATCCTTGCCCTGTGCCACCCCTAAAACCCTCCATCTATTCTCCCTGGGACAAAGCGGTGGTTCCCCCGTATTGGGGTCCACACCGAGGCCCCCACTTCCCCCCTGTGCCGCCTCCACTGCCCCCAGATTTTGAGGGTAGCCGCCATCACCGGGCTCGTGGTACACCTCCTTGGAGGGAGCGTTGCCAGCGCCTCCAGACACGTACCCTCACAAGACGCCGTCTCCAGCCTCTTCCATACAGCCCCCTCCCCCTCCATCACCCACTTGCGCACCATCGCCACATTGGCGGCCCAGTAGTACCCACAGAGGTTGGGCAGTGCCAGTCCCCCCCCATCCCTACTCCGCTCCAGGAACACCCTTCTCACCCTCGGAGTCCCTCGAGCCCACACAAACCCCGTTATGCTCCTGTTGATCCGCCCAAAGAAGGCCTTCGGGATAAACATGGGGAGGCACTGGAACAGAACAAAAACCTTGGGAGCACCGTCATCTTAACTGACTGCACCCTACCCACCAGGGACAGCGGCAACACGTCCCACCTCTCAAACTGCTCCTCCATTTGCTCCACTAGCCTCATAAAATTAAGTCTATGCAGGGCCCCCCAGCTCCTGGCCACCTGGACCCCCAAATACCTGAAGCTCCTCTCCGCCCTTTTTAGTGGGAGCTCGCCAATCCCCCTCTCCTGGTCTCCTGGAACAACTCGCTCTTCCCCATGTTGAACTTGTACCCTGAGAAATCCCCGAACTCCCTGAGGATCCTCATTACCTCCGGCATTCCCCCCACCGGGTCCGCCACATATAGCAGCAAGTTGTCCGCATAGAGCGACACCCTATGCTCCTCCCCACCCCGCACCAACCCCCTCCAGTTCCTCGACTCCCTCAATGCCATAGCCAGGGATTCAATCGCCAGCGCGAAGAGCAGGGGGGACAGGGGACACCCCTGCCTCGTCCCTCGATGCAACCAAAGGTACTCAGACCTCCTCTTGTTCGTTGACACACTCGCCATCGGGACCTCGTACAACAGTCTAATCCACCTGACGAACCCCTCCCCAAACCCGAACCTCTTCAGCACCTCCCACAAGTACCCCCATTCTACCCTATCAAAGGCCTTCTCAAAGTCCATCGCCATCACTATCTCCGCCTCCCCCTCCCTCGCCGGCATCATAATAACGTTCACGAGCCTCCGCACATTCACGTTCAACTGCCTCCCCTTCAGGAACCCCGTCTGGTCTTCGTGGATGACCTGCGGCACACAATCCTCAATTCTCGTGGCTAAGACCTTTGCCAGCACCTTGGCATCTACGTTTAACAACGAAATCGGCCTGTAAGACGCACACTGCAGGGGATCCTTGTCCCGCTTCAGGATCAAGGAGATCAATACCCGGGACATCGTCGGGGTCAAGGCCCCCCCCCCTCCCTTGCCTCATTGAAGGTCCTAACCAGCAACGAGCCCAACAGGTCCACATATTTTTTGTAGAATTCGACCGGGAAACCATCCGGCCCCGGTGCCTTTCCCGCCTGCATACTCCCTATCCCTTTGGCCAGCTCCTCCAGCCCAATTGGGACCCCTAATCCCGCCACCAGTCCCTCCTCCACCTTCGGGAACCTCAACTGGTCCAGAAAGCGGCCCATCCCTCCCTCCTCCAGTGGGGGCTCGGACCGATACAGTTCCTCATAAAAGTCCCTGAAGACCCCATTGATGCCAACCCCACTCCGCACCACACTCCCTCTCCTATCCTTAATTCCCCCGATCTCCCTAGCTGCGTCCCGCTTCCGAAGCTGATGCGCCAGCATCCGACTTGCCTCTTCCCCATATTCATAAATCGCCCCCTGGGCCTTCCTCCACTGTACCTCCGCCTTCCTGGTGGTCAACAGGTCGAATTCGGCCTGGAGGCTACGCCTCTCCCTCAACAGTCCCTCCTCAGGCACCTCCGCATACCCTCGCCATCTCCCCCACCAGCCTCTCCCTCTGCTCCCTCCTCTCCTTGTGGGCCCTAATGGAGATCAGCTCTCCCCTAACCACTGCCTTCAGCGCCTCCCAGACCATCCCCACTCGGACCTCCCCGTTATCATCCGCCTCCAGGTATCTCTCTATGCTTCCTCGGATCCGCTCACTCACCTCCTCGTCCGCCAACAGCCCCACCTCCAAGCGCCACAACAGGCGCTGGTCCCCCTCCTCCCCAACTCTAGGTCTACCCAATGCGGGGCCTGATCCGAAATGGCTATCGCCGAGTACTCGGTATCCTCTACTGTCGCTATCAGTGCCCTGCTCAGAAAAAAAAAAGTCGATCCGGGAATAGGCCTCATGAACATGCGAGAAGAATGAAAATTCCCTAGCCCCCGACCTTGCAAATCTCCAAGGGTTCACCCCTCCCACCTGGTCTATAAACCCCCTCAGTATTTTAGCCGCCGCCAGCTTCCTACCCGTCCTAGGCCTGGAGCGGTCCAGTGCCAGAGCCAACATCGTGTTAAAGTCCCCCCCCCATTATCAGGCCCCCCACTTCCAAGTCCAGGATCCGACCCAACATGCGCCCATAAAACCCGCATCATCCCAGTTCGGAGCGTACACGTTGACCAGCACCACTCTCTCCCCTTGCAGCTTACCATTTACCATTACATACCTGCCGCCATTGTCTATCACAATGCTCGACGCCTCGAACGACACCCTCTTTCTCACCAAGATCGCCACCCCCCGATTTTTGGCATCCAGCCCCGAATGAAACACCTGACCTACCACCCCTACCTCAATCTTACCTGGTCTGCCACCTTCAGGCGTTTCTCCTGGAGCATGACCACATCCGCCTTCAGCCCCTTCAGGTGCGCGAACACCCGGGCCCGCTTGACCAGCCCCTTCAGTCCCCTTACATTCCAGGTTATCAGCCGGATCAGGGGGCTACCCGCCCCCGTCGACAAGCCATAACCCCTCCTCGGCCAGCCACGCGCCCAGACCTTACTCCCGGCCCGTTCCCCACGGCGGCAGACCCCCGTCCCAACCCCCTCTACTCGCTCCAGCTCCCCCTTGACCATACCAGCAACAACCCTCGCTTCCCCGCACCGGCCCCGCCCCCTCCAGCCTTCTGCGCGGGAAAAAGCCCGCGCATTCCACCTGCCCGGCCCCGCCACCTCTGACGCAGCTCCTTTTACAGGCCCAGTCCCCTCACCCCTGACTCAGGCCTCCCCCTCCCCCGCGGGGCCCCATCCCCACTGCCGGCCATCCACCCCTACTCCATTTACTTGCCCCCCTCCAAGAGCCCACCCGACAGGCCCAACCAAAACAGTGCCCAACCCACCCTAACCACCCACACCGAATCAAAAAGAAACAAGAGCAAAGAACCCCCCCTCAAAATGTAACACACCAACAACAATCCCCGACCACCCATCCCGACCCTCAGTTTGTGTCCAGCTTCTCGGCCTGAACAAAGGCCCACGCCTCCTCCGGGGACACAAAATAATGGTGCTGGTCCTTGTAGGTGACCCACAGTCGCGCCGGCTGCAGATGCCAAACTTCACCCACTCCCTGTGCAGCACCGCCTTTGCCCGGTTGTATCCGGCCCTCTTCTTCGCCACCTCCGCGCTCCAGTCCTGATATATTCAAACCTCCGCGTTCTCCCACCTGCTGCTCCTCTCTTTCTTGGTCCATCTGAGCTGCACTCCCGATCAGCGAACCGATGGAACCTCACCAGCACCGCCCGCGGCGGCTCGTTAGCCTTGGGCCTCCTCGCCAGCACTCTATGGGCCCCTTCCAGCTCCAGGGGCCCCTGGAAGGACCCGGCTCCCATCAGCGAGTTTAACATGGTGACCACATAGGCCCCCACGTCCGACCCCTCCAGCCCCTCCGGGAGGCCAAGGATCCGCAGATTTTTCCGCCTCGACCGATTCTCCATCTCCTCGAGCCGTTCCTGCCATTTCTTGTGGAGCGCCTCGTGCGCCTCCACCTTTACCGCTAGGCCCAAGATCTCGTCCTCGTTATCGGAGCTCTTTTGTCGGACCTCGCGGATCGCCAACCCTGGGCTGTCTGGGGCTCCAGCAGCTTATCGATAGAAGCCTTCATCGGCTCCAGCAGGTCTGCTTTGTGCTACCTGAAGCAGCGCTGGATAACCTCCTGCTGCTCCTGCGCCCACTGCATCCACGCTGCCTGGTCCCCGCCCGCCGCCATCTTGCTCTTCTTCCCTTGCACTTTCTTTGGGTTCACCACCACTTTTTTAGTCGTCAAGCCATACACTGTCGGGGGAATGTTACAGTCTTCTTCCCACACCGGGAAATGTCGAAAAAATGCCGTTGGGGGCCCTGAAAAGAGCCCAAAAGTCCGTTCCAAGCGGGAGCTGCCGAACGTGCGACTTAGCTCTGCATAGCCGCAACCGGAAGTCGTGTGCAGCCTTTCACACACATTCACAAAGAGCCTGTTCACTCTGCCAGGTTTCACAAGTGCTCGTGCTGTTTCATTCGACTTTCTTTGAGGGTGTACACTGGCTGTGACCATTGAATACTTGTATGTGATTTGCCAATTGTTGATGTACTCTCTCTAGCTGCTTCAGTATTGTTCAATCAACTGATCGTACAGAGTCACTAAGGCGCAGATGGAAGCCATCAAGTGCAGACTATTTCTCTGTGGAGCAATCCCATTCTCTAGTTCTATTCCTGTCACCCTCCAAGTTTATTTTCTCTAAGTGAAAATCCAATTTCTTTTGAAACCATTTATCATCTCTGTTTCCACCACCCCTCACCCGGAGAGTTATTACCACTTGCCGCTCAACACTTCTCTGCCAACGTTTTGTTAACTGAACAAAAATACCCATCTCCTTGGCGCTGGCTTCTTCCTACCCTCAGAAAGCATCGCACAACACATCCAGTTCTGAAAGCCGGTCTACTCTCATTCGGAAGCACAGGGTAAGTAAAGCCCGACCTATGCCTCAGCTGAGGAGAGGCTCCGCTTCTCACTATCTTCATTTGCACAAGTTTCTGAGAGGTTTGCTTCAAATCATTTGCATTTCCACGTCAGCCAAGTAGGGGAAGGATTTCGGAGAGTTCCCTGTTCCCCCTTCCAATTCCCAACTTCTGTCTTCAGTCATCTGATTCTTCTACAAATACCAATGAACTGATATTAACCTGGCTGCATTGAACGGTTTGCTTGCCTTCCACCTCCCATTCTGCCGGTATATCTTGATTTCATTTTTTTTTTATTTCTCCCGGAGAATGCACAAGAGAACATTTGTTTGCCTGATTCCTCTCGAACGTGTTCCATCATTTCTCCATTTTATCAACCTTACTGTGATCAGCATTCTGATGAATGTCCTTTCCTTGATCGCTCTAATCGTCGAATGCGCCATCCTTCCCTCGGCTCTCTGCACTTTCCCATTCACACCAACCACACATCTTTTATGCTTGTTTTCCAAGAACCTCAACTGTGCTGTATTCATTTCTGGGATGTGAGCTTCACTGGCACTGCCAGCATTTATTGCCCATATCTAGTTGCTCAGCGAGCTTCTTAAACAGGTGCAGGTATATTTCAAGCGCTGTTTGGGAGGGAGTTTCTGTATTTGGCTCGGTGTCAGTGAAGGAACAGATAAATTTCTCAGTCAGGGTACTGTGTGCTTTGAAGGTGAACTTGCCATGTGTCTACTGCCCTTGTTATTCTCCCAATTCCAATTCCCTTCCCACACCTAGTGGGTGCACTAATGCAGATTTTTGTCTGTTTCCATAGCTAGTAATTCCCGGAACAAGTCGCCGGTCTGTCACCAGGGGCTTATAGTTTGAGGGGCCGTCACTCTGATCAGGAGTCTCTCCCACTCTTACCGCCAGCCATTGGCGTATTGGATGGATTTTGCAGGTTGGTACTCAACCTATTTGGCTGTATTATTAACGCAACTTCCTTGACCATCAAGGTCTAGGGTGAGACTCAAACCCAGAGCTTCTGGATCAGAGGTCAGGGGCGAAATTCTCCCCAAACGGCACGATGTCCGCCGACTGGCGCCCAAAACGGCGCCAATCAGACGGGCATCGCGCCGCCCCAAAGGTGCGGAATGCTCCGCATCTTTGGGGGCCGAGCCCCAACATTGAGGGGCTAGGCTGGCGCCGGAGGGATTTCCGCCCCGCCAGCTGGCGGAAACGGCCTTTGTTGCCCCGCCAGCTGGCGCGGAAATGACATGTCGGGGCGGCGCATGCGCGGGAGCATCAGCGGCCGCTGACAGTTTCCCGCGCATGCGCAGTGGGGAGAGTCTCTTCCGCCTCCGCCATGGTGGAGACCGTTGCGGAGGCGGAAGGGAAAGAGTGCCCCCACGGCACAGGCCCGCCCGCGGATCGGTGAGCCCGATCGCGGGCCAGGCCACCGTGGGGGCACCCCCGGGGTCAGATCGCCCCGCGGCCCCCCCAGAACCCCGGAGCCGGCCCACGCCGCCTTGTCCCGCCGGTAGATAGGTACTCTACTTTACGCCGGCGGGACAGGCAATTTAACGGCGGGACTTCGGCCCATCCGGGCCGGAGAATCCAGCGGGGGGGCCCGCCAACCGGCACGGCCCGATTCCGACCCCCGCCGAATATCCGGTACCGGAGACTTTGGCAACCGGCGGGGGCGGGATTCACAGCGGCCAACGGCCATTCTCCGACCCGCTGGGGGGGTCGGAGAATGACGCCCAAGGTCCCTACTCACTGCACTTCCCCCATGTTCTCCTAAATGATTGACATTACGGGCTGGATTCTCCGCAGCCCGACGCCGTAATCACAGCTGGCGCCGAGGCGGAGAATCCAGTTTCACGAAGTAATCGGACCCGGCGCCACTCCGGTGGTTCTCCAGGCACCGAAAATTGGCGTCGCAGCGGAGTACGCCATGCGGACGGGGGCCCATTGCCAGAGGCCCACCCAGCAATCCCCCGCTCCCGACCAGCTGAGTTCCCGATGGCGTGGAACTAACTACCTATTGGTCGGGATGCTGGCCTGGCAGCGGCGGACTTTGTCCGCGGCCGTCCTGGTTGGGAACGGGTGAATCGGAGACCGGGGGGGTGGGGGGGCCTTATAGGTGGCCGGAGATTAGATGTGTGGGGTTAGATGCTCGGATGCGCGGCCGATCGGTGGGTTTATTTTTTTTATCTGGTTCGCCATGGAGCACGGCGCGGCCGCTGGAGGTCGCCGCCGTGGGCATGTGCGGCCTCTGACCGGGAAGATTCACTCCGGGTCCCTGGTAGCCCCCTGCAGGGCTCAGAATCCATTTCACTTCTTTCTCGGAATTTCGGGAGTAAAACTCCACCGTTTATATGCCAGCGTCGGGACATAGTCCCATTTTGGGAGAATCCAGCCCGACATGTTGGGAAGGTGCTGTCAGAACAGTTTTGGCAAGCTGCTGCAGTGTGCCTTGCAGGTGGAACATCCTGCTGCCAGTCTGTATCTGTTCAAGAGCTTTGGATACTTGTTGGGGGGGGACACTTACCAGGGTTAAGCCATGGGGTACGGGCCTCTGGCACGGAGTCTGTCCCTGTTGCTCAGAAGGGAAGGGGGGAGAGCAGGAGAGCATTAGTAATTGGGGACTCGATAGTCAGAGGCACAAATAGGAGATTTTGTGGGAGCGTGAGAGACTCACGTTTGGTATGTTGCCTCCCAGGTGCAAGGGTACGTGATGTCTCGGATCGTGTTTTCCGGGTCCTTAGGGGGGAGGGGGAGCAGCCCCAAGTCGTGGTCCACATTGGCACTAACGACATAGGTAGGAAAGGGGACAAGGATGTCAGGCAGGCTTTCAGGGAGCTAGGCTGGAAGCTCAGAACTAGAACAAACAGAGTTGTTATCTCTGGGTTGTTGCCCGTGCCACGTGATAGTGAGATGAGGAATAGGGAGAGAGAGCAATTAAACACGTGGCTACAGGGATGGTGCAGGCGGAAGGGATTCAGATTTCTGGATAACTGGGGCTCTTTCTGGGGAAGGTGGGACCTCTACAGACAGGATGGTCTACATCTGAACCTGAGGGGCACAAATATCCTGGGGGGGGGAGATTTGTTAGTGCTCTTTGGGGGGGTTTAAACTAATGCAGCAGGGGCATGGGAACCTGGATTGTAGTTTTCGGGTAAGTGAGAATGAGAGTAGAGAGGTCAGGAGCACAGATTTGACGTCGCAGGAGGGGGCGAGTGTTCAGGTAGGTGGTTTGAAGTGTGTCTACTTCAATGCCAGGAGTATACGGAACTAGGTAGGGGAACTGGCAGCATTGGTTGGTACCTGGGACTTCGATGTTGTGGCCATTTCGGAGACATGGATAGAGCAGGGAAAGGAATGGATGTTGCAGGTTCCGGGGTTTAGGTGTTTTAGTAAGCTCAGAGAAGGAGGCAAAAGAGGGGGAGGTGTGGCGTTGCTAGTCAAGAGCAGTATTATGGTGGCGGAGAGGATGCTAGATGGGGACTCTTCTTCCGAGGTAGTATGGGCTGAAGTTAGAAACAGGAAAGGCGAGGTCACCCTGTTGGGAGTTTTTTTATAGGCCTCCTAATAGTTCTAGGGATGTAGAGGAAAGAATGGCGAAGATGATTCTGGATAAGAGCGAAAGTAACAGGGTAGTTATTATGGGAGACTTTAACTTTCCAAATATTGACTGGAAGAGATATAGTTCGAGTACATTAGATGGGTCGTTTTTTGTACAGTGTGTGCAGGAGGGTTTCCTGACACAATATGTTGACAGGCCAACAAGAGGCGAGGCCACGTTGGATTTGGTTTTGGGTAATGAACCAGGCCAGGTGTTGGATTTGGAGGTAGGAGAGCACTTTGGGGACAGTGACCACAATTCGGTGACGTTTACGTTAATGATGGAAAGGGATAAGTATACACCGCAGGGCAAGAGTTATAGCTGGGGGAAGGGCAATTATGATGCCATTAGACGTGACTTGGGGGGGGGGGGGTAGGGTGGAGAAGTAGGCTGCAAGTGTTGGGCACACTGGATAAGTGGAGCTTGTTCAAGGATCAGCTACTGCGTGTTCTTGATAAGTATGTACCGGTCAGGCAGGGAGGAAGGCGTAGAGCGAGGGAACCGTGGTTTACCAAAGAAGTGGAATCTCTTGTTAAGAGGAAGAAGGAGGCCTATGTGAAGATGAGGTGTGAAGTTTCAGTTGGGGCGATGGATAGTTACAAGGTAGCCAGGAAGGATCTAAAGAGAGCTAAGACGAGCAAGGAGGGGACATGAGAAGTATTTGGCAGGTAGGATCAAGGAAAACCCAAAAGCTTTCTATAGGTATGTCAGGAATAAGCGAATGACTAGGGAAAGAGTAGGACCAGTCAAGGACAGGGATGGGAAGTTGTGTGTGGAGTCTGAAGAGATAGGCGAGATACTAAATGAATATTTTTCGTCAGTATTCACTCAGGAAAAAGATAATGTTGTGGAGGAGAATGCTGAGACCCAGGCTAATAGAATAGATGGCATTGAGGTAAGTAGGGAAGAGGTGTTGGCAATTCTGGACAGGCTGAAAATAGATAAGTCCCCGGGGCCTGATGGGATTTATCCTAGGATTCTCTGGGAGGCCAGGGAAGAGATTGTTGGACCTTTGGCTTTGATTTTTATGTCATCATTGGCTACAGGAATAGTGCCAGAGGACTGGAGGATAGCAAATGTGGTCCCTTTGTTCAAAAAGGGGAGCAGAGACAACCCCGGCAACTATAGACCGGTGAGCCTCACGTCTGTAGTGGGTAAAGTCTTGGAGGGGATTATAAGAGACAAGATTTATAATCATCTAGATAGGAATAATATGATCAGGGATAGTCAGCATGGCTTTGTGAAGGGTAGGTCATGCCTCACAAACCTTATCGAGTTCTTTGAGAAGGTGACTGAACAGGTAGATGAGGGTAGAGCAGTTGATGTGGTGTATATGGATTTCAGTAAAGCGTTTGATAAGGTTCCCCACGGTAGGCTATTGCAGAAAATACGGAGGCTGGGGATTGAGGGTGATTTAGAGATGTGGATCAGGAATTGGCTAGCTGAAAGAAGACAGAGGGTGGTGGTTGATGGGAAATGTTCAGAATGGAGTTCAGTTACAAGTGGCGTACCACAAGGATCTGTTCTGGGGCCGTTGCTGTTTGTCATTTTTATCAATGACCTAGAGGAAGGCGCAGAAGGGTGGGTGAGTAAATTTGCAGACGACACTAAAGTCGGTGGTGTTGTCGACAGTGTGGAAGGATGTAGCAGGTTACAGAGGGATATAGATAAGCTGCAGAGCTGGGCTGAGAGGTGGCAAATGGAGTTTAATGTAGAGAAGTGTGAGGTGATTCACTTTGGAAGGAATAAAAGGAATGCGGAATATTTGGCTAATGGTAAAGTTCTTGGAAGTGTGGATGAGCAGAGGGATCTAGGTGTCCATGTACATAGATCCCTGAAAGTTGCCACCCAGGTTGATAGGGTTGTGAAGAAGGCCTATGGAGTGTTGGCCTTTATTGGTAGAGGGATTGAGTTCCGGAGTCGGGAGGTCATGTTGCAGCTGTACAAAACTCTGGTACGGCCGCATTTGGAGTATTGCGTACAGTTCTGGTCACCGCATTATAGGAAGGACATGGAGGCTTTGGAGCGGGTGCAGAGGAGATTTACCAGGATGTTGCCTGGCATGGAGGGAAAATCTTATGAGGAAAGGGTAAGAGTGGTCCGAGGATGAATGTGCTAAATTGGGGGAAGGCTAATTATAACAATATTAGGCGGGAACTGAAGAACATAGATTGGGGGCGGATGTTTGAGGGCAAATCAACATCTGACATGTGGGAGGCTTTCAAGTGTCAGTTGAAAGGAATACAGGACCGACATGTTCCTGTGAGGAAGAAAGATAAATACGGCAATTTTCGGGAACCTTGCATGACGAGTGGTATTGTAGGCCTCGTCAAAAAGAAAAAGGAGGCATTTGTCAGGGCTAAAAGGCTGGGAACAGACGAAGCCTGCGTGGAATATAAGGAAAGTAGGAAGGAACTTAAGCAAGGAGTCAGGAGGGCTAGAAGGGGTCACGAAAAGTCATTGGCAAATAGGGTTAAGGAAAATCCCAAGGCTTTTTACACGTACATAAAAAGCAAGAGGGTAGCCAGGGAAAGGGTTGGCCCACTGAAGGATAGGCAAGGGAATCTATGTGTGGAGCCAGAGGAAATGGGCGAGGTACTAAATGAATACTTTGCATCAGTATTCACCAAAGAGAAGGAATTGGTAGATGTTGAGTCTGGAGAAGGGGGTGTAGATAGCCTGGGTTACATTGTGATCCAAAAAGACGAGGTGTTGGGTGTCTTAAAAAATATTAAGGTAGATAAGTCCCCAGGGCCTGATGGGATCTACCCCAGAATACTGAAGGAGGCTGGAGAGGAAATTGCTGAGGCCTTGACAGAAATCTTTGGATCCTCGCTGTCTTCAGGGGTTGTCCCGGAGGACTGGAGAATAGCCAATGTTGTTCCTCTGTTTAAGAAGGGTAGCAAGGATAATCCCGGGAACTACAGGCCGGTGAGCCTTACTTCAGTGGTAGGGAAATTACTGGAGAGAATTCTTCGAGACAGGATCTACTCCCATTTGGAAGCAAATGGACGTATTAGTGAGAGGCAGCACGGTTTTGTGAAGGGGAGGTCGTGTCTCACTAACTTGATAAGAGTTTTTCGAGGAGGTCACTAAGATGATTGATGCAGGTAGGGCAGTAGATGTTGTCTATATGGACTTCAGTAAGGCCTTTGACAAGGTCCCTCATGGTAGACTAGTACAAAAGGTGAAGTCACACGGGATCAGGGGTGAGCTGGCAAGGTGGATACAGAACTGGCTAGGCCATAGAAGGCAGAGAGTAGCAATGGAGGGATGCTTTACTAATTGGAGGGCTGTGACCAGTGGTGTTCCACAGGGATCAGTGCTGGGACCTTTGCTCTTTGTAGTATATATAAATGATTTGGAGGAAAATGTAACTGGTCTGATTAGTAAGTTTGCAGACGACACAAAGGTTGGTGGGATTGCGGATAGCGATGAGGACTGTCGGAGGATACAGCAGGGTTTAGATTGTCTGGAGACTTGGGCGGAGAGATGGCAGATGGAATTTAATCCGGACAAATGTGAGGTAATGCATTTTGGAAGGTCTAATGCAGGTAGGGAATATACAGTGAATGGTAGAACCCTCAAGAGTATTGAAAGTCAAAGAGATCTAGGAGTACAGGTCCACAGGTCATTGAAAGGGGCAACACAGGTGGAGAAGGTAGTCAAGAAGGCATACGGCATGCTTGCCTTCATTGGCCGGGGCATTGAGTATAAGAATTGGCAAGTCATGTTGCAGCTGTATAGAACCTTAGTTAGGCCACACTTGGAGTATAGTGTTCAATTCTGGTCGCCACACTACCAGAAGGATGTGGAGGCTTTAGAGAGGGTGCAGAAGAGATTTACCAGAATGTTGCCTGGTATGGAGGGCATTAGCTATGAGGAGCGATTGAATAAACTCGGTTTGTTCTCACTGGAACGAAGGAGGTTGAGGGGAGACCTGATAGAGGTATACAAAATTATGAGGGGCATAGACAGAGTGGATAGTCAGAAGCTTTTCCCCAGGGTCAATTACTAGGGGGCATAGGGTTAAGGTGAGAGGGGCAAGGTTTACAGTAGATGTACGAGGCAACTTTTTTACGCAGAGGGTAGTGGGTGCCTGGAACTCGCTACCGGAGGAGGTAGTGGAAGCAGGGACGATAGGGACATTTAAGGGGCATCTTGACAAATATATGAATAGGATGGGAATAGAAGGATACGGACCCAGGAAGTGTAGAAGATTGTAGTTTAGTCGGGCAGCATGGTCGGCACGGGCTTGGAGGGCCTGTTCCTGTGCTGTACATTTCTTTATTCTTTGTTCTTTTTGAAAGGCTGATGGACTTGAGGTTGTTTTCGTTGGAGAGAAGAAGGTTAAGAGGAGACTTAATAGAGGCATACAAAATGATCAGGGGGTTAGATAGGGTGGACAGTGAGAGCCTTCTCCCGCGGATGGAAATGTCTGGCACGAGGGGACATAGCTTTAAACTGAGGGGTAATAGATATAGGACAGAGGTCAGAGGTAGGTTCTTTACGCAAAGAGTAGTGAGGCCGTGGAATGCCCTACCTGCTACAGTAGTGAACTCGCCAACATTGAGGGCATTTAAAAGTTTATTGGATAAACATATGGATGATAATGGCATAGTGTAGGTTAGATGGCTTTTGTTTCGGTGCAACATCGTGGGCCGAAGGGCCTGTACTGCGCTGTATCGTTCTATGTTCTATAAGAGTGCATGTTTAAGGTGGTGGATTGGGTGCCTAACAAGCTGGCTTCTTTGTCCTGGGTAGCATCAAGCTTCTTGATTGCTGCACTCATCCAGGCAAGTGGAGAGTTTTCCATCACACTTCTGACTTGTGCCTTGTAGATAATGGACATGCTTTGAGAATTCAGGAGGTGAGTTACTCGCTGTAGAATTCCCAGGCTCTGACCTGCGCTTTTGGTCACAGTATTTAGAAGCTCAAACAATGGCAATAGCAAATAAGCTGCCTGGTTTAAAATGTTCCCAATTTTCTTTCCCATTGCTTGGCCAATTTCGGGGTGATGTTTTCTGTTTTCAATGACCGCCTCAATCGTCAGGTTCCAAAACGCAAATTCCAATCCCTTACTTTATTCCCTTTACATTCTTCAACAACATTGGAGATTTGGACTTCACATTACTTTCCCAATTAATAATAAAAATGTTTTAATCAGTGAACTGGCCACAAGTTAGAGAAGGAAACACAGGCTGTTTTTATGCTTCAACCTGGGGCAGATACAGGGAGTGGGTAGAATGTGCCAGCGACTTTCTCTAGAGCTAATGAAAAGAAGAGAAAATGTGCAACAGCAAACCTCCTTCTCACGATATGGTGCATTACAGTGGCTTTCAGACACTGTTAGTAAATTAGATATCCTGCCGCATTTCACATAATTGTTCATTTAAAATACTTGCTAACCTAACTGTAATTAAGGTTCAGCCATTAATGGTTTCTTTCCCATGGTCCCATCATGCCTTGCCAAAGTTGCAGCAGACTGAAAGAGAACCCATCTTGAAGATGCAGGGCCTATTTTCAATGCTCGAAATGTAAAATGATTTACAAATGTTTTTATTTACAAAAGGCCTTGATGTAATAAATTACGAGGCAAAAGAGTCGTACTATAGGCTTGAATACAGAATGGGCGGGAACTATCAGCCTCAAGTGCCTGACTCGGAACGTAAGATCTAATGAGGGGCGCAATCTATCAACCTCGTTGTGCCCGACTCAGGACGCGATGAGACCGGGAAATCTCGCAAGAGGCCTCTCACGATCTGGACCCCGCTCACTGAGTCGGGACCCAGATTTGCATTTCAAGTGAGCAGTAAGTCTCACCTGAATATGTCTGCGCCGGATCTACTCAGCACCTGGGACCTAACGGCCTCGCCTCGGAGAACCCAAGTGGGCTCCGTTTAGCGCTGGTTTCCACAAACGTGGACCAGCGTACTAGCACTTGGGGGGGTCTCCCGGCCCTTATGTGGTGGGATACGGGGGGGTTTGATGATCCCCTTATTGATGAGTTGGGGTGTTGAGGGGGTGCGGAGGCCATGGTGGGGGGGTCTAGAGATTTCTTCTTGCACTGGCGAGCGGATCTAAGTGTGGCCTCAGCCAAGAGTTCCTTGGCGAGGCCCAGAAATGAAGCTGAGTCCCGTTTAATAGCAGAGTCGCTCTCAGTGCTGCCAGCACCTGGAAACACCTGGCTAAATGCGCTCGACATGGGATTCTGTTTCATTTCCGTTAAATTGCACCCAATATCTTTCCATCCATTTGATTCAATTCTTTCAGAACACCAAAGCCATCATCCCCCTTTCACAGTTCCTGGTGGTTTCTTCTAGCAGTCCAGTGGCATCCTAATATTTCCCTTCATTCCATATCATAATGTTGATCTCCATATTTTATAATCTCTTTGACAGGAGTACATAAAAAGCTCTCAGCATTGTAAAATTCGGATGACACCCAAAGGGTTAAGTACCGTTTAGATTTCCCTGTCACTTTTTAAGTACACTGGAAATTATGAAGAAAGACCTGCATTGATATAGTGCTTTTCATCACCACTGGACGTCTCAAAGTGTCTTTGCAACGAACAAAGTATTTGTGAAGTGTTCTCACTGTCACAATGTTTTAAGTTCCACTGTTGCTCTGGTGGGATTTCAATCCATGTGTCCAAAGCATGAGTATGGGCATCCCAATTACTAACGAGGTGACATTACTACTATTGCACCATCTCCCTTGGCAGTCAATTAGTGCACAGCAAGCTCCCACAAGCAGCAATTTGATAATGACCAGTTAATCTGCTTTCTGATCTTGAGCAATGACTCCCTGTTTTTCTTTCAAATAGTGTCATGGGATTCTTTGCGTTTGCCTGAGAGGTCAGATGGGTGCTTCGGTTTAACATCATACTGTGACACCCTGAGAGACCCCCCCCCCGATGACATTACGACTGGGCCACATTTGTGGAAGCCTGTACTAAACGGCGCCCTGGCAAGGACTCCCAGGCGCATCTATTGGGTCCCGGGCGCTGGGAGAATCCTGCAAACGCATATTTAAATTAGCCTAATGAATCATTTAAATATGCTGATCTAGATCACACCCAGTGAGGGTGAGGTCCAGATCACGATACCTCGCAAGACTCCATTAAAGTTTACGAGGCATTTCGAGCATCGCAAATCCCGCCAGAGGCCTCTCGCAAGATTCAACGGCTTCATCCCAACACCAAGTCAGGCGCAACGAGGCCGTTAAATCACGCCTCCTGTTCCTTCACTGTCTAGGTCAAATCCTGAAACTCCCTCCCTAACAGCACGGTAGCACAGTGGTTAGCACAGTTGCTTCACAGATCCAGGGTCCCAGATTCGATTCCCGGCTTGGGACACTGTCTGTGCAGAATCTGCACGTTCTCCCAGTCTCTGCCTGGGTTTCCTCCGGGTGCTCCGGTTTCCTCCCACAGTCCAAAGATGTGCGGGTTAGGTGGATTGGCCATGCTAAATTGCCCTTAGTGTCCAAAAGGGTTAGGTGGGGTTACTGAGTTACGCGTATAGGGTGGAGACGTGGGCTTATGTAGGGTGCTCTTTCCAAGAGCCGCTGCAGACTCGATGGGCCGAATGGCCTCCTTCTGCACTGTAAATTCTATGATTCTATGAGCACTGTGGGTGTACCTACACCACATGGACTGTAGCGGTTCAAGGTGGCTCATCATCACCTTCTCAAGGACACTTAGGTATCGGCAATAAATGCTGGCCGAGCCACATCCCCAAAATGAATAAATTAAAACAAAACATCATTTAAACAGAGAAATTACATTAGATTTCATTGAAGTCAGTTCTGGCAGTTTCAGGCTTTCATAGTTGAAGCACTAATTCAAAAAAAAGTTACTCCATCCTTAAAAGTTACAAAGCCAATGCGCAGAGTGGATAGGACAAGCACTTAATCCATCTCATTGCTGCTCCCAAAAGCAATTAAAATTCAAACTGAATCCAATTCATGGGGCTGGATTCCTCCGCCCCGACTGCCGCAAGAACGCCAAGGGCGAGCCGCGGACAATGGAGAAGTCCATTGACCTCAGGCGGCTTTCTCCAGTCGCCAGGCGGACGCGGCCGCGATCAGGCACTCAAAGTTTGAACGAGGAACCTTGCCTGGGAGCCTGTCATCAGCCCCACACCTGTTTTCTCGTCATGTTCCCCACATGGTGAGCCCACTCGTCACATCCTGCCACCTAGAAAAGGACCCAGTTATGGGTCGCCGGAGCATTTTACGATGGCGTTTTCTGGCCCCTAGGATTAGCGATCCTGCGCCGCACAGGGGGCCAGCATGGCACTGGAGCACCTCCCGCAATTCCTGTTGCCGATACGGGTGCCAGCATGGCCAGCGCGAATTTGCGCATGCGTACCACGTCCGGCACGAGTTCGCGCATGCGCATAGGTTGCCTTCTCCGCGCCGGCCACCGGGCAGCATAGCGGACCTGTACAGGGGCCCGGTGCAGAGGAACATAGGCACCCCCCCCGTGATAAGCCCGCCCGCCAATCGGTGGGCCCTGATCGCGGGCCTGGCCAACGTGGAGGCCCCCCCGGAGTCGGAACTCCCCTCCCCCACAGCATGAATGCCGAGGTCCCGCCGGGTAGGACCACACACGAACGGCGCCGGCGGGACTCGGCCAAACTCGGCGGGCATTTGGCCCTTCGAACGCGGAGAATCGCCGGAGGGGGCTGCGTTGAGCGGCATCCGACCGGCACCGCGCCGACGCCATTGCCGCCGATTTACCGGTCACCGGAGAAATGGCAGACCGGCATTGGACCGGCGCGGGGTCAGAGAATCCCACCCAAGGTGTTAAATGATCGTTAGGAACTATATCAGCCATTTTTTGAAATAATACAAGTAGCATTTGGATAGAAATTCACTTTCTTGCTAAATAAGCAGCAAAGGTTGTTAGACGTTTTAGTTGCTGTGATATGAAGAGTCTAAACTTCTGTTCCTTTTTCACCAAGACACATTTATTTTGTTCCAACAGCCTTTGCACAAAACTCTCACTATACATCACCTGACAGAGGCCACCTGAAGCCCCTTTACATATCAGTGTTAATTAATGGATATTTAACATAAATGAGACAACTAATTGCAATGTCTCTTAACCCATTACTTAACAGTCTCCCCTTCCTTGGAGAAAAAGAAATTAGGGGAAAACAACATTTCAAGAAACTCAAAAACACACACATGATTTCGCCCCTTTTTTTTTGTTTCGACGAGAAAGAGAAAAAAAAAGTCACAGAAACAAGTGCCCTTCATTAACAATATCCAAAAGTTTCTGTGAACTCACCCCTCTTTTCGTAAAACAGTCTGACCCATGTCGACCCATTTAATTTTTGTTATTTCCCCTCTGTCCAACATCTGCTTCAAACTTGCGATGTCTATCCGTAACCTCTTTTCATTGACACTTTTTGTAGAGTGCCCATTTTCCCACAGGGATTTATTGTCAATAGGTATATTACCCAAATCCCCTAATACCAAAATTTCTGTCAATATCATACTTATATAAAAGGCCATATCCACCGCCTCTACAAGGCTTAACGTCTCAGCAGCCAAAGTGCTTTTTACCACTCTCCTTATTTTCTTTGTTTCCCACACAAGCGGGCAACATTTACCATTGTTTCCCAAAAGGAAAATTATAAAACCTCCTGCGCTTGAAACCCCATCACATAAATTTGCGTAGGACGCATCACTATAAACTATGAGTTTCAAGTGCCTAAGGTCACCGAAAACCGGGAAATTCAAAACACACTCCTGCATTTTTAGTTTGGCCAACGCTTTATTTGCTCTTTTTCTATCTTTGAAACCATTGCGTCTTTTTGTGAAACTCGGCCACGACTAATTGCTATTGGGCTGATGCTTTCCAAATAAGATTGCTGACGTAAAGTTGCCCCTAATTTAGTCTGTCCAATTTCCAGTCCAATATATTTAAATGCACCGGAAGCCTGACTTCCAACCCTGAATTCTTTCCTCAAACCAGAGATTACAATAGCTTCAAAATCACTAGTCCCACGCCACAAAAAATCATCGACATGCATCAGAAAAATGCCAGAAAGATTTCCTTTATAGTGCTAGTAAAACATTGCAGGATCTGCTTTTAACTGGCAACAGGCTAACTTTAACAAAACTGACCTTACCGAAAAATACCAGACTCTAGATGCATCATTTAATCCATATACACATTTGTTCAACTTCCAGAGTACCCCTTCTGTGTTAGCTGCTTCTTTAGGAGGACGGAGAAAAATGTCTCTCTGGAGCTGATGCCCCTGCAAAAAGGCAGCTTTTATATCTATAGATTTGCATTCCCGTGACTTTGTGGCTAATAGAGCCAAGAAGATCTTTAAAATAACCTTTCCTGCTGTAGGTGAATCTACCCTTAAAACCTGATCTTCTAAGTTTTCTTCAAATCCCCTTGCCACAAGGCTGGCCTTTCCTTTGCCTTATCCATTCCATCCGGAAGAACCTTTTCCGTGCAAATCCATCTGTGGGATAGAGCTCTTTGTCCCCTATCCGGTACTTCCGTGTATACCCAAATTCACTCCAACTATGCAATTCTAGCAGTTTAGCTTCTTTGATAACTTTTTCATCTAATTTATTTGAAGCCACCAAAATCTCACGTGCATGTGGGCTTCTACTCCTATTAGTATTCATAGTCTTACTCATGTTCCGAGATCTTGATAAACTACGTCCTCTCTCCCGCCTGGTATCTCATTCTGTACTGCTACTGTTTGATCGTTCCCTTCTGCTGTGGGATGTCCTTTCAATAGTTCTCGATCTTTTCCTGTGGACCTGTTCACTATCCAATGTACTATCTGAACAGGCACTGCCTTTCTGTGCCCTCTATTTTTGAATTTTGTTTTCCCAATCCATTGTCTTGACGCCTTCCACTGAATGCTGTACATTCAACCAATGTTTATACTTTCCAGTGGCCTTCCCTGCTCTACTAATAACAGTTGCATTCTTCCATTGACTAGACCCTTCAGGCATGTATGTCACTTTTGTACCAACTTTTGGCAGCTGCCCTTTCGGAAAAATGGTCTGTTCTAATTCATCAGAAGTGTTGTGTTCCTCCACAGAAACCCTGTCTATATCAGTTAATTGGTCCTCATAGTTCTGTAACACATGCGTACCAGATGACTCTGGTTCCTCATCATGTCTGTCTGCTCTGTCTAAGTTTGAAAATTTGTAATCTGTACCCATTATCCTTGATGAATGTACCCTAGCAGTTTGATTACCATGTTGCAAAATAATTGTTTTGCCATCTATGCCTATGATCTTCCCTGGGCCTTTCCATTCATTAGAATTGTCTCTCTTATAGTATACCATGCCTCCTTGCTGAGAAACGGCATCTGACTGCCGTACGTTATGTCTTACAGCTCTGTGAATTCTTTCAGAGACTTCTGCTTCGAAAAAAGCTTTTCAACTGCTGTGTAATGCATTTAAATGTTCAGCAAAACCAGAGCTAATTGTAGTCCCCTCCCAAGCTGGAGGCTGGTCATCCAAAATGGACGGAATTTTAGGATTTCTACCAAACATTGATAAGGACTATAGCCTCCAACTATCTGCAATGAATTCTTTGCATGTACTGCCCATGCTAAAGCTGAATTTAGCCTGCAATTTGGTCGATCTGCCAAAATTTTCCGAAGCATGTCATCGATGAAAGCATGATTTCTTTCACAGACACCATTACTAAATGAGCTTTCTGCAGCCGTATTCATAACTCTGATATTCATGTTGTCACACATATCCCTAAACTCATCATTAGCAAATTCTCCCCCATTGTCCGTAAGGAATTTTGTCGGTGGACCCATTCCAGTCCCTATCCATTTTTCCACGATTTGATCCAGAATTACTCTCTTTTCTTTACTTCGTACAATCGTTGATTGACTAAATCTGGTTGCTAAATCTACAAAATGCAAAATAAATATATTATTTGCTTTATCCCAGATCTTAAGGTCCATGGCCACAATGTCGTTAAAATCCCTGGCCAAAGGTAGGGTTACTATCGGTCGTGCTGGTGTCCTTCTGTACTTCCTACAAACTTCACAGCGGTCACTAACCTATTCTATCAGTTTAGTATAGTCATCATCCCTTACCCCTGCATCCTTTAATAAATTTTTCAACCTCCGAGGAGATGGATGTGCAAATTGCCTATGCAGTTTTAATACCACAAACTTTTTATCAGCTAAAGTCCCATTTTCAACTGCCATTTTTGGGAGCAGGAGAGAGAGGGGGAGCCGGAGCGCAGCGAGTGCAGCTTGGGATTCAGGTAGGTGTTTAAACTTGCCCCCAGGTTCCTGCGGCCTTCATTTTTCAGAGCGGGAGAGAGGGAGCCGGAGCGAAGCGAGTGCAGCTTGGGATTCAGGTACGTGTTTAAACTTTCCCCCAGGTTCCAGCGGCCTTCATTTTTCGGAGCGGAAGAGAGGGAGGGAGCCGGAGCACAGCTTGGGATTCAGGTAGGTGTTTAAACTTGCCCCCAGGTTCCAGCGGCCTTCATTTTTCGGAGGGGGAGAGAGAGAGGGAGACGGAGCGCAACGAGTGCAGCTTGGGATTCAGGTAGGTGTTTAAACTTACCCCCAGGTTCCAGTGGCCTTCATTTTTCAGAGCGGGAGAGAGAGAGGGAGCCGGAGCACAGTGAGTGCAGCTATGGATTCAGGTAGGTGTTTAAACTTGCCCCCAGGTTCCAGCAGCCTTCATTTCCGGGAGGGGGAGAGAGAGAGGGAGCCGGAGTGCAGCTTGGGATTCAGGTACGTGTTTAATCTTGCCCCCAGGCTTCAGCGGCCTTCATTTCCTGGAGCAGGAGAGAGGGAGCCGGAGTGCAGCTTGGGAATTAGGTAGGTGCTTAAGTGTTTGATTTTTACCTCTATTTAAGTTGGGCGGTTGCTAAACCCAAGACATTACACTTGTAGTGTCTCCCACCCTTCCACCTCCTCTAACCTAAGGGGGTGAGTGAATATCAGGTAAGCCCACTCTTTTCTTTTTCTTTTATCCGCAAGTTATAGCTTCAGATTTTCGGCGGGAGCAGTGGCCAGGGGTCTGTCGGAAGGTGAGTTTACCTTGCAGGAGAAGCGGCCTTCAGATTTTTCGGCGGGAGCAGTGGCCAGGGGTCTGTCGGGGAGGTAAGTAGCTGGGAGAAATTTAACTGTTCCTGGGTTGGTAACTATTGTGATTGGTAAGTAAAATCCTTATTCCTTTCACTTATTCATTATTTGATATTATATTTGTAATCAGTTACGCCAAAGTGTAAAAATGGCAGGAGATCCCAGACCCGTGTTATGTTCCTCATTCTCAATGTGGGAGTTCAGGGACGCGGCCGATGCTCCTGACTCCTTCATGTGCGGGAAGTGTGTCCAGCTGCAGCTCCTGTTAGACCACATGACTGCTCTGGAGCTGCGGATGGACTCACCTTGGAGCATCCGCGATGCTGAGGAGGTCGTGGATAGCACGTACAGTGAGTTGGTCACACCGCAGATTAGGGTTGGTGAGGGAGACAGGGAATGGGTGACCAAAAGGCAGAGAAAGAGCAGGAAGGCAGTGCAGGTATCCCCTGCGGTCATCTCCCTCAAAAACAGGTATACCGTTTTGGATACTGTTGGGGGAGATGACTCACCAGGGGAAGGCAGTAGTAGCCAGGCTCATGGCACCGTGGCTGGCTCTGCTGCACAGAAGGGCGAGAAAAAGACTGGCAGGGCTATAGTCATCGGGGATTCAATCGTAAGGGGAGTAGTCAGGCATTTCTGTGGCCGAAAACGAGACTCCCGAATGGTATGTTGCCTCCCGGGTGCACGGGTCAGGGATGTCTCAGATCAGCTGCAGGACATACTGAAGGGGGAGGGTGAACAGCCAGTTGTCGTGGTGCATATAGGCACCAACGATATAGGGAAAAAATGGGATGAGGTCCTACAATCAGAATTTAGGGAGTTAGGAAATAAGTTAAAAAGTAGGACCTCAAAGGTAGTAATCTCAGAATTGCTACCGGTGCCACGAGACAGTCAGAGTAGAAATTCAAGAATAGTCAGAAGGAATACGTGGCTTGAGAGATGGTGCAGGAGGGAGGGATTCAGATTCTTGGGACATTGGAACCGGTTCTGGGGGCGGTGGGACCATTACAAATCGGATGGTCTACACCTGGGCAGGATTGGAACCAATGTCCTAGGGGGTGCTTTTGCTAACACTGTTGGGGAGGTTTTAAACTAATGTAGCAAGGGGATGGGAACCAGATTAGGAAGTTAGAGGTCAGCAAAGAGGCAGCAACTAAAGCCAGTAAGGTACTAGATAATAAACTCAATGTGACTAAGGGGAAGAGTAGACAGGGAAGAGATGATGAATGCAAAGGGACAGGTGATCTGAGGTGCATTTGTTTCAATGCGAGAAGTGGAGCAGGTAAGGCAGATGAACTTAGGGCTTGGATTAGTACCTGGGAATATGATGTTATTGGTATTACGGAGACTTGGCTGAGGGAAGGGCAAGACTGACAACTAAATATCCCAGGGTATAGATGCTTCAGGAGGGATAGAGAGGGAGGTAAAAGGGGTGGAGGAGTTACATTACTGGTCAGAGATGATATCACAGCTAAGATTCAGGAGGGCACGATGGAGGATTCGAGCATTGAGGCAATATGAGTAGAGCTAAGAAATAGGAAGGGTGCCGTAACATTGTTGGGACTTTACTACAGGCCTCCCAAAAGCGAGCGTGAAGTAGAGGTACAAATATGTAGACAGATTATAGAAAAATGTAGGAACAATAGGGTGGTCGTGATGGGAGATTTTAACTTCCGCAGCATTGAATGGGACTCATGTAGTGTTGGAGGCGTAGATGGAGCAGAATTTGTAAGGAGCATCCAGGAGAGTTTTTTAGAGCAGTATGTAAATAGTCCAACTCGGGAAGGGGCCATACTGGATCTGGTATTGGGGAATGATCCCAGCCAGGTGGTTGAAGTTTCAGCTGGTGATTACTTTGGGAATAGCGATCACAATTCTGTAAGTTTTAGAATACTCATGGACAAAGACGAGAGTGGTGCTAAAGAAAGAGTGCGTAATTGGGGAAATGCCAAGTATAACAAAATTCGGCAGGAGCTAGGGCATGTGGATTGGGAGCAGCTGTTTTAGGGTAAATCCACATTTGAAATGAGGGAGTCTTTTAAGGAAAGGTTGATTGGAGTGCAGGACAGACATGTCCCTGTGAAAATGAGGGATAGAAATGGCAAGATTAGGGAACCATGGATGACAGGTGGAATTGTGAGACTAGCTAAGATGAAAAAGGAAGCATACATAAGATCTAGGCGACTTAAACTGATGAAGCTTTGGAGGAATATCGGGAAAGGGACAGGGCAGCACGGTAGCACAAGTGATTAGCACTGTGGCTTCACAGCGCCAGGGTCCCAGGTTCGATTCCCCGCTGGGTCACTGTCTGTGCGGAGTTTGCACGTTCTCCCCGTGTCCGCGTGGGTTTCCTCCGGGTGCTCCGGTTTCCTCCCACAGTCCAAAGACGTGCAGGTTAGGTGGATTGGCCATGATAAATTACCCGTAGTGTCCATAAGGGTTGGGAGGGGTTATTGGGTTGCGGGGATAAGGTGGAAGTGAGGGATTAATGTGTGTCGGTGCAGACTCGATGGGCCGAATGGCCTCCTTCTGCACTGTATGTTCTATGTAAAAAAAAAAAAAAAAGTAGGACAAATCTCAAATGCGCAATAAAGAGGGCTAAAAGGGATCATGAAATATCTTTGGCTAACAGGGTTAAGGAAAATC
The DNA here is from genome assembly GCF_047496885.1 of Scyliorhinus torazame. Classification (NCBI taxonomy): domain Eukaryota; kingdom Metazoa; phylum Chordata; class Chondrichthyes; order Carcharhiniformes; family Scyliorhinidae; genus Scyliorhinus; species Scyliorhinus torazame. Next base: position 75,754,589 of record NC_092719.1, read on the forward strand.
CCAAAGCCTTTTATTCGTATATAAGGAGCAAGAGGGTACCTAGAGAAAGGATTGGCCCACTCAAAGACAAAAGAGGGAATTTATGTGTGGAGTCAGAGGAAATGGGTGAGATTCGTAATGAGTACTTTGCATCGGTATTCACCAAGGAGAGGGACATAACGGATGTTGAAGCGAAGGATGGATGTTTAAATACTCTGGGTCAAGTCGGCATAAGGAAGGGGGAAGTTTTGGGTATTAAGGTGGACAAGTCCCCAGGTCCGGATAGCATCTATCCCAGGTTACTGAGGGAAGCGAGGGAAGAAATAGCTGGGGCCTTAACAGATATCTTTGCAGCATCCTTGAGCACGGGTGAGGTCCCGGAGGACTGGAGAATTGCTAATGTTGTTCCTTTGTTTAAGAAGGGTGGCAGGGATAATCCAGGGAATTATAGACCTGTAAGCTTGACGTCAGTGGTAGGCAAACTGTTGGAGAAGATACTGAGGGATAGGATCTATTCACATTTGGAAGAAAATAGACTTATCATTGATAGGTTTTGTGCAGGGAAGGTCATGTCTTACAAACCTAATAGAATTCTTTGAGGAAGTGACGACGTTAATTGATGAGGGAAGGGCTGTAGATGTCATATACATGGGCTTCAGTAAGGCGTTTGATAAAGTTTCCCATGGCAGGTTGATGGAAAAAGTGTAGTCGTATGGGGTTCAGGGTGTACTAGCTAGATGGATAAAGAACTGGCTGGGCAACAGAAGACAGAGAGTAGTGGTGGAAGGGAGTGTCTCAAAATGGAGAAAGGTGACTAGTGGTGTTCCACAGGGATCCGTGCTTGTTTGTGATATACATAAATGATCTGGACGAAGGTCGGTGGCCTGATTAGCAAGTTTGCAGATGATACTAAGATTGGTGGAGTTGCAGATAGCGAGGAGGACTGTCAGAGAATATAGCAAAATATAAATAGATTGGAGAGTTGGGCAGAGAAATGGCAGATGGAGTTCAATCCAGGCAAATGCGAGGTGATGCATTTTGGAAGATCTAATTCAAGAGCGGACTATACGGTCAATGGAAGAGTCCTGGGGAAAATTGGTGCACAGAGAGATCTGGGTGTTCAGGTCCATTGTACCCTGAAGGTGGCAACGCAGGTCAATAGAGTGGTGAAGAAGGCATACAGCATGCTTGCCTTCATCGGACGGGGTATTGAGTACAAGAGTCGGCAGGTCATGTTACAGTTGTATAGGACTTTGGTTAGGCCACATTTGGAATACTGCGTGCAGTTCTGGTCGCCACATCACCAGAAGAATGTGGATGCTTTAGAGAGGGTGCAGAGGAGGTTCACCAGGATGTTGCCTGGTATGGAGGGTGCTAGCTATGAAGAAAGGTGGAGTAGATTAGGATTGTTTTCGTTGGAACGACGCAGGTTGAGGGGGGACCTGATTGAGGTTTACAAAATTATGAGAGGTATGGACAGGGTGGATAGCAACAAGCTTTTTCCAAGAATGGGGGTGTCAATTACAAGGGGTCACGATTTCGAGGTGAGAGGGGGAAAGTTTAAGGGAGATGTGCGTGGAAAGTTTTTTACGCAGAGGGTGGTGGGTGCCTGGAATGCTTTGCCAGCGGAGGTGGTAGAGGTGGGCACAATAGCATCATTTATGATGCATCTAGATAGATATATGAACTGGCGGGGAACAGAGGGAAGTAGATCCTTGGAAAATAGGTGACAGGTTTAGATAAAGGATCTGGATCGGCGCAGGCTGGGAGGGCCGAAGGGCCTGTTCCTGTGCTGTAATTTTCTTTGTCCTTTGTTCTTAACACATCATTAACCACTCTACTTGAAATATTATTTGTCAGTAAGGGAATACAATAGTGTCTCGACTGTATAAATTGTAAGTCCACCGTCTTTCCAAAAACTGTTGCCATATCCTGTTCCATATCCAGTTTCATGTGTGCTTTCTTCATCGACGGTCTGCTCAGAAGCAAAGGTATCTCACTTTCATAGAATTTACAGTGCAGAAGGAGGCCATTCGGCCCATCGAGTCTGCACCGGCTCTTGGAAAGAGCACCCTACCCAAGGTCAACACCGCCACCCTATCCCCATAACCCAGTAACCCCACCCAACACTAAGGGCAATTTTGGACACTGAGGGCTATTTATCATGGCCAATCCACCTAACCCGCACATCTTTGGACTGTGGGAGGAAACCGGAGCACCCGGAGGAAACCCACGCACACACGGATGTGCAGACTCCGCACAGACAGTGACCCAAGCCAGAATCGAACCTGGGACCCTGGAGCTGTGAAGCAATTGTGCTATCCACATGGCTACCGTGCTGCCCCTTGATACAACGTCCGTGCTAATGAAATGATTCACTCCGGCAATATTGCAAGGGATCACCATTCTTTTCAGCGACTTCAGAGTATTATCATCCCCAAACCTGAAACTTGTGGAACTTTCAAATTCCTTAACCTTGTTACGATTTTCAGCATTCAAAGAGTCCAGGTAACATTTTAACCAGTCAATTCCACACACAATAGATGTGCAGCCACTGTCCAATACAGCACAGTTGAAGGATTCTGCAACCAACACCCTCATTACCGGACAATGCCTTCTTTCTGGTCACTATCTTTTTCCTCTTCTGACTCTTCCGTGTCATGTGTCGCTTCAAACACTCTATCGTAATTAGTTGGACAGTTGAAAGCATAATGGTATTGAGAGCCACATCGAAAACATCGATTTATCATGCCCCGTGCATTTCTGGGGTTCATCTTCCTGTTGTAGGTTGTAACTGGGTTTCTGTCTTCATAATTTCCTTGTCTCGGACTCCTTCTATAGTCTTGAGCCCTGTTCGTAGCCATACGATTTCGCCATCCTGTTAGTAGCGTATCTTCCATATTCTGCCTTATTGCAGGCTGACCTATTTGGGTCATCAGAGCCATCGGAATCGAATGTTTCCCCAGAAACTTTTGTAAAGCTTTTGTCATCTGTTCGAATAAGGTATCCTTATCAGTAAACTGAACTCCTGTCAAAACCAGGAGCCTATCCCTGTTGCTCACTCTAGCACAGTCAAGTAATTTAAAGGCCAACACAGACTGTGGAAATTCCAGGTTGTGTTTCTGCAGTCTTTTATATAGTCTGCCAAATTCCATTATATAGTCTTCCATGGAGATATCCTCCATTTTCCGGAACTTATCAAAATCCGACCATGCTTCATACGCACTTAAGAAGTCATCTTTCTTATAAATCTTATCCATATAATGTAATAGAGTCTCCAGACCTTCTTCTGAGTCTAACTCTTCCAATTCCAGCTCAGAAAGCACTCTGTTTCGGATTTTACTGCCAAATGGTAGAGAAAGAGCCAATGCCATACCTTGTTTTCTCTTTCCCAAAGCAGTTACCTTAGTCCACATAACTACTGCACTTCTCCATTGGTCGTACGATTCCCTTTCAGAAAATAAGGGAGGATAGTCATATCCAGCCATCTTTATCCTCGGTTCAGCCATATATACTTTTTTTTTCTTTTCTCACTCACTCCTTGGTTTGATCTGGAAAGTTGTATCTTTCAACCGTTCACATTTACACAGCAACCATCCTCTGCTACCAATTGTTAGACATTTTAGTTGCTGTGATATGAAGAGTCTAAAGTTCTGTTCTTTTTTCACAAACAAACATTTATTTCCTTCTAACAGCCTTTGCACAAAACTCTCACTACACATCACCTGACAGAGGCCACCTGAAGCTCCTTTACATATCAGTGTCAATTAATGGATACTTAAGATAAATGAGACAACTAATTGCAATGTCTCTTAACCCATTACATAACCAAGGTGTTAATGAAATAAGGAGGGGTGGGGAGGTGGAATGAGACAAGAGAGCAATGGCATTCATGGCTTCCCTGCTTCATTCTGTAATCAAATTGACTTTCAGACCTTTACTTTATGACAGCTATTGACTCATCTGAGAAAGTGAAGATCTTTGGAATATCATCTCAAAACTAGTTATTTTACTCACTTTTAGATAGCGTCAAGATTCTTTTGATTAAGAGTGTTACTACCCAACTTCCATGGTGCTGCTCAGGTCAAGGTTTCTCAACAACTTATATTTATTTAGTACCTTTAATGAAATGAAAGTATACCACATCTACTGGTTCACCTTTATCCACCCTATTGGTTACATCCTCAAAAAACATGAAGACATTTTTCAACAGGATTTCCCTTTTGTACAACAATGCTGATTTGTTCTTTGCTTTTCTAAGTGCCTTGATAACAGAATCCAGCACCTTCTTGATGACTGGTCCCATAGTCAATATTCATCCTGGCTGCTAGTTTATTTTCACTGACATCATTGCTGAGAATCTAGTTTCACAGAAGTAGGTTGCATTAATTGGGGCCAACACGGTCGGTGCTGCAGAAGAACAGCACTGTATTGAACTGCAACATAGCCAACATGATCCTACTTCACGTGATGTTCACATATCTGTGCTTACCAGTAGGCTCATTGAATAGCAATCAGGAGTGGTCTTTATCTGACTTAATTTTGTCCTTAAAACAGATGTGGGAGGCTCATATACTGCCGTTCGATGGCTAACTGTGCATAGCCAAGGACTGTTCTGGTGGTATCACATTGACTTAGTGCACTTAGCCAGCGATTCAGCAGAAGAGGACTCCATGTCACTATATATCTACAGCCAGTGTAGGCACCCAGTACAACAGGATATATTCCCAAGAATTATCTTGATTAGATTGAAATAATAGATCAGGTTTCATTTTTTTAAACTGAAGTTATTTAAAAATGGCGTCTAACCTATATATGTACACATAACGATCTATAAAAGCAAACTAATTCAATGTTACTTGAACAGATTCCCCATTAAGTCAGCAACCCCGAATACATGTATTGCTTTTCCTAGCAGTTTTGCCACCTTTACCCCCCTACATATATTTTCTTAGTACTCAACTGTGTTTAATGGACAAACCTCAATGCTATACAAACTCAGAGAATCCTCCTTGTGTTCATTCCTCAGGAGGTATTGCAAGAGATCAACCAAAAGAGAAAGAAACTGAAACTCAGGTTCTTTAATCAGGTAAAAGATCGAGCAGTTTGATTAAAAAATATAAATATATATACCAGAAGCCAGACTTCAGGGAAAGTGAGAACTAAAATCCATCGACAAGGAAAAGATGGTGCATTTCTTCAGCCTGGTCCCTGTTTTGAGTTTTCTTTTGCAAAGTTAAATCCTGAGACAATGCTGACATTACATTAAAACACAGAGAAATCAGTACAACAATGTGATCAAAGATTGCTGAACACAGAGATGGAAGTGTGTGGAATTGGTATGGGGCAACTTGATTAAATGTCAGATAGAGTAGAAGGTGCACATTTCCCTTCTGAAGAAAGTGGCTGAAACAGGCCTGTGTTAAAATCAAGTTTTCAAAGGATACAACTAATTTCCGGTTGCACTGACTACTTGGATGTTTTTTTTAAATAAAGAGTCAGATCTTCAATTGCCTGTGGTATGCCTAAAATGGCAACTCCAGTCACTCTGAATACAATTCAGTCTTGTATGAGATCTGATTTAAGGTTGTCATAGTCACAACCTTCAGCGAATCTGTATAATTCATTTATTAAAGACTCCATGGGTTCTCCAGGCTGTTGAACTTCACTTGTTCTAAAATTTTATTACTTGAGGATTTCAAAATATCTTTAAACCTATCTGAAGATTAATTTATTCCTTGTCCCACAATTATGTCATTGGCTATCAGACCCACTGAGTGCAGCAGTGCATTTACTTGTTCAGCCTCTGTTTCTCAGCTTTCACGTAGCTGTCATGATATCCACATTAGCACATCATGGTGCAATCACACACACACTGATGGACAGGTAGTTAGACCAACCAACACACACACACATCGCAGCCAATCACCAGTGAGAGCACACGCACTATAAAACAGGGAACACCACAGTTCCCGCTCATTCTACCAGGAGATAGCTCAGAGCACAGAGCTCACAGCGTGCCACTCAGGCATAGACCATGTGCTGAGTGCCTCACCAAGACAGTGATAGGGCTGGGGCCACAGGTTAGCTAGTAAAGCACGAACCTCAGCCAGCAGTTAGTAGTTGTTATTGTTTAAGACAATAAAACAGAGTTGCACCATCAAAAAAAAAAAAAATTTTTAAATTTAAACATTTAAAAAAATTTAAAAATAAAAGGATACAACTATGGAATTCAATCCGGACAAGTGTGAGGTGATGCACTTAGGCAAAACAACCAAGGCAAGGGAAGACATGATAAATGGTCGGACCCTGGGAAGTACCAAGGATCAGTGGGACCTTGGTGCGCATGTATACCAGTCCCTTAAGGTAGCAGGGCAGGTGGATACAGTGATTAGGAAGGCATGTGGTATACTTGCCTTTATTAGTCGAGGCATAGAGTTTAGGAGTAGAGAGATTATGCTGAAACTTTATAAAAATTTGGTTAGACCACAACGAGAGTATTGTGTGCAATTTTGGAATCCACATTATAGGAGTGATGTGATAGCTCTGGAAAGGGTGCAGAGGCAATTTACCAGGATGTTGCCTGGGCTGGAGAGTTTTAATTATGACGTGATATAACGTGGGCAGCACGGTAGCACAAGTGGATAGCACTGTGGCTTCACAGCACCAGGGTCCCAGGTTCGATTCCCCGCTGGGTCACTGTCTATGAGGAGTCTGCAAATTCTCCCCGTGTCTGCGTGGGTATCCTCCGGGTGCTCCAGTTTCCTCCCACAGTCCAAAGATGTGCAGGTTAGGTGGATTGTCCATGCTAAATTGCCCTTAGTGTCCAAAAAGGTGAGGAGGGGTTATTGGGTTACAGGGATAGGGTGGAAATTAGGTCTTAAGTGGGTTGGTGCAGACTCGAGCGGCCGATTGGCCTCTTCTGCACTGCATGTTCTATGTGATATTGGATAGATAGGGGTTGTTTTCCTTGGAGCATAGGAGACTGAAGGGGGACATGATTGAGATGTATAAAATTATGAGGGGCATAGATAGAGTAGACAGGAAGAAACCTTTCCCCTTGGTGGAGGGACCAATGACCAGGGGGCATAGCTTTAAGGTAAGGGACAGGAGGTTTTTTTTACCCAGAGGGTGGTGGGAGTCTGCAACTCACTGCCTGAAAGGGTGGAGGAAGCAGAGATCCTGATGACATTTAAGAAGTATTTAGATGTGCACTTGCGACCCCAAGGCATAGAAGGCTATGGGCCAAGAGCTGGAAAATGGGATTAGAATGGTTCGGTGGTTGTTTTTGACTGGTGCAGACTCAATGGGCCGAAGGGCCTTTTCTGTGCTGTATGACTCTATGGGCGCAATCCAACGGTCACGTTGCTCCTGAAAAGCAGCTCACTGCGACGCAGTGTGGCCGTTGAAAGCCGGGAGACCCCACTCCCAGGATCTACCCGGCTCGCAACGCCACACCAGATTCTACGCAATCTCGCAAGACGCTGCAATGTGAATCCCGGCCACAATGGGCGGGATCACTTTTTAGCAAATCTACATATTAGAGAGAGGCAGTAAGCCTCACTCTAACATGCAGATTCCCGAGGTATCTGAGGCTTTGGAATTGAACCCCTTTGCCTCGGAGACATCGGGCAAGAGCCTTTCAGCACTGGCCCCACAAACGGGAACCAGATGGAACGGCACTCATTGGGGTCTTCCAGGTGCATGCCTTTTGGGCAGGGCGGTGCCCTGACACTGCTGGAACCAACTGGGTATCCGGGAAGTGCTACCAGTGTGCCAGCCTAGCACTGCCAAGGTGCCAGTGTCAGCTGGCATGGGCACTACCAGAGTGCCAGGTTGGCACTGCCAAGGTGACAAGCTGGCATTTTGTGCACGCGCACAATCGGGCCGGGGTTGCCCGGCGTGGATGTTTGGAGGATGCGGGGAGGGGGGACCCTCCCACCTTCCCATATTGCGTTCGGGCTGGGGTGGAGGGGTGGGGGTGGGGCGGGGATTGTTGTTGGGGCCTCGGAGATCAGGCCGCTATTTAAAAATGGCGTCCCGATCTCTCGCTACAATGGGGAGTTCCGGCGAGCATAGTTCCCTACTGTACAAAGCGGGGCTATGGGCGGCCTTGGCTACGCATTCCCCTGGCGGAATTCTCTCACCCCGGGTCCGGCCCGGACAATCGCAGCGACCGGCACGAATCGCGCCATGCTGCTCTGACGCCGGGGCGCGATTCTCTGCAGAGCAGTGTGGCCGTTGAAAGCCGGGAGACCGCACTCCCAGGATCTACCCGGCTCGCCACGCCACACCAGATTCAACGCAATCTCGCAAGACGCTGCAATGTGAATCCCGGCCACAATGGGCGGGATCACTTTTTAGCAAATCTGCATATTAGAGAGAGGCAGTAAGCCTCACTCTAATATGCAGATTCCCGAGGTATCTGAGGCTTTGGAATTGAATCCCTTTTCTTCGGAGACATCGGGCAAGAGCCAGCGAATCGGCGCCATTGGCGCCGGCGCAGCGCCGGCCAGGAGCCGCTCTACGGGGCCCAACCCGGCGATTCTCCACCCAGGGTGGGCCGAACGGCCGTACCGAATAACCCGAGTCCCGCAGGCGCCGTTCTAACCTGGTCTTACCTGGCAGGACCACGGCATGGAAGGGTCAGGGGGCGGCCTATGGGAGGGAGGGGGGGGTCTGACCCTGGGGGGGGGCCTCCGTTGTGGCCTGGCCCACGATCGGGGCCCACAGATCGGCGGGCCGGCCTCTCGGGCTGGGGGCCTCCTTTGTTCCGCGCCGGCCCCTGTAGCCCTGCGCCATGTTGCATCGGGACCGGCGCGGAGAAGGGAGACACTGCGCAGGCATGGAAGTCGTGCCACTCCCACTGCGCATGCGCGGACCCCGCAGCGCCCATCTGACGCCGGGATCGGCAGCTGGCGCGGCGTGGGTCGCTCCAGTGCCGTGCTGGCCCCCAGTAGGGGCCTGAATTGCTGATCCTGAGGCCATGTTGACGCCGTCGGGAAACGCGATGGCATTTACGACAGCGTCAACACTTAGCCTCAGGACCAGAGAATCCCGCGCCCCCCCCCCCCCGTTCAGACCCTTTATTCAACGCAAGGCGAAACACACGGCTAAACATGCTCGCTATGGGACTTTCTCCCCTTTTGGGAGAATCGTGCCCAGTGACTCTATAATGAATCTAACCCTTACCTAGTTTTAAAATCAGGGCTGGATTGACTTTTATAATAAACTGATAGGAGAAAATGCACAGAGCGTGCGACGTGCAGGGGAGGAGGGAAAGCTTTGTGCTTGAATGTTTATTCTGACCACTCCCCCCTGTAAACCAGAAACTAAAATAAGCAAATTTACCAAAGGAACAAATTATCACCAAGCAAAACTGAAGCAGCAGCAGTACAATTGTCCAATTCACAGTCTCAGCTCGAACCCAGGGTTAGATTCTCCGTCCCGGGACGCCCAGCATGTGTTCCCGATGAGGCGGAGAATCGGGCACCAGGGCAAAATCGGGATCAGTGCCAGCCGCCCACATCGAGGAGCTATCAGTTGCAGTTTGTGCATTCCAATCACTCAAGTGCGTGATTTCACTGCACTTACCTCTCTTTTATGTGAGTAATGTTTACAAACATTGGGATTCCACCACCTAGGCCACTGAAACGTGAAGGGAGATGAATGGTTCAAAGCGGCAGATGGTTTTTAGAAGCTGTCAATCACAGACCACTACTTGAAAGCAATGAATGGGTTGTAGACAGCAAATCTGTGAGAACCATATGTAGGCACAGCTGCTCAACTTTGAGGAAGAGACAAGTGGATCTGCAAGGTAAATAGTACAGCTACAATGCTTCCCACATTCCCTGTCTGGACTGCACTCTAGCTTCCAGATAGGGGTCTTTTTTTCTGGGGGGGGGGGTTTGGGGGGGGAAATCATTGTGATGGGGAGTCTGTGTGTTGGGTGGGGTCTGTGTGTGTGTGGGGGGGGGTCTCTGTGTTTGCGGGATTTCCTTTAGGCAGGGGTTCCCTGTGGGGGCATCTCCCTCTTACAGGGATCCCTGTGGGGGGTCCCCTATTACAGGGGTCTGTGGGGGGTGGGGGGGTTCGGGTCACCCCCGTACTTGGGGTGGGGAGGGGCACCCAGACAATCCGGGGGTGGGAGGCTGCCGTGCGGTGCGGGGTGGGGCAGGTTGCGGCTGATCTGTGGTATGGGGCGGAGGGAGAGGGTCTTGGCTGATTTGTGGTCGGGGGGGGGGGGGCGCACTGGCAAAAAGACTCCGCTACTGGACTGCCCGCTTAAGATGGCAGCGCGATATCAGAATTCCTGGGAATCGCCTCGTATTCCACGCCATGCATAAATTTGCATGGCAAGGAATACAGAATTGTAACCTGTGTTACGACCACAAATCAATCGTAAAACTAGTGCAATTCATCTCCGGCAGGAGGACCTATCTCCCAAATGGAGAATCCCGCCCTGTCTTTGCCACATTTTATGACTTGAGGGTGTCCCAAAGTGCTTTGCAATCAATGAAGAATGTTTGAGGTGTGATTACTGTTCTAATGTAGGAACTACAACCAATTTGCACACAGAAATCTCCCACACACAGCCATGGGATAATGACCAGAAGTCTAATTTTGTAATGTTGTTCTAGGGCATTCATTCTTCCTAGTGTGGCTGCAGAGGTTAGGTTTGTACCCACTAGAGTTTAGAAGAGTAAGAGGCAACTTGATCAGAACCTTTAGGATCGTGGGCGGTATTGACAGGGTGGATGTGGAGAGGATGTTTCCTCTTGTTGGAGAATCTAGAATTAGGGGTCACTGTTTAGAAATAAGAAGTCGCTCATTTACGACTGAGATGACACAAATTGTTTTCTCTCAGAGGGTTGTGAATCTCTGGAACCCTCTGCCTCAAAAGGCAGTTGAAGTGGAGTCTTTGAATATTTTAAGGCAGAGCTAGATAGATTCTTGATTAACAAGGGGGTGAAAGGTTATCGGGGTGAGAGGTTATTGGGGGTAGGCAGGTATGTGGGGTTGAGGTTACAATCATATCAGCCATCATCTTATTGAATGGTGGAGCAGGCTCGAGGGGCCGAGTGGCCTACTCCCATTCCTAATTTAAATTTTTGTAGGTATAGGATGGGTTTAAACTAAATTGGCAGGGAGCAGGCAACAGCACAAAGAAGCAAAAAAGAGGAATACGATGCCGAAAGGAGCGAGAGCGTTTGATAGTACTAGAGAAGAAAGTTGTACCATATACAGAGGGGCAGAATGAGAAGAAGGAGATCTTGTGGCGCAGTGGGTAGTGTCCCTGTCTCTGAGCCAGATGCTCCGGGCTTGAGTCCCAACCCGAGACTTGATGGTCAAGGAAGGTGTGTTCATAATGCAGTCAAACACACCAATGGCGCTGGTAAGACTGTACTTTAATGCACAAGATATGGAGAATAAGGCTGGTGAACTCCAAACGCAAATATCTGTCTGGGAATATGGTGTACTGGCAATAAGGGACATGTGGTTTAAACATGATGAGGACTGGGTGCTCAAATTCACAGATACAAGATAGAAAAGATAGCGAAGGAATGAAACAAGGTGGTGCGGCAGTACTAGTTAGGGAAGACATCTTCCTCCATGTACCATGACCTCAGAGGACATTAGCGACCATGACTTCCTCTGAATTGGTCCACGATTACTCTCGCCAAAGCTCTGCAATACAGCCGATCAGGAAACCCTCCCGCACTTAGGTGTTGGAATGATTTCCAGGTTGTTAATCGAGCTGTTGGCCACATTATGAACTCCGATTAAATGGCCACCAAGTCCTGCAGCGGTACTTGAACCCAGAAGACATCATAGTGTTGAAAAGAAGGGGGCCGGGATTCTCCCTTTTGGGGACTAAGTCCCCACGCCCGCCGGAAAACGGGCGAGAATCACTCCGGACTTTTTCCTCGAATGTCCGGGGTGATTCTCTGCAGCTCTGAATGCCGGCGGGGCCCTGCGGTCTGTACCGCAGGGCCGCACATGCGCACGGCGGCCGTAAATGGGTCCGCGCATGTGCGCAGTGGCCCACCTTGACGCGAGCTCTGCCAACATGGCGGAGCTACACAGCAAGCCCGTACGGAGTAAGGTAGGCCCCTCCCAGATCGCGATGGCCCGCCGATCGGTGGTCCCCGATCGCAGGCCTGGCCACCGCTGAGCCCCCCCCCCCCCCCCCCCGGAGTCAGATACCCCCCGCCCCCCCACCAGGACCGCCACCGAGGCCATGGTTCCCAGCTCCTGCCGGGTGGTACCAGGGGCGGGATTCTCCGACCCCCCATCGGGTCGGAGAATCGCCGGGGGCTGGCGTGAATCCCGCCCCCGCCGGTTGCCGAATTCTCCGGCACCGGATATTCGGCGGGGGTGGGAATCGTGCCGCGCCGGTTGGCGGCCCCCCCCCCCCCCGGCGATTCTCCGGCCCGCGATGGGCCGAAGTCCCGCTGCTGGAATGCCTGTCCTGCTGCCGAGAATCAAACCACCTCTCTTACCGGCGGGACAAGGCGGCGCCGGTCGGCAGACATCGCGCCGATTGCGGAGAATCCCACCCCAGATGTTGACTGTGGAGAATCGACGAGGGGGCCTGTTCCAATGTCCCCCGACTGGCGTCGCGTCGACAGCGCGCGCGCGACTTGCGTGTCCGCGGAGAATCACAGCTGCGCCGTCGTGCGGGATTTTGGCGTGAGCGGCAATTCTCCGCCCCTCCCCACGCCGGCCGCGATTCCGGCGCAGTGGGTCGGAGAATCCCGCCCGGGATGTCCCAGGGAGGAGAAAAGATAGAATGCATTTAGGTAGATTTGAGAAGCAAGAAGGTTTTGATCATGCTCCTTGGGTATTCTATAGGCCTCCAAATGATGAGAGAGAGATAGTAGAAGAAATCTGCAGGGAAGTCACAGACATGTGCAAGAGCTAGAGATCGGTGATGTTAGAGGATTTTGATCACCTAACTTTCGAGTGGGATAATGTTAGCATGTGGGAGGCACAGCTGCACAGTGGTTAGCACTGTTGCTTCACAGCGCCAGGGGCCCAGGTTTGATTCTCAGCTTGGGTCACTGTCTGTGCAGAGTCTGCACGTTCTCCCCGTGTCTTCATGGGTTTCCTCCGGGTGCTCCGGTTTCCTCCCACAAGTCCCAAAAGGACATGCTATTAGGTCATTTGGACATTGTGAATTCTCCCTCTGTGCACCCGAACAGGTGCCGAAATGTGGCTACTAGGGACTTTTCACAGTAAATTCATTGCCGTGTTAACGTAAGCCTACTTGTGACAGTAAAGATTTTTTTTTTAAATTAAAGGGAAAGGATGAGGATGAATTTCTGAAGTATGTCCAGGAGAACTCCCTTAAACAGTATGCCTCAGTCCAAGTAGGAAGGAGGCATTAAAATAAAAGCAAAATACTGCAGATGCTGGAAATCCAAAATATAAACAGATAGTGCGAGACATACTCAGCATGTCTTACAGCATTTGTGGAGCAGCATCAGCTCTGAAGAAGAATCATCCTCAACTTGAATCATTGACTTTGTTTCTCTCTCCACTGATGCTACCAGACTTGCTCAGTATTTCCAGCATTTTCTGTTTTTATTCAGGAAGGGGGACTTGCTGGATCTGGTGCTGGGGAATGGGGTGAGCCAAGCAGACCAAGCGGCTGTGGGGGAACAATTAGATAAGAGTGATCATCGTATCATGGAAAAGAACAAGGACAATCGAAAACAGAAAGGTAGGAGGGCCAAAAATAGGGGTCCTTGGATGAGAAGAGAGATAGAACATAGAATATACAGTGCAGAAGGAGGCCATTCGGCCCATCGAGTCTGCACCGACCCACTTAAGACCTCACTTCCACCCTATCCCCATAACCCAATAATGCCTCCTAACCTTTTTGGACACTAAGGGCAATTTAGCATGGCCAATCCACCTAACCTGCACGTCTTTGGACTGTGTGAGGAAACCGGAGCACCCGGAGGAAACCCATGAAGATACGGGGAGAATGTGGAGACTCCACACAGACAGTGAACCAGCGTGGAATCGAACCTGGACCCTGGAGCTGTGAAGCCACAGTGCTGTCCACTGTGCTACCGTGCTACCCTCAGAGACAATGATAAGACAAAATGAGGGTGCATAATGTATGTATGCCAGGTGAATTCTTCTAGCCAGAACCATGTCAAATGCAATATGTTGACAGGGGAAGTAAAGAAGAAAATAAGAGAAGTGGCATGGTGACGCAGTGGTTAGCATTACTGTCTCACATTGCTGATGATCTGGGTTCGATCCTGGCCCAGGTCACTGTCCATGTGGAGTTTGCACATTCTTCCCATGTCTGCATGGGTCTCAACCCCCACAACCCTAAGATATGCTGGGTAGGTGAATTGGCCACGCTAAATTGCCCCTTAATTAGAAAATTATTTTGAAAGAATTAAGAAAATAAAGAGATAATATGAGAATAGAATGGCAGTTAACGTAAAAGGGAAGCACTTGGAGCCCAATCCCCTGGGGGCCATATTCAGGATTAGGGACTGGACGAAGTTGCAGATGGGTGCGGGGGGCGATGCGTTAGCCTTCGCCTCGCTAATCGCTCACAGGCGGGTCCTATTTGGATGGATGTCAGCTTCTCCACCCTCTGCCTTGGTGTGGCTTGGGGTTTAAATGGAGTTCCAGGGCGGGATTCTCTGAGCCTCCACGACCAAATCATGCTCGGCACGGGGGCAGAGAATGGGGGCCGGGACACGATTCTCTGCGGACAGGAGAATCGCCACGTGCGCAGTCGACGCAGCGCCGGTTGGGGGCTGTTGAAAGAAACCCCCGGTGCGATTCTCCGCGATCGACCGGCCGGGTTCTCATCGAGTTCCGCCGGCATGGTTCCAACCTGGTTCCACCCGGCGGGAGCTCGGACTCGCGGCCATGCTGGCCGTCCAGGTTGTGGGGGGGGGGGGTCACACTCCGGGGGGGTCCTCCACGATAGACAGGCCCGCGATCGGGAACCCCGGCCCCTGTGTCTGGAACAGGTGAAATTCACCTTGAGGGGGACGAGTGAGGTATTCCACAAGACATGGGATTCTCCGAAAATGGGGCTATGTCCCCACGCCAGCCAGAAAACGGGTGTGAATCACTACAGACTTTTTTCATAAAGTCCAGAGTGATTCTCCGGTTGGATATTCACCTTGTTGGGTATTCTAAAAATTCTCCCTCAGTGTACCCGAACAGGCGCCGGAATGTGGCGACTTGGGGATTTTCACAGTAACTTCATTGCAATGTTCCTGTAAGCCTACTTGTGATGCTAATAAAGCTTATTATTGTTAAAAAATTATCTTAAGGACCAGAAAACAGCATGTCGGGATAAATGGCTGTTTTTCAGACTGGTGAATCGTGGTGTTCCCCAAGGGTCAGCACTAAGACCGTTGCTTTTTCTTTTGCGACATTTATAAATGATTTGAATATTTCAATACAGAGTGAATATTTACCAATTATACGAACCTTGGAGCAACTGAAACAGTGGGGATGATATCAATTGACTAAATCAGAACATAGTTAGACCAAAATGGTCAGACAAGTGGCAGGTAGAGTTTAATACAAAGAAGTGTGAGGTGATTAATTTTTGCGGAAGAGATAGGAGGAGGCATTAAAGACTTATTGGCATGGTTCTAAAGAGTGTGCCAGGGCAGAGGGACCTGGGCTCGCATGCATCCATCTTTGAAGATGGGGAAATTTTGAGAGAGTGGTTCGTAAAGAATCGGGATCTTGAGCTTCATAAATCAAGATACTGAGTACCAAAGCAGGGCATTTATTCTGAATGTTTATAAAGCTCTAATTAGGTCACAGCTGTGGTGTTGCGTCCAGTTCTGGTCACTACACTTAAGGAAGGATGTGAGGGTCTTTGAGAGGGTGCGGAGGAGATTTACCAGAATGATTCCAGAGATGGGGAATTTTAGTTCTAAAAGGTTTGGCTGGAGAAGCTGGAGGTGCTCTCTTTGGAGCAAAGAAGATTGAGGGGACGTTTGATAGAGGCTAATAGCGCAAGGACTGGGAGACACAGATTTAAAGTTTTAAGCAAGAGGTACAGGGGGGAATATGAGAAAGAACTCTTTCACACAGTGAGTGGTGATAATAGGGCTAGAGAAAGCGAAACCAATTGATGGTTCAGAAAGGAAATTGGATCGACACTTGAAGAAAGTAAACTTGCAGGGCTACAGGGATAGAATAAGGACATGGGGCCAATTAGACTGCCAGCATTGTCTCGCTGGGCCAAATGGGCAACTTCTATGTTGTAGTGACTCTTCTTCGAATGGAATGTGGCAGTCTACATCCACCTGAGAGAGCAGACCTGGGGCGTCATTCTCCAACCCCCCGCCGGGTCGGTTGGCGGGCCCCCCCGCTCGATTCTCCGGCCCGGATGGGCCGAAGTCCCGCCGATAAATTGCCTGTCCCGCCGGCGTAAATTAAAGCACCTTTCTTACCGGCGGGACAAGGCGGCGCGGGCGGGCTCCGGGGTACTGGGGGGGCGCGGGGCGATCTGACCCCGGGGGGTGCCCCCACGGTGGCCTGGCCTGCGATCGGGGCCCACCGATTCCCGGGCGGGCCTGTGCCGTGGGGGCACTCTTTCCCTTCCGCCTCCGCCACGGTCTCCACCATGGCGGAGGCGGAAGAGACTCCCTCCACTGCGCATGCGCGGGAAACTGTCAGCGGCCGCTGACGCTCCCGCGCATGCGCCACCCGGGGATGTCATTTCCGCTCCAGCTGGCGGGGCAACAAAGGCCGTTTCCGCCAGCTGGCGGGGCGGAAATTCCTCCGGCGCCGGCCTAGCCCCTCAATGTTGGGGCTCGGCCCCCAAAGATGCGGAGCATTCCGCACCTTTGGGGTGGCGCAATGCCCGTCTGATTGGCGTCGTTTTGGGTGCCAGTCGGCGGACATCGCGCCGTTTCGGGAGAATTTCGCCCAAGGTCTTTGTTTAATATTACTTCTGAAAGAGAGCAGCTCCAACGCTCCTCAGCGCCACATTGGGGAGCCGAGCCTTACAATTTTGTGCTGAAGTCTCTGGACTGAGATTTTAACCAATTTACCTTTCAAAATTCCTCATAATTTCAAATGCCAGCGTGGTGGCACAGTGGTTAGCACTGCTGCCTGACAGCTCCAGGGAGTCGGGTTCAATTCCAGCCTCAGGTGACTGTCTGTGTGGAGTTTGCACTTTCTCCCCGTGTCTGCATGGATTTCCTCCGGGTGCCCCGGTTTCCTCCCACTGTCCAAAGGTGTGCAGGTTAGGTGTATTGACTATGCTAAATTGCCCCTTAGTGTCCAAAAGGTTGGGTTGGAGGCGTGGGCTTATAAGTAGGGTGCTCTTTCCAAGGGCCGGTGCTGACTCGATGGACCAAATGGCCTCCTCCTGCACTGTAGGGATTCTACGATTTTAACCCACAACGCTCAGACTCAGAAGCGACAATACGACCCACTGAGCCATGGCTTCAGTCGTGAGTCATTCCCTCCTTCCTGGAGAGAGGCAAGAGCTGGAATGGGAGGCAAGAGCTGGAATGGGGGACAAGAAAATCAAAATGAAAATTAACGTGCAATCAAAATCTCAGCATGCACAGCAGAACATTTAACCAGTGCAAGGAAAATACTGGTGGCTCTTCGAACTGGTTCACCAACCAGTTTGTTTGTTGTACAAGCTACAAATTAGTGTAATTTCTGTTTTAATAAGAGAAATTGTGATGACTAATTTTTGCACAGTCAAAAGAAAAAGAAAAACTTAGACTGGGATTTTCTAGCCCTTCCCACCAGCAGGATCTTCAAGTTCCGATTAAGGCAACTTCGCCCATTTAGTACTCCACAAGGCTCACGGGGAGATTAATCAGGTTAGACCTTCCAAAATGCATTACCTCACATTTGTCCGGATTAAACTCCATCTGCCATCTCTCCACCCAAGTCTCCAAACAATCTAAATCCTGCTGTATCCTCTGACAGTCCTCATCGCTATCCGTAATTCCACCAACCTTTGTGTCGTCTGCAAACTTACTAATCAGACCAGTTACATTTTGCTCCAAATCATTTATATATACTACAAACAGCAACGGTCCCAGCACTGATCCCTGCGGAACACCACTGGTCACAGCCCTCCAATTAGAAAAGCATCCTTCCATTGCTACTCTCTGCCTTCTATGACCTAGCCAGTTCTGTATCCACCTGGCCAGCTCACCCCTGATCCCGTGTGACTTCATCTTTTCTACTAGTCTACCATGAGGGACCTTGTCAAAGGCCTTACTGAAGTCCATATAGACAATATCCACTGCCCTACCTACATCAATCATCTTTGTGACCTCTTTGAAAAACTCTATCAAGTTAGTGAGACACGACCTCCCCTTCACAAAACCATGCTGCCTCTCACTAATACGTCCATTTGCTTCCAAATGGGAGTAGATCCTGTCTCGAAGAATTCTCTCCAGTAATTTCCCTACCACTGAAGTAAGGCTCACCGGCCTGTAGTTCCCTGGATTATCCTTGCTACCCTTCTTAAACAGAGGAACAACATTGGCTATTCTCCAGTCCTCCGGGACATCACCTGAAGACAGTGAGGATCCAAAGATTTCTGTCAAGGCCTCAGCAATTTCCTCTCCAGCATCCTTCAGTATTCTGGGATAGATCCCATCAGGCCCTGGGGACTTAACTACCTTAATATTTTTTAAGACGCCCAACACCTCGTCTTTTTGGATCTCAATGTGACCCAGGCTATCTACACACCCTTCTCCAGACTCAACATCTACCAATTCCTTCTCTTTGGTGAATACTGATGCAAAGTATTCATTTAGTACCTCACCCATTTCCTCTGGCTCCACACATAAGATTCCATTGCCTATCCTTCAGTGGGCCAACCCTTTCCCTGGCTACCCTCTTGCTTTTTATGAACGTGTAAAAAGCCTTGGGATTTTCCTTAACCCTATTTGCCAATTACTTTTCGTGACCCCTTCTAGCCCTCCTGACTCCTTGCTTAAGTTCCTTCCTACTTTCCTTATATTCCGCACAGGCTTCGTCTGTTCCCAGCCTTTTAGCCCTGACAAGTGCCTCCTCCTTTTGCTTTTTGATGAGGCCTACAATATCTCTCGTTATCCAAGGTTCCTGAAAATTGCCGTATTTATCCTTCTTCCTCACAGGAACATGCCGGTCCTGAATTCCTTTCAACTGACACTTGAAAGCCTCCCACATGTCAGATGTTGATTTGCCCTCAAACATCTGCCCCCAATCTAGGTTCTTCAGTTCCCGCCTAATATTGTTATAATTAGCCTTCCCCCAATTTAGCACATTCACCCTAGGACCACTCTCATCCTTGTCCACCAGCACCGAAATGCTCCCCTACTGAAACTTCTAGCACCTGGCCAATACCAGGTCCAGTACCGCCCCTTCCCTAGTTGGACTGTCTACATATTGTTTTATGAAGCCCTCCTGGATGCTCCTTACAAACTCTGCCCCGTCTAAGCCCCTGGCACTAAGTGAGTCCCAGTCAATATTGGGGAAGTTGAAGTCTCCCATCACCACAACCCTGTTGTTTTTACTCTTTTCCAAAATCTGTCTACCTATCTGCTCCTCTATCTCCCGCTGGCTGTTGGGAGGCCTGTAGTAAAACCCCAACATTGTGACTGCACCCTTCTTATTACTGATCTCTACTCATATAGCCTCACTGCCCTCTGAGGTGTCCTCCCGTAGTACAGCTGTGATATCCTCCCTAATCAGTAGCGCAACTCCGCCACCCCTTTTACATCCCCCTCGATCCTGCTGAAACATCTAAATCCTGGAACGTTTATCTGCCAATCCTGCCCTTCCAGGTCTCTGTAATGGCAACAACATCATAGTTCCAAGTACTAATCCAAGCTCTAAGTTCATCTGCCTTACCCGTAATACTTCTTGCATTAAAACATATGCACTTCAGGCCACCAGACCCGCTGTGTTCAGCAGCTTCTCCCTGTCTGCTCTGTCTCAGAGCCACACTGTCCCTATTCCCTAGTTCTCCCTCAATGCTCTCACCTTCTGACCTATTGCTCCCGTGCCCACCCCCCTGCCATACTAGTTTAAACCCTCCCGTGTGACACTAGCAAACCTCGCGGCCAGGATATTTATGCCTCTCCAGTTTAGATGCAACCCGTCCTTCTTATATAGGTCACACCTGCCCCGGAAGAGCTCCCAGTGGTCCAGATAACGGAAACCCTCCCTCCTACACCAGCTGTTTAGCCACGGGTTTAGCTGCTCTATCTTCCTATTTCTAGCCTCACTGGCACATGGCACAGGGAGTAATCCCGAGATTACAACCCTAGAGGTCCTGTCTTTTAACTTTCTGCCTAGCTCCCTGAACTCCTGCTGCAGGACCTCATGTCCCTTCCTGCCTATGTCGTTAGTACCAATATGTACAACGACCTCTGCCAGTTTGCCCTCCCCCTTCAGGATGCCCTCTACCCGTTTGGAAACATCCTGGACCCTGGCACCAGGGAGGCAACATACCATCCTGGAGTCTCTTTCACGTCCACAGAAGCGCCTATCTGTGCCCCTGACTATAGAGTCCCCTATTACTATTGCTCTTCTGCACTTTGACCCTCCCTTCTGAACATCAGAGCCAGCCGTGGTGCCACTGCTCTGGCTGCTGCTGTTTCCCCCTGATAGGCTATCCCCCCCCGACAGTATCCAAAGGGGTATACCTGTTCGAGAGGGGGACAACCACAGGGGATTCCTGCACTGACTGCCTGCCCTTTCTGGTGATCACCCATTTCTCTGCCTGCACCTTGGGTGTGACCACATTTATATAACTGCTATCTATGACGCTTTCTGCCACCTGCATACTCCTAAGCGCATCCAATTGCTGCTCCAACCGAACCATGCGGTCTGTGAGGAGCTCCAGTTGGGTGCACTTTCTGCAGATGAAGCCATCCGGGACGCTGGAAGCCTCCCGGACCTGCCACATCTCACAGTCAGAGCACTGCACCCCTCTAACTGACATTGCATCAATTAATTAGTGAATTGTGTCTCATTTTTGTCAGTTACAATGAAACATCATTGAGGTGAAGTGTTAACTTTGGGGAAAACATGCTCTCACCTGCGCATTTTGAAGAACAAAACCGGAAGTCATCCCACACCCTCCCACCCTATATTTTAGTGGATGAGTAGGACCCGTCAACCAGTCTGCCCATCCTTATGCCGTGCTGCTGGGTATTTCTGATATTATTTCTGATTTCCAGCATTTGCACTATGGTATAGGCTTTGCTGGGTTTCAGTAATTCTATGCGCCAATTATACAATTCTCCCCAACACCTTTCCATAGATTAATTTTCTTCTTTATTCTTTCATGGGATGTGGGCGGCACTGGTAAGGGCGGCATTTGCTGCCCATCCCTAATTGCCCCTTGAACTGAGTGGTTTGCTGGGTCATTTCAGAGGGCAGTCAAGAGTCAGCCACATTGTTGCGGATCTGGAGTTACATCTAGGCCAGACCAGGTAAAGATGGCAGATTTCTCCCCCTAAAGGACATTAGTGAACGAGGTGAGTTTTTACGACAATCGACGATAGCTTTACGTGCCAGAATTCTCCCGCCGTTGGGATTCTCTGTTCCCACTGCCAGGGCATCGCCGCCTGTGGGTTTCCCGGGGGCGTGGGGTTGCTTCAATGAGAAATCCCGCCGCCAGCGAACATCTCCGCTGCCGAGAAACACGAGACGGGGGACCAGAGAATCCAGCCCATGGTCTCCATCACTGAGACTAGGCTTAGATATTCCAGATTTATTAACTGAATTCAAATTTCCTCAGCTGTTGCGGTGGCATTTGAACCCATGTCCCCAGAACATTAGCCTGGACCTCTGGACCACTATTTCAGTGGCTTAACCATCTCCACTGTGACTGTAGTTCGGGAGAACCCATTTCAACAATTCAGACAAGAGATTTATTCAACAGATCCATCAAGTCTATTAAAAAGGTGTGCAGAAGGCAACAAAGGCAGGCGGACCTGGAGTTGAAAGTCAAGAGCAGGAATTTTTTCTTAACTGCAGACAATCATTAAAAAGGTCTCTTACCGCATGACAAAATCCGCCTTGTCGATCTGCCTGCCGCAATCACTCGCCTTCAAAATTCCGCCATTTCCCACCACCGAGCACTTTTTCAGTGGCAACTGGAATGGTGTATCCTGGCAACAAAGAGAGCTGCTTTCAATTACTGGATTCATCCCTTTAGAAAGCCCTTTAGATCTTTAGTTCCCTTTGGCCTTTAAGGCCTGGTAGCTTAAAACAGAATTTCGAAAATACACTCCCTTTACAAATGCTCACTTTGCTTTAAGATCCTTCAAAGGTTTTAGCACGATTACAATCTTTCATGCTTTATATAAGATTTACAATTGCTTAAACGCTATACCGGGTATATGTTTCATGCACTATATCTTATTTAAAATGCTTCATGCACTATTCTAGGTTTAAATTCCCTCAACTTTCTTTTGTTTAAGATCCATTTTACACAATGAAAATAATTGTGCTCTGTCGGCAAGATTAAAACATGCCCAGGAACATTTTGTTTTACAAACTGGAACAGCTTTCATCTCTGTAAATGTATACAGTTTACATATCTACTTTCGTTCCTGGTTTATTTCGTTTTCTAAGAACATTTTGACTGAGTTTCGGGCTGAAGTCAAAACATCGACTGTTAACCTGTGGAAACATGGAGAAGATTTCATTGTTGACAGCGAGCGAGTAGAGGAACTCTCCATCAAACCTGAGGCTCTTTCCCAAGGGAGAGTTCAACTTTGTTACAGCAAACAGTCGCTGGGCATCGCAACATTGTTCGAGGAGCCTCCTACAATGAAACAGGAACCGTTTTAAATGGAAAACAGGTATCATACATGGAAACGTGACAGTAAATTTCACAAATCTGTGCTCCTGGTATGGGGCTGTACCAGGACAGATAATTTAAAAGAAAACCCAGGAGTCTTTTACAAACATATCAATAATAGAAAGGCAATCGATGGAAGGGTTGGGCTGGTTAGGGATCAAAAAGGAAATATTCTTGAGGAGGCTGCAAAACTAATTGTGTATTCTGCACCTGTCTTCACTTGAGGAGAGGGTGCTGTCAGTGTAGAAGTAAAGGAGGGAGGGAGCAGCGATAATGGATTGATTTTTTTTTTTAAACTACAGATGAGGATAAATAAGAAGTAAATTACTGCGGATGCTGGAATCTGAAACAAAAACGGTAAATTTGGCAAAGCTTTGATCAAATTTGGCAAAGCTTGACAGCTTTGGCAAAGGATAAATAAAAATATGGCTTGTTGGAATGTTTTTTGTTGATATTTTCACTCATGCTTGTTTGAGAGCCCAGATTCTCATAAAAGGATTAACTTACTTTGTTCACGTAACTGGAGAGAGGATTGATAGCTTTATATATTAAGCTGGTTTTCCTGTGACTACGTTTGCCAATGACGCAATGCTAATTTGAACATGATAAAGAGGTGTGAAATGCTCATTGCTTCCTGATACTTTAAAAGTCTGGCTGATTGACACTTTTATAAGGTTGTAACAACAACTCTTGTTTGAGAAAATTATGAATGGGTATTTTTGTAAGCAATTACACACACATGCCATTGTCTACATGCAGAGATAGAAATGTCCTTACAGCCCCCGGTAGATACAGACATGAAGCCTTTGACAGTTCAAACATGGACAAAAGAGCTGAATTCCAGAGCTGAGGTGGGAGTGACTGTCCTTGGCATCTAGGCATCATTTAACCGAGTATGGCATCAGGGAGCCCTGCCATCTCTGAATATCCCACAATCAACATCCTGGGGGTTACTGTTGATCAGAAACTGAACTGGACTAGCCATAATAATACTGGAGCTACCAGAGCAGGTTAGGAATTCTATGGCGAGTAACCCATCTCCTGATCCCTCAAAGTCTGTCCGCCATCTACAAGGCAAAATTCAGGAATGTAATAGAATACTGTCCACTTGCTTGGATGAGCGCAGTTCCAATAAACTCAAGAAGCTCAACACCATCCAGGACAAAGCAGCCCGCTTGATTGCTACCCTTTCCACAAACATTCAATCCCTCCACCACCGATGAACAGTGGCAGCCGTGCGTACCATCTACAAGATGCACTGCAGTAACGCGCCAAGGTTCCTTCGGCAACACCTTCCAAGCCCATGACCACTACCATCTAGAAGAGCAAGTGCAGCAGATACCTGGGAACTCCATCACCTAGAGGTTCCCTTCCAAGTCACTCACCACCCCGGCTTGGAAATATATTGCCGTTCCTTCACTATCACTGGGTCAAAATCCTGGAACTCCCTCCCTAACAGCAATGTGGATGTGCCTACACCTCAGGGACTTACGCTCTCCATTTTCTTCCTCATGCATTTCTTGATGTTGGCTGTCATGACATGCGAGCCAAATCCGCAAAGTAATTTCTGAGGGCACAGCCGTGGTCTACAAATTGTGTTTTTGGTGCCTTGTCGGGAGGAGCTGGTCGGAAAATTAAACCTTTTCTTGAGGATATCAGGTCAGAGTGCATAATAAAATTACGAGAAAATCTGGTGTTCGGCATTCCCTGAACGGCTGGCTGTCCTTCCATTGGATCCAACAGTTTTATGGGAAAAACACATCATGGTGTATATGGGCAGTGAACGTTTTGACCATTTATTCCTTCGACCTATGTCTTCCTATGTGTACACATCACAACTATGGTCATTTTTATTTCATTTGAAAGGTTACACTCAAAGTCTTTTGCCCATCTAAACAGCTAATATAATTTGCTAAGTGAGGGGTGGTCTGTAAACTATTGTCACTACACCTGGCTTGGTCCGGTCTAAAAATGACAAATTCGCATTGGCTGTCCTGTGGTTCAGCATGTTTTACTGGGGGCGGGGGGGGGGGGGGGGTGGGGGTGAGGTGGGGGAGCACCTTACATACCTGCAGCCTCTACCGCTGAGAAGGACATGAGCAGCAAATACATGGGAACACCACCACCTGCAAGTTCCCCTCCAAGTCACACACTATCCTGACTTGGAACTATGGGCAGGATTCTTCATTCTTCCCGCCACGTGCTTCTCGGCAGCGCGCCGTTCGCTGGTGGTGGGATTCTCCACTTCTGCCTCTTATCAATGGGATTGCCCATTGAATCCACCCCACGTCGGGAAACACGTGGGTGGGGGTGCGCTGCCGGCGGGAACAGAGAATCCCAATGGCCGGAAGATTCCGGTCTATATCACCGTCCCTGCACTGTCGCTGAGTCACAATCCTGGAATTCTCTCCCTAACAGCACTGTGGGTGTACCTACACTGCAAGGGCTACAGTGGTTCAAGAAGGTGGCTCACCACCATCTTCGCAAGCGCAATAAAAATGCAGCACCCACACCCAGTTCAAGAATTAAAAGAAATCATATGCCCACTAACGATGACGTTTTTTACTAGCTTCCAGAAGAGAAATAACATCTACCTTATCCGCTGCACACACACAGTTTGGTTTGCGCACAATTCATCCTTGGATAAATATCCTAATGCACTCGGGGTGTCATCTCGTTGACATTTATCTTTTTAGGTTCTGACTTTTACACTGCAGGCCTATAAATGTTTATAAAGAATGACCGTCTATGAAAAGCATCACTTCAACAACAGTTGGTGTCAATAGAAGGTTCTGTTTAAACATTCAAGACCTATTATTAAAAGTCTCTTCTGAACCAGAACACTGGCACAACATGTCCTATGTAACTTCAGTTTTCCTGACCGCTTTGCGAGTCTGCGATGCAACGGAGTGCATGCTGCAGGTGTACCCATTTGGAATGCATCACAGAATACTCACTGATATTCTGTTTGGTATCTTTATCCGGCTTGGAGCTTTGCAGGTCTGTTTTGTAAAATGGTCCCAATGAAAACTTCTTTTTTTGGCTGAATTTTGTTGAATACCAAATCTATTGATAAATTCTGTCATCAAACCTTCACAGTGGGGCTGGAACACGGTGAGGTTTCCCATTATTTCTTGGCCAGGGAAGGGAGCAGGAATAGGGGAGTTATGTGGCTTAGACTGAAAGAAAGATAATCAGCTCACCCATTCTTCTGTATATTTTTATGTTTTACAAATAACGCAACAACCCCTCAAAACGGACACAGTCCAGCAGAATGCTTCTTCATACATCAATGAAGAAAAATTCAGAACACCAACACAGTAAGTTCAGCTTAATCATTAAAGTTGGTTCCTAGGCAGCACGGTGGCGCACTGGGTTAGGCCTGCTGCCTCACGACGCCGAGGTCCCAGGTTCGATCCCGGCTCTGGGTCACTATCCGTGTGGAGTTTGCACATTCTCCCCGTGTTTGCGTGGGTTTCACCCCCACAACCCAAAGATGTGCAGGCTGGGTGGATTGGCCACGCTAAATTGCCCCTTAATTGGAAAAAATTAATTGGGTACTCTAAATTTTTTTTTAAACTTAGTTCCTCCGTATATATGGTCAAAGAGACACAGCCTGAGTGAGTGGGACACAGACAGAGTGAGAATTTGAAACTTGGTAATTTGGTGCAGTGAGGTAACCAGGAAAGGTAAGTGGTTAATCTAATTGTGCTGTTTTTCAGTTAAAAGTGCAGTGTAGATTAGTGTCTGATTGGCTGAAGCTGCCCCCACCCTAATTGCTGAGAGGCAGTTATCTGGCAGTCACTTGAGGCCTGTTTAGGGGCACAAAGGTATACATTGTATTTTTCTCTTTGAAGTTTTAGTGTGAGTCATCCTGAAGTCTGTATAAAAGACAGACAGAAAGCGTACTCAGTAAGCGTTGCGCTGGTCAAAGAGAGACAGCCTGAGTGAGTGAGACACAGACAGAGTGAGAATTTGAAACTTGGTAATTTGGTGCAGTGAGGTAATTCGGTGCTGTGTGGGAGAAGGTGCTTTTTCC
Organism: Scyliorhinus torazame; assembly: GCF_047496885.1. Lineage (NCBI taxonomy): Eukaryota > Metazoa > Chordata > Chondrichthyes > Carcharhiniformes > Scyliorhinidae > Scyliorhinus > Scyliorhinus torazame. The sequence continues at coordinate 75,781,450 of NC_092719.1, forward strand.
CGACTGTTTTGTTCTCTCTCTTTCTTCGGGCCTAATTTCAGGAGCCGTTCAGAGGAAGAGGAGCAGTCTCTGAGTATAAAAATCTAACGGTAACTACCTGTTTTCCAGGTTTTTTTTCAAAAGTAACGTCAGAGGGAAGCTGTGATCTGATTGGTTGATAGCAAATCTGCCCCAAATTTTTAAAAAAACACAGCTAAACTCGTAAACTTAAATTAAACTAATTAATTAATTAGAGATGGCTGGTTAGGTGATGTGCTTGAGCTGCTTGATGTGGGAGCTGGCAGATCCCATTGCGAGCTGCAGCGACCACATCTGCAGTAAGTGTTGGCTGCTCGAAGAGCTCCGGCTCAGAGTTGATGAGCTGGAGTCTGAGCTTCAAACACTGAGGCACATCCGGGAGTGGGAGACCTACCTGGACACTGTGTTTCAGGAGGCAGTCACACCTGTCAGAGTAAGTAGTTTAAATCCTGCCAGTGGCCAGGGACAGCAGGGTGTGACTGCAAGTCAGGCAGGTAAAGGGAACCAGCAGTCAGGAACTCAGGAGCCTCAGCCCTTGACCCTGTCCAACAGGTATGAGGCACTTACTCCCTGTGTGGATGGCGAACAGGGCTGCAGGAAGGATGAGTCAGCTGACCAAGGCACCGTGATTCAGTAGGCCATTCAAGGGGAGGGAGTAAATAGGCAAGTTGTAGTTGTAGGGGATTCTATTATCAGGGGGATAGATAGTATCCTTTGTGAGCAGGGTAAAGAGTCCCGCATGGTATGTTGCCTGCCCGGTGCTAGGGTGTGGGACATCTCTGACCGGCTTGAAAGGATACTGGAGAGGGAGGGGGAGGTTCCAGTTGTTGTGGTCCATGTCGGTACCAACAACATAGGCAAGTCTAGGAAAGAGGACCTGTTTAGAGATTACAAAGAGCTAGGATTCAAATTTAAAAAACGGTCCTCAAGGGTCATAATCTCCGGATTACTGCCCGAGCCACGTGCAAATTGGCATAGGGAGGCAAGAATAAGGGAAGTTAACACGTGGCTGAAAGAGTGGTGTGGGAAAGAGGGGTTCCTTTTCATGGGACACTGGCATCAGTTTTGGGACAGGGGAGACCTATACCGTTGGGATGGTCTCCACCTGAACCGAGCTGGGACCAGTGCTCTGGCGAAAAGAGTAAATAGGGTCGTCAATAGGACTTTAAACTAGAGATTGGGGGGGGAAGGGAAAGTCAGGGAACCAAGAGGTGAAGTAATCAGTGGGAAGCGTAGCTGCTTAGGAATACAAAAAAGCACGAAAAGACAAAACTCAGGAGAGGTTACGATAGTCCCCATCCCACAAAATATGACACAGTGTATGGAAAGGCTCAGTAAACCAAGGTCCACCACACTAAGAAAACAAAAAGGGACGGTCAATAGAGAATTAAAGGTGCTATATTTAAATACGCTCCAGTGTACGGAACAAGGTAGATGAGCTTGTGGCCCAGATTGTGACTGGCAGGTATGATGTGGTAGGCATCACAGAGACGTGGTTGCAGGGGGTTCAGGACTGGCATTTAAACATCCAGGGATTCACAACCTATCGAAAAGACAAGAGAGGTGGGCAGAGGGGGCAGGGTTGCCTTGTTAATTAGGAATGAAATCAAATCAATAGAACTAAACGACATAGGGTCAGATGATGTGGAGACTGTGTGGGTAGAGTTGAGGAACCACAAAGGCAAAAAAACCATAATGGGAGTTATGTACAGGCCTCCTAACAGTGGTCAGGACCAGGGGCACAAAATGCACCACAAAATAGAAAGTGCATGTCAGAAAGGCAAGGTCACAGTGATCATGGGGGACTTCAATATGCAGGTGGACTGGGTAAATAATGCTGCCAGTGGACCCAAGGAAAGGGAATTCATTGAATGTTTACAACAAACAAAGAACAAAGAAATGTACAGCACAGGAACAGGCCCTTCGGCCCTCCAAGCCCGTGCCGACCATGCTGCCAGACTAAACTACAATCTTCTACACTTCCTGGGTCCGTATCCCTCTATTCCCATCCTATTCATGTATTTGTCAAGATGCCCCTTAAATGTCACTATCGTCCCTGCTTCCACCACCTCCTCCGGTAGTGAGTTCCAGGCACCCACTACCCTCTGCGTAAAAAACTTGCCTCGTACATCTACTCTAAACCTTGCCCCTCTCACCTTAAACCTATGCCCCCTAGTAATTGACCCCTCTACCCTGGGAAAAAGCCTCTGACTATCCACTCTGTCTATGCCCCTCATAATCTTGTATACCTCTATCAGGTCTCCCCTCAACCTCCTTCGTTCCAGTGAGAACAAACCAAGTTTATTCAACCGCTCCTCATAGCTAATGCCCTCCATACCAGGCAACATTCTGGTAAATCTCTTCTGCACCCTCTCTAAAGCCTCCACATTCTTCTGGTAGTGTGGCGACCAGAATTGAACACTATACTCCAAGTGTGGCCTAACTAAGGTTCTATACAGCTGCAACATGACTTGCCAATTCTTATACTCAATGCCCCGGCCAATGAAGGCAAGCATGCCGTATGCCTTCTTGACTACCTTCTCCACCTGTGTTGCCCCTTTCAATGACCTGTGGACCTGTACTCCTAGATCTCTTTGACTTTCAATACTCTTGAGGGTTCTACCATTCACTGTATATTCCCTACCTGCATTAGACCTTCCAAAATGCATTACCTCACATTTGTCCGGATTAAACTCCATCTGCCATCTCTCCGCCCAAGTCTCCAAACAATCTAAATCCTGCTGTATCCTCCGACAGTCCTCATCGCTATCCGCAATTCCACCAACCTTTGTGTCGTCTGCAAACTTACTAATCAGACCAGTTACATTTTCCTCCAAATCATTTATATATACTACAAAGAGCAAAGGTCCCAGCACTGATCCCTGTGGAACACCACTGGTCACAGCCCTCCAATTAGAAAAGCATCCTTCCATTGCTACTCTCTGCCTTCTATGGCCTAGCCAGTTCTGTATCCACCTTGCCAGCTCACCCCTGATCCCGTGTGACTTCACCTTTTGTACTAGTCTACCATGAGGGACCTTGTCAAAGGCCTTACTGAAGTCCATATAGACAACATCCACTGCCCTACCTGCATCAATCATCTTAGTGACCTCCTCGAAAAACTCTATCAAGTTAGTGAGACACGACCTTCCCTTCACAGGAGGGCTTTTTGGAACAGCTTGTGATGGAGCCCACGAGGGAACAGGCCATTCTGGACTTAGTGTTATGTAATGAGCCAGACTTGATGAAAGATCTTAAAGTAAGGGAACACTTAGGAGGCAGTGATCATAATATGGTAGAATTCAATCTGCAATTTGAAAGAAAGAAGGTAGAATCAGATGTAAAGGTGTTACAGTTAAATAAAGGTAACTACAGGGGCATGAGGGAGGAACTGAAAATCGACTGGGAGCAGAGCCTAGTGGGAAAGACAGTAGAACAGCAATGGCAGGAGTTTCTGGGAGTAATTGAGGACACAGTACAGAGGTTCATCCCCAAGAAAAGAAAGGTTATCAGAGGGGGGATTAGGCAGCCATGGCTGACAAAGCAAGTTAGGGAATGCATCAAAGCAAAAGAGAAAGCCTATAATGTGGCAAAGAGTAGTGGGAAGTCAGAAGATTGGGAAGGCTACAAAAACAAACAGAGGATAACAAAGAGAGAAATAAGGAAAGCGAGGATCAAATATGAAGGTAGGCTAGCCAGTAACATTAGGAATGATAGTAAAAGTTTCTTTAAATACATTATAAACAAACGGGAGGCAAAAGTTGACATTGGGCCGCTCATAAATGACGCTGGTAATCTAGTGATGGGAGACAAGGAAATAGCTGAGGAACTAAATAAGTACTTTGCGTCAGTCTTCACAGTAGAAGACATGAGTAATATCCCAACAATTCAGGAGAGTCAGCTGAATGGCTTACTTCTGTTCCTATAATTCCTTTGTTCCAATCAATGAAAGGATACCCCAAGGAGAGGGGAACAACAGGATACCGCCATCAGTACAAGTCATGGCTTGGCAGTGTACACTCTTGTTCGTATACAGGATCTAGAAAGTCAAGGATTCTTGTACCCTGCAAAGACTCACAACACAACGGACCTTACTCCTCTCAAGCCAAATCAAAGGCACCATTCAGGCCCCGTCATTACCGGAAACCTAAGCCATTTTCCATCGAGGAAACCGCACCAACAAGAAGAATCATCAAGACACCCATCGCAGAAACATAGAAAATAGGAGCAGAAGAAGGCCATTCAGCCCTTCGAGCCTGTTCCGTCATTCATTATGATCATGGCTGATCATCCAACTCAATAGCCTAATCTCGCTTTCCCCCATATCCTATGATTCCCTTCACCCTAAGTGCGATATCTAACTGCTCCTTGAAAACATATTTTGGCCTCAACTACTTCCTGTGGTAATGAATTTCACAAACATGGAAAGCTGCCAACAACAAACAGATCCCCCAAGCGCTCAATCCCAGCTCTCTGCCCCTGCCGAAACCCCCCATCCAGCCTCCCCCGCGCAAACCGGTGGTTCCCACAAATTGGGGCCCACACCGACGCTCCCTACACTCCCATATGCCCCCGTCACTGTCCCCATACCCTCAGAGCTGCCACCACCACCGGGCTTGTGGAGTACCGAGCCGGCGAGAACAGCAGAGGTGCCGTTATCAGTGCCCCCTGGATAAACATCGTTACTACTGCTCTAACCTACTCCACCGAGCTAAACAGAGACACACTAGAATAGAGGCCGTCAGGGCCAAGGGTACTCACATCACTCTTATACATTGAACAAATCAAACTACTCCTATCTCTAGACACCCAGTGGTACCATTTAGGCCCTGCCATCAACAAGATTCCATCCACTTCTCCTCACCACAGCAACCCTAACAACAGAATGATATGCCCACCGTACATTCCATGAGCCAAGTAATCAAGTAACCACTGTCACTAACCAAGCAGCCTATAAATATAAAAGACCAATCCAAGAAAGACTACATATCCCAGAATTAACTCACCCCACCCAGGCATGCATCAGTACATATTCCCCCAACTCCTACACCAGAGATGCCAAGGAAGAAACAAAAAAATAACCCAGTCTTTTCTGGGGTACATGGTCTGTCTCTACTTACATAGGAGACAAGCAAGGATTCCTTAATCTCAAAATAACAAAAGTACAAAAGAAAAACACGGCACCAATAGTTCTAACCAGAGTTTCCTTCACCCTCAATGAGGACCTATATGACCATACCAATCACCCCCATATTAAACCACCTACCTGCCACCCTGCTGTGGTAGAACACCCATTGGTCGTGATTTAACTAAATGGGAACAAAGACCCATAATGAGTGGGTTTAGCCATATGTTTCCCGGCTCGCAGTGCCGAGAGACACAACGCTATCAAACGTCACTCGGGTTAGATCGGGGGTCTCAGCAGGGAACGTGCGGCCAAACAGCACCGTTTTCTGCACTCCGCCCGCTGGAACTCCTCAGTGTAGCAAGAGATCGGGACACCCCCGCCGCGGCAACCAAACCCCTCCCCAAGCCCCAGCTCACTATGAGGGGTACCTGCCCCCCCCCCCGCACCCCCGCCCAACACCTGGCCCAATCGGCGCCACACAAAAAATGCCAGATTGGCAGTGTGAACCTGGTATCTTGGAAGTGCCCCTGCCAAACGACAGTGCCAGGGTGCCCGGGTGGCACCAGCAGTGCCAGGGTACCACCCTGCCCAAAGGGCACGCACCTTAGGGGGCCTCCAATCCCCTGGGAGATCCCCATGAGTGCTGTTCCATCTGGTCCCCGTTGGTGGAGACCAGCACTGAACGGTGCTCGCCTGAGGTCTCCGAGGCAAAGGGAGCAGGGTCTCCCTGCTTCTACCGCACTGCTTTTCGGGCACAGCGTGGCCAATCGATCACACACCTTATCTAAAAATAAACAGAATGGTACGAAAGATGTATTCCCTCTGTGTAAAAGTACGGATTACAGCACATAAATAAACCAGGTAATTACTGCATAACCCTCATATCATACAACCATCACAGCATGAATTTCATAGTGTAACAGGATAACAGGTGGCAAACGCCCCTGTGCTTATGTACCATACACCCTTGTCAGGATAAAAGGCAATAACATGAAATCAGGAGTATCATCACAAAAGAACAAAGTTCAGGGTTAATGATGAACTACAGGATAATATAACCATCCATGGACCTGAAAAGGTTAAAGCCACGACAGGAGCGTCAAAGCCATGACAGGAGCGTCAAGCAACAACCTGGATCCATCCAGAGTTTCAGCGAAGTCCTTGTACCGCCGCCATGTTGTTGCCCTGAAGCCCCAGTAAAGAAACATCTAGGCTCCGGCTGGTGGTGAAGACCCATCATGTCCAGCTGCCTCCAACCCTTCACGATGAACAGCAATACAAGACAACGTAAGGCCCATGGTCAAAGTTTTCGACTGACCCCAGGCCTCAAAGACTGGACACAATATGCTCCGTCGAACTCAAAATGGCCAATCTTCAAATCGAGATTGTGGAAGCATCACAGCCAGTTCTCAAATTCGGCTGGGAATTCAGCCACAGCTTCTCTTAGGCGACAAGGCACACAAACACTCCTTCCCCAGCTCCAACTCCCCGAATCAATCAGGATGTTCGACAGGCTATGCCACAGGGTTTTAAAGGACTGCAGGCGAGGCTCCCACTGAGGAAACTGCCCTATCGACTGACAGGATTCTCTTCTCCATTTCAGCCATTCTCTTTAATATATCTTGCAGTTTATCAATGTGAGCACTAATAATCTGTGCCGGGGATTCAAGACCTTCGTCCACAACTTCATTCACAATGGCAGCCATCATCTCGACGCCAATAGCATCCCTGAAGCGTAGGCCCGTTCAACAGCGAATCCGCCACCGCAAACTGGGCCCCACCCCGCCGTCTCCGACTGCCGCCATCAACCAAGGAGTTTCTTGCCTTAACTCAGCTCCCCATTGCCAAACTTTAACCAGGATCTTCCAGGAACACAGCACAGATCACACACATCAGGATCAAATAATTGTAGGTTGTGCTTCAGGGTTTAAAAAAAGATTAAAAGAGTAGCAGCGCCAGAGCTTGTAAAAACGCAGCCACTCCTGTGCTTACATCACGTGACCCCCTCCCCCACCCCACCCCAGTTCACCAGTTCTAGTTAGCCCAGCGCCCAGTGCAGTCATTATAGTTTCCGCATCAGGCAGAAAACGAATATGTCGGGCAGAGTTAGGATGTGAATTTGGTTTCCACAGTGCGACGAGCACTCGGCCTTCTTGAGAAGGTGGCTCAGGCGGCGTGTTCCCCTCGGGCACCGGCAATGCTTGTTTCGGTGTTATCTTGATGCCAGATACATACAGGCCAGTCCCAGAATGGACACAAGTTTCCTCCCCTAAAGGGATCTAGTGAATCAATGGGATTTTTAACAACAACCTGACACAAACACCTCATGTAAACTGGAACTCAAGTTTTCAAATTGCTGTGGTAGGATCTGAGCTCATTTTCTCTGGATTGATAGCTCAGTAACATAACACGACAATACTCTACCCAGGTTTGTATACTGGCCTAATCATACTACATCATCTTAACATAATATTTACAAGCAAGTACACTGACTGACTATACAACTGTAAGTACTCACACCGTTTTACTTCCTTTTGGGCTCAGTCAACCCATATTCAAATACATGTCAACGGAACTCACTTGCCACGAGTCTGCAGAGATGCATTTTCCTGTGAAAAGGGAAGATACACAAACACCTCCAAACTACTTGGGACTTTTCTAGTTCCATCGCTGCCATGGATCACACCTTCTGGCTGCGATTCTCCTGAATGAATTCTAAGTAGTGCTGCCAGTGGGAAAATCGGCCTGTTTCCGCTGAACCTGCCAGTGTAAATGAGGCTCCATTCAATGTATTCAAATGAGCCAACTCTTCCCCCACGGGAGTCACGTTGGCCCCAACTCCCCAGGCGTGTGATTCGCTGGAGTCGGGAATCAGCTGTTTGTCTCTGACAAGTGGGGGCACCACTAAAATGCTCCCCGCAGCACTGACTATCATTTCAGCCGAGAAGATCAGCACCACACATCCTAGAGCGATTGTTTGATGCAGTGGACAAGAGGGGGGGGGGCACCCTATTCCCCTTGGCTAGCAGGAGACCACCAGCAAATGCAATAAATCGTGCCTGGGATCCAGTGGCAAAGGTCATGAGTGCCAACAGCCTGACCAAGAGGGCCTGCATCCAATGCTGGAAGAAGATGAATGACCTCCTTCAAGCTGCAAGGGTGAGTACCCACCTCTCTGCCCCTGGCATCACTCCCATCTTGAACCACTGGCATCTCACCCTTAATCCCCTCCATGCCGCCTCACAGGCCTGCAACACCCCTACTCCTCCTGAGCCTGACGGCTAACCAACCATCACCATTCCTGCTGCCCAGAGCAGCCCTGAATAGCTGCTGCCCACAACGACCTTGCACACGCGGTCACGGACACTGGCCCACGCCACCTCGTAGCCGTCCATGGGCTCCTGGCCACTAGATCTCTCCCTTCACTTTGTCAGTAATTGTTCCTCATTTGCTGCTGAGAGTGGACGCGCCTCTGAGGCTTCATGGCGACTGGATCCAAAAGTGCTGTCGCAAGGCACAAGCCCACCCCTCACTATGCCTGGCCCGCGACCCTCAGGCCTTACCTCTGACTGGTTCTTCCCCCCTGCTCCTTACTTGGAGATTGAGGCAGCTAAGACAGATGAATGAGCAATGGTTGATGGGCTTTGGAAAGGAGGCACATAACGAGCAGGAATGTGAGATGGCGCTGGTGCTTTCAGAGGCGAGGTGGGATGCACCGTGGTTGCTCAGGTTTGAACATCATGCGACCCTATCCCTGTCAAGTAGCCACACTCCATACAGCAGAGCAGCCAGACCATCCACCCGTCCCCGCCCAACAACCCCCACCACTCCCATGCCATTACCTTGACTGTCCAGCCCTGTCTCCATGAGTGACATGGAGCCAGCTAGCCCTATGGGATGGAAAGCTTCAAGCTCCCTCCCGCCCTTATCAAGAACCCAAATCCCCCCAGGCCCGTGGCGGCAGCATCAAGGTGGATTTATCTCGGCGCTGTAGCCCTCATGAAGAGATTTCCAGAAACTCTGATAGGGGGTCCTCATTGAGGGACCCTTGAGTCTTCTTACCTGAGCTGTGGTAGATGCTTGTGTGGCGGAAATGTGACAACTGTCCAGGCATGTGGTTACAGTGAACCCACTGCCAAAGGATTGACGCTATACAAAGATATCTGTCATTTCAGGAAGCTAGGCAGAGTTTTTTTAAAAACAGAGAGGGAAAAAAGCAGCAATGTAAAGCTTATCAGTTTTGTAATAGGCAAGTAAAGAAAAAAGCCATTGGAATTATATCTGCTATCCAGGAAGGTTCAGAGACTTGTGAAAAAAAATACAGACTTAAAAACTGCAGTTAGAAACACCTGCCTTCTCTAGAGCACTCTTAAGAAAAAAAAGAGACACCTCCTTTTTTTAAAAACTGCAGTCAGAAAGAGCATCTGCTTAGAAGAAGAGGCACTAAATAGCAAATGGAATGTGGCGAGCTATAAAAACAAACAAAACTAATCCCGCCTTTGAAATAGTATGGACTAGTCAATCAAGAGACTTGTAAAAGGTAATGGACTTGGAAATTGAATGTAAACTATGCTGTTCAAAGCTTTTAGTCTTCTCAGCAAGCCCAGTCAATTGAAAAATTTAAAGAGGAATGAAATTGGATGTGAAAAAGCCACGTCAAAGGTATCCAACACACCAAAGGGAAGAGCTTTATCTTCACCTGCCCCACCCACTCACATAACTGGTTGGCAGTTAAGTGTCAGTCACTTTAATCTACTTTGATCTAAAAGCAGGTGGGGGAGGGAATTCAACTCAGGCGAATTTAAAAAGAGCAACTTGTAACTCACTCCCAGTGAGTTCTCCCTGTGAGACAGAGAGGACACAGCCAGAGTGTGACAGCAAAGAGTGAGTTTGGGAATTTGAATCTTGGTGGGAATTCGAAGCTGGGTGGGGAGGAGGTGCTTTTTATCCCTGGTAAGTGACTGGTAAGTAGTTTTTCTTTTCATTGTCTAATTTATTTATTTTTTCTTTCGTTTTTTGGAATTGTAGTTGTATAAGTTTACCTAAGGTTTAAGACATGGCAGGAGATCTCAGACCCGTGTCATGCTCCTCGTGTGCGATGTGGGAGCTCAGGGACTCGTCCACTGTCCCTGGCTCCTTCACGTGCAAGAAGTATGTCCAGTTGCACCTCCTGTTAGACCGCTTGTCGGCTCTGGAGCTGCGGATGGACTCACTTTGGAGCTTCCGCGATGTTGAGGATGTCATGGATAGCACGGTTTAGCGAGTTGGTCACACCGCAGGTGAAAGGTACTGAGGGAGATAGAAAGTGGGTGACCAAAAGACAGAGCAAGAGTAGGAAGGCAGTACAGGTGTCCCCTGCGGTCATCTCTCTGCAAAACAGATATACCGCTTTGGATACTGTTGAGGGAGATGGCTCACCAGGGGAAGGCAGCTGCAGCCAGGTTCATGGCACCGTGGCTGGCTCTGCTGCACAGCTGAGCAGGAAGAAGAATGGCAGAGCTATAGTGATAGGGGACTGAATCGTAAGGGGAATAGACAGGCGGTTCTGCGGACGCAATCGAGACTCCAGGATGGTATGTTGCCTCCCTGGTGCAAGGATCAAGGATATCTCGGAGCGGCTGCAGGACATTCTGTGGGGGGGGGGGGGGTGAACAGCCAGCTGTCATGGTGCACATAGGCACCAACGATATAGGTAAAAAATGGGACGAGGTCCTACAAGCTGAATTCAGGGAGTTAGGAGTTAAACTAAAAAGTAGGACCTCAAAGTTAGTAATCTCAGGATTGCTAGCAGTGCCATGAGCTAGTCAGAGTAGGAATGTCAGGTTAGATAAGATGGATGCGTGGCTCGAGAGATGGTGCAAGAGGGAGGGATTCAAATTCCTGGGGCATTGGAACCGGTTCTGGGGGAGGTGGGACCAGTACAAACCGGACGGTCTGCACCTGGGCAGGACTGGAACCGATTTCCATGGGGGGGGGGGTTGCTAAAGCTGTTGTGGAGGGTTTAAACTAATGTGGCAGGGGGATGGGAACCAATGCAGGAAGTTGGAAGGTAGTAAAACAGGGACAGAAACAAAAGGCAGTAAGGGGGAAAGTGTAAGGCAGAGAAGCCATAGTCAAAAATCAAAAAGAGCGACAGTACAAGGTACAGTGACTGAGGGGAGCTCAGTGAATAGGACCAGTAATACTAAAAGGAATACAACGGGAAGTAAAATCATTAATGGTAAGCGACATGGCAGGTTGTTACATGAAGATATGGGTTCAATGACAAGGAAAATGAGGAGAAAAGTTAAGAGGAAATATAACTTAGGAGAGGTTACTGATCGAGGTGTTAAGATTCAAAACAGAGGTAAAAAAAAGCCAACATAAGTGCACTTTACCTGAATGCTCATAGTATTCGGAATAAGGTAAATAAGTTGATGGCGCAAATCATCGTGAATGACTATGATTTAGTGGCCATTACTGAAACATGGTTAAAGGATGGTCACGACTGGGAGTTAAATATCCAAGGGTATCAAACTATTCGGAAGGACACAGTGGATGGTAAGGGAGATGGTGTAGCTCTGTTATTTAAGGATGACATCCGGGCAATAGTAAGGGATGACATTGGTGCTATGGAGGATAAGGGTAGAAATCAGGAATAGTAAGGCGAAAAAGTCACTGATAGGAGTAGTCTATAGACCACCAAATAGTAACATTATGGTGGGGCAGGCAATAGACAAAGAAATAACGGATGCATGTAGAAACGGTACAGCAGTTATCATGGGGGATTTTAATCTACATGTCGATTGGTTTAACCAGGTCGGTCAAGGCCACCTTGAGGAGGACTTTATAGAATGTAGCCGCGATAATATCCCAGAACAGTATGTAATGGAACCTACGAGGGAACAAACGGTCCTAGATCCGGTCCTGTGTAATGAGACAGGATTGATTCATGACCTCATAGCTAGGGATCCTCTCGGAAGGAGCAATCACAATATGGTGGAATTTAAAATACAGATGGAGGTTGAGAAGGTAAAATCAAACACTAGTGTTTTGTGCTTAAACAAAGGAGATTACAATGGGATGAGAGAAGAACTAGCTAAGGTAGACTGGGAGCAAAGACTTTATGGTGAAATGGTTGAGGAACAGTGGAGAACCTTTTCACAGTGCTCAGCAAAGGTTTATACCAACAAAAAGGAAGGGCGGTAGAAAGAGGGAAAATCGACCGTGGATATCTCAGGAAATAAGGGAGAGTATCAAATTGAAGGAAAAAGCATACAAAGTTGCAAAGATTAGTGGGAGACTGGAGGACTGGAAAATCTTTAGGGGGCAACAGAAAGCTACTAAAAAAGCTATAAAGAAGAATAAGATAGATTATGAGAGTAAACTTGCTCAGAATATAAAAACAGATAGTAAAAGTTTCTACAAATATATAAAACAAAAAAGAATGGCTAAGGTAAATATTGGTCCTTTAGAGGATGAGAAGGGAGATTTAATAATAGGAGATGTGGAATTGGCTGAGGAACTGAACAGGTTTTTTGGGTCGGTCGTCTCAGTGGAAGACACAAATAACATGCCAGTGACTGATAGAAATGAAGCTATGACAGGTGAGGACCTTGAGAGGATTGTTATCACTAAGGAGGTAGTGATGGGCAAGCTAATGCGGCTAAAGGTAGACAAGTCTCCTGGCCCTGATGGGATGCATCTCAGAGTACTAAAAGAGATGGCTAGGGAAATTGCAAATGCACTCGTGATAATTTACCAAAATTCACTAGACTCTGGGGTGGTCCCGGCAGATTGGAAATTAGCAAACATGACACCATTGTTTAAAAAAGGCGGTAGGCAGAAAGCGGGTAATTATAGGCCAATGAGCTTAACTTCGGTAGTAGGGAAGATACTGGAATCTATCATCAAGGACGAAATAGCGAGGCATCTGGATGGAAATTGTCCAATTGGGTTCATAAAGGGCAGGTCGTGCCTAACTAATTTAGTGGAAATTTTTGAGGACATTACCAGTGCGGTAGATAACGGGGAGCCAATGGATGTGGTATATCTGGATTTCCAGAAAGCCTTTGACAAGGTGCCACACAAAAGGTTGCTGCATAAGATAAAGATGCATGGAATTAAGGGGATAGTAGTCGCTTGGATAGAGGATTGGTTAATTAATAGAAAGCAAAGAATGGGGATAAATGGGTGTTTCTCTGGTTGGTAATCAGTAGCTAGTGGTGTCCCTCAGGGATCAGTGTTGGGCCCACAATTGTTCACAATTTACATAGATGATTTGGAGTTGGGGACCAAGGGCAATGTGTCCAAGTTTGCAGACGACACTAAGATGAGTGGTAAAGCAAAAAGTGCAGAGGATACTGGAAGTCTGCAGAGGGATTTGGATAGGCTAAGTGAATGGGCTAGGGTCTGGCAGATGGAATACAATGTTGACAAATGTGAGGTTATCCATTTTGGTAGGAATAACAGCAAAAGGGATTATTATTTAAATGATAAAATATTAAAACATGCTGCTGTGCAGAGAGACCTGGGTGTGCTAGTGCATGAGTTGCAAAAAGTTGGTTTACAGGTGCAACAGGTGATTAAGAAGGCGAATGGAATTTTGTCCTTCATTGCTAGAGGGATGGACTTTAAGACTAGGGAGGTTATGCTGCAATTGTATAAGGTGTTAGTGAGGTCACACCTGGAGTGTTGTGTTCAGTTTTGGTCTCCTTACTTGAGAAAGGACGTACTGGCACTGGAGAGTGTGCAGAGGAGATTCACTAGGTTAATCCCAGAGCTGAAGGGGTTGGATTATGAGGAGAGGTTGAGTAGACTGGGTCTGTACTCATTGGAATTTAGAATGATGAGGGGGGATCTTATATAAAATTATGAAGTGAATAGATAGGATAGATGCGGGCAGGTTGTTTCCACTGGCGGGTGAAAGCAGAGTATAGCCTCAAAATAAGGGGAAGTAGATTTAGGACTGAGTTTAGGAGGAACTTCTTCACCCAAAGGGTTGTGAATCTTGTGAATTCCTTGCCCAGTGAAGCAGTAGAGGCTCCTTCATTAAATGTTTTTAAGATAAAGATAGTTATTTGAAGAATAAAGGGATTAAGGTGTTCGGGCCGGAAAGTGGAACAGAGTCCACGAAAGATCAGCCATGATCTCATTGAATGGCGGAGCAGGCTCGAGGGGCCAGATGGCCTACTCCTGCTCCTAGTTCTTATGTTCTTATCTTTGATATTCTCAGGTTGGGAGAGAGTTTAAAGGTTCATAAGGCTACAGAGAGAAGTTTTGCCACAGGACCCCCATCCCGGGAAAAGCCCCTGACCTGAGTCCTCCAGGCCAAGCCCCCCCCCCCCCCCAAACCCCAAAACCCCACCTTCCTTGAAGGAACCGCCTCAGCACCCTGGAGGTGTGTGTAGAGAGGGTACTCACCTCCTTCCCCTTTCTCCCTCGCAGAGCTCACGACGCCTGGTCCCCGCTTTCAAGGACCAGTACTGATTTGTGGAACTTCCAGCTGGGGGAAGTATCCCAGGAGGCCAGAGCATTCTGCTTCAAACCCGCTAATTACATTCAAATGAATGGTAATTAGCTTGGATCAGGTTCTTGCCCTCTCTAGGTGGGAACCTGATCTCGCCAATTTGGCTCTTACGCCCGATTCAACAGGACATCGGGAATCCCACCTGGGGCTTGAGCCCCCGGAGAGTCGCGCTCTCTGACTGGTGAATGTCCCATTGGGGTTTGTAGCAAAATAGAGGCTTTGTCATATTTGAGGATTCATTTAGCTATTGGATAGGTACATGGATTACGGTAAAATGATATAGTGTCGATTTATTTGTTCTTAAGGGCAGCACGGTAGCATTGTGGATAGCACAATTGCTTCACAGCTCCATGGTCCCAGGTTCGATTCCGGCTTGGGTCATTGTCTGTGTGGAGTCTGCACGTCCTCCCCGTGTCTGCGTGGGTTTCCTCCGGGTGCTCCGGTTTCCTCCCACAGTCCAAAGATGTGCGGGTTAGGTGAATTGGCCAATGATAAATTGCCCTTAATGTCCAAATTGCCCTTGGTGTTGGGTGGAGGTGTTGAGTTTGGGTAGGGTGCTCTTTCCAAGAGCCGGTGCAGACGCAAAGGGCCGAATGGCCTCCTTCTGCACTGTAAATTCAATGATAATCTATGATTAATCTAGGACAAAGGTTCGGCACAACATCGTGGGCCGAAGGGTCTGTTCTGTGCTGTATTTTCTATGTTCTATGTTCATTCTCTCAGAAATGACACTGTAAATTGCAATAACTTCTTCATCTCATTTAACCACTATACCCTTGAGGAACAGACCCAGAAGACAATGAAGAGGGGCTTCATTATTGGTCATGCTCCTTCTGTTTTCTGCGATTATTGCCTCGGTGACTAGATTTGGCTGTAGAGTTAGAAGGTGTATGAGAGCATGCAGTTTGGTCATAATTCCCCAACCTTCATACAATTTGTCAGGCTTTGCATCAGATGTTCTCTGGTTCACCATTACAGCCGCCCTCAAAACTGCTTCTCAAGTCCTCTGTAATCCAGAGACCACCTTCACTCCCCAATATCTAGTTCGACAATATGTGACCCAGGGATAGTAACACAGAGCCATCGCAATGTAGTCTCACTCATCACTCATCACATATTCTTCTATTAATTATCTGCCTTCCCTTTATAGCCTCGCTGTTCTCAATCTCAATTAGATGCAGGAATCAGCCAACTGTAATTAGAAAGGGTGCACTTTATACTGAAAAATCAATAACGCAAAACACAGGAAAATATTGAACAAACTCGCACGTGCCAACCCATTTTAACAGCACATGGACTGAAAGGCTCACTAGGCAGGCAATATCCATAGAATTCCATAAGTGCAGAAGGAGGCCATTCTGCCCATCGAATCTGCACCGACCCTCTGAAAGAGCACCCCATTTGGCCCACTCATAACTCCACTTAACCTTTGGACCCTTGAAATACAGTTTTCACACTGAGGACCATCAATTCTTGCACTGTACGAGTAGAGCTGTTCCAAAGATAAGTGATACTGCATTGGGGCCAGGAAGATAGGTTGTTCTGCTGTTGTGACATGGCTGCCAGAGTGTGCATTTGTGTGTGTAAAAGTCAGCATTCTGACCAAAGGCGCAACCCCTTTGATATGGAAACCTTTAGCAAGTGAGTGACTTTGTGTGGACAAATGCCTTTCCTGATTTAATTAGCCGACAATGGGTTTTCACCTGAGACCTTATCAACCCGCCGCAGGGATGACGATAAATGCTGACCCAGCCAGAGACGCCTGCATCCCGTAAATGAACACAAAAAAGGAAAAGAGTGAAACTGTGTTTGCTGGGTTCAGCTTTGTAACGTGTTTCTCAGTGAATAAATGCTTGTAAAGATGGCACAAGCTCTATCCTTCACCGCCATTAAGGCGTTCTAGAATATAAAGTGGTAGCAGAGGATGTCTGTCTGAAGGCAGGTTGGAAACTAAGGGTGGGGTTTTCCAGCCCTTTCCCGCCAGTTGGATCTTCCGGACGCGTCTACAGTGACCATTCCCTGTAACAACCTGCACGGGACATACGGTGTGCGGATTATTGGTTTCCCCTGCTCCTTGAGGAGTACGGATTCCCCCACTAGGGGGCGGGTAGCTTCCCCATACTTGCATAAATGGTCGGCCAGTCTGGAACCGACCAAAAAGAAAGAGTATCTGATGAGGTTCTACAAGTACTTGTGTATATAACTGTTGTAAAATAAATGTTGTTTACTTTTGCCTACTTTGCACGCCCCAAGCCTTATGAAACCATGACAACCCCCCCTCCCCACGGCCAAGCCACACAAAACGTTGTACGCTTCAGCGGGACCAGAAGATCCTGCTGCCGACCAATGGCGAGCTGCCTCCGCAAAACATGCAGTGGTGGCTAGGAGAGGTGGGGTAGAAAATGTCAACCTAAGAAAACGTTTTCAGACAGAGAACTAGAACTCTGGTGACCACTGTGGGAAATGGCAGACAGCACGTTAAGTTGTTGGGGTGGAAGTAGTCTCCAATCTTCTCTGATTCAGAACAATATGAGTGGAAGAATTAAGTGGATACCTGGACAGGGGTCCTTTCCAACCTGCCACTTCCTACAAGGAATAAAATCATAAATAGGTATCTTGTCAGATCAATGTCGATTGGATAGTAATGAAGGTTTAGACTTTCTATTAGAGCCCTTGGCTAAGATCCTCATGAAAGATCATCTGTTCGGTGCCGACAAAGCACAGGCTTTGATAAATTTTAGAAAACAGATGGCCATTCTATGGAAGAATATATTCTGAACTTTAAAGTTTATACAAAATATTGACAAGGGCGACACGGTGGCACATTGGTTAGCACTCCTGCCTACGGCGCTGAGGACCCGATTTCAATCCCGGCCCCAGGTCACTGTCCCTGTAGAGTTTGCACATCCTCCCCGTGTCTCCGTGGGTTTCACCCCAACCCAAAGATGTGCTGGTTAGGTGGATTGGCCACACTAAATTGCTCCTCAATTGGAAAAAAAATAATTGGGTACTCTAAATTTTAAAATAAATAAAATATTGAGGGTTTTTTTAGATAAATTTAGAGTATCCAATTGTTTTTCCAATTAAGGGGTAATTTAGACTGGCCAATTCACCTACCTTTTTGGGTTGTGGGGTGAGACCCACACAGACGCGGGGAGAATGTGCAAACTCCACAGACAGTGACCTGGGGGCGGGATCGAACCCAGGTCCTCAGCGCCGTGAGGCAGCAGTGGTAAAAATGTTGACAAAATTTAATATGAGGTTTCCTGGAACGCTCCGAATGTTTTAATTGCTGGGTTCTGCGGGGCTCATATGAGCAGGTTATTGTTCAGTTCTTGGGAAACGCTCAGAAGTCAGCTGCTTTAAAAAAAAACGCATGGGGGGAAAGTCATATTTTTCATGGAACAAATTAGATGTTCTGCAGTGACACAAAAGCCGAGGACTTAAATGATTGCCAGATTTTGAAATGGTGTTGATGCCAGGTGCAGGTGCCAATGTAATGGAGAGATTGCACGGAGAGGCAGAATGGGGATCAAAGCATCTTTCGCTGATCTTGCTATTACAGTGGGAGATAACATTGCAACAGCAATCATAGACCAATGAACCCCAAAATGTCCCAGGACCAGTTGATAAGGTGTGATTAGAAGTATCATTATGCAATGAACTGCCTAAAGCAAAGAGACAGGGTGATCAAAACGACAAAAAGAGAATTCTGAGGAAGGGGATGAAGATAATGGTGAATCCAAACAAATTATACCGGCCACAAGGAGCTTTAGGGCTGGATTCTCCATCAGCAGGATCCTCCGTTTCATCAGCAGAGCACTCACGCTCGCGGATTTCCAGACGGTGTGGGGGTGCCCACAATGGGAAACCCCATTGGGCAGCTGCCAGGACGGAGAATCCCGCTGCCAGTGGGGGCTGGCCACACCAGAAAACGGGCGCAGCAGGAAGGAGAATCCTGCCCCAAATCTTTATTATGTATTAGTTGCAGACTCCTTTGACCATGAAGTACTAGATAGAACTTGTACTTCAATAGTATATGGGACGGACTTCCGGGTGCGGCGATGACCAGCTGAGTCGCACGTTTCGGCAGCTCCCTGTGAAACGGACTTTTGGGCTCTTGATAGGAGCCCCAACGGCAATTTTGACGGCTAAAAACACTGTGCCGTAAACCAGAAGGGAATCCCCCCTGGATACGGATGGAAAAAGGAGGAGAGAGTGGCCAGATTGCAGTGGATCCTTTAGAACAGCGGCAAGGAAGGCAAGCAAAAACCAAGATGGCGTCGGAAGGTGGCAGTTTAACATGGGGCCCTGAACAACAAGAGTTCTTGAAATGCTGTGTGGAAGAGATCAAAAAGGAAATGAAGAAAGAGCTGTTGGCCCCGATACTACAGGCGATCGAAGGGCTAAAGGAGGAACAAAAGACCCAGGAGCGGGAGCTTCGGGTCGTGAAGGCAAAGGCAGCCGAGAATGAGGACGATATACAGGGCCTGGTGGTGAAGACGGAGACGCAGGAGGCACATCAGAAACGATGTGTGGAAAGGTTGGAGGCACTGGAAAACAACGCAAGGAGGAACAACCTGAGGATTCTTGGTCTTCCTGAAGGTGTGGAGGGAGCGGACGTCGGGGCATATGTGAGCACGATGCTGCACTCGTTAATGGGAGCGGAGGCCCCGGCGGGTCCGTTGGAGGTGGAGGGAGCATACCGAGTGATGGCGCGAGGACCGAGAGCAGGAGAAATTCCCAGAGCCATAGTGGTGAGATTCCTCCGTTTTAAGGATAGAGAAATGGTCCTTAGATGGGCGAAGAAAACTCGGAGCAGTAAATGGGAGAACGCGGTGATCCGCGTTTATCAAGACTGGAGTGCGGAGGTGGCGAGAAGGAGGGCGAGCTTTAATCGGGCCAAGGCGGTGCTTCATAAAAAGAAGATAACATTTGGAATGCTGCAACCGGCAAGACTGTGGGTCACATATCGAGGGAGGCACCACTACTTTGAGACGGCGGGTGAAGCGTGGACTTTTATTGTGGAAGAAAAACTGGAATGAGCGGGTTATTAAAAAGAACGTTCGAACAAAGTGGTGGGGCGAATGTGGGGGGCAAAGAGGGGTTTTATGTACTAATCCTGCGATGTGGTAACTTTTCTCTCTCCCACAGGTGGTGATGGGGGGAGGAGGGGAGGTGGAGGAGATGGGGCGTTGGCCATTGGGGGCGGGGCCAAGGGAGAAGCGCGGGCTTGGTTCCCGCGCTATGATAATCATGGCGGGAATAGAGAAGCAGGAAGGAGGGGGCGTCGCACGGTGCGAGCCGAGGTCACGGGGGGAA
The DNA here is from genome assembly GCF_047496885.1 of Scyliorhinus torazame. Lineage (NCBI taxonomy): Eukaryota > Metazoa > Chordata > Chondrichthyes > Carcharhiniformes > Scyliorhinidae > Scyliorhinus > Scyliorhinus torazame. The sequence continues at coordinate 75,801,426 of NC_092719.1, forward strand.
GCCGAGGTCAGCCAGAGTTTGCTGACTTCTGGGAGCAACATGGGGGGAGTAATTACGCTAGCGGGGGATCTAGCGGGGGGGGGTGGGAGGGTGGAATTACTGGGTTGCTGCTGCTGGGGAGAGGGGGGAGCTGGTATGGGAGAGGATGGGCGGGGGGGCACCGCCTGGGGGAGATACAGCTGCGTGGGAACCGGGTGAGGAGCTGGAAAAAGGTGATGGCTAATCGACAAGGGGGGGGGGGGGGTGGGAAACCCCCCAACCCGGCTGATCACGTGGAACGTGAGAGGGCTGAACGGGCCGATAAAGAGGGCACGGGTACTCGCACACCTTAAGAAACTTAAGGCAGATGTGGTTATGTTACAGGAAACGCACCTGAAACTGATAGACCAGGTTAGGCTACGCAAAGGATGGGTGGGGCAGGTGTTCCATTCGGGGCTAGATGCGAAAAACAGGGGGGTGGCTATATTAGTGGGGAAGCGGGTAATGTTCGAGGCAAAGACTATAGTGGCGGATAACGGGGGCAGATACGTGATGGTGAGTGGCAAACTACAGGGGGAGACGGTGGTTTTGGTAAACGTATATGCCCCGAACTGGGATGATGCCAATTTTATGAGGCGGATGCTAGGACGCATTCCGGACCTAGAGATGGGAAAGCTGATAATGGGGGGAGATTTAATACGGTGTTGGAACCAGGGCTGGATAGGTCGAAGTCCAGGACTGGAAGGAGGCCGACAGCAGCCAAGGTACTTAAAGATTTTATGGAGCAGATGGGAGGTGTAGACCCGTGGAGATTTGGCAGACCTAGGAGTAAGGAGTTCTCGTTTTTCTCCTATGTCCATAAAGTCTACTCGCGAATAGACTTTTTTGTGCTGGGTAGGGCATTGATCCCGAAGGTGAGGGGAACGGAGTATACGGCTATAGCCATTTCGGATCACGCTCCACACTGGGTGGACTTGGAGATAGGGGAGGAAACAGGAGGGCGCCCACCCTGGAGAATGGACATGGGACTAATGGCAGATGAGGGGGTGTGTCTAAGGGTGAGGGGGTGCATTGAAAAGTACTTGGAACTCAATGATAATGGGGAGGTCCAGGTGGGAGTGGTCTGGGAGGCGTTGAAGGCGGTGGTTAGAGGGGAGCTGATATCAATAAGGGCACATAAAGGGAAGCAGGAGAGTAAGGAACGGGAGCGGTTGCTGCAAGAACTTTTGAGGGTGGACAGACAATATGCGGAAGCACCGGAGGAGGGACTGTACAGGGAAAGGCAAAGGCTACATGTAGAATTTGACTTGCTGACTACAGGCACTGCAGAGGCACAATGGAGGAAGGCACAGGGTGTACAGTACGAATATGGGGAGAAGGCGAGCAGGTTGCTGGCACACCAATTGAGGAAAAGGGGAGCAGCGAGGGAAATAGGGGGAGTGAGGGATGAGGAAGGAGAGATGGAGCGGGGAGCGGAGAGAGTGAATGGAGTGTTCAAGACATTTTATAAAAAATTATATGAAGCTCAACCCCCGGATGGGAGGGAGAGAATGATGGGCTTCTTGGATCGGCTGGAATTTCCCAAGGTGGAAGAGCAGGAAAGGGTGGGACTGGGAGCACAGATCGAGGTAGAAGAAGTGGTGAAAGGAATTAGGAGCATGCAGGCGGGAAAGGCCCGGGACCGGATGGATTCCCAGTCGAATTCTATAGAAAATATGTGGACTTGCTCGCCCCGGTACTGACGAGGACCTTTAATGAGGCAATATCGCTTCTCTTAAAGAAGGAAAAGGACCCGCTACAATGCGGGTCCTATAGACCTATTTCCCTCCTAAATGTAGATGCCAAGGTCCTGGCCAAGGTAATGGCAATGAGAATAGAGGAATGTGTCCCGGGGTGGTCCACGAGGACCAAACTGGGTTTGTGAAGGGGAGACAGCTGAACACGAATATACGGAGGTTGTTAGGGGTAATGATGATGGCCCCACCAGAGGGAGAAACGGAGATAGTAGTGGCGATGGATGCCGAGAAAGCATTTGATAGAGTGGAGTGGGATTATTTGTGGGAGGTGTTGAGGAGATTTGGTTTTGGAGAGGGGTATGTTAGATGGGTGCAGCTGTTGTATAGGGCCCCAGTGGCGAGCGTGGTCACGAATGGACGGGGATCTGCATATTTTCGGCTCCATAGAGGGACAAGGCAGGGATGCCCTCTGTCCCCATTATTGTTTGCACTGGCGATTGAGCCCCTGGCGATAGCGTTGAGGGGTTCCAAGAAGTGGAGGGGAGTACTTAGGGGAGGAGAAGAGCACCGGGTATCTTTGTATGCGGACGATTTGCTACTATACGTGGCGGACCCGGCGGAGGGGATGCCAGAAATAATGCGGATACTTGGGGAGTTTGGGGATTTTTCAGGGTATAAATTGAACATGGGGAAAAGTGAGTTGTTTGTGGTGCATCCAGGGGAGCAGAGTAGAGAAATAGAGGACCTACCGTTGAGGAAGGTAACAAGGGACTTTCGTTACCTGGGGATCCAGATAGCTAAGAATTGGGGCACATTGCATAGGTTAAATTTAACGCGGTTGGTGGAACAGATGGAGGAGGATTTCAAGAGATGGGATATGGTATCCCTGTCAATGGCAGGGAGGGTGCAGGCGGTTAAGATGGTGGTCCTCCCGAGATTCCTCTTTGTGTTTCAGTGCCTCCCGGTGGTGATCACGAAGGCTTTTTTTAAAAGGATTGAAAAGAGCATCATGGGTTTTGTGTGGGCCGGGAAGACCCCGAGAGTGAGGAAGGGATTCTTACAGCGTAGCAGGGATAGGGGGGGGCTGGCACTACCGAGCCTAAGTGAGTATTATTGGGCCGCTAATATTTCAATGGTGAGTAAGTGGATGGGAGAGGAGGAGGGAGCGGCGTGGAAGAGATTAGAGAGGGCGTCCTGTAGGGGGACTAGCCTACAGGCTATGGTGACAGCCCCATTGCCGTTCTCACCGAGGAACTACACCACAAGCCAGGTGGTGGTGGCTACACTGAAGATTTGGGGACAGTGGAGACGGCATAGGGGAAAGACTGGAGCCTTGGGGGGGGTCCCCGATAAGAAACAACCATAGGTTTGCCCCGGGGGGAATGGATGGGGGATATGGAATGTGGCAAAGAGCAGGAATAACGCAACTGAAAGATCTGTTTGTGGATGGGAAGTTCGCGAGTCTGGGAGCGCTGACCGAGAAATATGGGTTGCCCCAAGGGAATGCATTCAGGTATATGCAACTGAGGGCTTTTGCGAGGCAACAGGTGAGGGAATTCCCGCAGCTCCCGACACAAGAGGTGCAGGACAGAGTGATCTCAAAGACATGGGTGGGAGATGGTAAGGTGTCAGATATATATAGGGAAATGAGGGACGAAGGGGAGACTATGGTAGATGAACTAAAAGGGAAGTGGGAAGAAGAGCTGGGGGAGGAGATCGAGGAGGGGCTGTGGGCAGATGCCCTAAGCAGGGTAAACTCGTCGTCCTCGTGTGCCAGGCTAAGCCTGATTCAGTTTAAGGTATTACACAGGGCACATATGACTGGAGCACGGCTCAGTAAATTTTTTGGGGTGGAGGATAGGTGTGCGAGGTGCTCGAGAAGCCCAGCGAATCATACCCATATGTTTTGGTCATGCCCGGCACTACAGGGGTTTTGGATGGGGGTGACAAAGGTGCTTTCAAAAGTAGTAGGAGTCCGGGTCGAACCAAGCTGGGGGTTGGCTATATTTGGGGTTGCACAAGAGCCGGGAGTGCAGGAGGCGAGAGAGGCCGATGTTTTGGCCTTTGCGTCCCTAGTAGCCCGGCGCAGGATATTGTTAATGTGGAAAGAAGCCAAGCCCCCGGGGGTGGAGACCTGGATAAATGACATGGCGGGGTTTATAAAGCTAGAGCGGATTAAGTTCGTCCTAAGGGGGTCGGCTCAAGGGTTCACCAGGCGGTGGCAACCGTTCGTCGAATACCTCGCAGAAAGATAGACGGAATGGGAAAAAGAAGGCAGCAGCAGCAGCCCAGGATCGGGGGGGTGGGGGGGGGGGGGGGGGCGGAGGAGGAACCAGAAGGACTCTCAGTGTTGTTGATATATACTGTATAGTATGTATAGGTCGTTGCTACAGATAATTATATATTGGACTGTTAAATTATATTTTTGGAGAGTGTTACTTGTGACAAGGCAGTTGCCAATTAGGGCTAGTTTTCATTTTTGTTATTTATTATTTATTCATTTTTTGTTTATAAAATAGGTCATTGTTATTTGTGTTGTTATAATATTGTGTAAAGGATGCACAATGTACTGTGTTGGTTGACCAAAAATTTTCAATAAAATATTTAATTTAAAAAAAATAGTATATGGGACAGATTTGATAAAATTGTACTTTGATTCACTAAAGTAGTGAGGATCAATGCAAGCTTAAGGAGTATAAATGACACACTAGATTTGGCAATGGCAACAAATTGAAGTCACTAAAGAGAGTTGTAATTCCATGTAAAAGAGCTGGAGTAACCTGTTTTATCAGCACTGGTGTAGTTTCCAGTAAGTTACCTATGCTGGTGAGCAAACCTTTGAAAAAAGAACAAATGAAACTTGACACCAAGCATGACAAAGCAATTATTTTTGGAAAGGCAGTTGATTTGGAGTTCACCCTGTCACGACAGGAGTTCCTCAAGGTAGTAGCCGAGAATCTAACCACCAATGCCCTTTCCTTCAATTTAAGGTCCGAGGTGGGGATATTCGCTGATGATTGCATAGTTCAATATCATTCACAGTCATGAAATAAGAAGCAGTCACTTGCAGCAAGACCTGGACAACATTTGTGCTTGGGCTGATTAGTGGTAAATAACATTAGCGCCACACATGTACCAGGCAATGACCATCTCTAATAAGAAAGAATCTAACCATTTCTCCTTGTCTGTCAATTGCATTACCATAGCTGAATCCTCCACCATCAATATCCTCTGGGTTACCGTTAACCAGAAATTGAACTGCATAAATATAAGTACTATAGCTGCAACAGCAAGCCAGGGATTGGGAATTCTGCAGAGGGTAACCTACCTCTTTACACACCAAAGCCTGTCCACCATCTACAAAGCACAAGTTTTTTTTAAATTTTGAGTACTCAATTCAATTTTTCCAATGAAGGGGCAATTTAGCAGGGCCAATCCACCTACCCTGCACATCTTTGGGTTGTGGGGGCGAAACCCATGCAATCACGGGGAAAATATGCAAACTCGGGGCAGCAGGGTGGCACAGTGGGTTAGCCCTGCAGCCTCGCGGCGCCGAGGTCCCTGGTTCGATCCCGACTCTGGGTCACTGTCCGTGTGGAGTTTGCACATTCTCCCCGTGTTTGCATGGGTTACGCTCCAACAACCCAAAGATGTGCAGGTTAGGTGGATTGAACACGCTAAATTTCCCCTTAATTGGAAAAAAATAATTGGGTACACTAAATTTATTTTTTTTAAAAGAATATGCAAACTCCACACGGCCAGCGAGTGACCCAGAGCCGGGATCGAACCTGAGACCTCAGCGTCGTGAGGCACCAGTGCTAACCACTGCACCACCGTGCTGCCCCACAAAGCACAAGTTAAGAGTGTGTAGTGTGCATGTTCTCCTTGTGTCTGCATGTCTTTCCTCCGGGTGCTCCGGTTTCCTCCCCCAAAGATGTGCAGGTTTGGTGGATTGGCCATGAGTAATGTGCGGGGTTACAGGGATAGGGCCGGAGAATGGGCATAGATAGGGTGCTCTTTTGGAGGGTTGGTACAGACTCAATGGACCAAATGACCTCCATAGGGATTCTATGGATTATTCTATGAATTAGCTTGGCTGTGCACAACTCTAAAACACTCAAGAAGCTTGACTCAATCCATCAACACACAATGGGAGCAGTGTGTATCTCAGGCAAGATGCACTACGGTGACTTGCCAAACAATAGCAACTCACCTCCTGACTCCACAAAGCCTGTCCACCACCTACAAGGCACAAGTCAGATGCACACTCCAATGGCTTGGATATGAATAGCTTTAACTAAAGAAAGAAGCATTCTCTCCATCTAGGTCAAAGCAGCCCACATGATTGACAGTCCATCCAGTAACTTAAGCGTTTACTCCCTCCACCAGCAGATACAGTGGCTGTAATATACACCATCTACAAGATTCACCCGGACAGTTCACCAAATCTCCTTCTGCAACACCTTACAAACCTGAAATCTTTACCACCTAGAAGAGCAAGGTGCCAGACCCATGGGAACCACTATCACCTGCAAGCTCCCCCCAAGCACTCACCACCCTAACTTGGAATGATATCAATGTTTCTTCACTGTTGCTGGGTCAAAACCCATCCTTAAGAGCATCCTGAATGTATTTGCACCACATGTACTGCAGCGATTTAAGAAACCAACCTTCTTAGGGCGGCACAGTGGTGCAGTGGTTAGCACTGCTGCTTCACGGCGCTGAGGACCCAGGTTCAATCCCGGCCCCGGGTCACTGTCCTTGTGGAGTTTGCACATTCTCCCCGTGTTTGCGTGGGTCTCACTCCCACAACCCAAAGATGTGCAGGGTAGTTGGATTGACCACGTTAAATTGTCCCTTAATTGGAAAAGAAAAAGAATTGGGTGCTCTAAATTTATGGAAAAAAAAGAAACCAACCTCCTTAAAGGACAATAATGATGGCCTTGGCAGCACCATTCACATTCCAATAATGAATTAAAAAACAAGACTTGTGAAATAGAGTCGTAGAGTTTTTACAGCGCAGGAAGAGTCCCTTTGGCCCATCATGTCTGTGCTATCCTAATGACATTTTACAGCACATAGTCCATAGCCTGGTATGCCAAGCCTTATCAAGTGCTAAGTACTTCATAAATGCTGTGAGGGTTCCCGCCTCTACCACCTTTTCAGGCAGTGAGTTCCAGATTCCCACCCCGCTCTGGGTGAATAATCTTTTCCTCAGATCTCCTCTAAATCTCCTGCCCCTTACTTTAAATCTATGTCCCCTGGTTATTGACCCCTCAACTAAGGGGAAATATTTTCCTATCTATAGCCCTCAATCAGGTCCCCCCCCCCCCCCCCCCCTCCTCCACACACCCTTAGCTTTTTCTGCTCGAAGGGAAACAATCCCAGCCTATCCAGTCTCTCTTCATAACAGAAACACTCCAGCCGTGACAGCATCCTGGTGAATCTCTTCTGTATGCTCTGTAGTGCAATCACATCCTTCCTATAGTGTGGTGACCAGAACTGCACACAGTATTCTAGCTCTGGCCTATCGAAGGTTATATACAGCTTCATCATAACCTCCCAGTTCCTATATTCTATGCCTCAGCTAATAAAGGCAAGTATCCCATATGCCTTCTTAACCACCATATCTACCTGGTCTACTGCTTTCAGGGATCTATGGACATGCACCAAGGTCCTCCGTACTTCCTAGCATCTTACCGTTCATTGTCTATTCCCTTGCCGTGTTAGTCCCCTCAAAATGCATCACCTCACACGTTTCAGGGTTATATCTGTAAAGATTATCAGAGGATGCTGTTTCATCCTGTTGTAAACCTTGCCTTCACACATGCGTTTAACAAAGTAGTCGTCGTAGATCTAATAGCAATGTAGACCAGGCGACCAGATTTAATCTTTCTACAAGAACACGGAGTGAAGATCAAAGGGTGATTGTAGACAAAATCAAAGAGAAATGGAGAGACACTGGGGGCATCAGCAAAGTTTCTGTCTGAGAATGGAGGAGAATTTACCAATGATGAGTTCAGAGACGTGTGAAAACATGAACATCATGGTCTTGAATACTACAGCTGAACATCCTAGCAGCAGAAATGCGTGTGGCTGCCAATAAGCATAAACTAATGAGAGGCAAAGCAAAAGGAGTTAGGTAGTTGGGGAGAGTTTGGAGTTTATTCAGGAGTACCAGATAAGGCTCAACCAGCTTTTTCACATGGATGGATTTCTACTGAAGAAATCCTTGCAGACAGGGCTTACAAGGCAAAAATGAAGCTAGTTGCCAGAGGTTTTGTAGTGCGACTGGGTGATACTGATGTTACAGTGGTTGCTCCTAGCTGCAAAAGCAATTATTTTAGCTCCTTTGGCTACATGCTCATGGGAATGTGGATTAATCAACGTTTCTGCGGGGCAATACCTTTTAGACAAAGTATTTCTGAACTCCCCCCTCCATCCTCCATTCCCCCAAGAAGAACAGATGCAGAAAGAAAACTATGGAAAGAAAAGATGCACATCTCTTGCCTGAATGATCCCTCCAGGGTGCAGTGTTTTTCAGAGGCGAGGCTGTGAAAAGATGCTGAAAAGAGACTTGTGTTTGACTAAAAGCTGATTCTGCAATGTTTCGCTGGAATCATAAAGGAAAATGTTCAGGCACCATCATGATGCATGTTGAGGTTTCTTGCAGGGTGGTATTGTGCCATTTGAGAAATGTGCTCCTCATAAGGTTACGGTAAAATTTAAAATTGCTTTTTAATATATCGGTTTAGATATTAAGCAGAATAGGTCTTAAACTTAGAAGCTTTCCACAGCAAATGACTCGTGAGGCAGTCAAAGTACATGCTTATGTCTGTTTCCATTGCTAGTTATGTCTGGAAGTGGTAGCCAGAGGCTTGAGGAGCATCATGCCACATTAAGCACATCTGACCAGGAATCTCTCCCGCTCATATCACCATTCCTACATTTATTGGAAGGGTTTACAGGCTGATAATCAACTTGTTCGGCCACATTTTATGGCCATCAAATCATGGAGTGGGACGTGAAGCCAGAGCTTCTGCTACGGAGGCAGGGATGTTAGCTACTGCGTCACAAGACCCAAAAGGTATGTCTGAACTAGCTTAAAATGAAAAGTCATTTTTAGGGAAGTGTTACTTCCATCCCAAATGATCATACTAGGCCATCACAGAAAGATAAGATTATATCTTTAAAAAACGAGAAAGCAATTGCAAAGCTTGATTGGTCAATCAAACTATTTGTGCTCTCAGACTAGAAGAGATTTGATGTGTCAGAGTGGAACACCCTAAAGTAGAAAATCTTTTAAAGGCAAATAAAACATTAATGAAATTATATCTGCAATAATGTGCGCCTAAGTTTCTATCCTTAGGTGACCCAACAAGCGTGAAACTTATCACTTTTAGTGATGCTAATCTTCCTGATGGGTATGTGAGTGCAGGTGCTTCTATATTTCATATGGGCGAAAATAGGAAATATTGTCCTTTAGCTTGAAAGCTAATACAATAGAAAGGGTTATTAAAAGTACTCTGGCTGCTGAAACGCTTGTCCCTATGGCGGCCATGGATATGGGATTCTATTTGCCAAACATGTTAAATAAGATTCAGTACAATCGATGCACTGAACAAAGTATACCCATCTAATATTGTGTAGATAATTGTTCCTTGTGGGATAATGTACACTCCATTATAAGTGTGAATAAAAAACAGTTATGGATTGACCTCGCTGGCTTGAAACAAATGCTAGAAAGCAAATATTAAAAATAAAATGAGCAGATGCATGTCATCAGCTGTTGAACAGTAAATGCATGTACAAGGAAATTGTTAGTGGTCCGAGAGGAGGAGTGTTTCACAATGTAATGCTTTGTGCAGAGTATGGAGGCTTCTGATTTGTTTTGTTTTGAAATTTTGGTTTCACACATAAACTCTCATTTTTATTTAAAGAAAGAGAAGGAAAATTGTTAATTGTATATTAATTGTATTTAACTGTGTAGGTGGCAGTGTTAGGCCTGTAATTGTCTCTGTGCTTTGAGGTAAAACAGAATTTCTAGAATGGGGGGATGGTAATATCATATTGAACTCTGTCTAAAGATCAATCCATGTGATTTGGTTATCATGAGGACATAGGCCCAGGTCGTAACCCATTGAAACCCAGGTAGAAGTTTTCTCACCTTGACTAAAAGAGGTGTGGCTTGTAATGCTGGACACAGACTCTCACACTCAGACCCAGGAGAGAGGGAAAGAGAGAGAGATGTGAGAAAGAGCGGAAAAGGCTGTTGTTGTGGTTAGACCAAGCAGATTGCTGGTGAGAATTGATTTTCCTGTGAGAAGACATTGGAATTTTAGAGGTTTAAAGACCAAGGAGTCACCAGAGGTTGCCTTGCTGCTGAAGGCAAATTTGATTAGACTCAGGAGATTGAGTGCAGGGTCTTTTCAAAGGGAAACTAGAAGACTCGCTGCAATGTGGCAGAGAGAAAGGAGCAGGCTGAAATGCTGGGAGGAGTTGGGGACTTTATCTACAAGGCTTCACATCTTTCGAGAATGTGGTTTACTATACAAACATGGGGCGTCATTCTCCGACCCCTCGCCGGGTCGGAGAATGGCCGTTGGCCGCCGTGAATCCCGCCCCCGCCCCCGCCGAAGTCTCCGGTACCGGAGATTGGGCGGGGGCGGGAATCGGGCCGCGCCGGTTGGCGGGACCCCCCGCTCAATTCTCCGGCCCGGATGGGCCGAAGTCCCGCCCAGAAATTGCCTGTCCCGCCGGTGTAAATCAAAGCTGGTATTTACCGGCGGGACCAGGCGGCGTGGGCGGGCTCCGGGGTCCTGGGGGGGGCGCGGGGCGATCTGACCCCGGGGGGTGCCCCCACGGTGGCCTGGCCCGCGATCGGGGCCCACCGATCCGCGGGCGGGCCTGTGCCGTGGGGGCACTCTTTCCCTTCCGCCTCCGCCACGGCCTCCACCATGGCGGAGGCGGAAGAGACTCTCCCCACTGTGCATGCGCGGGAAACTGTCGGCGGCCGCTGACGCTCCCGCGCATGCGCCGCATTTCCGCGCCAGCTGGCGGGGCACCAAACGCCATTTCTGCCAGCTGGCGGGGCAACAAACGCCATTTCCGCCAGCTGGCGGGGCGGAAATCCCTCCGGCGTCGGCCTGGCCCCTCAATGTTGGGGCTCGGCCCCCAAAGATGCGGAGCATTCCGCACCTTTGGGCTGGCGCGATGTCCGCCGACTGGCGCCAAAAACGGTGGCACTATCTGGCAGGCTGGTCCACGCTTGACCGGCGCCATGTTGTACGGCGTGACCGCTGCCTGCCATCGCCATGCGCATGCGCCGCCACAGACCCGACAATTCTCCATCCGTAGCTGCATTTAACGTGGCGCGGCTGCTAGCCCCACCCCCCCCCCACCCCCAACCAGAGGGCAGCGCCGACGTTTTGGTCGTAAGACGAGACACTAGCCTCAAAATCAGGGAATCCAGCCCTTTGTCTCAGGAACAGAGAATCCAGCCACATACCTCTTTCTAACAATTATCAGTCTCGACAGGGATTGTAACGGGGCACTAACTGGGAATCACCTGTGCCTCTTTAAAGAGGAACAGATTGAAAAAATGGTTTCTCAGGTGAGGAGTCTGTAAAGCAATGATTCTAAAAGTGTGTAAAGAATGGCTTCACCGCCTCGCTTTCTGGAGTATAACACAGCGAATGTTTACATAAACTCCAGCACTGCGAGAGGATGTAAAGAGGAAATATTCTACTTTGGGTACAATGAATAAAGGCCGAGATATGCTTTTTAGAATACCAAGCTAGCATGCAAACCTTGATCTCGATCTGTGTGATGAAATAGTGAGGAAACAATTGTAATAGTTGGATCTTAAGTTAGAAGAAAATTACTGGCATAACAATCACTCTATCGGTAAGGCAGGGACAATCTTTCGCAAAGGAGTGGAAGATGCTTTATGACCCAGTTTGTACAAATTCCAGTAAGAGAAGAAAACATCTTGGAATTGATTATGAGTAACAGGGCAATGATGAAATCGTCATCGCAAAAGGTCATTGTGTCTCCCAGTATAAATGATCACAACATGGTCCCATTTGAGATTACAATGATTGATAAATTTATTGAAATCAAATGAAAATACCAAATAATAAAGAACCAACTTTATGTGCTTGAGAGATCTGATCAGCATGGGCTGGGGGTGGGTGGGGGGTGGGGGAGGGGTGCGTGAATTATGATATAACTGGAGGACTGAAGAAACTATGGAGTTCCTTCAGGGAGGTTCAACGGAAACATTTCAAACACCGGATTTGGGCGGGTTTTGAGGGGCTTTTTGTGACGGCTGCGTTGACAAAATCGCATTCAAAGGCACGTCGTGCCAAAATTGAGCCCCTCCATGGGGCAGCATGGTGGTGCAGTGGTTAGCACTACAGTCTCACGGCGCCAAGGACCCGGGTTCGATCCGGACCCCGGATCACTGTCTTATCATAGAATTTACAGTGCAGAAGGAGGCCATTCGGCCCATTGAGTCTACACCGGCTCTTGGAAAGAGCACCTTACCCAAGGTCAACACCTCCACCCTATCCCCATAACCCAGTAACCCCACCCAACTCTGGAGCTGTGAAGCAATTGTGCTATCCACAATGCTACCGTGCTGCCCAGGTGACAGGTCTGTGTGGAGTTTGCACATTGTCCCCGTGTCTGCATGGGCCTCACCCCCCAAACCCAAAGATGTGCAGGGTAGGTGGATTGGCCACACTAAATTGCCACTTAATTGGAAAAAAAAAGAATTGGTTACTTCAAATTAAAAAGAAAAATGTGCCGCCACGAGATTCTCCACATTACTGGCTTTCTCGCTGTCTGATTCACCCAACGCACGCCTCAGCTGCTTGTCGTTAACAAGGGGGAGCTGCTTTTAAATGCTCCCTCACCACTCACTCCCAGTCAACACACAAGCATGGCAGCGCACAGACCTGCTCCTTGTTTTTGGTGGCCTCACAACTGCTCTCTCGACTGATTGTAAAAGATCCCATGGCATTATTTAAAAGAAAAGCAGGCGAATTCTCCTGGTCAGCAAATATCGCTCAAGCAATATATAATCACATTTCTGTTTCTGGGAGCCTGCTTTGAGCAAATTGGGTGCCGGATCTCTCTACAATTCAGCAGTGGCCACATTTCAAAAGTATTTCCTCGGCTTTCAAAGTGCTTTCCAATGTCCCAAGATCATAAAAGACACAATAATGCAAGTCTTTTTTTTTTCTAACATTTCGATTTAAAATGTTGCAGGAAAAATGCTTGGCCTATTTATTAAACCATGCATTGTTGTATAAATGGCTGCCTCAACGCAGGGTGACAATTGCTGACCACCATCAATGCTGCTCTGTGTAGGCGTTGGGGATTGCGTGTGGATCCTTACCATCAATGTTATTTTGTGTAGAAGGGAGAATGTTCACCCATCTCTGCTGCTCAAATCTAGATGGTGTGCACCTCACCGGGTGAGTCTGCTGGTTTTATGAAGGTTCAATTTCCAACAGCTGTCACATCTGGCTGATTTTCCCGGATTAGAAGTGACTGAGAGGTTACAGTTTTTTGTTAGCTCTCTTCTGATGTCACACTGACGCCGGCTGCTAACTGCCTCAATATTACACTGAATTATAGTTCAATTGCTTCTTTATATCTTAAGCTGCCATTGTTGTCTTCTTATCACGAGTGGGATCAATGCACAGAATAGTTGTTCCCGACTTACTCAGATTTCCTCCAGGTGACAGGTGGAACTTCAGGGGACATGCGGTTAAAGGGTTAGGTTCACTCTTACTTATCCAGACAAAGGCAGATGGTTATTCCTCCAGATCCTGCATTGTTACCTTTGGAGACACTCAAACATCTTCTCTTGCCCACCCCCCAAACGTCCCCTCCCCCAATTTCTCATCCACATGCTGCCTTTTGGTGACATCATCTGAAAACGCAAATGCTGTTTTCACATGTACACTGACAATATCCACCTTTATCTCAGCACTGCACTCTCCACCCCTCCACTGCCACTCTCCCCCCTCTGCTGCCACTCTCCCCCCTCCACTGCCACTCTCCCTCCTCCACTGCCACTCTCCCCCTCCACTGCCACTCTCCCCCCTCCACTGCTACTCTCCCCCTTCCACTGCTACTCTCCCCCCCAACACTGCCACTCTCCACACCACCACTGCCACTTTACCCCCACCACTGTCCCTCTCCACCCCATCACTGCCAATCTCCCCCCTCCACTGCCAGTCTCTCCTCCTCCACTGCAACTCTCCACCCCCACTGCCAGTCTCTCCCCTCCACTGCCACTCTCCACCCGTCCACTGCCACTCTCCCCCCTCCACTGCCACTCTCCCCCCTCCACTGCTACTCTCCCCCCTCCACTGCCACTCTCCCCGCTCCACTGCTACTCTCCCCCCTCCACTGCCACTCTACCCCCTCCACTGCCACTCTACCCCCTCCACTGCCACTCTCCACCCCTCTACTGCCACTCTCCACCCCTCCACTGCCACTCTCAACCCCTCCACGACCACTGTCAACCCCTCCACTACCACTCTCAATCCCTTCATCGCCACTCTCAACCCCTCTACTGTTGTCATGCTGCTTATCTAGTTGAATGGGCACTAACTTCCTCCAACTAAACATTGGGACAGATTGAAGGCATTGGATGGGATGCTCTGTCCTGCCAACTCTGTTTTCCGGCACGGTGCACCCCCCGCAGGCAGCAGGATCCTCCATTCCGGCAACCGGCCAATGAGATACCCCATTGTGGCCATCCCATGCCGTCGGGAAACCCGCGGGCATAGGCACGCTGCCGGCGAAGCGGAGGATCCCGCCAATGGAGAATCCGGCAGAGGGTCTTCAGACCCACCACAAACTCTGTTTCCCAGCCACCAACTCCACCCTTCTCCCTGGCCAACGCCTGTGCCTGAACCAGATCATTCTCAAGCTTGACGCTCTAAACGACCCTGAGCTGAACTTCCAATTCCAAATCATTTCCATCACCAAGACTGCCTACTTTCACCTCCATACACTGCATGTGTCTATCAGTGCCGCAGCACATCTACTACTGGAATGCTCATCCATGTTTGTGTTTCCTGAGGAGAGGGTAGAAACAGCTAGCATTGAATCATTAAAATGCAGACTGGGTACATTCCCTTGAGAAAATCACATTTACGGATATGGTATATGAGTAATTTTAGATATAGCATGGGATAAATGTAACATGCTTGGGAGGAACAGGTGACTTTGGAATGAGGGTCCTAAAGCTTGCAACACAAGAGGTTTTCCACCTTATGGCTGGGCTTGCTGTAGACTAATTGATAGAGATTGATTGCTATAATCAGTCAACAACTTCATTGTCATTGTTGAAACATTCACTGCCTCCACCACCGACACACAGTGGCAGCAGCAACTCACCAAGGCTCCGTACGCTTCTAAACCCATGACCGTTACTATCTAGAAGGATAAGAGCAGAAGGCGCATGGGAACACCACCACCTGGTGGCTCCCCTCCAAGTCACTCACCATCCTGACTTGGAAAAATATCACTGTCGTTGGCACTAAACCCTGGAACTCCCTCCCTAACAGCACTGTGGGCATGCCTACACCACATGGACTGCAGTGATTCATGACGGCAGCTCACTACCCCGTTCTAAAGGGAAGATATGGATAGACAATAAATGCTAGTCCAGCCAACGACACCCACACCCTGTGAAAAAATATTTTCTGAAAGAAATCATGCAACTACCGGGCTGGCAGATGTCAAACTTGATCTTTTTCTGCCTTGTAATTCCGACGTTCTAAGTTGTTACTCTTGCACTTTGTTGCACAGGAGTAGAAATGCTTATTGATTCAAGCATTACTTTCAAAATTCTAAACAAACAAGGGGCAAAATTCTCCCCCAACGGCGCCAATCACACGGGCATCGCGCCGGCCCAAAGGTGCGGAATGCTCCGGAGGGATTTCCGCCCCGCCAGCTGGCGGAAATGGCGTTTGTTGCCCCGCCAGCTGGCGTGGAAATGCGGCGCATGCGCGGGAGCGTCAGCGGCCGCTGTCAGTTTCCCGGCGCATGTGCGGGAGCGTCAGCGGCCGCTGTCAGTTTCCCGCGCATGCGCAGTGGGGAGAGTCTCTTCCGCCTCCGCCATGGTGGAGGCCGTGGCGGAGGCGGAAGGGAAAGAGTGCCCCCACGGCACAGGCCCGCCCGCGGATCGGTGGGCCCCGATCGCGGGCCAGGCCACCGTTGGGGCACCCCCCGGGGTCAGATCGCCCCGCGCCCCCCCCAGGACCCCGGAGTCCGCCCACGCCGCCTGGTCCCGCCGGTAAATACCAGGTTTGATTTACGCCGGCGGGACAGGCAATTTCTGGGCGGGACTTCGGCCCATTCGGGTCGGAGAATCCAGCAAGGGGTCCCGCCAACCGGCGCGGCCCAATTCCCGCCCCCGCCCAATCTCCGGTACCGGAGACTTCGGCGGGGCGTGGGCGGGATTCACGGCGGCCAACGGCCATTCTCCGACCCGGCGGGGGATCGGAGAATGACGCCCCAGGTGTCCAAACCAAAATGTCCACATATGCAGGTGATGTCTGGAAGCTGCATTTGACGATTTCCCATAGGAGATATTTGGGGACCTTCAGAATTACATAGATAGATACATAGAATTTACAGTGCAGGAGGCCATTCGGCCCATCGAGTCTGCACCGGCTCTGGGAAAGAGCACCCTACCCAAGGTCAACACCTCCACCCTATCCCCATAACCCAGTAACCTCACCCAACCCCACCCAACACTAAGGGCAATCTTGGACGCTAAGGGCAATTTATCATGGCCAATCCACCTAACCTGCACATCTTTGGACTGTGGGAGGAAACCGGAGCACTTGGGGGGAACCCACGCACGCACGGGGAGGATGTGCAGACTCCGCACAGACAGTGTCTCAAGCCGAAATCGAACCTGGGACCCTGGAGCTGTGAAGCAATTGTGCTATCCACAATGCTACCGTGCTGCCCCAACACTTAAACCAACACTTGGGCATGAAGGCCTCACAGGGTAGATTAGAAATGTTGGGGGTTATTGAGGAGCGAAGGATTAAGATGGCACGGGTGAGACTCGGGTGGTAGGTTGACCAGAATAATTTCTAATTAGAATGGGGTTGCAGTATGTGGTTTGAGGTGACTATGAGCCCAGTGTCAGAAGCATCAAAGCTTAAAAAATTGATCTTCCTTCCAGAACAATAGGATCTATTTTGCAACATATCTTATAGAACATAGAACATATAGTGCAGAAGGAGGCCATTGGGCCCATCGAGTCTGCACCGACCCACTTAAGCCCTTGTGCAGGTTTGAATTTTTTTTAAACACGGATTCCTTTCCTGGGATGTCACAAAACATCCACAAAAGAAACTCTGCATTTGTGCCAAGGTTGTTCTGGTTGATTGTTACTGTGGTTGATTGGTTCTGTGTCTGCTTTGTGCATGACCCAGATACCTCATCCATCTTTACCGTGCTCTCAATGTGTACAGAGTCTTCTCGCCAGAGAGTTGAGCAGAAGGACGACATACTGGTGCAATATTGAGGATGCACTGCTCTTCCAGAGGTGCCATCTTTCAGCAAGATGTGCAACCCAACATCTGCTTACTTTCTCAGGTGCATAAGATCCCAAGACACAATTCAGAGAGGCGCCGGAGTTCTCCCTAGTGTTCTGGCCAATATTTATCCTTCAACCAAGCTCCACCACAGATTAAATAAAAACATCAAAAACTGGAACACTCAGAAAACCTGTTTTTATTTCAGGTTTCCAGCATCCGAGGTATTTTGCTTTTATGTACAACAGATTGGATTGGATTTGTTTATTGTCACGTGTACCGAGGTAAGTGAAAAGTATTTTTCTGCGAGCAGCTCAACAGATCATTAAGTTCATGAAAATAAAAGAAAATACATAATAGGGCAACACAAGGTACACAATGTAACTACATAACCCCGGCATCGGGTGAAGCATACAGGGGTGTAATGTTAATGAGGTCAGTCCATAAGAGGGTCATTTAGGAGTCTGGTAACAGAGGGGAAGAAGCTGTTTTTGAGTCTGTTCGTGCGTGTTCTCAGACTTTTGTATCTCTTGCCCAATGGAAGAGTGAGTAAGCCGGGTGGGAGGGGTCTTTGATTATGCTGACCGCTTTCCCCAGGCAGCGAGAGGTGTAGATGGAGTCAATGGATGGGAGGCAGTTTTGTGTGATGGACTGGGCTGTGTTCTTGACTCTCTGAAGTTTATTGCGGTCTTGGGCCGAGCGGTTGCCAGGCTGGACCAGGATGTATTGCAGCCAGATAGGATGCTTTCTATGGTGCATCTGTAAAAGATGCTAAGTGTTCATGTGGTCATGCCAAACTTCCTTAGTTTCCTGAGGAAGTATAGGCACTTTTGTGCTTTCTTGGTGGTAGCGTCGACGTGGGTGGACCAGGACAGATTTTTTGGAGATGTGTATCCCTAGGAATTTGAAGCTGTTAACCATCTCCACCTCGTCCCCTTAGATGCTGACAGTGGTGTGTACAGTACTTTGACCTGGTCGTTATCCTATTGCTGATTGTGGGGGCCTTCTGTGTGCTCACCAGTTGTTCCCATTCCTTTTTTTTTAATTTAGAGTACCCAATTCATTTTTTTTCCAATTAAGGGGCAATTTAGCGTGTTCAGGCCACATACCCTGCACACCTTTAGGTTGTGGGGGCGAAACCCACGCAAACACGGGGAGAATGTGCAAACTCCACACGGACAGTGACCCAGAGCCGGGATCGAACCTGGGACCTCGGCGCCGTGAGGCAACAGGGCTAACCCACTGCGCCACCGTTCCTACAGTAGAATACCGACAGCACTTCAAAAGTGCTCGATTGACTGCAAAACACTCTGTCGTGTCCTTAGGCTGTGAGAGGTGCTGCTTCATCGCATTGTTTTGCTTTTTAAGAGCTACAGAAAAGACAGATTCCCGCAGCTTCTTCTTCATATTGTAATGTAGCCCCAGCACAAAAACTGTTGTGCATTCAAACCTACATGGACTCACTACTCTCCTAACTCAGGGGGCGGGGGGGGGAGGTGGAAGGGCCACAACTAACAGTAAGTTACAATCAGCAGTATAGCTTGGGACTGCCCTCTAAGCACTGAATGAGTCTCGGCCACATACATGTAACTTCTTCACTCTGTGTGCTCAATGCTGTCAGCAGGGTTTTTGTGAAGGGCCCAGTAATAGCAGATACACGTAAGGAAGATCCCTCCCTTACAGATAATATGAATTCGGTAAAAATTTACCAGACACATATATATTTAGCAGGTCATTTAAATGCACAATCTTTAATTTACGAAGATAAAAAGTTCAATTATCATCTATTTCCCGACCTTTTAATTAGTGACCTTCTAGGTGGTTTTGACATAAAGGAGTAGGGTGGTCGGTTAAATGTTCGGGTGGGGCGGGGGGTGAGGTACAGTCACAAAATCAAACTAAAATCAATCCTTCTCAGCAGCCCCTGAGACTCGCTATGGTGGGCTCACAGTAAGATTAAAACCTCTTTGGAATACATTGTTGAGTTGTCAGCTGGTCTTTGCCTCTCAGGCAGCCTGAATTCTGGCGCGTGCAAGAATAACCCAGGTTTACAGGCCGTGCACAACATGTGTGGAGATGTGGGGGCTCTTTACAGGAAACTGGTTGCTTTGTCAAGACAGTGCAAGATCTAGCCTGTCTGTTTTATATATATGTGCACACGGATGTGTGTGCATATTTAATATACACTATTTGTTTGTGAGTGTATTATATGATGGGGTCTGTTTTATAATTTTGTATATGTGTTATATATTTGTATGTGTACCATGTGTTTGTATGTGTCATGTATATGTGTGTTATGTAGATAGATATGTGTATTAGATATATGCATGCATGTTTTATATATGTATATATGGAGTTATAATTTTACATATATGTTTGTGTGAGAGATAATTATTATTTTTTTTAATTTAATGCAGGCTATGAACATTTATATTGTATTTAATGCAGGATATGAACATTTATATTGTATTTAATGCAGGATATGAACATTTATATTGTATTTAATGCAGGCTATGACCATTTATATTGTATTTAATGCAGGATATGAACATTTATATTGTATTTAATGCAGGCTATGACCATTTATATTGTATTTAATGCAGGCTATGAACATTTATATTGTATCTATTGCATGCTGTGAGCTGCTCTGATTGCCTCCCAGTCTCATTTTACACTGCTACACAACCCCCCCCCCCATCACCACCCCCTCCTTCTCATCCATCGCTGTCCTTACCTGAATGCGGCGATGGCTGTCTGGTTCCTCTTCCACTTCGCCTGCTGCAGGATCTCGTTGACGATCTCCTTCTCGTCGGGGATCCTGTAGACCGGGTACACGTACAGCCAACAGAGCACAAAGACACCGAGAGCCACCCCGACCGGGAGCCGGGAGCGGGGACAGATCCCCCTCCACAGCATGGCTGGTGGTGCCGGGGAGATGGGGAGGAGGGGGGGCTAGCTGGGGGTGGTCCACTTTCACATGGTCCTCCGGGTCCCCCCCATTACAAGGATGTGGAGCTGCTCAGAAAGCTGGCAAGTGTGCTGGGGCTGGGGGGGCTTGTCGAGGAGAGAGCTGCCATCCTTGCCCCCCTCGGTGGCTGCCACAGCGAGTCGCCAATCCCAAGAAGAAAAGCAGGCTCGGAATTCCTTCCCCTGTTTTAAAACTCGGTGCACCCGCCAGTAAACGTGGGGAGAACGGCGGGAAAAAAAATGCACAAAGATAAATAAATATATAAATCAGAAATACGCAGCTAAGGTATCAGAGGGTCTGCCGCATGCAGAAAATAGGCTGCTGTGCTGCATCCGTGGAACGAGGCACAGAGAGAGAGAGGAGCTCTTGTGGGTTGAGGGGGATGCAATTCTCGGCCACTGCACAAAGCTCCCCTTGTGCAGGAACCACATTCACCGGTCTCGTTCCTTGTCTGCTGTCAAGTTCTTCCCACTCGGGCTATTCCTCCCCCCCCCCCCCCCCACCCACACATACGCCACTTCCACTCCCATCCAACTTCATCACAAACCATACAATTCCCATTCATTAAGCTACATTTCAAACCTTTGATTTCTACATTAGAAGGAATAAATGTAAGGCATCGACAAGCCTTACTTCCTACCCCAACCCCTTAATGTTTTATTATTACAGGGAATTTACATCCTGTGTTCTCTGTGAAGCATTTTTTTCAGATCACCATGCCTTTATTAATCCACTCCGGATTAATGGACTGGAGAAAGGACGTCTCCACCCCCCCGCCCCACCTATTTAAACATAGTGCGGAGTATCAAATATGTACTCATAACAAAAAAGGTGTAGCCTGACTCCCTCTCATTCAACCCTGTGGTGATATGCATCACTGTATATACACAAGGGGTTAATGTAAATACACTACAACTAAGTAACCACTAGAGGGAGCACCAGAGATGTAATGACATGCAGACATACAGCCAATGGGTCATTACAACAGGACACAACCAATGGGTAATCAGGACACCCAGAGGTGGCATTACCACAACGGGCACTTCACAACCCATATAAAAGAGACAGAGCACATGCTCTGTCTCTTTCCACAGACAGACATCGAGAGAGTACATCAGGGTTGATCAACAGCATCACACTCAACACGTGGCTTAGAGCAGGCTGGTAAAGATAGACTGAGTTACTACAGCTAGATTAGCAGAGAGTCAAACTCATTTAAGAACTGTGTTAATAGTTCAATAAACAAGTTGAACTCATTTCATAGTCTGGAGCTTCCTTTGTCAAAGCATACATCAAGGAAGCAGCTTATGCTACACAAAGCAGCATAACACAACAAACCCCAACCAACAATATACCTTTCGACCCAATACTAGTAACAGCACGCTCTACTGTCACCTCGGTCCCTCCTCCTCCACTGCTGATTACATATCTCAAGAACGTGGGGAGAATGAAGCACCATTTTGTGCTCTGAGCAACATCAAAGGTATTTAGCACCGGTTCCATTTGGCAACAATCTGCACATATTGTACTCTACACTCAAAGCTAAATACTACGGATGCTGGAGATCTGAAATAAAAGCAGAGGGCTGGATTCTCCGTCCCGTCGCGCCACATTTCTATATCACCCCGCCGGCGCGATGCTCCCTTATGCCGGCCGGTCAATGGGGTTTCCAATTGTGGGTCAGCCCCACGCTGACGGGAAAACCACCGGGCTGCCGGCAAAACGGAGCATCCCGCCGGCAAAGAATCCAGCCCAGAAAATGCAGGGCGGGGGGGGGGGGGGGACTGAGCAGGTCTGGCGGCGTCTGTGGGGGAGAAACAGAGTTAACGTTTCGAGTCAGTGTGATTCTTCTTCAGAGCTGAAGAGAGGGAGAAATGTGATGGACTTGTTTAAGATGAGGTGGAGCACAGTTTTTTTTAAATTAGAGTACCCAATTCATTTTTTTTCCGATTAAGGGGCAATTTACCATGTCCAATCCACCTAGCCTGCACATCTTTGAGTTGTGGGGGCGAAACCCACGCAAATACAGGGAGAATGTGCAAACACCACATGGCCAGTGACCCATAGCCGGGATCGAACCTGGGACCTCAGTGCCTTGAGAATGCAGTGCTGACCACTGCACCACCGTGCTGCCCCGGTGGAGCAGAGTTGAAGGTCGGGGGGGGATTGCAACAAAGATGTGTGAAGCACACACAGGAGAAAGTGTTTGTGGTAGTGTTTAGGACAAAAGAATGTGTTGATAATGGCTTAAAATAAGATAGCAGGATGTGTTAACAACAGAACAGGGGTCAGCTCTCTGTGAAAGCCTAAACTTAAGAACAAGTGACAGATGGCTCTGTGGGGGAGGGGGGTCAGTGTTGGGACAAAAACAAATGGATTTAAAATGGGGGTCAAGATGGAGGCGAGTTCCCAGCCTGAAGTTGTTGAAATCAATGTTGAAACTCAATTTTTTGATCCAGTGTACCCCCCACCCCTCTCCCACAGGGCCATCTTAAGTTTTGCTTTCACAGAGCGCTGCTCCTTGTTCTGCTAATACTTTGTTTCGCACACTCCACCCACTCTTAAACAGTATAAAAACCATCACATAGCTCCCTCTCTTTAACTCTGAACCTTTAGGCCTAGGTAGAGTACTCATTCAGAGGGTCAGTGCAGTCTCCATGGGCCAAGTGTCCTCCTTCTGCACTGTAGGGTTTCTATGAATCATACAGACTCGAAGCACTAACTTCCTTTCTCTCTCCACAGATGCTGCCAGACCTGGCATTTTGTGTTTTTATTGCACTTATTATACAGTGGCTTTAACTTAGAAAAGTAACTTCCCTAGGAGCTTCATGGAGACAAATCCAAAATAATGGTCACTCTACCATAAAGATGGAGATATTTAGAAGGAGGAATCAAATATTTGGACCAAGGAAAACATGCATTTATGTAACGCTTTTCACAACACCGGACAACTGAAAAGACATTGCAGCTAATTAGGTACTTTTTGAGTATAGCCACTGTAGGAACCACAGCAGACAAAATTTTGCTCAGCAAATGACAACAAACAACAATGAGCTATCAACCAGATAATCTGCCCTTTCATTTTTAAAAAAATATATTTTTATTGTTTTTTTCCTGTTTTTACAGAGTAACAGTTCATGTGTATCTGATATTTACAAACAAGTTTGTGTCTTATTGACACCGGTTTTTACATGAGGTCCACCCTCCCTCCCCCCTCCCTTTCCCTCGTTGGTGGTTTAGTTCCCCTCTTAGTATTGCTGTCTGCCCTGGCGCCCCGTATTGTCCTCGCTTCTTTCAGCTGGGGCTTTTAGTTTTTATTGTTGGGAGGGGGGGGGGGGGCCTGCGTGGGGATTAGGGAGGGAAGTTGAGGGGATTAGGGAGGGAATTGCAGAATGCGACACCTACTTGGTCCCCTTATCTAAGGAAAGATATCCTGGCATTGGAGGCACTCCAGAGACGGTGCATAAGAACATAAGAACTCAGAGCAGGTATAGGCAATTCAGCCTCTCGAGCCCGCTCCACCATTCAATACGATTCTCTCAATTCTCCTAACCCTTTAACCCTTCACTAATTAAAAATGTGTCTATCTCCTCCTTAAATTTACTCAATGTCCCGGCATCCACAGCACTATGGGGTAGCGAATTCCACAGATTCACGACTCTTTGAGAGAAGTAATTTCTCCTCATCCCTGTTTTAAATCGGCTACTCCTAATCCTAAAACTGTGACTTCTCATTCTAGATTGCCCCAATCCACCGAGCCTGCACATCTTTGTGTTGTGGGGGCGAAACCCATGCAAACACGGGGAGAATGCGCAAACTCCACACTGATAGTGACCCAAAGCCAAGATCGAACCTGGGACCTCGGTGCCGTGAGGCTACAGTGCTAACCCACTGTGCCACTGTGTTAATCTCATGTGATATTAACATTTTATGCAACACCTTATCAAATGCCTTTCGGAAGTCCGGATCTACGACATCAACAGCAGTTATTTTCAAACTCAAAATCGCTGCCGTGGGTAGTCATGGGCAGGTGTCGGGAGGGCCATGGGGCCATCGGTCACGGCATTCCCAATCGCAGGAAGAAGTGCCCAACGGCCGTGACCAGCTTTTAAAAATGCCAGCCATCCTACGCATGCGTGCCCCCTCAGCAGTGCGCAGGCCCGAAGCAGAGTGAGGCTGACCGCCTGCTCCTGACATCAGCGTGCTAACCCAGGAGCAGATTCTATTAAAAAATCGATGGAGTCTTATCTCCAGAAGCGGTGACAGAGAGCAGGTCACACACCCCGTGCACTCATATCATGTGCTCTGGGCGAAAGAAAGGTTCCCTATTTTGCAGCTGCCAGCAGTGCGGGTGAGTGCTTCAGGGCCTCTACTGAACAACCCATGAAGAAGTAGCTGAAAACAGGAACAAAGCAGCATAAAGATGATTACTTGAGGTGTGGGGTTACTAATTGTGCTACTGCAAATCAGGATCCAAAGTTCATGTGTGTTATATGCAGGGAAGGTACTGACAAAAGAAAGATTAAAACCCTCAAAATGTCAAAGGCATTTGAAGACAAAGCATGGTGAGTTCGAGGACAATCCTCTTGATATTTTTCAACGGATGCATTGACAACTTAAATCGTCTGCTGAAGTCCTTAGCAGAAATGTAATATTGAATGACAAAGCAAGTGAGATCGTGAGGACTAAGCAGGCTCACCTGTCACATTAAAGGTAAGCGAAAATGGGGGGTTGTGAAGTTCGGGCAGCGTGGGTTGCAAAATTCGGGTGACGTGGGTTGCAAAGGTCGGCTGGCGTGGGTGCCTAAGGATGGCCAGTTAGTAAAAATGGGCCCTGGGCAAAAAAGGTTTGAGAAACACTGATCTACAGGACGCCCATTGCCCACTTGGCTTTTACATCTTCGAAGAACTCTAGCAAATTAGTGAAACACGATTTACCCTTCATAAAACCATGCTGACTCTGTTGGATTGCGATTTGAGTTTCCAAATGTCCTATTATTACTTCCTTAATAATGGGTTCTAACAATTTCCCAACGACAGATGTTAACCTAACTGGTCTATAGTTTCCTACTTTCTGCCTCCCTCCCTTTTTGAATAAGGGCATTATATTCACATTTTTCCAACCCACTGGATACTTTCCCCCATCCAGGGAATTTTGGAATATTATAACCAATAGATCAGGGACGGCACGGTGGTTGCACTGCTGGCCAAGGCACTAAGGACCTGGGTTCGATCCCGGCCGGTCCGAGTCACTGTCTGTGTGGAGTTTGCACATTCTCTCCGTGTCTGCGTGGGTTTCACCCCCACAACCCAAAGATGTGCAGGTTAGGTGGATTAGTCACACTAAATTGCCCCTTAATTGGAAAAATATAACTGGGTACTCTAAAAAAAAAATGTTTAATAGATCCACCATCTCACTGCCACTTTCTTTACCACCCTAGATGTAGGCCATCAGGCCCTGAGAACATGTATGCCTTCAATCCCGATAGTTTGTTTCGTTGTTTTTCCCCATTCATGATGATTGTTCTAAGTTCCGCCCTTTCTATTACTTCTGCATTACCTTCTATTATTGGGAT
The DNA here is from genome assembly GCF_047496885.1 of Scyliorhinus torazame. Classification (NCBI taxonomy): domain Eukaryota; kingdom Metazoa; phylum Chordata; class Chondrichthyes; order Carcharhiniformes; family Scyliorhinidae; genus Scyliorhinus; species Scyliorhinus torazame. The sequence goes on from NC_092719.1 coordinate 75,827,265, forward strand.
GGTACTGTGTGTCCTCCATTGTGAAAACTGAGGCAAAATATTGATTTTACGTCTCCACCATTTCTGTGTTCCCACTATTAACTCTCCAGTCTCATCTTCTGAGGAACCAACATTCACGTTAGCTACTCTCTTCCCTTTTATATACTTAAAGAAGCTTTTGCTATCCGTTTTTACATTTTTCACTAGTTTTCTTTTATAATTTACCTTTGGTCTTTTTATTTATTTTTAGTAACCATTTGTTGATCTTTAAATGTTTCCCAATCTTCCTGCCACTGGCCTTTGCAATATGGTATACCTTAGTTTTTGGCCCTATGTTATCTTTAACTTCCTTGCTTAGCCATGGATGTTTTTTCCCCCTTCTTACAATCTTTCTTCCTCTCTGGAATATACTTTAGTTGTGAGGACTTGAATATTTATTTAAACATCTCTCATTGCTCATCAACTGCCCTATCTTTTAATCTTCCTGCCCAGTCCACTAGGGCCAATTCTCTCCTCATGCCACCCTAATTACCTGTGTTTAACTCCAGAACACTAGTGTGGGATTACAGTTTTTTGCCCTCGAACTGAATTTGAAATTCTATCATGCATTGATCACACTTCCTGAGAGGATCCTTAACTTTGAGGTCTTAATTAATCCCTCCTCATTGCACAATATCAAATCCAGAGTAGCCTGCTCCCTGGTTGGTTCCACAACATATTGCTCCAAGAAACAATTTCTAATATATCCAATGAAGTCTCCCTCGAGGCTACCCTTGCCTATTTGATTACTCCAATCTATATGCATATAAAAATTACCCATGATTATTGTCATACCTTTCTTACAAGTCTCCAATATGTCCTGATTTATAATGTGCCCCACTGCGGAACAACTGTTTGAGTACCTGTAGATTACTCCCACCAGGGTCTTCTTTCCTTTGCTATTTCTTATTTCTACCCAGACTGATTTCACATCTTGATCTTTAGTGCTTATATCATTTCTCACTACAGCACTGATCACTTCCTTTACCAGCAAATCTATACCACTTCCTTTACCTTTCTGTCTATACTTCCAAAATGCTGAGTACCCTTGGACATTCAACTCCCAGACCTGGTCTCCTTGTAACCATGCCCCAGTAATTGCTACCAAATCGTACCCCTTTATCTCTGCGCTGTTAACTCATTCATTTGGTTCTGAATGCTTTGTGCATTCAGACATAAAGGGTGGGATTCTCCGACCCGCCAGCCCCATTTTCTGGTGGGGCATGCCCCTGTTGGCAGCAGGATCCTCCGTTCCAGCATCCAGCCAATGCGTTCCCATTGTGGCAATCCCATGCCGTTGGGAAACCCGTGCGCATAGGTGCGCTGCTGACGAAGCGGAGGATCCCGCCGATGCAGAATCCCCCAAAAAGTCTTTAAGTTTGTTCTATTATCAAATTTCCCTACTCTTGTCTGATCCCTTGGTGCAATATGACATTCACATGTTCCACCCTTTCCTTTCATTTTCTGATAACAACCCACCTCATCATTAACCCGCACTCCTACCTTCTCCTTTAATTTTGATTTTCTAATTTTCCATACAACTGAACCCTTCCCCCAACTATTTAGTTTAAATCCCTATCTACAGCCCTAGTTATGCAATTCGCCAGGACTCTGGTCCCAGCATGATTCAGGTGAAGACCATTCCATCAGAACAGCTCCCTCCTTTCCCAGTACTAATGCCAATGTCCCAAGAATTCAAACCCATGTCTCCCACAGCAACCTTTGAGCCACACATTTACCTCCTTAATCTCATTGACCCTGTGCCAATTAGCTCGTGTTTAAGTAGTAATCTGGAGATAATTAGCTTTTTGGTTCTGCTTTTTAATTTAGCCCCTAGCTGCTCATATTCCTTCAGCAGAACCTCTATCCTTTTTCTTCCTATGTCATTGGTACCTATGTGACTACAAGTGGATCAATACCCTCCCACTCCCAAGTTCCTCTGCACGCCCGATGAGATATCCCAAACTGGGTTGGTCCCGGGTATGTAGGGATTTCTTTTATGAGGAGAGGTTGAGTAGGTTGGGCCTCTACTCATTGAAGTTTAGTAGAAAGATAGGTGATCTTATTGAGACATGTAGGATTCTCATGGGTCTTGACAGTGCAGATGCTGAGAGGATGTTTCCTCTTGTGGGAGAGTTTAGTACCCGAGGGCATAATCTCAGAGTAAGACATTGCCCTTATGATGAGAACAAATTTCTTCTTTCTGAGGGTAGTGAATCTGTGGAATTCTTTACCGCAGAGAGCTGTAGAGGTTGGGTCATTAAGTATGTTCAAGGCTGAGATAGGCAGATGGTTAGTCAGTAAGGGAATCAAGCGTTATGGGGATAAGGCAGGAAAGTGAAGTTGAGGATCTGTCATGATAAAATTTAATGGCGGAGCAGACTCGGTGGACTGAATGACATACTTCTGCTCCTACATCTTATGGTCTTATCTCTGACAGTGCAGCAATTGCCAATGTAGGTGCTCCGCTCATGTCCAGGAGTACAGCTTTGTTGTCATTGAAATGGATCCAGATGAGATTCAATGTGACACAGGCCAAGTTTCTCTGTGCAGTGAAAATAATTGAATTTTTTTTGTAAATATATTTATTGAATTTCAAAAACGAATAATAACTGCAATATCAACAGACAAATATATCAGAATGTACAGGTAAAAAATAAGAAAAGTGATATACACATACATTTTTTTTTTTTTAATTATTTTTTAATTTGTTCATTGGATAATAATAATCTTTATTATTGTCACAATTAGGTTTACATTAACACTGCAATGAAGTTGCTGTGAAAATCCCCTAGTTGCCACATTCTGGCGTTTGTCCGGGTACACTGAGGGAGAATTCAGAATGTCTAAATGTGGGGCGAAATTCTCCATTATCGGCGGAAAGTCCGCCGATCGGCGCAAAAAACGGCGCAAATCCCACTTGCGTCACGTCATAAAAATGGGCCGATAGTCTGCGGCCCGAAATGGGCTAGCAGCGACGTAACGGGATCCGCGCTTGCGCAGTGGTTCACGCCGTGCAGCGTCATACGCGCTGCACGGCGTGACGGCTCATAAGGCCGCGCAGCTCCCCCCCACCCGACCGGAACAGCCGACCGCAACACCCGACTTGATGGCTGGCCGTCGCTCAGCCCCGAGGTACGAGTCACGCGATGTGGAGGCGCTCCTGGACGCGGTGGAGCAGAGGAGGGACGCCATGTATCCCGGGCACGGCCGCAGAGTTGCCCCACGCCACAGCCGGCGTCTGTGGAGGGAAGTGGCAGAGGCCGTCACCGCTGTGGCCCTGACACCACGGACAGGCACCCAGTGCCACAAGAAGGTGAACGACCTCGTCAGAGCAGGCAGGGTGAGCCTCCCCATATCCCCCCTCCCCCATATCCCCCCTCCCCCATATCCCCCCTCCCCCATATCCCCCCCTCCCCCATATCCCCCCTCCCCCATATCCCCCCTCCCCCATATCCCCCCTCCCCCATATCTCCCCTCCCCCATATCCCCCCTGCCCCATATCCCCCTTCCCCCATATCCCCCCTCCCCCATATCCCCCCTCCCCCATATCCCCCCTCCCCCATATCCCCCCTCCCCCATATCCCCCCTCCCCCATATCCCCCCTCCCCCATATCCCCCCTCCCCCATATCCCCCCTCCCCCATATCCCCCCTCCCCCATATCCCCCCCTCCCCCATATCCCCCCTCCCCCATATCCCCCCTCCCCCATATCCCCCCTCCCCCATATCCCCCCCTCTCCCATATACCCCCCCATATCCCCCCTCCCCCATACCCCCCCATATCTCCCCTCCCCCATATCCCCCCTCACCCATACCCCCCTCCCCCATATCCCCCCCATATCCCCCCCATATCCCCTCTCCCCCATAACCCCCCTCCCCCATATCCCCCCTCCCCATATCCCCCCTCCCCCATATCCCCCCTCCCCCATATCCCCCCTCCCCCATATCCCCCCTCCCCCATATCCCCCCTCCCCCATATCCCCCCTCCCCCATATCCCCCCTCCCCCATTTCCCCCCCTACCCCATATCCACCATATCCCCAAGTGAATCCAGCCCTAACCTTAACCTCTGCAATGCACGCGCAACCGATGGCGTGCAATCGTATACCTGCCTAACACTGTTGCCTTTTACCCCTGCCACCACTCCCCCCCCCCCCCACAGGAGAAGCGCGCACACAACAATAGGGAGCATGTGAGGACTGGAGGAGGGCCCGCTGATGAGAGGCCACTGACCGTACACGAGGAAAGGGCCCTGGAACTGGCTGGCGGACCTGAGGACGGGAGGTTGCTGATGCAGAGGTCGGGGGACCACGAGCAAGTGAGCCACCAACAGCCCGTCCCCATATCCCCCCTCCCCTATATCCCCCTCCCCCGTATCACCTGATCACTGCCTGATGTCTGACCATGCATGCTTCATTGTGTATCGCAGGACCAAAGGTCCAGGCACCCATCCCCGCAGATGCACACCGCCCGCAGGATGCCCCTCGCACACCACGGGAGACCGAGAGACCTGGACCCTCCAGCATGCGACGCCCGCAGGATGCCCCTCGCACACCACGGGAGACGGAGAGACCCGGACCCTCCAGCATGCGACGCCCGCAGGATGCCCCTCGGAGACCACAGGAGACGGAGAGACCCGCACCCTCCAGCATGCGACGTCCGCAGGATGCCCCTCGCACACCACGGGAGACGGAGAGACCCGGACCCTCCAGCATGCGACGCCCGCAGGATGCCCCTCGCACACCACGGGAGATGGAGAGACCCGGACATTCCAGCATGCGACGCCCGCAGGATGCCCCTCGGAGACCACAGGAGACGGAGAGACCCGCACCCTTCAGCATGCGACGCCCGCAGGATGCCCCTCGCACACCACGGGAGACGGAGAGACCCGGATCCTCCAGCATGCGACGCCCGCAGGATGCCCCTCGGAGACCACAGGAGACGGAGAGACCCGCACCCTCCAGCATGCGACGCCCGCAGGATGCCCCTCGCACACCACGGGAGACGGAGAGACCTGGAGCAACAGGGAGACGACACCCCCGTCACGTACGGGAGCGACCACCCAGCGATGAGGGGGGCAGCCACAGGCCCCCGTCACATCCGAGCCAGGACACCACTACCCAGGACACCACTATCCAGGACACCCCTACCCGGGACACCACTACCCAGGACACCCCTACCCGGGACACCTCTACCCAGGACACCCCTACCCGGGACAGCACTACCCGGGACAGCACTACCCAGGACACCCCTACCCGGGAAGACGAAATACCGGACAGTGACTCAGAGTGGATGGGTGGAGACGAACCCCCACCCCAAAGTGCCATGGAGTCAGAGTGGGACGAATAGCACGACACAACGCCACTGCTGTCACCAACACCCTCCACCATCGCAGAAACACTCACCACGGTTGGGCACTTTAGTGCTGAGGCGTCTGGTACACTCACTGGTGCGCACAACACAGCCGTCCTGGTACAGCAGGTGGAGGTAGGAGCAGCAGAGGGACCGGGTGGTCGGAGGGCAGCCCAGGCCAAGCGAACATCTGCCGCCCAGATGGACCCGGGTTCCTGCAGTTACCACACCCACACATAGATCCGATGCAACCACCGACACGGAGACGAGCGAATAGGGTGACGGGTGGCTTGCGGCGGCTGCGGTCGCAGGTGGAGGAGTCCACCCGCATCCAGGAGCTGGGAGTGGTCCCGGTCATGCGTGCCACCCAGGCTGACACCGCACGGGTGGCGTCCGCGGTGGAGGCAATGGGTGCGACAGTGTCAGACATGGGGAACGGTTTGCGAGGCCTGGGACCTTCCGTGTACGCGGCGTCTGTGGCCCAGGAAATGGCTGCCCACTCACAGGAGGCCATGAGCCAGTGCCAGCGCCAGATGGCAGAGGCGCTCAACGCCATAGCCCAGTCTCAGCAGGCCATGGCCCAGTCTCAGCAGGCCATAGCCCAGTCTCTGCAGGCCATGGCCCAGTCTCTGCAGGCCATGGCCCAGTCTCAGCAGGCCATGGCCCAGTCTCAGCAGGCCATCGCTGAGGGCATCGGCGCCAGTGGCCATGTGCGAGCCGGCGTCGCACTGTCACAGGCAGGGTTTGACAACCCCCTGGGCTCCATGGCTGCAAACCTGCAGACCCCTGTCGATACCAGCATGGGCCTCCAGGACTGGCAGCGCCAGATGTCGGGGGCGCGTCGGATGGCCAGTCCGTTCGCATCCCCCACCCATGTAGAGGCCTGGGGGCCATCGGGCACCCCGAGGGAGGAGGAGGTGGTGTGGTCCGTCCCGGCTCCCTCTGTAGGGGAGGTCCCGGTACACCGCGACACCTCGGACTCCCCCCCTTCCGTCCCAGGTGCATCGGGTGGGCAACGGGCAGGACAGGCTGGCAGCTCGCCAACCCAGTCGCCCGGGCCGCAGCCTGGCCCATCTAGGCCAGGACGCCCCAGGAAACGGCCGCCAAAGGGATCCAGTGTCAGAGGGCAGGAATCACAGGAGTCCACCTCCAGTTCTGCTGTACCGTCTGGGGAACCACGTAGACGTAGTCAAAGGGCCCGTAAGGCCAAACAATTAGACACTGAGTAAGTTGGCACGGGTGCAGGGCACAGATGAGTTTTAGGGGCTAGGGCACGTGCATGAACTCCTTTGGTTATTAAAGTCAATGTTACACCTACCGAAGCTGCCTTTGTGCTCTGTCCAAAGTTTGCGGGCGTGTCATGTACGTTGAGCACAAGTGTGTGTGTGACGGGTGGTCTTACCTCAGCCCCAGGTGAGTCTGCCCCCTTCCCCCTGGGCCGCCATCAACATCCCCCGGGCAGAGGACGGGACCGTGCGCTGCAGTGTCACAGCCGCATGCAGGGATGGTCCGGGTGGATGGTGGTACTGTGGCCATGGGTCAGACATCGTCCAACGATGTAGAGCCAGGAGCTCATCGGAGGCGGGTTGTCATCATCCTCCATGGCCTGCGATAGACACGCGTCCACCCGCAACTGGGTGAGCCCGGCCCGTTGTACCGCCGGTGGATCGGCAATTGGGGGGGGGGGTGGTGTGCATGCGGGTGGGTGTGTGGGGTTGGGGAGGGGGGTGAGGGTGCTGGGTGGGTGGATGGGTGGGGGGTGTGGGTGGTCGGCTGTTGCCATGGTGTGCGGTCTGTGGCCATACTACCTGATTCCCACGCCCATCTAGTCAGTGAAGTGGGCGGCTATCAGTCTGTCCCGTGCCCGCTGGGCCAGCCGGTAACGGTGGACAGCCACCCGCCTGTGTCTACCCCGTCTGCCCTGACCATTGCCCCCATCCCCCTCATCTGAGGAGGACTGGGCCTCTTCCTGCTGCTCCTCCACTCCGCCCTCCTCTGCCTGCGGCACATCGCCCCTCTGCTGGGCTATGTTGTGCAGGACGCAGCACACCACAATGATGCGGCCGACCCTATCTGACCGATACTGGAGGGCGCCCCCAGAGAGGTCCAGGCACCTGAAACGCATCTTCAGCACGCCAAAGCACCTCTCGATCACTCCCCTTGTCGCTACATGGGCATCATTGTACCGGTTCTCCGCCTCATTGCGTGGCCTCCGTATAGGCGTCATCAGCCACGATCGCATTGGGTAGCCCCTGTCGCCCAGCAACCAGCCCCTCAGCCGGGGATGGCGTCCCTCGTACATGCCGGGGATGGATGACCGCGACAACACGAATGAGTCGTGTACACTGCCTGGGTGACGGGCGCAGACGTGCAGGATCATCATGCGGTGGTCGCAGACCACCTGTATGTTCATTGAATAGGTCCCCTTCCTATTAGTGAACACGGCCCTGTTCTCTGCAGGTGGCCGCACCGCGACGTGCATCCCATCGATCGCGCCCTGGACCATGTGGAACCCGGCAACGGCAGAGAAGCCCACGGCCCGGGCATCTTGGCTGGCCCGGTCCACGGGGAAGCGGATGTAGCGGTGCGCCATGGCATAAAGGGCATCTGTCACTGCCCGGATGCACCGATGCACCGATGTCTGCGATATGCCGGACAGGTCCCCACTCGGTGCCTGGAGTGACCCCGTTGCATAAAAGTTCAGGGCCACCGTAACCTTGACGGACACGGGGAGAGGGTGTCCCCCGCCAGTGCCACGCGGTGACAGGTGTGCCAGCAGGTGGCAGATGTGTGCCACGGTTTCCCGGCTCATCCGGAGTTTCCTCCTGCATTCCCGGTCCGTGAGGTCCTGGTATGACTGCCGGGGCCGGTACACACGGGGCGCCCTCGGGTGCCTCCGTTGCCGTGGGGCCGCGACGTCCTCCTCCCCCTCCTCGTCCTGTCGGTCAGGTGTCCCTCCAGCCTGGGCGGCTGCCGCCTGCCCCTCTGCGGCAGCCTGCGCCGCCTCTCTGGCACGCTCCTCCTCCTCCTCCTCCTCCTCATCCAGGGCAACATAGACATGAGCGGCTGCCACCACGGCGACCAACATCGCTGGATGGTCTGAAAACATGACGGCCTGGTGGGGGGGAGGGGAACGACGACATGTCATCATTGCCCATATCCCCTCCTCCCCCCAGCCAGGTGGCATGGACCGCATGGGTCCAACTGTTGGAGGCTGGCACCTGGCCAGGTGGACCAACTCATTTGCCCTACCATCACCCACCCCGGCACGGACCCCCCCCCAACCCCCAGCCTCCACCCCAGCACGGACCCCCCCAACCCCCAACCTCCACCCCAGCACGGACCCCCTCCCCAACCCCCAACCTCCACCCCGGCGCGGACCCCACCCCCCAACCTCCACCCCCCAACCTCCACCCCAGCACGGACCCCCCCCCAACCTCCACCCCAGCACGGACCCCCCCCCCCCCAACCTCCACCCCGGCACGGACCCCACCCCCCAACCTCCACCCCCCAACCTCCACCCCGGCACGGACCCTCTCCCCAACCCCCAACCTCCACCCCAGCACGGACCCCCCCCAACCCCCAACCTCCACCCCAGCACGGACCCCCCCCCCAAACTCCACCCCAGCACGGACCCCCCCCCCAACCTCCACCCCGGCACGGACCCCACCCCCCAACCTCCACCCCCCAACCTCCACCCCAGCACGGACCCCCTCCCCAACCCCCAACCTCCACCCCAGCATGGACCCCCCCCAACCCCCAACCTCCACCCCAGCACGGACCCCCCTCCCAACCTCCACCCCAGCACGGACCCCCCCCAACCTCCACCCCAGCATGGACCCCCCCCAACCCCCAACCTCCACCCCAGCACGGACCCCCCTCCCAACCTCCACCCCAGCACGGACCCCCTCCCCAACCCCCAACCTCCACCCCAGCATGGACCCCCCCCAACCCCCAACCTCCACCCCAGCACGGACCCCCCTCCCAACCTCCACCCCAGCACGGACCCCCCCCAACCTCCACCCCGGCATGGACCCCACCCCCAACCTCCACCCCAGCACGGACCCCCCCCAACCTCCACCCCAGCACGGACCCCCCCCCAACCTCCACCCCAGCATGGACCCCCCCCCCAACCTCCACCCCAGCACGGACCCCCCCCAACCTCCACCCCGGCACGGACCCCCTCCCCAACCCCCAACCCCACCCCAGCACGGACCCCCCCCCCAACCTCCACCCCAGCACGGACCCCCCCCCCAACCTCCACCCCGGCACGGACCCCACCCCCAACCTCCACCCCAGCACGGACCCCCCCCAACCTCCACCCCAGCACGGACCCCCCCCCCAACCTCCACCCCAGAACGGACCCCTCCCAACCCCCAACCTCCACCCCAGCACGGACCCCCCCCCCAACCTCCACCCCAGCACGGACCCCCCCCCCAACCTCCACCCCAGCATGGACCCCCCCCAACCTCCACCCCGGCACGGACCCCACCCCCAACCTCCACCCCAGCACGGACCCCCCCCCCAACCTCCACCCCAGCACGGACCCCCCCCCAACCTCCACCCCAGCACGGACCCCCCCCCAACCCCCAACCTCCACCCCAGCACGGACCCCCCCCAACCTCCACCCCAGCACGGACCCCCCCCCCAACCTCCACCCCAGCACAGACCCCCTCCCGGCACTCCCCCGGAGCCCAGCCTACTCTAACCACCCACCCCCCCGCCGCACACACACACACAAGCCGAGACACACCTCTCCTCAGGCAATCAGTCTGCGGCAACGCCATTTCCTGCCCAGAGCCAACCCCCCAGGCCGTCACTCACCTCCTCGCTGGTCGGCGTGAGCCTGGAGAACCGGGTCACGCCGATGAAAAGGAGGTTTGATTCACGTCGACGTGAACGGTCATCACGTCGACGGGACTTCGGCCCATCCGGAAGGGAGAATATCGGCAGGCCGAAAATCGGCTGCCTTGCGCAGACCCGTGACATTCTCCGCGGCAGCGGCGCCATTAACGCCCCGCCGACTTTTCTCCCTTCGGAGACTTCGGCGGGGGCGGGGGCGGGATTCACGGCGGCCAACGGCCATTCTCCGACCCGGCGGGGGGTCGGAGAATGACGCCCCACGTCTTTCGGGACTTGTGGGAGGAAACCGGAGCACCCGAAGGAAACCCAAGCAGACAGGGGGAGAATGTGCAGACTCCGCACAGACAGTGACCCAAGCGGGAATTGAATGTGGGACCCTGGTGCTGTGAAGCAACAGTGCTAACCACTGTGCTACCGTGCCGCCTGTGGACGTCGCTGGCTGGGCCACCATTTAAATCCCCGTCCCTGAGGGCATTTAAGAGTCAACCACATTGCTGTGGGTTTGGAGTCACATGTAGGCCAGACCAGGTAAGGATGACAGATAGTGAACCATTAGTGAACCAGATGTTTTTTTTTACGACAATCGACAATGGTTTCATGATTGGCATTCGACGTTTGATTCCAGGTTTTTATGGAATTCCAATTCCAACATCTGCCTTGGCGGGATTTGAACCCAATTCGCCAGAACATTACCTGGGTCTCTGGATTACTAGACCCGTGACAATATCACTATGTCACTGCCTCCCCATATAACTATAACAATCAAACTTTCCCCATTATAAACTAAACCCCTCAACCATGTCCAGTTCGTTAACGAATGAGACAAACGGCCGCCACCTCTGGTAGAACCTCCCCACCGAGCCCCTAATGATATATTCGATTTTCTTCAGGTGTAGGAATTACATAAAATCATTCAACCTTCTGTGGTTCAGGCGGATGCTTTAGGTGGTGTGGGAGGTGTAAAATGAGCAATATTCGCCTCCTAGCTATCTAAGAGGCAAAGGTGATCCGCACCCACCCCCATGGAATGCCGTGAGTCCGAGACCCCAAATATTGCTACTAATGGGCAAGGTTCAAAGGCCACCCATAGAATCTTACATATCGTATCAAAAAAGGAAACCCTGTATCCAGCAAGTTTAGGACAAGACCAAAACACATGCATGTGATGTAAGTGAACAGCGATCACACTTGTTCTCCACATTATAAAAGAACCTACTCATCTTCACCTTCGTCCAACGTGTTCTATGTAATACGTTGAACTGAATAAAACTCAGTCTGGTGCAAGACAAAGTTCACCCTGTGGAGGACCTCCCTTCAAGCCTCATCAGGGAGGTTAGCTCCTTTATCCACTTCTCCTTTGCAACATCCAAAGGGGCAGAATCCGAAGAAAGAATAAGGCCATGCAAGTTTGAAGTAGATCCTCTATCCTGTTGTGCCAAAGACAGGATCCACCCCCAAAAAGAGGATGGTGGGGTCAAGGCAAAATCCCAAGAGAGGAGACCACCACAGGGCTCAAGGAGAAGCCTGCAGGGGAGAAGGGCAGCAATGCACTAATTATGGTGCGAAGAGAGGAGGTGGTGGGGCAAGACCAAACCTCCATTTTGCCCCAAATCCAGCCAGGCTCACTAAGCCATTGCAAGATTTTCAGTATGTTGGCAGCCCAATAATAAAACAGAAAATTCGCAAAGGCCAAATTTCCTGATTCCCTGTCTCTCTGAAGCAGATGCTGGATCTTGCTAACTTTTGGTTGGTTCAATTGGCTCTGTTTTATAACCTTTGCTCTAGAATCGCCAGGTATCTTTATGATGAGGTTCAAATTCAAGTAATGATCAATAACTCAACACACCAATTAGTAAGATTCAAATCAATACACATTTATTATGCACAGTAAATCACTACTCATGCATAAACTCTACTTTCTAGGCTATTTCTATAACTAACAGGCCTGTACTTAGCTTCGGACTGGCCCACCAGGTCAGGGGAACAAATGGCCTTTCGTTCAGGTTCTGAGTCTGCGGGATTTAAAAGCTGGTATGGACTGGTAGCTAGGAGCGCCTATCTCGTAGCGAGCGTTGACTTGAGACTTACTTTCTTGGAGGCAGCCGGACAGTTCACTCTCAGGGGTTGTTTCGCGTTTGAGTGACCCTGTCAAGAAGGATTATTTGAACTTGGGGGCTTTACTTCATAGTGTTGCTAACTTTCTGGTTGGTTCAATTGCTCAGTTTTATTACTTTTGTTCTCGTATCTTTATGATACCGCCACGAGGTTCAAGTCCAAGTAATGATCAATAACTCAATACACCGATTAGTAAGATTCAAATCAAAGCACATTTATTATACACAGTAATCGCTACTCATGCACAAATTCTACATCTAAGCTACTTCTACAACTAACAGGCCTATACTTAACTTCGGACTGGCCCACCAGGTCAGGGGAACATATGGCCTTGCGTTCGGGTTCTGAGTCTGCGGGATTCGAAGTTGGTACGGATTGGTAGCTCGGAGCGCCTATCTCGTAGCGAGCGTTGAATTAAGACTTACTTTGTTCAGTGGTCACTGCACCGGTCACGGTCAATGTTGGTTCGTGTTGCTGGGTGACCCGGGCAGGACGAAGAGAGAGAGCGATTTGAACTTGGGGCTTAACTCTTATAGTCCCCAGGGGCTTCCCGCCTTTCGGTGCGGACCCTGTACCTGGTCCCAAGTGATTGGACTTTGTCCCAATCGCTTGGTTCGATTTTCTCCAATACTGGAGCAGTTCCCTGATCGATGGGCGGTCTTGAGGTGTTCGTTCACCTCCTTTGTGTTGGCTCCTGCTGGCGCCGGGGAGTCTGGCTTTGCTTTGTGTGTCTCAAATGTTACTTATTGTTCCCGGGGATTGCTCATCAGTATGTAGATGGCTGCTACATTGTTATGCTGATGGTCGCTGGTATCGATGTTGTCTGGCCTTTTGCCGAGTTAAATACACAGCAAACCTGCACCTGCTGGTTTCTGTCTGTGTTGGCTGACTTTCCCATCAGCCTTTGCCGTTCGACATTTTAAATCGGGAGTTGGCCAATTTAGGTGGCTACACTAGTCCCCAGGGGCTTCCCGCCTTTCGGGGCGGACCCCGTACCTGGTTTCAAGTGACTGGACTTCGTTCCAATCGCTTGGTTCGATTTCTCCAATACTGGAGCTATTCCTTGATCGTTGGGCGGTCTTTAAGTGCCCGTTAACCTCTTTTGTGTTGGCTCCTGCTGGCGCCGAGGAGTCTGGCTTGGCTTTGTTTACCTTAAATGTTTTGATTGTTCCCGGGGATCGCTCATTACTATGTAGATGGCTACTACATTACTGTGCAGATGGCTGCTTATATCGATGCTGTCTGGGTTTCTCCAGAGACTAATACACAGTAAACTTGCACCTGCTAGTTTTTGCCTATGTTGGCTGAATTTCCCTTCAGCCTTTGCGGTTCTCCATTTTAAGTCGGGAAGTGGCCAACTCAGGTGGCTACACTTCCTCCTTGTGATCCTAACGCGAAGCGTGAAGGATCACATAACTGCGTTGTCTTCATTCCCTGACCCGGCGAGCACTCTTCTATGGCCTCTACACTGACCATAACTATGCAAGAAAATTTCAACTGACATTCTAAGTGGCGCTATGTCAAAACAGGGACATGCATTACAAAATAAGAAAAACGGTACCTCTAACTATCCTCAATAAACTATACTCACTCAAACATTCAATCATATTAACTTCTTAAACAATACACACAAAATCATGGCAGCATTGTTCACATTGTTCCTGGCTTGGCAGTCAAGCTCAGGATTGTACAATCGCTCATGAAACACATTTCTTTATTCACAAAAAGAACGCAAACGAACGTTCTTTATTATAGATCGCGGGGGTCGTGGGTCTGGTCATAACCAAAAATAGAGGATCTTACCCTATATACCGGGGTGCTAGCGCGGTAGGCTCTCCTCCATTTCCTCATGCGGATAGTCTGCACGATGCAGCAGAGTATCGCCAACACTAATAGGGATTCTATTAAGTAGGACAGGGAGTACCAGGTTATAAACCTGTCAGACCAAGATGGTGTGGTGTCGCTTGTGACTGGGCTTTGGCTACTATGGGGAAGTGAATCATTAACGGCTGCGTGGGGTTGGGGTCAGGGGGTTCGCGTTTGCGCACAACCAAATGTTCATTAGGGTGATGAGCAACACGGAGGATGTCCTCATGGTTCTTCTTTCTCTTCTCTTCCCTTCGCTGGAGCTTCTGGAGTTCTGTGGGATCAAGCATAGTGTCTGTTACTATCTTGGTTTAATGTCTCGTCTGTTAGTATGTCTGTCCTTCAGTGCCAATTCTCCCTTTACAATTTGTCACCATGTGTGACTCCCTCATTTTTTTAAAAAACCGAATATTTAGGACAAGACACACTTAAAAATACTGAACCAGTGCGAGCCATCTCGCAGGCTGTGCGATTTACCATCCAAATGTTTGAGGATGTAAATAGCATAGGGATGGCAACCTAAGGGTCGCCCGAAACGAAACCAAACTTTTTGAACAAAAATTGTGGAAATTAGGTGCGTATGGGCCACGATGGGTAAGATTTGGATGGAGTCCCCGGGTAGGACGGCGACCAATGCCGTGTGTGCTCTATCCAAGCGTAGCTGACCAGAGGGGGGTTCCCAGGCAGGGCGGGTCCCAATGCCGTTTCTCCACTGCCTGAGCACCTGACAAGTACGGGCAAAAAATGTAGTCATCGTGGGGGGGTTGCCGTATTGGTTCTTCCTTCGAACCAGAAGGGCAGTTATGAACGGGGGTCTGTTTTTCTGTCGACAGACGAGTTCCTCTGAACTGGCGTCTGGGACATTAACAAGTCTCTGTGGACAAAATAGTTCCTCTGAACTAGCGTCTGGGACAAACTAGCTTCTCTGACTGCCAGTGAGCGTCAGAATGGTGGTGGCGTGGGGCCGTGAAAAAAATTTCCGATCTTACAAACAACATTTAACAATACCACTACAAACAACATTAAACATGCTGCGGGTTCCATCAGAAAGGACACTGTTTTCTCCCAAGCGGTTCCTTTTTAAAACATCATCTGGACACCTCAGTTATCGGTTGCGAACAGGGTCGCAAAGCGGTTCTCGCTTGGGGAGTCAGACGCAAAGTCCGTATGCTGCGGAAGCCATTCCCAGGGGGCTCCTTTCATTCTGGACCAGACATTCGGGGCGAGAAAACTTTGACAAACCATTTGCCAGCTGTCGGTGGAAAATGGAGGGGGAGTTGTGGAATCCTTGTGGAAGGCATGTCCACGTGTACTGCTGATTTTTAAAAGTGAAGGCAAATTTGTATTGGCACGCCTTTGCCAATGGAATGGACCAGAATCCATTACTGACATCCAAAACCGTAAAGAATCGGGAATTGAGTCCCTGCTTGAGCATGGTCTCGGGACTTGTGGCTACCGTGGGGGCTGCTGCGGGGGTGACTTTGTTGAGTTCCCGGTAATCGATGGTCAGTCGCCATGATCCATCGGGTTTCTCACTGGCTAAATCGGGGCGTTATTAGTGGAGGCTACTGATCTGAGTACGCCCTGCTCTAATAAGCTGTCGATAACTTTTGTGATTTCTCCCTCTGCCTCTTGGGGAAATCCGTATTGCTTTTGGGGTCTAGGGTCAGGTCCTGTGATGTGAACGGAACCAATCATCCGGCCACAGTCGTGTTTGTGGGTCGCGAATGCTGTCCTGTGCTTCTGCAGATCTGCCCTAACCTGCTTGTCTGTGCTAATTGTGGTCGGGTCAAACCAAAATTCGCCTACTGCACTAATTTTGTTTGCATATTCTCCTATGGTGAGCGTTGCGGGGGCTCTTGCGGATTTTGCCATTTTCCCGACACACTGGTTGACTGGATCAAAGGATAGGTTGTGGGAATTCATAAAATCGATTCCCAAAATGTGTTCTGCTGTGTGGGGCAGGTCGACTAAATCTAAGGGGTGCTTGGTGGTGATGTTACCGATTTGAATGGATACAGGGGCGGTGATATGTCCCTGCTGTGAGTGGCCTGTAAAGCCGCTTAGGGTGATAGTGGCTGTAGTGGGCCACGTGTCCTTTTGAAACATGGTGGAGGAATTGATTGTGGTGCGGGACCCTCCTGGACTGTCCCCGTATTTTTGCTGCAACTACTGGTCGGCCGGACCTATCCCAAAAGGTGTTGCAGACCCAACTGGGGGAGCCCGAACGCCGTCAGTCCGTTCCGTTCAGGTCCATCTGATCTGAACGGGTGCTAACGCTATGTATTGGCTTTGTCCTGGTTTTATTTAGAGTGCCTGTCTGCTGGGCTCTCTGTGGCTTTCATGGGTCATTGCATTCTCTTGCAAAGTGTCCTAACTGTCCATATTTGTAACACTCCTGTGGCTTTTGTGGGGGGCTGTCCCTGCCTTCATTTACCCATGCGGGGTTCTGGTGTGCTTTTACTGCTTGTATGTCTGCTTCTGCCTGCTGTTCTTCGGGATTTTTATTCGTGGGTTTGTTTTGAACAGATTGTCCCAGGTGCGGGACAATCTTTTGACAACCCATTTCTCACTATGAGCCTCCTCTGAGGGATCATAATTGGCACAAGCTTTTTGTCCTGTTTCTGTGGCATGGGAGATAAGGGTGCGGGTCCATTTGGCCATGTTGTCTGGGGACAAACGGCACGGTCTAAGTCTCCGAAAACTGCTACGAAATGGATCCACAAGCGTCCAGCAAACGCTGTGGGGTGCTCGGTTTTCTTTTGCCTGCACTTATTGAGGCCTTCTACGGGATCACCCCTGTTATACCCGATCGCGTCTAGGATCGCGGTATGCATTTCTGCAAGGGTGCCTCCTCCTACATTCTGTGGGTCGGGAAGGGCTGCTATGACCGAAGGGTCTAAACTCAAAACTGTGAGCTTTACTTGCCCTCGCTCATCCAGGCCATACATGGTAGCCTGCTGTTTTACTCTGGCAAAGAAGTGGTGGGGGTCTGAGGTGGGGAGGAACGGTTTGATTTTATCGCGCGCGTTCCGTAATTGGGTCACTGTTAAGGGGGGGGTGTACAGAAATTCCGTGTCGTCCGATGTGGCTGTGCGGTGGGTGGTGACTGGGTTCATTGGAGCCTGAACTATCTATCTAATTTCTGGGGGGTTGGGGCGCTTTTCTCTTCTGGGGCTTTCCCTGCACACATGTTCCCTGAACATATCTCTGCACTGTCTCACTCAATTCTTCCCAATCAGGGCCTCTTCCTCATCTAGCTGTGATCCAAAGGTTTCCTGAATCCTTTTTGAACTGAAAGCAGTTCTGCAATCTGTTTCTGGCACTTTGCGTGGTCTAGTGAGCTTTGTCTTTGCTCCGTGGTGGCATCATGGAGTGCTCTTAACACTGCCTTCAGGTCACTACACTGCCTCTGCAATGCCTCTACCTGCTTCTCTGTTTCCTCTCGTACCAGGACTGCACGTTGCATGTCCTGATAGGCCTTTTCGTACTGGGATTGGAAGCTGCTTAGGTGCACCAGACAAGACTGGTGTGCCCTCCTGGCATCATCCACCACTCCGTCCTTTGCTGCTAACTTCCTTCTTAATTCTACGTTTTCTTTCTCTATCTCGCTCACATCGACCTTACTCATTCGCTGTGTCTCCTCTATCTCTTTACGGAGCGTCCAAACGACTTCCTCTGAGCCTCGCAATTGTGCCAAACAGGACACAATTGCCATCGGCTTGCGAGCTTTTCCCAAGCTTTTCTTATGGATTTCGCTCAGGTTCTCCCACAAAGTATGTCCTATACTCCCGGGACCTGTTTACTCATTTTCACAGAATTCGCTCCAAAGGGTCCATCCTTTCCCTTTGAGGTACTTTCTGATTTCCTCTTCCCAAACGGGACACTGTCCTACTCTACTACTGGTCGCTGTGACCACAAATTCTTCGGGGTTCATGAGGCGTTGCATTGCCTGCCATGCCATCTTTCTTATCTGAATGCTTCTCTTTAATTTGGAACAAGGGGTATTAAGGCGGTGCTGTAATTACGGGTACGGCTTTTGCTATTTTCCGGAATACAAACTCCCGATAGTTTTGTCGCAACAAAAAAAATCTATCAGTATTACCTTATCGCCCTGTTAGTTACGCATGTATTAACACACTTCCGAATTATGAGGATTGATCAGAACTGCTTGAACACTTGTGGTATTTCTGTTCCCAATTGGATTTCTAATTCAAATTTTGGGTTCTCCCGGAGTGGTTAAGCCACTTCTAGATCGGGTCCCGTCAGGATGTTGCCAATAATATGTTGCTAACATTTGGTTGGTTCAATTGGCTCTGTTTTATAACCTTTGCTCTGGAGTCGCCATGTATCTTTATGATACCGCCACGAGGTTCAAGTTCAAGTAATGATCAATACCTCAACACACCAATTAGTAAGATTCAAATCAATACACATTTATTATACACAGTAAATCGCTGCTCATGCTTAAACTCTACTTTCTAGGCTATTTCTATAACTAACAGGCCTGTACTTAGCTTCGGACTGGCCCATCAGGTCAGGGGAACAAATGGCCTCTCGTTCGGGTTCTGAGTCTGCGGGATTCAAAAGCTGGTATGGACTGGTAGGTAGGAGTGCCTATCTCGTAGCGAGCGTTGACTTGAGACTTACTTTCTTGGAGGCCGCCGGACAGTACACTCTCAGGGGTTGCTTCACGTTGCTGAGTGACCCTGTCAAGAAGGACGATTTGAACTTGGGGGCTTTACTTTATAGTCCCGAGGGGCTTCCCGCTTTTTGGGGCGGACCCCGTACCTGGTTTCAAGTGATTGGACTTCGTTCCAATTGCTTGGCTCGATTTCTCCAATACTGGAGCTGTTCCCTGATCGTTGGGCGGTCTTTAAGTGTCCGTTAATCTTTTTTGTGTTGGCGCTTGCTGGTGCCGAGGAGTCTGGCTTGGCTTTGTTTACCTTAAATGTTTTGATTGTTCCCGGGGATCGCTCATTACTATGTAGATGGCTGCTACATTACTATGCAGGTGGCTGCTTGTATCGATGCTGTCTGGGTTTCTCCAGAGTCTAATACACAGTAAACTTGCACCTGGTAGTTTTTGCCTGTGTTGGCTGAATTTCCCTTCGGCCTTTGCGGTTCTCCATTTTAAGTCGGGAAGTGGCCAACTCAGGTGCCTACATGGGGCTCTTGCCTGCCCAGATTAAACCCGAAATTAATTGTTAACCATAATAAAAAATGATTTGGGTAAAACAAATGGGGATACATTGAAATAAAAATAGAAATCTTGGAAGCGCATTCATCTTTATAGTTTGGATCCTACCTGTAAGAGATAAAGGAAGATTGCTTCACCTTTGCAAGTCCATTTTAACATTATTGACACGGCTTGAATAGTTCAGTTTGTGAAGTAATGCCCAGCAATGGGCTACGCGGACCCCCCGGTATCGGAAATTAGAGGGCAAGAGGCGAAAATGCAATGAACTAAGTTGAGTCTCTCTGGCAGGTGGATTCACCGGAAAACACTCACTTTTACTCACATTTAATTTGTAACCTGAGAAGGTACCAAATGTTGTGAGTTTCCTCATTATTTTGTCGACTGAGGGGGCCGGATCTGTAATATACAGACGTAGAGCATCTGTGTTGAGTGATACCCGGTTCTCCACTCTGTCCCAGCAGATACCCTTCCACACATCGGATGACCTCAACACTATCAAGAGGGGCTTAATAGCTAATGCAAAGAGCAGTGGGGAAAGAGGGCATCCCTGCCTAGTGCCCCTGCCTAATGGAAAGTATTCTGAAGATACCGTATTCGTACGAATGTTGGCCTTCAGGGCATTGTACATCCGGCGAATCCAGGTGTAAATTTCGGGCCGCAAGAAATCTCCCCCAAATCTCAGAGGTAGTTCCATTGCATCCTGTCAAATGCTTTTTCTGAAAGCAAAGATACTAAGATTTCAGGTTCCAGAGCAGTGGAGGGGGAGAGGGCAATGTTTAAGAGGCGTTGAATATTGGCCGACAACTGTCGGCCTTTAACAAAGCCTGTTTGATCCTCAGATACTATAACTGGGAGACAGGCTCCAGTCGGGACGCCAGGACCTTAGCCAGTAGTTTAACATCTGTGTTAAGAAGTGAAATGGGTCTTGTATGGCCCACGCTCTACTGGGTCTCTGTTCCCCTTGAGTAGCAAAGAAATCAAGGCCTGAGTGAGGGTCAGAGGTAGTGACCCCTTGGACAGCAAATCATTGAACATGTCCAAGAATAAAGGCGTGAGCTGCTCTGAGAACCATTTATAAAATTCAGTTGGAAAGCCATCAAGACCGGGGGCTTTGCCAGATTGTAGCAACCCGGTGCATTTCAGTATTTGTTCTGGATATAAGGTGAGTCCAATTCCCATCTCCTGTCTTCTTCTATGGCCTGAATGTGTAGACCATCTAGAAAACTCTTCACACCAGAAGTGTTTGGAGGAGGCTCTGACTCATATAGCCCACGGTAATATAAGATGTAAACTGCATTAATCTGGAGAGGAGCTGAAACCAAATTACCTTCTTTGTTCCAAACCAAAGGAATTTCTTGGGAGGCAGTCTGCTTCTTGAGTTGATGTGCAAGAAGGCGATCTGCCTTCTGCCGGTGTTCATAGAAGTTGCCCCTAGAACGTCATAACTGATGAACGGCCTTGTCTGTAGATATCAATTCAGATTGGAGTTGTACATTTTTTCTGTACATCAGTAGATTGGCGTTGGGGCAAGTGAGTATTGGCGGTCAACTTCCAAAATGGAAGCGTTTGTCGCTCCACTCTCTCGATTTTCATAACATGAGTTTTATATGAGATAATTTCCCCCCCCCATGACGCCTTTGGTGCTTCCCAGACGTTAAGGAGATAGTGACACTAATTTATTGAGTTTAATAAAGTCTGCTGTGGCAGCAGACAAACGCTCACAAAATGTGTCAGACATCAGAGTAGTGTCTAGTCGCCAAGGTGGGTGTTTGGAAGAACCAAAATAAAAATCAACAAAATGAGGGGCATGGTCAGAGATGCAATTGCCGAGTATTCGATTGCCATCACTGAAGGGAGGAGAGACTTATCAACTATAAAAAAATCAATTCGGGAATTAGCACAGTGAACATGTTATAAAAAGGAAAATTCTTTATCATTGGATGCAGAAAACAACATGGATCTACCCCACAAATCCATTCCATAAATGAGGTCAATGTCCTGGACATCCCAAATGGGGTCAGCGATTTTGGCATGGAACAGTCCAATTTAGGATCCAAGATACAGTTCAGGTCGCCTCCTAGAATCATCCGATGTGAATCTAAGTCAGGAAGGAGGTCCACCAGGGAGATTACAAAGTTCGGGTCGTCCCAGTTGGGAGCATAAATGTTTATTAAAATAACCAGAGTGAGCCATAGACAACAATGTAATGACCATTAGGGCCGTCCATAATTCAAGAGGGGGAAAATTGTACTTTTTTATGGATTAGTATTGCCGTGTCCCCAGCCTTACCATTGAAGCCTGAATGAAAGACTTGTCCCACCCAATTTTTGCAAAGCCTGATCTGGTCCTGCACACACAAATGGGTTTCCTGCAGAAACACAACACCCGAATGTAGACCCCTAACATGAGCTAAAATCCTAGTCCGCTTCACTGGACCATTTGGACCCCTAGCATTCCAGGTTATGAAGTGGAATGGAGATCCCCAATTAATTCCTAAACCGGGGATAGCCATATCTTCTGAAAACTATCAGGCAAGGAATCTTGACAAGCCAAGGTGAGGAGATCCATCCAGGATGGCAACCAAGTCAGGTCCAATGACCAGACAAACACGTAGCGAACACTGTCAACCAACGAACTTTACATCCCCACCCCACCCTCAGCACTCCCTTAGCCAACAACACCGATTAATAATGTTACCCAACAATCTCTTTTCTCTAAATCCCTACATGACATGATCCTACCAAAACTATATTCTAAACTCCTATTCGCAAAGTATTTGTGATGAGGAGCTGCAGCACACTCTCTCTTGTACCTCCCGTCAGCTAGCCTCATCATTAGCTGGGAGGCTATCCATTCAACCATCTACTTAAAGAATATACTTAAAGAATATCCAACACTTTGCTCTTTTCTTCGCCAGATTGCACTTAGGTCTTGGTGCAACCGAACAGAGTGGCCTTCCCATTTTATCTCCCGGCGCTCACTGGCCCAAGAACCTGTTCCTTTCTCTTAAAATGATGGAACCTAACAATAACTGTACATAAGACCATAAGAACTAGGAACAGGAGTAGGTCACCTGGCCCCTCGAGCCTGCTCCGCCATTTAATGAGATCATGGCTGATTTTTGTGGACTCAGCTCCACTCTCCGGCCCGTACACCATATCCCCGAATCCCTTTATTCTTTAGAAAGGTATCTATCTTTTTCTTAAAAACGTTTAAAGAAGGAGCCTCAACTGCTTCACTGGGCAAGGAATTCCAGAGATTCACAACCCTTTGGGTGAAGAGGTTCCTCCTACACTCCGTCCTAAATCTACTTCCCCTTATTTTGAGGCTATGCCCCCTAGTTCTGCTTTCCCCGACCAGTGGAAACAACCTGCCCGCATCTATCCTATCTATTCCCTTCATAATTTTATATGTTTCAATAAGATCCCCCCGCATCCTTCTAAACTCCAATGAGTACAGTCCCAGTCTACTCAACCTCTCGTCATAATCTAATCCCCTCAACTCTGGGATCAACCTAGTGAATCTCCTCTGCACTCCCTCCAGTGCCAATATGTCCTTTCTCAGGTAAGGAGACCAAAACTGAACACAATACTCCAGATGCAGCCTCACCAACACCCTATACAATTGCAGCATAACCTCCCTAGTCTTGAACTCCATCCCTCTAGCAACGAAAGACAAAACTCGATTAGCCTTCTTAATCACCTGTTGCACCTGCACAGCAACTTTTTGCGACTTGTGCACCAGCACACCCAGGTCCCTCTGCACAGCAGCATGTTTTAACATCTTACCGTTTAAATAATAATCCATTCTGCTGTTATTCCTCCCAAAATGGATAGCCTCACACTTGGCAACATTGAATTCCATCTGCCAGACCCTAGCCCATTCACCTAACCTATCCAAATCCTTCTGCAGACTTCCGGTATCCTCTGCACTTTTTGCTTTACCACTCATCTTAGTGTCGTCTGCAAACTTTGACACATTGCACTTGGTCCCCAACTCCAAATTGTCTATGTAAATTGTGAACAACTGCGGGCCCAACACTGATCCTTGAGGGACCCCACTAGTTACAGGTTGCCAACCAGAGAAACACCCATTAATCCCCACTCTCTGCTGTCTGTTAGTTAACCAATCCTCTACCCATGCTACCACTTTACCCTCAATGCCATGCATCTTAAGTTTATGCAGCAACCTTTTGTGTGGCACCTTGTCAAAAGCTTTCTGGAAATCCAGATATACCACATCCATTGGCTCCCTGTTATCTACTGCACTGGTAACGTCCTCAAAGAATTCCACCAAATTAGTCAGACACGACCTACCCTTTGTGAACCCATGCTGCGTCTGCCCAATGGGACAATTTCCCTCCAGGTGCCCCGCTATTTCCTCCTTAATGATAGATTCCAGCATTTTCCCTACAACCGAACTTAAGCTTACCGGCCTATAATTACCCGCTTTCTGCCGACCTCCTTTTTTAAACAGGGTGTTTTGGTCATAATGAGCAATAAGCACGGTCTAGCTCCAGGGAGGAGGGCGGTGGGGGGGGGGGGGGCGGGGGGGGGCAACGCAAAAACATCTCTTCACCCACCATTTTGGATACCATGTTGGTGAAATATTCCATAGGGGTGCCCTCCATCCCCTCAGTCAAACCAACGTTACGGATATTTTGCCTCCGTGACCAGTTTTCTAAGTGACTCAACTTAGCCCTTAGATTCTTATCAATTTCCACTAATGATAGCTGGTTTCTAATGAAGAGATCCGATCACTGTGGTAGGATAGGGCTGTTTCCATATTTTCTATTGTGGCCCACGTGCTTCTATAATTCTGCATGTATTCCAATTTCACGGACATTTGAGCTGGAGCTTCATCTGCTGGCCTCTTCAGCTCCTCTGCCAAACTCTGATGGTGTTTAACCAATTTGGCCGCTACAATGCGGCTGATGTCGTCGGCTGCCGGCAGCATGGTCGGCAGGTGAGAAGGAGAACCCACCCTCACCATTTTGCAGCCCGCCGAGTCATGCGAAGCCTCGGAATTGGAGGAGTAATTATGGTCCGCTTCTGTCTTGTTTTTGACTTTTCTACGGAATATCTTGGAGTCCAAATGTTTGTCTGTTGAATATTCAGGTATTTTTTATTTTTGTGAGAGGTCGCTGCATCGTAAAAAGCGATATTTGAGCAGAGAGCCTCCTCGTGCATCTCCCTACATTACATACATCATCAGAAGTCCCAAGAAATTGAATTATTAAAATGTTTTACAGCTGATGATGGAAAAATGCTTGTCACCCATCATCACAGAGAGCCAGGACTACTGGTGTGCAGGCAGTAAGTGTGCCTGGAGTCAGGAATCAGGGGGAAGGGACTGTTACTGAGGAATGGAGAAGGGTGGATGGAGAGAGAGAGACTAGGAAATGGAGATGGGTGGCTGGTGTAGCCACCTAAAGTGGCCAACTCCTGATTTAAAATGGCGAACAGCAAAGGCTGATGGGAAAGTCAGCCAACAAGACAAAAACCAGCAGCTGCAGGTTTGCTGTGTATTTACCTCTGCAAAAACCAGACAACATCGATACCAGCGACCATCAGCATAACAAAGTAACAGCCATCTACATACTGATGAGCAATCCCCGGGAACAATAAGTAATATTTTGACACACAAAGCAAAGCCAGACTCCTCGGCACCAGCAGGAGCCAACACAAAGGAGGTGAACGAGCACCTCAAGACCACCCATCGATCAGGGAACCGCTCCAGTATTGGAGAAAATCGAACCAAGCAATTGGGACAAAGTCCAATCACTTGGGACCAGGTACAGGGTCCGCCCCGAAAGGCGGGAAGCCCCTGGGTACTATAAGAGTTGAGCCCCAAGTTCAAATCGCTCTCTCTTCTTCTTGCCCGGGTCACCCAGCAACACGAACCAACATTGACCGTGACCAGTGCAGTGACCACCGAACAAAGTAAGTCTTAATTCAATGCTCGCTACGAGATAGGCGCTCCTAGCTACCAATCCATACCAACTTCGAATCCCGCAGGCTCAGAACCCGAACGAAAGGCCATTTGTTCCTCTGACCTGGTGGGCCAGTCCGAAGTTAAGTATAGGCCTGTTAGTTGTAGAAGTAGCTTAGACGTAGAATTTGTGCATGAGTAGCGATTACTGTGTATAATAAATGTGTTTTGATTTGAATCTTACTAATTGGTGTATTGAGTTATTGATCATTACTTGGACTTGAACCTCGTGGCGGTATCACAAAGATACCTGGCGACTCGAGAGCAAAGGTAATAAAACAAGAGCAATTGAACCAAGGAGAAAATCAGCAACACTGGAGAGAGAGAGACTAGGGAATGGGGGTGGATGGATGGAGAGACAGAGAGACGAGGGAATGGGGATGGGTTAGCAATGGATAAAGAATGGGATGTTGGTGACACGAGATTGGGGCATTGGGAAAACACAATATGGAAATGGGGAATAAAAAGAGAGGGAGACTGGGAAATAGGGGTGGTTTATGAGAACACTGAGAGTGATGTATAATTCGTATGGTGTATTTGGAGGCTTTTTGTTTTGCAAGCTAAAGTTTCCATGCATTTGGATCACCCAGGAAGATATTGTTCTGGGTGTACTTGGCATGGAAGTGTACCAGAGCAACCTTTTAGCCTCGAGACATTCAACAGCATTCATTTTCCTTTTGCTCTGCTTTACTCGGCTTTATTTTGCCTTTCGGAATTTATATTTTGTAAGTGAGCTGTAGTGCTGTTCAAGATTTCTTGTAGAGCAAAAATTGCCAGCATCGGTTTTACCAGATATTCTGACGGCAGAAATCAAAGTTGTATGTTTTTCTTGCTCTTTATTAAAAAGAAAAAACATTAAACCGTTGACAGCACCGTTAAGGTATTAAGCTAATGCACAGACGTGAATTTTTGAGTCAAGATGCACAAACATTTGGACTGCTCGTAGGTTTCACTTTAATTTTTTTTTTTGTTTGGCTCTATCAGTGCTGTATTTAGCACTAAATTTGAACAGGAAATAGTTCTGAAACTATTAGGGTTGTGGTTGAAAGAAAAATTAAATCACTCAAATTGTTCATTTTTATAAGGTTAGATGTAATTTATATTGTTGCTGTTGCTTAACTGATAACTATGTTGCAGCTTGGATGAAGACTAAAAATGGTAAATACCATATTTTCTAACTCGTACTGTCCTTAATTTGGGATGTAAAGCATACTTTGCTTAGTAATGTTTTGTATCAGATGTACCCATAGTAAAAGGAGAGCCCTAAAACCATCATTTGCTGTTGAATTCTAACAGCTTTGAAGATGTAACAGTCTTGCTTGCTTTCTATATATTTCAGAAATTGTTTCAACTGTCTTTTTTCACGACCGTAAATACCGTAGAACTGATGCAACTTCATCCCATAGGGATCATCGTGTGTAAAATAAACTCTGGCAGTGTGTTGTAATAGAAACTGTAGTGAATGAATAAGTACGCACACTGTTGTGTTGTTACCTTTGCAAGTGGTAGCAAAACATTTACATTTTAATATTTAATATTCAATAAAAATGACAAAATTGAAAAGAAAAAAAAATGAGAACACTGAGAGGAGACTGGGAATGGTTGGACATGGGTGACAGAATTTTCTGCAGAGCCAGGAGTCGTAACAAGGTGTTGAGTGGGACTAGCAGCAAGAGATGGAGCAACCTGTAAAAGGGATGAGTAAAACCTGCAGACCTTACTGTGCGCAAAGTGAGAAAGATTATTTTCATTGGCCTGCGACAGAAACCAAAACCTAGGATCATCTCACTGGAGGAAACTCGGCAAAGGGAGGAGGAAGGCTTTTTATCCAGGGGATATTAGACCATGAGATTCTTCACCATGAGTGGCTTTGAGGAGAGAGCTTAGAACATATTAAAAAGGGAATGGGATAAATATTGAAAAGGAGAAATATGTAAGTATCTGAGGTTAATGGGTGAGAGTACAGGACCTAGGGCTCAATGGCCTCATTCTGCATTATCATTTCAATCTTTCTATGGAACCGCTATTTTGTTGAGTCCGTCTTCAGTGAGTGATATTGAAATGTTGGTGCTGAGCTGAGTTTAGGATAATGTGTCCTTTGCAAGCTGCCCTAAACACCGAGCTCACTGCTATATGGCCGACCTCTCGGTTTGGTTCAGGATTATCTGTGCCAGTCCAACTGTGATGTGTGAAGATCAAATATAGACCAGCTCTGACTGAGATTCCCAGTTCAGAGACATCAACTTCACACACAACCAGAGTCTAAACTTGAGTCCGAGGAGATATGGAGGGAGATCAGACCTGTAAAAAGTAGCACCAACTGGGGGTCCCGACAGTGTCTTGAGCAGTTCCTGGGATCTTGGCTAGTTTCAGAATAAATATCAGAGGATTTTTAAAAAATATAAACTGAGAGTACC
This sequence comes from Scyliorhinus torazame, assembly GCF_047496885.1. Taxonomy (NCBI): domain Eukaryota; kingdom Metazoa; phylum Chordata; class Chondrichthyes; order Carcharhiniformes; family Scyliorhinidae; genus Scyliorhinus; species Scyliorhinus torazame. Next base: position 75,855,087 of record NC_092719.1, read on the forward strand.
CATTTTTATTTTTCCAATTAAGGGGCAATTTAGCGTGGCCAATTCGCCTATCCTACACATCTTTGGGTTCTGGGGGTGAGACCCATGCAGTTACAGGGAGAATGTGCAAACTCCACACAGACAGTGACCTGTAGCCAAGATCAAACTCAAGTCCTTGGCACCGTGAGGCAGCAGTACTAACTGTGGTGTTGGGTGCTCTGGTGCACAGATGAGCCAACACAGTTGTATGTGGTACAACTCTATTTTATTTTAACTCTTATATACAGTTCGTTCTGGATACTCTGCACGTGCTGTCTCCCTGAGTGTGTCGTGTAGCAGGTCTGTCCTTGTCCTCGTCTCCAGCTAATACTGTCCACCAGGTGTCGTGTTTGTGCTTTTATATGTTTCCTGTCTTTGTCTGTGATTGGTTGTGGTGTTGTGTGTTCTGATTTGTCTGTTGGTGTGTCTATCATGATGTGTGTGTTTGAATATCATGACATCCCCCCTTTTTACAAAGATATGTGCCTACGTGGTTATAAATATAATCGTGTCGTGAATGCATCTAAGAGTGTGTGTGTGTGTTGTGTACAGCGTGTGTATATGACGTAACTATTTACATGGGGCGATGTCGGGTGCGTCACACTAACAAGGTTGTACCATAACAAAACATGAATGCGACGTCCGGTTGCGGTGATGCCGAGCTAGCCGCACGTTTCGGCGGCTCCAGCTCCGACGGACCTTCGGGCTCTTTTAAGAGCCCCAACGGGGAATTATTCGACTACCCGACCCGGTGTGGGGTGTGTGGGAAGGGAGTCCCCCCCGAACGAAGAAGGAAAAAAATCGGCGGCGGCGGCTGCAGCCTGAGGAATCATCGACCAAAAGGTCAGAGGGAGAGAAAAACAAAATGGCGGCGGAGAAAGCGCAGGCGACATAGGGGCCTGAGCAGGACAAAATCGTGAGACGGTGCGTGGAGCTGCTGAAGAGGGAGGTGCTGACCCCAATGCTACAGGCAATTGAGGGGCTCAAGGAGACATTAAAGACCCAGGAGACTGAGCTCCGCGTGGTGGAGCAGAAGGTGACAGATATTGAGGACGAGATCCTGGGCCTGGCGGTTAAGACTCAGACGCACGAGGCACTTCATAAAAAGTGTGCGGAAAGGATTGAGGCCCAAGAAAACGGAGCGTGAAGGAAGAACCTTAGGATACTAGGTCTCCCTGAGGGTGTGGAAGGAGTGGACTGTGGAGCGTACGCAAGTAAGATGCTGAGCTCTCTGATGGGTGCTGAGGCCCCTGCGGGCCCCATGGAGGTGGAGTGGGCAAATCGGATTCCGGCGAGAAGACCAAAAGCGGGAGAACCACCGAGGGCGATAATCGTGCGATTTTACCGCCTTAAGGACAGAGAAGAGGTCCTGAGATGGGCTAAAAAGGTGCGGAGTAGCAGATGGGAGAATGCTGTGGTACGGATATACCAGGATTGGAGTGCGGAGGTGGCGAGAAGGAGGGCGAGCTTCAACCGAGCCAAAGAGGTGTTGCATAAAAGGAAGGTGAAGTTTGGGATGCTGCAGCCGGCAAGACTATGGGTCACGTATCAGGAGAGACACTATTATTTCGAGACGGCGGAGGAAGCATGGTCCTTCATCAAAGAAGAGAAATTGGACTGGAACTGAGGGACTGATGCTGCAGGGAATTGTTATTGTTATTGTTTTTGTTAATGTTATGGTGGAAGTTAATTGAGAAGTAAACAAGGAAGGGGGGAGACATTGGGGAATGTGGGCGCCGGTGAGGGGGGAAAGACGGGACATAGTCGGAGAATGGGGAATGGGAGGGGGAGGGGAAAGGGAGCTGCGCCATAAGAGGCGGGTCAGGTAAAAGGATGTTCCCGCACCAGAAAGAATAAGGCGGGAAGACAGACGCAAGGCGGATGGGAGTTCCCCACATGGGGGGGGGGGGTCGAGGAGCGAGCAGGAGTAGCCGGGGTCAGTTGAAGTCAGCTGACTTACGGAAGTGATATGGGGGGAGCAATCAAGCTAGATAGGGATCTAGCGGGGGGGGGGGGGGACAACTGGGTTGCTGCTGCGGAAATCCAAAAGGAAATGGCTAAAGAGTGGGTGAGCGGGGATGGTGTGCGACGTTGGGGGAGCGAGCGGGAGCGCGGAGGCGGGATATGGGACTGGCCTAGAGAAGGTAATGGCTAGTTGACACGGGAGGGGGGCAGGTAGCCCCCTAGTGAGGCTGATCACGTGGAACGTGAGAGGCCTGAACAGACCGATAAAAAGGGCCCGAGCGCTCGCGCATTTGAAAGGACTAAGGGCAGACGTGGTTATGCTCCAAGAAACGCACTTAAAGGTGGCGGACCAAGATAGGCTAAGGAAAGGATGGGTGGGACAGGTGTTCCACTCAGGACTGGACGCAAAGAACAGAGGGGTGGCCATTTTGGTGGGGAAACGGGTAGCATTTGAAGCAAAGAACATCGTAGCAGATAGCGGAGGTAGATATGTAATGGTGAGTGGTAGGCTGGAGGGAATGGAGGTCGTGTTGGTTAATGTGTATGCCCCAAATTGGGGCGATGCGGGATTTATGAGACGGATGCTGGGGCATATACCGGACCTGGAGGCAGGAAACCTGATTTTAGGAGGGGACTTTAATACGGTGCTGGACCCGTGGCTGGATAGATCCGGAAGAAGGCCGGCAGCGGCCAAAGTACTTAAGGGGTTTATGGACCAAATGGGGGGAGTGGATCCATGGCGATTTCTTAGACCTAGGGCTAGGGAGTTTTCCTTCTTCTCCCATGTCCATAAAGTGTACTCCCGGATAGATTTTTTTGTTTTGGGAAGGTCGCTGATCTCTAGGGTGGAAGAAGCTGAGTACTCAGCCATAGCGGTTTCGGATCATGCCCCACATTGGGTGGACCTGGAAGTAGGTGAGGACAGGGAGCAGAGAGCACTCTAGCGATTTGATGTGGGACTGGTGGCGGATGAGGGAGTGTGTGCAAGAGTGCGGGGGTGTATTGAGAGATACCTGGAGGTCAATGACGACGGCGAGGTCCCTGTGGGAGTGGTCTGGGAAGTATTAAAAGCGGTGGTCAGAGGAGAGCTGATCTCAACTGGGGCCCACAAAAGGAAAACAGAGGTCAAGGAAAGGGAAAGATTACTGGGGGAGATTTTAAGGGTGGACAGGGAATTTGCAGAGACCCCGGAGGAGGAGTTGTACAGGGAGAGGAGACGACTCCAGACGGAGTTTGACCTTCTGACCACCAGAAAGGCGGAGGTACTGTGGAGGAAGGCACAGGGGAGGAGGTATGAATATGGGGAAAAGGCTAGTCGCCTGTTGGCGCACCAATTGCGAAAGAGGGCAGCAGCGAGGGGATCGGAGGAATTAGAGACGAAAGGGGAGACACGGTGCGAAGGGCAGGAAAGATAAATGAGGTGTTCAAGACCTTCTATGAGGAACTGTATAGGTCTCAACCCCCAGAGGGAGAGGAGGGGATGAGGCAGTTCCTGGACCAATTGAGGTTCCCGGAAGTGGAGGAGCAGGAGGTGGCAGGCCTGGGGGCACCGATTGAGGTGGATGAGGTTATTAAGGGACTGGGAAGCATGCAAGCAGGGAAGGCCCCGGGGCCAGACGGGTTCCCGGTGGAATATTACAGAAAATATGTGGACTTGTTGGCCCCGTTAATGGCGAGGACATTCAATGAGGCCAGGGAAGGGGGGACTCTACCCCCGACGATGTCGGAGGCGACGATATCGCTAATTTTGAAGAGGGACAAAGATCCGTTGCAGTGCGGGTCCTATAGACCTATTTCACTATTGAACGTGGACGCCAAATTGCTGGCAAAGGTACTGGCATCGAGGATAGAGGACTGTGTCCCGGGGGTGGTGCACGAAGACCAGACATGGTTCGTAAAAGGGAGAAAACTGAATGTTAACGTGCGACGACTATTAGGGGTGATAATGATGCCCCCAGTGGAGGGGGAGGCAGAGCTAGTGGCGGCAATGGACGCAGAGAAGGCATTTGATAGGGTGGAGTGCGAGTATTTATGAGAAGTGTTAAGGAGGTTTGGGTTTGGGAACGGGTTTATTAGCTGGGTTAGACTTCTTTATGGGGCACCAACGGCAAGGGTAGTTACAGGTCGACATAGATCGGAGTATTTCCGATTATATAGGGGAACAAGACAGGGATGCCCGCTGTCTCCATTGTTGTTTGCGTTGGCAATTGAACCTCTGGCCATGGCGTTGAGAGACTCCAGGAAATGGAGAGGGGTGATTAGAGGGGGAGAAGAACACCGAGTCTCGTTATACGCAGATGACCTATTGTTATACGTGTCGGACCCAGCGGGGGGGATGATAGAGGTTATGAGAATTTTGAGGGGGTTCGGGGATTTCTCGGGGTATAGGCTAAACATGGGGAAGAGTGAATTATTTGTGATACATCCAGGGGACCAGAGTAGAGAGATAGAAGGCTTACCGCTAAGGAAAGTGGAAAGAAACTTTCGATACCTGGGGATTCAGATTGCTAGGAGCTGGGGAACCTTGCACAGACTTAATCTGACACGGCTGGTAGAACAAATGGAGGAGGATTTCAAGAGGTGGGACATGCAGCCTCTGTCGCTGGCGGGCAGGGTGCAGGCAATTAAGATGATGGTCCTCCCGAGATTCTTATTTGTATTTCAATGTCTCCCTATATTAATCACCAGGACCTTTTTTAATAAAATAGACAGGAGCATCACGAGCTTTGTGTGGGCAGGGAAAGTTCCGAGAGTAAGGAGGGGGTTCCTTCAGCGTAGTAGGGACAGAGGAGGACTGGCACTACCGAACTTGGGTGATTACTATTGGGCCGCCAATGTGGCAATGATACGTAGATGGATGATGGAGGGTGAGGGAGCGGCGTGGAAAAGACTGGAGAGAAAGTCCTGTAAAGGGACGAGTTTAGAGGCGCTGGTGACGGCGCCGCTACCGTTCTCACCTAAAAAGTATACCACGAACCCGGTGGTGGCGGCAACACTGAACATACGGGGACAGTGGAGGCGACAGAGAGGGGTGCGGGGAGCCCTGGTGGGGTCCCCTATCAGGAACAACCATAGGTTCGCCCCAGGAAGAATGGATGGAGGATTTCAGAGCTGGTACCAGTTGGGAATTAGGAAGGTGGGAGATCTATTTATAGATGGGACTTTTGCGAGTTTGGGAGCATTGGAGGAAAAGTATAAGTTGCCCCGGGGAAATTTCTTGAGATATATGCAGGTGAGGGCGTTTACTAGACAACAGGTGAGGGAATTTCCGTTGCTCCCGACACAGGGGATACAGGACAGGGTGCTTTCAGGGGTATGGGTCGGAGAGGGCAAGGTGTCAGAGATTTACAGAGAGATGAGGGAAGAGGGGGAGGAGTCGGTGGGTGAACTAAAGGGAAAGTGGGAAGAAGAATTAGGGGAGGAAATAGAGGAGGGTATGTGGGCTGATGCCCTAAGCAGGGTAAATTCCTCTTCCTCATGCGCCAGGCTTAGCCTGATTCAATTTAAGGTGCTACGTAGAGCACACATAACGGGGGCAAGATTGAACAGGTTCTTTGGAGTGGAGGACAAATGTGGGAGGTGTGGCGGGAGCCCGGCAAACCACGCACATATGTTTTGGGCGTGCCCGGCACTGGATGGGTATTGGAAGGGAGTGACGGGAGTGATTTCGCAAGTGGTGAAGGCCCGGGTCAAACCAGGCTGGGGGTTAGCTCTATTTGGAGTTGTGGAAGAGCCGGGAGTGCAGGAGGCGAAAGAGGCCGATGTCGTGGCCTTTGCGTCCCTAGTAGCCCGGCGCAGGATCCTACTCATGTGGAAGGAGGCGAAACCCCCCGGACTGGAGGCCTGGGTAAATGATATGGCGGGGTTTATTAAACTGGAGCAGATAAAGTTTGCCCTGAGAGGATCGGCTCAAGGGTTCACCAGGCGGTGGCAGCCATTTCTCGACTACCTAGGGGAACGTTAGAGGGGAGATAGATGACCAGCAGCAGAAGCCCAGGGGGAAGGGGGGGGGGGAGGGGGGGGGGGGTTTAATTTAGTTTAGGTCAATGGATAATGGGGTTTTGTTACTTGTGTATTGTTAAAAATTTCTGCTTTGTTATTGTTTTGTTTGCTTTGTAAGAGGGAAAAATGTTGTTTAGAAAAAATTTTCAATAAAATATATTTAAAAAAACAAAAAACAAAACATGAATGCGAGAAAAAAAAACTTGAACATTGGTCCGGTCAGACGATATCTGGAACAATAAACAACAACAGGTTATAATACAGAAGTGTTTGACTTTTTGAACATATGAACAACGTTATAAGTCCAGTCTAATGGGTGACCGCCTCAAGAATAGGCTGGTCCTCAAGCCGGTTCAGCTGTGGAGATTTGGGTTCACACTGGTTCACATTGGACTGTTGGAGGTGATGCTGTTGCCGAAGTCTCTACTTTTCCATTTGTTGTACTTCGTGCAGTGCTTGGTTTTTCATTCGTGCAAATATAACATTCAACATCTTTGTTAGTGTTGCCTTGGCTGTAGTTTGGTTTTTTGCTGGCTAGGTGAATATTGTAGCACGTTCTAACAGCCTGTAACACAGTTCCTTCGTGTATTTCTATGTGCTGAGATGTTACTGTAGTTAGTAAGGCCTTAATTATCTGCAACTGAACACCTTCGTCGGTTTGTGGTCCTTGAGAACAACCACATATTGTCTCTATAATTCTATCAATTAATTTCTGTAAACAGTCAGATGATGTGCTGACTATGTGGGGACATTTCGACTGGCATGCCAACTCAAAAGGGAGAAAATACTTGTCTGCTTCAATAAAGTTTGCCCTGGATTTGACAGGTGGCAAGGGCCCAGAAACAGCCTTAGCTTCTGCATGGGGAGGATTTTAGCTGCTGTGGCCTGGTCACGGGTGGCGATGGAAGGGGCATGATCAATGGCATCTCCACGAAGTCATCCTTGGGAACCAGTGGAGGATCCGGCGTGTGCGTACGGTTCAGTTGCGAGCGTGGAAGGCGGCGCAAAGCTCGCTGATTGCGCCTACGCACCAATCCATCCGCCCTGCATGCCAGGAACAAGGTGGAGTCTTTTTACTTTTTATGTTTGTGGTGGACGGCATCTTGTAGCCGATGGGTCGTTGCCATCGAAGAAGCACCATCACTAATGTCATGCAAGGCGATGACTGTGCCAGATGTGGAAGTTGGCCGAGACCGTGCACGCTGGTTCCGGCCACCTGCTGTGCCAGAAGGGCGACTCTGCAGAGAAACGTCGAAGCATGTCGCCTTGGAGAGAGAATTGTTGCTCGCATCAACGTCTGGCGATGGCGCAAATTGGTGTGTCCGTCTTGGACCGCCGGTGCTGGTCGCCACTGCCGACCCAGTGGGACTGCCACGCGATCCATTCCCTGTCGCCATGGCATCCGCCGTCACCCTGAGCGTGCCATCACCGAAGCCGCGAGACCGCCCGTCCGGAGCAAGGTCTGGCGTGCGCGAATCAGAGTCGGCGCTTGGCTGCTCCCCATCTGGAGTCCGGTCTGCCTTCCGTCGATGCTCCCCGTCCGGAGTCCCAACAGGTTCACTGGAGGCAGCCGAGATTCCCTGAAGCTGCACTTCTGGAGTCGGAACATGCAGGAATGCACCGACCAGTGGAGAGGCTCGAGCCATCGAGGGTGGAAGCGGTGCGCCGCCACCGCAGTCGTCAGTGGTCCCACCGTGATCGTCGAGTGCCTCGGTACGCACTAGGCGAGGTCTGTCACCTTGCACCTTTTGCATAGGAAGTGGGATGCTGTCGTCACTCGTCTCACATCCCGTGGATAGATCCTCATTAGCAGCTTGCTGTTCACTAGGGTTGGGTGAATTGTCAGAGTTTTCATCTGGTGGTGCACACCATGTCAGTGGACTGTCATTGTCTTGCCGTTGTCCTTCATTTGGGCTTTTCTTCTTTGGAATTTTAAATCTTCCCCCAGACATTGCAGAACCTTGTTTATTACCCCCAAATTCTCCCATATGTATGGTCTCGAATATAGGATCCAATGTTTCTATCGACATTGTACTATTTTCCAAAGAACATTCCGTTTCACTTTTCTTCCCAGGTACCTCATATGTATCTTTGTCTAATGTACATGCCTTCATGGTCTCTGGGTCTGATTTTGCTGGGACTGGCATGGTCACAGTCTCTCTTTTACTGTTCTCAATTGCCCACATTATACTCCCCATACATAACTGCTTAATCACTGGGGTTAGTGTGATACAATGGATAATCGGGTCGACCTTATCTGCATCTTCACCATTAGTGGAAAGCACACTTGGTTCACTTGAAACTGCTGCGTGTTTTAAATTCGTTTTCTGGCTACTCGATGTCGGTGTCCTCGGGATTCTTGCTCCAATGTTCTGCTCATTGATCAGTGGAGTGTGTTTAGATTCAATGCAGTTAATGTTCCCCTCAAGGTTTGAAGAGTCATTATTGACTAACTGCTGGTCTCCGAAGTTGGGACTCTGCGGTGTTGAGTTGAAGGGAGACATTTGTCCCTGCTGTAGGTATGATTCAGGTTGTGTTATTTCCATTAACTGAGGATCAATGTCTTGTCCATTTTTTTTTTTCGTACTAAAACACTGGCAATTCTCAGTCTGCTCCTTGCAAATTAAACATACAGGTAATTTCTTTAGCAAATCCTCAGTATCCTTCTGTGACCGTGCAGCATTATTAATCTCTGTTCGGCTACAATGATTCTGAAGGTCAGCGCATGAACCTTTTTCCTTCGGGCTTGGAAGAGGAGATTCCTTTGGCTTGTCTTCAGTTGGGCTTGAACAGTCATCAGCGCTGTGCCCTTCACTGTAGCATGAGAGACCGTCATGGTCATGCTGCTGTGCAGTGGAGCATGGTAGGCTGTCATAGCCTTCGCGCTGTTCATGTGAGCATGGCAGACTTGCATCGTCTGCCGCTGGTTGGTCAGGAGAGGTTGCTAGACCCTCATGGTCTTGTTCCTGCAAGGACTGCGCATCGGAGTCAAGCGTTTTTTCTTTTGTGGAGTCTGTCCACGAGATCACTGTGGAGGCTTGTGACTCTGGAGTCACTTCTTGTTCATGGAAGGACTGCACTCTGGAGTCTTGCATGTCTTCTTTCATAGAGTCGGGAACGCTGAGCGGGACGTGGACCACGCTCTGTGTGGCAGCAGGGCGCTCTCCGTGTGCTTGCACCGCTCCCTGTCTGTTAATGTCAGGCTGCAGCACCATCCGGTACTGATAAGTTGGGACGTCATATCTGCTGGGTTGAAGATTTTCAAATCCGAAAAATGAATCCGCATCTGCGTCGGATTCAATGTGGGGGTCGCCAATGTGCAACACGAAAGGTTCGTCCGAGTCATAGTCGTATAGGACCACAGAGCTGTCATTGGGCTCGCGAGGTCCCGAAACACTGTAAAGATCGTCATCGAAGTATTCGAGGTCGGAATCATCGGCTTGTGCGTAGGTAACTGCTTGTTGGAGGGTTCTTCGGAGGTCAAATTCATCTCCTGGGTCAATTTGCGGCAATGTGCTGTCATTCCAGGTGAGGGAAGGTTGTTTTACAGCTTTAACAGATTTTTGTTTTTTTGATTTGGGACGTGTCCCTTTTAAATTGGATTTGGGATGTTTCCCCTTTAAATTGGTGCGGTCTGGGGCCTCTGACATCCTGACGCTCGGTATGTAGCACGTAGGAAGCGACTGCGCCTGCTCAGATCGCTGTTCCTTTACCGATGGCCGTTTTCTTGACTGCGCATGCGCAGCATCTCCCGCATGCGCAAACGAAACTTCCGGTTCTGCGCACTGCTCACGCAACTGTGCTAGCGTGATACCTTTAGCAAGATGGCCGCCGACCTCGACCCAACCCTCTCTCAGGCCCGGGATTTCGGCCTCTGGGAATTCGGGCTCCGGGATCCCGGCCACGAGGTGAGTACTGCCGCTTTTCTTACCTTTACTTGCCGATTGGATTGCGTTTTCTTCACAGTACTTGTCCAGGACTGCCTGGTAATCGTACCTTTGCTGCCTCCTGAAGAACCTGAACCTTGTGAATATTTCTCTTGCCCTTGCACCGGCGATGGTGAGGAGAAATTCAATTTTTTCGCTATCATCCAGGTCTTGGAGTTCAGCTGCCACCAGGAACAATTCGAACACTTGCCGGAATCGCCGCCAGTTTTCGCGGAGATCGCCGTGGCACTGGAGCGGCTGCGGAACCGGGAGCTGTAACATTTTGCCTGGGCACTGCTGGTTGTCTGTGTACACTGAGGTATGCCGGCAGGTATCGATCCACTCCTGTACCATGTGGTGTTGGGTGCTCTGTTGCACAGATGAGCCAACACAGTTGTATGTGGTACAACTCTATTTTATTTTAACTCTTATATACAGTTCGTTCTGGATACTCTGCACGTGCTGTCTCCCTGAGTGTGTCGTGTAGCAGGTCTGTCCTTGTCCTCGTCTCCAGCTAATACTGTCCACCAGGTGTCGTGTTTGTGCTTTTATATGTTTCCTGTCTTTGTCTGTGATTGGTTGTGGTGTTGTGTGTTCTGATTTGTCTGCTGGTGTGTCTATCATGATGTGTGTGTTTGAATATCATGACATTAACCACTAACACCGTGCCAGCCAATATCTGAGGATTATTATTAGTTACAGATAGAATAATGTGCCATGCCCAGTCAGGATGTTATGTTTATAACTTTCAAGGTATGGATATCAATCATTGTGGACTCTTTGAAATTGACTTTAAAAAGTAGACAATGTACATAGAACATAGAACAGAGAACATGTACGTCAAAGATGGTCGACAAAGGCTGGGGATACTGTGATTTCTGCACAAAGAATTAACTCATGTCTGAACATGCTTCAAAAAGAGTCTTAACATATAAATGACCAAGGGTGGGATGCACTTCCTTAAATATGTATGCTGGAAAAGAAACCACTTGTGGAATTTCCAGCCCCATTTCCTGTGTATTTACCAAAATTCAAAATCAAAACCCACGAGTTGCAGTGCCTATGAGCTCAACCCTTAACAAGAGAGGTGCTGAGAAATCAGTTTATCTAAAGCAGGTGTGAACCCATGATCCTCCATTGTTTAGCATTGGCTTCTAACTCAGAATAATTTATGTAGACAGTATAAATATAAACTGCCTTCAGATAACAAATCTTATCACTCCAAGACAAAGGCAGGGACAGGTCAATCTGGGGACCATCATGAAAAAGAGGGACCATTCATTCCAACCAGAAGCAATGAATTGTGCCTAACAACCGGTCAACCCAAACAGTGTGAGGGGGATTCATTCATTCTCACCTGAAAAGATTTGTCTCTACAGAAATTTGCCATAACCTCATCTGAAAAGGCAGTGACTTCCAACTTCCATTAATCTCCAAACAACTTTGAGAGAAAACCCATCCAGGCCTGCGCTTTGTGGAGCTTAAAGGACTATTAACCACACAATTTGCTTCTAGTTATTCTGTGTATGTGCGTATATGTGCATGAGGGTGAATGTGTTTCATTGTGTGAATAAGCTTTGGGATGGATTCTCCATTCCTGAGACTAAGTGCTGATGCTGGGGCAGGATTCGTGGACTTTCACGACAGCAAAACTGGCATCGCACCTGGACCGATTTAATAATTCACCTGAGGAAGGAGCAGTGCTCCGAACGCTAGTGATTCAAAACAAACCTTGTTGTGTTCAACTGCTTCGGATAACACAGGCTGCTATGTGATGCAGTCTTAACTAAAGGATGCTCCAGACTTTGAAATGAGTTCAACGTGTTTATTGAACTATTAACACAGTTCTCTAATGAGTTCGACTCTCTGCTAATGTAACTGTAGTAACTCAGTCTAACTGTACCAACTTGCTCTAAGCCACGTGCTGGGGTGTGATGCTGCTGATCAACCCTGTCTAACTGTCTAGATGTCTGTGGAAAGAGGCAGGGTGTGAGTGCCTCATCCCTTTTATAGTGTTTATGTCATGACCCCTTGTGATGATGCCATCTCTGAGTGTCCTGACTGCCCATTGGTTGTGTCCTATTCTGAGTGTTCATTGGTTGCATGTTTGCATATAATGACATCTCCCCTTTTTTTTTTAGATGTATATACATGTGAATGTGTCTGTCTAATGTGACTGACTGAGGAATACAGAACAGAACAAACAAAACAAATGCTCATAAGTCCAGTCTCTGAGGCTTGCGTCTGATCCTCGTCGACCACCGGAGAGGTGGTGGAAGGGATGACGGTGTCTTGACAGGCGAGTGGGAGGCACGACTGGTGGCCTCATGGTTCGAGGTGTCTGGAGGTGGCAATTCAACATGTGGAAATGGAGGGGAAAGTGGTTGTGGGCAAGCAACTTTTTGCAGTGCCCCTCGATTCCTTTGCACAATGGAGCCATCAGCCATACGTATGACATAAGATCTGGGCACGGCCTGTCGAACAACGACAGCCGGAGCAGACCACCCACCATCCGGTATCTTGATCCTGACCGTGTCTGCCGGGGATAGCACGTCCAGATCGGTGGCATGTGCATCATAGTCCTGTTTCTGGCTGTCGCAAAGCTGCTGCATCTTCTGCAGCACCGGGAGGTGATCAAGGTTGGGCAGGTGTATGGCTGGAAGCATCGTCCGCAGGCCCCTGTTCATCAGGAGTTGAGCTGGCGACATGCCAGTGGACAATGGAGTCGCCCTGCACGCAAGTAGTGCAAGGTGTATGTCGGAAGCGGAGTCCGAGGCCTTGCGGATGAGCTGCTTAACGATGTGCACTCCTTTTTCGACTTTGCCATTGGACTGCGGATAGTGCGGACTGGAGGTGACATGCCTGAAATTGTAGCTCTTGGCAAACGTGGACCATTCTCGACTGTGGAAGCACGGGTCATTGTCCCTCATGACGGTGTTCGGGATGCCATACCGTGAGAATGTCTCTTTACGCGTTTTGATGACGGTCCGTGAGGTAATGTCTGGCAGCTTCAGCACCTCAGGGTAGTTCAAAAAGTAATCGATGATTAAGATATAGTCCCGACCATTCGCGTTGAATAGGTCAATGCCAACCTTGGACCACGGAGAGGTCGCTAGGTCATGTGGTTGGAGCGTCTCCTTGCTCTGCGCTGGTTGGAACCTCTGACAGGTTTTGCAGTTCAGGACCATGTCCGTGATGCCCTGATTGATGCCGGGCCAGTAGACAGCTTGCCAGGCCCTGCATCTGCACTTTTCGATACCCAGGTGTCCCTCATGAATCTGCTGCAGCACCATGCTCTGGAGACGTAGCGGGATGAATAGCCTGTCCAGCTTGAGCAGGATACCGTTGATCAGTGTCAGGTCGTCCTTGACATTGTAGAATTGAGGGCACTGCCCTTTCTGCCAGCCATTGCTGAGGTTGTGGTTGACTCGCTGCAACCGGGGGTCTTTGGCTGTCTCTTCTCGGATGAGAACGATCTTCTCATCTGTTGCCGGGAGAGTGCTTGCACACAGTTGTACCTGCAATTCAATGTGCTGGATGATCTCCAGTGGTTCACTGGGTGAGTTGACGGAGCGGGACAATGCATCGGCGATGATGAGCTCCTTGCCAGGTGTGTACACCAAATTGAAATCATGGGCGAAATTCTCCGGTATCGGCGCGATGTCCGCCGACTGGCGCCCAAAACGGCGCAAATCAGTCGGGCATCGCGCTGCCCCAAAGGTGCGGAATGCTCCGCATCTTTGGGGGCCGAGCCCCAACCTTAAGGGGCTAGGCCGGCGCCGGACGAATTTCCGCCCTGCCAGCTGGCGCGGAAATGACATCTCCGGGCGGCGCATGCGCGGGAGCGTTAGCGGCCGCTGACGGCATTCCCGCACATGCACAGTGGAGGGAGTCTCTTCCGCCTCTGCCATGGTGGAGACCGTGGCGAAGGCGGAAGGGAAAGAGTGCCCCCACGGCACAGGCCCGCCCGCGGATCGGTGGGCCCCGATTGCGGGCCAGGCCACCGTGGGGGCACCCCCTGGGGCCAGATCGCCCCGCGCCCCCCCCAGGACCCTGGAGCCCGCCCGCGGCGCCTTGTCACGCCAGTAAGGTAGGTGGTTTAATCTACGCCGGCGGGCCAGGCATTTTAGCGGCGGGACTTCGGCCCATCCGGGCTGGAGAATCGTGGGGGGGGGGCGCCAACCGGATTCCCGCCCCCGCCGAATATCCGGTGCCGGAGAATTCGGCAACCGGCGGGGGCGGGATTCACGCCAGCCCCTGGCGATTCTCCGAACCGGCGGGGGGTCGGAGAATCTCGCCCCTGATCTCCGGAGTTTGAGCAGAATTCTCTGCAATCGAGGCGTCATGTCGTTCAGGTCCTTTTGGATGATGTGGACCAGAGGCCTATGATCCATCTCAACAGTAAATGTTGACAAGCCGTAGACACAATCATGAAATTTGAGGATGCCGGTGAGAAGACCTAAACACTCCTTCTCAATCTGCGCATATCTGGTTTCAGTGGGTGTCATTGCCCGTGACGCGTATGCTACTGGTACCCAGGATGACGTGTCGTTTCTTTGAAGCAACACCACCCCAATGCCATCCTGACTCGCATCTGTGTATATCTTGGTCTCTCGGTCTGGGTCAAAGAATGCAAGGACGGGTGCAGTGGTGAGCTTGGCTTTCAGCTCCAGCCACTCTGTTCGATGTTCTGCCTTCCACTCAAAGGCGGTTGATTTTTTTCACCAGGTTGCGTAGGGCTGTGGTGTGTGTGGCCAAATTCGGGATGAACTTGCCAAGGAAATTGACCATTCCCAGGCTATGCAGTACTGCCTTCCTGTCCTTGGGGACTTTCATTGCCTCGTTGGCTTTAATTTTGTCTGTGTCCGGGCGCACACCGTGTCGCGAAATCTGATTGCCCAGGAACTTCAGCGTGGATGTCCCAAAACAGCACTTGGACCTGTTTAGCTTGAGGCCATGTTCATGAATGCGTCGGAATACTTTCTTGAGTCGCGCCACATGTTCCTCTGGGGTTGTGGACCAGATTATGATACCGTCAACGTAGACACAAACCCCTTCTATTCCCTCCATCATCTGTTCCATGATGCAATGGAAAATCTCTGATGCCGAGATGATGCCAAATGGCATTCGGTTGTAGCAGAATCTGCCAAAAGGCGTATTGAAGGTACAGAGCCTTCTGCTGGATTCTTCAAATTGGATTTGCCAAAATCCTTGGGATGCGTCCAATTTTGTGAAGAAGCGTGCATGTGCCATCTCACTCGTGATTTCTTCCCTCTTCGGGATGGGGTAATGTTCCCGCATAATGTTTTTGTTTGGATCCTTGGGGGTCAATGCAGATGTGTAGGTCCCCCGAAGGCGTCTGTACGCATACCATCGAGCTGAGCCAGTCGGTTGGTTCAGTGACCTTGGAGATGATGCCTTTTTGTTGTAGACTCGTGAGCTCTGCCTTCAGGCGCTCTCACAGTGGAGCAGACGTGTTGCGTGGACCACTGGCTTGGCATCAGGCCGCAGTAAAATCTTGTACTCGTACGGCAGCGTGCCCATCCCGCTAAATACATCTGGGAACTGGGTTAGGATGGCGTTGATGCTGGCCTGAAGATCTGAATGGGACGGCGTTGTGGTGTAGACCCTTTGAATGAGGTTCAGTTGCTTGCAGGCGTGCGCACCTAGCAGAGACACCCAGTCTGGTTTAACAATCTCGAAGCATACGCTTGCTTGTGTGTGTCGGCTGGACACCTGCAGATGGCAGGACCCCAGTGCCTTGATTGCGTTTCCATTGTAGTCCAGGAGTTTGCAGGCAGCTGGATTGTGGGGGGTTTCTTGATTCTCGGAGGCACCTGTGTCCAGGTTGAACTGGGTGGGACAGTGGTTGACCTTCATCACTGCATGCCATTCATCCTCGGAATCCACGGCCAGGATTGATTGTACTTGCGATGTGTCCGATGTGGGTAGTCGCACTTCGTAATAATGCCCACTCGGTAAGTGTTGTCCAGGTATTCATCATCTGGATCCGTCGCACTACCTGGATCAGAGTCATGCGTTCGGTTTTGCACACTTCTGATGCGCCGCTAACGAAATTGGGAGCGCTGGCTCCTGACTGGTGGTGCAGATCTGCACAGGGCTGCATAGTGGTTTAGTTTCCCACAGTTTAAACAGTGTTTGCCTCTTGCAGGGCAGTTTTGTTTTAAATGTGGTGCCGCAGTTCGCACACGTCATGACGTCGACGTCATGATGCTCAGTGCGTCGTTGCGCATGCGCGGTGCGGTTCTCGGATGTCTGCACCTGCGCAGTGCGGGTTTCGGCCGCTTCGTGTTCCCGATCGCATTGCGCATGTGTCGGGCCCCAGGAAGAGCGCGCAAAATGGCTGCTTTCGGCAATGTGGAGGCGCTGCATCCGGGAGATGGCCTGAACACTCTCCACCTCAGGGCAGCACCGTGGCGCAGTGGTTAGCATTGCTGCCTCATGGCGCCAAGGTCCCAGGTTCGATCCCGGCTCTGGGTCACTCTCCGTGTGGAGTTTGCACATTCTCCCCGTGTTTGCATGGGTTTCGCCCCCAAAACCCAAAAGATGTGCAGGGTAGGTGGATTGGCCATGCTAAATTGTTCCTTAATTGGAAAAAATGAATTGGGTATTCTAAATTAATTTTAAAAAACACTCTCCACCTCGTGGGAGGCTTGTTTTTCACTTTCTGCTATTTTGTACTATGAATAGCGATTTTTAGAGTGCTCATTCAATCACGTTCAATCACGACTAGCAGGGCCATGTGCTTGATTCTCAACAATTGCTCTCGCAGAGGATCAGAGTGGACTCCAAAAACGATTTGGTCTCTGATCGTGGAGTCAGTGATATCACCGAAGTTGCAGGATTGCGCTAGCAGTCTAAGGTGAGTTAGATAGGAGTTGAAGGATTTGTCTTTACCTTGCATCCTCTGCTTGAAGATGTAGCGCTCGAAGATTTCGTTGGTGTCCACCTCGCAGTGGCTGTCAAATTTGTCCAGGATGGTTTGGTACTTCGTTTTGTCCTGCCCTTCGGAGAAGTGAAAGGAGTTGAAGATCTCTATCGCATGGTCACCCGCAGTGGTGAGTAGAAGAGCTATCTTCCGAGCATCGGTCGCGCCATTGAGGTCGGATGCTTCCACATATAGTTGAAATTTCTGCTTGAATGATCGCCAGTTGGCACTAAGATTGCCGGTGGTCCTGAGCTGTTGAAGAGTCTGAAGCTTGTCCATTGTGCCTGTATTCAGTAGCTGGTTGTCACGGATCTTGCTGAGTTGAACTAAATAGATTGAACAGTCACTCCTGGTATCATGTTGTGTTATGCTGCTTCAGATAACACAGGCTGCTACTGGATGCAGTCTTAACTAAAGGATGCTCCAGACTCTGAAATTAGTTCAACGTGTTTATTGAACTATTAACACAGTTCTCAAATGAGTTTGACTCTCTGCTAATCTAACTGCAGTAACTCAGTCTAACTGTACCAGCTTGCTCTAAGCCAGGTGCTGGGGTGTGATGTTGCTGATCACCCCTCTCTAACTCTCTAGTTGTCTGTCTGTGGAAAGAGGCAGGGTGTGAGTGCCTCATCCCTTTTATCGTGTTTATGTCATGCCCTGTTGTGGTGTTGCCACCTCTGAGTGTCCTGACTGCCCATTGGTTGTGTCCTATTCTGAGTGTTCATTGGTTGCATGTTTGCATATCATGACAAACCTGTTGGACTTTAACCTGGTGTTATAAGACGTCTTACTGTGCTCACCCCAGTCCAAAGCCGGCATCTCCACATCAAGATTTAACAACTGTGGAGGGGCTAGCACGAGCGCCACATGGAACGCAATTGATTCCAATGAAGAACGATGCGGGATTCGCCCAGTCCATGATTGACACTCAGGAGGCTGACAAACTGCAGCCGCATAAACGCACTTCACTCCCCACACACACTCATCCCAGCCAACAAGACGGCGCTGGTTGTGTTGGAGCACACCCATACAGCTGATGGGTCGTCTGGGGCCAGAAGGCACCAAGGGGGGTGGCTTGGGGGGCCACCTATATGGCCCACGGCCCTAAGTTCACAGTGTGCTGTCAGCGCGTGCGCAGTTGTGTGGCTACCTCTCCAGCTGCGCCAATGGTGTTCCATGCCAGTCCACCCCATTTTGCCTACCGGGCAGCGCCACAACTGTCAGCAAACTATGGCGATGTTCAACACTTTCTGTACCCCCTCCGTCTCCCTCAGCAGCCACAATTTTTGAAAGCACAAGTGAACCACACCATCGGGATCTCGGCCCATTGGAGGCAGAGAATCACAGAGACCCCGGAGAAATTGCAAGAGGTGTTTACATACGTGGATTCCGGAATGCATCGACGCTGCTATCGAGGTCACAGAGAATTGCAATTTGGCATCAAATCAGCGCCTGCCGTGATTTTGCCGCCGGAATCTAATCTCCGCCCAATTGCATTTCCCGATTTCGGTGTCGGCCATCGGAGAATCCCGCCCATTATTCTTTCTTCTGATTTCAACTTCGCTGAAAGCTTGCTTCATGTTTATCACTGAAAGTCACAGCTCTCAAAAGGTTTAAAACACTTCTTCTAAAATCCACTTCTTGGTGAAGACAACGAAGGGATGAGAAGAAAGGGAAAGAGTTGTCTCCCCATCCACAACAGACATTGCATATATTGTTGCGCGTTCCCCAGTAGGTATTCAGGGAGCCCGGTGGTGCAGTCCACGGTGAAGATATGGAATCAGCTGAGGAGGCATTTTAGGGTGGAAAGGATGTCGGTGCTAACGCCGCTGTGCGAGAATCATGGGTTTGAGCCGGGGGGGATGGATAGTGTATACAGGAGGTGGAGGGAAGTGGGTCTGGTCAAGGTGAGGGATCTGTATTTGGAGGAAAGATTCGCCAGTCTGAAGGAGCTAAGGGAGAGGGTAGAGCTGCTGAGGGGGAGTGAGTTCAGGTATCTGCAGGTTAGGGACTTTGCGCGAAAGGTCTGGAGGGGGTTTCCTAGGTTGCCGGGATACACCCTGCTGGAGTGACGGGTGCTTCCAGATGTGGAAGGGGAGGGAAGAATTGGGGATATATATGATGCTCGATCAATAACCCCAGAAGCGAGATTGGAGACAATTGCAGGCTTTATTACACTAGATGTTTCCCCCAGCAGAGCAGGTACAGAAGGCAGCTGCTGGGGAGACACGGGCTCTTATACTCCGCCTTACTGGGCGGAACCAGCAGGCAGGCTTAACCAATGAAAACAGTACCTCCTACACCAATGGTCTTACAGCATTACAGGGTACCGTAATACCTCTAATATCGACTACCACATTCACCCCATGTTAAAAAAAGAGTCCGGCGGGGGTGGTGTCCTCACATTACACAGTGGTAGAGATTAAGGTTATGGAGGTACCCAGTATACATCAGTACAGTGGTTTTGCCTCGTTACATCGCACTATTTACAAAATTTATTTACAGTTCAGAGTGAAGCAATTAGTTGATCGGGAGCCCTGGTCGTCCTCTGCGATCGTCGTAGCTTCGGTGGTGATGCAGGCGCCGGCTCGGGCATCTGTGGCTCCGGGAGCGTGGCTTCGGCTTCTTCGGCAGCTTCATCACCCCTAGACGGGACCAGTGGGAGGACCGATCCACCTGGGAAGGGGGCGGCTGTGGGGTGCGCCGGTGGGAAGGAGGGTGGGATTGGTGGTGGGGGTGGGGGTGGAATCCAGCGGGTGCCAGGTCAGGTAGGGAGACCGTATCCTGTCGGGGTACGCCACGTAGGCGCACTGAGGGTTACCGTGAAGGAGATGGACCCTCTCGACCAATTGTGCACCCGCATGTGTTTGCGGAGCAGGATGGGTCCAGGAGCTGCCAGCCAGGTTGGGAGTAAGGTCCCGGAGGAGGACTTCCTAGGGAAGACAAGGAGACATTCGTGAGGTGTTTGGTTCGTCGTAGTACACAGCAGTGACCGGATGGAGTGGAGGGCATCCGGTAGGACCACCTGCCAGCGGGAGACTGGGAGATTCCTGGGCCGTAGGGCCAGTAGGACGGTCTTCCAGACCGTTCCGTTCTCCCTCTCTACCTGTCCGTTTCCCCGGGGGTTGTAACTGGTTGTCCTGCTCGAGGCAATGCCCTTGCTGAGCAGGAATTGACGCAGTTTGTCACTCATAAAGGAGGACCCCCTATCGCTGTGTATGTAGACGGGGAAACCGAACAGCGTAAAGATACTGTGGAGGGCTTTTATGACGGTGGCTGCGGTCACGTTGGGGCAGAGAATGGCGAAAGGGAACCTGGCGTACTCGTCAATTACGTTCAGGAAGTACGTGTTGCGGTCGGTGGAGGGGAGGGGCCCTTTGAAGTCCATACTGAGGCGTTCAAAGGGATGGGAAGCCTTTATCAGGTGCGCTTTCTCTGGCCTGTAGAAGTGCGGCTTGCACTCCGCGCAGATTTGGCAGTTCCTGGTGGCTGTCCTGACCTTCTCGATGGAGTAGGGCAGGTTGCGGGTTTTTATGAAATGGAACATGTGCCGCGGGATAGGGCATCAGGAGGCTCGTTTAGCTTCCCGAGACGATATAAGATCTCATAGTTATAGGTGGAGAGTTCGATCCTCTACCGCAAGATCTTGTCGTTTTTACCTTGCCCCGCTGTGCATTATCAAACATGAAGGCCACCGACCGTTGGTCAGTGAGGAGAGTGAATCTCCTGCCGGCCAGGTAATGCCTCCAATGCCGCACAGCTTCTATTATGGCCTGGGCCTCATTTTCAACTGAGGAATGGCGGATTTCTGAAGCGTGGAGGGTGCGTGAGAAGAAGGCCACGGTTCTGCCCGTTTGTTTGAGGGTGGCAGCTAGAGCTACGTCGGACGCGTCGCTCTCGACTTGGAAGGGGAGGGACTCGGCGATGGCGTGCTCCGTGGCCTTTGCGATATCCGCTTTGATGCGGCTGAAGGTCTAGCGGGCCTCTGTCGACAGGGGAAAAACCGTGGATTGGATTAGCGGGCAGGCCTTGTCCGCATAGTTGGGGACCCACTGGGCATAATAAGAGAAAAATCCCAGGCAGCGTTTCAGGGACTTGGAGCAGTGAGGGAGGGGGAACTCCATGAGGGGGCGCATGCATTCAGGGTCTGGGCCTATAACTCCATCATGCACTACGTAGCCGAGGATGGCTAGACAGTCGGTGCTGAACATGCATTTATCCTTCTTATATGTGAGATTAAAGATTTTTGCGGTATAGAGGAATTTTCGGAGGTTGGTGTCGTGGTCCTGCTGGTCGTGGCCTCAGATGGTGACATTATCGAGCTCCGGAAACGTGGCCCACAAACCGTACCGGTCAACCATTCAGTCCATCTCTCGTTGGAAGACCGAGACTCCATTAGTGACACCGAAGGGAACCCTTAGGAAGTGGTATAGCCGCCGATCTGCTTCGAAAGCAGTGTATTTGCCGTTGTTAGGGCGGATGGGGAGCTGGTGGTAGGCGGACTTTAGATCCACCGTGGAAAAGACCTTGTATTGTGCGGGGGAGAGGGTACGCGTCAAGCTGCGTATACCTGTTGATGGTCTGGCTATAATTGATGACCATCCTATGCTTCTCCCCGGTCTTTACAACCACTACATGAGCTCTCCAGGGACTGTTGCTAGCCTCAATGACACCTTCCATCAGTAATCGCTGGACCTCCGACCTAATAAAGGTCCAGTCCTGGGCACTGTACCGTCTGCTCCTGTTGGCGACGGGTTTGCAATCCGGGGTGTGGTTCGCAAACAGGGAAGGCGGATCGAGCTTGAGGGTCGCGAGGCTGCCAACAGTGAGGGGGGGTATAGGGCCGCCAAATTTAAAGGTTAAGCTTTGGAGGTTGCATTGAAAATCTAACGGAGCTTCCGGGTGCGGCGATGACCAGCTAAGTCGCACATTTCGGCAGCTCCCGGTGGAACGGATTTTTGGGCTCTTGATAGGAGCCCCAACGGCAATTTAAACGGCCAAAAACACTGTGTGGTAAACTAGAAGGGAATCCCCCGGACACGCATGGATAAAGGAGAGGATAGCAGCCGGATTGCGGAGGATCCTCTGGAGCAGCAGCAAGGAAGGCAAGCTCAAAGCAAGATGGCGTCGGAAGGTGGCCGTTTGTTATGGGGCCCAGACCAACAAGAGTTCCTGCGGCGCTGTGTGGAAGAGCTGAAAAAGGAATTGAAGAAGGAGCTGTTGGCCCCGATATTACAGGCGATTGAAGAGCTAAAGGAGGAGCAGGAGACTCAAGAGCAGGAGCTTTGGGTCGTGAAGGCAAAGGCTGCTGAAAACGAAGATGAAATACAAGGCCTGGTGGTGAAGACAGAGACGCACGAGGCGCAGCACCAAAGGTGTGTGGAAAGGCTGGAAGTACTGGAGAATAATTCGAGGAGGAAGAATTTAAGGGTTCTGGGTCTTCCCGAAGGCGTAAAAGGGGCGGTCGTCGGGACATATGTGAGCACGATGCTTCACTTGCTAATGGGATCGGAGGCCCCGAGGGAGCTTATCGAGTCATGGCGCGAAGACCAAGGGCAGGAGAAATACCTCGAGCCATAGTGGTGAGGTTTCACCGCTATAATGACAGAGAGATGGTCCTAAGGTGGGCGAAGAAAACTCGGAGCTGCAGGTGGGAGAACGCGGTGATCTGCGTATACCAGGATTGGAGTGCGGAGGTGGCGAGAAGGAGGGCAAGTTTTAATCGGGCTAAGGCGGTGCTTCACAAAAAGAAGATCCAGTTTGGAATGTTACAACCGGCGAGATTGTGGGTCACACACCAAGGGAAGCACCACTACTTTGAGACGGCAGAAGAGGCGTGGACATTCATTGTGGACGAGAAGCTGGAATAGTCTGGCGAGAGAAAGAGCTTCTGGGACAATGTGGTGGGGTGATTATGTGGGGCGAGGGAAAAAGGGGGGGGAATGATTTTTCAGTTTGTTAATCTTGCGATCCTGTAACTTTTCTCTCTTCCCCATGATGGGGGGGGGGGGGAGTATGAGGAACTGTGGGCGCCGGTCATTAGGGGCGGGGCCAAGTGGGAAACGCGGGCTTTGTTCCCGCGCTATGGTAATTATGGCGGGAACAGGGACGCAGGAAGGAGGGGGCCTCGCACAGTGGGGGCCGAGGACAAGGGGGGAAGCCGAGGTCAGCCAGAGTTCGCTGACTTCTGGGAGCAACGTGGGGGGTGCAACTACGCTAGGAAGGGATCTAGCGGAGGGGGGGGAAGGGGGGGTTACCTGGGTTGCTGCTGCTAAGGAGAAGGGGGAGCTGTTATGGGATGGGGTGTTCGAGGTGGGAGGGCGCCGTCGGGGGGATACACGGGTACGTGGGAACCGGGTGAGGAGCTGGGTTAAAAAAGGGGATGGCTAGTCGACAAGGGGGGGTGGGTAAAGTGCCCCCCAACCCGGCTGATCACGTGGAACGTGAGAGGGCTGAACGGGCCGATTAAAAGGGCACGGGTACACGCACACCTAAAGAAATTAAAGGCAGATGTGGTTATGTTGCAGGAGACGCATCTGAAACTGATAGACCAGGTCAGACTG
Source organism: Scyliorhinus torazame (assembly GCF_047496885.1). Taxonomy (NCBI): domain Eukaryota; kingdom Metazoa; phylum Chordata; class Chondrichthyes; order Carcharhiniformes; family Scyliorhinidae; genus Scyliorhinus; species Scyliorhinus torazame. The sequence continues at coordinate 75,878,510 of NC_092719.1, forward strand.
CGTAAAGGATGGGTGGGGCAGGTGTTTCATTCGGGTTTGGATGCGAAGAACAGGGGGGTGGCTATCTTGGTGGGGAAACGGGTACTGTTTGAGGCAAAGACCATAGTGGCGGAGAGTGGGGGTAGATATGTGATAGTGAGTGGCAGATTGCAAGGGGAGGCGGTGGTTCTGGTGAACGTATATGCCCCGAACTGGGATGATGCAAATTTTATGAGGCGTATGTTGGGACGTATCCCGGACCTGGAGGCGGGAAAGTTGGTAATGGGGGGAGATTTCAATACGTGCTTGATCCAGGACTGGACCGATCGAGGTCCAGGACCGGGAGGAGGCCGGCAGCGGCCAGGGTGCTCAAGGACTTCATGGAGCAGATGGGAGGGGTAGACCCCTGGAGATTTAGTAGACCTAGGAGTAAGGAGCTCTCATTTTTCTCCCATGTCCACAAAGTATATTCACGGATAGACTTTTCTGTCTTGGGAAGGGCACTGATTCCGAAGGTGACAGGGACGGAATATACGGCCATAGCTATTTCGGACCACGCTCCACATTGGGTAGACCTGGAGGTAGGAGAGGAAAAAGAAAAGCACCCACTCTGGAGAATGGATATGGGCTTATTGGTGGATGAGGGGGGTATGTTTAAGGGTGAGGGGGTGCATCGAAAGGTACTTGGAGCTTAATGACAATGGATAGGTTCATGTGGGAATGGTCTGGGAGGCGTTGAAGGCGGTGGTTAGAGGGGAACTGATATCCATAAGGGCACATAAAGGGAAACAAGAGGGTAAAGAAAGGGAGCGATTGCTGAAAGAACTTTTGAGGGTGGACAGGCAGTATGCGGAGGCACCGGAGGAGGGACTGTACAGGGAAAGACAAAGGCTACATGTGGAGTTTGACCTGCTGACTACGGGTAAGGCGGAGGCACAGTGGAGGAGGGCACAGGGTGTACAGTATGAGTATGGAGAGAAGGCGAGTCGGCTACTGGCCCACCAATTGAGGAAGAGGGGAGCAGCGAGGGAGATAGGTGGGGTGAGAGATGAGGAGGGAGAGATGGAACGGGGAGCGGAGAGAGTGAACGGGGTGTTCAAGGCATTTTATGAGAGGTTATATAAGGCTCAGCCCCCGGAAGGGAAGGAGGGAATGATGTGTTTCTTGGATCAGCTGGAATTCCCTAAGGTGGAGGAGCAGGAAAGGGTGGGACTGGGAGCACAGATTGAGATGGAGGAGGTGGTAAAAGGGATTGGGAGCATGCAGGCGGGGAAGGCCCCGGGACCAGACGGATTCCCGGTGGAATTTTACAGGAAGTATATGGACTTACTGGCCCCGTTTCTGACGAGAACCTTTAATGAGGCTAGGGAAAGGGGGCAGCTGCCCCCGACTATGTCAGAGGCAACGATATCGCTCCTTTTGAAGAAGGAAAAAGACCCGCTGCAGTGTGGGTCTTACAGGCCCATTTCCCTTTTAAATGTAGATGCTAAGCTCTTGGTCAAGGTGATGGCGATGAGGATAGAGGACTGTGTTCCCGGGGTGGTCCATGAGGATCAAACTGGATTCGTTAAGGGGAGACAGCTGAACACGAACATACGGAGGTTGCTAGGGGTAATGATGATGCCCCCACCAGAGGGGGAGGCGGAGATAGTGGTGGCGATGGACGCCGAGAAAGCATTCGACAGAGTGGAGTGGGATTATCTGTGGGAGGTGCTGAGGAGATTTGGTTTTGCAGAAGGGTATATCGGATGGGTACAGCTGCTGTATAGGGCCCCGGTGGCGAGCGTGGTCACGAACAGACAGAGGTCTGATTACTTCCGTCTTCATAGAGGGACGAGGCAGGGGTGTCCCCTGTCTCCGTTACTGTTTGCATTGGCGATTGAGCCCCTGGCCATAGCACTAAGGGGCTCCAGGAAGTGGAAGGGAGTGCTCAGGGGAGGTGAAGAACACCGGGTATCCTTGTATGCAGATGATTTATTGCTGTACGTTGCGGACCCAGTGGAGGGGATGCCTGAGATAATGCAGACACTCAGGGAGTTTGGGGAATTTTCGGGGTACAAATTGAATATGGGTAAGAGTGAGCTGTTTGTGGTGCATCCGGGGGAGCAGAGCAGGGGAATAGATGACTTACCGCTGAGGAAGGTGACAAGAGATTTCCGGTACTTAGGGATTCAGATAGCCAGGAGTTGGGGAACCTTACACCGGCTTAATCTAACAAGATTGGTGGAACAGATGGAGGAGGATTTTAAGAGATGGAACATGGTGCCCCTGTCACTGGTGGGTAGGGTGCAGGCAGTTAAAATGGTAGTCCTCCCGAGATTCCTTTTTGTGTTTCAGTGCTTTCCGGTGATGGTCACGAAGGCTTTTTTCAAGAGAATTGAGAAAAGTGTCATGAGTTTTGTGTGGGCCGGGAAGACCCCGAGAGTGAGGAGGGGGTTCTTGCAGCGTAGCAGGGATAGGGGGGGGCTGGCGCTACCGAGCCTAAGTGAATATTACTGGGCCGCCAATATCTCAATGGTGCGTAAGTGGATGGGAGAAGGGGAGGGAGCGGCGTGGAAGAGATTGGAGATGGCGTCCTGCAAGGGAACCAGCCTACAAGCAATGGTGACGGCACCGTTGCCGTTCTCCCCGAAGAAATACGCCACAAGTCCAGTGGTGGTGGCAACACTAAAAATTTGGGGGCAGTGGAGACGACATAGGGGAAGGACGGGAGCCTCGGTGCGGTCCCCGATAAGAAATAACCATAGGTTTGTCCCGGGGAGAATGGATGGGGGATTTGGAGCATGGCAAAGAGCTGGGGTTGTGCAACTGAGAGATCTGTTCGTAGGCGGGACGTTTGCGAGTCTGGGAGCGCTGACGGAAAAATATGGGTTGCCCCAAGGGAATGCATTTCGGTACATGCAACTGAGGGCTTTCGCGAGGCAACAGGTGAGGGAATTCCCACAGCTCCCGACGCAGGAGGTTCAGGATAGAGTGATCTCGGGGACATGGGTGGGGGATGGTTGGGTGTCGGATATATACAGGGAAATGAGGGACGAGGGGGAGATCATGGTGGATGAGCTGAAGGGGAAATGGGAAGAAGAGCTGGGGGAAGAGATTGAGGAGGGACTGTGGGCTGATGCCCTACGTAGGGTAAACTCGTCGTCCTCGTGCGCCAGGCTAAGCCTGATACAATTCAAGGTTTTACACAGGGCGCGTATGACCGGAGCACGGCTCAGTAAATTTTTCGGGGTAGAAGATAGGTGTGGGAGATGCTCGAGAAGCCCAGCAAACCACACCCACATGTTTTGGTCATGTCCGGCACTACAGGGGTTCTGGGTGGGGGTGGCAAAGGTGCTTTCGAAGGTGGTGGGGGTCCGGGTCGAGCCAAGCTGGGGGTTGGCTATATTCGGGGTTGCAGAAGAGCCGGGAGTGCAGGAGGCGAAAGAGGCTGATGTTTTGGCTTTTACGTCCCTAGTAGCCCGGCGAAGGATATTGCTTATGTGGAAGGAAGCCAAACCCCCGGGCGTGGAGACCTGGATAAATGACATGGCAGGGTTTATAAAACTAGAACGGATAAAGTTTGCACTAAGGGGTTCGGCTCAAGGGTTCACCAGGCAGTGGCAACCGTTCATTGACTACCTCGCAGAACGATAAAGGAAATGGGAAGGTAACAGCAGCAACCCAGGGGGGGGGGGGGCCGGGCGGGTCCTCAGGGGTGTTTTTTGTATAAATATTTGTATTAGGCTATGTATATTGGATTGTTTGATTTTATTTTGGAGAGTTATTATTTTTGATAGGGCAGTTTATATATTTAGTTTATATATTATTTATTTATTTGTTAAAAACGGCCACTGGTATTTATACTGTTTTACTGTTGTAAAAAGGAAAACCTTTCTATTGTTTTGTTTGGCCAAAAAAATTTGAATAAAATATATTTTTAAAAAAAGAAAATCTAACCCTAGGAGTGTGACAGTGCAGAGGTGGGGAAGGACGTCGAGCCGGTAATTTTTAAACTCCCTTGTAGTAAACCACTGTTGCACCTATATTAGGTGATGTAAGGTAGGACCTGTACTACAGGTTCGCCGGTAGCCCCTGCCTGCTGGCACCGCCCAGTAGGAGTATAAATATGCGTGTCCTCTATTCAGCAGCCATTTCACCAGCTGTTGTGGGAGTCCACACATCTTACTGCAATAAAGCCACAGTTGCATCCAAACTGAGTCTTTGTACATTGATTGTGCATCAATTTATTGCAGTAAGATTTTCTAGAAGATGGACCTCCGAATCAAACCAGATCGCCTGCAGCTGGATCCGCAATCGAGACGCCAGAAAGGACTTTAATCACTGGCTAGCCTGCTTCGAGGCCTACATCAACTCAGCGACCACCTCTCTGATGGAGGCTCAGAAGTTACAGATCCTGTACTCAAGGTTGAGCTCCAGCGTGTTTCCTCTGATCCAGGACGCCTCGAAGTACCAGACGCCATGGCGCTCCTCAAAGAAAACTTTGCACAGAAAGCGAACACGCTCTTCGCCAGGCACGTACTCTCCACTCGCTCTCAACTCCCTGGTGAGTCCATAGAAGACTTCTGGCGGGCCCTAATCCCACTCGTCCGGAACTGTGACTGTCACACCGTTACGGCCACCGAACAGTCCAACTTTCTTATGCGCGATGCTTTTCTAACAGGGATTGGGTCGGACCTCATTCGCCAAAGACTGTTAGAAGGGGCCACGTTCGACCTAGCGGGGACTAAGAAGCTAGCACTCTCCATGACGGTCGCCTCACGTAATGCTCAGGCCTACCCCTCCGGTCGCGCGGCCCACCCCTCTATCCCTCGTGGACCCCACAAACGGCCGCCCCAGCCGGGGCTTTACCCAGCCAATACGCTTGCGCCACACACCAATCCGCGCACCCTGGGGGTCCCTGATGTCATTTCTGCGCCAACGCTGCCCGGCCCACACTGCCATTTGCAAGGCTTGCAGCAAAAAGGGCCACTTTGCTGCGGTGTGCCAGGCCCGCACAGGCGCCGCTATCGGTCCCTCCCCCCTGACCCACACACAATGGGCGCCGCCATCTTCGTCCCGGACCATGCGCGGCCAGTGGGCAGCGCCATCTTCACCTCCCCAGACCACGCGCAGCCAGTGGGCGCCGCCATCTTCCCCCCCCCTCAGTCCACGTGCGACCCATGGGCGCCGCCATTTTGTCCCCCGCAGGATCTTCAGGCGCCGCCATCTTGTCTTCCCCACGGGGCATGGACGCCAACAACATTTCACGACCTGGGCCCCCCACGATCTCCACCTTCGGACACCAGCGGCAACCAACCGCAGCTCGCCTCAATGACGCTCGACCAGTCTTGTCCGCACAACCTGGCCACCGCTTCGACTACGGTGAAAATCAACGGCCATGTGACCTCTTGCCTGCTGGACTCCAGGAGCACTGAAAGCTTCATCCACCCGGATACAGTAAGGCGCTGCTCCCTCGCAGTCCACCCCGCCAATCAAAGAATCTCCCTGGCCTCCGGATCCCATTCCGTCCCGATCCGGGGGTTCTGCACAGTGACTCTCACGGTCCAGGGCGTAGAATTCAGCATCTTCCGCCTCTACGTCCTTCCTAATCTCTGCGCTGCACTACTACTCGGCCTGGACTTCCAGTGCAATCTCCATAGCCTCAACCTCAAATTCGGCGGGCCCCTACCACCCCTCACTGTGTGCGGCCTTGCGACCCTAAAGGTCGACCCACCCTCCATCTTCGCCAATCTAACTTCGGAATGCAAACCATTGCCACCAGGAGCAGACGGTACAGCACCCAGGACAAGACCTTCATCAGGTCCGAGGTCCAGCGGCTGCTTAGGGAGGGCATCATCGAGGCCAGCAACAGCCCCTGGAGAGCCCAAGTGGTAGTCGTTAAAACTGGGGAGAAGCACAGAATGGTCGTGGACTACGGCCAGACAATCAATCGGTACACGCTGCTCGATGCGTACCCCCTCCCACGCATATCTGATATGGTCAATCAGATTGCACAGTGTTGCTCTTTTTAGCCTTAGTCTATTTGCTCTGATTACGTCACCTTTGCTCACGAGTCGCCAGGTATCTTTATGATACCGCCACGTGGTTCAAGTTCAGGTTATGATTAATAATACAGCTCACCGCTTAGTAAGAATTAAAACAACGGTCATTTATTTTTTTTTATTAAATATTTTATTGAAAATTTTTGGTCAACCAACACAGTACATTGTGCATCCTTTACACAATATTATAACAACACAAATAACAATGACCTATTTTATAAACAAAAAATGAATAAATAATAAATAACAAAAATGAAAACTAGCCCTAATTCGCAACTGCCTTGTCACAAGTAACACTCTCCAAAAATATAATTTAACAGTCCAATATATAATTATCTGTAGCAACGACCTATACATACTATACAGTATATATTAACAACCCTGAGAGTCCTTCTGGTTCCTCCTCCCCCCCCCCCCCCCTCCCCGCCCCCCCCACCCACCCACCCCCCCCCCCGATCCTGGGCTGCTGCTGCTGCCTTCTTTTTCCCATTCCGTCTATCTTTCTGCGAAGTATTCGACGAACGGTTGCCACCGCCTGGTGAACCCTTGAGCCGACCCCCTTAGGACGAACTTAATCCGCTCTAGCTTTATAAACCCCGCCATGTAATTTATCCAGGTCTCCACCCCCGGGGGCTTGGCTTCTTTCCACATTAGCAATATCCTGCGCCGGGCTACTAGGGACGCAAAGGCCAAAACATCGGCCTCTCTCGCCTCCTGCACTCCCGGCTCTTGTGCAACCCCAAATATAGCCAACCCCCAGCTTGGTTCGACCCGGACTCCTACTACTTTTGAAAGCACCTTTGTCACCCCCATCCAAAACCCCTGTAGTGCCGGGCATGACCAAAACATATGGGTATGATTCGCTGGGCTTCTCGAGCACCTCGCACATCTATCCTCCACCCCAAAATATTTACTGAGCCGTGCTCCAATCATATGCGCCCTGTGTAATACCTTAAACTGAATCAGGCTTAGCCTGGCACACGAGGACGACGAGTTTACCCTGCTTAGGGCATCTGCCCACAGCCCCTCCTCGATCTCCTCCCCCAGCTCTTCTTCCCATTTCCCTTTTAGTTCATCTACCATAGTCTCCCCTTCGTCCCTCATTTCCCTATATATATCTGACACCTTACCATCCCCCACCCATGTCTTTGAGATCACTCTGTCCTGCACCTCTTGTGTCGGGAGCTGTGGGAATTCCCTCACCTGTTGCCTCGCAAAAGCCCTCAGTTGCATATACCTGAATGCATTCCCTTGGGGCAACCCATATTTCTCGGTCAGCGCTCCCAGACTCGCGAACTTCCCATCCACAAACAGATCTTTCAGTTGCGTTATTCCTGCTCTTTGCCACATTCCATATCCCCCATCCATTCCCCCCGGGGCAAACCTATGGTTGTTTCTTATCGGGGACCCCCCCAAGGCTCCAGTCTTTCCCCTATGCCGTCTCCACTGTCCCCAAATCTTCAGTGTAGCCACCACCACCGGGCTTGTGGTGTAGTTCCTCGGTGAGAACGGCAATGGGGCTGTCACCATAGCCTGTAGGCTAGTCCCCCTACAGGACGCCCTCTCTAATCTCTTCCACGCCGCTCCCTCCTCCTCTCCCATCCACTTACTCACCATTGAAATATTAGCGGCCCAATAATACTCACTTAGGCTCGGTAGTGCCAGCCCCCCCTATCCCTGCTACGCTGTAAGAATCCCTTCCTCACTCTCGGGGTCTTCCCGGCCCACACAAAACCCATGATGCTCTTTTCAATCCTTTTAAAAAAAGCCTTCGTGATCACCACCGGGAGGCACTGAAACACAAAGAGGAATCTCGGGAGGACCACCATCTTAACCGCCTGCACCCTCCCTGCCATTGACAGGGATACCATATCCCATCTCTTGAAATCCTCCTCCATCTGTTCCACCAACCGCGTTAAATTTAACCTATGCAATGTGCCCCAATTCTTAGCTATCTGGATCCCCAGGTAACGAAAGTCCCTTGTTACCTTCCTCAACGGTAGGTCCTCTATTTCTCTACTCTGCTCCCCTGGATGCACCACAAACAACTCACTTTTCCCCATGTTCAATTTATACCCTGAAAAATCCCCAAACTCCCCAAGTATCCGCATTATTTCTGGCATCCCCTCCGCCGGGTCCGCCACGTATAGTAGCAAATCGTCCGCATACAAAGATACCCGGTGCTCTTCTCCTCCCCTAAGTACTCCCCTCCACTTCTTGGAACCCCTCAACGCTATCGCCAGGGGCTCAATCGCCAGTGCAAACAATAATGGGGACAGAGGGCATCCCTGCCTTGTCCCTCTATGGAGCCGAAAATATGCAGATCCCTGTCCATTCGTGACCACGCTCGCCACTGGGGCCCTATACAACAGCTGCACCCATCTAACATACCCCTCTCCAAAACCAAATCTCCTCAACACCTCCCACAAATAATCCCACTCCACTCTATCAAATGCTTTCTCGGCATCCATCGCCACTACTATCTCCGTTTCTCCCTCTGGTGGGCCATCATCATTACCCCTAACAACCTCCGTATATTCGTGTTCAGCTGTCTCCCCTTCACAAACCCAGTTTGGTCCTCGTGGACCACCCCCGGGACACATTCCTCTATTCTCATTGCCATTACCTTGGCCAGGACCTTGGCATCTACATTTAGGAGGGAAATAGGTCTATAGGACCCGCATTGTAGCGGGTCCTTTTCCTTCTTTAAGAGAAGCGATATCGTTGCTTCAGACATAGTCGGGGGCAGTTGTCCCCTTTCCTTTGCCTCATTAAAGGTCCTCGTCAGTACCGGGGCGAGCAAGTCCACATATTTTCTATAGAATTCGACTGGGAATCCATCCGGTCCCGGGGCCTTTCCCGCCTGCATGCTCCTAATTCCTTTCACCACTTCTTCTACCTCGATCTGTGCTCCCAGTCCCACCCTTTCCTGCTCTTCCGCCTTGGGAAATTCCAGCCGATCCAAGAAGCCCATCATTCTCTCCCTCCCATCCGGGGGTTGAGCTTCATATAATTTTTTATAAAATGTCTTGAACACTCCATTCACTCTCTCCGCTCCCCGCTCCATCTCTCCTTCCTCATCCCTCACTCCCCCTATTTCCCTCGCTGCTCCCCTTTTCCTCAATTGGTGTGCCAGCAACCTGCTCGCCTTCTCCCCATATTCGTACTGTACATCCTGTGCCTTCCTCCATTGTGCCTCTGCAGTGCCTGTAGTCAGCAAGTCAAATTCTACATGTAGCCTTTGCCTTTCCCTGTACAGTCCCTCCTCCGGTGCTTCCGCATATTGTCTGTCCACCCTCAAAAGTTCTTGCAGCAACCGCTCCCGTTCCTTACTCTCCTGCTTCCCTTTATGTGCCCTTATTGATATCAGCTCCCCTCTAACCACCGCCTTCAACGCCTCCCAGACCACTCCCACCTGGACCTCCCCATTATCATTGAGTTCCAAGTACTTTTCAATGCACCCCCTCACCCTTAGACACACCCCCTCATCTGCCATTAGTCCCATGTCCATTCTCCAGGGTGGGCGCCCTCCTGTTTCCTCCCCTATCTCCAAGTCCACCCAGTGTGGAGCGTGATCCGAAATGGCTATAGCCGTATACTCCGTTCCCCTCACCTTCGGGATCAATGCCCTACCCAGCACAAAAAAGTCTATTCGCGAGTAGACTTTATGGACATAGGAGAAAAACGAGAACTCCTTACTCCTAGGTCTGCTAAATCTCCACGGGTCTACACCTCCCATCTGCTCCATAAAATCTTTAAGTACCTTGGCTGCTGCCGGCCTCCTTCCAGTCCTGGACTTCGACCTATCCAGCCCTGGATCCAACACCGTATTAAAATCTCCCCCCATTATCAGCTTTCCCATCTCTAGGTCCGGAATGCGTCCTAGCATCCGCCTCATAAAATTGGCATCATCCCAGTTCGGGGCATATACGTTTACCAAAACCACCGTCTCCCCCTGTAGTTTGCCACTCACCATCACGTATCTGCCCCCGTTATCCGCCACTATAGTCTTTGCCTCGAACATTACCCGCTTCCCCACTAATATAGCCACCCCCCTGTTTTTCGCATCTAGCCCCGAATGGAACACCTGCCCCACCCATCCTTTGCGTAGCCTAACCTGGTCTATCAGTTTCAGGTGCGTTTCCTGTAACATAACCACATCTGCCTTAAGTTTCTTAAGGTGTGCGAGTACCCGTGCCCTCTTTATCGGCCCGTTCAGCCCTCTCACGTTCCACGTGATCAGCCGAGTTGGGGGGCTTCCTACCACCCCCCCTTGTCGATTAGCCATCACCTTTTTCCAGCTCCTCACCCGGTTCCCACGCAGCTGTATCTCCCCCAGGCGGTGCCCCCCCGCCCATCCTCTCCCATACCAGCTCCCCCCTCTCCCCAGCAGCAGCAACCCAGTAATTCCCCCCTCCCACCCCCCCGCCAGATCCCTCGCTAGCGTAATTACTCCCCCCATGTTGCTCCCAGAAGTCAGCAAACTCTGGCTGACCTCGGCTTCTCCCCGTGACCTCGGCTCGCACCGTGCAACGCCCCCTCCTTCCTGCTTCTCTATTCCCGCCATGATTATCATAGCGCGGGAACCAAGCCCGCGCTTCTCCCTTGGCCCCGCCCCCAATGGCCAACGCCCCATCTCCTCCACCTCCCCTCCTCCCCCCATCACCACCTGTGGGAGAGAGAAAAGTTACCACATCGCAGGATTAGTACATAAAACCCCTCTTTGCCCCCCACATTCGCCCCACCACTTTGTTCGAACGTTCTTTTTAATAACCTGCTCATTCCAGTTTTTCTTCCACAATAAGAGTCCACGCTTCACCCGCCGTCTCAAAGTAGTGGTGCCTCCCTCGATATGTGACCCACAGTCTTGCCGGTTGCAGCATTCCAAATTTTATCTTCTTTTTATGAAGCACCGCCTTGGCCCGATTAAAGCTCGCCCTCCTTCTCGCCACCTCCGCACTCCAGTCTTGATAAACGCGGATCACCGCGTTCTCCCATTTACTGCTCCGAGTTTTCTTCGCCCATCTAAGGACCATTTCTCTATCCTTAAAACGGAGGAATCTCACCACTATGGCTCTGGGAATTTCTCCTGCTCTCGGTCCTCGCGCCATCACTCGGTATGCTCCCTCCACCTCCAACGGACCCGCCGGGGCCTCCGCTCCCATTAACGAGTGCAGCATCGTGCTCACATATGCCCCGACGTCCGCTCCCTCCCCACCTTCAGGAAGACCAAGAATCCTCAGGTTGTTCCTCCTTGCGTTGTTTTCCAGTGCCTCCAACTTTTCCACACATCGTTTCTGATGTGCCTCCTGCGTCTCCGTCTTCACCACCAGGCCCTGTATATCGTCCTCATTCTCGGCTGCCTTTGCCTTCACGACCCGAAGCTCCCGCTCCTGGGTCTTTTGTTCCTCCTTTAGCCCTTCGATCGCCTGTAGTATCGGGGCCAACAGCTCTTTCTTCATTTCCTTTTTGATCTCTTCCACACAGCATTTCAAGAACTCTTGTTGTTCAGGGCCCCATGTTAAACTGCCACCTTCCGACGCCATCTTGGTTTTTGCTTGCCTTCCTTGCCGCTGTTCTAAAGGATCCACTGCAATCTGGCCACTCTCTCCTCCTTTTTCCATCCGTATCCAGGGGGGATTCCCTTCTGGTTTACCGCACAGTGTTTTTAGCCGTCAAAATTGCCGTTGGGGCTCCTATCAAGAGCCCAAAAGTCCGTTTCACAGGGAGCTGCCGAAACGTGCCACTCAGCTGGTCATCGCCGCACCCGGACGTCATCAACAACGGTCATTTATTATATACAATAAGCAATATTAATACACTAATACTACTATCTATATAATAAACCTATCACTACTGGCCAATACTTAACTTAGGAAGAGCCCACCAGGTCAGGGAAACGAATGGCTTGTCCAATCAGATCTGGCCCGCGGGATTCAAAAGGCTGCTACAGGTCGGTGGCTAGGTGTCTCTACCGGATAGCGATCGCTGGATTCAAGCTTACAGTTGCCGGTGGCTGGTCTTGCGAAGGTCTTGAGCAGGCGAAGAGGAGAGAGAGAGAGATCTGAACTTGGCCCCTCGCTTTTATAGGGCCCAGGGGCTTCCCGCCTCCCGGGGCGGCCCTTGACCCTGAGTCCCAAGTGATTGGATTTGTCCCCAATCCCTGGGGTCGATGTGTCCAATGGTGAGGCGATTCCTCGATCGGGGGGTGGTCGTTCACCTGTCTTTGTTTCGGCCACTGCAGGCGCCGACAGGTCTGGCCCGGTATTCAATTGCTAATATGATGCAATTGTTCCCGGGGATAGCCGATTTAACTGCAGCTGTCTGGATAGATGGGCGGCTAACAGTCCTGAATGTAACTGCAAATATCTGGGTTGATGGGCTGTTGATAGCCCTGAGTATCGATCTGGGCCAACTTCCCCAGAGCCGAATATGCAATACTGTCTGCAGCTGCCTGCTTGTGTCTTGTTAGCTGCTTTTCCCAGCAGCCTTTCGGGTTAGCCATTTCAAACTGGGTTTTGGCCAAATTAATCGGGACGCCGCCATTTTACGTGGCTACATACCCGCGTGAAGGATCACATACATTTTGTCCTCTTCGTTCCCTGACCGGGGGGAGGGGGGGGCACCTCCTACATGGCCACTACTCTGACCCTAGCTATGCACAAAAATTTACCTAAACAATTCTTGAGGGCGCTATGTCAGGCAGGGGCATGTGTCTAAAAAAAAATAAACTGGGAACCTCTAATTTTACCTAAACAATTCTTCAAGCATTATACAATGTTATCTCTCTAAACATACAATAACAGTCACAACCTTTAATATATTCTTTCCTGGCTTGGCAGTCAAGCTCAGGATCATACATTTCCATACTTTTTTCTTTTTATTTACAGGAAATATACGCCAGTGCATGTTTTATCATTCATATGTCGCGGGGGCCTGGGGTCTGGTCATAGCCGAATATCAGGGATTTGATCCGATAGACCGGGGTTCGAGCGCGGTACGCTCTCCTTTTCCACTTGCGGAGGCGCATGGTCTGTACTGCACAACCGAGTATAGCCAATGCTAACAGTGCCTCAATGATGTACGATAGAGAGTACCAAGTTATGAACTTGGCACACCAGGATAATGCAGCGTGGTTGGTGACTGGGCCCTCGGTACTACTGGGCCGTGAAGTGTCAACAGTAAAGGGGTTTGGAGTGATGGGGTCCGCGTTCCCGCGCAACCAAATGTCCAGAATGAACATGTTGAGCACGAGGAAAGGAGTCCTCATGGCTGTCTTCTTTCTTTCCTTTTCCTGTGTTCGTTGTTTTTCTCCGGACTTGGAGCTTCTGGCGTTCTGTAAGACAAGCGTAGTATGTGTAAATACTTTGGTTTAATATCTGGTGTGTTAGTGTGTCTGTCCTTCTTGGGGCCAATTAAACCCTTATAATTGGTCACAGTATGTGACTCTACCCCCCATTTTTTTTTCAAAACAAATGTTTGGACACGGCACACTTCCCAATGGTGGACCAGTGCTAAGTTTATCATCCAAATGTTCCAGGATGTAAATAGCATGTGGCAGCAACCCAAAGGTTGCCTAAATAAAATAAAACTGTTTTTGAAAGAAAAGTTCGAATGAGGTGCGTGTGGGCCGCGACGGGTAAGATTTGGGTGGAGACCCCCGGGAAATGCCTTTAGATATATGCAGGTGAGGGCTTTTGTGAGGCAACAGGTGAGGGAATTCCCGTTGCTCCCGGCACAAGAAGTTCAAGATAGGGTGATCTCGGGTGTATGGGTCAGGGAGGGCAAGGTGTCGGAAATAAACCAGGAGTTGAAAGAAAAGGGGGAAGCGCTGGTAGAAGAGTTGAAGGGTAAATGGGAGGAGGAGCTGGGGGAGGGGATCGAGGAAGGTCTGTGGGCTGATGCCCTAGGTAGGGTTAATTCCTCCTCCTCATGTGCCAGGCTCAGCCTGATACAATTTGGGGTGGTCCACGGAGCGCACTTGACGGGGGCGAGGTTGAGTAGGTTCTTTGGGGTGGAGGACAGATGTGGAAGATGTGGACGAACTGGGAGTGCAGGAGGCAAAAAAGGCCGGCATTCTGGCCTTTGCGTCCCTAGTAGCCCGGCGAAGGATCTTGCTAATGTGGAAGGAGGCGAAGCCCCCCAGCCTGGAGGCCTGGATAAATGATATGGCTGGGTTCATAAAGTTGGAGAGGATTAAGTTCGCCTTGAGAGGGTCTGCGCAGGGGTTCTACAGGCGGTGGCAACCGTTCCTAGACTATCTCGCGGAGCGTTAGAGGAAGGTCAGTCAGCAGCAGCAACCTTGGGGGGGGGGAGGGTGGAGGGGACGTCCTGGGAAGGGGGGGAGGTGGGGGGGGGGAAAGGGGGGACTGCCTGGGAGGGTGGATGAGCAAGAGATAACATGAAGGGTTGGGGAAACTGGCACGTACGGGTGAGGGCCAGTGTACAAAGCTGTGTAAATATATCATTTTGCCATGTATATATCTTGCTATGCGCGATTTCTCGTTTTTTTTTGTTACGAAGGTGGGGGGGTGGGGGGGGGGGGTTATTGTTTGTAAGGGAGAAAAATTGTGTTAAAAAACTTTAATAAATATATTTTTAAAAAAAAAAGATTTGGGTGGAGTCCCCGGGTAGGACGGCTACCAATACCGTATCTTCCCTACCCGAGCGTTTTTGACCAACGGGGGGGGTCCCCAGGCAGGGCGGGTCTCACGCCGTTTCTCCACTGCCTGAGCAACCAAAGAACGGACAAAAATGTAGTCATCATGGTGGGGTTACAGTTCTGATTCTACCATCGAATCAGAAGAGCAGCTACGATCGGGCGTCTGGTCTGGTGACCACGTATCTGTGGACAAGTTGGTACCGCTGAACAAGCGTCTGGCTTGTCCAATTGGAAAGAGCTAAAAAGGTCAGGTGAATGGGTGTGGGGCGGTGAGAACATTCTCCTGTAGGACGAACAACATTTAACAAACAGACAGACAACGTAGAACATTCTGCAGGTTCCATCAGGAAGGACAACACTTTTCACCAAGTGTCTCCTTTAAATCATCATGTGGACACCTCAGTTCTCGGTTGCGAACAGGGTCGCAAAAGGGTTGGCGGAGTCAGGCCCGAGGTCGTCACCTTCTCCCGGGTGCCAAACTCTGGAGTGAATTAGGGCGGAAAGGGCTGCGTGGTGTGAGTTGGGATCGTCTTCGTCGTTGCGGACGAGTCTGCAGGAGTTGTCGCGGTGCCAATGAGTGGTGTCGAGTTGGGTGGGGACAAAGTCGGGGTCGTCCGTGTAGTTCGGTGGTCGGTGGTGGGGTTTATGTAAGTAGGTGATGAGGAAGGGGTCACTGGAGTCGAGGTCGGAGTTGCTGGGTGTGGGACCAGGATGGTAGGGAGGCGTGCTGTGGCTGTCGTCAGAGTCACAGTCGCTGTCTGTGCTGCTGCAGTCTGTGGGTGGTCCGGGACGGAGCGTAAAGTTCGTGGGTGGAGTCGGTGGCGAGTCCGTGTCTGGGCTGGACGTGGAAGGGGTGGGTGTGGTCACGTTGGATGTGGGCGGGGTTTGGTTGGCTGCGTCAAGCATGACGTGGTGGGAGTGGTTTGACTGTGCTCCATAAACCTTGAGCTGGTTTATGTGAAACCATGCAGTCTTACCATTTTGGTATTTAATTTTATATACCGACGGGCTTATTTCGTCCGTAATTGAATAGGGGCCCGAGTATTTTGGGGACAGGAACGTGCTGGGGTTGTACACGGACAACATTACTTGCTGTCCTATGTTGTACTCCGTAGCATGTACTGCCTTAGCAAAACAGGCCTTGCTCTGTTTTCTTTTAGTGCCCAGTTTAACAGCGGCTGCTAACTGAGCCGTTTTTATATTTGTAAGTAATTGTTCAATGGCCTTCTCGTGGGTGAGGGCCGTGACTTCGGGGCTGATTAGGTCTAAACCTAGCAAGTATTCTGTCCCTTTCATGGGGCGTCCGGTCATGAGAGTGTGCGGGGTGAAACCTGTGGAGGTGGAAACAGTGTTACGCAAAAACATCAGCGCAAAGGGGACAGAATCCCAAGTGGTGTTGTTTTGCTGGACCATTTTTCGGAGGGTGGTTTTTAGGGTCCGATTCATGCGCTCCACTATACCACTCGACTGAAGGTGGTACGCAATGTGAAATTTTTGGGTTATGCCAAATATCGTGAGGACGTTTTGCATGACCCGTCCCGTAAAGTGAGAACCTTGGTCCGATTCAATGCTGCGGGGGAGTCCCCATCTTGTAAAAATGTGGTGGGTTAGGATCTTGGCTGTGGTTTTCGCGGTGTTGGCGCGGGCTGGAAATGCTTCCACCCACTTTGTAAAGGTGTCAATGACCACCAGAACATATTTATAGCCATTCCTGCAAGGGGGCAATGGACCTATAAAATCGATCTGGAGGTTCGTCCAGGGGCCGTTAACAGGTCGGGTGTGGCTGAGATGTGCCTTTTTGGCATATCTATCTGGGTTGTTTTGCGCGCAGATGAGGCAATTTTCGATGTAATGGGATACAGCCTCTTTAAGATTAGGCCACCAACAAAGCTGCTTGAGGTGGACTGCGGTGGGTTCCATTCCCTGGTGTCCATGACCGTCATGGAATAGACAGATCATCTGATTCCTATCTTGTGCAGGAACCACGTAAAGGCTGTCTTTTAGCACCACACCGTCATGTGTGGTCATGGTATTTTGGTACCTCTCGTATGAGGCTGGAAACTTCCCTTTCACGATTTCAGTAAGAGCGCTATCCTGCTTATGGGCCGCTACTAGATCTTCGATCCTAGTCTGCGCGACCTGAACTGCACTCACTGGCGCACTCACTAGGGCACTCTCGGGGGGGCTTCCAAAAGTACCCATGCCTGGATCCTGCCTTAGCCAGTGTGTCGGCTTTTACATTTCCAGGGGGGGAAGAGCAATGGTGGCTGCGGACTTTTATAATGCCAAAAGTCCTGTTCTTAGCTTTTTCTAGGATATGGCGGAGTAATGGGGCTGAGGGGAGGGGTTTTCCATCCGCGGAAACAAATCCTCTTGTTTCCCAGAGGGGCAGAAATTCGGTGAGGCTGTTGCAGACGTATAGACTGTCTGAATATATATCTGCTGGGCTGGGGAAGGAATCTGGGTGCTCTACAATGTAGGCGATGGCCGCAAGCTCTGCTGCCTGCGCGCCTAAGTGCCCGGGTAATTTTAATGCGATTTCTTCGAGGGCGCGTCCCTGCGCGTCCTCCACATAAATCCCACAACCTGTAATGCATTGCCCATCCAGGATTGTGGAAGATCCATCCACATAAATCCTGATGGGGTCACACGTGTCCGGGTGAGGGGGGTTCTGAGATGGAGTGGCTAGTTTTCTGGGGGGTGTTCTGGCTATAAAGGGGCCTGTGTTATGGTGGGGCGAGATGATTTCACACTCATTGGGGGTTCCGGGGTACTCTAGATTGTCCGCTAAGTATGTGTGAGTCTTTGTCTGTTTTACTGTGATGTCCCGTCCTTGTAAGAGAAGGGTCCACCTAGCAGCGCGGATTTGGCTGACGGTACCGTCTTTAAGTCGTCCGTCCAGTAAGAGTTGTTTGGGGGGGTGTTCGGTCAAGATGGTGATGGGGTTCAGTTCGGTAATGTAGGAAAAGTACTGGACTGCCCAGAAAACTGCGAGCAGGTGCCTCTCACAGACTGAGAATCCCTGCTCCACAGCATCTAAAAGTCGGGAAGCATAAGCTACGGGTCTTAGCTGGTCGTGCCGTTCCTGCAGGAGCACGGCTGAAAGGGTGCGGTCTGTGGTCGCTACCTCTATGGCGAAAGGGGAAAGCGGGTCGGGAACTTGTAGAGCGGGGGCAGCTATGAGTGCCTGTTTTAATGATTCCACCGCCTCCGTATGCTGCGGAAGCCATTCCCAGGGGGTTCCTTTCTTTAGGAGGTCTGAGAGGGGCGCTGCCTTGCTGGCGAAACCGTCAATGTGGTTTCGGCAGTAGCCGACCAGTCCTAAAAACGACCGGAGGGCTAACACGTGTTGGGGAAGGGGCAATTTAGTGATCGAGTCAATTCTTTTGTGCTCGATCTCGCGTTTGCCGTGTGTGATGATAGTACCCAACTATATCACCTTTTCTTCCAATATTTTGGCCTTCTTGGGGTTTACTTTACAGCCAATGGAGTGTATATGAATAGGATGGGAATAGAAGGATACGGACCCAGGAAGTGTAGAAGATTGTAGTTTAGTCGGGCAGTATGGTCGGCACGGGCTTGGAGGGCCGAAGGGCCTGTTCCTGTGCTGTACATTTCTTTGTTCTTTGTTCTTTGTTCTTTGTTCTTTGTAGTAACTCCAGGAGTTTGGACAGAAGCTCAATGTGCTCTTCCTTTGTGTCTGTCTGCAGTAGTAGGTCGTCTACATACTGTACCAGACATTCGGGGTGAGAAAATTTTGCTAGTCCATTTGCCAGCTGTCGGTGGAAAATGGAGGGGGAGTTGTGGAAGCCTTGTGGCAGGCATGTCCACGTGTACTGCTGAGCTCAGAAAGTGAAGGCAAATTTGTACTGGCACGCCTTTGCCAATGGAATGGATCAGAACCCATTACTGACGTCCAAAACCGTGAAATATCGGGCATGGAGTCCCTGTTTGAGCATGGTCTCTGGACTTGTTGCAACGGTGGGGGCTGCTGCGGGGGTGACTTTATTGAGTTCACGATAATCAATGGTTAAGCGCCACGATCCGTCAGGCTTCCTTACTGGCCAAATCGTGGCATTGTTAGTCGAGGCTACCGGTCTTAGGATGCCCTGTTCTAACAAACTTTCTATGACCTTTAGGATTTCTCCCTCTGCTTCCAGGGGAAATCCGTACTGTTTCTGGGGTCTTGGGTCCGGTCCGGTTATCTGTACGGAGCCGGTCATCCGTCCACAGTCGTGTTTATGGGTTGCAAATGCTGCCCTGTTTTTGTGCAGGACTGCCCTAACCTGTCGGTCCGTGCTGAGTGTGCTGGGGTTAAACCAAAACTCGCCTACGGCGCTGATTTTGTTCATGTAGTCCCCTATATTGAGTGTTGCGGGGGCTCTAGTGGATTTCGCCATCTTCCAGACACACTGGTTGACTGGATCGAAGGAGAGGTGGTGAGAGTTCATAAAATGGATCCCTAAAATGTGCTCTGCTGTTGGGGGCAGGTCGACTAACACTACAGGGTGCTTTGTAGTAATATTTCCGATCTGGATGGGTACAGGGGTCGTGACATGCCCCTGTTCTGAGTGGCCTGTGAAGCCGCTGAGGGTGATAGTGGATGTGGTGGGCCACGTGTCCTTACCAAGGGTGGAGGAATTTAAGGTTGTGCGGGACCCTCCTGTGTCCCAGAGAAGCTCGATCGGCTGTCCCCTAACCCTTGCTGCGACTATGGGTCGTCCTGACCTATCCCAAAGGGTATCGCAGACCCAGCTGGGGGAGCCTGTACACCGTCAGTCCGTTCCGGTCACGTCTGTCTGATCGGACTGGGTGCTAACGCTATGTATGGGCTCTGCCTTTTTCTTATTGAGAGTGCCTGTCTGTTGGGCTCTCTGTGGTTTTTTAGGGCCGTTGCATTCTTTAGTAAAATGTTCCAACTGTCCGCAATTGTAGCACTCTTGCGGTTTGGCTGGGGGGCTGCTCTTTCCCTCGTTTACCCAGGCGGGGTTGTGAAGAGTGGTTCTTACTGCCTGCACGTCTGCGGCGGCTTGGTTTTCCTCGGGGGTTCTGGTTGCTGATTTGCCGTGAGCCGCTTGCTCCCAAACGCGGGACAATCTTTTGACCACCCACTTCTCATTATGAGCCTCCTCCGAGGGGTCATAATTGCTACAGGCATTCTGTCCTGCTTCCGTGGCATGGGAGATAAGGGTGTGGGTCCACTTGGCCATATTGTCTGGGGACAAATGGGCACGATCTACATTGCCGAAAACGGCTTCAAAATGAATCCACAAGCGTCCTGCGAACGCTGTGGGGTGTTCAGACTTTTTCTGTCTGCATTTATTCAGACAGTCTACGGGGTCGCCCCGGTTGTACCCGATCGCATCCAGGATCGCGGTATGCATTTCTGCAAGGGTGCCTCCTCCTACATTCTGTGGGTCGGGAAGGGCTGCTGCGACCGATGGGTCTAAGCCGAGGACTGTGAGCTTTACCTGCTCTTTCTCATCCAGGCCGTACATGGTCGCCTGGTGTTTGACGGTGGCAAAGAAATGGTGTGGGTCTGAAGCGGGGAGGAACGGTGTGATTTTGGCACACACGTCCCGTAATTGGGTCACTGTTGGGGGGTGGAATATAAGACTTTCGCCTCGTCTGCTGTGGCGGTGCGGTGGGTGGTTACAGGGTTCATGGGAGCCTGTATTATCTGTTGTGTGGGGGGTGGGGGATGCTTTCCTCCTTTGGGGTTTTCCCTGCGCACATGCTCCCTGAACATATCTCTGCGCTGTCTCTTGCAATTCTTCCCAATCAGGGCCGTCTTCCTGGTCTAAACTTTCCCCAAAAGTTTCTTGAAATCCCTGTTGGACAGAAAGCAGTGCTTTCAAGTCTGCAATCTGCTTTCGGCACTTTGCATGGTCCAAAGTACTCTGCCTTTGTTCCGTGGTTGTGGCGTGGAGCGCTCTCAAGGCTGCCTTGAGATCACTGCATTGTTTCTGGAGCGTCTCTACCTGGTTTTCTGTTTCTTTCTTTACCAGGACTGGACGCTGCAGGTCCTGATAAGCCTTTTCATATTGTGACTGGAAACTAATCAAGTGCGCCAGACAAGATTGGTGACCCCGTTTGGCGTCAGCCACCTCTTCGTCCTTTGCTGCTAATTTCCCTTTCAATTCCAGGTTCTCTTTCTCAACCTCGCATACATCAATTTTACTCATCCGATGTATGCCTTCTATTTCTTTGCGGAGCGTCCTGACGGCCTCCTCTGTGCCTCGCAATTGTGCCAGACAGGACACAATTGCCATCGGCTTGCGCGCTTTTGCTAAACTCTTTTTGTGGATCTCACTCAGGTTCTCCCACCAAGTATGCCCTATACTTCCAGGACCTGAGTCGTCGTTATTGCAGAAATCCTTCCACACGGGCCATCCTTTGCCCTGCAGAAGTTTGCGGATTTCCACTTCCCAAACGGGACACTGTCCCACTCTAACGCTGCTGACTGGTGCGACAGCAAAATCTTCGGGGTTCATGAGGCATTGCATCGCTTGCATTGCCTGCATGGCTCTCTCTTATCTGATCGTTACGTTCAAATTTGGAACAGGGGGCTAAGGTGGTGTGGTAGATGCAGGTACGGCTTGCGCTAATTTCCGAAATACCAGTTGCCGATAGTTTTGACGCAACAAAAAATCTATCAGTTTTGCCTTATAACCCTGTTAGTTACGCATGCATACACACACTTCCGAATTGTGAATTATTAACCAGAACCGCTTGAACACTTGTGGGTTTTTTTTTTGTTTTGTTTCCGATTGGATTCTAATTCAAAATGTTGGGGTTCACCCGGAGTGATTTTCCACTTCTAAGTCGGGTCCCGGCGGAGTCGCCAATTATGTTGCTCTTTTTAGCCTTAGTCTATTTGCTCTGTTTAGGTCACCTTTGCTCACGAGTCGCCAGGTATCTTTATGATACCGCCACGTGGTTCAAGTTCAGGTTATGATTAATAATACAGCACACCGCTTAGTAAGGATTAAAACAACGGTCATTTATTATATACAACAAGCAATATTAATACACTAATCCTACTATCTATATAATAAACCTATCACTACTGGCCAATACTTAACTTAGGAAGAGCCCACCAGGTCAGGGAAACAAATGGCTTGTCCAATCAGATCTGGCCCACGGGATTCAAAAGGCTGCTACAGGTCGGTGGCTAGGTGTCTTTACCGGATAGCGTTCGCTGGATTCAAACTTACAGTTGCCGGTTGCTGGTCTTGCGAAGGTCTCGAGCAGGCGAAGAGGAGAGAGAGAGAGATCTGAACTTGGCCCCTCACTTTTATAGGGCCATGGGGCTTCCCGCCTCCCGGGGCGGCCCTTGACCCTGAGTCCCAAGTGATTGGATTTGTCCCCAATCCCTGGGGTCGATGTGTCCAATGGTGAGGCGATTCCTCGATCGGGGGGGTGGTCGTTCACCTGTCTTTGTTTCGGCCACTGCAGGCGCCGACAGGTCTGGCCCGGTATTCAATTGCTAATATGTTGCAATTGTTCCCGGGGATAGCCGATTTAACTGCAGCTGTCTGGATAGATGGGCGGCTAACAGCCCTGAATGTAACTGCAAATATCTGGGTTGATGGGCTGTTGATAGCCCTGAGTATCGATCTGGGCCAACTTCCCCAGAGCCGAATATGCAATACTGTCTGCAGCTGCCTGCTTGTGTCTTGTTAGCTGCTTTTCCCAGCAGCCTTTCGGGTTAGCCATTTCAAACTGGGTTTTGGCCAGATCAATCGGGACGCCGCCATTTTACGTGGCCACAACAGTACCGGGTCTTCTCAACGATAGACCTAAAATCCGCCTACCACCAGCTCCCCATTCGTAAATCGGACTGTCCATACACTGTTTTCGAGGCGGACGGTCAGCTCTATCACTTCCTCAGGGTTCCCTTCGGCGTCACTAACAGGGTCTCGGTCTTCCAAAGGGAGATGGACCAAATGGTCGACCGGTACGGTTTGCGGGCCACCTTTCCGTACCTAGATAACGTCACCATCTGCAGCCATGACCAGCAGGACCACGATGCCAACCTTGCTAAATTCCTCCGCACCGTCACTCTCCTCAACCTCACCTACAACAAGGAAAAGTGCGTGTTCAGCACAACCCGCTTAGCCATCCTCGGCTATGTAGTCCAGAACGGAGTCCTGGGGCCCGATCCCGACCGCATGCGCCCCCCCCATGGAGCTTCCCCTCCCCACTGCCCCAAGGCCCTCAAACGCTGCCTGGGGTTCTTCTCCTACTACGCCCAGTGGGTCCCAAACTACGCGGACAAGGCCCGCCCACTCATTCAGTCCACACACTTTCCCCTTCCGGCCGAGGCACAACAGGCCTCGCCCGTATCAGAGCTGAATAAGCCAAGGCCGGGATGCACGCAGTAGACGAGACACTGCCCTTTCAAGTAGAAAGTGACGCATCAGGCGTCGTCCTTGCCACCACTTTCAATCAGGCAGGCAGACCCGTGGCAGTCTTTTCCCGCACCCTTCATGCTTCAGAAATATGGCACTCGTCCGTCAAAAAAGAGGCCCAAGCTATCGTTGAAGCTGTGCGGCGTTGGAGGCATTACCTGGCCGGCAGGAGATTCACTCTCTTCGCTGACCTACGGTCGGTAGCCTTCATGTTCAATAACACACAGCGGGGCAAGATCAAAAATGACAAAATCGTGCGATGGAAAATCGAGCTATAGCCACCTATAATTACGAGATTCTGTATCGCCCTGGCAAACTCAACGAGCACCCAGATGCCCTATCCCAAGGTACATGTGCCAGCGCACAGGTAGACCGACTCCGGGCCCAACACGACAGCCTTTGCCACCCGGGGGTCACACGGTTGTACCATCTTGTCAAGGCTCGCAATCTGCCCTACTCCGTCGAGGAAGTACGGGCAGTCACCTGGGACTGCCAGGTCTGCACGGAGTGCAAGCCGCACTTTTACCGGCCGGACCGTGCGTGCCTGGTGAAAGCCTCCCGCCCCTTTGAATGCCTCAGTGTGGATTTTAAAGGGCCCCTCCCCTCCACCGACTGTAACACATATATTCTCAGTGTGGTCGATGAGTACTCCAGGTTCCCCTTCGCCATCCCATGCCCCGATATGACGTCTGCCACCTTCATCAAAGCCCTAAACACTATCTTCACTCTGTTTGGTTTCCCCGCCTGTATCCACAGTGACAGAGGATCCTCATTCATGAGTGATGAGATGCGTCAGTTCCTGCTCAGCAGGGGTATCGCTTCCAGCAGGACGAGCTATAACCCCCGGGGAAACAGGCAGGTAGAGAGGGAGAACGGGACGGTTTGGAGGGCTGGCCCTGCGGTCCAGGAACCTCCCAGCCTCTCGCTGGCAGGAGGTCCTCCCTGATGCACTCCACTCCATTCAGTCACAACTGTGCACCGCTACGAATAACATACCCCGTGAACGCCTTTTTGCCTTCCCCAGGAAGCCCACATCCGGGGTGTCGCTCCCGACTTGGCTCGCAGCTCCAGGACCGGTGCTGCTCCGTAGGCACGTCCGACTCCACAAGGCGGACCCGTTGGTGGATAGGGTGCACTTGCTCCACGCCAACCCCCAGTATGCCTATGTGGCATACCCCGACGGCCGCCAAGATACTGTCTCCCTCAGGGACCTGGCACCAGCAGGTTCCACACATACGCACTTCCCCGGCCGGGCGCCACCCTCCGCTCCCCCGGCCGGGCGCCACCCTCCGCTCCCCCGGCGCTCCCAACATTAACCCCACCAGGACCATCCCTCCTTCCCCTATTCATGCAAGAGGATGAAGAGGATTTTTGGCACGCTCCCGGGGTCACCCGACATCAGGCCAGCACCGACGTCGCCAGCATCGACATTGCCACCACCTTCCCTGGACCGTGAGGCTCGCAATGCAGAACCTCTTGATCTCCACTGAATGAGACCCGGGGGCCAGGGAGATTTTTTGGTTAACTGGGTGAACGGGGAGAGAACAGCGCCTTACCGTGTTGGGGTGTATGAAGCTCTCCGTGCTCCCAGAGTCGATCAGACAGGATGTTTCATGCCCATTGATGAGCACGGTCGTCGTTGCAGTTGAGTGTTCGGGGCCGAGACTGGTCCAGGGTCACCGAGGCTAGTCGTGGCAGAAGTTGGATGTTCCCCTCGGGCAGTGTGTGGTCATCCGAGTCGGGGTCCTGAGAGTCCAGCCAAGAGGACATAGGCTTTTGGAATTGGCGAACACATGACAAATGAAATTTAATGTGGTGAGATGCAAAATGATTCAATTCGTAAGGAAGTACGAAAAAGGCAATATAAAATAAAAGATACAATTCTAAGAGGGTGTAGCCAAACAGAGAGATCTGGGGGCATATACACGCAAATCATTGAAGGTGGTCTGGCATGTTGAGAAAGTGGTTAAAAAGACATAGGGGAGAGATCCTGGATTTTATAGATCGAAGCATGGTGTAGGAAGCTACGATAAACCTTTATAAAACATTGGTTCTGGGTGAAGCATTGTGTTTAATGGAGGTCACAACATGTTCAGAAGGATGTGAAGGTTCTAAGAAGGGTGCAGTAAAGATTTACAAAAATGGTTCCAGGGATAAGGGACTTCAGATAAATAAATAGATTGACAAAGTAGATTGGAGTTAATGTCCTTAGCTAAAAGAAGGTTGAGAGGCAAGTTGCTAGACATGTTCAAAATAATGGAGATTCCTGTGTCTGCATGGGTTGCACCCCCACAGTAGGCAGCACGGTAGCATTGTGGATAGCACAATTGCTTCACAGCTCCAGGGTCCCAGGTTTGATTCCGGCTTGGGTCACTGGCTGTGCGGAGTCTGCACATCCTCCCCATGTGTGCGTGGGTTTCCTCCGGGTGCTCCGGCTTCCTCCCACAGTCCAAAGATGTGCAGGTTAGGTGGATTGGCCATGATAAATTGCTCTTAGTGTCCAAAATTGTCCTTAGTGTTGGGTGGGGTTGCTGGGTTATGGGGATAGGGTGGAGGTGTTGACCTTGGGTAGGGTGCTCTTTCCAGGAGCCGGTGCAGACTCGATGGGCCTAAATTTATATTTTAAAAAATAATGAGGGGTTTGTTTGGAGTGGATAGTAAGAAACTGTTCCCATCGGCAGAGGGGTGGAGAACCAAAAGAAACAGATTTAAGGTGATTGGCAAAAAAAGCCAAAGGCGCCATGGGAACGCAGTGAGTGATTAAGGTCTGGAATGCACGGGCAGTGAAGGAAGTTTCAATGGGGATTTTCAATTGGAAATTGCATAAAGAGGTGAAGATAAAAATCTGTAGTGTTATGGAGAAAGGGCAGCCGAGTGGAACTAGCAGGATTGCTCTCGAAGAGGGCCTCGAAGGGCTGAATGGTCTCTTTCTGTGCTGTAACCATGCCACAGTCCAATGATTGCCCCAGCAATATCTGAGCTGTTGAAATTATGTAGAACAAGGGCGGTACAATGATGCAGTGGTTAGCACTGCTGCCTCATGGCACCGAGGACCCGGGTTCGATCCCGGCCCTGGGTCACCGTCCGTATGGAGTTTGCACATTTGCGCCGTGTCTGAGTGGGTCTCACCCCCACAACCCAAAGATGTGCAGAGTAGGTGAATTGGCCACGCTAAATTGGAAAAAGAAATTGGGCATTTTAATATTTTTTATAAAGAAATTATGTAGAACTTTGGTTCGATCGCGCATGGAGTACTGCACATGGTTGTGGGCTCTGTGCTACATGAAGGATACTGAAGGATTGGAGAAAATGCAGGAATATTGCTTTAAGGGTGTTAACCAGAATTGAGAAGATGCAACTGTCAGGGGCTGCTTTCTCTGGGAAAAAAAAAGCGGAAAAAGAAACCTGGGGCGAGATTCTCCGACCCCCCGCCGGGTCGGAGAATCGCCGGGGGCTGGCGTGAATACCGCCCCCGCCGGTTGCCGAATTCTCCGGCACCGGAGATTCGGCGGGGGCGGTAATCGCACCGTGCCGGTTGGCGGGCCCACCCCCCCCGCGATTCTCCGGCCCGGATGGGCCGAAGTCCCGCTGCTAGAATGCCTGTCCCGCTGGTGTGGATTAAACCACCTCTCTTACCGGCGGGACTAGGCGGCGCCGGCGGGCTCTGGGGGTGCCGAGGGGCGATCTGGCCCCGTGGGGTGTCCCCACGGTGGCCTGGCCCGCGATCGGGGCCCATCGATCCGCGGGCGGGCCTGTGCCGTGGGGGGCACTCTTTTCCTTCCGCCTTCGCCACAGTCTTCACCATGGCGGAGGCGGAAGAGACTCCCTCCACAGCGCATGCGCAGGGATGCCGTCAGCGGCCGCTAACGCTCCCGTGCATGCGCCACACGGCAATGTCATTTCCGCGCCAGCTGGCGGGGCACTTCCACCAGCTGGCGGGGCGGAAATCAGTCCGGTGCGGGCCTAGCTCCTCAAAGTTAGGACTCGGCCGGTCAAGGGGCGGAGGATTCCGCACCTTTGGGGCGGCGCGATGCTGGACTGATTTGCGCCGTTTTTGGTGCCGGTCGGCGGACATCGCGCCGATACCGGAGAATTTCGCCCCTGATCTCTGTCTGCAAACTTCTGATGGAATTCAATATGGGTAGATATGGAGAAACCTTTATCGCTTGTCAATGACACAAATATGGTGAGAGGGGATAAATTTTAACATTCAGCAGATGAGGGAATATCTGTGAAGAGAGAAAACTGGCTCATGTTTCAGGTCAATGATCTGTAGAAATATGAAATAGCGAGTCTGTGTAAAGAATTCAGGAAGAATTTCTTTAAACAGAGTGGTGTGAATATGGAACCTGCTACCACATAGCAAGGGTAAAGTAGATAGCATGGACGGATTGAGGATAGGCTTGTTGCATAGGTGAGGAAGGAGGGAATAGAGAGATATGGGAGAAGAGTGGAATAAGATAATTCGAGTAGGAGAATTGTATGGAGTATACAGACTGACATAGGCCAATTGGCCCAAATAGCCAGTTTATGTATATTCTGATGCAGGATGGCACGCAGACAATATTTGGAGCAGGCTTGGCTCTTTGAATGTCTTGTGATACAATGCTTAGCCTCCCTACCTCTGACACCTGAGCAACTCACCAAGGATTCATTGATAGGACCTTGCAAACTGTGACCTCTATCACTTAGAAGGACGAAAGCAGCAGGTACATGGAAACACCTTCAAGGGCCACACCATCTTGACTTGGCACTATATTGCCGTCCCTTCACTGTCGCTATGTCAAAATCCTGGAACTTCTTCCTAACCGCAATGAGGATGTACCTACACCACAAAGACTGCAGTAGTTCAGAGGTGGCTCAACACCACTTTCTCAATGCAAGAAGAATTCTGGCTTAACCAGCGATGCCCAGGTCCATTAAATATATTTTTTAAAAGAGTTCTACTTTGGAGCCCCATTCCAGGACGTGTTGGCCGTGGAAGGTGCATTCCTAACACAGCCAAACATTATCAACCTGCCAATCCTTCCAACATGCCTAAGGTGGGCAGTAAGAGTGGGAGAGATTCCTGGTCAGCCATGCTTGATGCCGAGTGGCGCCCCCTAAAGATATAACCTCTGGCTTCAGGCAAACACCCGTTCGAGAGAAAACAAGCTGCGTCAAACAAACATAAGCATATGCTTTGTCCGCTTCGCGCATCTCTGGACACAGAAAGTCTTCTAAATTTGGGATCTTCCCATAGAAATAATGGTTATTGTAGCATGAGACACTCATGAGACTGGATCCTTTCAAATTACCCTGGAGGACAAATGACTGACAGACTAGAGGACGTGATTGACTATGAATTTGTTGAAGGCAGATCAAGGAGATGCTGGTCAATCATCATGCAACCGGACTTCCGGGTGCGGCGATGACCAGCTGAGTCGCACGTTTCGGCAGCTCCCTGTGAAACGGACTTTTGGGCTCTTGATAGGAGCCCCAACGGCAATTTTGACGGCTAAAAACACTGTGCGGTAAACCAGAAGGGAATCCCCCCTGGATACGGATGGAAAAAGGAGGTGAGAGTGGCCAGATTGCAGTGGATCCTTTAGAACAGCGGCAAGGAAGGCAAGCAAAAACCAAGATGGCGTCGGAAGGTGGCAGTTTAACATGGGGCCCTGAACAACAAGAGTTCTTGAAATGCTGTGTGGAAGAGATCAAAAAGGAAATGAAGAAAGAGCTGTTGGCCCCGATACTACAGGCGATCGAAGGGCTAAAGGAGGAACAAAAGACCCAGGAGCGGGAGCTTCGGGTCGTGAAGGCAAAGGCAGCCGAGAATGAGGACGATATACAGGGCCTGGTGGTGAAGACGGAGACGCAGGAGGCACATCAGAAACGATGTGTGGAAAGGTTGGAGGCACTGGAAAACAACGCAAGGAGGAACAACCTGAGGATTCTTGGTCTTCCTGAAGGTGGGGAGGGAGCGGACGTCGGGGCATATGTGAGCACGATGCTGCACTCGTTAATGGGAGCGGAGGCCCCGGCGGGTCCGTTGGAGGTGGAGGGAGCATACCGAGTGATGGCGCGAGGACCGAGAGCAGGAGAAATTCCCAGAGCCATAGTGGTGAGATTCCTCCGTTTTAAGGATAGAGAAATGGTCCTTAGATGGGCGAAGAAAACTCGGAGCAGTAAATGGGAGAACGCGGTGATCCGCGTTTATCAAGACTGGAGTGCGGAGGTGGCGAGAAGGAGGGCGAGCTTTAATCGGGCCAAGGCGGTGCTTCATAAAAAGAAGATAAAATTTGGAATGCTGCAACCGGCAAGACTGTGGGTCACATATCGAGGGAGGCACCACTACTTTGAGACGGCGGATGAAGCGTGGACTTTTATTGTGGAAGAAAAACTGGAATGAGCGGGTTATTAAAAAGAACGTTCGAACAAAGTGGTGGGGCGAATGTGGGGGGCAAAGAGGGGTTTTATGTACTAATCCTGCGATGTGGTAACTTTTCTCTCTCCCACAGGTGGTGATGGGGGGAGGAGGGGAGGTGGAGGAGATGGGGCGTTGGCCATTGGGGGCGGGGCCAAGGGAGAAGCGCGGGCTTGGTTCCCGCGCTATGATAATCATGGCGGGAATAGAGAAGCAGGAAGGAGGGGGCGTTGCACGGTGCGAGCCGAGGTCACGGGGGGAAGCCGAGGTCAGCCAGAGTTTGCTGACTTCTGGGAGCAACATGGGGGGAGTAATTACGCTAGCGGGGGATCTAGCGGGGGGGGGGTGGGAGGGGGGAATTACTGGGTTGTTGCTGCTGGGGAGAGGGGGGAGCTGGTATGGGAGAGGATGGGCGGGGGGGCACCGCCTGGGGGAGATACAGCTGCGTGGGAACCGGGTGAGGAGCTGGAAAAAGGTGATGGCTAATCGACAAGGGGGGGGGGGTAGGAAGCCCCCCAACTCGGCTGATCACGTGGAACGTGAGAGGGCTGAACGGGCCGATAAAGAGGGCACGGGTACTCGCACACCTTAAGAAACTTAAGGCAGATGTGGTTATGTTACAGGAAACGCACCTGAAACTGATAGACCAGGTTAGGCTACGCAAAGGATGGGTGGGGCAGGTGTTCCATTCGGGGCTAGATGCGAAAAACAGGGGGGGTGGCTAAATTAGTGGGGAAGCGGGTAATGTTCGAGGCAAAGACTATAGTGGCGGATAACGGGGGCAGATACGTGATGGTGAGTGGCAAACTACAGGGGGAGACGGTGGTTTTGGTAAACGTATATGTCCCGAACTGGGATGATGCCAATTTTATGAGGTGGATGCTAGGACGCATTCCGGACCTATAGATGGGAAAGCTGATAATGGGGGGAGATTTTAATACGGTGTTGGAACCAGGGCTGGATAGGTCGAAGTCCAGGACTGGAAGGAGGCCGGCAGCAGCCAAGGTACTTAAAGATTTTATGGAGCAGTTGGGAGGTGTAGACCCGTGGAGATTTAGCAGACCTAGGAGTAAGGAGTTCTCGTTTTTCTCCTATGTCCATAAAGTCTACTCGCGAATAGACTTTTTTGTGCTGGGTAGGGCATTGATCCCGAAGGTGAGGGGAACGGAGTATACGGCTATAGCCATTTCGGATCACGCTCCACACTGGGTGGACTTGGAGATAGGGGAGGAAACAGGAGGGCGCCCACCCTGGAGAATGGACATGGGACTAATGGCAGATGAGGGGGTGTGTCTAAGGGTGAGGGGGTGCATTGAAAAGTACTTGGAACTCAATGATAATGGGGAGGTCCAGGTGGGAGTGGTCTGGGAGGCGTTGAAGGCGGTGGTTAGAGGGGAGCTGATATCAATAAGGGCACATAAAGGGAAGCAGGAGAGTAAGGAACGGGAGCGGTTGCTGCAAGAACTTTTAAGGGTGGACAGACAATATGCGGAAGCACCGGAGGAGGGACTGTACAGGGAAAGGCAAAGGCTACATGTAGAATTTGACTTGCTGACTACAGGCACTGCAGAGGCACAATGGAGGAAGGCACAGGGTGTACAGTACGAATATGGGGAGAAGGCGAGCAGGTTGCTGGCACACCAATTGAGGAAAAGGGGAGCAGCGAGGGAAATAGGGGGAGTGAGGGATGAGGAAGGAGAGATGGAGCGGGGAGCGGAGAGAGTGAATGGAGTGTTCAAGACATTTTATAAAAAATTATATGAAGCTCAACCCCCGGATGGGAGGGAGAGAATGATGGGCTTCTTGGATCGGCTGGAATTTCCCAAGGTGGAAGAGCAGGAAAGGGTGGGACTGGGAGCACAGATCGAGGTAGAAGAAGTGGTGAAAGGAATTAGGAGCATGCAGGAGGGAAAGGCCCCGGGACCGGATGGATTCCCAGTCGAATTCTATAGAAAATATGTGGACTTGCTCGCCCCGGTACTGACGAGGACCTTTAATGAGGCAAAGGAATGGGGACAACTGCCCCCGACTATGTCTGAAGCAACGATATCGCTTCTCTTAAAGAAGGAAAAGGACCCGCTACAATGCGGGTCCTATAGACCTATTTCCCTCCTAAATGTAGATGCCAAGGTCCTGGCCAAGGTAATGGCAATGAGAATAGAGGAATGTGTCCCGGGGGTGGTCCACGAGGACCAAACTGGGTTTGTGAAGGGGAGACAGCTGAACACGAATATGCGGAGGTTGTTAGGGGTAATGATGATGGCCCCACCAGAGGGAGAAACGGAGATAGTAGTGGCGATGGATGCCGAGAAAGCATTTGATAGAGTGGAGTGGGATTATTTGTGGGAGGTGTTGAGGAGATTTGGTTTTGGAGAGGGGTATGTTAGATGGGTGCAGCTGTTGTATAGGGCCCCAGTGGCGAGCGTGGTCATGAATGGACGGGGATCTGCATATTTTCGGCTCCATAGAGGGACAAG
Source organism: Scyliorhinus torazame (assembly GCF_047496885.1). Classification (NCBI taxonomy): domain Eukaryota; kingdom Metazoa; phylum Chordata; class Chondrichthyes; order Carcharhiniformes; family Scyliorhinidae; genus Scyliorhinus; species Scyliorhinus torazame. The sequence continues at coordinate 75,910,492 of NC_092719.1, forward strand.
GCAGGGATGCCCTCTGTCCCCATTATTGTTTGCACTGGCGATTGAGCCCCTGGCGATAGCGTTGAGGGGTTCCAAGAAGTGGAGGGGAGTACTTAGGGGAGGAGAAGAGCACCGGGTATCTTTGTATGCGGACGATTTGCTACTATACGTGGCGGACCCGGCGGAGGGGATGCCAGAAATAATGCGGATACTTGGGGAGTTTGGGGATTTTTCAGGGTATAAATTGAACATGGGGAAAAGTGAGTTGTTTGTGGTGCATCCAGGGGAGCAGAGTAGAGAAATAGAGGACCTACCGTTGAGGAAGGTAACAAGGGACTTTCGTTACCTGGGGATCCAGATAGCTAAGAATTGGGGCACATTGCATAGGTTAAATTTAACGCGGTTGGTGGAACAGATGGAGGAGGATTTCAAGAGATGGGATATGGTATCCCTGTCAATGGCAGGGAGGGTGCAGGCGGTTAAGATGGTGGTCCTCCCGAGATTCCTCTTTGTGTTTCAGTGCCTCCCGGTGGTGATCACGAAGGCTTTTTTTAAAAGGATTGAAAAGAGCATCATGGGCTTTGTGTGGGCCGGGAAGACCCCGAGAGTGAGGAAGGGATTCTTACAGCGTAGCAGGGATAGGGGGGGGCTGGCACTACCGAGCCTAAGTGAGTATTATTGGGCCGCTAATATTTCAATGGTGAGTAAGTGGATGGGAGAGGAGGAGGGAGCGGCGTGGAAGAGATTAGAGAGGGCGTCCTGTAGGGGGACTAGCCTACAGGCTATGGTGACAGCCCCATTGCCGTTCTCACCGAGGAACTACACCACAAGCCCGGTGGTGGTGGCTACACTGAAGATTTGGGGACAGTGGAGACGGCATAGGGGAAAGACTGGAGCCTTGGGGGGGTCCCCGATAAGAAACAACCATAGGTTTGCCCCGGGGGGAATGGATGGGGGATATGGAATGTGGCAAAGAGCAGGAATAACGCAACTGAAAGATCTGTTTGTGGATGGGAAGTTCACAAGTCTGGGAGCGCTGACCGAGAAATATGGGTTGCCCCAAGGGAATGCATTCAGGTATATGCAACTGAGGGCTTTTGCGAGGCAACAGGTGAGGGAATTCCCGCAGCTCCCGACACAAGAGGTGCAGGACAGAGTGATCTCAAAGACATGGGTGGGGAATGGTAAGGTGTCAGATATATATAGGGAAATGAGGGACGAAGGGGAGACTATGGTAGATGAACTAAAAGGGAAATGGGAAGAAGAGCTGGGGGAGGAGATCGAGGAGGGGCTGTGGGCAGATGCCCTAAGCAGGGTAAACTCGTCGTCCTCGTGTGCCAGGCTAAGCCTGATTCAGTTTAAGGTATTACACAGGGCACATATGACTGGAGCACGGCTCAGTAAATTTTTTGGGGTGGAGGATAGGTGTGCGAGGTGCTCGAGAAGCCCAGCGAATCATACCCATATGTTTTGGTCATGCCCGGCACTACAGGGGTTTTGGATGGGGGTGACAAAGGCGCTTTCAAAAGTAGTAGGAGTCCGGGTCGAACCAAGCTGGGGGTTGGCTATATTTGGGGTTGCACAAGAGCCGGGAGTGCAGGAGGCGAGATAGGCCGATGTTTTGGCCTTTGCGTCCCTAGTAGCCCGGCGCAGGATATTGCTAATGTGGAAAGAAGCCAAGCCCCCGGGGGTGGAGACCTGGATAAATGACATGGCGGGGTTTATAAAGCTAGAGCGGATTAAGTTCGTCCTAAGGGGGTCGGCTCAAGGGTTCACCAGGCGGTGGCAACCGTTCGTCGAATACCTCGCAGAAAGATAGACGGAATGGGAAAAAGAAGGCAGCAGCAGCAGCCCAGGATCGGGGGTGGGGGTGGGGGGGGGGGGGGGGAGGAACCAGAAGGACTCTCAGGGTTGTTAATATATACTGAATAGTTTGTATAGGTCGTTGCTACAGATAATTATATATTGGACTGTTAAATTATATTTTTGGAGAGTGTTACTTGTGACAAGGCAGTTGCCAATTAGGGCTAGTTTTCATTTTTGTTATTTATTATTTATTCATTTTTTGTTTATAAAATAGGTCATTGTTATTTGTGTTGTTATAATATTGTGTAAAGGATGCACAATGTACTGTGTTGGTTGACTAAAAATTTTCAATAAAATATTTAATTAAAAAAAATAAAAATCATCATGCAACCAACCTCCCTTTACAATGGAATAATCGTCAAATAACAACGCTGGGGTATAGAAATTGAAAGGAGCTTACTCTGTTGAAAAACTAATGCAGCCTTGGGTTCAATCTCAGCCTTGGGTCACTGTCTGTGTGGAGTTTGCACTTTCTCCCCGTGTCTGTGTGAGTTTCCTCCGGGTGCTCCGGTTTCCTCCCACAGATGTGCAGGTTAGGTGGATTGGCCATGCTAAATTGCCCCTTAGATCCAAAAGGTTTGTGGGGTTACTGGGTTACGGGAATAGGGTGGAAACATGGGCCTAGGTAGGGTGCTCTTTCAGAGGGATAGTGCAGACTTGATGGGCAAAATGGCCTCCTTCTGCACTGTAGGGATTCTATAAACAGAAGAAGCTGCTAGTATTATGGCAGATACGCTTTTCATAGGATCATAAGATCAGGCATGAGATCTTCTGTGAAGATGTGAAGACGATCGTAAGGAAGCTGCTACGTTAAGTCCAATTTCTCCTTTAAGCTGTACATGTGCAGCAATCCACAACATACCACGTGCTGCGACAACCAGGCCATGCACAGCAAAGAAACATTAGAGGGAATATTAGTATCAAAGTGTTGGAACATTGGCTACTGGTCTATGCAGAGCCCTCACACAGCCTTACAGATCTGACATTGTGTACCATGCATGTTTGCATCACACAATGGAAAGCCCTGGCACAATGACAACTCACATAAGGCTTCGCCCCCCCCCCCCCCCCCGCCCCCCCCCAAAAAAATTCCAAAACATAACTTGCTTACTGAAACACAGGTCAGCCTGCAACAGATCCATCACTGTATGTCCACCAGCACATGAGATACAGGGCCACCTCAATCTCGAGAAACAGACTCTTAAATGCAGCAGTTGACACTGTCGAAGCAAGAGGTTACATTCTGGATACGGTCATCCATCTCCCTCTCGTTAAGGAGAAGCATTATGGTGCAAAAGGGCAAGAAGATATAACGGTAACTTAAGAACTGGCTTGTGATTCACTGGAGCACACATCGAAAAATCATGAGATTGTTCGCGAGCCTAGGGGCACTGGAGAAGTTCGAGTTACCCCCGGGAAATGCCTTTAGATATATGCAGGTGAGGGCTTTTGTGAGGCGACAGGTGAGGGAATTCCCGTTGCTCCCGGCACAAGAAGTTCAAGATAGGGTGATCTCGGGTGTATGGGTCGGGGAGGGCAAGGTGTTGGAAATACACCAGGAGTTGAAAGAAGAGGGGAAAGCGCTGGTAGAAGAGTTGAAGGGTAAATGGGAGGAGGAGCTGGGGGAGGAGATCGAGGATGGTCTGTGGGCTGATGCCCTAGGTAGGGTTAATTCCTCCTCCTTGTGTGCCAGGCTCAGCCTGATACAATTTGGGGTGGTCCACGGAGCGCACTTGACGGGGGCGAGGTTGAGTAGGTTCTTTGGGGTGGAGGACAGATGTGGAAGGTGCTCAGGGAGCCCGGCGAACCATGTCCATATGTTTTGGTCATGCCCGGCACTGGAGAGGTTCTGGAGAAGAGTGGCGGGAGCAATATCTCAGGTGGTGAAAGTCTGGGTCAAGCCAAGCTGGGGGCTAGCAATATTTGGAGTGGTGGGCGAGCCGGGAGTGCAGGAGGCGAGAGAGGCCGGCATTCTGGCCTTTGCGTCCCTAGTAGCCCGGCGAAGGATCTTGCTGGTGTGGAAGGAGGCGAAGCCCCCCAGCCTGGAGGCCTGGATAAATGATATGGCTGGGTTCATAAAGTTGTAGAGGATTAAGTTCGCCTTGAGAGGGTCTGCGCAGGGGTTTTACAGGCGGTGGGAACCCTTCCTAGACTATCTCGCGGAGCGTGAGAGGAAGGTCGGTCAGCAGCAGCAGCAACCTTGGGGGGGTGGGGGGAAAGTCCTGGGGGGGGGGGGGGGGGAAGAGGGGGGACTGCCTGGGAGGGTGGATGAGCAAGAGATAACATGAAGGGTTGGGGAAACTGGCACGTACGGGTGAGGGCCAGTGTACAAAGCTGTGTAAATATATCATTTTTGCCATGTATATATCTTGCTCTGCGCGATTTTTTGGTTTTTTTTACGGGGGGGGGGGTTATTGTTTGTAAGGGAGAAAAATTGAATTAAAAAACTTTAATAAATATATTTTTTTTAAAAGAAAAATCATGAGATTGTAACATGATATTCTGTCCATTAAAGTGAAAAGATAGAATATTGCAGTCTGTGGGTCTGTGACCTCCCAACCTATGCTGCCCACTGGGAGCTGCGTATTGCATAATCATCCCACATGCTTCAATTTTATTTAATGTCAACTTTCTCCAGGGAGTTTTCTCCCAAAGGTGCAGGAGAGGATGTAACGGACCGAAGAATGGGGAACTGTTGTAGTTTGGGTCAGTGCAGAGGACAATGATGGTGCTGCTACATTCTGCAAGTGGAACTGGCAAACTGCGCAGTGCTTTTTATCCCAAAGACAACATAAGTTAACTACGTGTGGACTTGGGTCACTTGGAGGCCAAATCTGGTGGGGGAGCGTGGCAGATTCCCTTCCCTGAAGGACATTACTGAACCAGTTTGATGTTTGTGACAATCCAACATCTCCAGTATCATCTTAACTATTACCTGATTTTACTGAGTTAATTTTCACAATTCACCCTAGTAACATTTGACTTTACGATCTGTGAATTTACTAGTCCAATAGCATGCTCACTTAGCTGACATACCCATTATGGAGCATGCTCGTTCCGTCGTGACATAAACAATATCATCAACCAGAAAGTCAACAGGTATATTTACTTCAGCGTCTGAATGTTCGAATTAGGTGATGCTAATGCACTGGCAATGTTCTGATGCACACTGCAGGACAATGAGTCTCCTTGGTGCTCGGCATTCTCAGACTTGCACATCGATTTTTAAATTGTAATTCCTCTTTTCTCTATCACACAAAGGGCTCTGTTGATTCATTTATTTCAATTAGGCTTAACTTACCATGACTTATTGCAAAGTCATGTGAGCGCATTTTTTTTTGTGTTTCAAGAATTTTAGCTTCCTTTTGAACAGTATTTGAGTCTGTCTCATTTGATTCAAAAAATGTTGGTAATCATTAGAACTCATGGCCGTAGGAAGGATCCTGAACACAATATATAATTCCTGCAATACACAAATGGTGATGATGTGCGCAATATTAATATTGACCTTTTCTGTACTGTGCTCTGAGGAGGGATCAGTGAGAGTTCACATTACTGTTGTGGAAACTTATATTCGAGCGACTGTGTAACTTCCATCTCAAAATATGAACGGGCAGAAACAAAAAATCATTGGTTTGTTTTCCTGTATTAAATGCATTTAAAGTTTGTACATGCTTACCAGGGCTATTATCACAGAAAGCACCTTCGACCAAGAAACATTTTACAGCTAGTTCTCAACTCCTGGTCTCAGCTGACCTTGTTCCCAAGACAACCAGCTTGTTCATGTAAAATGATAGATTGAAGCTGAGTTTGATCTCAGATGGCCTAAAATCATGACCTCCTTTTACGAGTGCACTTTTACCAAGGTTGAGGAGGGCTCAATATTTTTCTGTATTTAAACATTTTGGAAATAATGCATATGCTTCGAGGGTGTTTTTATACATTTAACGAATAAGCTATTTTTCCAATAGATAGCTTACCGCTACAGCTCATTAAAATACACCGTCTGAAATTATTTTAAACAGAACAGAATGCAGGATAAGTGCCTCGGCTGATTTAATAACTCCTGTGCCTTTCAGTGGTCTGATTACTAGTCTCTGTCAGATCATTTGATGCAGAGAGGGAAAATTGCCCAAGAAGAAATCCATTCAGTTAATAAGCGTTATTCGGAAAATCCACAAAAGCATTCCCAACATTGATTTCTACGCCTACTTATTGGAAGAGAGCAAAGCCCACACAGAGGCAAAAACGATCATTGTGCAGTTTTGATTTAAATTCCATTGTGAACATGTAAACCATCCAACACTTCAGAATTAAGCTGACCTGCATGAGAAATAAAAACAACATCCTCCAAATACTCAGCAGGCTGATGACCTCTCATCAGATGAAATTGTTTAGTAGGCCTGTAGTCTTGTGCTGTTACTTCACTAGGTTGTCACTTCATTTTTTATCAATGTTTGGTGCTGTTCCTGGTTGTCTTCTTTACATTTCTCACTGAACGAAGGCTGATGCCTTGGCTTGATGTTCACACTAAAGTGAGGGATATATCGGGCCAGGAGATTACAGACGGTGATGGAATACAACTCTGCTGCTGCTGCTGGACCACAAAACCTCAATGATGCCCAATGTTTAATTGTTGGAGCTGTCCGGACACCATTTAGCACAGCGGTAGTGCCACGCAACAAGATGGACAGGAACCTAAATGTAGAGATGGGACTTCATCTCCACAGGACTGTGCGATGGTTACTTCTACCAATACTGTCACGGACGAGGGTGAGGTCAATTATGTTTTCCCTCTTAGTTCTCTTACCACGTGCCGCAGACCCGATATGTCCTTCATGTGCCTCAGCCGGCTCAGTCAAGGGTGGTGGTAGCAAGCCACACTCATTGAACGGCATGTCAGTCCCTCACCCATAGTACATTCTGAGCCTTTTGTTATAAAGCAATGCTTCAAATCAAGAATAATTTTATTTGCTTACTGCAACCACTGGTTAAGTTTTAAAAGATTGAGCATTAGCATTTCGCAGGCTGAAAACTGCAGCTTCTAAGATGGCCAAACATTTGCATAACTTCCGTACAAATTCCATAGCCTTTCAAAATGAAGTCAGGCTTGTCGTGTTAAGCACACTGAGATAACACGGGCTGCAACTCGATGCAGCTATGACTGAAATATACTCCAGACCTTGAATTTAGTTCAATTTGATTGATTGAACCTGTCACACAGTTAGCACAGTTCTCTGTGAGTTCTACTCTCTGCTAACCTAAGTGTGGTTACTCTGTCTGACTGAACCAGACTAGCTCTTAGCCACGTGCTGTAGGTTGTGGTAAACCACTGTTAGTGTATGATGCTGTTACTGTACTACATGTATTGTGGTAAACCCTCCCCGAACAGATGCCGGAATGTGGCGACTAGGGGCTTTTCACAGTAACTTCATTTGAAGCCTACTTGTGACAATAATGATTTTCATTTCAAACCACTGCCTGATGGTGGTTTGAAATGAAGCCTGTGGCTCCTCCCCTCGGGCTCGGTATAAAGATGGCTGACCTCCGGCCCTGCCCCAGTTCGGGATCAATGGCCAGGAGGCTTCCTGGTTAGCTTATTACAGTTTTGTTCACTACTCGTCTTGTGTTAATTGATGGCACACCAATTTAATAAGCTAAACTTTTAAGATGAATTCATCACTCAAGCCTGATCGCCTGGAGCTGGACCCACAAGCAGCCGACGCCACTGCGACATTCGCACACTGGCTAAGCTGCTTCGAAGCTTACCTCGGATACTCCACTGACGATGTCACTGACCTCCAAAAGCTTCAAATACTCAACGCACGGGTGAGCCCGCAGGTTTTCCTTCTTATCAGAAACGCCCCCTTGTATATGGAGGCGATAATGCTGCTGAAGGGACAGTACGTAAAGGCAGTAAACGAGGTGTACGCCAGGCACCTCCTTGCCACGAGGCGACAACGCCCCGGAGAATCACAAGCCGAAATCCTGCATGCCTTGCGAGTACTCGGCCGGAACTGTGCTTGCCAGGCGGTATCGGCTGTCCATCACACGGAGCTGCTGATCAGGGACGCCTATGTCACGGGCATTAAATCCAATTACATCTGCCAGCGCTTGCTAGAAGTGGGTACACTCGGCTTCCCAGAGACAGTGCAGCTCTCAAACTCGCAGGGACTGGCTTTCCAGAACATGGAGGCCTATACCTCCGACCACGCGGCACCCTCGTGGACGTCGTGGGCGCTGCCATCACCCGACTCGAGTGTGGCGCAAGTCTGTGCCACGCAACAGCCTGTCAACTCTGGAAGCCCGAAATGCAACTTTTGCGGCCAGGGTAAGCACCCCAGACAACGCTGCCCTGCACGGAACGCGACTTGCAACGGGTGTGGGAGGAAGGGCCACTTCTCCAAAGTCTGCCAGGCCCGACCTGTCCCTAAAGTTCCGAGGCCCAGCAGCGCTGCCTGTTGTCTGTCGGGACTGCCCCCAATTGCCGCGCCACCCGCCATGTGCGACCCATGGGCATCACCATCTTCTCTGCCACCCGCCATGTGCGACCCGTGGGGGCCGTCATCTTCACCGCCATCTTTTATTCCACCCGCCACGCGCGACCCATGGGGGCCGCCATCATTGACGCCACCTTTGATGCCACCAGCCACGCGTGACCCACGGGGGCCGCCATTTTGGAACCACTCAGCTGCCTCCCGGGATCCCTGCTCACCCGGTCGTACGCAGGCCACCGCTACCTCCGACCGGCCCACCCACCACCTTCCAAAGCTCGCCTCAATCACACTCGACCAGTCTCGACCTCATCATCTCACGAAATCCACGATGACCGTCCGGATCAACGGGCACGAGACGGCCTGCCTCTTCAACTCCGGGAGCACAGACAGCTTTATCCACCCAGATACGGTAAGGCACTGCTCCCTCCCAGTTTTACACGCGACCCAGAAAATCTCCCTGGCTTCCAGAGCACTTTCCGTAGAAAACCGGGAGTAGGTAGGAAAAGGGGTGTGGAGGTAATAAACAAGTTCAGGGAGTTAGGCTGGAAGTTAAAAGCCAGGACAGACAGAGTTGTCATCTCTGGTTTGTTGCCGGTGCCACGTGATAGCAAGGCTAGGAATAGGGAGAGAGTGCAGCTGAACACGTGGCTGCAGGAATGGTGTAGGAGGGAGGGCTTCAGGTATTTGGATAATTGGAGCGCATTCTGGGGAAGGTGGGACCTGTACAAGCAGGACGGGTTGCATCTGAACCAGAGGGGCACCAATATCCTGGGAGGGACGTTTTCTAGTACTCTTCGGGAGGGTTTAAACTAATTTGGCAGGGGAATGGGAACCGGATTTGTAGTCCAGCAACTAAGGAAGCCGATATTCAGGACTCCAAAGTGTGTAATGAGGCAGTGGGGAAGGGAACACTGACAAAGGAGAGTACCTGCAGGCACGGAGATGGATTGAAATGTGTATACTTCAACGCAAGAAGCATCAGGAATAAGGTGGGTGAACTTAAGGCATGGATCGGTACTTGGGACTACGATGTGGTGGCCATCACGGAAACTTGGATAGAAGAGGGGCAGACATGGTTGTTGGAGGTCCCTGGTTATAGATGTTTCAATAAGATTAGGGAGGGTGGTAAAAGAGGTGGGGGGGTGGCATTGTTAATTAGAGATAGTATAACAGCTGCAGGAAGGCAGTTCGAGGAGTATCACCCTACTGAGGTAGTGTGGGTTGAAGTCAGAAATAGGAAAGGAGCAGTCACCTTGTTAGGAGTTTTCTATAGGCCCCCCAATAGTAGCAGAGATGTGGGGGAACAGATTGGGAAACAGATTTTGGAAAGGTGCAGAAATCACAGGGTAGTAGTCATGGGTGACTTTAACTTCCCAAATATTGAGTGGAAACTCTTTAGATCAAATAGTTTGGATGGGGTGGTGTTTGTGCAGTGTGTCCAGGAAGCTTTTCTAACACAGTATGTAGATTGTCCGACCAGAGGAAGGGCAATATTGGATTTAGTACTTGGTAATGAACCAGGGCAAGTGATAGATTTGTTAGTGGGGGAGCATTTTGGAGATAGTGACCACAATTCTGTGACTTTCACTTTAGTATTGCAGAGGGATAGGTGCGTGCAACAGGGCAAGGTTTACAATTGGGGGAAGGGTAAATACGATGTTGTCAGACAAGAATTGATGTGCATAAGTTGGGAACATAGGCTGTCAGGGAAGGACACAAGTGAAATGTGGAACTTGTTCAAGGAACAGGTACTACGTGTCCTTGATATGTATGTCCCTGTCAGGTAGGGAAGAGATGGTCGAGTGAGGGAACCATGGTTGACAAGAGAGGTTGAATGTCTTGTTAAGAGGAAAAAGGAGACTTATGTAAGGCTGAGGAAACAAGGTTCAGACAGGGCATTGGAGGGATACAAGATAGCCAGGAGGGAACTGAAGAAAGGGATTAGGAGAGCTAAGAGAGGGCATGAACAATCTTTGGCGGGTAGGATCAAGGAAAACCCCAAGGCCTTTTACACATATGTGAGTAATATGAGAATGACTAGAGCGAGGGTAGGTCCGATCAAGGACAGTAGCGGGAGATTGTGTATTGAGTCTGAAGAGATAGGAGAGGTCCTGAACGAGTACTTTTCTTCTGTATTTACAAATGAGAGGGGCGATATTGCTGGAGAAGACAGTGTGAAACAGATTGGTAAGCTCGAGGAAATACTTGTTAGGAAGGAAGATGTGTTGGGCATTTTGAAAAACTTGAGGATAGACAAGTCCCCCGGGCCTGACGGGATATATCCAAGGATTCTATGGGAAGCAAGAGATGAAATTGCAGAGCCGTTGGCAATGATCTTTTTGTCCTCACTGTCAACAGGGGTGGTACCAGGGGATTGGAGAGTGGCGAATGTCGTGCCCCTGTTCAAAAAAGGAACTAGGGATAACCCTGGGAATTACAGGCCAGTTAGTCTTACTTCGGTGGTAGGCAAAGTAATGGAAAGGGTACTGAAGGATAGGATTTCTGAGCATCTGGAAAGACACTGCTTGATTAGGGATAGTCAGCACGGATTTGTGAGGGGTAGGTCTTGCCTTACAAGTCTTATTGAATTCTTTGAGGAGGTGACCAAGCATGTGGATGAAGGTAAAGCAGTGGATGTAGTGTACATGGATTTTAGTAAGGCATTTGATAAGGTTCCCCATGGTAGGCTTCTGCAGAAAGTAAGGAGGCATGGGATAGTGGGAAATTTGGCCAGTTGGATAACAAACTGGCTAACCGATAGAAGTCAGAGAGTGGTGGTGGATGGCCAATATTCAGCTTGGATCCCAGTTACCAGTGGCGTACCGCAGGGATCAGTTCTGGGTCCTCTGCTGTTTGTGATTTTCATTAATGACTTGGATGAGGGAGTTGAAGGGTGGGTCAGTAAATTTGCAGACGATACAAAGATTGGTGGAGTTGTGGATAGTAAGGAGGGCTGTTGTCGGCTGCAAAGAGACATAGATAGGATGCAGGGCTGGGCTGAGAAGTGGCAGATGGAGTTTAACCCTGAAAAGTGTGAGGTTGTCCATTTTGGAAGGACAAATATGAATGCGGAATACACGGTTAACGGTAGAGTTCTTGGCAATGTGGAGGAGCAGAGAGATCTTGGGGTCTATGTTCATTCATCTTTGAAAGTTGCCACTCAAGTGGATAGAGCTGTGAAGAAGGCCTATGGTGTGCTCGCGTTCATTAACAGAGGGATTGAATTTAAGAGCCGTGAGGTGATGATGCAGCTGTACAAAACTTTGGTAAGGCCACATTTGGAGTACTGTGTACAGTTCTGGTCGCCTCATTTTAGGAAGGATGTGGAAGCTTTGGAAAAGGTGCAAAGGAGATTTACCAGGATGTTGCCTGGAATGGAGAGTAGGTCTTACGAGGAAAGGTTGAGGGTGCTAGGCCTTTTCTCATTAGAACGGAGAAGGATGAGGGGCGACTTGATAGAGGTTTATAAGATGATCAGGGGAATAGATAGAGTAGACAGTCAGAGACTTTTTCCCCGGGTGGAACAAACCATTACGAGGGGACATAAATTTAAGGTGAAAGGTGGAAGATGTGGAGGGATATCAGAGGTAGGTTCTTTACCCAGAGAGTAGTGGGGGCATGGAATGCACTGCCTGTGGAAGTAGTTGAGTCAGAAACATTAGGGACCTTCAAGCAGCTATTGGATAGGTACATGGATTACGGTAAAATGATATAGTGTAGATTTATTTGTTCTTAAGGGCAGCATGGTAGCATTGTGGATAGCACAATTGCTTCACAGCTCCAGGGTCCCAGGTTCGATTCCGGCTTGGATCACTGTCTGTGCGGAGTCTGCACATCCTCCCCATGTCTGCGTGGGTTTCCTCCGGGTGCTCCGGTTTCCTCCCACTGTCCAAAGATGTGCAGGTTAGGTGGATTGGCCATGATAAATTGCCCTTAGTGTCCAAAATTGCCCTTGGTGTTGGGTGGAGGTGTTGAGTTTGGGTAGGGGGCTCTTTCCAAGAGCCGGTGCAGACTCAAAGGGCCGAATGGCCTCCTTCTGCACTGTAAATTCAATGATAATCTATGATTAATCTAGGACAAAGGTTCGGCACAACATCGTGGGCTGAAGGGCCTGTTCTGTGCTGTATTTTCTATGTTCTATATTCTATGTACTGTGTCGCGACCCTTTCGGTACAGGGCGTAGAGTACACTAACTTTAAGCTCTACGTCCTCCCCCATCTCTGCGCTGCCCTATTACTGGGGCTCGACATTCAGTGCCACTTCCAAAGCCTTACCTTAAAGTTCGGAGGACCCCTGCCCCCCCCCTCACCGTCTGTAGCCTCGTGACCCTTAAGGTCCCCCCACCCTCGCTCCTCCCAAATCTCACCCCGGATTGTAAGCCCATCGCCACTAGGAGCAGACGGTACAGTGCCCCGGACAAGGCCTTTATCAGGTCGGACGTCCAGCGACTCCTATGAGAGGGGATCATTGAGGCAAGTACCAGACCCTGGAGAGCCCAAGAGGTGGTCGTCAAAATTGGGGAGAAACACCGGGTGGTCATTGACGACAGTCAGACATCAACCGGTACACGCAGCTTGATGCGTACCCCCTCCCCCATATATCTGACATGGTCAATCAGATTGCGCAGTATCGAGTCTTCTCCACAGTCGACTTGAAGACCGCTTACCACCAGCTCCCTATCTGCCCGGAGGACCACCAATACACTGCCTTCGAGGCAGATGGCCGCTTCTACCACTTCCTCAGGGTTCCCTTCGGCGTCACCAACAGGGTCTCGGACTTCCAGCGAGAAATGGACCGAATGGTTGACCAGTACGGCCTGCGGGCCACGTTCCCATACCTAGAAAATGTCACCACCTGCGGCCATGACCAGCAGGACCATGACGCAAACCTCTGGCATTTCCTCCACACCGCTAAGCTCCTTAACCTGACATACAATAAGGAGAAATGCGTTTTCCGCACAACCCGCCTAGCCATCCTTGGCTACGTTGTGGAAAACGGAGTCCTAGGGCCAGACCCCGACCGCATGCGCCCCCTCCTGGAACTTACCCTCCCCAACTGCCCCAAGGCCCTGAAGAGATGCCTGGGGTTCCTCTCTTATTATGCCCAGTGAGTCCCCAATTATGCGGACAAGGCCCTTCCACTTATTAAATCCACCATTTTTCCCCTGATGGCTGAGGCCCGCCTGGCCTTCAACCGCATCAAGGCAGATATTGCCACAGCCGCGATGCACGCTGTGGATGAGTCCATTCCGTTCTAGGTGGAGAGCGATGCGTCGGACTTTGCCCTAGCCGCTACCCTCAATCAGGCGGGCAGGCCCGTGGCTTTTTTCTCCCGTACCATCCATGCCTCCAAAATTCGGCACTCCTCCGTCGAAAAGGAAGTCCAAGCCATTGTGGAAGCTGTACGACATTGGCGGCATTACCTGGCCGGCAAGTGATTCATTCTCCTCACTGACCAACGGTCGGTTGCCTTCATGTTTAATAATACACAGCGGGGCAAGATCAAGAACGACAAGATTCTGAGGTGGAGGATCGAACTCTCCACCTACAACTATGATATCTTGTACCGACCTGGGAAGCTCAATGAGTCTCCAGATGCCCTATCCCGTGGTGCATGTGCCAGCGCACAAGTAGACCGACTTCGGGCCCTTCACAATGACCTCTGTCACCCAGGGGTCACCTGTTTCTATCATTTTATCAAGGCTCGCAACCTGCCCTACTCCATCGAGGAGGTCAGGACCATGACCAGGGACTGCGAGGTCTGCGCGAAGTGCAAACCGCACTTCTATCGGCCAGACAGAGCGCACCTCGTAAAGGCCTCCCGCCTCTTTGAGCGCCTCAGCAGCGACTTCAAAGGGCCCCTCCCCTCCACTGAGCGTAACGTGTACTTCCTCAACGTTGTTGACGAGTACTCACGATTCCCCGTTGCCATCCCATGCCCTGACATGACCTCTGCCACCGTCATCAAGGCCCTGCACAGTCTCTTCATCTTGGTCGGTTTCCCCACCTACATCCACAGCGATCGGAGTTCCTCCTTCATGAGCGCCGAGTTGCGTCAGTTCCTGCTTAGCAAGGGCATCGCCTGAAGCAGGACGACCAGCTACAACTCCCGGTGAAACGGACAGGTGGAGAGGGAGAACGTGACGGTCAGGAAGGCCGTCCTTCTGGCCCTATGGTCTAGAAGTCTCCCAGTCTCCCCTTGGCAGGAGGTCCTTCGCGATGCGCTCCACTCCATCCGGTCGCTCCTGTGCCCCAATGAGACCCCTCACGAACGTATGTTTGCCTTCCCTAGGAAGTCCACCTCAGGGGTCTCGCTCCCGTCCTGGCTGACAGTCCCAGGGCCCGTCCTCCTCTGGAAGCATGCAAGGGGTCATAAATCGGATCCCCTCGTCGAGAAGATCCTGCTCCTCCATGCCAACCCACAATATGCCTACGTGGTACATCATGACGGGTAGCAGGACACAGTCTCCCTCCGGGATTTGGCACCTGCAGGTTCCCCAGCGACCATCACCACCACCCCCGACCCTACACCGTCTCCCTCCACCACTACCTGGTTATTCGAGATTTGGCACCCGCAGGCCCACCAGCGACCATCACCACCACCACCGCCCCTCCACCGCCCCCCCCCCCTCCACCGACTCAACTACTGGGCGAAGAAGAAGACAACACGCTCCCGGATGCGCAGGTCTCGACACCAGTGCACACACCATAGCCGGGTCTGAGGCGATCACAGCGGAAGGTCAAAGCCCTCGACAGACTCGACCTTTAAGTCCACTTCAACCCGCTGGACTCTTCTTTAACAGGGGCTGAATGTGGTAAACCACTGTTTGTGTATTATATGTATTGTGGTAAACTGTTACTACATGTATTGTGGTAAACCACTGCCTGATGGCTCCACCTGTTTTTCCTCCCCTCGGGCTCGGTATAAAGGTGGCTGATCTCCGGCCCTGCCCCAGTTCGGGATCAGTGGCCAGGAGGCTTCCTGTTTAGCTTATTAAAGCCACAGTTTCGTTCACTACTCGTCTTGTGTTAATTGATGGCACATCATAGGTGTTATGTGATATATACACCGGACTCACTCTGTAGATGTCCACAGGAGAAAGAGGCAGAATGTGAGTGCCTCGTGCCTTTTATAGTGGGAAACCACCCCAAGTGTTCTGCCTGCTGATTGGTTATGTGCTGTTCTCTGTGCTCATTAGCTGCCTGTCTGTATCTCATTATGTGCATGTCTGCATCTCATGACATCTCCCCTTTTGAAATGTTTTACTGTAGCATATGTGAAAATATTTACATGTGTAGGCTGAAAAACTAACTTATTTACATACTATGGCAGATGGGAACACATGTACATGTGAAAACAGGGGCGTCATTCTCCGCCGGCGGGAGTCTCCGTTATGCCGGCGCCCGGGGGTTTCCCGACGGCGTGGGGCTGCCCCACAATGGGAAACCCCATTGACTGGCCGGTGTTATGGAGACTCCCGCCGGCCGGTCGGAACAGAAATGTGGTGGGGCGGGTAGGAGAATTTCGCCCCAGGTGTCTAATGTGCAAAAACAGAACATAGCAAACACAACAAATGTTCATAAGTCCAGTCTCTGGGGCTTGCGTCTGATCCTGGTCGACCGCCGGAGAGGTGGTGGTGGGGACGACGGCGCCTTGATGGGCGGGATTGCAGCCGGACTGGAGGCCTCGTGGTTCGAGGTATCAGGAGGTGGCACAATAACAGATGGAAACAACGAAGAATGTGGTTGCGGGCGGGCAACTGTGCGCAGTGCCCGCCTGTTTCGCCGCACAACAGAGCCGTCAGCCATACGCACAACATACGATCGAGGAGCAGCCTGTCGAAGAACAACCGCTGGAGCTGACCAGCCTCCACCAGGTAGCTTGATCCGAACAGCATCCGCCGGGGATAGCACAGGCAAATCAGTGGCATGAGGATCATAGCCCTGCTGCTGCTGGTCCCCGAGTTTCTGCAGCACCGGGTGGTGATCCAGGTCAGGCAAGTGTCTGGCTGGAAGAGTCGTCCGCAGGTCCTTGTTCATCAGGAGTTGAGCCCGGTGGCATGCCGGGAGACAGAGCGGTTGCCCTGTATGCAAGCAGCGCAAGGTTGACGTCAGAAGCAGAATCCGTGGCCTTGCGGATGAGCTGCTTCACTATGTGCACCCCTTTCTCAACCTTCCCGTTGGACTGCGGGTAATGTGGGCTGGAAGCGACGTGATGAAACTGATATAGCTGGGCAAATCTTCACCACTCTTGGCTGCTGAAGCAAGGAACGTTGTCACTCATGACAGTGATTGGAATACCATGCCTGGAGAACGTCTACTTACAGGCCTTGATGACTGTCTTGGATGTGAGGTCTGAGAGCTTCACGACTTCTGGGTAATTGGAAAAATAATAAATGATTAGCACATAATCATGACTGTTGGTGTGAAAGAGGTCGATGCCTACCATGGACCACGGGGAGGTCACGATGTTGTGCTGCTGCAGCATCTCCTTGATCTGTGCTGGCTGGAAGCGTTGACAGGTCGGACATTTGAGGACCATATTTGAGATATCCTGACTAATCCCAGGCCAGTAGACAGCCTGCCTGGCTCTGCGCCTGCACTTCTCGACACCCAGATGCCACTCGTGGATTTGCCGGAGCCCCAAGCTCTGGAGACTGAGTGGAATGACAATGCGATCCAGCTTGAGGGGGATATATCAACCACCGTCAGGTCGTCCTTCACATTGAAGAATTGAGGGCACTGCCCTTTTTGCCAGCCATTGGTGAGGTGGCGCATGACGCGCTGCAGAAGAGGGTCTTTGGCTGTCTCGTTGCGAATGCGGATCACCTTTTCATCCGACACCGGGAGGTTGCTGGCCCACAGCTGCACCTTTGGTTCAATCTGTTGGATGAATGCCGGCGGGTCAGTAGGCAAGGTTCTGGAGCGGGACAAGGCATCCGCAATAATGAGCTCCTTGCCAGGCGTGTACATGAGCTCAAAGTTGTACCTTCTGAGTCTGAGGAGGATGCGCTGCAGCCGGGGCGTCATGTCGTTCAGGTCCTTGTGGACAATGTGGACCAGAGGCCTGTGGTCCGTCTCGACGGTGAACGTCGGCAGGCCGTAGACATAATCGGGGAACTTGAGAATTCCAGTGAGAAGGCCCAGGCATTCCTTTCCGATCTGGGCGTACCGCTGCTCGGTGGGTGTCATCGCCCGTGATGCGTAGGCAACCGGTGCCCAGGATGAGGTGTCATCGCGCTGGAGCAACACTGCGCCGATGCCGTCCTGGCTCGCATCTGTCGAGACTTTTGTTTCCCTGTCAGGGTCAAAAAATGCCAATACAGGTGCAGTGGTGAGCTTGGCTTTCGGCTCCAACCACTCCGCTTGATGAGCTGCCTGCCACTCAATGGCAGTAGACTTTTTCACCAGATGTCTGAGGGCCGTGGTGTGTGAGGCCAGGTTTGGGATAAACTTGCCCAAAAGGTTTACCATGACTAGGAAGTGCAGCATCGCCTTCTTGTCTTCAGGGGTCTTCATGGCTTTGATGGCCTTGACCTTGTCTGTGTCCGGGCGCACAACCTGCTGAGATATCTGGTCACCTAAGAACTTCAGTGTCGACGTGCCAAAGCAGCACTTGGCCCTGTTCAGCTTGAGGCCATTGGCATGGACACGGCGGAATACCTGCTGGAGACGGGGGTTGTGGACCATATGATAATGTCGGCCACAAACACACGAACCCCTTCAATGCCCTCCATCATCTGCTCCATGATTCTATGGAAGATCTCTGAGGCTGAGGCAATGCCGAACGGCATGCGATTATAGCAGTACCTGCCAAACGGTGTGTTGAAGGTGCAGAGCCTTCTGCTGGACTCATCCAGCTGGATTTGCCAGAACCCGTGTGACGCATCTAACTTTGTGAAAAACCAGGCGTGTTTATCTCACTTGTTAGTTCCTCCCGCTTTGGGATGAGGTAGTGTTCCCGCATTATATTCTGGTTGAGATCCTTGGGATCAATGCAGATGCGCAGCTCCCCCGAAGGCTTCTTTACACATACCATCGAGCTGACCCAGTCAGTCGGTTCTGTAACTTTGGAGTTGATGCTCTGGTCCTGAAGATCCTTTAACTGCGCCTTCAGGCGCTCCTTCAGTGGAGCCAGGAAACGGCGTGGAGCGTGGACCACAGGCGTGGCATCAGGCCGCAGCAGGATCTTGTATCGATATGGCAGTGTGCCCATCCCGTCAAACACATCCGGATACTGAGCGAGGATGTCGCCAATGCTGGCTTGAAGATCTACGTTGGGGGAGGTTATTGTGTAGACCCGCTGCACAAGGTTTAGCAGCTTGCATGCATGTGCGCCAAGCAAGGAGGCCCTGTCTGGCTTGACGATTTCAAACCTTAGCCTTGCGTGAATGCTCCTGTTGGAGACGAGCAGATGGCAGGATCCCAGTGCTATGATGGCATTGCCGTTATAGTCCAGGAGCTGGCAGGCTGCTGGAAGGAGCTTGGGTGGCTTCTTGATGCGGTTGAAATCAGCCCGTGAAAGGAGATTGGCAGAAGCACCTGTGTCCAGCTTGAACTGGATAGAGCATTGATTTACTTGCATCACCGCACGCCATTCGTCCGCAGAATCCACAGTGAGGATGGGCAGGCTGCGTGATAATGTCGGTGAGGCATGTTCACGTGTGGTAATGATGCCCACATGGTAGGGGGACTGCAGGCAATCGTCCTCTGGATCCATTATACTGCCAGGATCGGAATCCTGTAAACCTTGTTGGACACTCCGAACGCGCCTGCGTTGTAATTGGGAGCGCTGGCCCTTGACTGGTGGTGCAGACCTGCACAAGGCTGCATAGTGTCCAGGCTTTCCGCAATTTAAACAGCGCCTGCCTCTTGCAGGGCAGTGTTTCTTTAAGTGGGTGGTGCCGCAGTTCGGGCACGTCATGACATCGTTACGCTACGTGCATCATAGCACATGCGCAGTGCGGTCGGCAGACGTGCACACCTGCGCAGTGTGGTGATTGGCCACTTCGTTATCCCATTCGCATCGCGCATGCGTGGGGCTCCGGGAAGAGCGCGCGAAATGGCCGCTTTCATCAATGCTGAGGCGCTGCATCCGGGAGATGGCCCGCACACTCTCTGCCTTGTGGGGGGCAAGTTTCTCATTTTCAGCCGATTTGTATTGGGAATACCGATTTTTGGCGTGCCCATGCACTGTACATGTTTCAATCGCGACTGACAGGGTCATATGCTTGATTTTTAAAAGCTGCTCTCTCAGAGGATCAGAGTGCTCTCCAAAAACGATTTGGTCTCTGATCATGGAGTCAGCAATATCACCAATATTGCAGGACAGCGCTGGTAGACGGAGATTAGTTAAGAAGGAGTTGAAAGATTCATCTTTAGGCGATGTTTGAATATATAGCCCTCGAAGATTTCATCGGTGTCCACTTCACAATGACTATCAAACTTGTCCAGGATTGTCTGAAACTTTGTCTTGTCCTGGCCTTCGGTGAAGTTAAACGAGTTGAAGAGTTGGATGGCTTGATCCCCCGCAGTTGAGAGGCGAAGCGTGATCTTTCTTGTATCAGGCGCACCCTCGAGGTCTGAGGCTTCGATGTACAGCAGAAACCTTTGCTTGAAAGTCCGCCAGTTGGCACTGAGATTGCCAGAGGCCCGCAGCTGTTGAGGATCCTGGATCTTCTCCATGGTGCCGGGATCCATTTGCTGGTCGTCACGGAACAGATTTGAGGTAAACTACCTAGGGATAGCAGTCTTCTGGTACCATGTCGTATTGAGCACACTGAGATAACACGGGCTGCAACTGGATGCAGCTATAACTGAAATATACTCCAGACCTTGAAGTTAGTTCTATTTGATTTATTGAACCTGTCACACAGTTAGCACAGTTCTCTGTGAGTTTGACTCTCTGCTAACCTAAGTGTGATTACTCTGTCTAACTGATGTGCCATAGGTGTTATGTGATATATACACCGGACTCACTCTGTAGATGTCCCCAGTGGAAAGAGGCGGAGTGTGAGTGCCTCGTGCCTTTTAAAGTGGGAAACCACCCCCAAGTGTTCTGCTTGCTGATTGGTTATGTCCTGCTCTCTGTGCCCATTAGCTGCCTGTCTGTATCTCATTATGTGCATGTCTGCATATCATGACAAGGCTGTTGAAAAGAACCCATCAAAAATTAGCCATCAAATTATCGAAGCTTCATTTACAAAGCGACGTAGAAATGAAGGCGTTAGAGATGCAGGAAAGAGATAGTCACAAGATTGTTGGACCCTGACCTTAACTTGTAGTAGGGCTAAACTTGTAGTAGGGCTGGTGAAGTCCATGCTTCGTTGTCAGAAGAAAGGTCTGAAGACTGTGAGATTGTGAAGAAAGCTAAATTGGGGGCATATGAGCTAATAACGTAGGTGTACAGACAGAAATTTCAAGCTGTAAGAAAACAAGCTGAATTAAAAAGGGTGAAGCAAAGTCATTTTGATCGGTGGGTACAAGCCTTGAAAATGGGACAAACCTATGACGCCCGTAGAGAGATAATTCTATTGGAGGAATTTAAAGATTCCTTGCCTACCATGATCAGAACTCAGGTTGAGGAGCAGAAAGTTAGAACTGTCAGACAAGCTGTGGAGCTTGCAGATGACTATAAGCTGTTTCATAGACCAAAGTCTTTCTTTTGACCCACTTTTAAATCAAAGAAAGTTAGAAATTGGGAATGTGCAAGAGCAGAGAGGTCAGCCAGAGAAAGAGCGGTCAGGAACTCTCAGGGCTCACCTCAAAATATGTCAGAGTCTATTGGAGGGGTGAGTGAGATGAAAAAGATCAAATGTTTCCATTGCAATAAACTGGGTCACACCAAATCACAATGCTGGAGATTAAATGGTCAGCCAGTTGGTGTTACAAATCTTAAAATGGGAAAATATTATTATTATGAGAACAGGAGAAACAAGCAGGATTTGTGGACTGAGTAAAGGAACAGACAACAGGAATGAACATGTGTGCACAACATGCACTGGGGCCGAGTGTTTAAATAATTTGTGTGCCAGATTAAAATTTTTCTAAATTGACAGGATCAAAGGGGAAAAGGTATTAAAATCTTATGAGATACAGGCGCAAGTTAATCCCTAATGTTGTGGGATAAAGACATCAGTTGTCTAGAAGTGATATTAAAGGAAAATGTGCTGGTCAGCAGCATTCTCGGAGAATGGAAAGGAATTCCTTTAGTAAAAATAAGCTTATAGAATAGCTTGAAGACAAGTGAACTAGTGGTACGCATGGTAGAAACCTTGCCCATTGCGGGCATTCAATTCAGTCCAGGGAATTATATCAGTCTAGGGAATGAACAGCTGATTCCTACCACAGAAAGTTTACTAACAGATCCCACTGGAGTATTTCTAGATTGCATGGTAAAGTTATACTTAACATGAACTAAGACAAAGAGGGAGGAGTTTCCAGCCCAGGGTGAAGCCAGTTAAGTCAGGTTGTATACCACCTTTACAAGCTAAATGAAAATTGGACAGAGAACGAGGCTAATGTATCCAATTCAAAGAGGTTGATTGAATTGCAGCAGAGTGACTCAAAAGTAAACCATTTAGGGCAGCACGGTGGCGCAGTGGGTTAGCCCTGCTGCCTCACTGCGCCGTGGTCCCAGGTTCGATCCCAGCTCTGGGTCACGTGTGGAGTTTGCAGATTCTCCCCGTGTTTGCATGGGTTTCGCCCACAACCCAAAGATGTGCAGTGTAGGTGGATTGGCCACGCTAAATTGCCCCTTAATTGGAAAAAAAAATGAATTGGGTACTCTAAATTTTTTTTTTTTTTAAAGTAAACCATTTAAAGACAGCCCCACAGGGAGTAAAAGCCAGGACTGAAATAAAGGCCCAGACTCAGAATTTTACCTGGAGAATGTTTGTGCTGTTAACTGTGTGAAGCAACGGGGAGGCAGTGGGGTAGTGGTACTGTCACTGGACTAGTAATCCCGAGACCGAGGGTAATGCGCTGGGGATCTGAGTTCGAATTTCTTCTGGGCAGATGGTGGAATTCAAATTCAATTTTTTTTAAATCTGGAATTTAAAAAAGTGTAAAAGATAGGGCAACACGGTGGCGCAGTGGTTAGCATTGCTGCCTCACGGCACCAAGGTCCCAGGTTCTGGGTCACTGTCCATGTGGAGTTTGCATATTCTCCCCGTGTTTGTGTGGGTTTCACCCCCACAACCCAAAGATGTGCAGGTAGGTGGATTTGCCACGCTAAATTGCCCCTTAATTGGAAAAATGAATTGGGTACTCTAAATTTATCAAAAAAACAAAACAACTGTGGGAAGCAAACCCCTGAAAGCTAGATTCAGTGGCCATGTTACATTGAAAGGAAAGTGAGTGAGGAAAACTATCTGGTACACACCCCAGATGGTTGTAAATCACACAGCGTGTGTCAAGTGAACATGTTAAAAAAAGTTATGGGTTAGAGGAGATGAGAACAAGCAGTAAATAAAGTTAGTAATGAAGCAAGGGGAGGTTAAGGGATCAAATTCTGATAATGACTTCCCGATAATTCAATTGGACAATGAGGGAATACTGAACAATTTAAACCAGTGGCTAATATATCTCCCAGATAAGAGCTGGAGAGAAGTTACAGTTATACAGACCTATAAATGTATTGGCGGGAATAAACAAGGTAGAACGGGGTTAGTAATGCATGCCATAGATGTGGGGGATTCCGTTCCAATCAAACAACATAATAATAATAATAATAATCGTTTATTGTCACATGTAGGCTTCAATGAAGTTACTGTGATAAGCCCCTGATGGCCACATTCCAGCGCCTGTTCGGGGAGGCCGGTACGGGAATTGAACCCGTGCCACTGGTGTTGCTCTACATTGCAAGCCAGCTATTTAGCCCACTGTGCTAAACCAGTCCCAACATCCATATAGGTTAAGTCCAGCTAAGTTATTGCAGGTATGGAAGGAAATTGAGTATATGCTCAGGGCTGACCTTATTGAGTTGAGTTCTAGTGATTGGAGCTCCCCTATCATGCTGGCACCCGTGCAGATGGACCCCAGATATTGGGCTGGATTCTCCGCAGCCCAATTTCACGCTGAAATCAGGCCCAGTGCCGGTCCGGCGATTCTCCAGGATCCGAGAATTGGCATGATCGCGGAGTACGCCGAGCGGCTGGGGGCCCATTGACAGAGGCCAGCCCAGCAATCCTCCGCCCCTGATCGGCCGAGTTCCCGACGGCGTGGAAATAACCTGGTTGCCGGGTGGGATGCTGTCGAGGCGGCTGTGGACTCAGTCCGTGGCCGCTCTGGGTGGGGGGCAGGGGGATCGGTCACTGGACGGGGCCTTATAGGCGGCCGGGGATTAGATCCGCGCGGTCAGAGGCTCGGGCGCACGGCCGATCGGGGGGTCTAATATTTATGTCTGCCTCCATGGTCCGAGTCCGCCATGGAGCTTGGCGCGGCTGCTGGAGCCCGGCGTCGTGTGCATGAGCGGACTCAAAACCGCTCATTGCCCATATCCGCAGCTAAAGCAGCGTGAATTACTCCGGGTACCTGCAGGGCATTGAATTCACTGTACTTTTTTCCAGGAACCTCTAGAGAAAAACTCCAGCGTTTTTACGCCGGCGTGGGGACATAGTCTCATTTTGGGGTAATCCAGCCCATTGTGTTTGAACTATCGGCTGGGGGATGCCGTTATCCAGAGGGGCTGATTTCATATTCCACGTTTGGAAAATAGCATTGAAAGCATTGGAAGGTCCCAATTCATCACCAACATATCCTTGGTAAAGGGCTATGGGCAAGTACCACTTACTGGGAGGGCACAGGAGATCGCCGATTATATGATGCCCAGAGGACTTCATAAATCCAAAGTTTAGGCGTTTGGGTTGAAGAACGCTCCCGCAACTGCTCAAAAGCTCACAAGCAAAATGATTTGAGTATGGAGTCATTGTGCTGTATACAGGAATAATGGGCTACCACATTCCCCCGCCGACAGTGGTGTTCAGCTAGAATTGGGAAGAACATCTACACTGCAGAAAGGAACTGTTTAACCGCTTATAAGAAGTCAATCTTTATAATTTATAATAATCTTTATTATCAAAAGTAGGCTTACATTGCAATGAAGTTACTGTGAAAAGCCCCTAGTTGCCACACTCCGACGCCTGTTCGGGTACACAGAGGGAGAATTCAGAATGTTCAAATTACCTAACAGCACGTCTTTTGGGACTAGTGGGAGAAAACCGGAGCACCCGGAGAAAACCCACGCAGACACTGGGAGAGCGTGCAGACTCCAGTCAGACAGTGACCCAAGCCAGGAATCGAACCTGGGACCCTGGCGCTGCGAAGCCACAGTGCTACCCACTGTGCTACCGTGCTGCCCTGTCTCGTGGTGAACCGAGTGAAAGGCGAATTTGCTAAGGTCCAAAACGTTGTATCTGGGATCCATAGTGGGACATGGTCAAATGGCACCACTAGATGCAAAAGTACAGGCCATGTGAGACTTCCTGGAACCTACCACCAGAAAAGAGACTTTAAGCCTGGTACTGGCATTGCAACATTGAGATGTATTTTACCAGCAACCCAGCCGAGACAATCATTTATGTGGACCACAGCCTTCGAGAATTTCTGCAGAAATTTCAAGATTGGATTGTGGTAAACGACGTTATTGTCTTTTATTCACGGTGCTGTATTGTACATGCCTGGGCTTGTCCAGGCTGGCTCCACCTGTGGCTCCTCCCCTCAGGCTTATGTATAAAAGTGGCAAGTCTCCGCCTCCGGACCCAGTTCGGGTCCAGAGGCAGGAGGCTTGCTGTTTAGTGTATTAAAGCCTCAGTTACGTTTATCACTCGTCGTCTATTATTGATGGTGTATCAATTTAATACACTAAACTTCTAAAGATGGACTCTTCACTCAAGGTGAAGACCTCACTCAAGCCTGATCGCTTGAAACTGGATCCACAAGCAGCTGACGCTACAGAGACTTTTGAACACTGGATAAGCTGCTTCGAGGCGTACCTCGCATCCTTCAACTAAGACCTCACAGACCTCCAGAAGAAACAGGTCCTCCACGTACGAGTGAGCCCAAGAGTCTTTAACCTCATCAGGGACGCCCCCTCGTACACGGAGGCAATAACGCTGCTACAGGGACATTCCATGAAATCCGTTAACCAGGTATATGCTAGGCACCTCCTCGCCACGAAACGCCAACACCCTGGGGAATCACTCGCGGAATTCCTCTGTGCCTTGCGCACCCTCTGCCGGAACTGTGACTGTCGGGTGATATCGGCTACCCAGCACGTGGAACTGCTGATCAGGGACGCCTACATCGCGGGCATGCACTCAAACTATATCCGCCAACGATTATTAGAAGGGGGGACACTCGGCCTTCCAGAGACAGTACAACTCTCCAGCTCACTGGAGGTGGCCTCAAGAACATGGGGGCCTACACCTCCAACTGCGCGGCACCCTCGTGGACCTCGTGGGCGCAGCCATCAACTGACCCGGTGTGACGCAAGCCTGCGCCGCGCAGAGGCCCGCCAACTCCGGAGGCCCGAAGTGCTACTTCTGTGGCCAGAGTAATCACCCCCGACAACGCTGCCCGGCACGGAACGCGACCTGTAACGGCTGTGGGAAGAAGGGACACTTCGCACAAGCCTGCCAGGCCCGACCCCCCCCCTAAATCTTCTAGGCCCAGCAGCGCTGCCAGTCGGGGCCACCCCCAGCTGCCGCGCCACCCGCCATGTGCGACCCGTGGGCGCCGCCATCTTTAATTTCGGCCGACACGTGCGACCCACAGGGGACGCCATCTTGGACACAATCTAACACCCCACCCGCCACGTGTGACCCACGGGGGCCACCATCTTGGACACCATCTTGCACCTCACCCGCCACGGGCGATTCATGGGGGCCGCCATCTTGCAACCAATCCCGGCAGCCCTGCTCACCCGACCGCACGCTGGCCGCCACCATCTCCGACCGGCCTACCGACCGCCTTCCGACACTCGCCTCCGTCATACTCAACCAGTCCCGGCCGCACCTCCTCGCAAAGTCCACGATGAACGTCCGGTTCAATGGGCACGAGATGGCCTGCCTTTTCGACTCCGGGAGCACAGACAGCTTTATACACCCAGATACGGTAAGGCGCTGCTCCCTTCCCATCCTACCCGCGACCCAGAAAGTCTGTCTGGCTTCCGGATCCCATACAATGGAAATCCGGGGGTACTGTGTCGCGACCCTCACTGTGCAAGGCGTAGCGTACACCAACTTTAGGCTCTACGTCCTCCCCCATCTCTGCACTGCCCTATTACTGGGGCTTGACTTCCAGTGCCATCTCCAGAGCCTTACCCTAAAGTTCAACGGACCCCTGCCCCCCCTCACAGTCTGTAGCCTCGCGACCCTTAAGGATGCCCCACCTGTCATGATATTCAAACACACACATCATGATGGACACACCAACAGACAAATCAGAACACACAACACCACAACCAATCACACACAAAGACAGGAATCATATAAAAGCACGAACACGACACCTGGTGGACAGTAGGTCTGGGGACAAGGACACGGACACGACCTGTTTTAACATCACAAACAGGTAATCCCCACGTGCAGAGTATCAAGACAAAACTGTACATAGAAAGTTTAAATAAAATAGCGTTGTACCATATACAACTGTGTTGGCTCATCTGTGTGTCAGAACGCCCAACACCACACCACCTTCCCTCTTCACAAACCACACCCCGGACTATAAGCCCGTTGCTACCAGAAGCAGACGCTACAGTGCCCAGGACAGGGCCTTCATCAGGTCAGAGGTCCAGCGACTCCTGCGAGAGGGGATCATTGAGGCTAGTAACAGTTCCTGGAGAGCCCAAGTGGTGGTCATCAAGACTGGGGAGAAACACCGGATGGTCATCGATTATAGCCAGACCATCAACCAGTACATGCAACTCGATGCGTACCCCCTCCCCCGCATATCTGACATGGTCAATCAGATTGCGCAGTATCGAGTCTTCTCTACAGTCGACTTTAAGTCTGCGTACCACCCGGAGGACCGTCAATACACTGCCTTCGAGGCAGATGGCCGCCTCTATCACTTCCTCAGGGTTCCCTTCGGCGTCACCAATGGGGCCTCGGTCTTCCAAGGGGAAATAGACCGAATGGTTGACAAGTACGGGCTACGGGCCACATTCCACAACGTCACCATCTGCGGCCGTGACCAGCAGGACCATGATGAGAACCTCTGGCGCTTCCTCCACACCGAGAAACTCCTGAACCTTATTATAATAGAGAGAAATGCGTCTTTCGCACAACCCGCCTGGCCATCCTCGGCTACGTTGTGGAACACGGAGTCCTATGGCCTGACCCCGACCTCATGCGCCCCATCCTGGAACTCCCCTTCCCCCACTACCCCAAGGCCCTGAAGAGATGCCTGGGGTTCTTCTCTTACTATGCCCAGTGGGTCCCCAACTACGCGGACAAGGCCCGCCCATTGATCAAGCCAACATGTTTCCCCTGACGACTGAGGCGCGACTGGCCTTCGATCACATCAAAGCAGACATCGCCAAAGCCGCGATGCACGCTGTGGATGAACCCATCCCTTTCCAAGTGGAGAGCGATGTGTCGGACTTTCCTCTGGCCGCAACACTCAACCAGGCGGGCAGGCCCGTGGCTTTCTTCTCCAGGACCCTGCATGCCTCTGAAATTTGACACTCCTCTGTCAAAAAGGAGGCCCAAGCCATAGTAGAAGCTGTGAGACATTGGAGGCATTACCTGGCCGGCAGGCGATTCACTCTCCTCACTGACCAGCGGTCGGTAGCCTTCATGTTCAATAACACACAGCGGGGCAAGATTAAGAATGACAAGATTCTGAGGTGGAGGATCGAGCTCTCCACCTACAGCTATGATACCTTGTATCGACCCGGGAAGCTCAATGAGCCCCCAGATGCCCTATCCCGCGGTACATGTGCCAGCGCACAAGTAGACCGACTCCTTACCCCCCACAACGACCTCTGTCACCCGCTTTTTCCACTTTATCAGGGCTCGCAACCTGCCCTACTCCATCGAGGAGGTCATGTCCGTGACCAGGGACTGCCAGGTCTGCACGGAGTGCAAACCGCACTTCTATCGGCCAGGCAGAGCACATCTGGTAAAGGCCTCCCGCCCTTTTGAGTGCCTCAGCATGGACTTCAAAGGGCCCCTCCTCTCCACTGACCGTAACGTGTACTTCCTCAACATCGTTGACGAGTATTCCAGATTCCCCTTTGCCATCCCATGCCCTGACATGACCTCTGCTTCCGTTATCAAGGCCCTGCACAGCCTTTTCACCCTGTTCGGGTTCCCCGCCTACATCCTCAGTGATCGGGGCTCCTCCTTTATGAGCGACGAGTTGCGTCAGTTCCTGCTCAGCAAAGGCATCGCCTCCAGCAGGACGACCAGCTATAACCCCCGGGGAAACGGACAGGTGGAGAGGGAAAACGCGACGGTCTGGAAGGCCGTCCTCCTGTCTCCCAGTCTCCCGCTGGCAGGAGGTCCTCCCCGATGCGCTCCACTCCATCCGGTTGCTTCTATGTACGGCCACTAACGCGACTCCTCATGAGCGTATGTTTGCCTTTCCCAGGAAGTCCATCTCCGGGGTCTCGCTTCCGTCCTGGCTGACAGTCCCAGGGCCCATCCTTCTCCGCAAGCATGCGAAGAGCCATAAAACCGACCCCCTCATCGAGAAGGTCCTGCTGCTCCATGCAAACCCCCAATATACCTACGTGACACACCACGACGGGCGGCAGGACACGGTCTCCCTTCGGGATTTGGCTCCTGCAGGCTCCCCGGTGACCATCACCATCACCCCCCCACCCTACACCACCTTCCCCCATCTCCACCCACCTCCCTCACGAACTGACTCCGGCAGGCCCACCGAGGACAAACACCACCACTTCCGCCCATACACCGCCCCCCCCCCCCCTTCCCCGGCTCAACATCTGGGTGAAGAAGTCAACACGCTCCCGGATGCGCAGGTCTCGATGCCGGCGGCCACACCACAGCCGGGACTGAGGCGGTCACAGCAGAAAATCAAGGCCCCCGACAGACTGGACCTTTAAGACCACTTCACCCCCGCCGGACTTTTTTTAA
The DNA here is from genome assembly GCF_047496885.1 of Scyliorhinus torazame. NCBI lineage: Eukaryota > Metazoa > Chordata > Chondrichthyes > Carcharhiniformes > Scyliorhinidae > Scyliorhinus > Scyliorhinus torazame. The sequence continues at coordinate 75,939,937 of NC_092719.1, forward strand.
ACATGGGGTGAATGTGGTAAACCACGTTTTTGTCTTATATTCACTGTGCTGTATTGTACATGCCTGGGCTTATCCAGGCTGGCTCCGCCTGTGGTTCCTCCCCTCAGGCTTCTGTATATAAAAGTGGCAAGTCTCTGCCTCCGGACCCAGTTCGGTCCAGAGGCAAGAGGCTTACTGTTTAGTGTATTAAAGCTTCAGTTACGTTTATCACTCGTCGCCTATTATTGATGGTGTATCATGGATCACTCAGTTATTTTGATGTTACAACTCAGATGCAACGATGTAACTTAAAAAAAACCTTTCATGTGGCCGGGAAAGAAAACATCATTGTGGGTACTTTATCCAGAGTAAAAAATAAACTTTGGGAACAGTGGGAAACTTTCTGGGGTATAGCTAACAAGGTGGACCCAATTGGGTGTACTCGAAGGGCCCCCTTCAGCTCTGTAGGGATTCTATGATTATATATATATATATATATGAAAAGGGTTGAGAAATGAAACATCTTTCGCATTAAAACATTTCATTTTTAAAAGGAGTGAATCTGCCTAGTAACAGCAGTAAACAAGACATAATAGGATGCGAGATATCCAGTAACAGGTAGAGACATACACAAAGACTGTATTATGAGTGCTCCAGGGTCCCAGGTTCGATTTCCGGCTTGGGTCACTGTCTGTGTGGAGTTTGCACGTTCTCTCCGTGTCTGCGTGGGTTTCCTCCGGGTGCTCTGGTTTCCTTCCACAGTCCAAAGATGTGTAGGTTAGATGCACTGGCTATGCTAAATTGCCCTTAGTGTCCAAAAACATTAGGTGGGGTTGCGGGGATAAGGTGGAGGTGTGGGCTTAGGTGGGGTGCTCTTTCCAAAGGCCGGTGCAGACTTGATGGGCTGAACGGTCTCCTTCTGCACTGTAGATTCGCCTGCATCCTCGTTATTGGAGGAAGTGCTGTCGGTCATGGGATTGGAAGGTGGGGTCATCTCAGAGATTTGTGGGAGGATTTTGGTGGAGGATAAGGGGCGAAATTCTCCGTTATCGGCGGAAAGTCCGCCGATCGGCGCAAATCCGACTTGCGTCACGTCGGAAAAATGGGTCGATAGTCTCCGGCCTGAAATGGGCTAGCAGCGATGTAACGGGATCCGCGCTTGCGCAGTGGTTCACGCCGTGCAGCGTCATACGCGCCGCACGGCGTGACGGCTCATAAGGCCGCGCTGCTCCCCCCACCCGACCAGAACACCCGACCGCAACACCCGACTGGATGGCTGGCCGTCGCTCAGCCCCGAGGTTCGCGTCTCGCGATGTGGAGGCGCTCCTGGACGCGGTGGAGCAGAGGAGGGACGCCCTGTATCCCGGGCACGGCCGCAGAGTTGCCCCACGCCACAGCCGGCGTCTGTGGAGGGAAGTGGCAGAGGCCGTCACCGCTGTGGCCCTGACACCACGGACAGGCACCCAGTGCCACAAGAAGGTGAACGACCTCGTCAGAGCAGGCAGGGTGAGCCTCCCCATATCCCCCCCTCCCCATATCCCCCCTCCCCGCATCCCCCCCTCCCCCCTATTCCCCCTCCCCCTATCCCCCTCCCCCTATACCCCCCTCCCCCCTATCCCCCCTCCCCCCTATCCCCCCCTCCCCCCCTCCCCCCTATCCCCCCCTCCCCCCTATCCCCCCTCCCCCCATATCCCCCCTCCCCCATATCCCCCCTCCCCATATCCCCCCCTCCCCCATATGCCCAAGTGAGTCCAGCCCTAACCTTAACCTCTGCAATGCACGCGCAACCGATGGCGTGCATTCATATACCTGCCTAACACTGTTGCCTTTTACCCCTGCCACCCCCCCCCCCCCCCCCCCCCACAGGAGAAGCGCGCACACAACAATAGGGAGCATGTGAGGACTGGAGGAGGCCCCGCTGATGAGAGGCCACTGACCGAACACCAGGAAAGGGCCCTGGAACTGGCTGGTGGACCTGAGGACCGGGAGGTTGCTGATGCAGAGGTCGGGGGCGTAGTAGCAAGTGAGCCACCGACAGCCCGTCCCCATATCCCCCCTCCCCTATATCCCCCTCCCCCGTATCACCTGATCACTGCCTGATGTCTAACCATGCATGCTTCATTGTGTATCGCAGGACCAAACGTCCAGGCACCCATCCCCGCAGATGCAGACCTCCCGCAGGATGCCCCTCGGAGGCCACGGGAGACGGAGAGACCCGGACCCTCCGGCATGCGACGCCTGCAGGATGCCCCTCGGAGGCCACGGGAGACGGAGAGACCCGCACCCTCCGGCATGCGACGCCCGCAGGATGCCCCTCGGAGACCATGGGAGACGGAGAGACCCGCACCCTCCAGCATGCGACGCCCGCAGGATGCCCCTCGCACACCACGGGAGACGGAGAGACCTGGAGCAACAGGGAGACGACACCCCCGTCACGTGCGGGAGCGACCACCCAGCGATGAGGGGGGCAGCCACAGGCCCCCGTCACATCCGAGCCACGGCACCACTACCCAGCACACCACTACCCAGGACACCACTACCCAGGACACCACTGCCCAGGACACCACTACCCGGGACAGCAGTACCCGGGACAGCAGTACCCAGAAAGACAAAATACTGGACAGTGACTCAGAGTGGATGGGTGGAGACGAACCCCCACCCCAAAGTGCCATGGACTCAGAGTGGGACGAAGAGCACGACACAACGCCACTGCTGTCACCAACACCCTCCACCATCGCAGAAACACTCACCTCGGTTGGGCACTTTAGTGATGAGGCGTCTGGTACACTCAGTGGTGCGCACAACACAGCCGTCCCGGTACAGCAGGTGGAGGTAGGAGCAGCAGAGGGGCCGGGCGGTCGGAGGGCAGCCCAGCCCAAGCGAACATCTGCCGCCCAGATGGATCCCGGGTTCCTGGAGTTACCACACCCACACATAGATCCGATGCAACCACCGACCCGGAGACAAGCGAAGAGGGTGACGGGCGGCTTGCGGCGGCTGCGGTCGCAGGTGGAGGAGTCCACCCGCGTCCAGGAGCTGGAAGTGGTGCCGGTCATGCGTGCCACCCAGGCCGACACCGCACGGGTGGTGTCCGCGGTGGAGGCAATGGGTGCGACGGTGTCAGACATGGGGAACGGTTTGCGAGGCCTGGGGCTTTCCGTGCAGGCGGCGTCTGTGGCCCAGGAAATGGCTGCCCTCTCACAGGAGGCCATGAGCCAGTGCCAGCGCCAGATGGCAGAGGCGCTCAACGCCATAGCCCAGTCTCAGCAGGCCATGGCCCAGTCTCTGCAGGCCATGGCCCAGTCTCAGCAGGCCATGGCCCAGTCTCTGCAGGCCATGGCCCAGTCTCTGCAGGCCATGGCCCAGTCTCTGCAGGCCATGGCCCAGTCTCTGCAGGCCATGGCCCAGTCTCAGCAGGCCATGGCCCAGTCCCTGCAGGCCATCGCTGAGGGCATCGGCGCCGTTGGCCATGTGCGAGCCGGCGTCGCACTGTCACAGACAGGGTTTGCCAACACCCTGGGCTCCATGGCTGCAAACCTGCAGACCCCTGTCGATACCAGCACGGGCCTCCAGGACTGGCAGCGCCAGATGTCGGGGGGGCGTCGGATGGCCAGTCCGTTTGCATCCCCCACCCATGTAGATGCCTGGGGGCCATCGGGCACCCCGAGGGAGGAGGAGGTGGTGTGGTCCGTCCCGGCTCCCTCTGTAGGGGAGGTCCCGGTACACCGCGACACCTCGGACTCCCCCCCCTTCAATCCCAGGTGCATCGGGTGGGCAACGGGCAGGACAGGCTGGCAGCTCGCCATCCCAGTCGCCCGGGCCGCAGCCTGGCCCATCTAGGCCAGGACGCCCCAGGAAACGGCCGCCAAAGGGATCCAGTGTCAGAGGGCAGGAATCACAGGAGTCCACCTCCAGTTCTGACGTAGTCAAAGGGCCCGTAAGGCCAAACAATTAGACACTGAGTAAGTTGGCATGGGTGCAAGGCACAGATGAGTTTTAGGGGCTAGGGCACGTGCATGAACTCCTTTGGTTATTAAAGTCAATGTTACACCTGCAGAAGCTGCCTTTGTGCTCTGTCCAAAGTGTGCGGGGGTGTCATGTACATTGAGTGCAAGTGTGTGTGTGAGGGGTGGTCTTACTTCAGCCCCAGGTGAGTCTGCCCCCTTCCCCCTGGGCCGCCATCAACATCCCCCGGGCAGAGGACGGGACCGTGCGCTGCAGTGTCACAGCCGCATGCAGGGATGGTCCGGGTGGATGGTGGTACTGTGGCCATGGGTCAGACATAGTCCAACGATGTAGAGCCAGGAGCTCACCGCAGGGCGGGTTGCCATCATCCTCCATGGCCTGCGATAGACACGCGTCCACCCGCAACTGTGTGAGCCCGGCCCGTTGTGCCGCAGGTGGATCGGCAATGGGGGGGGGGGGGGGCTGGTGGTGTGCATGCGGGTGGGGTGGGTGGGGTTGGGGAGGGGGGTGAGGGTGCTGGGTGGGTGGATGGGTGGGGGGTGTGGATGGTCGGCTGTTGCCATGGTGTGCGGTCTGTGGCCATACTACCCGATTCCCACACCCATCTAGTCAGTGAAGCGGGCGTCTATCAGTCTGTCCCGTGCCCGCTGGGCCAGCCAGTAACGGTGGACAGCCACCCGCCTGTGTCTACCCCGTCTGCCCTGACCATTATCCCCATCCCCCTCATCTTGTACTGTCTCTGGAAGGCCGAGTGTCCCCCCTTCTAATAATCGTTGGCGGATATAGTTTGAGTGCATGCCCGCGATGTAGGCGTCCCTGTAGCGGTGCGCCATGGCATATAGGGCATCTGTCACTGCCCGGATGCATCGGTGCACCAATGTCTGCGATATGCCGGACAGGTCCCCACTCGGTGCCTGGAATGACCCCGTTGCATAAAAGTTCAGGGCCACCGTAACCTTGACGGACACGGGGAGAGGGTGTCCCCCGCCAGTGCCACGCGGTGACAGGTGTGCCAGCAGGTGGCAGATGTGTGGCACGGTTTCCCGGCTCATCCGGAGTCTCCTCTTGCATTCCCGGTCCGTGAGGTCCTGGTATGACTGCCTGGGCCGGTACACACGGGGCGCCCTCGGGTGCCTCCGTTGCCGTGGGGCCGCGACGTCCTCCTGCCCCTCCTCGTCCTGTCGGTCGGGTGTCCCTCCAGCCTGGGCGGCTGCCGCCTGCCCCTCTGCAGCAGTCTGCGCCGCCTCTCTGGAACGTTCCTCCTCCTCCTCCTCCTTCTCATCCAGGGCAACATAGACATGAGCGGCTGCCGCCACGGCGGCCAACATCGCTGGATGATCTGAAAACATGACGGCCTGGTGGGGGGAGGGGAACGACGACATGTCATCATTGCCCATATCCCCTCCTCCCCCAGCCAGGTGGCATGGACCGCATGGGTCCAACTGTTGGAGGCTGGCACCTGGCCAGGTGGACCAACTCACTTGCCCTCCCATCCCCAACCTCCACCCCAGCACGGACACCCCCCCCCCAACACCAACCCCCCCCCCAACCTCCACCCCGGCACGGACCCCCCCCCCAACCTCCAGCCCGGCACGGAGCCCCCCCCCAACCTCCACCCCGGCACGGACGCCCCCATCCCCCTCCCCCTCCCCGGCACGGACCCCCCCCCCCAACCTCCAGCCCGGCACGGACCCCCCCCCCCAACCTCCACCCCGGCACGGACACCCCCATCCCCCTCCCCGGCACGGACCCCCACCCAACCTCCACCCCGGCACGGAACCCCCCCCCCATCACCCTCCCCGGCACGGAACCCACCCCCCCATCCCCCTCCCCAGCACGGACCCCCCGCCCAACCTCCACCCCGGCACGGACACCCCCATCCCCTTCCCCGGCACGGACCCGCCCCCAACCTCCACCCCGGCACGGACACCCCCATCCCCCTCCCCGGCACGGACCCCCCCCCCAACCTCCACCCCGGCACGGACATCCCCATCCCCCTCCCCAGCACGGACCCCCCCCCCCCAACCTCCACCCCGGCACGGACATCCCCTCCCCAGCACGGACCCCCCCCCCAACCTCCACCCCGGCACGGACCCCCCCCCAACCTCCACCCCGGCACGGACCCCCCCCCCCAACCTCCACCCCGGCACGGACCCCCCCCCCCAACCTCCACCCCGGCACGGACACCCCCCCCCAACCTCCACCCCGGCACGGACCCCCCCCCCAACCTCCACCCCGGCACGGACCCCCCCCCCAACCTCCACCCCGGCACGGACCCCCCCCCCAACCTCCACCCTGGCACGGACCCCCCCCCCCATCCCCGGCACGGACCCCCCCCCCATCCCCGGCACGGACCCCCCCCCCCCATCCCCGGCACGGACCCCCCCCATCCCGGCACGGACCCCCCCCCCATCCCCGGCACGGACCCCCCCCCCCATCCCCGGCACGGACCCCCCCCCCCCATCCCCGGCACGGACCCCCCCCCCCCATCCCCGGCACGGACCCCCCCCCCCATCCCCGATCCCCGGCACGGACCCCCCCCCCCCCCCCCCCCATCCCCGGCACGGACCCCCCCCCCCCCATCCCCGGCACGGACCCCTCCCCCCCATCCCCGGCACGGACCCCTCCCCCAACCTCCACCCCGGCACGGACCCCCCCCAACCTCCACCCCGGCACGGACCCCCCCCCCAACCTCCACCCCGGCACGGACCCCCCCCATCCCCCTTCCCGGCACGGATCCCTCCCCCCCATCCCCGGCACGGACCCCTCCCCCAACCTCCACCCCGGCACGGACCCCCCCCAACCTCCACCCCGGCACGGACCCCCCCCCCAACCTCCACCCCGGCACGGACCCCCCCCATCCCCCTTCCCGGCACGGATCCCCCCCCAACCTCCACCCCGGCACGGACACCCCCATCCCCCTCACCGGCACGGACCCCCTCCCGGCACTCCCCCGGAGCCCAGCCTACTCTAACCAACCCCCCCCCGCCGCACACACACACAACCCGAGACACACCTCTCCTCATGCATTCAGACTGCGGCCACGCCATCGCCTGCCCAGAGCCAATCCCCCAGGCCGTCACTCACCTCCACGCTGGTCGGCGTGAACCTGGAGCACAGGGTCACGCCGATGAAAAGGAGGTTTAATTTACGTCGACGTGAACGGTCAGCACATCGACGGGACTTCGGCCCATCGGAAGGGAGAATATCGGCAGGCCGAAAATCGGCTGCCTTGCGCAGACCCGTGACATTCTCCGACGGCAGCGGCGCCATTAACGCCCCGCCGACTTTTCTCCCTTCGGAGACTTCGGCAACCGGCGGGGGCGGGATTCACGGCGGCCAACGGCCATTCTCCGACCCTCTGGGGGGTCGGAGAATGACGCCCAAGGTGTCTATGGAGGGGGCTAAGACCAAGTGGAAGGAGAGGTTAGGGATGGCACTGGACTGTGATGTAAGGTGCTGCGGAGGGTGAATGCCTCAACCTTGTGCACAAGGCTGGGGTGATGCAGTTGAAAATGGTGTACAGAGTGTATTGGATGAAGTCCATGATGGGCCGGTTGTTTGAGGGGTAGAGGATACTTACGAACGATGTGGGAAGGGGCTGGCAAATCATGTGCAATGATCTGGTCCTGCCTGAAGTTGGAGAAATTTTGGGGTCTTTTTTCAGAACCATGTCTATGATCCTGCATGTGGATTTGGAGCCGGTTCCCCTGGGGGCCATATTCCGGGTGTTGGATCTGCTGGAGTTGCAGATGGGAGTGGGGACAGATGTCTTAGCCTTCGCTTCGTTGATTGCTCGCAGGCGGGTTCTGTTGGGGTGGAGGTCAGCTTCTCCACCTTGTGCTTCACGTGGCTGGGGGATCTAATGGAGTTCTGACATCTTGAGAAGGTGAAATGTGCCCTAAGGGGGGCAGATGAGGGGTTTCACAAGAGATTGGGTTTGTTTATTTTGCATTTCAGAGAGTTAGTTACCTTCAACTGTTAGGGGGATGGGGTTTGGTGCAGGGTTTATTGTATTCTGGGGTGTAATGTTTTTCATAGAATCATAGAATTTACAGTGCAGGAGGCCATTCGGCCCATCGAGTCTGCACCGGCCCTTGGAAAGAGCAACCCACTCAAGCACACACCTCCATCCCATTCCCTGAACCCAGTAACCCCAATTAACCTTTTTTGGACACTAAGGGCAATTTAGCGTAGCCAAGCCACCTAACCCGTGTCATGATATTCAAACACACACATCATGATGGACACACTAACAGGCAAATCAGAGTACACAACACCACAACCAATCACAGACAAGAACAATGTGGTGTTGGGTGTTCTAACACACAGAAGAGCCAACACAGTTGCATATGGTACAACACTTGTTTATTTAAACTCACTATTTACAACTTGGTCTTTGCACTCTGCACGTGGGGGGCTCCCTGCTTGTGGTGTTTCAACAGCTCTTTCATGCTTCCTTCTCCCCAGACCTACTGACCTCCAGGTGTCGTGCTCGTGCTTTTTATGTGGTTGGTGTTCTTGTCTGTGATTGGTTGTGGTGTTGTGTACTCTGATTTGCCTGTTAGTGTGTCCATCATGATGTGTGTGTTTGAATATCATGACAACCCGCACATCTTTGGACTGTGGGAGGAAACCGGCGCACCCGGAGGAAACCCACGCACACACTGGGGGAATGTGCAGACTCCACACAAAGTGACCCAAGCCGGGAATCGAACCTGGGACTGTGTGCTAACCACTGTGCTACCGTGCTGCCCCAAAATGACACAAGATGCAAAAATGTGGTGCAATTTTTGCCTTTTTATGTTTTGTAAAATGATTAAATGCCAAAAATTTAAATAAGAAAACTTTTTTTAAAAACCTACTTGGAGACATCAGCATTCAAAAGGCCCCATTGATATTTGTCTCTCCCAACAAGATTGGAAGGCCATTTAGATAACAATTAGGTGTGAATAACTTATGAGGAGAAACAGCTTATAGACAATTGGGAAAGCCACTGAGTTGATAGGGGCAGACAGCAGAACACACAGAAGGCATAGTAAAAGAGGAACAAAGGTATAATTGACCCGACATCAGAAGCCAGGTAACATCCAGCAGTCTCAGTAATCAGACAGGCCAGTTTCCAGCACCCAGCGAGCAGCCTAGAGGTGAAGTTTACATGAAAGAAGCCTCTAAGTTGAGCCAAGGCAGTGCATATCGACACTTTTTGCTGGACCAGGAAAAGACATTTTCCAGATTTGAATTTCATCCCTGTATTATGTGACAACTATTAGCTGGTTATTTAATTTGGATGTTGTTTGGGGAAACAGGAATACTTAGAAGAGTTTAACTCAGTTGGCCGGACAGCTGGTTCGTGATGCAGTGAGGCCAACAGCGCGGGTTCAATGCCCCGGCCTTCTCAACCTTGCCCCTCGTCTGAGGCGCGCTGATCCTCGGGTTAAATCAGCACCAGTCAGTTCTCCCTGTCAAAGGGGAAGGCAGCCTATGGTCAGCTGGGACTATGGCAACTTTACTAGTGACCGTATGCTATTAATTGCTTATAATAATGCAAGAAGAAAATGCCTTCATCCCGGGTTCATGCATTACACCTCTTTAGGCCTAGGGACAAATTGAGAAGGAAATTAAAATGTTTTCACAAGAACCAAGTGTTAAACAATGCAAATCAACTCCTTAAAGGTTCTTCCATTCAAATTGCAAAAGCAAATGTTGCAATTCTGATTCCAGTCTTTATGGCACAATGATATCAGTTGGATGCCGATTCATTACTTTCGCGCTTTTCATTTAGGTCAGAGATCTTTGTTTTAACCTTCTACCCATGTCCGGCAAGTGAAACCATGTTGACCCCCATCCAGGCCTGGCTTGCTTTGCACTTGGCAGACGAAAGGGCGAGAAGACAAAGGTCTTGCGTTTTCGTGTCCCACCTCTTTGATTTGTTGATCTTGTTGACAAGAACATCAAGCCCCTTTTCTGTAAAACACTGCGCCACGTAAATTTGCATTCGCAACATCTCAACTCAAGCAGCTTGTTCACTTATCAATAAATGGCTGTGCTGACTTATTTCACGCAAGAGATCATTCGCTTGCCAGGTGTATTTCTTCGACCGCATCTTGATTTGCTTGGATCCTACTCATCAAAATAGCAAGGGCCTATAAACAGCAATGAAATAAATGACCAAAGCACTTGTTTCAGTGATGTTGGTCGAGGGAAAAATATGAGAATTCTGGTTCTCCTTTCCAACTACTTGAGAGAGCAGATGGGGTCTCTATTTAATGACCCAAACAAAATACATTGCTGCAATCCCTGTCAGCCAGGTTTATAGGTCACTGATGTGCAACTTAAATCCACAATCTTCTGACATGGGGTTAAAGTGCTACCACTGATCCAAGTTTGATACCTACTATACTTACAACAGACAGAAAGCAAAACTGACCCAGAGTATTATTAGTTGTGCATTTATTTTCAGGGAAATGCTGATGTGAGGTGACGTCACAAGCTGTGAGCAATTGTGCTGATAATTAGACATATGTCTAAAAGCTGAATCGGGGGGCAAAACATGAAACTATTAAAAAGTTGAGCCAGATCCTGTCCTTTCCACACACACGGATTGGGAACTGTGTACAGGAGAATGAACAGTTCTCTCTCTTGTTGCCGTTCAACATAAGTGCAACTGACGAGTCTGAAATCCACACAGTTCTGATGGGGAGTCATCCTTCCTGAAACAGTAACGCTGGCCAGGTCTTTACACCCCCATCCACATGGGGGAATAGTCGTGGATGGGGCAGAAAATTTAACAGACGAGCAAAAGGTCCATTGCCATCGGGTGGGAATTTCCAGTCCCCGAAGTGGGATATGAAAATCCTGCCCTCCATTTTTCTCCTTAGATTCTGTCTGGTCTGCTGTTTATTTCCCTGCAATTTTCTGAGTTGATTTTAGATTTCCAAAATCCACAGGATCTTGCTTTTGTAGACAAGTCTAATGGTAGTGCAAGGGCCTTTCGCCAGAAGTGACAAGTGAATGATCCTATTAATAAAAGCAAATTACTGCAGATGCTGGAATCTGAAACGAAAGAGAAAATGCTGGAAAATCACAGCAGGTCTGGCAGCATCTGTAGGGACAGATGCTGCCAGACCTGCTGAGATTTTCCAGCATTTTCTCTTTCGAATGATCCTATTTGATCCCTCAGGATGCCCCCACCCTCACCAGAACCAGTGTTTGGCCTATTCGATCCATAGCAAAGGACATTAAGCATCAAATTGTATTGGATGCACAAAAGGCTGTGAGAGCACTGGCAACAATCAAACGATGGTACCAAAGACCTGTGCACCGAAGTTGGCAACTCACCTCACCAAGTTGTTGCGGTACAGGTATACTTGCAGTAAACCATCAATGCATATGATTGCCAAGATATATCCTATTCACAAGATAGAATAAGTCTAAATTAGTTACTTACCGCCATATTGGCCTCCTCTCACCAAGGGAATAAAATTGAGTCATTAAGTAACATCCTAGCATAGTGGTTAGCACAATGCTTCACAGCTCCAGGGTCCCAGGTTCGATTCCCGGCTTGGGTCACTATCTGTGCGGAGTCTGCACGTTCTCCCCGTGTGCGCGTGGGTTTCCTCCGGGTGCTCCGGTTTCCTCCCAGTCCATAGATGTGCAGGTTAGGTGGATTGGCCATGCTAAATTGCCCTTAGTGTTGATTCCCAAATTTCTTTCTCCGTCAGTCTGGCCTCAATAAAAGTTGAGATGGATTTGCACGTAAAAAGAAGTTATTTATTTAGCTTGCAAGCTTGATTCATCTTACAGAAACATAAGAGACATCCAGTCTCCTACACTCCAGAAAGCGAATGAACAAAGAGACAAAGGGATCTCTGCAAATCAATTCAAATGGTATCAAGTTTCACATACTCGACGCCCATAGGTCAGCCTATATCCCTCCTGACCTGTTTGATCTATTCTGATTGGCTCACTTCCAATCCCTTTCTCTGGCCCCTATCAATGCAGCATCACTCTCATAGACACACCTCTTCCTGCTTTTTCCATGTGGTCTCAATCCCTTTGTCTCTATCTGCCAGAATCAAAGTGGCTTATTTCTACATTACATTGACTAGTATCTCTAAAGTAACTATTTTATATCACATTCGTCATTCCCTCCTTTTATCATTCCATGATAACCGAACTACCCAATCCATAGCTACGGTTCCTCATCTAAAAAGATCCATCGCTGCATTTCCAATTCCTGTCTTAGCCCCCCTTCATCTGCCTCACCCTCATGGATTTTAACAGTTACATTTTTTTTCCGGTGATTGGGGCGGTGATCTGATCCAGTGCACCCCGCATTCTACCCATCACACATTTAAGGATGGCCAGGCCCACAAAGATGCAGCCGATAGCTACCACTAGATACATGGCCATATTTATCAACCAGTCCTTCCATCCTCCAAATCCCCAGTTACCCCAAGAGCCAGGATCCTGCATCCCGTCCAAGTGATCCCGTATGCGATCCATAAATTTAGTGATGTTAGCGGTCAAGTCCTGAACTCCCATGATACACTTGCCCTGTACTATGGCGCATACCCCACCCTCACGGGCCAGAAGATAGTCAAGAGCATACCGGTTCCGCATTGCAAACAACCGTAGTTGAGACAACTCCTTAGTTATTGCCCCGAGGGCTCCCAAGGTTTCATTTTCCAAGATGGTAAGGCCGCAAATAAAATAATTCCGATCACTGACGACTACCCGGGTTTTCCTCAGTTTGGCCTTTAATTAACTTAAGTGTATCTCCCGGTAACCTACGTTTCTATGTTCTATGTTCTATGTTCTAGCTGTACTTCCCTTCTCATACGCCCCATCCTCTCTCTAGTCCCTTTCTCTTTCTCATAGCCTCTTCCTATACTCTTCTGACAGCCTGATTTTACCTTTATTGTACCACTCTTAACACATCCAAAATCAAATTTACATGTATCCCAAAAACAAGGCAATGTCCATATAATGTTCCCTTCCCATCGCCGGGACCAGTGCAACTGCTTCATGACTCCTGCATTCTCCTTAACTTTGGTGACCTTCCATGAGTTGATACCATGTCCTCGTATATGGGGGCAGCGAAGAACATCACCTTTGCATAGGTGATGTATCCTTGTAGATTGGTTGGGGCTACACAGATACATAATATTCCCCTTTTCCATGTCCATCGCCAATAACATGCCAAGCGAAGTGAGGCCAAATATCAGACAGACGATGCGTAGCCACTCCATCATGCTCCACACCTGTAAAATAGCACTGGAGAAGGGAGGCAGGTTAGTATCCGACCTTTTACAGTAGTGGAGATGGACTCAATTTACAGTGATGTAGGTGGACCCAAGCACTTCGCCCCTCCACTTTAACTGCTGTGGGGGTGGTAAGGAGAACTTGGAAGGGCCCGTCCCATCGCAGCTCCGACCCCTTCCTAGTCCAATTTTTGACCATGACATAACTACCGGGCTGGACTTAAAGTGAGCTAGGTACTGGGGCAATGGCTGGTGAGCCGCGCGGACTTGGCCATGGAGTTCCTTGAGCACTTGCGTGAGGGCTAGAACATAGGTGGTCATTTCTTCAGTCATCTGATGAAACTGAACCAGTCTGGGAACCTGCAGGCTCCAGGGAGTTCTAAGAGGCCTGCCATAAAGAATCTCGGCGGGAGAGAGCCGGGCCGGTCCCGCAGGTGTAACCCGCAGCTGGAAGAGGGCAACGGGGAGCAACTTAAGCCATGTCAGTCCCGTGTCTGCTCTTAATTTAGCCAATTTAGTTTTGAGGGTCTGATTGTGTCTCTCAACCAACCCGGCTGCCTGCGGTCTGTAAGCACAGTGTAACTGCTGGCGTATGCCCAACTGGGAGCAAAACTCCTTGTTAATTTGTCCAATAAAATGAGGCCCATTATCAGAACTTAACTGAGCTGGTATACTGTACCGGGGAATGATTTCCCTCATCAAGACTTTAACCACAGTAGCAGCTTTATTATCGATAGTCGGATACACCTCAACCCATCTGCTGAACACATCCACAATGACCAAAACATATTTGTAACATTGACACCTTTCCAACTCAATGTAATCCATTTGGAGCGTCTCAAAGGGACCACTGGGCAACGGGGTTTGCCCCTTCCCACAAGGGATACCTTTTCCGGTGTTATATTGCTGACAAATCAAACACCGATTACTGATACTTTGGGCCAACCCCTGCATTTTAGGGTGCCACCAAGTGTCCAGCAACAAATCACCAGTCCCTCGAGCCCCACAATGAGTTGCAAAGTGTACACATTCAATGACCCATAAAGCCAGCACATCAGACATACAAGTCTGATGTGCAGGCGTGGTCCATAAAGAGGAAACAGAATCATATGTACAACCTAACCGTTTCCACATTTGTTTATCACTCTCAGGAGCGTCCTCCTGTAACCTTATGACGTCTTGGATGGTTGGCATTGACTTGTCAAAAGCAGACATATTTATAGTAGATCGTTTAGTCTGACTTAACATCTTCGGCACCATCACTTGCTGAATTTGCGCGGCTGTTCGCGCTGTACGATCTGCTCGTTCATTACCAACGTCAACTGGGGTTGTACCATTCGTGTGGGCAGCGCATTTAATAACGGAAATCTGCGCTGGCATAAGGAGGGCCTGCAGTAGGTCATTAACTAAACCCCGGTTGGATATTTCTGTGCCTGCCGAGGTAAGGAATCCCCTATTCTTCCAGAGTTGTCCGAAGTCATGAACTACCCCGAAAGCATATCGGGAGTCAGTGTAGATATTTACCCGGCCATCTCCCCCAAGTATACATGTACGGGTGAGGGCAAAAAGTTCGGCTTGTTGTGCTGAGTAAGGGGTCTGGAAAGCTGCCGCTTCTAAAATCAGACCATCCTGATCTATGATTGCGTAACCGGACAGTCTCCGGCCACTGGGGCTTACTAATGCACTGCCATCAACATACATAATCATGTCAGGTTGTTCTAACGGAATATCACTCAGATCGTCCCTTATTGTTGTAGTTTCCTGAATCAAGGCTAAACAGTCGTGACCAGGCGCGTCTTCATGGACAGGGGGACCGCTAAGAAAACAGGCTGGATTGATAGTGGTACAGTATTTAAATGTCAGACGTGGATTGTTCAAAAGGTATATCTCATACCTATTCTGACGAGCTGCGGTAAGATGCTGAGTCTGCAGTTGCCTCAGTAGTGCGATGACCGAGTGGGAGCTATACACCGTAATATCCTGTTGGAGAGTGAGAGCATGTAATGGCTATGCGATGGCATTGATTGAACGTAAATCCTGTACTAATTGGTACTGGTCTGGTTTGGCTGGTTTAGGCACAGCAAGTATGGGCGTGTTACATTCTGATTGGCAAGGGACCAAAATACCCTGTTTCAACAGCTCTTGAATTAATTTATCTATTGATGGAGCAGCTTGAGATTTCAGGGGGTATTGTCAAATGGAAGGTAGCTTTACATGATCCTTAATCATCACCTTAATAGGTGTAACATTCGTCTTTCCCACTTGTGATGGGTATTCCGCCCAGACCTGTGGATTGACATATTCCAACACATCATGTCCCCTGTGATGCTGCAGTCGAGTGTTAATCGTTTCAGGGACCTCAAAATATTTTATGGTAGTGCCGTCCGGCATGACTTGAAGTGCGTAGTCTGTTGGATCTGAATGATCCACTGCCCTCCTGACCATTCGCCCCATATCCCTGGCATGGTACTGGTCATGGACCTGACGTGTAATATGAGGGCTTACCGAAGCTGACTATGGCCATAAATGTGGTGATATTGTAACAAAATCGGCTGTACCTTCTTTTCCCGTGACTGTGGCTGTAACCTTGACTGGCCATTCGGTCTCAAGTAATGGCCGGTATTTGTCCTCCAACTCCCTGTTTCGTCCAGTTCTGTCATAGGCCAGGGTAACATGATGCAGTGACTGTTCAACGTCTAACGTCCACCACTGGGGGGTGATAGAAATATAGCACTGTTGTCTCATCCTCCTCTTCGCTGATCCACCCATCCAAAGTCACTATATTGGGGCTCCTGCTGGTAAACTACCATTTCTGCCGCTTGTTGGGGTCGCAGATCATCCTTTTTCATTACATACTCAGTCTTAACCTTTGTAACTGAGCCTCCTTCTTGGCCTACACCCTCCTTCCAGTAAAATCTGACTGCCCTTGCCATCTGGGAAGGGTCGTTCTCTGTCCAATTCATGTTATTACATTTCACAGCAGTAACCACAGAAGGTGGTAGGCAATGCATTAACATAGCACAGTATTGAGGGGAATTCTGACCATTTTGATACAGCAAATAGCCTGACTGCCCCCGGTAGATTTCATTAAAACGCTCCAGAAATTCCTCTGGCTCTTCAGTCTTCCTAGGTTTTAGGTCTAAGATAACAGAAAGATTTATGGGCCTTTGAAATGTGCTATTCAACGCATTCAAGATCTGTGTCCTTCTTTTCTCTATTTGCTCCTTTTTTTTTTAAACTTAAAAATGTTTGAAAATTCTAATTGAATTACTGCAACTTGCAAGCTTAGCTCTGATCTCAACTCAGAACTAAATTTACAATTTGCTTAACACAAACTTGTATAACATTTACAACTTAATTATTTCTTTATCTTAACAATTTTTCTTTTAACAAGTTTTTTTTCTTTTACATACACATAAGTATTAGCAAAATCAACTACCATCTCCAGATTGACACTTTTTAAAATGGTGTCCATGATCTTCTTTAAGTCTCTATTAATCTCCAGATAAAATGAGATAAACCTTATTTCAAGTAAGTAAAACTTAAGATTCTGGCAATTTCAATCAATTGCTTTCGAAAATAATAACTTTTATCAAAGAGGTGGAGAAACCCACTGGTTTCCTTTAATTAATTCAAAACGTAACTTTGCTGGAGTTCACTGACTCAAAGGAAAGGTATCCGATTACACTAGCGACTGGCGCTGTTATCTCAAGGCCTGAGTGAGAAGCACTGTCTGGCATGTCTTTGCCTGCTGCTGTTAACCCTTTGAGAGACTTCTGCTTCAACCAATCTGCAGCATTCCCCACAATCTCAACTAGCCCTCGGAACTGCGTTTTTCGCCAATACAGTCCAAGGAGACAATTTTAGCTTAATCAACTATATTTTTAACACACAGACATATAGAGGTGAACCATTTTCAATTTCAAATGTTACATCTACCTCTCATAACGTAACCCAACCGAATTAACTCACAAATAAAGTTGAACCATTTATATTTTAAATGTTACATCAACAATACAGCCTACCCCAGCCGAATTAACTCACAAATAAAGTTGAACCATTTATATTTTAAATGTTACATCAACAATACAGCCTACCCCAGCCGAATTAACTCACAAATAAAGTCCCATCAATTAAAATGCTAATCCCCAGACTGACCTGTGATTTCGTCGAGGCGGTCTTTCTGTGCCAACCGCGAGTGACCAGACTAATCAGACGATAAGAAGAGGGGAACAATCAATGCGCGGTCGTTTTCCAGTTCTACATTGAGGGCCCTTTGTTCCCCATCCTCCTGTTCATAATCAGTCTAATTCTGATTTCGCAGTTGGATCAGGATCGCCCTGAGAAATCCCGGTTTTCGGCACCAAATGTTGATTCCCAAATTTCTTTCTCCGTCAGTCTGGCCTCAATAAAAGTTGAGATGGATTTGCACGTAAAAAGAAGTTATTTATTTAGCTTGCAAGCTTGATTCATCTTACAGAAACATAAGAGACATCCAGTCTCCTACACTCCAGAAAGCGAATGAACAAAGAGACAAAGGGATCTCTGCAAATCAATTCAAATGGTATCAAGTTTCACATACTCGACGCCCATAGGTCAGCCTATATCCCTCCTGACCTGTTTGATCTATTCTGATTGGCTCACTTCCAATCCCTTTCTCTGGCCCCTATCAATGCAGCATCACTCTCATAGACACACCTCTTCCTGCTTTTTCCATGCGGTCTCAATCCCTTTGTCTCTATCTGCCAGAATCAAAGTGGCTTATTTCTACATTACATTAACTAGTATCTCTAAAGTAACTATTTTATATCACATTCGTCATTAGTGTCCAAAATTGCCCTTAGTGTTGGGTGGGGTTACTAGGTTATGGGGATAAGGTGGAGGTGTGGGCTTGGGTAGGGTGCTCTTTCCAAGAACAGGTGCAGACTTGATGGGCCAAATGGCCTCGTTCTGCATTGTAAATTCTATGATCTGCTCAGTTTGAGCTCCGCCACAACCCCTCAGCTCCAGACTACTCGACGGTGTATGGTATGAAAGAACTGGAGCAAAACTGGGGTCCAAGAGGAAAAGCCTCCAGTCGCTTGAGTTAACCTGAACGAAGGGAGATGGTCATGGTTGACTAAGGTCGAAGCTAGTCCTTATGGCCACATTACTGTAGGAGTAGGGTCAGGGGACTGAACTCAGTCGTATATCTTTAACAGTTCCCTCAATAACCTTAATTCTATTGAGATGCCAGAGGGTGAGCTCCACAGTGCTCAGCAACATTCATAACAAAATGAAGTCCATGCCTGCCTCAGAACATGTGGATTGTTGAAACTTTAACTCTGCTTCTCTGCACTGGTCCAGTTTTTCCAGTCCTTGTTTAAAGTTTGCAGCATCCAGTGTTTTTGCATTGTTGGTAGTTTGGTCAGGTTAGAATTTGCAGCACAAAAATGCTGGGCAATTGCTATCCCAAATAGAACACTTAGAAATGTTCCTGGACCTTCAAAAGTACCACCATCACCACCAGCAGGTTATTCACCAACATACATGCACTGTATCTCTAATTTAGACTTTATTACTTTCTCTCTTATGCTGAACTCACCTAATAACTTGCTATTTTTTTACTCTGGTGTCACCTGGCGATCTCAATATTCTTTTGCATCTTCGTCTCCTTCTCTATTATTACCTCCTGGTTCTCACTACTCTGCAAAGTTAGTTTAAACCCTCCACCAGCAAATCAATCCCCAAATAACTCACGTCCCCACTCGTTTAGTTGCGACCCATCAAGCTGTACAGGTCCCATCTTCTCCACAACTGATTTCAATGTCCCAAGCATCTAAAGCCCTCCTCCTCCTGCATCATCTTACCAGTCACGCATTCATCTAATCTGCCTTTTACAATACTCACTTGCACATGGCACCGAGAATAATGCAGTGGTTAATAGGTCTCGCTTGTGATTTTCCGACCAAGCACCCAAGATTTTGAATGCAGTACCACATCCCTCTTTCTACTATGTTGTTGGGCCATGATCATTAGTTGTTCATCCTCCAGGATGCTCTTCAGCAGTTCAGTGACATATTTGAGCCTGGCACCAGGGAGGTGACATATCATCCGGGGTTCACGTGTGCGGCCATAGAAGCACATGTTTGTTCTACTAACAATCAAATCACCCATTAATGTTCCTCTTGCAGTCTTCTTTTTGTCCCCTGGACAGCTGAGCCAGTTGTGCTGCCATACACTGGCTCTGGCTACACTCCTCAAATGAATGATCCCTTTCATCAATATTCAGAATTTAATACTGGTTAGTGAGTGATATGCGCTCAGGGGCCTTGCACAATATTTGCCTGTTAAGCGGTTATCCATTCCCTCAATCCCAGCATATTCTTAAACTGGAGGGTTACTACATTTACGAATGTGTTATCCTCAACCTCATGCATACACCAGTGATGTCATCTGCTGTCCGAGCTTCCAAATCTGGAGCTCAAGCTGCTGTGGCGGGCAACACTTCCTGCACATATGGTTAGCTAGAACACAGGAAATGCCCTGGAGTTCCCATGCGGAACAGGGTGCGTATTCCAGAGGGTCAGAGGTGCCCTGCCCATCTTCTATCTATTAGTCGGTAAAATGTACTACTTAAAAACTATTTACCCGTTACTCAGTTCTTCTGTTGTCACTTAATGTAGGGAAGTTAATTGAAAAAGTCAAGTAATATTATTAATAATAAAAATCTTTCGAGGAATATGGAAAGTTCCAAGCCAATTTATTGCAAGGTAATTTGAGGTTTTTTTTCACTCTCATTCAAGAGTTACAACATTCTCCGGCCTGTGGTCAATACTACTCAAAGAGAAAATGAGACACAATCAAAAAACATTTTTCAACTCTCAGCTCTGTTTCACAAAAGATCACAGGTGGTTGTGCTGGAGCAATTTATTTAGAAGCTGAATCTGGGTTCCTGGTTAACATTGTATTATTCACATGCCAAATATTTTTTGGTACATTACTTTGATTTAACAACTATACAAGCAGGAAATGACTCAATTTCAAATTCAGCTTACTGCAGCAGACCAAATAGAATTCTGAAGTTCTGAACATTTGACATTCTTTCAAAATGTGATAAATGTATCCACCAGCATAGTACCCATTGAGGTTGAGTTAAATAAACAAATTGGACCACTTCCATTGATTAACAAAAAAGGACCCATTTATAAATATTCATAAAATATTTATTTCCCAATGGAGTTAAGGGAACAATTTTCTTTCATGCTATTACTTGTTTGTTACAACCTGCAAAACTACTGCAACAGTGAATTTTGTTGTCATGCACTTAAGTGTGCAAAGCAAGTGAATTGTTGAAACCCTTACAAATTAAGTGTTCTGTACATTCAAGTCTTCAATTATGCACTAAATTTGAACAACCACAATCAAATGTCCTCTATATGCACTCTGGTTCTGCAATTTAACAAGTTGCAGATTAAGAACATTTTAAATGCTTTCATCTTCTTACAGTTCCACCTTGAGAATTATAAAAATACCATCTTTTTTGATTTGTAGAATTTACAGTACCATTTACTGGGTGTGGTAACTACAAATGTGATTAGGTACTTTATTCCTAAGCCCTCCAACATTTTCTAATTTTAACAATCTTCGTGAAACTGACAATTTCCTGAATAAAAGAAAACTTGTGGCTCCTTACATTAAAACATCTATGAAGGATGTACATATAGATAAAAGCTAAAACTCAGGCAGACTGGCACTCCCATGTTGATATAGCATTTTGATCGTGGCACTTCTAGTTTTCACTGAAGGCTAGTTTTTAAATTTACAAAGAACAGGACTTGCAAATGAACATCCAGTTTTACAGGTCAGCATTGGCTTAAAATATACTTTAGTACCATTTTGAATTTTAATACCCTTCTTTCTATTTGGTCTTGGTGCTTAGTATGAAACAGTACATTTCTTGAAAAGACATCTTCAACAGAAATAAACTGAATGGTTTTTATTTGTGCCATTCTTACGGTACATCTTCTAAATAATTTCTACACATCGAGCAAAAGCTCATCTCTCGTCTAATGCTCCAGATCGTAAATGGACAAGCAAAGTAAATTCCTGGGTAGCTGAATATTTGACAAGGTGACCACTATTTGTCCATGGCTATCACAAGTCTACAGATCGAGGACAACAGAGGCCATTTACATACTGTGCAATGCAGCGCGGCAGTTACGTACACATATCCATACAGAGGATTATGGCCAATGAGGATGAAAATACAAATCGATTGTCTTCCATCATTCCGAGGAGTACATGCACCGACAGCAGCAATCAATCTGTACCAGTTTCATGTGACTACGTCTCCACTACCATTTCCTATCTGTAAGCCACTGGTCTGTGGCTGAGAAGGTGCAGACTCCACATCAGCATCTCTAAAAAGGCTCACGGCATCGCCACTTACATTGATGAGGCACTGTGCCTAAAGAGAGACAGTAAAGTAACCATTATGAGCAAAATATGGAATGTTCATACAACATTGTCAAATAAGCAATCTTCAAAATGACAGAACTTCAAAACTTTCTTTTTTTAAATCTTTACATAAAAGCCAATGACAAATATCGCAGATCACCAAAAGCAGCAGTCTCTGTATTGCTGTCTTTGGAATTGCCACCTTAAACCTCGAGTTCTGTCTCTTCATTTGATGTTCTTAAAACATGCTTGACCTTAGGACTAGGAGACGATCATTCAGCCCCTTGGGCATGTTCCGCCATTCAATTGGATCATGGTTAATTGGCACCTTAACCCCATCCACTTACCTTGGTTCCGTAACCCTCAATACTCATGCTGAATATAAATCTATCAATCTCGATTCTTAAACTTTTAATTGACCTCAACAGCTTTTTGGGCGAGAGAGTTCCAGGTTTCCTCTACCTTTTGTGGCCTAGTTCTAATTTTAAAGTTATGCCTACTTGTTTTGGGCTCTTGCACCAGAGGAAATAGGGTAAATAAGAGAGGAAGCAGCAAATCCTTTAATCATCTTAACACTTCAATTAGATCACCCTTTAATCTTCTATATTCCAGGGAATGCAATCCTCGTCTTGAAAACCTATTTTCATAATTTAACCCCTTTAGCCCTGATATCATTCAGATGTATCTGTAATGGACTCCTGCTAAGATCAATACATACTTCCTGACATTCAGTACCCTGAACTGAATGCCGTGTTCCAGGCGGTGTCCCTAACTAGAGCTCTGTATAGTGTTAACATAATTGGCACCTCTTTAGAGATGAAGGCCAGTATTTCATTAACCTTTTAAATTATTTTTTGTCCCTCTCCACTCAGTGATTTCTATAATTGAGATTCCAAAATCTCTCTGCTTCTCCACAGTTTTGAACTTTTGGCCATTCAGAAAATACTCTCCTTTATCTTTCAATTTATTGGGGATGAATTTCAGAGTGGTTGGTCCCCTGTCCTAACTTGGTGCCAATTTGTGTCCGACAATGAAGCACCTGGTGATGTTTTGATATAATAAAGGCACTATATAAATGAAAATTGTTACTGATGTTATAGTGAAATACTGCATAATAGTATCTGATACTAATGCAAACTATCATCCCATCGTCAACCTCCCTTTCTCTTCTAAGTACCTGACTGTGTTGTTGCTTCCCAAATCTGTTCCCATCTTTGCCAGAACTCCCATGTTTAAATCACTACGATCAGGCTTCTGCCCTGCCACAGTATTGAAACAGCTTTTACTAAAGTCACAAATGACATCCAAAGCAACAATGACAAAAGCCAACTTTCTCTTCTTGTCCACGATGACTTCCCTGCAGCCTTACAGATAGCTGACCATGCCATCCTCTGCTCTCACTTGGTTCTATTCCTATCTCTGTAACCATAGCCACAGAATGGCTTGCAAATGGCTTCTCTCCTCCAGCTCCTGCACCATTACGTCTGGTGCCCTCCATGCATCTATCCTTGGTGCCCCCATATTTCACACTATATGCTGTCCGTCAACAACATCATCCAAAGATACAGCTTTGGTTTGCACATGTACACTGACCATTATTATGGGCCAGGGTTGAGAGAATACTAAAGTATATCATGGAGTTCACCTGACCCACAACTTTGAATAGATTTTGGTTATGGGGAGCACAAGGGCCCACTTTACAGGTGTTGCAACAGAGATCTAAACGTATTTTTAAACAAAAACAATGTTTATTCTATGAATCCAGTTAACATTTATAAACTCACAGTAAACAGTTTATCAACTGGGCATTTAAAAAAGTTTATTGGATAAACATAAACATATGGATGATAATGGCATAGTGTAGGTTAGATGGCTTTTGTTTCGGTGCAACATCGTGGGCCGAAGGGCCTGTACTGCGCTGTATTGTTCTATGTTCTATGTTCTAACTACCAATCCTGATAACCCACCAAAAGATACAGTATAGATAACTCTATAGAAAACCATTAATAACTTTCCAAACAACATCCATAAGTCAAAAAACCCTTTTTAACAAAGACAGTAGGTTTGCATTCCTTACAGAAACAGGTATTACTTTGAAATCATCAAGTGATCTGGAGACATTCTTTAGATTGCAGAGAGAGAGATCAATACACACATCTGCTTGGTTTGAATGCAGCTCTCCAGCTGAAAGCGAAACTAACCACAGAGCCAAAACAGCTCCCAGCTCAAAGCAAAAGTAAAAAGCAGAGCAGAGCTCAGAAGACAAAGATTTCTTAAAGTGACATTCATGTGATACAACATCCAGCCCTACCTCACCACCACCTCTCTCCACTCCTCCACTGTTGCTAAACTATCAGACTGCTTCTCTGACTTCCAGTACTGGATGAACAGAAATTTCCACCAATCAAATATTGGCAAACCTGAAGGCATTGTTTTTGGGACCTGCTCCAAACTCCGTTCCCTAGTTACTGTCCCTATTATCCCTATCCTTGGCAGTTATGTGAGATAGTATCTACACAATATTTGGTGTCACATCTGATCCCAACTTTAGCTTCTGACCTCTTATTTGTGCCATCACTAAGACGAAGTATTTCCACCTCAGTAATATCACCCGACCTCACCATTTACTGCTGAAACCTTCATTCATGCCTTTGTTACCTCGAGACCTGACCGTTCTAATGCACTCCTGGCAGGTCTTCCACTCTCTACTGCCATGTATTTGAGGTCATCCAAAGCTCTGCTGCCCGTGTCTTAATTCGCAGCAAATCCTAGTCCCATTTTACCTCTGAGCTCACTGACCTCCATTGGCATAAACAACACCTTGATTTTAAAATTGTCATCCTGGTTTCTAAATCCCTCTATTTAAAAAAAATTTAGAGTACCCAATTTATTTTTTCCAATTAAGGGGCAATTTAGTGTGGCCAATCCACCTACCCTGCACATTTTTGAGTTGTGGGGGTGAAACCCACGCAGACACAGGGAGAATGTACAAACTCCACATGGACAGTGACTCAGAGCCGGGATTGAACCTGGGACCTCGGCACCGTGAGGCTGCAGTGCTAATCACTTGCGCCACCGTGTTGCCCTCCCAAATCCTTCTATGGCCTTGCCCCTTCCTAGGTCTGTAATCTCCTCCAGCCCTGCAAACTTTCTGTGCGCTTCTAATTCTGACCCCTTGTGCAACCCCAATTTTAATTGCACCACCATTGATGGCCATGCTTCAGCTGCCTAGGCCCAAGTTTTGGAATTGTCACCCTACATCTCTCCTGTCTCAACTCAGTTTCCTCTCTTAAAACCAACCTCTTTGACAAAACTTTTGGTCATCTGACATCTCCTTATGTGGCTGAGTTATTCTTAATTTCAGGGTTTTTCAAACCATTCTGGACACGGAACTCTTTTGATCTCTCAAGGGCACTGAAGTCCCCAAACATATTTTTTGTGAAACAGAATGTAGAAAACAAATAAACAGAAGTCTTTTGTAACTAGGTGTATGCATTTATCATTTAAAACATTATTTTGTTGAAGAGTACTTAAGTCTGACCCCACTCATCACTCTCCCCCCCACCCAATGGCAATCTCTCTCCATGGCCTTCTACTCTCCAGTGCCCTCTTCATCCACCCAGTCACCCCTAAGGCCCTCTCCCACCCTACCCACCATGGTCCATTCTGCCATCTACCCACTCCACCATCAGTTTCCTGCTCCACCACCCTCTGGGCCTATGACCCGTCCCTGCTTTGGACGTTTAATGCTCACTTTAGCACTTTTCTGGCTTGTCCAATTAGAGGCTGTCTTCTCAGTGCACTGATAGGCTTACTGGTGCACCTACAAGGAGCCAACGCAGGGTGAAAACCATCTGTGATTGGAGAAGCTGAATGACAGCCTGTTGTCAAATTTTGAGCAATTGCTCCTGTGGAAGCCTCCCATTGAACCCAGTTTGGGAAACGCTGCTTTATTTTATGTGAAGCGCCTTGCCACATTTCATTACATCAAGAGTCATTACCTAAACAAATTGTTGCTGTTGTTACATTTCAGATAGGCCATTAGATTGGCCTACGGTACAAGACTCTAATTTATTCAAATAACATCACATCAATTCCATTTGTTTGTTGATTTGGTCATGACTGCAATTCAAGCATGAGAAATGGATAATGGACTGGTGAGTACTATTCTACATTCCAAAACTGCTCAGTAGAAATTAAAAAATGGAATTAGGTTGAAAACCTTTAAAGATAAACTGGCATCCAGGATGGTGGATCCGAAAGGATCATGAAGCACATTGGGGGTAGGCTTTTGAAGGGCATTCTCCTGGTCTCTCTGTAGCTTTGAGCTTCGGCAGAAATCCTCTTTGACAGTGAACAGATGTTCTCGGGGGGGACGGGGGGAGAACTGAGCAGTATTTGTTTATCCTGACTATGCAAATACTGTCATGATTTAATTTAATTTATTGCATTTCATAATTCTTCAGGAAACAAGTTGAATATTCCTATAAAACGGATGAGTAATTTTTCAAACTCAAGTACAGACCTGATTTTTGTTGGGATTTTCCATAAACACACACTGTTTCATTATGTAAGATACGACCGCATTCCCTCCCAAGGCAGCAACATGGGCACGCACCATAGCGAACACTTCAGCGATGAATGCATGAAGGAATCCGCTAACTCCTCCCTCCTGCACAAAATAGAGCAATTTTAAAATTAAAATGCTTCTGCCTCTATCTTCAGTTTTGTTTAACGTGTAATGCAACAGTTCCGCGCTCAGTAAGACAACTCACTGCCCAAAGTTATCTGGTTCATTCTTTCTTTCAAATGGGTTTTTGTAAAATGGGAATGAGATTTTAAGTGAGGTTCCAGGGTTTAAAAGGAGTGTAATACTGCACTCTTCAAACATGTCCATTCTTTTAAAAACACATTTCATGCTTCTCCAGAGTAAAACATCTTCCATATTCACAATAATGAAGCTGCACAAATTCTATCTCAATTTCCGTGTCCTACTTTTGTCCATTCTGTAAATTTGTTGGATGCCCAATTGAAACGTCGTTACCCTGGTAATATACTTTTTGGTTGTTCTCCATCACTGAAAACGTTGCAGCCAACTTGTATTGCACAATTGGGTGCTCTTAGATATGGCTGTAGCTCAGTGGTAGCTTTGAGTCAGGAGGTGTGGG
This sequence comes from Scyliorhinus torazame, assembly GCF_047496885.1. NCBI lineage: Eukaryota > Metazoa > Chordata > Chondrichthyes > Carcharhiniformes > Scyliorhinidae > Scyliorhinus > Scyliorhinus torazame. The sequence goes on from NC_092719.1 coordinate 75,966,755, forward strand.
TTCAGGTTCCAGTCTGAAATAAAGAACTAGGCTAACACTGCATTATTATTGAAAGAGTGCTGCTCTGTCAGAGCTGTTCATCCTATTGGGTGAGACATTAGCCTGAGACTCCATCTGGCCTTTTGGGTGGATGCACCAACAACAACTTGTATTTCTATAACTTCTTTAACATAATAGAACATCCTAAGGGACTTCATATGAGTATTATGAAATTTTAAAAAACAGATATTAAAGCAGAAGATGTAAGTTTTAAAGGCCATCTTAAAGGAACAGAGGAGGCGAGTTAGAGAGGTTTAGGGAAGGAATTCCAGAATTTAAGGTTCTGGCAGCTAAAGAAAGGCATGACCAATAAAGGAGCAATTAAAATTGGGGCTAGTCAAGAGGCCAAAATTGTAGGAGCATAAATATCTTGTGTGGGCAGTGGGCTGGTGAAGATAATAGAAATAAGGAGGGCAAGGCCTTGGCGGGATTTGAAAGCAAGCATGAGAATTTTAAAACCGAGATGCCGGTTAATCTGGATGTGGTGAAGGTCAAAGAGCACACAACAATTCAATGTATGTTTAGGCTGATACCTATCCCCTCAACCAACATTACAAAAGATGATCATCTGGCTGTTAGCACATTGCTGGTTGTGAGAGCTTACTGTGTGATAAAGTAGCAATCATGCTTCCTACAATGAAGCATGTGAATACACTTGAATAAAACACTTCATTGGCTCTAAAGCACACTGGGACATCCTGCATTCATCAAGCCTCCCATGGATGCAAAGTGAAATGCTGCCCGCTTTTTGAACAATGCGCACTCACCCCAACTTTAATGGAATACTCCAATAACTAGTGGGTGGCACGACCAAACATTGCTAAATTTGAGGTGCTTGTGAATTTTTCGACCATCACTACTTGGAGCTAGATTTAATTCCCAAATCATTTCATGTTGGTCAACATGGTCTGAGCTGAATTTAAACACACATCCCAAAGTAAAAGGTTAGTGTCATTCAAGCCCTCTCCAAATGATGTTGAAAAAAAGACAAGGCTCCCTTTATTGTAATCTTGCATACGTTCCACTTTAACCAGCAAGAAAGCGTTGAGATGACATAATACAAACAGACCCATCATTCAACACAACTGTCCACAATTCATTTTTACAATCTATTTTTTGCTTTTGTAAATGTATAAAATAATCAGAAAGATTAATAGCCCACACATAGCAGCTCTCGAGAATGGGAGATGTTTTAAACTTCTAGACTTTGGGCAGACATTCATGTGGGCTATAGGTTTGTGGCTCCAGTCTTCCATGGTTCCTAACCTCGTTCATGCCTCCCAGAGAAGGAGGCAGAAGCAAATTAAGCATTATCCTGAACCACAAAGAGAAAATGCTGGAAAGAATCAAACAGATCTGGCAGCAGCTGTGGAAAGAGGAACAGAGTAAATACTTTGTGTCCATTGACCTTTCTACAGTTCTGTAGAAGGGTCATTTAAAACTGTAATGTCAACTCTGTTTGTCTCTCAACAGATGCTGCCAGACTTGTTGAGTTTAGCCAACATATTCTGTTATTATTTTAAATTTCCAGCATCCACAATATTTTGCTGTTAATTTCCAGAACTAGTTGATATATTTTATATAACGCGTAATATATGTTAATGACCTCAGGGCATTCTAAAGTACTTCACTTGCAATTAAGTTGCTTTGAAGTGTAGTTGCTGTTGTAATGTATGCTGCAAATGAGTCAGTTTGTACATAATAAGCTCCCTCAACAGCAGTGACATAAATGACCACAATCTATTTTTACCATCGCTGGTTAAAAGGTAAATGTTGGCAAATCCATGTGAAAGAGCAGACAGAGAGTTCAATGGCTCATCTGAAACTTGGTACCTCTTGACAGTGCAGCACTTCCACAATACTGCAGAGGTGTCAGTACAGATTACGTAATGAGCCTTGAACCTACAGCTTTTTAACTCAGAGAGCTACCATGTCCTAGTCACTCTTACCACACATTATTATATAGAAAAACATGTTAAAAACAGCAGTGTTACCCTCAACTTGAATAAATTATTCAAAAAGTCATATGTCACATGGGAATGAATTTGAAGGAGGATCAGGTTGGCTCAGTCGGTAGAATTCACAAAACCCATGTCCGGGATTAGTTAATATAGGCAAATAACAAGCAATTCAATCTTGTGCAGGATAGTAGAACCAGAGGCCATGACCTGTACCTGAAGACTAAATACAAAACTACTTTTTAAAAAATTACTTTTTCAGAGTTACAAAGCCAGGGCTCAGAGTGTGGACGGGGATGAACCCCTAATCCAGCTCCTTGCCTGCTCCAAAAACCAATTCAAATTGAATCCAATTCATGGTCCCCACAAGAGACAAACCAGATCTTAGCCAAAAGGCCGAGCAGATACTACACTTGATCTTAGCCAAAAGGCCGAGAAGTGATGATTAAATACAAAACTAATCGGTGGAAATAATGCTTCAGTGAGTGACTGGTCGAATTACGGAATGGTTGCCTTCCGAAATCAGTTAGCATTGACTCATTCAAATGCAAAAAAGGTCAAATTTATTTCAAGAAGCATTTTGGAATACAATATTTGAGATTATGACATGGGTTAGTGTAGCATGCTCGGGTGGGAACGGGTGACCTTTGACCCTGGCTCCCAAAGCTTTTCACCACAGAGGCTATCCTCATGTCAGGGCTGTCTAGGTCTGATGTATTTGTGGACATTATTTGAGGAAAGATGTAGTGGCACTGAAGGCAGCTCAGAGCAGGTTCACTAGATTGATTCCAGCGATGGGGGGCTGGATACTCCGCCCCGCCGCGCTACATTTCTGTCTCACCCCGCTGGCGGGATGCTCCATTACGCAGGGTGCTCAATGGGGTTTCCCATTGTGGGGCAGTCCACGCCGTCGGGAAACCCCCGGGCTGCCGGCAAAATGGAGCATCCCACCAGTGGAGAATCCAGCCCGAGGGTGTTGTTGGGAGGAGAGATTGAACAGTTTAGGCCTATACTCTTTAGAGTTTAGAAGAATGGCCGGGGGGGGGGGGGGGGGGGGAAGAGATAAAATCAAGGTATACAAGATGTTAAACGGTATGGATAAAGTAGACGTGGAGCAGATGGTTCCTCTTGTGGGGCATTCTAAACGAGTTGTCATAATCTTAGAATAAGAGGAAGCAAATTTAAAACCGATTTGAGGAGAAACTACTTCTTCCAAAGGGTTGTGAATCTGTGGAATTCACTACCCCAGAGTGCAGTGATCCAGGGACAGTGAGTAAATTTAGGGAGGTGTTAGACAGATTTTTAATTGGTAAAAGGTTGAAGGGTTATGGAGAATGGGCAAGACAATGGAGTTGAGGCCAAGATGGGATCAGCCATGATCAGATTGAGGGTGTTTAGTCTTGGGAGGCTAATTGCCTACTCTTGCTCCTAGGTCATGTGTTCTAGGGAGGAGATGCTCTGGCTGATTTTGCAATCCAGCTCTTGGTCTGTAGCATTGTAGGCAACAGATGAGGAACCTATCAGCCATGATAGAATGGCGGAGCAGACTCGATGGGCCCAATGGCCTAATTCTGTCCTATATCTTCTGATGTAGGCCACTGATTGCTACTGTTCGTCACCAGATCTATTATCATTGCTTTATTTGACTCCCTGGATGATAGAAAATAAACCAGATGGACAACAGTACTTTTTCACCACATAATTTATTTTCCTAATCTAGGCTGACATTCAAAAGTAGATCTGATTTTCCACTGCATTGAGTAGCTCTGTACTGCAGGAGTGCTGCACCGTCAGATATACCATCCATTAAAAGAGACATTTAAGTAAGGTTTTGCCTGCCTGTTCAGGTGAAAAGGATCTTTTTGAAGAAACTATCTTCATACAATGGTTCAGACTAAGAAATTGTGAATGGTACTGAACATTGTGCAATCAACAGCGAACATCCCCACTTCTGACCGTATGATGTGCAAAAAGCACCGATGAAGCATTGACACTGGTTGGGCTGAGGACATTATCCTGAGGAACTCCTGCAATGTTGTCTTGGAGCGGAGATAATTAGTCCCCAACAAGCACAAGTCTCTTTCTTTGCGCCAGGTATGACTAACCAGGACAGTTTTTCCCTGATTCCCATTGACTCCAGTTTTGTAGGGCTCTTTGATGTCAGACAAGGGTAAATACTGCATTGCCGTCAAGGTCAGTCATAGAATCACAGATTTTACAGTGCAGAAGGAGGCCATTCGGCCCATCAAATCTGCACTGGTCCTTGGAAAGAGCACCCTACTTTAGCCCACACCTTGGCCCGATCCTTGTAACCTGGCCTAATCTTTTGGTCACTAAGGGGTAATTTAGCATGGCCAATCCACCCAACCTGCACATCTTTAGACTGTGGGAGTAAACTGGAGCACCTGGAGGAAATCCACAGACACGTGGGGAGAAAATGCAAACTCCGCACAGTCACCCGAGGCCGGAATTGAATTGAACCCGGGACCCTGGAGCTGTGGGGCTAACCACTGCCTCCCCACTCATGTGTCACCTCTCGAATTCAGTTTCTTTGTCCGTGGGTTAGGACTGAGGCTGTAATGCAGTCAAGTGCCTTTGGTAGAATCCAAACTGAGCTGGTGAACAGGCTTTTACTGAGTAAGTGCTACTTCATAACACTGTCAACAACACCTTCCAATGATACTTTGCTGATGACCGAGTAGACTGATGGGACGGTAACTGTCCAGATTGAAAGTCAGTAAAAACATAATCCCGCTATTCAAGAAAAACAGAGAGAAAATAGAGAACTACAAGCCAGTTAGACTGACATCAGCTATCAGGAAAATGCTGCAATTTCTTATAAAGATAGCCTCATCGATTCACTTAGAAAATCATGATGAGACAAAGTACACATAGGGATTTACAAAAGGGAAATCAGGTTTTACAAATTTAGATTAGTCTTTTGCGGATGTAGCTTTAGGTAAGATCAAGTTTATCCAATTGGCAGACTACAGAGCGCAGAAGCCGCTCTGTGTGGCCCACAGAGCCACAGCTCAAAGGCTGGCAAGGCAGGGCACTAACTCCAATCAGTGAAGAATTTGCCAGGTGCTGCTCCTCCAATCATCATGTCCCTTTCCAGTATTTACTGCTGATAAGCTCAGCTGTGAGCCTGGGTCTCAAGGTGCAGCGAGGCTGGGGCACAGGGAGCCAAGGCGCGGCGAGGCTGGGGCACAGGGAGCCAAGGCGCGGCGAGGCTGAGGCCCAGGGAGCCAAGGCGCGACGAGGCTGGGGCCCAGGGAGCCAAGACGCGACGAGGCTGGGGCCCAGGGAGCCAAGGCGCGACGAGGCTGGGGCCCAGGGAGCCAAGGCGCGACGAGGCTGGGGCCCAGGGAGCCAAGGCGCGACGAGGCTGGGGCCCAGGGAGCCAAGGCGCGACGAGGCTGGGGCCCAGGGAGCCAAGGCGCGACGAGGCTGGGGCCCAGGGAGCCAAGGCGCGACGAGGCTGGGGCCCAGGGAGCCAAGGCGCGACGAGGCTGGGGCCCAGGGAGCCAAGGCGCGACGAGGCTGGGGCCCAGGGAGCCAAGGCACGACGAGGCTGGGGCACAGGGAGCCAAGGCACGATGAGGCTGGGGCCCAGGGAGCCAAGGCGCGGCGAGGCTGGGGCCCAGGGAGCCAAGGCGCGGCGAGGCTGGGGCCCAGGGAGCCAAGGCGCGGCGAGGCTGGGGCCCAGGGAGCCAAGGTGCGGTGAGGCTGGGGCCCAGGGAGCCAAAGTGAGGCTGGGGCCCAGGGAGCCAAGGCGAGGCTGCGGCCAGGGAAGCCAAGGAGCAGCTGGAGTCAGGGAAGGGCAAATGATGTGGGGATGAGACAGCGTCCGGGTGAGAGTTTCTGTGAGCATGGGAGTGTGAGTGTTTGTGTTTGTGAATGAATATGTGTATGAGTGACTGAGTCAGTGTGTGTTTGCGAGTGTGTGTGTGTGTGAGAGAGAGAGTGTGTGTGTGTGTGTGTGAGAGTGAGTGCGAGCATGAGTGCGAGTGTGAGAGTGCGAGTGTGAGTGCGCGAGTGTGTGAGAGCGAGTGTGAGTGGGAGTGTGAGTGGGAGTGTGTGAGAGTGCGAATGTGTGAGAGTGCACGAGTGTGAGTGTGTGTGTGAAAGAGTGTGTGTGAAAGAGTGCAAGGGTGAGGAAGAGTGCAAGAGCGAGAGTGGTGGGGTACGAGTGTGTAAGAGTGCAAGAGTATGTGATAGTGTTAGTGGGGGAGTGAGAGAGAGTGAGTTTGAGTGAGCGTGTGTGGGCGAGAGTGAGTTCGAGTGAATGTGTACGGGAACTAGAGTGAGCATGTGCAGGAGCTAGAGAGACTGTGTACGGATGCTAGAGCGAGCGCCCCCAGGAGTTAGAGCAAGCACGCGAAGGAGTTACAGCGAGCACAGCAGTTACAGCGAGCGCAGGTGGGAGTCAGAATGAGTGTGCGTGGGAGTGTTTGTGAGTTTGAATGTTTGTGGGGGTGAGAGTTAGTCACGTGGGAGTGAGCAAGTGAATGAGAGTGCAAGTGGGAGTGAGTGAGCGAGCGCGTGTTGGAGTGAGAAAGGGAATGAGAGAGGCATTACTCTCAGTCTCAGCTTTCTCACTCATTCCCACCACCAAACACCACTCACAGAGTATGGATGAGACAGTGTGAGCCAGACACAATCACACACACTGACCCTCTCACAACTTGTTATTTTTATTAATTTCGCTTTTTGTTTTTAAGCGTAACAATTTATTGTTATGACACTGTTTTACTTTTGCTCAGGAATAGTTTATTTTTTAATGCCTCAACATTTTTCTTGAAACTCACGTTTATTGCAGCAAACCGTATCGTTCCAAAATTTGCTCATCAGCCCATTGAACCATAGAATCCCTACAGTGCAGAAGGAGGCCATTCATCTAGTCTTCTCTGACCCTCCGAAAGAGCACCCTACCTAGGCTCAATCCCCATAACCCCACTTAACCTTTGGAAAATTAGGGACAATTTTAGCATGTCAATCCACTTAACCTGCTCAGCTTTGGATGTGTGAAGAAACCGGAGTACCCAGAGGAAACCCAAGCAGACACGGGGGGAACGTCCAAGCTCCACACAGACAGTCACCAGAGGTCGGAATCGAACCTGGAACTGTGATGCAGCAGTGTTGGCCATTGAGTGAGAAAAAAATATAAATATGGCTCCCAGAGTGAAAATGTTGAACAAGCCTGGGTTAGTTAGAACTATCTACTGAAGTGATAGCTAACCAAGACATAATACACTTCATTTCCAAACGCACAAAAAGTTAATACAAACGATAAAGGCTCATGGATTTGAGGGTAATATTAGCATGAATAGAGGATTGGTTAATGGACAGAAGTCTGAGAGTAGGGATAAATGGGGCATTTTCAAGTTGGCAGGATGTGACTACTGGAGCGCTGCACGAATCATTGATGGGCACCAGCTATTTATAAGCTATATTAACGATTTAGACAATAAGAGCAAGAGTAATTCATTGATATTTGCCGATGATACACAGCAAAATGGAATGATAGATGTGAAGACACAACAAGGCTGCAAAGAGATATAGACAGGTTAAGTGAGTGGGTAACACGTTGGCAGATGGAGCATAAAATTGGGAAATGTGAGCTTGTTTGCTAATTAGAAAAGTGCAATTGTTTTTAAAAAGGTGTGAAACTTGTAAATATTGGTGGTCCAATTGTATAGGGTGCAGGTGAGGCCATATCTGGAGTATTGTGTCCAGTTTTGTTCTCCTCATTTGAGGAAGGATGTGGTGGCATTGGAGGCAGTTCAGAGGAGGTTCACCAGATTGATTTAGAGGATGAAAGGGTTGACGTATGAAAAGAGGTTAAATAGTTTGGGTTTATTCTCGCTGGAGTTTATAAGGATGAGATGGGAACTAATCGAGGTGTATAAAATACTAAATAGAATTGATAAAGTAAACGTCGATGAAATGTTTCCTCTTGTGGGGCAATCTAGAACGTGAGGTCATGGATATAGGTTGAGAGACGGTAGATTTAGAACTGAGATGATGAAGAATTACTTCGCGCGGAGGGTGGTGAATTTGTGTAACTCACATCTAGTGCAGTGGAATCTGAGTTATTAGATGGTTTCAAGAAGGAGGCAAGATATATTTCTGATAAAAAACGGGTAAAAGGGATATGGGCAACGGTGTGGAGGTGGATTTGAGACCAGGAAGAGATCAGCCATGATCTGATTGAATGGCAGAGCAGGCTCGAAGAGTTGAATTGTGCACCTCTGCTCCTAGTTCCTATGTTGAGGGACTTGGGTGTACTCAGACAAGGAGCAGATGGTACCTGTACAAGAAGGATGGGTTGCATATAAACTGAAGGGGCAGCAATATCCTGACTGGGAGATTTGCTGGAGTCACTCGGGAGGATTTAAACTAGTATGGCTGGGGAGTGGGAACCAGAGCGTTAGCTTAGAAGGCGTAATAACTGAAGGGGAAATAGAGAACAACAACATCGCCCTGTCTGCTCAAACGCAGTGGTCTGAAATGTATTCGTTTCAATGGCAGAAGTATATCAGGTAAGGCAAATGAACTTAAAAGCACTGATTAGTACTTGGAACTATGATGTTGTGGCTACCACAGAAACATAATGGTAGCCATTGGCAGCTGAACATTGGAGGATATCGAGGGGGATATAAAGGGGTGGGGGAGCAGCATTACTGGTTAAGCAAAATATTATAGCTGTTCTGTGGGAGGACACATACAATCTGGGGAGAGCTCAGGAACAGGAAGAATCACAATGTTGAGGGTTTAGGCCCTAACTGCCTGCGAGAGGAGGCAGATAGGTAGAGAGATTTTCGATAAGTGCTAAAGTAACAGGGCTGTTGTGGTAGGGCATTTTAACTTCTCCTATATTGACTGGGACTCACTTAATGCTAGGGGCTTGGATGAGGCAGAGTTTGAAAGGTGTCTCCAGGAAGGCTTCATGATGCAATATGTAGATAGTCCAGCTCGGGAAGGGGCAGTACTAGACCTGGTATTGGGGAATGAGCCTGGACAGATGGTTCGGGTTTCAGTAGGGGAACATTTTGGGAGTAGTGACCACAATTTCGCAAGTTTTAGGGTACTTTTGGATAGGGATGAGGGTAAGGTGCTAAACTGGGGATCGGCAAATTACGATAGCATTAAGACAGGAATTGAAGAATTTGGATTGGGTGCAGCTGTTGGAGGGTAACATCGGACATGTGGCAGTCTTTCAAGCGACAGTTGATTAGGATTCAGGAAAGTCACATTCCTGAAAGAACGAAGGATAAGTATGGGAAATTTAGGGAGCCTTGGATAACGAAAGATATTGTGAATCTCGTCACAATGAAAAAGAAGGCTTTTGTACAGTTTAGAGGAAGAAGGTACTTAAGTGGGAAATTAAGAGGGCTAGGAGGGGGTCACGAAAAGTTCTTGGCAAGTAGGATTAAGGTGCATCCCAAAGCTTTTTATTCATATGTAAAAAGCAAGAGGGTGGCCAGGGAAAGGATTGGACCAATTAAGGACAGTGGGGAGAATCGATGTGTTGTGGCAGAGGAAATGGGCGAAGTACTAAATGAGTACTTTGCACCAGGGTTCACCAGAGAAAAGCACTTTGAGGAAGATGATTTTTGGAATGGGTGTGTGGATCGTCTGTGTCGTGTTGACATCACAAAGGAGGTTGGGTGTTTTAAAATATATTAAGGTAGATAAGTCTCCTGGACCGGATGGGATTTACCCCAGAATACTGAGGGGAAGCAATGGAGGAAATTGCTGGGGCCTTGACTGACATCTTATATCCTCATTGGCTATGGGTGAGGAATAGAATAGCTATTGTGGTACCACTGTTTAAGAATGGTGGCAGGGATAATCCAGGAAGCCTCATGTTGGTAGTAGGTAAATTATTGGAGAGAATTCTCAGGGACAGAATTTATACCCATTTGGAAACAAATGGACTTATTAGCGATAGATAGCATGGCTGTGTGAAGGGAAGGTCGTGCCTCACTAACTTGATCGCATTTTTTGAGGACGTGTGATTGATATGGGGAGGGCGGTGGATGTTATTTACATGGACTTCAGTAAAGCCTTTGACAAGGTGCCGCATGGCAGACTGGTACAAAAGGTGAAGTCACCCAGGATCAGAGGTGAGGTGGGAAGATGGATACAGAACTGGTTCGGTCATAAAGGCAGAGGGTAGCAGTAGAAGGATGTTTTTCTGAATGGAAGGTTGGGACTAGTGGTGTTCCACAGGAAGCGGTGCTGGTGCCTCCGGTGTATGTAGTATACATAAACGATTTGGACGAAAATGTGGCTGGTCTGATTACGAAGTTCGCGGATGACTTCAAGGTTGGTGGAGTAGCAGTTAGTGTTGAGGATTGTCAGAGGATACAGCAGGACATAGATAGGTTGGAGACTTGGGCAGAGAAATGGCAAATGGAGACAAATGGGAGGTAATGCATTTTGGTAGGTCTAACAGAGGGGAAATATACAGTAAATGGCAAAACTCTTAGGAATATAGAAAGTGAGAGAGATCAGGGTATACAGGTCACAAATCTTTGAAAGTGGTAACACAAGTAGACAAGGTAGTCAAGAAAGCATATGGAATGCTTGCCTTCATTGGACGAGGCATCGAGTATATAAAAATTGGCAAGTTATGCTACAATTGTATCAACCTTGGTAACGCCGCACATGGAATATTGCGCACAATTCTGGTTGCCACACTACCGGAAGGATGTGGAGGCTTTGGAGAGTGTGCAGAGGAGATTTACCAGGATGTTGTCTGGTCTGGAAGGTGTTAGCTATGAGGAGAGGCTGAATAGACTTGGACTGTTTTCATTATAACGACGGAGGTTGAGGGGTGACCTGATAGAGGTCTACAAGATTATGAGGGGCATGGATAGAGTGGATGGGCAGGCAATCTTTCCCAGGGTGGAGTGGTCAGTCACTAGGGGGCATAGGTTAAGGTCCGTGGGGCAAAGTTCAGAGGAGATGTGCTAGGCAGATTTTTTCACACAGAGGATGGGAGTGCCTGGAATGCACAGCCAGGGGAGGTTGTGGAAGCAGATAAATTAATGGCATTCAAAAGGCATCTCGACAAATACATGGAAAGGATGGGTATGGAGGGATATGGAGGGTTTTGGCCAAGGGTGTTATCATGACCGGCACAGGCATGGAGGGCTGAAGGGCCTGTTTCTGTGTTCAAGTGTTCCTTGAACACAATAAGTGAGCATGCAAGTGCAGCAAGCAATTAGGAAGCCAAATGGCATGTCGGTCTTTATTGCAAGGGGATCAGAGTACAACATTAAGGAAGTTCTATTACAATTATGTAGAGCATCGGTCAAAGTGAGCGAAAGTAAGTAGCTTCATTGGGAACAGGGGCATCAAAGGTTGAGGTGAGGGTTTGGTTGAGCAGATCAGTGTTGTGGTGTACAAGGGGGCCTAAATTGGGATCTGGAGATTGTAGCTGAAAATGAATTGGAGAGAGTTTTCCCCAAGGATAGATAGAAAGGGACATATGATTTGGAAGAGCAAGCAAGATGTTGGGTGGAGAGCAATACAACAAAGTGATCAAAGATAGCCTTTTCTGTGATTGATATTATGCGTGCAAAGGGGTCAAGTGAAATGGTTGTGAGTCTTGTGGGTGTGGATGGTCATGATAATGGGTTGCAAAGTTGACATGGAACAAAATGGATAATGGGTTGCAGTTGACATGGAACAAAATGGATAATGGATTGCAGAGTTGACATGGAGGGCGGCACGGTAGCACAGTGATTAGCACAGTCGCTCCACAGCTCCAAGGTCCCAGGTTCGATTCCCGCTTGGGTCACTGTCTGTGCGGAGTCTGCACTTTCTCCTCCAGGTGCTCCGGTTTCCTCCCACAGTCCAAAGATGTGCACGTTAGGTGGATTGGTCATGCTAAATTGCCCATAGGTTAGGTGGGGGTACTGGGTTACGGGGATGGGGTGGAGGTGTGGGCTTAAGTGGGGTGCTCTTTCCAAGAGCCGGTGCCAACTTGATGGATCGAATAGTCTCCTTCTGCACTGTAAATTCTATGAAGAGATTAAGGGAACATAGGAGGGCTGTGCATTGAGCAGAAGAGGTAGACGCTGATGGATCAGATGAGGGTTGAAATCACGGAGGGTGATAAAGCACTTGGTGCATAGACTGATAGAGGATTGCAATAAAGCTAGCTCCTTGAGAAAATTGGCCTGGTACCTGGGTGGGTGGTAGAGAATGAGGATTTTAAATGCGGTGCAAGGGGTGAAACAATGCGAGGTACTCAAAAAGGGATATGGTGGCATCGGAGAAAGGTGACAAACCACAGTGTAAATTGGTCACAAGAGCCACACTGCCACAGTGACGGTCACAGAATCTTTACAGTGCGGAATGAGGCCATTGAGCCCATCGGGTTTGTACTGGTTCTCTGAAAGAGCATTCTACCTGGTCACCTTCCCCTGGCCTTATCCCTGTAACCTTGCATTTTCTTTCCAGATAGCAATACTCAGTTGAACCTGCCTCCATCACCCTCTCAGGAAGTTTGTTCCAGGCTCAAACTACCCTCTGGGTAAAAATACATTTTCCTTACATCACTTCTACTCCTTGACCTACTAATTGAATCTGTGACCTCTAGTTCTTGACGTAGTCTTGAGAAGGAACAGTTTCTCACTCACCATTTACTCTGTCCATACCCCTGAGGATCTTGAATATCTCCATCAAGTCTCCTCTTAGTCCTATTTTCTCCAACCTCTCCAATCTATCCTCATTGTTAGAGTTGCTTATCTTTAGAATCATTCTTGTGAATCTCTTCAGTACTTTTGCCAATGCCTTCAAGGTCCTTGCTCAAGTATGGTGCCCAGAACTGGACGAGGCAAATGGCGAAAGAGACAGTCGGGCCACGAGGTTTCAATTAGGGGGAAGGCGTCCATCATTCTTCAGTCAGGTTTTCGTCAAGGCTGTGATATCGATGCAATCATTCAAAACAAGCTAATTGATTGCATAGGCTTTATTCGCAAGGGAACAGACATTCTGGAGGGGATGTGGAGAGGATCGGTCCGCACCGGTAGAGTTCACAGGAACAACTCCCAGCCGGCAGACTGGCCAAGAAGATCAGCGAGGGAGTATAGGTCAGGGCAAAATGGGACTGCTGCTCATAAGAACCAGTGACTAGTGCCTTGACTAACCCTTCAGAGGTCATCTACCAAGGCATGGTGAGAAGCCATAGGCTTATCTAAGAGGAAGATAAGCCCGGCGTGGTGGCCGGAGAGTAGAGGGGTCGAGAAGTGCTGTAACATTAGGATAGCGATTCGGGAAGGCAGAGTGCTTGAGAGGTGAGAAGTGAAATACAAGCAACAGAGCATCAAATCCAAGGCAAAGCAGTAAATAGGTTGATATGCAAAATTATTTGTGAAAAATTGTACAACGGCCTTTCACATTGAAACTACAGGATAAATCTGCGTAAATTCACTAACATTTTGAAGGATTTGTCCCCCTAGCAACCTAGAGAGAATAAGAGAACCCAAAATATTTTCAAGTGAATAGAAGATGAATGAATGACAATTCTACTTCTTTCTGAGTGAGATAGCTGCTACTAACAAAGAGAAAGAACTAAAAATTGCATCCAACAGTAAGGGTAAATACAACAGAGCAGAGGAAGATATCATAACTTGGGCACGTATTTGATAAATTACTGTGCATCTTTATGGAGGATGACAAAAAAAACATATTTGCATTTGAAAGCTGAACTGATGAGGAAAACTATGGTCTCATGTGCCTTTCAAACACAAGTGCATATGTTTAGTGGCTTACATCACCTCGTACTATAAAAGCAGCCCTAGCGAGTGTGGAAGAGGTGACCACCTGGGTTTAAATTCAAACCAGATGATGAGAGGAGATTCCATGGGTCTATGGGCTGTATGACACAAACAAAGCTCAGTCATCTTCCAAGAGGAATCCTCTTATCTTATATCTTTTTACATAACGTGGCTTTAGAAAGGATAATGTAAATTAAAAATCAACGGTTTTTCTCAAATTGCTGTCAGGCAAGGCAATTGTATGGAAATATTTTTTTTTGACCAGAGGGACTGAATGAGGTGAGCTGAGTGTGTGTTTTCTAGGAAGGTTTTAATTCCCATGCTTGGGCATTCAGTTTTTAAAGAGTATTTTCAGTTTTCTCGATAGGTGAACCAATTGGCATGCATCACACCCAATCTACTTTTCCACATCCTACTAGTTCAGTCCTTGGGAAAGGAGTCCAATGGGATTGATGCAGTAGGCAGTGCACATTGGAAAAAGTTAGTCACTTCACAAAAAGCTACTTCTCCAAATAATGTTCTGATATTACTGCAACAGTTGTAAACAGAATTGATAGGAGGCCAATGCAAAAGATTCCTTTTTCGAATTAATTAAATAATTCTGTGCTTAATGTCACCTGGACAGGTACAACCCCACCCACCTCACATCCATCAAATAAGGGTGAAGGGGGAAAAAATGTCACCAGTAATTTTCTGGAAGGTTTCACAGTATGAAGGTAAAACACAGCCTAAAGTAATTTTTTCCCCTATTATGCAACACAACACAACACAAGAGACTTGATTTCATCTCTCTGTACAGCTCCCGCTCTCAGATTTGCTGCTCACCTCACGCAGTGAAGTGGTTTCCCGAATGAAGAACATGTTGATGATTCCAAGGTATTTGGCTATTTTGGCACCAGGAATGAAGGAGAGAGGGGTCATTTCCACAATAGTGACTGTGGAGGTTGTGCATGATATTGGTGAGCGATGGTGTGTATGGGCTTCAGCCAGTGGGCTCGCTTTATCAAGTGAAGCAACTACAATGGGTGGAAGAGAGACAGAAAAAAAGGAGAATGCAATTAGTAGTGAAAGACCAACTTGTTTAGATGTCTATGTGCATTGTCATACTTTTTCAAAGCAGCTGTAAAGTGATATTTTCAGCACCTGAAGCTCAGTGATGGAGCAGGCATGAGCTACATTAAAGAGTAGGTGATCATGCAGAACATGCAAAACAAGAGGCATAAACAGCTGGAATGGTTTTTTTTAAAAAAGGAAGTGGCATTCCATTGACAGGCGAATTTTTTCACCCACAAGGGAGCATTTTAATAGCGATGGCTGCATTGGTGGTACCTTAATATAAAAAGAAATCAAGGAAATAATTTATTTGCTGAAGGGAAGTTTTGATCAAGAGTGTGAAAGATGTTACTTTAGCAGAATGCACTATTTTCACAAGTTCATCCCAAGGTGAAAGTTAACTAATTTCTGTTAAACATTCTCTGGACAAAGGTGCAGCTTTCACACTCAAATTGCGTGTGTCATTGATTTGCAATGCCATTACTGGGTAGGACAGTCCATCCTTCACCACTGGGGATCATAGGCATGTCTCAGATTATTATCACCATGATAAACTGTAACTTGTGCCTACTTGTTTTAATTGATCCACGCCTTATGGTCTGAGCTTTCTGTTTAATGAACTCTATCCAGCTGCTGCATCTGTCTGCAAAGGAACTGTAATCAACTGAGGTGGCTAAAAACACACACAGAAAAGAAAAAGAAAAATGGATGACGTCTATTGCCCAGTGAAATGCTCCTATGATGAACCAATCATCACTGCATTAAGGGTCTGAGAAAGAGAACAAAGACCCTTTTCTTGGCTGAGTTGACAGCCTGGTTTACTCACCTCTTTGTGCTGCTGGAGTGACTTGTTGTAAATTGCCACTTTCTGTGATCCCTGAGGAAAATATTTAGTGGTTAAATATTGAATAATTTTTATGCGACAGCACACCAAAGGATTCGGTCATCATCTATATATAGATGATGGCAAAGTATAAGACCTTTATCACCATCTTGGCAAGCCATCTTAAACTACAATTCTACAGTTCTGAACTTTATAATTTAACTAAAAAATTCAAAATAGATTCAAAGAAAGTAATCAAATTGATTAGATAGAGGCGGTCAAAGAAAAAAAACTGTACATCATGTGATTGAAACTAATATGCACTTTGAACAGCAAATTTCAAGCATAAGACACTGCAGCCTTGTTTATGTCCTAAATGCAGAAACTGAGAACATAGCATTCCTTTTCATTCGTCATTTCCCGCAACAGCCTCCCCGAACAGGCGCCGGAATGTGGCGACGAGGGGCTTTTCACAGTAACTTCATTTGAAGCCTACTTGCGACAATAAGTGATTTTCATTTCATTTCATTTTCATTCATTTCATTTCATTCATTTAGGACTTACAGGTACACAGCTTAAGTTACATCACTTTTATTCAGTCACTAAGGAAATAGGGCAACCTGGAAAGATCAGTGATAAATGGCACATGTAATGAGTGTGCACCAGTGCTTTCATTCAGTGCTACAATTTTTCCAAAACACATTCTTTCTTATGTGTATTTTCAAACCATATTACTGGAGTGCCACCTATTGGTAATTTCAGTTGTCTACTTTGCAAAGCATTAGCACAGTATTTCCCAAGGAACATTAATCTAAAATAATGGAGGTGACGGGCGTAGTGGTAATGTCACTGGACTAGTAATCCAGAGGCCCAGGTTAATGCTTGGGGGTCATGAGTTGAAATCTCACCATGGCAAGTGGAGGAACTTGAAATCAATCAATTAATCTGATATTGAAAAGCTATTCTAATGGTGACCATGAAATCATTGTTGATTGCCATATGTTTGGTTCAAACATGGACAAAAGAGCTGAATGCCAGAGATGAGGTGAGAGTGACTGCCCTGGATATCAAGGCAGCATTTGACTGAGTATGGCATCAAGGAGACCTAGCTAAACTGGAGTCAATGGGAGTCAGAGGAAAAACTCTCTACTGGTTGGAGTCATACCTGGCACAAAGGAAGATGGTTGTGGTGGTTGGAGGTCAATCATCTCAACTCCAGGACACCACTGCAGGAGTTCCTCAGGGTAACGTCCTAAGCCCAACCATCTTCAGCTGTTTCACCAATGATCTCCCTTCCATCATAAAGTCAGAAGTGATGATATTTGCGGTTGACTGCACAATGTTCAGCACGATTCGCGACTCCTCAGATAATGAAGCAGCCCATGTCCAAATGGAGCAAGACCTGGACAATATCCAGGCTTGGGCTGACAAATGGCAAGTTACATTCGCACTGCACAAGTGCCAGACAGTGAGCATCTCTAACAAAAGAGAATCAAATCAATGCCCCTTGACATTCAAAGCATTACCATCACTGAATCCCCCACTATCAACATCCTGGGGTTTACCATTGATCAGGAATTCAACTGGAATAGCCATTTTAATACTGTGGCTACCAGGGCAGGACAACGGCTAGGAATCCTAAGGCATGTAACTCACCCCATGATCCCCCCAATGTCTGTCAGGAGTATAATGGAATACTCTCCACTTGCCTGGATGAGTGCAGTTCCAACAACACTCAAGAAGCTCAACACCATCCAGGACAAAGCAGCCCGCTTCATTGCTCCCCCTTCCACAAACATTCAAACCCTCCACCACCAACAAAGAGTGGCAGCCCTGTGTACCATCTACAAGATGCACTGCAGTAACTCACCACGGTTCCTTAGACAACACCTTGCAAATCCAGGACCACTACCATGTAAGAAGGACAAAAGCAGCAGATACCTGGGAACCCAACCGGAGGTTCCCCTCCAAATCACTCACCACTCTGACTTGGAAATACATTGCCATTCCTTCACTGTCCCTGGGGCAACATCCTGGAACTCCATCGCTAACAGCACAGTGGGTGTACCTACACCTCAAGGACTGCAGCGGGTCAAAAAGGCAACTCACCACCACTTTCTGAAGGGCATCTAAGGATGGGCAATAAATGCTGGCCTAACCAGCAACGCCCACATCCCGTAAATTAATTAAAAAAAATATATACATTTATTGTTCTTTGGAGAAGAAAATCTGCTGTCCTAACTGGATCGGCTGAGATGCCAGACACACCATGTGGTTGACTTTTAAATGCCCTCTTAAAAAGTCCAAGCAAGCCACTCAGTTGTATCAAACCACTGTGAAGTTTGGGGGAAAAAGGAACAAAAGCGGACGGACCGAGGCAGCAGAAAGGGCAACGGCACACCCAGCCCTGTTGACCCTGCAAAGTCCTTCTTATGAAGATCCGGGGATTTGTGCCAAAATTGGGAGAGCTGTCCCACAGGCTAGTCACGCAAGAGCCTGACATACCCATATTCACAAAATCATACCTTACAGACATTGTCCCAGGCACCATCATCATCATCCCTGGGTATGTCCTGTCCTACCGTTACAGGAGACCAACCAGAGGTGATGGTATCATGATAAGGAGATACTAGAAATTTGGGTTCAGAAATGGAGTCCAAAAATGAAGCAGATAATGTAAAGGTTTAAACAGATTGAAGGAAAATGCTGTTAGCCCAAACTCAAAGGGATACACCCATATCTGGCTGAGTTACATGCTCCCATTCAGACTTAAACTCGTTTGATGCATAATTTGATTCAAAAAGGACGCATAGTCATTCGTCGCGCGACATTCCTGCATGACCAGGCATTATCCCATTAACTGAATCTGATGACCTAATTGTCTATCAATGGAAGTTAGTTACATATGAATGGCATGGCTCTGGCCTTGTGTGTGTACGGGAAAGGGCTATCAGCAAAATAACGAGAATTGATTCAAGTTTGACCACCTATGGGGAGAAGCTTTGTTTTAAAGATTGGGTGGATCTTAGGGAGTTTGGGAACAAAGGCAGAAGCAGATGGGCAGCCAAGGAGGCAGGTTAGGAAACCTGGAAGCAGAAGGCGGTGGAGAGCAGACAGTCAGGTCATGAAGTATGCTAGTTAAAAGATGGAAGCAGCCATGGAACAGGTGATGCAAACTGCCACGGAGACAGAAAGCTTTGAAAAAAGGATTCTGCAAGAAATGTCGTAACAGAAGAAAGGTTGCTTCCAAAATGAAAGTGTTGCCTTTGCCTGGATATGTAAATGGAATGAGAGCTGTATTTTAATGTCAAGTGTTGTTTAATGGAACCTCGTATGTTAAATTTAAGAAGCTGCAGATAATCTGTTAATGTTAGAACTGTGAAGTTTGAAAGTTTAAATACTGATTTATTTTGTTTTGTTTTAATAAAGTTTTGTTTGTAAAATAACACTGCCCAATTTCTTATTATCACTCCCGGAATGAATCCATCTTTTCTGCACAGAAAAATTTAAAAATGTTATGCATCTGGTTCAGTATCTTCGTCATTGTTGAGGTCCGACCAGGCATCTGTAACAATGGCACCATAGTATACAGTCAGGAGGAGTTGCCCTGGGGTTCCGCAACATTAACTCTGGAGCCCATGAACTATCATGGCATCAGTTCAAACATGGGCAAGGAAACCTCCTGGTAATTACAACCTCCCTCAGCTGATGAATCAGTACTCCTCCATGT
The DNA here is from genome assembly GCF_047496885.1 of Scyliorhinus torazame. NCBI lineage: Eukaryota > Metazoa > Chordata > Chondrichthyes > Carcharhiniformes > Scyliorhinidae > Scyliorhinus > Scyliorhinus torazame. The sequence continues at coordinate 75,986,156 of NC_092719.1, forward strand.
TGAACGCCACTTTGAGGAAGCACTGAGGGCACAAAATGTACTCTGGGTGGGGAACTTCAATGTCCATCACTAAACGTGGCTTGGTCATTCCACTACTGACTGGTCTGGCCTTGTCCTAAAGGACATAGCTGCTCGACTATGCCTCCGGCAGCTGGTGAGGGAACCAGCATGACAGAAACCCTTCATCGTGTTGTGTGGCAGTATCCCTGTGTTAAATGGGACAAATTTCGAACAGAGCTGGCAACTCAAAACTGGGCATTCATGAGCTGCTGTGGGCCATCAGTAGCTGCAGAATTGTATACAACCTCAACCTGTAACCCCATGACCGAGCATAGACCCCATTCCACTATTCCTATCATGACAAGGGAACAAGCCTGGTTCAATTAAGAGTGCAAAAGGGCACGCCGGAGCAGCACCAAGCACACCTAAAAATTAACTGTCAACCTGGTGAAGCTATAATACAAGACTATTTGCATGCCAAACATAAGCAGCAAGCAACAGACAGACCTAAGCAATCCCACAACCAATAGATCAGATTTAAGCTCTGCAGTCCTGTCACATCCAGCAGTGAGTGGTGGTGGACCATTAAACAGCTCACTGGAGGAGGAGGCTCCAGAAATATCCCCATTCTCAATGATAGGGGAGCCCAGCACAGCAGTGCAAAAGATGAGGCTGAAGAATTTGCAACAATCTTCATCCAGAAGTGCGAAGTGGATGATCCATCTCGGCCTTCTCTGGAGGACCCAAGCATCACAAAGCCAAACATCAGCAATGTGACAATGTCAAGCAGCACTCATTGGGCAAGAACCTGCTCACTGGCACTCAGTTTAGGTTCCTGACCTCATGACAGCCTTAGTTCAAACATGGACAAAAGAACTGAACTCCAGAGGTGAGATGAGAGTGACTGCCCTTGATATCAAGGATGCATTTGGCAGAGTATGGCATCAAGGAGCCCTAGCAAAACTGAAGAAAATGGGAGCTAGGGGTAAAAGCCTCCACTGTTACAAGTTTGTAATAAAATACATATTTTTTAAACCCTCCACTGGTTGGAGTCGTACCTAGCATAACGGAACTTGGCTGTAGTTGCTGGAGATCAATTATCGGAGTCCCAGGACATTACTGTAGGAATTACTTGGGGCAGTATCCTACACCCAACCATCGTTAGCTGTTTCATCAATGACCTTCCTTCCATCATTAGGTCAGAAGTGGGGATGTTCACTGATGACTGCACAATGTGCAATACCACTCAGGGCTCCTCAGATACTGAAGCAGTAATAATAATAATCTTTAGTGTCACAAGTAGGCTTACATTAACACTGCAATGAAGCTGTGAAAAGTCTTGCCCATATGCAGTAAGACCTGGACAATATACAGGCCTGGGCTGATAAGTGGCAAGTAACATTCATGCCAAACAAGTGCCAGACAATGACAGAATTTAACCATTTCCCTTTGGCATTCAATGGCATTGTCATTGCTAAATCCCCCACTATCACCATTTTGGGAGTTATCATTGACCAGAAGCTTAACCAGACAAGCAATATAAATACTGTGGCTTCAAGAGTAGCTCAGAGGCTGTGAATTCTGCGGAGAGTAACACACTTCTTGATTACAAAGCCTGTCGACCATCTACAAAGCACAAGTCAAGAGTGTGATGGAATATTTTCCACTTGGCTGGGTGAGTGCAGCTCCAACAATACTCAAGAAGCTCAACACCATCCAGGACAAAGCAGCCTGCTTGATTGGCACCCCGCCCAAATCTTCAATTTTCACTCCCTCCACTACTGACACACAGTGGGTGCAGAAACACAACAAGGCTTCTCTGACAGCACCTTCCAAACACGTGACCTCTACCACCTAGAAGGATAAGGCAGAAGATACAAAGGAACACCACCACCTGCACATTCCGCTCCTTGGCACTCACCATCCTGACTTGGGCTATAAGCTGTTCTTTCACTGTTACTGGGTCAAAATCATGAAACTCCTTTCCTAACAGCACCGTGAATCACCTATGACACATGGACTGTAATGGTTCAAGGCAGCTCATCACCACATGTTTAAGGGCAATTAGGGACAGGAAATAAATGCTGGCCTAGCCAGTGGCACCCACATCCCATGAACAAAGAATAAAAACAGGAACAAATTTGTTCCAAGTACAGCAAGTAGTGATATGGTGCATGTATTTTCACTGATTGAGGCTTTCTCAATGATGCACTCAGAAAATCCAGCCATGCAGATTTGGATTTTTTAATACATAACTCACTTTGGATGGCTAGGTCATTTCTGCAGTGGGTGCACTGTTGCAGAGCCGACCATTTCCAACATGCAGAACAAATAAATTGGGTTGTCATTCCAGGTCTCATACAGAACTATTTAATATGCATAAAATTTAAAAATGTTAGAAGATTGTGATTTGGGCTTCACATGGGCCAGCTCAAAAAGTCAACATTCCAAATTGGGATCATGGGCGGGATTCTCCGAAAACTGGTGCGATGTCCGGGACCCGGCGCCAAAATCGGCACGGATCACTCCGGCGTCGGGCCCCCCAAACAACGCAAATTCTCCGGCCCCGAATGGGCTAGCAGCGGCGTGATGCCATTCACGATGGTGTCACCCGACATTGACGGCTCAAAAGATGCGTCCCCTCCCCCACCCCGGAAGACCCGATAAGATGGCCGCCTGCCGCGCAGCCCCGAGGTTCCAGGACCGCGACATCGAGGCGCTCCTGGACGCAGTGGCGGAGAGGAGGGAGTCCGTGTACCCCGGACACGGCCGCAGGGTCGCCCCACGCCTCAGCCGGCGTCTGTGGAGGGAGGTGGCAGCTGATGAGAGGCCATTCACCGTACATGAGGAAAGGGCCCTGGAACTGGCTGGCGGACCCGAGGACCGGGAGGTTGTCGATGCAGAGGTCGGGGCCTACCAGCAAGTGAGCCACCGACAGCCCGTCCCCATATCCCCCCTCCCCATATCACTGCTCCCCATATCACCGCCTGCGTGTCTAACCATGCATGCTTCATTGTGTATTGCAGGAGCAAACGTCGAGGCATCCATCCCCGCAGATGCGACCGCCCACAGGATGCCCCAGGGCGACCACGGGATACGGAGATACCCAGGCCCCCTGGCACGCGACGCCCACAGGATGCCCCACGGCGACTACAGGAGACGGAGAGACCTGGAGCAATAGGGAGACGACGCCCCCTTCTCATGCGGGTGCGGCGCGCAGGCGTGTGCCACCCAGCAACGAGGGGGCAGCCGCAGGCCCCCGTCGCAGCCAAGCCACAAAACCACTACCCAGGACAGCCCTACCCAGGACAGCCCTACCCAGGAAACCGAAATACAGGACAGTGACACAGAGTGGATGGGTGGAGACGAACCGCCAACCCAAAGTAACATGTACTCAGAGTCGGACGATGCGCACGACACAACGCCTCTGCTGACTCCAACACCCTCCACCATCGCAGAAACACTCACCTCGGTTGGGCACTTCAGTGATGAGGCGTCTGGTACACTCACTGGTGCGCACAACACAGCCGTACAGGTACAGCAGATGGAGATAGGAGCAGCAGAGGGGCCGGGAGGTCGGAGGGCACCCTAGCGCAAGTGAACATCTGCCGCCCAGATGGATCCCGGGTTCCTGGAGTTACCACGCCCACCCATAGCCCCGATGCAACCACCGAACCTGGGATGAGTGAAGAGGGTGACGGTCGGCTTGCAGCGGCTGCAGTCGCAGGTGGAGGAGTGCACCCGCGTCCAGGAGCTGGGAATGGTGCGGGTCATGCGCGCCACCCAGGCCGACACCGCACGGGTGGCGTCCGCGGTGGAGGCAATGGGTGCGACGGTGTCAGACATGGGGAGCAGTATGCGAGGCCTCGGGTTTTCCGTGTAGGCGGCGTCTGTGGCCCAGGACATGGCTGCCCTCTCACAGGAGGCCATGAGCCAGCGCCAGCGGCAGATGGCAGAGGCGCTCAACGCCGTGGTCCTGTCTCAACAAGCCATGGCCTAGTCTCAGCAGGCAATAGCCCAATCCCTGCAGGCCATGGCCCAGTCTCAGCCGTCCATCGCTGAGGGCATCGGCGCCATTGCCCATGTGCTAGCCGGCGTCGCACAGTCAGACAGGGATGGCCAACTCCGAGCTCCATGGCTGCAAACCTGCAGACCCTTGTCGATACCAGTACGGGCCTCCAGGACTGGCAGCGCCAGGTGTCGGAGGGGCGTCGGATGGCCGGTCCGTTCTCACCCCCGACCCATATAGAGGCCTGGGGGCCAATGGGCACCCCGAGGGAGGAAGAGTTGCTGGCGCCCGTCCCTGGTCCCCCTGTAGGGGCGGTCCAGGAACACTGTAGCACCTCGGACCCCCCCCTTCCGTCCTAGGTGCATCGGGTGGGCAACGGGCAGGACAGGCAGGCAGCTCGCCATCCCAGTCGCCCAGGCCGCAGCCCGGCCCATCTAGGCCAGGACGCCCCAGGAAACGGCCGCCAAATGGATCCCGAGTCAGAGGGCAGGAATCGCAGGAGTCCACCTCCAGTTCTGCTGTACCGTCTGGGGAACCAGGCGTAGTCAAAGGGCCCGTAAGGCCAAACAATTAGACACTGAGTAAGTTGGCACGGGTGCAGGGCACAGACGAGTTTTAGGGGCGAGGGCACGTGTATGCACGGTTTGTTATTAAAATCATATTAACACCTACAGAAGCTGCCTTTGTGCTCTGACCGAAGCATGCGGGGGTGTCATGTACGTTGAGCGCCAGTGTGTGTGTGAGGGGTGGTCTTACGTCGGCCTCAGGTGAGTCTGCCCCCTTCCTCCTGGGCCGCCCTCACCATCCCCCCGGGCAGAGGATGGGACCGTGCGCTGCAGTGTCACAGCCGCATGCAGGGATGGTCCGGGTGGATGGTGGTACTGTGGCCATGGGTCAGACATCGTCCAACGATGTGGAGCCAGGAGCTCATTGCAGAGCGGGTTGTCATCATCCTCCATGGCCTGCAATAGACACGCTTCCAATGGCGTCCGTGAGAGCCCGGCCGTTGTGCGCAGGTGGATCTGCAATGGAGGGGTGGTGTGCATGCGGGTGGGGGTGGGTGTGGTTTGGGGGGGGGGGTTGTTCGGGTGTTGCCATGGTGTGCGGCCATACTCGCCGATTCCTACGCCCCCTAGTCTGTGAAGCGGGCGGCTATCAGCTTGTCCCGTGCCCGCTGGCCCAGTCGGTAACGGTGGACAGCCACCCGCCCATGACTAGCCCGTCTGCCCAGACCATTGTCCCCATCCCCCTCATCTGGGGAGGACTGCGCCTCTTCCTGCTGCTCCTCCACTCTGCGCTCCTCTGCCTGCGGAACATCGCCCCTCTGCTGGGCTATGTTGTGCAGGACGCAGCACACCACAATGATGCGGCCGACCCTACCTGACGGATACTGGAGAGCGCCCCCAGAGAGGTCCAGGCACCTGAAACGTATTTTGAGCACGCCAAAGCACCTCTCTATCACACCCCTTGTCGTTGCAAGGGCATCATTGTAGCTGTTCTCCGCGTCATTCTGTGGCCTCCGTATAGGCGCCATCAGCCACGACCGCAACGGGAAACCCTGTCGCCCAGCAACCAGCACCTCAGCCGGGGGTGGCGTCCCTCGTACATGCCGGGGATGTAAACCGCGACAGCACGTATGAGTCATGTACACTTCCCAGGTACCGGGCCCAGGATAATCATGCGGTGATCGCAGACCACCTGGATGTTCATCCGATATCTGCGCGATGCCGGACATGTCCCCACCTGGCATCTGGAATGACCCCATGGCATAAAGGTTCAGGGCCACCGTACCCTTGACGGACACGGGGAGAGGGTGTCCCCCCCAGTGCCACGCGGTGCCAGGTGTGCCACGGTTTCCCGGCTGATCCGAAGTCTCCTCCTGCATTCCCGGTCCGTGAGGTCCTGGTACGACAACCGGGGCCAGTACACATGGGGCTTCCTCGGGTGCCTCCGTTACCGTGGCGGCGCGACGTCATCCTACCTCTCCTCGTGTTCCTCCTCCACTACGTGCTCCCCCTCCTCGTCCTGTCGGGCAGGTATCCCTTCCGCCTGGGCGGCTGCCGCCTGCCCCTCTGCGGCATGCTCCTCTGCGGCAGCCTGCGCCACCTGTCTGGCATGCTCCTCCTCCTCCAGGGCAACATGGAGAATAGCGGCTGCCGCCATGGCGGCCAACATCGCTGGCTGATCAGGAAACATGACGGCCTGCGGGGGGAGGGGGCGGGAGACGACATGTCATTATTGCCCGTACCCCCCTCCCCCAGCCAGGTGGCATGGGCTGCATGGATGCGACTGTTGGAGGATGGCACCTGGCCAGGCGGACAAACTCCCTTGCCCTCGCCACCCCCCCCCACCCCCCGGCCTCAGCAGTGCGCAGGACCAGAGCGGAGCGAGGCAGACCGCCTCCTCCTGACCTCAGCGCGTTGACCCAGGAGCAGATTCCGGAGTCTTCTCTCCAGAAGCGGCGGCAGAGACTAGGCCATGCAGCCCATACACTGATGTTAGTCCTCTGGACGCAAGAGATTCCTCCATTTTGTAGCTGCCAGCAATGCTGGTGAGAGCTCCAGGGCCTCTGGTAAACAACCCATTAAGGAGAAGCTGAATTTTTTTTCTTTGTTTTAAAATAAATTTAGAATATTCAGTTCATTTTTCCAATTCAGGGGCTAAATTGCCCCTTAATTGGAAAGCAGGAGGCAAAGTTCATGTGTGTTATATACAGGGAAGTACTGGCAAATAAAAGATTAAAACCCTCAAAACTTCAAAGTCTGTGGAATTCATTGCCACAGAGGGCGGTGGAGGCCGGGATGTTGAGTGTCTTTAAGACAGAAGTTGATAAATTCTTGATTTCTCGAGGAATTAAGGGCTATTGAGAGAGAGCCGGTAAATGGAGTTGAAATCAGCCATGATTGAATTGTGGAGTGGACTCGATGGGCCGAATGGCCTTACTTCCGCTCCTATGTCTTATGGTCTTATTTGAAGACTAGACATGGCGGGCCATGTCCTGAGCAGAAATGTAACATTGAATGACAAAGCAAGTGAAATCGTGAGTACCAAGCAGGCTCTCCTGTCACAAAAAAGAGAAGCAAAAATGGTGAGTCACGAAGGTTGGCCGGTTGGTAAATTTTGGTCCCGGGCAAAAAAGTTTGGAAAACACTGCCTTAAAGCATCTTATAAAGCTACGTCTGCAAGATTAAACACATTTTTAATAAGGCAAGGTTTTCCTTCTTTGCTCTAAAGCATATCCCTTCTCACGAAGACAAGGTTGGTACAATCTACAGGCATCCTAGTATCAATCGCATTATCGTTCATCGGTTAAATTATATTTAACCGTTGAGAGAGAAAACATCTTTCTTCACCTGGCCACATTTTCCACATTGATCTGCTGGGCAAGATTCAAAAATAAACACTTACAGAGACTGGGACTTGAAATGAATGCTTTTAACTGGATTTCACCATTGTGGAAACCGGCCACTTGGAAGAACAGTTTCTAACAATTCTGGAGTGAAATGTGGTACTATAATGATGTTATAGGCCTTTAACATGCATTTGGATCACAAAAATATTCCATTTAAATTGCTTTTAAATCTCCGATGTGCAGTACACTGCCTTACCTACAGTCTTACAAGGTGAAAAGTGCAGCGCAGATTGACTGGACTGCGATTCCATGCAGAGTTCCAAAGTAAACTGGAGTTGGTCTTCATTTTCTACAGAAGCTTTAGATCAATGATGAAACAGAAACAATTAATTTCAATTAAGTGAAGATTTTTAAGGAAATCAAAATTGTGAGGAATACTGCTTCATGACCAGTTGAACAAATATCATAGAAGAATGCAGCACAGAAGGAATCCATTTAACCCAATGTGATTGTACTGACTTTGACTTATCCAATTGATCCCACTTCTATGCCCATTGCACGTAGCCCAGCAATTTTCTTTTCTTTCAAGTCTTTATACAATTCCTTTTGAAAGTTTTACTAAATCTCCCTCCAACAACCTTTTAGACACTGCGTTCCAGATCATAACTCAGTGTAAAGATATTTCCTCTCACCATGTTTCTGGTTCTATTACTAACAGCTTTAATCTATGTCCTCTGGGCTACACACCTGTCTGCCACTGGAAACAATTTCTCCTTATTTACTCAATATCAAAATATTTGAATACCTCTATTAAATTTCCCCTTAACCTTCTCTGCTCCAAGGAGAACAAATCCCTGCTTCTTTAGTCTCTCTAGATAATTGAAGTTTTGCATTCTTGTAAATCTCCTTTACATACTCAAGCTTTGAGGAGCTTCCTGAAGTGTGGTGCCCCGTTTTGGTACAATACTCTAAAACTGAGGCCTAACCGCTTTTGTACCTTACACCTCTATTTATAGAGCCAAGGATCCTGTATTCTTCTCCAACAGCTTTCTCAATTTATCCTGCTGGCTCAAAGATTTGTGTTCACACAATCCCAGGTCTCAGTGATCTTATACACCTATTTCAATTGTACCATATGATTTTTATTGTATCTCTTTTCAAACTGCATTATTTCATGATTCTTTGTGTTATACTGCATCTGTCATACGTCTGCCCATTTCATTTGTCTATCTATGTCCTCCTGACATCTACCACTATCGTCTTCATTTTTTCACTACATCTTCAAGTTTCATGTCATCTGCATCGCCTTGTATACCCAAGTCCAGGTCAACAAGAGCAGTGGGCTTAACAAGGACCCTGGGCAGCACCACTGGATACTTTGGGATTGCTTTGGATATTGCCTTAATGCCTTCCATTATAAAAAATATAAATTGATTCTATAGACAATACATTTTACATTGCGCTCAGAATACCGAATGACAGGGCAGCACAGTGGCGCAGTGGTAGCACGGCAGTCTCATGGCGCCGAGGTCCCAGGTTCGATCCCGACTCTGGGTCACTGTCCCCGTGACTCCCCGTGTTTGCGTGGGTTTCGACCCCACAACCCAAAGATGTGCAAGGTAGGTGGATTGAACACGCTAAAATTGCCCTTTAATTGGAAAAAATGAATTGGGTACTCCAAATTTATTTTTTTAAAAGAATACCAAATGAGTGAAACATTCTATGCCACAATTTAAGTGAAAACGTTACAGTACCTCAAACAATACATTACAGAAATTTTACACTGTAGACTACAAAGTTTTTTTCTTCCGATGTGAATGATCACCAGCAAACATACAGCAGAAAAATTGAGTCTCTGAACTACAGTGTGCGGTAATAGTGGAAATAAATATAGGGTAAACTAAGCAAGTTATGAGAATTTTTAACTTGCAAAACTACCTAGAGAACTTGGAAATGGGAACTGATGTTATCAGTTGTATAAAGGTTCGGGTAGGTTTTTTTAACCAGGTCCTTCTGAGTGGGCAGCACGGTGGCGCAGTAGTTAGCATTGCTGTGTCACGGCGCTGAGGTCCCAGGTTCCATCCCGGCTCTGGGTCACTGTCCGTGTGGAGTTTGCACATTCTCCCGTGTTTGCGTGGGTTTCATCCCCACAACCCAAAAGGTGTGCAGGGTAGGTAGATTGGCCACATGAAATTGCCCCTTAATTGGAAAAAATGAATTGGGTACGCTAAATTAAAAAGTTTCTTCGATGCTAAAATTCAATTGTATACTCCCAGATTTAGCCACAAAATCAAAAATGAATAAACTAAACAATTATACAGAGGGGATCATTATCTCTTCAAGGGTTTAAACAAAACCTTGGATTCACAGATCAGAACTTGATTGTAAATGACTATTTCCAAATTTTACATGATGTGGTGACACTAAATTAAAGAATAAGCTATCCAAGCAACTTTTTTGGTACATTGAGTACCAATATTCAAGTGTTTCTGGATCACATTGAGAAATCATTAGCATTGAATCTGACTCTTATTTAGTAACCAATATTATATCTTGACCATGAAATACTTCACCTTTCAGGATGGTCTTGTCTGTGCAAACCTTAGTCACGTATTGGGCTTGGTCCTTGTCATATGTTATTGCAACAGCTGTAACTGCAACCTATAAAAATAAACCAAATGTGAGTCATAGCCACAACCTAATTATGGAGGCTGGATCAGGAAACAATACTGTCAATGTCGGCCATTTATCAAACGTACCTGGATTAATTCATCCTCTGGTAATGCGACGTTGAAATTCACATGACAAAGACAGCAAGGTACCATGGATCGTAATTTAAAATACAGCGTCTGGAAAATTAGGGAAAACACTTAATTGATCAGATAGTCAGACAAAACATAGCTATGACATCATTTTCATGCAAAATATATCTAAAATTGTACAGCACCACTGTATTGTTTATTGTGCCATAACTTCACCTCGTCACAGGATAGCAATGGATCAGCATTCTTGTTGCACCACCTTGGGGAAGCCAATGATCCTCCCAGTAAATCAAAATCAACACGGCGGCAGTGCTTAGCACTGCTGCCTCACAGCTCCAGGGACCCGGGTTTAATTCCGGCCTGGTCTGTGTGGAGTTTGTATGTTCTCCTATTGTCTGCGTGGGTTTCCTCCGGGTGCTCCGGTTTCCTCCCACAGTCCAAAAATGTGCAGGTTAGATGGATTGGCCATGCTAAAATTGTCCCTTAGTATCCAGGGATGTACAGGTTAGGTGGGGTTACGGAGATCGGGTGGGAGAATATGCCTCGACTGGGTGCTCTTTCAGAGGGTCTGTGCAGACTCGATGGGTCTATTGGCCTCCTTCTGCACTTTAGAGATTCTATGATTCTTTTTTTAAAAATGTATTTTATTACAAACATGTATCAAAACAGGTTACAGCAAATAAACACCCCGGAAAACATATTTCCCAACAATCAATTATAGTTAGTCCAACTTTTTCACCACCCACCCTCAGTGACGAACAGCTCCTCAAATTTCCCCCACGTTTTCGTAAACCCCTCTGTTGAGCTCCTTAACTCATATTTATGAAATATTTATACTGTGGAGAGAGAATGAAAGATGAGTCGTAGCCACAGAAACCCAGGGAAACGGGATGCAAAGAGCCACAGAAAACAAAGGTTATTTCATGGAATCTCTATGGTCCGATATCACTCCTTCGATCTCTCAAATCTGCAACCCCTGCACCTCCAAGTACTTTTCCACCCGTTCCATCAAACTCTTCAGGGTGCCACAGCTCCTTCGATGGCCTTTGAGAGATCTTCCTGCATTTCCTTCCTCTGCTGGTGGAATTCCTCCTTAATAAAAGCTATCACTGCTCCATCTGGGGATTTCCACCTTGCACCAGCCCCCTCCCCCCCGCCGCCATTCTTACACCACCTGCTGTGCCACAGGTTTCCTCCAACTCTTTGGTCAGGTCTCTCACCGTCTTCTGCTGGGTTTGATAACCAGCGGACATACCACTCCTGGGGGAAACTACTCCTTCTACCTTCAACTTTTTCATCAAAATTCCACCCAATATCGGGTTTTAAAAAAAAAGCTCTTTCCAAAGCCTTCGAGCAGGAGCTGCCCTGTGTGTGACCACTCACACCATGGCCCCCACCGGAAGTTCCAGGTTCTATGGCTCTATGAACAAGTCTGAAACCTGGTACAGCCTAGAACTTCCGCCTCTGCTGGGTGGAAATGTTACTGCTCTCCTGATTTGGGTCAGCTCAGTATACAGTAATTCATTTCCAGTGTTATGCAGGTCCTGCCCAACTTTCCACACAGTCAACACATGAATGAAATTAAATGAAAATCGCTTATTGTCACAAGTAGGCTTCAAATGAAGTTACTGTGAAAAGCCCCTAGTCGTCACATTCCGGCGCCTGTTCAGGGAGGCTGGAACTGGAATTGAACCGTGCTGCGGGCCTGCCTTGGTCTGCTTTCAAAGCCAGCAATTTAGCCCTGTGCTAAACAGCCCCAGTCTGATCCACAATGGACTTAACAACCATCGACACAAGCTCAAAGAAGCAGTGGTGGAACCTGCAAAAAGATAACTGGGAGGAATATGGCAAGATGTTGGTACAAAGTATTCCAATGACAATATCTAGAGCTGGAATACAGTCACTTCTGCAGAGCCATCTATAAACCAGTCACCAGAACCATTCCAAGGGGATATTGTCCAATGTATATACCTTGCCTGGAAGAGGAGTCTGCTTCCCTGACTTTTCCAGAGACCCGGATATGGCAAACTATCTGAAGAAGCGATATCAGACTCTATGTTAACTCTGTTTTTCTCTCCAGTTTCCCCTCAGCATTTTCTGTTTTTAATTCAGATTTTATTATGGCAAACCATCTAATTGGATGGATTGTACTCGCTGGGCAAGATGGGAAGAGGCAACAAAGAACCTGGACATCACTCACTCAAATCAGAAATGTTGGAGATTTCTACCCCACCTTGGAGCAGCCCAGTAACCATCAATGCCAAGCTGCCCATCTGTTAATGTCAATTAGGTAGTCAGTCATCTCCCAGAGAGTGGTGGGTGCCTGGAACCCGTTGCAGAGGATGTGCTAGAAGCGGGCACATTTGCAAATTTAAGAGGCATCTCGATGGGTACATGAATCAGGAGGAAATAGAGGGATATGGACCGAGTAAGGGCAGAAGGTATTTTTTAAGTTAGGGAACCAAGATTGGCACAGGCTTGGAGGGCCGAAGGGCTTGTTCCTGTGCTGTACTTTTCTTTGTTATTTGTTTGTTCTCTGTTCACATGGGAAGAGCACTGCTGGGAAAAAAAAGGGTGAAGGAACAAACCTGGAGTGTGTGGAGATCTTTCCATTGGCAGCACAACTCCAGATTGGGATCCTTTACCACCCTGGAGTTGGACAAGGTATGACAAACCATCAAGCGAAGTACTACTGCTGGTTATGACACCATCTCCCCTTTGGCACATTGGCCCAAGGCCCAGGTCCTGGCTGGCCCAATTCTTTATAATGGCCACAAAACTTTATTATAATTACAATATCAAACATTTTAATTTCACACCCAAAAAGAACAGCTTACAATTTACACCGTAAAGACAAATACTCAACTTCCCATTAAACAAGGAAATGAACTTACAGATTTCAATCTATCTTGCTATGGGGGAATTGTAGACTCATCAGGCAGATCAGAAAGCAACTCCTCTCTCCAAAGTTTCTCCATCAACTCCTTCTCTCATGCTTTCAGAAAATTGTCTCTGACTTCCTTGGCTCCACCCAGAATGGACCTAATCTCCCCAAGCTCAAAAACAACTTATCGCTGCAGGCAGCAAAGCACACTCACTCCCCAAGGACTTCCTCAGGCAAACCACTATGCATTAGCCCAATCAGAATAACAAATGCCTTTGTCAATTTCACCTGCTGGCTGCTAAAACCACCCAGGTCCTGCAGAATAGAACCCTTTTTTAAACAAACACATACTAACCCCAGGCTTTTAACCCATACATTGCCCACTACACTTATAATCCTAACATCTTCCAATCATCACAAGTGTTTTGTTCTCACATCTCATGAAAAATGCCTCAAAGCGTTCAATGTCAAAGCAACTACATGGGTATAAATTATAGCTGATGTTGTTTTCCCCTCATTATTTTCAGCCTCTTACCTTCAACAGATTTTCACAAAGATCACTAAAAGCTTTATTGAGCCCATGTGATGTGAGACCAGTGACATTGTTCAACCGGAACACTCTCACTGAAGTGAACATCTGAAAAGGAAAATGAATGGGGAAAGCACAAGTTAGTCACAATAACAGGCACATTCAATTGGTGGCTAGAAATACAAAATTATAAATAATAATTGTTCAGGTCGTGACTGGTCATTTTCTAAATAACCCACTCTTATGCTCGTTGTGTTCATAAATACAGTGCCCTCAAATTTCACCGTTTAAAAAAAAAATTTTATTCAAATTTTCACAGAATATCAACAACAAAATACAGAAAGAAAAGAACAACCCCCCCCCCCCGTATACATCAATAATAAATTAACAGCCATCATCAACACAAAAGCAAATATACACACCCACTCAAGAAAAATGAACCAACTGCTGCTGCTGACCATCTTCTAACGCTCTGCCAGGCAGTCTAGGAACGGTTGCTACCGCCTGAGGAACCCTTGCACCAATCCCCTTAAGGCAAATTTCACCCTCTCCAATTTAATAAACCCTGCCATATCGTTGATCCAGGATTCCACTCTTGGGGGCCTCGCATTCTTCCACTGAAGAATAATTCTTCGCCGGGCTACCAGGGACGCAAAGGCCAGAATACCGGCCTCTTTCGCCTCCTGCACTAGCGGCTCCCCTGCAACCCCAAATATTGCGAGCCCCCAGCCCGGCTTGACCCTGGAACCTATCACCCTCGACACCGTCCTCGCTACACCCTTCCAAAAGCCCTCCAGCGCTGGGCAAGCCCAGAACATGTGGGTGTGGTTTGCTGGGCTCCCTGAGCACGTAACACACCTGTCCTCGCACCCAAAGAACCGGCTTATCCTTGCCCCGGTCATGTGAGCCCAATGCAGCACCTTAAATTGTATGAGGCTGAGCCTCGCGCAAGAGGAGGAAGAGTTCACTCTCCCCAGGGCATCCGTCCACGTCCGCTTGTCAATCTCCTCACCCAACTCCTCCTCCCACTTACCCTTTAGCTCCTCCACCAGACATGTTGCAGAGATCCTCCCCTCTCCAACTCACCCCCCCGACAGCACCCTGTCCTGGAACCTGCGTGATGGCAACAGTGGGAACTCCACCACCTGCCGTCGAACAAATGCCCTGACCTGCATATATCTGAAGGTGTTCCCCGGGGGGAGCCCAAATTTCTCCTCCAGCTCACCCAGGCTCGCAAACTTCCCGTCCACAAACAGGTCCCCCATCCTTCTAATACCTGCCCTGTGCCAGCTCAGGAACCCACCGACAACCCTCCCCAGGACAAACTGGTGGTTCCCCGTATCGGGGACCACACCGAGGCCCCCACCTCCCCCGTGACGACTCCATTGCTCCCAAATTTTGAGGGTAGCCGCCACCATCGGGCTCGTGGTATACCTCTTTGGTGGCCCAATAATACCCACAGAGGTTAGGCAGCGCCAACCCCCCCCCCCCCCCCCCCCCCCCCCCCCCCCCCGATCCCTGCACCGCTCCAGGAACACCCTTCTCACCCTTGGGGTCTTCTGCGCCCACACAAACCCCATAATGCTCCGATTAACCCTTAGGGATCAGGATGGGGAGGCACTGGAACAGGAACAAAAATCTCGGGAGCACCGTCATTTTAACTGACTGCACCCTACCCGCCAGGAAGAGTGGCAGCACGTCTCATCTCTTAAACTCCTCCTCCATTTCCTCCACCAGTCTCGTGAAGTTAAACTTATGCAGGGCCTCCCAACTCCTAGCCACCTGGACCCCCAGGTACCTGAAACTCCTCTCCGCCCTTTTTAGTGGGAGCTCACCAATCCCCCTCTCCTGGTCCTCTGGGTGAACAACGAACAACTCGCTCTTCCCCATAATTTAGCTTATACCCGGAGAAATCACCAAACTCCCTGAGAATCCTCATCACCTCTGGCATTCCCCCCACCGGGCCGTCACAGATAGCAGCAAATCGTCCGAATAGAGCGACACCCGATGTTCCTTCCCACCCCGCACCAGCCCCCTCCAATTCCTCGACTCCCTCAATGCCATGGCAGGGGCTCAATCGCCAGCGCAAAGAGCAGGGGGGACAGGGGACACCCCTGCCTCGTCCCCTGGTGTAACCGAAAATACTCTGACCTCCTTCTGTTCATGGCCACACTCGCCACCGGGGCCTCATACAGCAACTTAACCCACCTGACAAACCCCTCCCCAAACCCGAACCTTTTCAGCATCTCCCACAGGTACCCCCACTCTACCCTATCAAAGGCCTGCTCCGCATCCATCGGCCTCACTATCTCCGCCTCCCCTTCCACCGCCGGCATCATTATAACATTCAAGAGTACATTCGTACTCAGCTGTCTCCCTTTCACGAGCCCCGTCTGATCCTCGTGAATGACCTGCGGCACACAGTCCTCTATCCTCGTGGTTAAAATCTTCGTCAACAACTTTGCATCTACATTTAGGAGTGAGATCGGCCTGTATGACCCACATTGTAGGGGATCCTTGTCCCGCTTCAGGATCAAGGAGATCAGCGCCCAAGATATCGTCGGGGGCAAAGCTCCTCCTTCCCTTGCCTCGTTAAAGGTCCCTACCAACAGAGGGCCCAGCAGGTCCGCATACTTCTTATAAAATTCGACTGGGAACCCATCTGGCCCCGGTGCCTTCCCTGCCTGCATGCTTCCCATCCCTTTGATCAACTCCTCCAACCCAACCAACGCCCCCAGCCCCGTCACCTGCCCCTCCTCCACCCTCTGGAATCTCAACCGGTCCAGAAAGCGACCCATTCCTCCCTCCTTCAGTGGGGGCTCGGACCGATACAGTTCCTCGTAGATGTCCCTGAAGACCCCATTGATACCCACCCCACTTCGCACCATGCTCCCTCCCCCATCCTTAACTCCCCCGATCTCCCTAGCTGCCTCTCGCTTCCAAAGCTGGTGCGCCAGCATCCGGCTCGCCTTTTCTCCATATTCATATACTGCCCCCTGCGCCTTCCTGGTGGTCAACAGATCGAATTCGGCCTAGAGGCTGCGCCGCTCCCTAAGCAATTCATCCTCCGGGACCTCCGCGTACCTCCTGTCCACCCTCACCATCTCCCCCACCAGCCTCTCCCTCTATTTCTTCTCCCTCCTCTCCTTACTGGAGATCAGCTCTCCCCTGACCACCACCTTCAGTGCCTCCCAGCCCACTCCCACTTGGACCTCCCCATTGTCATTAGCCTCCAGGTACCTCTCTGCGCACCCTCGGACCCGCCCGCTCACCTCCTTGTCCGCCAGCAACTGCACCTCTAAGCGCCACAGCGGGCGCTGGTCTGTCTCCTCCCCCAGCTCGAGGTCTACCCAATGCGGAGCGTGATCGGAAATGGCTATCACCGAGTACTCAGTATCTTCCACTCTCGGAATCAGCGCCCTACTCATAACAAAGAAGTCAATCCGGGAATAGGCCTTGTGGACATGGGAGAAGAATGAGAATTCCCTGGCCTCGCAAACCTCCATCGGTCCACACCTCCCATCTGGTCCATGAACCCCCTCAGCACCTTGGCCGCCGCCGGCCTCCTACCCGTCCTAGACCTGGAGCGATCTAGTGCCGGGTCCAGCACCGTATTGAAATCCCCCCCCCATTATCAGGCCCCCTGTCTCCAGGTCCGGAATCCGGCCCAGCATACGCCACATGAAGCCCGCATCGTCCCAATTCGGGGCATATACACTGACCAACACCACCCTCTCCTCTCCCCCTGCAGCTTGCCACTTACCATCACATACCTACCGCCATTGTCTGCCACGATGCTCGACGCCTCGAACGACACTCTCTTCCCCACCAAAATCGTCACCCCCCCGATTCTTTGCATCTAACCCCGAATGAAACACCTGGTCTACCCACCCCTTTCTCAACCTTACCTGATCCGCCACCCTCAGGTACGTCTCCTGAAGCGGCTTTTCACAGTAACTTCATTTGAAGCCTACTTGTGACAATAAGCAATTTTCATTTCACATCTGCCTTCAGCCCCTTCAGGTGCGCGAACACCCGGGCCCGTTCAGTCCGGTTACGTTCCAGGTTATCAGCCAGCTACCCGCCCTCCTCCCCCACCGACTAGCCATATCCCCTCCTAGGCCAGCCACGTGCCCGCGTGGCCCGTTCCCCACAGCGGCAGACCCCCGCCCCGACTTCCTCTACCGACTCCAGCTCCTCCTTGGCCATTCCAGCAGCAACCCGGTTCCGCACCCCCCCCCCCCCCCCCCACCCCCCCTAGGTTCCCCCCTAGCTGCATCGTTCCCCCCATTGCACTCCCGTAAGTCAGACGACTCCTGCTGACCCCGGCCACTCCCTCAACCCCTCCCAGTGTGGAACTTCCCCTCCCCCGCCCCATTGCCCAGCAGCAGGCTCTCCCCCTTCCACTCCCAGCATGGGAAAAAGCCAGCGCTTCCCAGCTCCGGCCCCGCCTCCTCTGGCGCAGCTCCCTTTTCAGGCCCGGTCCCCTTGCCCCCAACTCAGGCCTCAAAACCACCCCCCCCCCCAACCCCCTGCTGGCCATCAACCCCCCAAGCCGTTTACCTGCCCCCCTCTACGAGCCCACCCGGCGGATCCAACCAAAGCAGTGCCCAACCAACCCCCGAAAAACAAAGAACCAACAATGAACAAAGAACCCCCCCTCAAAATACAACACAACAATCCCCAACCATCCCTTCACCGCGGCCCCCCGCCCCTCACCCTCAGTTCGAGTCCAATTTATGGGCCTGGACAAAGGCCCACACCTCCTCCGGGGACTCAAAATAATGATGTTGGTCCTTATAGGTGACCCACAGACGCGCTGGCTGCAGCATGCCGAACTCCCCCCCCCCCCCCCCCCCCCCCTGTGCAGCACCGTCTTCGCCCGATTGTACCCGACCCTCTTCTTCGCCACCTCCGCGCCCCAATCTTGGTAGATCCGGACCTCCACCTTCTCCCACCTGCTGCTCCGCTCCTTCTTGGCCCACCTTAGCACGCACTCCCGATCAGCAAACCAGTGGAACCGCACCAGCACCGCCCGCGGCGGCTCGTTGGGCCTGGGCCTCCTCGCCAGCACTCGGTGGGCCCCTCCAGCTCCAGGGGCCCCTGGAAGGACCCCGCTCCCATCAGCAAATTCAGCATGGTGACCACGTAGGCCCCCACGTCCAACCCCTCCAATCTATCCGTGAGGCCCAGGATCCGCAGATTCTTCCGCCTCGACCGGTTCCCCATCTCCTCGAACCTCTCCTGCCATTTTTTATGGAGCGCCTCGTGTGCCTCCACCTTCACCGCTCGGCCTAGGATCTCATCTTCGGTCTCAGAGACCTTTTGCCGGACCTCCCGGATCGCCTCCCATTGGGCCGTCTGGGTCTCCAGCAGCTTATCGATTGACGCCTTCACCAGCTCCAGCAGATCCGCTTTCAGCTCCCTAAAGCAGCGCTGAAGAAACTCCTGCTGCTCCTGCGCCCACTGCATCCACGCTGCCTGGTCTCCACCCGCCGCCATCTTGGTCTTCCTCCGTCGCACCTTATTTTGCTTCACTGCCACTTTTCTGATCGCCCCACTCCTGGTCCAAGCCATACACTATTGGGGGAATGTTGCTATCTCCTTCCCACACCGGGAAACGTCAGGCAAGCGCCGTTACGGGCTCTAAAAAGAGCCCAAAAGTCAGTTTCTAGTGGGAGCTGCCGAACGTGCGACTGAGCTCTGCATAGCCGCAACCGGAAGTCATCCACATTTCACTGTTTGAAATGCACTCCTGAAATGTACTACTCTCATTCCTTAGGACCACTTGAAATAATCATTGTGGAAAAATACAAATACTGAGTGGCTATTTTTATACACAAGAATTTGACAAGTACTGATGGAATTGCAAAACTAGCATTGTGACTACAAGTTGATCTGATTTCTTCCACACTCTGAAAAGCAAACAAATACTGTTACGAAACGTAAAATGTCAGAACTGCATGCGTGGGTAGCGGGGGGCTATAAAAATGCAGCTTTATTTCAACAGTTGCAGCACTGCATGTAGATAAATGGCCTGCTTGTGTCTTTTCATGGTCTAAATGCACAGCATTGTTTACTTCAAACAAACAATAATCTAGTTATTAAAAGAAAATGACTTCAAATGGCATAATACAAGAGAACCATTTTTGGGTTAGCAACATTTCTGTTCACATGCTACATTGTACTTCCATAAGTTTACTGCAGCTTCAAAATATTTTGATGCAACCGTCAGCAATTTTATACTAATTGTTTTAAAAAGTATATATTTTTTCTTATTCAAGAATGCAGTCAGACGGGTAGCACCGTGGCACAGTGGTTAGCACTGCTGCCTCATGACACCAAGGTCCCAGGTTCGTTCCCGGCCATGGGTCACTGTACATGTGCAGTTTCCACATTCTCCCCATGTTTGCGTGGGTTTCGCCCCCACAACCCCAAGATGTGCAGAGTAGGGGGATTGCCCCTTTATTGGAAAAATGAATTGGGTACTCTAAATTTAAAAAAAAAAGGAATGTAGTCAGACAGGTTCTAAGGAACTAAACGGGGCGGCACGGTGGCACAGTGGATGGCATGGTTGCATCACAGCGCCAGGGACCCGGGTTCAATTCTGGCCTTGGGTGACTGTCTGTGTGGAATTTGCCCATTCTCCCTGTCTCTACGTGGGTTTCCTCCGGGTAGTTTCCTCCCCCAAGTGCAGGTTAGGTGAATTGGTCATTGTAAATCGCCCCTTAGGGTGGGGTTGCAGAAATAGGGCGGGGGATTGGGCCTGGGGAGGGTGGTCTTTCGAAGGGTCGGTGCATTCAATGGGCTAAATGGCCTCCTGCACGGTAAGGATTCTATGATTCTAAATTGCCCCTGCAGGTCAAGTGAATTGCGGGCATAGGGCGGGTGAGTCAGCCTAGGTAGGATGATCTTTCAGATTGTCAATGCAGAATTGATGGGCCGACTGGTCTCTTCCTGCACTGTGGCATTTCTATGATTTTATCGTTCTAAAGTGAGCCCAAACAGTAGGTGGGGGTTAGGGAAACCTATACAGCTTGCTTAACTGGGATGAGGATGTTTGAATTATAAAGAGTTAAGAATCTTGAATAGGAAGGGAAAAAAAGATATGGGGCAACATATTATGGTAGGGGCTGGACAGATGGTTCATCATCTGGGAAACATGGTTGGCATGGAGCCCACTCCCTCCTGCATGCTGCAGGAGGGCTAAATAGCCTGCTGTGGGACCTCTGGTCACCCCCTACCGCCTTGTGGCTATTGGCCAATCAGACCGGTAGCAAACTCAATTGACCCTTGATTATTTATTTAAATATGCCATATTATGAGGGTGACCTAAGGGGTGGGCAGAAAGGTGGTGGGGTTTGCACCCGTCCTATTTTACGCGCCTCCCTACCGAAAACATGCCCACAAGGGCATGCAAAATCCAGCCCATGATTAACCTTACATGTCAGTCAGACAGACACACACTGATGCATTGTGAAACAAAAAATTCTAGTGCAGTATTAAAATCTTTTTTTTTTTAATCCATCCACTGTATGGTGTATGCAGACCAGTTGGATTTAGCTGGTTACCTGCCACTCAAATGCATAAAAACTCACAATTGTTGGCAAAAATTTATTTTCTAGCTGTACGTTACTCTGTTGGCTTTTATTTACCTCACTAACATGCTCCGCCAACTCGAAGACAGTTGCAATGGGCATTTTCCTTCAAGGATTGATACTTGACTACTCCCTTTATAGTATCTGCAATTGCTGAATTACCAATATTTCAAAACAAAAAGGCCTTCGTGTCCCAAAGCCTCATTCTTGGGATTTTTATTCATAATGTACACCTGTAAGCTTAATATTCAAGATATCCCACCTCTTGTTTTGCACTGGAGTTCTAAAACAATTGATCATTTAATGTCACCAACCTAAGATATAGAAATCTTCAGAATTGCCATATTGTGTCCGAATGTTAGATAATTTGCAGTCTGAACAAACCTCAGTTTCCATTACAATTAAAGATGCAATGAACTAAATGGAGAGTTTGGCACAAGAAGGAAACTGCACACAGCAAAGCAGCTTTGGCCAAATTAAGAATCATGGTGCAGATGCAGTTTACATGTGCTTCCACTCTGTGGAACATAACGTAGCCTGCTATTTTGCTGAACCATTCAGCTTCCACATACAAATGACTTGAGCTGAAACTGTGCAGCAAACTAGGGTGGGAACTCTCAAAGCCAAATGTTAATTGCCAGTCCGAAGCTGATAATCAGCTGTCACATCAAGACAGTGGTAGTCCATCAAACATGTACATCATTGAAAACATGGCCAGAAAGAAGCCTCTGGCACCCATATCATGGGCGCTCACCAGTGGGGCAGCAAACAATTTAATTTTGCAACTACTTTGCTTTACAAACGCTACCCAGGCTTACCTGTAAATCAGAGGTCCAATTGTTGATGCCTGGCATAATTTCTGTATTACAACTGTAAAAGCCTGTCAACATCAAATAAATCACGAGTGAGGAACACAAGTACAAATCTAATGAACAGAAAGCTCAGCAGAGACAAAGAACTTACATTCTATATCTGGGACACTCAACTGACCTTCAATTTCTGTCCATGTTGAAAGAAAAATATTATGAAATGGTACAGAAATCAGAAAACGATAAAAAGGTTTTTGTTTCTAAAAAAAACAATGTTAAATAATCCATTACATTAGTATCTTCCTGTGGCCTTACCAGCTGGTGTGGGAGTGTCTGTCAACAATGAGTGAATATCCTCAACAGCATCAGCATCATCAATCTGAAAAACAAAGCAATGTTATATGGCCCTGAGCTGGTTCAGTGGAACATTGCACAATGTTATTAAAAATTTCATCTGGGCCAGTAGAACAACACCACTTCTCTCTTATGTCCAATGGAATATAATGCAGTGGTATTAAGGTCTGGGCCTGGTTGGATAAACAACTGCATTATTAAAATCTTGATCTGGTGGAATATAGGGCACAGATATTGAAGTGAGCTTGGAGAAATATAATGCAGTTTTTTTAAGATGTTTATCTGGTTCAGTGAAATATAGTCCAATTAAAAAAATCTTCAGATGTCTCTCTTCATACTCTGAACAAGAGCCACAGGGTGGTTAACTAATAAACATTTCCTTACCTCCAGCACAAAGGCATCCTTTTTTCCATGTGAAAGATCCAGTTCTGAAACATCGTCTGAACTTTCTGATTGTGACCTAAATAGCCTGGAACGCTGCCTTGTTTCTGGGATTGGGGATCCAAGTAGCTCCTCTAGGATCTCCTATTGTCAGAGGTGTATTGGACAGGAAATAAATATTGCTGATAAAAAGATTTCACTATGCATTTCCTCTCCTACTTCATTAAAGTACAGATGTACTGCAGGGGTACAGTTCCAAGGGATCTGGTCACCCTTGAGTACCTCATGTAAGTAAATATCTGAGACTAGACATTGGATTGTATAACTGCCGCTGGAAGAATGGAGGGATCATCCATCACCCAACCTGATCCTGTCTTCAACTGGTTCCCAAGACCATGGACTTACACCAGGATCACTGTACAGTGATCAGAAATGGGAACCTCACCGTCCCTCAGCAGTGGTGCCGAGACGAACTGCACTCACCCAGTTATAGAGCTTAGATTGTCTCACATGAACTTCCGACCCTCCTGGTTTATATGGCTGTCCTGCTCATTGTTAACCACATGGGATTTGGTGCCATATTTCTTACAATTTACATTTAAGTTTGTCGAATCTTGGCTAGCCACTTCAGATTCTGCAGGATTACAGTCATTTTTGCTTACTTCCAAATTTATACAGAAGTCTTCAAACTTGTCTTGTAAAGTATTGTGGACCGATCATTTCCCAATTAAAAACATTCTCCACGAGGTTTTGGCAACCTCTGGTTCTTAGGGTGTTGAGCTCAAGAGTGATGGGTTCAGTGGGCCTACATCCACTAGGGTCTTTGCTGGTCTACGTGCAATTATATACTTAAATTGGAAAATGCCAACATTAGTTGTGGGTGATGTTGTGTTATGTTAC
Source organism: Scyliorhinus torazame (assembly GCF_047496885.1). Classification (NCBI taxonomy): domain Eukaryota; kingdom Metazoa; phylum Chordata; class Chondrichthyes; order Carcharhiniformes; family Scyliorhinidae; genus Scyliorhinus; species Scyliorhinus torazame. Next base: position 76,009,734 of record NC_092719.1, read on the forward strand.
AGCTAAATAGAGGGAAGCAGCTCTAAGTGAGAATGATGCATATTTGCCAGCTATAGTGAGCCTCTGACTCTTGCATGACGGAATAAATAGGCATTGCATTTTGGGACCAAGGCCAGTCACAAATCTGGTGGATCCCATTGTAACTGCTGTGAAACCAAAGTGGTTAAAAAAAGCTACTTTAAGGTGGTCTCCCACTGTTTCCAATAATCAACAGGGCACAAAGGTAGTCAACCCACAGGCTGTGGTGGTGCAACAGGAAAATTGCACGGAATGAAGGCAGGAAACATAGTATAACTGGCCTAGTAATTACACTTCCAAACTTTGAGAGATATTGCCACCTAGAACAAGCTTACACAAAAAAAGCCAGAACTATATTAACTCGATAAACTATTTCCAGACACATTCAGCAACCTTCTGCCACTTGTGTTCAATGTTCATGAGACAGGGATCTCCAACTGACATCAGGTTCTTATAGGAAAACTCTAATTCGAGATCACCACTACAGCCTTCAAGTTATATTAGGCGGTCGATGATCAATTTCAGCCAAGGGTACATAATGTGAATCTTTTTCTTTTTACAAAGTGATGTGTAAAGTGTGACCAGAAACTTGTCACATCACAGAGTTGCACCTCCTTTTGGAACATCTCTGGCTGCGAGTGTTCTACACAACTTAAAAACATGAACACACACAAAATTCGTTTTTGTTTTAACCAAGTCAGTCAGGTTTCCATTGCACCGCTTACTGTTCAACTTATTTTGCTGGGATAACATATAATGTGCAAAACATTTTTTCTGCACCTTCAATATGACATTAAAATAATATATATAGATATATATCCACACACACACATACATAAAAAGGGGCTATCCATGACCATCATTTTAATAAGGCTTCAAAATGTGTACTTTTGTTTATCTTTCCTGCAAGCACTTCTCCTTACTATTGGGAGTATAGAGTGCCTGCTTGTTGCTCAGTGATCCTAACGACAACCTGTTTTGCTATTCAATTACAACATGGCTGATCTATACCTCCCCTCCATTCATCTGCCTTATTTTTCATAATATCCTTAACCAACAAATATTTATCAATCTTGTTTGAGAACATTTTAACTGACTTACAGAATCAACCAACTTTTGGTAGAGGATTGCAAATTGAGAGGGATGCACAACTCCTTGCATGAAGTGGCCTTCTTCATGCAACTGGATCAGTGCGAACTGCATAGTATCCAGCCATGTGGTCACCACGAACCAGACTGCAACAATCTATTCCACAGTACATACTGCAGTCATCTTGGATTTCTGCCTATTTCAAGTTATTTTTTGATCCAACTTTTTAAAATTAGCTTATAGTTTAAACGGAGCTAAAATATAACAGTTTGAGTGAAGTTTTAAATTTCTGTCATTTCACTTCTCCCCACCAGTTGCCCTCTTAACTCCCAGATGGCAATCACTCTGCAAGGATTCTCTCCCACTGTATTTGGGGCGGGGCATTATGTGTGTGGAGGTATTTGATTAAGGATTAAGAATATATTTCATATATTCTTCCACCAAGGATGGCACAGGGGTTAGCATTGCTGCTTCACAGCGCCAGGGACCCAGGTTCAATTCTAGCCTTGGGTGACAGTGAGGAGTTTGCATATTCTCCCCATTTCTGCGTAGCTTTCCTCCAAGTGCTCCGGGTTCCCCCCCAGTCCAAAGATGTGCAGGTAGATGGATTGGCCATGCTAAATTGCCCCATCGTGCCCAAAAATGTGTAGATTAAGTGGGGTTACGGGAATAGGGTGGGGGATTGGGCCTAGGTGGGGTACTCTTTCAAAAGGTTGGTGCAGACTCGATGGCAAAATGGCTTCCTTCTACACTGTAGGGATTCTATAGATTCATTACTACTGCCCACGTTGTTCCAGGACCGGAAAACTGTAAGTGTTCTAACAAGGGATGAAGGCACTTTATTTTCTGGCTCACTGGAGGTCACACTGTTGATTATCTTAGAGTGTAGAGTATGCACTTGTAACCTCAGGACGTTGTGGCCTTTAATGTCACTTACCACCCAGTTACCACCATATTTCTGATTTTGAAGATGCCAAAGGCATCCAATATCAAGTGACATTGATATATGAAAGTACAGACCTAAACCTTTGATTTTAACTGCATTCTTATAATTATATCTTTAAAGATTGTAATTATGAAAGTTTTCACCAACAACGTTTACCCTTTAATAAATGGCTATGCAATTCTATCTAGTAGAATCGATCTGCTTGAAAATGAACAAGCTGCCAATACCATTCCGCACCCTCCCCATCCACAAAGTCTATGGGTGTTTCTCTTTGGTTCATACATACTCACACACAAAGATGCTCGTACTTACGGGAGGATTAATCTCATAGATCTCCCTGTTCTTTATGATCATATCATTAATCTTTTTCTGTATATTTGATATATGTTGTTCATAAGAAGAGTCATTTGGAGTCTTCCCTGCTATCTGTATACCACCTGGAGAGGGCAGTGCAGTCAGATATAGGCCAGTTGCAGACTAGAACAAGGGGTGGGGTTAGTGATGGTTTGGAGGGGCGGGGGAGGGGGGGGGGGCGGGGGAGTGGAAAAGAGAACACAAAAAATAGTAAGTATCAGGAAATATAACGGCAGTTTCAATTATAAATACGGACACGGGGTTTATAACAGAAAAAGGTGACGAGCAGTGTGCACAGATTTTAAACTCAATATGTTAATTTAAATTAAGAGTGCTTTCACATTGCCATTACAACATTGAAGCTGGAAGCTCAGTTTAGACAACTTATCTAATCTTAGATATCAACAGTGATCAACATGCTAGCTCTGTTTCCATATTCTTTTATTTTTTTTTATGCCCATCTCACAGATTCTTAAATGACGGTCCCACCCTCCCCCAAACACACATGGGAATCCGCACAGCTCTTCTCTGTGCATGCCTTTTTAAGACATATGTGGAACATTAGCCCATATCTTCCGTTCAGATGCATGACTTAAATCATTGGGCCGCCACACGCACAGCGCGACGACCCTAAAGTGTGGACGCACGGGCAAGCGCATGACATTTAAACGCCATGCCCGCTTTTTTTGACAGATCGAGTGAAGCGCTGCATGCAAATTAAAGGAACAGCACTAACTTGGTCGACATGCCCCGATGTTGGACAAGTTTTAATCTTTTTTATTAACACTTATTTCTTGGGCCCAGATCATCTATCAGAGGCAGGAAATATCGGAAGCCATTTTTTTGTACGTTAATGTTTTATATTATTAACGCTTAGCGTTTATAAAAATGTTAAAATGCAAATGAAGTGCAAGAAAGATACATCTTCCAAATTTTGTAAAGTTTGATTTGTCATGACGATGTTATTCCATTAACGGAACTATAATGAATAAAATGCGGTCATCACTCGCTAATGAGTATGATTATCCATCAAAGATGCTGTGTTACTGGACACGGGTTCTGTGGGTCCTTGCGTGGTTGATGAGCCTGATCCTAGAGTCACATCTTCAATCACTCACTTGGCTGGACTTTGAAAAAGGTGACACTGGTTCTTGGATGCTAAGTTGCAGGCATTACTTTCTCAGGCTCCTTTTCTGGGCCTCCTCCTGCCATCAGGTGCTCTCAAAGATTTGTGTCCCTTCAATCAAGAGGTTCCTCCAAGTATGTCTCTTCCGAGCAAAGGTCTCCCATGATTGACGTCTACGTTCTATTTTTGAAGTATGCCTTCACGGTGTCTTTGAAGAACTTGTTGTCCTCCTCATGTTCAGGATCCTTCCTTGTGCTGGGTGAAGATTTGCTTTGGCAGTCTGGACTCTGAGACCCTAAGCTTATGGACGGCCCAGTGGAGTTGGTTTTGAACGACCATGGCTTTGATACTGGTGCTACTGACTCATAACAAGGACACTAACGTTATTATGCCTGTTCTCACAGCCGATTCAGCACATTTGGATTTTGCAATGCCTTTTAAGTTGTGCTGTTTAAGAGTTTCCCTGATGTAAGGTTCATCCTTACAAGCCTCAGTGATCACTTCAAATGCTTAAATAAAGTTTAATGCCTTAGCTGACATATGCAAGCCTCCTGTAAGCTAATGTGAACTCTCCATCTCTCTCTTACAGGTATTGCAGAATCCAGTGCAGATTCAAAATCTGTAGTTATGCTTCACATCCACTGGGTCATCACACCAATAGCTTGGTTTCTTAAAATCCTTGAACTTCTTTTCAGATTTCGACATTGGCGCAGGGATCTTAACAGACAGGCTACATCTCTGACTGGCGAGGAAGCACATCAATTACCCAACTCTAAGAGTGTGCAGGCAAAGGACATCGCAAAATGTCAGAGGAGATGTGTGCCAGGCTACTGTGTTTCAGCAGCTGCTGCTTTTGGACTTGAGCTTGTAAAATTAACTGATATGCCTGAACCCTCTCTCGCGCTCTCCTTATCTTACTCCCTCCTCATCTCACTCACTCCCGCTCTCCCCTTCTACACCCCGCCCCTATCTTTGGGCACAATGGGGAAATTGAGCATGGTCAATCCACCTTACCCTGCACATCTTTGGACTGTGGGAGTAAACCGGAGCACCTGGAGAAAACCCACACAGACATGGGGAGAATATGTAAACTCCACACAGACAGTCATCCAAGGCTGGAATAGAACCCGGGTGCCGGGCGCTAAGGCAGCAGTGCTAATAACTGTGCCGCCGCCATTTCCTCCAGGTGCTCCGGTTTCCTCTCTCAGTCCAAAGATGTTGAGGTTAGGTGGATTGGTCATGATAAATTGCTCCTTAGTGTCCAAAGGTTAGGTGGGGTTACGAGGATAGGGCAGGGCCTCAGTAGAGTGCTCTTTCAGGGTGTCAGTGCAGACTCGATGGGCCAAACGGCTTTTTTCTGCACTGCAGTGATTCTATAAACATAAATCAAAAAAAAATCAGATGTTACAAGGACAGTGACCGCAAAAAGACATGGAGCGCTTTTAAAATCTTATGACCATAATCTAAATTAAAACACCCAAACATGTTACATGTAAAGTTACATAATATAGTGCAGATTTAAATAGTTTTACAGATTTAAAACAAATAACCAAACCTATGTTCACTTATAAATAATCACCTTTAATCATTAAAAAATTTAAATTAGTTTGAAAGATCCAATGACAACAGCAATGCCTGTATAAAGAGCAAAAAAACTTTCAAAAACTTCTACATATTTTAAAACATTTGCCAAACATGTTGTCTTCAATATCAATGTGCAGTTTAAATGCCTGCCCTCAATCGGCATTGCCAACCTGGCCCTGTCACAAGGGGTGGGGCTGCACTCCTCCTGCATTGAGCTGGAGCCTGTGCAGACTGTCACATCGGAGGCCCAAGACTGCCGCAGGGAGGGGAAGGTACGCCGTGATATCTGAGCGCAAGTAAGGGCACATTTTTCCATCTTGGAATCGGTGGTCCGTGGTTTCCGCTGCTAGCTAGTTTGTTTCAGTTCTTCACCCTTTGTCCAGTAAATTGAAAACAGTATAGGGGTTGCTTCCTCTTCTCACCTCAAACTAGAATATTTAATAAATTGTGTTCCCAATCTCCAATCTTCCACCATCTTCAAATGTTCATTGCCAGCCCAGGAGAGATTAAACAATTTGGGCTTATACTCACTGGAGTTTAGGAGGATGTGTGGGGATTTGATTGAGATATGCAAGATACTAAAATGGATTGATAAAGTAAATGCAGACCAAATGTTCCTCCTTGTCGGACAATCTAGAACGATAGCTCACAGATATAGGTTGAAAGGCAGTAGATGTAGAAATGAGATGAGAGGAACTACTTCTCGCAGAAGGTGTTGAATTTGTGGAACTCGCTGTCCCCTAGTGCGGTGGAATCGGAGTCATTAAATGGTTCCAAGAAGGAGACAGATATATTTCTGATTTTTTAAAAACTGGTTAAAGGGATATGGTGAACAGGTAGGGTGGTGGATTTGAGACTAGGAAGAGATTAGCCTTGATCTGATTGACTGGGGGAGCAGGCTCAAGGGGCTGAATTGCCAATGTCTGCTCCTAATTCCTCTGTTAACCGTTCCCATTCTAGATTTCTCCATCTCTGGCGATAGGCTGTCAACAAATAGCAGCGAAAGGCTACTAATTCCCAGAACTCCCTGAAGAACAAGCTCTCACACTGTTCCCCGTAAGGGCTCTGTTCCATTCTCCCAGTTTTTCAATCTCTGTAGCACTTGTTTTGAAAAAAAAATGTTCATGGGGTGTTGGCATCACTGGCTAATCAAGCATTTGTTTTCCATCCTTAATTGCCCTTGAGGTGGTGATGGTGAGCTGCCTTCTTGAACTGCTGCCGTCCATATGGTGCAGGTACTCCCACAGTGCTGTTAGGAAGGAGTTCAAGGATTCGGATCCAGTGACAGTGAAGGTGAGATCGTTCTAAGTCAGGATGTGAGTAGCTTGCAGGGGAACTTCAGGGTGGTGGTGTTCCCATGTATCTACTGTCCTGGTCTTTTTAGCTGATGGTGGGCAAAGCTTTGCAAGGTGCTAGCGAAGGAGGCTTGGCGGGTTGCTGCAGTGTATCTTGTAGATGGTACACATAGTTGTCACTGCACCGGTGATGGAGGAAGTGAATGTTTAAATTAGTGGATAGGATGTAAATCAAGCGGGCTGCATTATCCTGGTTGTTATTGAGCCTCTTGAGTGTTGCCGCAATCATCCAAGGAAGTGGAAAGTATGTCACCACACTCCTGACTAGCACTTTGTAGATGGTGGACAGGCTTCGGGGAGTCAGGAGATGATTTATCCACTTCAAAATTCCCAATATCTGACCTGCTTTGTAGTCACAGTATTTATATGGCTGGTCCAGTACAGTTTCTGGTCAAAGGTTGCCCCCTCAGGATGTTGATAGTGGGAAATTTGCAGCGGTAATGCCACTAAATTTGACGGGGAGATGGTTAGATTCTCTCTTGTTAGAGATGGTCATTGACTGGCACAGGTGCGAATGTTACTTGCCACTTATCAGTCCAAGTCTGATATCTGCAGAGTAGCAAACTGACCTTTGCGAAATCATCAGCAAACATCCCCAATTCTGACCTTATGATTGGGGGGGTGAGGGGACAGTGGGTGCAAGACTATTGATGAAGCAACTGAAGATGGTTGAAAGTAGGATATTACCCTGAGAAATTCCTGAAGCAATGCCCTGGGGCTAAGAGTAATAGCCTCTAACAACCACACCAATCTTCTTGATTGCTCGGGATGACTCCAACGAGTGGAGAGTTTTCTCCCATTCCCATTGATGTCAATTCTGTCCGGCTCCTTGAATAAACGCCAAACTTTCATGTCAAGAGTAGTCACTCTTGCCTCAAGTGGGGTTCCGCACTTTTGTCCATGTTTGGACCAAGGCTGTGATGGGGTCAGGAGCCAAGTGGCCCTGATGGAACGCAAACCAAGTACCAGCGAGTTGTCTTACACACCATGTATCTTCCTTTTTCCTCAAACAAGGATACTCTGCCTGTGGCAAACAAGAGCCCCCAATCTTGTCCCACCCTTTTAGAACAACAACAGCAGACTCCGTTTCTTCAACTCCACCCCACCAGTCGCCATATTAATTAATCACCCTCTGCCACCAGGAAACACATCTTACCCTCCTCTTTCAGCAACCCAAAGGCAAGTGCACACTTCCAAAAATTAAGCCCCCTTCCCACAGCACCTTTCCATGCAAGTGCAGGAGATGCTCATGATGCGGTCTCTTCTATATTAGGCAGATCAAACGCAGATTCGATTGCCTTGCTGAACATACCTTTCTATTCTGCAATCAGGATCCTGAGTTACTGGTTGCTTTCAATTTTGATTCTCTGTTCCACTCAGACCTTGGTCACCTATTGGAATACTGTTCCAATGAAGCTCAATGAAAGCTCGAGGAACAGAACCTCATTTTCTGATTAGGCATTTCACAATAGTCTGGACTTGACAATGAGTGAGAAAATTTCAGTTCACAACTAATATTTCCATTTTTCCAGACAGCAGGTGCTAGTAATAATTCTGTGTTGTCATTTATAGGTTCTCCAGATCCATCTTTTAGGTATTTACTTGCCTCATTACCATCCCATTTTATCTTGCACCATCATCCTCTTGCTAATTTAATCACTTTCATCTTATATCCTACCACAGAACTTTGCATGTCTTTTTTTTCTCCCCGTTCAAATTTCCCTGCCTTTGTGCTTGCTGAAATCCGCAAACACTTTCCAGTTCAGACAAAAGGTCCTTGACTAGATGCTGCCTGATCTGCTGAATTTTCCTTATTACCCGTGCTTACGGGTTTCCATTGGCACCCGGTCAGGAAACATCTCGACTTTAAAATTCTCTTCCTCGTCTTCGAACCTCTCCATGGTCTTGCCCTCCTTATCACTGCAATCTCTTTCCTACCCAACAACCCTCGGAGATAAATGTCTCCCACCAGCCCTCTAATTCTGGCCTCTTGTGCATTGCCAATTGTATTGCTCCGCCATTGGTGGCCGTGCCTTTACTTGTCTGGGCTCCAAGCTCTGGAATTCCCTCCTTAAATCTCTTCCCCAACATCTCCCCAACCTCCTCCTTTAAAGCACTCCTTAAAATCGATCTCTTCAATCAAGCTTTTGACATCTGGCCTAATATCCGGTGGCTCAGTCTCACCTCTTTTTATAATGTCCCTGTGAAGTGCCTTGGGATGTTTCATTATGCCAAAGATGTTGTACAAGTTATTGTTTTCTGTCTATTTTTCAGATTTCCAGCAGCACCAGTATTTTGCCTTCATATTTACCTCCCCTTTTCTGAACAATCAATCAATGGAGATTTAGTCCTGCTTGCTTTGAACTGTTGCATAATAATAGCTATTCTTTACCATCCCATGATGTGTCATGGAAATAGGTAGCTGATTTTTTATAATCTTTATTATAATCTTCATTATTGTCACAAGGAGGCTTACATTAACACTGCAATGAGGTTACTGTGAAAATCCCCACTCCAGCGCTTGTTTGGATACACTGAGGGAAAGTTCAGAATGTCCAATTCACCGAACAAGTAAGTCTTTCAGGACTTGTGGGAGGCAACCGGAGGAAACCCACACAAAGGGAAGAACGTGCAGACTCCGCACAGACAGTGACCCACGCCGGGAATCGAGCCTGGGATCCTGGCGTTGTGAAGCAACTGTGCTAACCACTGTGCTACCGTGCCGTCCACTTTAGTTTCTGAATTCCCTAAAAGCATAGCCAAACTTAGGCTTAAACACAGTAAATAAATGAGTTGTGGCCATTCCTGGAATGAATCCATGTTAATGGAATATACAATATTGGAATGTTCGTCTGCGCTAGGGGTTTAACACTATGTTCAACTAGATTCAGAGAAATATTTACTCACAGCAAGGCCCATCAACATGTTTTCACCAACTGTAATCTGAATCCTTAGACCAAAGAGTGCATTCATTCCTCTCAGTTTAAGTTTGTTCATCAGCTGGGTGTGAAGTTCATACTCCATAAATGGCAACAGATTGCTTATTGCTGTGGCATTGGCCTCACCCTGAGTTTTCTTCTTTTGACGACATAGCCTAGATCACCAAGATAAGCAGATGTCAGTACATCTTATTCTCAGCACCCAATGGTAAAATGCAGTCAGGTTGAAATGCTCTGAACTCTGAGGGCATTACCTAGCCTGAATTAAGCAGCCTTTTCCAGTTACTGCTGCTTCCAAGGGAGGTTCAATTGTGGTGAAGAGAACATCCGGAACCTTCTGCTTCCGACAAACATAACAATATGTGAGGTGTGCAGGGAAAGGCATATTTAACTCATCATATGGAATGTGACAGAAGCTGCAGCCCAGGGATGATGCATCATCCAACCTGGAAAACGGAGATACATTCTAATGAAATCTTAAACCACAAAATAAATGAACATAATTAACTTTTGAAATTATTTTGAAAACAGCATAGGAAGCCCTTCAAAAGTTGAAAACCAGGCAATACAACTATTCTGCGCCTTTTAAATTAAAAAACCCTAATTTTGTTGCTAACTTCCTGCATTTCAAAAGAAAAGATTAGCTGTTAATCTTATTCACCCATTCAAGAGGTATTTCCATCTACAACAATCCACAAGGATAAACCACATTTTTGTGCAGTCGTGTATACATCCAAAACAATTCTGCCATAGCTGTGTTGACAGAATTATATTCTGAAAGAAATGAGAACCCCACTTTGCTTTTTATAAATTATAGTGTTGTAAACAGATGAATATACTAGTTACTGTGGGACATACAGAAATACAGGGGCTTAACATGCTGACATTAAAAAAATCACGATTCTTTGCTAATGCATTATTGAAATCACACTTCAGTTTGACTTTCCTGAGTCTTTCATCAAAATCACAAGAAACACAAGACATTTTCTCCAGTTACAAAGTGGAAAATCAGTGAGCAATATTAAGTATGGTTAGTATTTTAGAGTTACCTTGATGCAAGATGTTAGGTAACAACAACAGCATTTCAATTTCTTGCCAAATCGATGCCAAATTTCAAACTTTGTTAGTAGAACGAAATGAATTGTTTGGACCTGCCCCCTCCACTGTAATAGTTTAACCTACCCTAATATAGAAGCACTATCCTGGCACTGAAGAAAAAAATCAAACTCTCCCTTCTCTGACCCTGTGGAAAAGAAGCTAGGCTGCCTTGACAACCTGTGTTCACTGCAGCCTTCCATACTGCAGTCTTGAAGCATCTTTGGATTCAGTACAGCCGCTGTGCCTGAAGCAGACAAGATACAGACTTCCTCACTGTGGAAAATAAATTAACAGAAAATTATTGGGATGTTGTATCAAAGCAAATAAAAAAAGTACTAATTTTCAGATCCAAAATACTTGCAACACTGTTACATATGCTTTTCTCAGGATACATGTAAATGATTATGGTGAAAAAATGTGTACAAAAGTAACTTTGGAAGCTGCGAAGAAAAAGCTATCCACCCTTAAGCTTGATACTGCAATCACCTACTATCCTATGGGCAACATAATCTGAGTATCGAGCTTCTCTTCTACACACTGGCTGACATTGCCGGGGTTGTCCCCTTTGCTATGACCTCTGTCACTGCCTCCCTCAAGTCTAAAGGACTTAGACTTAAACACGGTTAGCTGGTTTATCCGCACATTGCATCCTATGTGACTATGACAGTGGTAAACTAACTCTTCTAATTTTTCCTCAGTCTGTCAGCAGCCTTTAAGTCACTTGACCACACCATCCTACAGAATCTCTTCATCTGCACATCCAGCCAGTCATAGGTAAAGAATAATTTGCAATGGCTTCTCTTTACATTCCTGCACCATTATTTCAGAGAGATCTCTCCTATTTCTCATTGGCATCCTGCCACTCAACAATATCAGCTGAAAACAAAGGCGGGTTTCATATGTACATGGATGACAACCAGCTCTCTGTCACCAACCTAACTCTCAACTGCCCCCACGTTCTCTGCGTTATCAGACCATAAGACATAGGAGCAGAATTAGGCCACTCGGCCCATCGAGTTTGCTCCGATATTTAATCATGGCTGATATTTTTCTCATCCCCATTCTCCTGCCTTCTCCTCATAACCCCTGATCCCCTTATTGATCAAGAACCTATCTATCTCTGTCTTAAAGGCACTCAGTGATTTGGCCTCCTCAGCCTTCTGCAGCAAAGAGTTCCACAGATTCATCACCCTCTAGCTGAAGGAATTCCTCCTCATCTCAAAGATCATCCCTTTAGCCTGAGATTGTGTCCTCTAGTTCTCGTTTTTCCTACAAGTGGAAACATCCTCTCCACGTCCACTCCATCCAGGCCTCGCAGTACCCTGTAAGTTTCAATAAGATCCCCCTTCATCCTTCTAAACTCCAATGGGTGCAGACCCAGAGTCCTCAACCGTTCCTCATATGACAAGCTCTTCATTTCAGGGATCATTCTTGTGAACCTCCTCTGGATCCTCTCCACGGCCAGCACATCCTTCCTTCGATACGGGGCCCAAAACTGCTCTCAGTACTCCAAATGGGGTCTGACCTGAGCCTCATACAGCCTCAGAAGTACATCTCTGCTCTTGTGAACTAGCCGTCTAGACGTGAACGCTAACATTGCATTTGCCTTCCTAACTGCCGACTGAACCTGCACGTTAACCTTAAGAGAATCGTGAACAAGGACTCTCAAGTCTCTTTGTGGCTTATGATTTCCTAAGCATCTCCTCATTTAGAAAATAGTCTATGCCTCCATTCCTCCTTTATAAGACCACTTGTTCAACATCCAGTACAGAATTAGCTGAAATTTTCCTGAATTTATTTTTCTTCATCATTCATGAGATGTGGATACTCCTGACAAATCCAGCACATATTGCCCATCCCTCATTGCCCTTAAAGCACCTATTCCATGTGGTGGAGATACACCAACGATGCTGTCAGGGAAGGAGATTCGGGATTTTGACCCAGCAACAGTGAAGGAATAGTGATATTTTTCCAACTTTGCATCTGCTGCCCCCCGTGTTTCTGGGTAGTAGAGGTCACAAATTTGGACGGTGTCATTAAAGGAGCATTGATGAATTGCTTCAGCAGTACATAGTGCTCTATTGTGCACCAGTGGCGAAAGAAGGGTGTTGTTGGAGCTGCACTCACCTCGAAAAATGAAGAGCATTCCACACTCCTGACTTGTGCCTTATAGATATGGGAAAGAAGTTGGGAGTCAGGAAGTGCGCTACTCACTGCAGAACAACCTGCTGTTTAGGCCACAGTATTCATGTAGCTGGTCCAGCTAAGTTTCTAGTCAATGGTAAGTTCCAGGATGTTGACAGTGGTGAGGTATTCAGTGATGGTAATGCTATTGAATGTCAAGGGGACCAGGTTAATTCTTTCAGCGCCTGAGATTTGTTTGGCATGAATGTTACTTGCCAATTGCCATTCCAGGCCTATTGTCCAGGTTTTCTTTCATACGGGCACAGACTGTTTCAGCATCCGAGTTGAAAATTAAACTGCATGGCTTTTCAATCATCAGCAAACATCCCCACTTTTGACTTTCCATTATAGGGGAAGTCAGTGCAGTGAAGATGATGATTGGGTCTAAAACAGCATTGGGAAGATCAAAGCCCCTGCCTTTGGTCCTTGTCACAACTATCTTCCTGAGCCTCGTCTCCATCCCTTTTTCTGGTTACCGTCTGAAGCTGAATCTTGGATTCCTATTTCACCCCGAGGTGAACTTTAGAGCACATATCCATTTAAACCAAAATCACCTACTCCAACTCCATAACATCACCTCTCAATCACTGCCTGTGTTCATGTGCTGTGGAATCCACTGTCCCGTGCCTTGTAACCTCCAGACCTGGCTAGGCTCTCCTGGTCATTTCTCATCTTCCACCTTCCATAAACTCGAGCATATTCAAACTTCTGTTGTAAACTTGCATCCATCAGTCTTATGTGCTCCCCCCGCAACCTACATTGACATTTCTAGCCACAAATTTTACAAGTGTGTACTTTTTTCCCAAACCTCTCCATTCCCATCTCTATTCCTGGAACCTCCTCAGGTCCTACAACCATCTGAAATCTCCGCAGTCTTCCAATTCTGACCTCACAAGCATCTGATTGTAATTGCTTTATCATTAGCAGTTGTGCCTTCAGGTTGCCTAGAGCCTAAGCTCTGGAATTCTCTCTATAAAGCTCTCCTCCTCTCCAAAGCTTTCTCCTCATTTAAGACCCTCCGTAAAATCAAGCCAATCAAGCATTTAACCAGCTGTCCAAATATCTCATGTGACTTGGTATCAGATTTCTGACAACAGCGCTGCCTTGGAATGTTTTACTATGTCATTTTCCTGTGTACTATTTACTAATGCAAATGAAAATTGATGTTAAATTGACATTAAATTAACTTTGTGTGCCTTGTGGAGGTCAACAGTCGGTCCCATTTCCTCGGGAGCCAGCAAGTGGTGAATAATTTTCAGATCCGCACAAACGTTTTGAAAATTCGTGCAGGGGATGTGGGCGTCGCTGGCTGGGCCAGCATTTATTGCCCATCACTCATCTCTAATAACCCTTGTCCTTGAACTGAGTGGTTTACCGGGCGATTTCAGAGGGCTGCAAGCCAAACCAGTTACGGGTTGCAGATTTTCTTCCCTAAAAGATATTCGTGAACTTGTTGGGTTTTTAAGACAATTGACAACGGTTTCATGGTCATCATTAGACTTTTAATTCCAAATTTTTATTGAATTCAAATGTCAGCATCTGCCTTGGTGGGATCTCAACCCGGATCCCCAGAGCATTACCCTGGTCTCTTGGATTACCAGCCCAATGACAATGTCACTGCCTCCCCAAATGAATGACTGCTCTGAATATGCAGAACACCACCAAAATGGATGAACAAGGGGGCCACACTCAAAACGACCTTCCAAGAGAGCAACATTAGTAAAAATATATTTACTGTGCAAGATCAGACCGATTTTCTTTCATAGGGAATCAAAAGGGATTGGGGGGGGGGGGGGGGGGGGGGGGGCAATAATATTCTGCCCTCCCCCTAACCAAACCGGTCTTCTCTTTTAATGGGCCACTAATATTACACACAAAACTATAACGTTTGCAAATCTGCCATTAATTACATATCTTTTACATACACAATTACAGATACAAAATCCACACACAGAAGTTCTGTATTTCAACTTATTCCAAACATTAAATTGCAAGAATATTGGTTGTTGAGACAGCATTTATAGAGTGTGCATAGCAAAGCACAAAAACTTTCTGCAAGCTATTCCAAGGACATGCACTAAAGTTTCATAGAAAAAATAAAACACACACCAGATGCTGGTTGATTCACTGTATCCAACCACTGCATGGCATCCCAGAGCTTTGCCATGAGACTTGATTTCTTGTCGGATTTCTGCCCACCAAGCATCACGAGTTTCAGGCTCATCTAAGCAGGGAAAGCAAAAGAGGAAGAAAAAAAAAATCAATACACCGGCAAAATTTTTAATGTGGTACAAGATATAGGCACACAAATCTCTTACAAAATCCATTCCTTCATCCTCTGCAATATTTCTGACAAGATTTTCAGATCCTTAAACCTGAAAAGGCGGTAATCCAAACCGAGCAAGATATTCTCCAACAAAATATAGTTTGATGATGATGACAGAATACAGAAAAAAGATGCTGTCACTAAAAAATGGCCATTAAAATACTGAATTGTTGTTCAACTCCACACTGCAGAAGGGAACCCACTGTCATTACTCAGTCTGGTATATATGGGACTGCACCCCACAGCAATATAGTTAACTCTCAACTGCTCTCTGGCCGAGCAAGCCATTCAGTTGGATCAAATAAGCTTACAGTTCAAGAAGGTTGATCATTTGCAGGTAAAGTTAGGGATGGTAAATAAATGCCAGTGATGCCCACATCCTAAGAATGATTTTTTGAAAAATCTTGAAGCTTTTATTTCGACAGTACATCATTGTCGCAGAGTTAAAATCCTGGAACGTGCTACCCAACAACACTACAGGACTACCTTCAACACAGACCATTATGGTTCAAGAAGATGGTTCACCACTATCTTTCTCAAGAGCAATTAGGGACAGGCAATAAATGCTGCCTTTTCCGGTGACGTCCACACCCCATGAATAAATAAATAAAAATGCATTATTTTAAAAATTATACCATGAATAAAAAGCATACTTCAATGCCTCACCATCATTGGATTTAAGTCCATTCAGGCTACTGAAAATCACTAGCACAAATTTAGAATTGTATGGTAGGAAGGCATATCGGGCAACTTCAAAGGAACCAAAATATTAACTGATGTAAGATTGTGTCATGGGCACAATGGAGCAGAGAATTTTGGTAGTACCAAGTTGAGAGTAAACTTGGCAGCCGTGTTTCCTGCTGCTATGCTCAGCTACCAGACAGAATATCTGGTTCCAAGACATACTCCTTGTTCGGATAAGGAGCACAGGGCTATTTCTTACAGTCACAGAATGTCAAGAGACTCTGATGTTTCAAATTACTCTAAAAACTGAGTACAAACTGCAACATCAAACCAATAAAAACAAAATTAAGATGCAACTACTTGGAGTCACGGTAAATGGTCTGCAAAACTGAAAATCATAATGGCGAGATGAGCATTACAAAGCAGATATCACTGTTCGGTTCAACTTTATCTATAGTCAGTGAAAGAGCACGGAACTTTGGCAACATTTATATTAGTGGCTTGCTGATTTATAATACACTTAGGCAACTCAAAATATGATGAAACATTTAAGCAATGCACTTTCAGCTCTTTTTATCAATAAATATAAAAGACTACCAGTGTTCAACCATACACAACCATTCTATTGCAAGGCACCGCATAGGATCAAAGCAATGGAGGCCATTTGGCCTACTGTGACTGCACTTGATTTTGAGGAGCACCCAAACTGTCCCAATCTCCTGCTCCCTCCCCAAGTCCAGCACCTTTCTTCTTTTCAAGTATGTATCCAATTTCCTTTTGAAAGTTCCCATCAAAACAGTGTCCACCACCCTTTATAGAGTTGATTCCAGATCATCATAACTTGCTGCTTATAAATAATCTGCATCTCCCCATGCTTCTTTGGTAGATTATATGTGCCCTCTGGTCACCAACACTCCTGCGAGTGGAAGCAATTGATCCCTATCTACTCTACCAATACCATAGCAAAATAGAAAATAGGAGCAGGAGTAGGCCATTTGGCCCTTCAAGCCTGCTACACCATTCAAAATGATCATGGCTGATCATGGTACCACAATACCATACTCCAGCGTTCATACCCCTTGACACATTAAGTCTAGAAATCTATTTTTTATTTTTTAAAAAAATATATTTTATTCAAATTTTTCGGCAAAACAAAACAGTACAAAGGTTTTTCCCCTTTAAAAATCTATTTTGTTCTTAAATATATTCAGTGATTTGGCCTCCACTGCCTTCTGTAGTAGAAGGTTCCAGAGGCTCACCACCCTCTGACTGAAGAAACTTCTCTTCATCTCAGTCCTCAATCACCAGTATCCTGAGACTCTGTTCCAGACTCCTTCACAGTACTGGAGTGCTTGATTAAAACTATTCTTAATCTTTTCAGAGTACAATTCCAACTTCTTTGGTCTCTCCACATAATTGGTACTTATTTTGCAAAACTCCTTCTGTACTCTGTCAAAAGTTTAGACATCATTGTTAAAATTTAAGACTTAAAATTTCAGCTGAAGACTAACAAGTAATCAATAACAGTTTAGCATAACTTCCTTGCTTTTGCACTCCACCAGCTCGAAGGGAGGCATGATAGTAGAAATAAATGGCTGCCAAGGAGCATGGCTGGGACTGCCATCTCCATTTCCATCCATTGCCATTTTCCTGAGGATTGGGAAGGGAGGCTTGGCAACAGATATGCGCTTATTAATTAAGTACATCATTGTTGTCTCATTAAGCCAGTCCCCAGTAAATATTCTGCATTTTATCAAGTCAGCTAGACTTTAGCAGCGGTCAGGAATCAGACCACTCAATGGAAGCAGGGACAGGGTTGGTTTTATGCCCATGTGGCAAGCGGGAGGTTGGTTAGTTCACATGGCTGGACGGCTGGTTTGTGATGCAGAGCGACGCCAACAGCATGGGTTCAATTCCCGTACCGGCTGAGATTACCATGAAGGCCCTGCCTTCTCAATCTCGCCTCTTGCCTTGCCTTCTCAACCTCGCCCCTTGCCTAAGGTGTGGTGACCCTCAGGTTAACTCATCACGAGTCGGCTCCCTCTTTCAAAGCAGAAAGCAGCTGGTGGTCTTCTGGGACTTTGGCTACTTTCATTTCCACTGTTATGTCACAACAACTCGGGGGCTATTTGAGTTCAGTTGGCTGGATAGCTGGTTCGGAGGTTATGGTTGTCTGGGACTGTGGCAACTTTACACATATGACAAGATGCTGCTGGAGGTGGCACTTCAGGCATTGCACAGGACAAAGAGACCCTAACCCATTGTATAAAAATGTACCTATTTTAAGGAACGCATCAGCAGCACGGTAGCACTGTGGATAGCACAATTGCTTTACAGCTCCAGGGTCCCAGGTTCGATTCCGGCTTGGGTCACTGTCTGTGCGGAGTCTGCACATCCTCCCCGTGTGTGCGTGGGTTTCCTCCGGGTGCTCCGGTTTCCTCCCACAGTCCAAAGATGTGCAGGTTAGGTGGATTGGCCATGATAAATTGCCCTTAGTGTCCAAAATTGCCCTTAGTGTTGGGTGGGTTACTGGGTTATGGGGATAGGGTGGAGGTGTTGACCTTGGGTAGGGTGCTCTTTCCAAGAGCCGGTGCAGACTCGATGGGCCGAATGGCCTCCTTCTGCACTGTAAATTCTATGAAAAATCATAAGCTGACCCTGTCCTGGTTTCAATCCTCCCCCAGTCCTTCAAAAAGTGGGCAATTTTTAAACTTTGCCAACCTTTTTCCTGAAATGTTAATGTGCAAACAGACAAAGTAATTGCTGTTGAAGTGAGTTACAATGTGGCCCATGTTTTTACTGACTTGGCTCCATTCCCATGACTGTACCGGATCATTGGACAACTAACCTGCCAGATTAGACAATTAACACTCAAATTTGGTCAAAAATGCAGCTGCTTCCTGTTTTGGGATGGGGCAGCTTTACAATCCAGATTCAAACCCACTTCCAGATTCCCGCCTCCAATGGAAAAATCCAGGCCCCTCTCTGTAGAAAGCCCATAATTCCATTTAATTTCTGTCGAAGGCTTCTCAATTTAACTTGCCAGATTTAAAGAATTGTGCATTGAATTCACAGTCTCTATTCCTGAAACTACTTTAAAATTGTACTGTTTCATTTATGTTGTTTCTCCTTATTCTTCATTTGAAGATGCATAATCACTTTGCAGCAGTAGTAAACTGCATCTGCCATTTAACCAGACTCTGATATCTTGATGTCTGCTACTGCCCTCTTCATGGCTTTCTACATTTCAGAATGAGTCATCTGCAAACTTTGAAATTATGTCCTGTAAATCCAAGTTCAGGTGATTTCTATTAATCAGGAGAGAAGTGGCCCAATACTAACCCCTAGGAGATATCACTTACTCCATTTCAGGTTGGTTTCACTTCAATTATGTAACATTTCCTCAACAGAGCTGAGTTTGTAAACTTCACAGGATGCGTAGATGTGACAACATGGACACCAACTATTCCGTCCCAACAGTTCGCATGGGTTTTTATCCCCAAGTAGATGTCATCCTTGAATCGAGGGCCAGCTGCCGAATACTAATCCCTGTTCCCGCTCTGTTCCCTTATTCAATTTTGTTCCTTTCCTTTCATTACCTATCTAACCTATTCTTAAAATATTGTCATGCCTTCTGCTTTGATCACTTACAACCTTCTTCAAAAAGATACCCTTTCTCTCTGTCCTACATCTCTTACATTTAATTATACATTCGTATCCCTTTATTTTCACACCCTCAACCAGTGTTCCGACCAATTCTATCCCATGTTGTCTTCACTTCGAGCATATCTGTCAAATCTCGAACAAAATAGACCCAATAATCTTTTTTTAGACAAAATACACTCACCACTTAAATGAACTTAAATGTATTGCTTCCAAATTCAGCATGAAATTTAATATTTGTGCAGCGTGAAATTCCTAGCAACACATGCTTCTGATAGCAGCCTTCCTGTTTTTTCTCGTTACAATCTTAAAATTTAACAAAGTTGTTTCAATCGAAGAACATGAAATAAAACAATTACGGAAAATTATTCCTCTCGTAAATCTCAGGTGCTTCGGTACTTTATCTTACATGGAGCAGATTTTGAAACTTGCGACGAGACAATCATTATCTGAGTAACAGCATGAGTATGAAGCATGAAAAAAGGTTACGCTTTCCAACAATTAAAGCTTCCAACAAGTGCTTAATTTTTGTACCAAAATATGTTTTTACCTTCTTGTCCATCATCAGGTTAAAAGCAAGTTACATACACAATTTTCACATTAAATAATGGAGCTTTTGAAATTAAATATTAGGTCATAAAGAACGTGTCATTATTTAGCACCCTTCACAACCTCAGCCTCCAAAGGCATGTGCAGCTTTATCGAGAGACACCTCTTCTGTTCAACACCCCTCAGTATAACACTGCAGTATTAACATAGATAATGGGCTCAAGTCTCTACAGTGGGACTTTGGATGGGAAACAGTGTTCATTGTTGTCATAAGATAAAATACACCTCTGATTTACTTAAATAAATTGAAAATGTACACAAACATGAACTATCCACCGAGTTTTATTCCGTTATTTTTATTCCACACTCTCACATTTGTACTGGAATGATCCAAAACATAATCATTTTGCTGCCTGTCATTTTAATTTTGTTTCCAAAAGGTCTTTTCATAGTTTTTAATCAAAATAATTTGTGATTTATTTTTTAAATCGCCATTGATTTAACTCGACAACTCTCAAGTAGCATTTTGAATTTTGCAACTGGAATGAACTGGAACTTGGAATTTAAGAAACTAGCTCCCATTTATTGATGATTAGGAATTTATACATTAAATAAAATCTAGTTAGCAATTTTCACCAGATATTTTTTTAAAAAACATTCCTCCCAGATGTGCTTTACAGATTACTTTGCTTTAAAAAAAGGAATAACTTGGCCTTCCTGCTCTCCAAGTTAGCTACAGCGATGTGAAACAATAAAACTATGACATGTTACTGCACAGCTTGGGAAAGGCCCTCCTTATGCCCACATTCAAATTGAAGGCACTGCAGATAATCAATAAAGGATGTCCTCCGGTAGAATCCAAGGAATCCTTTGCAATGGAAATAAGGAGGCCAGTGTGATTACTGCTGCACGTACGCGAGGATATTTATTGCACTGAACCAAGTCATTGTATGAATGCAAGTTGTTGGAAAGAGAATGATTGAGGCTAAGATGATCTAAGAAACATACAGAAAATAGAAAGATTGGGGATGATCTTCTTTGTATCAACAGCTCAAACAATGTTTTTAACTGACATATTAATACATGTTTAGCCTTTTCCTGTGCAAACATTCAGAAATGTCAAAAGTATCAAGATTGGATGTTTAAAATGTTTTTACTCAATAAAAACTTCTACATGCATCAAACATACATGCAAGAATTTCTGGTGGCGGTATGTAGAGGGAGGACGTACATGAGGTGGCTCCCGTTAGGGTACTGTACTTTTAGTCCTATTCGCCCAGTTTCTGGGGGTATTTTTGTTTGAAATCCCACTGGATTGATGGTTTTATTGGTCAGAATATTGAATATGAGAGTTGGGACGTCTTGTTGAAGTTGTACAAGACATTGGTAAGATCACACATGGAATACTGTGTTCAGTTCTGGTCACCCTATTATAGGAAGGATATTGTTAAACTGGAAAGAGTGCAGTACGAAGTCTTACAACACCAGGTTAAAGTCCAACAGGTTTGTTTCGATGTCACTAGCTTTCAGAGCGCTGCTCCTTCCTCAGGTGAATGAGTCATTCACCTGAGGAAGGAGCAGCGCTCTGAAAGCTAGTGACATCGAAACAAACCTGTTGGACTTTAACCTGGTGTTGTAAGACTTTGTACTGTGCTCACCCCAGTCCAACGCCGGCATCTCCACATCATGGAAAGAGTGCAGAAGAGATTGACGAGGATGCTGTCAGGACTTGATGGTCTGAGTTATAAGGAGAGACTGGATAGGCTGGGACATTTTTCCCTGGAGCATAGGAGGCTCAGGGGTGATCTTATAGAGGTCTATAAAATAATGAGGAGCATAGAAAAGGTAGATCGTCAACATCTTTTCCCAAAGGCAGAGGAGTCTAGAACTAGAGGGCATAGGTTTAAGGTGAGAGGGGAGATACACAAAAAAGACCAGATGGGAAATTTCTTCACACAGAGGGTGGTGAGCAACTGGAACGGGCTGCCAGAGGCAGTGCTAGAGGCGGGTAAGATTTTATTTTTTAAAAAGCAGTTAGACAGTTACATGGACAGGGTGGTTATAGAGGGATATGGGCCAAATGCGGACGATTGGGACTGGCTTAGTGATAGAAACTGGGTGGCATGGACAAGTTGGGCTGAAGAGCCTGTTTCCATGCTGTAAACATCAACGACTCTATGTATAAGGGAAATGCCAGAAGGACCAGGGCGAAGAAACCTGAAAGCAGAAGTTCGTCGACCGAATCGGAGGCTTCTCAGGGCTCTTCGTGCAGAAAATGGCAAAGATAGCTTCTGGGACTGCGGCCACTTCAGTAATGGCTGAGATGCTTTGCAAGCGGAATTCGAGAAGCAAGGGCCTGTTGTGTCAGGGGATCTCCGTAAGTCGATGGAAAATGGCCTGGCTCCCATTTGGTCGGCGTTGGAGAAGACCAGTGAGACAGTAAGGGCGTATGGCCCTGCAATAAAGGGCATGGAGGTCTCTGTCTCTCTCTCTCTGTCTGTCTCTCTCCTCTGCATCTGCGTCTCTCTCTGCCTCGAGTCGTGGGAATGCCAGAGGAAATGGAAGGCCCACATCCCAAAGAATACTTTGAGGGTGTCTGGGAAGCTGGTGGGGAGGGTGGATTAACGTCCCCTCCCGAGCTGGATCGAGCCCATCGGACACTTCGACAGAAGTCCCACCCCAATAAACCACCTCAAACTGTTATTGTGAAGTTTCACAGCTTCCAGGAGAAAGAACGGGTCTTGCGATGGGCTAAAGAACATCGTGACTATAAATGGGAAGGCCACGCCATCGGGCTTTATCAAGACGTTGGTGCAGAGTTGACAAAGAAGCGGGTGGCGTTTAACAAGATTGAAGCAGCCCTGTATAAAAGCAGAGTTTGATTTGGGGTGGTGTACCCGGCACGGCTCAGGTCGGCTTTTGAGGTGAAAGCCTATTTTTTCAATGGGCCTTGGACGGATGTTAAAAAGCATGGGCTGGGTCTGAGTTGATTGAGATTTTTGGATGATGGGCGTGGGCATGTGGGGAGTTGTTGATTTTCCTTGCACATGTTTGCATTTCTTTGCTCTTGTGTGGGGTGGGTGTTTTGAAAGTTGGATTAGGGTGGGGGTTAATGTTATGGGGTATTTTGCTCTACGTGCTATAATTGTTGTGAGAAATATATAGCTCCCTGTTGGGCTACAATGTTTTACGGGATTTTTTTAATACTTTGTGTCTTTTTTCTTTACTCTGGGCAATGGCCGTCCTGTCAGCCAAAGAGTTAGTGAATGGAAATGGAGCAGTGGGGGTGACTGCAGCTCATTATATTATTTTTGTTTGGGTTTTTGTTTTGTTTGGGGTTATGGTTAGTAGAGGTAGGTTTTAGTGTTTTTTTATTCGCAGTACTGATTTTTTTGTATGTATTGCTTTGGTATTGTTTGAAGGCAGGGAGGGGGGGGGGGGGCGAGAGGCAGGATGGGGGAGCAGGAATAGCTTGCTGACGGTGGCTACAGATTTTTCCTTTTTGTGTCTTGTTCGTGGGTTTGGCAGCCATCTTGGGTGGGCCTGGTGCCTGTACTCTCCAAGTAATTATTGGACAGACTCTCTTGATGGAAATGGCTGACTCTGGATCGAGGGGGGATGGGAGGCTGCAATTTGTTTGGTCATATGGAATGTGAAGCGGTTGAATGGCCCAGTCAATAGGTCAAGGGTATTTATTCATCGTAGAAGTTTGAATGCTGATGTGGCGTTTTTGCATGAGACTCATTTGTGGGTCAGGGACCAGATAAGGTTGCGGAAGGGGCAGGTGGGATAAGTGTTTCATTGAGGCTTTGATGGCAGGGCCCAGGGTGCAACAATTTTAATCAATAACAGAGTTCCATTTTTAGTCGCTAGGAACTTGGCAAACCCTAATGGTAGACATGTGATTGTTAGTGGGTCCTTGGTGGGCATCTGGTTAATGTTTATGCTCCAACTTGGGCCAATACGGGTTTTATTCACAAGCTGCTAGCCTCCATTCCTGATTTAGACCGTGTTTAACTCTGTGTTCAGAGGATTGTAGTATAAAAACACAGAGGTTATGCTGCAGCTAGACAAAACCATGGTTAGACCCCACTTGGTGTACTCTAAGCAGTTCTGGGCACCACACCATAGGATATTTTGGCCTTGGAGCGAGTGCAACATTGGTTTACTAAAATGATACCTGGACCAGGGGGGTTAGGTTGCGAGGAGAGATTACACAAGTTAGGCTTATTTTCGTTCGGATTTAGTAGGTTAAGGGGTGATCTGATCTAAGTATTTAAGGTATTAACAGGGAAAGACAGGGTAGATAAAGATAAATTATTTCCACTGGTTGGACTAGGGGACATAGTCTAAGAATTAGGGCTAAACCGTTCAGGAGAGATGTTAGGAACCACTTCTTCACGCATAGGGTGGTAGAAGTTTGGAACTTGCGCCCACAAACAGCAGTTGAAGCTAGGTCAGTTGTTAAATTTAAATCCGAACTAGATAGATTTTTGTTCAGCAAAGATATCAAGGGATATGGGCCAAAGGCAGGTATATGGAGTTAGGCCACAGATCAGCCATGATTTCATTAAATGGCGGGACAGGCTTGAAGGGCTGAATGGCCTGCTCCTGTTCCGATGTGTTCTGGATCCAAATCTTTGACTCCATTGGGGTTGGCAAAGGCGTTGTTGATTTTCATGGAGCAGATTGGGGGGGACAGATCTGTAGTGTTTCCTTGCACTTGAGGGATAAAGATTTTTCTTTTTTCGCCCACGTCCATCAGGTTTACTCGCGTATTTACCTTTTTGGTGGGTATGTAACTCCTCCCTTGGGTGAAGAGGGCAGGGTATTTGGTGACACTGATTTCAAACTATGGCCCATATTTTGTGGCGTTGACACTAGAGTCAGGTATTTCCCAAAGTCCGCCATGGGGATTGAATATGGCATTGCTGGAGGACAAAAGATTTTGTGAATGCATGTCCTCCTCCATTGGGGAATATATTAAATTTAATAAAAGTGAGTCTATCACACCTTCTACTTTGTGGGAAGACCTTCAGGTGGTCATTGGGGAGGGGGGGGGGGAGATAATTTGTTACAAAGCACACATGGAAAAGACTGCGAGGGTGAAGCAGCAGGGACTGGTGGACTCCATCCATGAGGTAGACCAACAGTATTCGCTTGCTCGCTTCCGCGTAGGAAAAGGCTACAGAAGAAATTTGATTTCCTATCAACAGATAAGCCAGCTGCGACCTTCGAGTGAGTATTTTTTGAACACGGGGAGAAGGCCAGTCGCCTTTTAGCTCACCAGCTGAGACAGCAGGCTGCTTCCCAGGAGGTTGTGCAGATAAGAGGCTTGGGTGGCAGTTTGGTTTCTGCCCCACCGAAGGTCAGCACGGCTATTGAAACATTTTATCGGGATCTCTATTGTTCGGAGATTGGCCATGGTGGAGCTTTTGGATGGGTTATCCTGCCCATTGGTGGAGAGGGAGAATCATGCAGAGTTGGAATCCTTGTTGGGTCCCGAGGAAATTATGAAATGCATTGGGTTAATGCAGATAGGTAAAGATTCCCTATCGAGTTTTATAAGAAAACTCAATTGCAGGACAATTGATCTCTTTAACATTAGATATATTGAATGACTTCTTGTCCCAGGGTTCATTGCCCATCTCACTTGCGCAGGCCTCTATTTCTTTGATATCAAAGAAGGAAAAGTACCTTGTGGAATGTGGGCTATTTCGACCCATTTCACTTTTGAATGCAGACGCTAAATTACTCGCGAAAGTGCTGGCACTGAGTTGGAGTCCTGCCTCCCAAAGGTGATCTCGGAAGACCAGACAGGCTTCGTCAATGATCGGCAACGGTCAGCCAATTAATGGTCGGCTATTAAATACTGCACTTTCCCCCCCCTCTACTGTGCCCAAACCAGAGGTGATTGCTTACATGGACGCCAAAAAAGCATCCGATAGGGTGAAGTGGGGATATCACTTTGAGATTCTTGAGAGGTTTGGATTTGGGCAAAAGTTCATATCCTGGATTCAGTTACTGTATATGGCCCCCACTGGTGATGTTCGCACAAATGCCTTGAGCTCAGGTTATTTTCCAGTCAATAGGGGTACAAGGCAGCGATGTCCATTTGCTTTAGCAATTGAACTGCTGGCCGTAGCTTTAAGATCTTCCAGTAAGTGGAAGGGGGTAAATCTAGGAGGGAGGGCGCATAGGATGCCCTTGTACACCAATGATCTGCTTCTTTATATTATGGACCAAATGTCCACTTGGATGAGATAACGAAGCTACATAGGAGTTTTGGCTCATTCTCTGGGTATAAGTTGAATTTAGACAAAAGGAAAAACTTTCCAGCAAAATCCACAATGAGGGGAGCCGACCTGGCCTTTTCGCCTTGCCAGATCAAGTTTTCATTACCTGGGAATCCGGGCGGCCCACGATTGTACCTCGCTCCATAAATTAAATTATGCTCATCTGGTTAAGAGAGTCAAACCTGACTTGCAGGAGTGGTGTAACCTCTCCTTGTCCTTGGGGCTGGGTTTTCAGACTATTAAAATGAATGTCCTCCCAAGGTTATTATTTCTTTTTCGGTGTCTCTCCACTTTTCTCCCCAAATTGTTCTTTGTTAAGAGTGAACAAATTAGTATCCTTTTTCATTTGGGCGGGCAAGAGCCCAGGGATCCTCCAGAGAGATAGAAAGTCAGGTGGTCTAGCTTTACCCTTCGCAGGGTCAACTCCACATCCTCTTGTGCTCGGCTTAATTTAATCCAGTTCAAGGTGGTGCACAGGGCTCAGCTACCAAAGCAAACATACATGGTGTTTTTCTCTGGGGTGATGTACAGGTGTGAACGGTGTTTTCTGGGGCTGGCTAACCATACACAATGTTCTGGTCTTGTCCAAAGTTAGTAAACTTTTGAATACAGAACTGGCTCCGTTACAGGAGGCAGAGGGTGGTGGTAGAAGGTTTTTTTTCTGAATGGACAATTGTGACTCGTGGTGTTCCACAGGGATCTGTGCTGGGGCCTCTGTTGTTTGCAGTATAAATAAACGATTTGGAGGAAAATGTAGCTGGTCTGATTAGTAAGTTCGTGGATGACACCATAGTTGGTGGAGTGGCAGATAGTGTTGAGGATTGTCAGAGGATACTGCAAAACATAGATGGGTTGGAGACTTGGGCAGAGAAATGGCAAATGGAATTTAATCCGGACAAATGTGAGGTAATGCATTTTGGTAGGTCCAAGGTAGAGGGGAAATATACAATAAATGGCAAAACACTTAGGAATATAGAAAGTCAGAGACATCTGGGTGTATAGGTCAACAGATCTTTGAACGTGGCAACGCAAGTGGGCAATGTAGTCAAGGAAGCATATGGAATGCTCACCTTCATTGGACAGGGCAACGAGTATAAAAATTGGCAAGTCATGCTACAGTTGTATAGAACCTTGGTATGGCTGCACTTGGAATATTGCGCTCAATTCTAGTCACCACACTACCAGATGGATCTGGAGGGTTTGGAGAGGGTGCAGGGGAGGTTTGCCAGGATGTTGCCTGGTCTGGAGGGTGTTAGCTATGTGGAGAGGCTGAATAGACTCGGACTGTGTTCATTAGAACGATGGAGATTGAGGGGCGACTTGCTAGAGGTCTACAAGATTATGAGAGGCATGGATAGAGTGGATGGGCAGGCACTCTTTCCCAGGGTGGAGGGGTCAGTCACTTGGGGGGCATAGGTTTAAGGTCCATGGGCAAAGTTTAAAGGAGATGTGCAAGGCCGTTTGTTTTTTACACAGAATGGGGAGTGCCTGGAACGCGCTGCCAGGGGAGGTTGTGGAAGCAGATACCTTAATGGCGTTCAAAAGGCATCTTGACAAATACATGTATATGGGTGTAGAGGGATACGGAACTAAGAAGTGCTGAGGGTTTTGGCCACAGGTGGTATCCTGACCGGTATAGGCAAGGAAGGCCGAAGGGACTGTTCCTGTGTTGTATTATTCTTCCGTCTTTGTCTCTTTCTTCAATTCTATGTAAGCGATATCTTGTGTTGAACTGGAGCCATGTCCGCTAGTGGGCACTTTTGGTGTATTGGACTCGCTGTTGCTGCAGACGGGTAACGGTGGATGTCCTTGCCTTTGCCTCGTTAGTAGCCCGGAGGCGGGTTCTGCTTGGGTGGAGGTCTCCTACTCTGCCCAGTGCCTCGGCCTGGCTGAGTGACTTCATTGAGTTCCTACACTTGGAGATGGTCAAGTATACGATTAGGGGGTTGGCAGAAGGTTCTACCAAACATGGCAGCCATTCATTTCCTTTTTAAAAGATTTAATCACTGTCAATTATCATGGGGTTTTATTTTATTGTTGGGCGTGTTCTTGATAAATGGCTGTGTTCTTTTTACATTGTAAGTTGAAGCATGTTATATATTATGTTATTCTGCTTATCGTGAAAATGTTTTTTAAAATGCATGCTAACTTGATAGAAATAATAACATGCATTCATATTTATTAATGGAGTCCTGAGTGCAACTTTTAATTCTAATAAGAAAGCAAACAGCTTTGTTACTTTTGTTTGCAGGCTGGTCTTTGTGACCTCTCAACTGTAGTGTGTAATGTTGTTTCCCTATCTGTTTGAGACAGTACACCTTTCACAAAAAAAATATTTTGCAACTGATCAGTTTTATACAAATTCATTTCAACTGTCAGCTTTTATGACCGACATGAAAGTGTAGCCTGTCTAAGCTATTAGGTTCCTATAAGAACAAAATGCAAGTTAAATTATGCAACCCTTTCAAAGGCATCTTCACGTTTTCTTTCTTAGATAGCAATTTGCAAACTTGTGAGATACTGAAGAGCAAAGAGCACATGAGAACAGGAGAAATATCAACGTTGCTTCATTGCGTTAGGAACTTGGGTGGAAACTACAGTTTTCAACAAATACACAATTGTAAGAAAGATATTGAAATGCAATTAAACAAAATGTGCACTCTGCCACAAAAAATGAAAAAGTGCGAATTTAAAAATAAATCTTCAGAAACAGCAGCCTTTTCACAGTTCAAGCCATAAAGTTTCAAGTGGGCATGCAATTACAAATCCACAGAAATTAAGCTTGAAGCCGAAGAGGTAATAACTTAGGGTGCATGATGCTAAGCACCAAGCAGAGTTTGACAATACACAAGTCTTGGCATTACTATCTGAAGCAAAAATGTAAAAATAAGAAAAAATGGCAATACAATAGGAACTCTCTAGGTGAACTGTCGTCAAAAAATACTATGCATGTTGCGCCATGCTTCACTGAACGGGACAAAACAGACAGAAAACCATGGCAGCTCACTGAAATGGTTAAAGTAATGATCTTGACATTCTTGTAAAAGCATAGCGAATGTACGCAACATCAAATAATTTATTTTTTATAAACAGTATTAACACATTACTTCAAATACCCAAACCAGAAAATCAGCTTTTGTTCCTATGTTTTAAAATATGTAGTAATGAAGGGATAAAAACAATAAAGAAGATAATGTAATGATAGGGGCATTGGAAGCTATCCAAAATCTTCTCTGGAGGCTCACCCAAGCCAATTGCCACTCTGAACAAATTTGAAGGAAACCATCTCAGTCAACAGTTCTCAAATTATTCTTATGCAGGCAAAAACAGTTGAAGTAGGCTTGTCAAAATCTCCTCCTCATTATTTGCACCTCTCCTCCTCTACTTTAAAAGTTTTCTTCCATTCTACTTTTTAAAAATCTTTTATTTTTTACTTGTCTTCTTGTCACCTATCCAATACTTGGTTGGATATGGAGTGTTGTTCAGCAGATTTGCCTCAGTCTTGGTGAAGGTGCTGCTCTCTGCATTGTGATGGTGTACACCACCACAATCATGTACTTTGGGCTATTTTGTCCTTCTGCCATACCTTGGGGTCACTACCCCACCCTCTTCCTTGCATTTGGGATTTTTGCAATATTTCTTTATATATCTGTGTGGAGTTTGCACTTTATCCCCGTGTCTGCGTGGGTTTCCTCCCACAATCCAAAGATGTGCAGGTTAGGTGGACTGACCATGCTGAATTGCCCCTTAGTGTCCAAAAGGTTAGGTGAGGTTACAGGGTTATGGGGATAGGGTGGAGGCGTGGGCTTAAGTAGGGTGCTCTTTCCAAGGGCCGGTGCAGACTCGGTGGGCTGAATGGCCTCCTTTTGCCCTATAATTTCTATGATTTTATGTCCCAGTTCTAACTCAGTCTCAAAATTAAATATAGATAACTGTGAAGTGGTGCATTTTAGTAGAAGAATAAGGAGGCTACATATTCCTTCAAAAATTAATCGCTTAAATGGAGCTGAAGAGCAAAAGGATCTAGGGATACAGGTAACACAAATCGCTAAAAAGTCGCAATGCAGACGGCCATAACAAAGCAGAGAAATCATTGGATTAATTTCTAGAGGTACATATTAATGATGAACTTGTAAAGAAACCTTGGTGAAATCACACTTACAAGTACTGTGTACAGTTCTGATCTCCATACTATGAAAGGGAAATAGAGGCAATGGAGAAGGTGCAAAAAAGAATTACAAGGATGATGCCAGAGCAGAGTGATTATACCTATCGAGAAATACTGGACAGACTGGAGCTCTTTTCTTTCGGAAGGAGAAGACTGGGGGAATAAATTAATGGAAGTCTTTACTCCTACCCTATAAAATCTTTACAGAATTTTATCGATTTTTACACTTGTGAGGAAGACTAAACTAGGGGGAATAAATACAAGATACACACTAATAAACCCATTACAGAATTCAGAAGAAACTTCTTTACGCAGGGAGTGGTGACCTTATATAACTCACAACCACAAGGGATATTTGAGGAAAATAGCACAAATGCATTTAAGGGGAAACTGGATAATAATATCAAGGAGAAAGGAAACACAGTTACGCTGATATGGTTAAATGAAGGCTCAGACACAGCTCAAGTGGAGCTTAAAGCCAGAGGGATCAGTTGGCCGAATGGCCTATTTGTGCGCTGCAATCTTCTTACATACTCTACTTCCTTCCCCCTTCCCAGTTCCAATTTTTCTACAATCAACTCAATTCTACTCCCTAATTTCTCCCCATTTTTTCTTCTCCATTTTAATCTTTGCTGCCATTTCTATTCATGTGTCTTTTAGTTTGGTGTAGAGTATAAAACAAGGGAGCTTAGACTTAAAAATAGAATTGAGCAAATAGGA
This sequence comes from Scyliorhinus torazame, assembly GCF_047496885.1. Taxonomy (NCBI): domain Eukaryota; kingdom Metazoa; phylum Chordata; class Chondrichthyes; order Carcharhiniformes; family Scyliorhinidae; genus Scyliorhinus; species Scyliorhinus torazame. The sequence continues at coordinate 76,040,833 of NC_092719.1, forward strand.
GGCAACGTCAAGTGGTACTTCTTCAAACAAAGGCCAGCTGGAACCTGAAACTTCATCCCTCGAAAATATGCTGAGATCAATCGAAAAATGGAAGACTGAGAAATATAAATTTTTGCAACCTAAGAGATGTGGGGCAAAGCCAGGTAAACAGAATTGAGATACAGATTATCCATGACCTAACCGAATGGCTGAACAAACTCAAGGGACTGAGTGGCCCACTCCAGTTCCTATGGAATTAGGTCATTCAGGCCCTTTGAGCCTGTTCCGCCAATACAACTAGGTCATGACTGATCTGCATCGTAACTCCACCTACCTGTCTTTGAGCTTCCTGCTCTTTACTGTGTCGCTCCAACACATTCACACCATGTCACCAGCCTTCCCGTCCGATGCCCAGACTCAGTACTCCCTTTGTCCAATTTCCACATGAGGCACCTTTGCCCAAACAAAGATGCATACTGCTCAAAGACGGTATTCAAATACAAAAACCAAAAAGGCACAGCGGTTCTCTCCAGCTCACTCTGACCCCAATGCCAAATGGTAGGCCCCAGAAATTGGTTGCATTACTGTTTTATAGTTTAGTGTTTTGAATCAAAAAAGCTATAACAGTAACAATAGCTAATTACATTTTTTCAAAATCTAACTAAATTTGATCATTCCAAGCTGTTGCTAACTTCAAACAATCTGATTTGGTCAGAAGGAAAATTAAAGTAGATGTCTTATGAAAAGAGAACATTGCTACACAGTGGGTTAAGACATTGGTCTTTCACCTTTGGGACCTGGACTTAATCCTGCTCAGATTATTGGGATGTAAATCTGCCGATAGTTCGAAGGGGTCTGACACTCAGCCAATGGCACGTAACTGCTCCTAATTTCCAAGCAATTGGTTTGGGGGAAGGGATTAACGTACTTGTTCGATAGGTTCTGAGGTTGGGGAAAATCTTGTTGGGGCACAGTGCAGAGAGCTTTGCTCTCAATTGAGCTGCATCATAACTAACCCAAGAGACCTTGATTCGAAATTAGGACTTAAAATCTTCATCTGAATAAACACTTAGTTTTAATGTTTAAAAGCTAATGTAATCAGGATAGAAATACTTGATATTAAACCTTTATAATGACAAAGATGAAGAAAAGACCCATCTAAGTGGTTTATTGCAAAGTTTTAAAATGGAATAAATGGGTCCTTTTACTTCAATGTGCAGGAATTAAATTAAATTCTTAAACTGTTACACCAAATTGTTGTTTTATTAATAGTAAATTTCATTATCCTAAATGACTTTGAGAGCAATGCCTCTATTTTAGACAGGAAAGCTGGATAGGCCAAATACGCAACTGCAATCCAATAACAGAATTCCCTGAAGGTAAGCATCAAAATTTAAATAATAGAATAAATGTTAAATTTCATCTAAGAGTACAATTGCTTATAAACCATCAACACTAGACTCGGCTATGCTGCTAGTGAACTTGATGCCATTCAGCGCTGTACCTGAACTAATACTGGGATAGCACTTAAATTTGACAAAGAAAGTTTTCAGTATTTTAAAGATTGCTTTCATTAGAGTCAGGCATTTCCAGGAAGGTTAAATATATTAGATCTCAGGCGGCACGGTGAAGCAGTGGTTAGCACTGCTGCCTCACGGCGCTGAGGACCCGGGTTCGATCCCGGCCTCGGGTCACTGTCCATGTGGAGTTCCCACATTCTCCCCGTGTATGCATGTGCCTCACCCCCACAACCCAAAGATGTGCAGGGCAAGTGGATTGGCCACGTTAAATTGCCCCTTAATAAAAACATATATACATTCAGTCACATAATGCTTCGAGAAGCAGTTTAAAATGTTTGCTTGTGTAACTGCATCTTTCTAAACTGTACAAAGCAACTAAAACTTTGGTTAGAAATGTCCGTTAAGTATAAATACAACTTTTGTAGTTGCTCGCAGCTGGACATTTGTGGTTTAAAGTAATTAAATAAAGTCTGCATATTAAAAAATGATTTATTCCCTAAGAATGATTCTGATCTATCCACTACAGAACATTTGATTTGGTTATCATTACTTTCACAAATGTTCAGTGCTTCCAAGCTCTGCAAATTATTTACTTTAGCAGATCATAAAGTTATGATGATAAAGTTATGGAAGATTACTTCACTGAGCTGCCATAATTTCGGTCAGTATGTGTAACGTTGAAGAAGTTATAAAATACCTGCATTGAAACTATTCCAGTCTAGCAGTTTGTATGATCTTGTGTTACCCATAATTCCGACAAAGGCTGAGTTCAAAACAGCAAGTTAGTAGATCAGTAATAGGAGCAGATCGGAGTAAGCAATACAGAGAGCACAACAAGGACAACACTACTCCACAGGAACTGGAAAGACACAGACAATAGAGTTAATAGAGGTTCATTCACCAGATAGGCCAGAGAGTAAGGACCATGCTACTGCAATCTAGTACCAGCATTAGCCATTATATATTAATAAAATAGAAAAAGACAGGCTGAAAACTAGTTGCAAATATTATTCGCTGTTCATTGGGAGTGTACATTAATTCACAGCTCTATTAATTGCCAATTTAAATTTATTGCCCAAAAGACGTTATCCCAATAATTTGTCAGCCAAACACAAAATTTGTAAAATCACTTCCATCAAGGAGGGGGAAACTGGGATGGTATATCCCATAGATTTTAATCATTTAGAGATTAAGAATAGATTTGAACAAACAAAATTTATAAATGGCAATGACTTAAGTCTATATAAAAACATCAACTTTACTATTGTTACATAATTAGGCTGTTGACAATTTTGTTCTCAAAATGCATTTTAAAAATATTTTAAACGAAAAACATCGAATGTTTTATATAGCTCCCAATAAAAGCATTATTGCACTAAAAAGATAAGCTTTGTTCAAAAAACCCATTCCAATAAAAATGTGCTGGTAGAAAAAGTTGTGGAAATCATTTAACGTCATTTAAAATGCTATGAAATGTACACCGTAGCATGCAAATGTAAGTAAGGCTAGGCTTAATTTTCAACTGCCAATATACATAATTAAAGGAGAAGCCAAAATGTAACATATTCGGGGTATAGCCTCCTAATACATGTGCAACACATCAGTGTAGATATATCACCAGCCAAAGGTAGCTGAGTTCGCGGGGTGTAAATATATGCTAGTATTTCCCAAATTTAGAAACGCTCTTAACTTTAATGATCTGAACAGTGAGTTCAAAAATGTTTTCAGACTTCCCGAGCCAAGAAAAAACAAGATTAATATTCCACAGGTAAACATTAACGTGGGAATAACTGCACTAGTAGCAATTCGTAGTGAAATAAGTTACGTGCTCTCCTTGGATACATAAGCGGAATGATTCATTCATCTAAATGAGGTTAGAATTTGAAAAAAAACATGCAGGCTGATCAATAAAAATGTTAATCCTATGCATTTGGTATTTCCAGTGCTTATTAACCAATTTAAATGTACCATCACATCAGTATGATTTTTTATTTTGCACAAACTCAAGTCCTCTTACAAAGTTTGCACCAAGCTCTTTTTTCAGAAAATGAAGCCAAAGTTCAATGGATAAGAAATTACCTACAAAATTGGTCGAACTTTAATATATTGATGCAAAGTTTACAAGTATGGTAGCACAGTGGTTATGTTAATGGACAAGTAATCCGGAGACTTCAACGAAGAATTCAGTTTGTGAATTTGAATTCATTTGAAAAAGTGAACTGGAAATAAAAAGCTAGCTGCTACAAGTGACCAGAAAGCTACTAGATGGTGACAAAAATGCAACGGGTTGCCTGATGTCCTCTGGTAAGGAACCTTGCTGTCCGTACCCTGTCTGAACTACAGGTGAATCCAGTCGCTACCAATGTGGTTCACTCTTAACTGCCATCTGAAGCTGTATCAAACCGCTACAAATGGAAATCCCTTATTATTAGTATTGCGGGAGTTTCTTGACTACATTGATTCTCAACAGTTCAGGAAAAGGCTCCCCACAGCCTTCTCATGAACAACTAGCAATGGGCAGTACATGGCAGGCTTGTCAATGACACCCACGTCCTAAAAGTTTAACCAAATAACCATAGCAGTGTTCCGATATACATAGCTTTGAAATTTAACAATCTTCATGGTCAACCAAACAGCGGAAGAAACCACGTTTCAAATTTTTGTTCCTTATCGAGGAAAGCGACTGTTTGTCAGGTGACAGTCATGGTTCCAAGTACAGAACATTAGAATATATGACCAAATGCAGTAGTTCCAAGATTCCTAATTTTAAAAGAAACTCAAATGTGAAAAAAATCTATCAAATAATGTGAACATTCAGAGAACTAAGTTAATGAGGTGATACATTGCCTCTTAAACACATGATGAGCCTGCCAGTGTATGCATGCACAGATGGCCACTTTCAACATAACTAAGTATTTGATGAGAAAGACAACATTTCGGAAGCTTAGATAAAATATGATTCTATATTTTTAGGTTGCTGGGACAACAAATTGGTATTTATAATCCTCTCGCACAAAAGATCCTTAACCCCAGTAAACTGAAGCAGGATCTCATCGTGAAATCAGCAGGTCTGGCAACATCTGTGGAGGGAGAAACAGAATTAACATTTCAGGTTGATAAAACTTTCATGAAAGCTCATGACCTGGAAAGTTAATTGTTTTTTCCCCTCTTAGGAGACTGTCACACCAGCTGAATATTTCCAGAATTTTACTTTTTTTATTTCAGGTTTCCAGCATCTACAATATTTTGCTTTTGTCACATTAAAGCTGTCCTGGGTATCAGTTACTCGTAGTATTTTCAATATAAACATCTGAAAAGAAAAACCAGCAGGCAAAATAAAATTTCCTTGTTAAATATTTTCGCAAGAACTTTGCCAATATAAAACTGCTGACATGTTACTTACAGTCTGTCTGCAGTCCTCATTTGTGTCCTCTTGCTTTCTGTAAGTAATTTCTGTAGGAAGCCAATACTTTGAACTTTCATTCCATAAACCTTCAAGTTGTGACCCCCTTTACTTTATCCCAACAAACTTGCACAATCTGACAGGTCCTACTTACCAGGGTTGTGGATTCGGTCCAGTAACTTCACAGATCTCGCACTGACCACACCACCAACATGAACAAGAAACCCAGGTGGGAAAGTTGTAAGGGTGAAGAAGGGGAATTCCTATGCAGCGAGAAAGAGTTGAAATAGTGAATCCACGTACAAAATTAAATTAGTCAGGTCGTCACATTTCCATATAAAATCTGGCATATATAACCAAGTCAAAGCAATTAAAAATTTGAACAAACTACTGGGATTTTATTTCTCGGGGTGCAGGATTCAAAAGTAAAGTTTTGTTAAACCTACATGGGACCGTTCAAAGTACTAGGCACAGTTTTGGTCTCTTATTCTACAAAAATGACTTGGAAATCTGGAAAAAGTGCAAAAATATTATTAGGATGGGAATAAAAATGAAAGATTAGAGTTATCAGGAAAGATTGAACAGATTGCTTTATCCCCCCCTTTGGAAACTAAATGGCTTTTAAAATTATACATGGGTATAGGTTGGACCGGGCAGATGTGAACAGAAAGTTTCCACTTGTGGGAAAATCCAAAACTTGGGGTCATAAATTCAGGACAGTTATTAATACATTCAATAGAGAAATACCTTTCCTCAGAGACTGGTCATAATGTGGTTGCGGCAAATAGTTTTGATGCTTTTAAAAATAAAATAGGCAAGGAGATGAGAGAAAAACAAATAGAAAGAAATGCTGAAAGACTGAGGTGAGGTAGATCGAATGAAACAGAGTGGTGTCCCTTACTTCGTAGAACCACCACCAGCTTGGACTAGTTAGGCAGAATGGCTGCTTATATGCTGCGTAATTCAATATCCATCTCCAAATCAAAAATTAATCGAATTAGAGAACTGGACTGAAAAGTAGGAAGGTGATGCTTCATCTGTACAGGGCACTTGTGAGACCACATTTGGAATACATTGTGCAGTGTTGGTCACCTTATTTAAGGAAGAATGTAAATGAATTGCAGGCTGTTCAGAGAAGGTTTACTAGACTAATATCTGGAATGGCCATGTTGCCTTATGGGGAAAGGTAGGATAGGTTTGATTTGTATCTACTAGAGATCGAAGATTGAAACATACAAGATCCCGAGGGGGTCTTGACAGGGTGGAGGTGGGGAGGATGTTTCCTCTTGTGGGAGAATCTAGAACTCAGGTCACTTTTTAAAAATAAGGGGCCACCCATTTAAAACGGAGATGAGGCAAAGTTTCTTCACTCGGGAGGGTCGGGAGTCTTTGGAACTTTCTTGCTGAAAAGGCCATGGATATTTTTAAAGCAGAGGTGGATAGATTATTGGTAAGCACGTGGGGGTAGCACAGTGGTTAGCAGTGATGCTTCACAATGTCAGGGAGCTGAGTTTGATTCCCGGCTTGGGTCACTGTCTGTGCGGAGTCTGCACGTTTTCCACGTGTCTGCTTGGGTTTCCTCCGGGTGGTCCGGTTTCCTCCCACAGTCCAAATATGTGCTAGGCTAGGCTATGCCAAACTGCCCTTAAGTGTCCAAAAATGTTAGGTGGGGTTACTGGGTTACAGGGATAGGGTGCAGATGTGGGCTTAAGTATGGTGCTCTTTCCAAGGGGCGGTGCAAACTTGATGGGCAGAAAGGGTTCCTTCTGCACTATAAATTCTATGATCTATGATAGGTTATCGTGGTAGGCAGAGTGCAGATTTGAGGTTACTAGCAAATCAGCCAGGATCTTATTGAATGGCAGAGCATGCCGAGGGCTTAATGGCCTACCCAGCTTTTAGTCTTCATGTTTGTATGAGACTGGCATGGCATATGACGGTTAAAAAGTGGTTATATTCAGTTAATGAAATTTGAGCCACATGAAGTAACCGTTGTAAACTAACTAATGCATGAGGAAATAAACTTTCTGATACCAATTGACTGAGTGGCAGTAAATAGTAGAGGTGAACAATTGTTTTTTGGAAGATTTGTGGAGTTCCCCAGGAGTCAGTGGTAAGACCCTTGCTCTTCCTCATATATATTTATGACTTAGACTTTGATGTAAGGGGACAATTTCAAAATTTGCAAATGACATGAAGCTTGAAAGTATTGTTCCAAAGGACATAGATTGATGGAGTGAGTGGAATTGTGGCAGATGAAGTTTAATGCAGAGAAGTGGCATACTATTTTCCAAAGTCAGATAAACTATATAGGAAGCTGAATATTGATACTGCAGTGTTTAGAAATGTCATATTCTTCAAAAATGAAGTCTGCACAGTAACCAAGTGTAAAGAGTCCTAAGTAAAAGCCATTCTGAATGCTTACCCTGTGCTCAAAAGCAGACTGGGTTTGCTGTCGACAGAGTGCTTTCAGCGGAACTCCATCTTTCCCACCACTCCCACTTCCCATACCTAAGAGATTATCAGGCAGGTGCATTATGAGCGGATCACAATACTCAACATAAAATTTTAAAAATTGAGCAACACAGAGACATATTTTTCAATCCCAAATAAGAGTTAAAGTGGTTATCAAAAAAATTGACCTGATGCCTATTTTGCATAAAACGATAGGGGATTTACACCCAAAATGTCAATACATATTTTCTGATGTGTGCAGACCTGTTTGTACCTCTTGATTTTTAAAATCATTTGAGGGTTTTTCTCCATTTACTACTCCTTCATTCACTAACTTCACCTGTTTATTGTGTCCTGCTTTGTTCTCTTTTGAATTGTTACGTTTTCTTTCATCTGAAACATTAATGTACACCTTCAACTGCATACCAATTACACTGTCTCCAGTTGGAAATCCCAAATCCGGAAACAGTTGTCCAAAATTTTATTACCCATCCCCGCACTCTCAGACTTGCCACTCATGATCCTGCAAGAGATCGCCAGCAAGTGTCCAGAAAGTGAGGAAAACAGTCGCCTAGCTGGGAAGGTGAGTGGGGAATTCAAACTTTGTTGCATTTCTGCTCCTATCTCCCGATTGCACAGGTTCCTTATCACAGACTGGCGACTGAACTACATACATGTGTATGTGTGTGTGTTGTGGGGGGAAAAGAGGCTGATTACTGTGCGCATGCTAAAATGTGGTCACATTGGAAAACAGTTTGGGAAGCACTGGTGTATAGTGGTACTGATTAACTAAAAGTTTGAGAAAACTGCAGGTGTCGTCAAATACATATAATGAATGCATTGGAATTTACAAGCTTCAAAAAACATTTATAAATGAGTGTTTCTTAACTGTTAATGTTCAACTTTACTCTGGACTCCTGTGCTTTGGTGGATCAGCCTATATTTTCAAATGCATGTATTTGGAAATGCATGCTTTTGCATATATTGTTGAAAACAGACATGCTGTTTTAACTTTTCATCTGGCAGTCATCAGGACAGATGCAAGAATGTCCAATTTCAAAGGGAGTAACAATATATATACTGCATGAAAAAAGTGCACTGATTGGTTAGCAAGTTAAGTCTGATTAATTGAAGCATCGCCTTGGAGACAACTGACCTCAGGCTTTTGCTTAATTCAAAAAAGGTACGATGCCCGGTTACACGTAGCTTTCAGCAAGCATAAGTGAGCCACATTGCAAGCCCAGCTGATAATATAAATTGAGACATTTTTGAGTCTTAACAGTAGTTTTGGCATCTTTTATGTCTCAGGTACATATTTATATCCGGTTCACACACTTCTGGTTAGGCATTTTAACTTTATTCCATGATCCAGAAAATTATGAAATCCAGAAATGCCTTGGTCCCAAGCATTCTACACAGGTGAGATTACACTATAAAGAGCTCTAAATCAAAAATGTTAGCCATTTGTCTGCTACGTTTGGATTCATACTCAATACTTAATTAAATTGAGTTAAGAGCCATGCCCACACAAATGCTTACTCAGAATCACATTGAATGACTCATGTTATTATAAATTTGCAGCCTAACCCACTAATTATACTGCTTCTGATTGTGATTGTCGACCTTTTACATGCACATGAGTTTCCCGAATTCCTAGACACACCTTTATAATGGAAACTGTTTATAGAAGCTTGGCACACTGCAACGACACCCTGGGCGGGATTCGCCGAAATGGAGGCAGAGTGTCCGCTCCGTTGTGAACACCGTCAGGGGTCCAGCACGGCGCTGGAGCGGTTCACGCCGCTCCAGCCTCGCTTCCCGGCGCCAACTGGGTGCCACGCCAACCCACACATAGTGGCGCCACACCAACCCACGAATGCGTGGGGGACTTCCTCAACGCACCGGCCCCCGATGCAACATGGCGCTAGAGTTCAGGGGCCGGTCGCATAACAAAATTGGGCCGGGGCTGGCCAGCCGATTGGTGAGCCCCGATCGCGGGTCAGATCCCATCGGAGGTTGCAGCGATTCTCAGGTACGGGGCTCGGAGAATCCCGCCCCCTATGTCAGTGTTAGAACATAGAACAATACGTAATTATGGTGTGACAAGTTCATATACGCAGTTTCTATAACTATGGTCATGGGAATTTAAATGGAAATACAAAAATACGGACAGTACAATACTTTAAAATGGGAACTATGGATGTGTGTGTAATAGTCCTTCCAACCCTGTTTTGCCTGAAATTAGGCTAGGTCCTGATTCTTAACTTTTATGGGAAATCTAGTTTTTTTGTCTGCTGTTGATTTTTGCAACTATAATTTTTTTCTACTGAAATCATTTTCTTTAATAACCACTTTCTCTTAATTTATAAACACTTACATAAATTATTTTATAAATTGTAGGGATAAACAGTATTTAAAGGACAAGCCTAATCTAAACTTCAGTATTAAATGTTTTAGCTGTGCCTTTGATAAGGAAACAGTGCAGACTTACCGATACTTCTGTACAGGCCTTTGATTCACATAAGCTAATTTTCTTTAAAGGAATAAACAGTACAAAGCAATAGTGCACACAATTTTATAACTCTTTTTACAGGAGAAAAATGAGCTCATGCGAGGTTGCACTGAAGAAAGGGCAATACAGAATTAAAACATACTACTTAAAAATCATGAAAGGAAACATCAGCCTTAACTGGATCAACACAAAGTGCATAACCAAATTAACAATTCACAAATGAATAAAGTAAGCATTGGACTGCACACAGCAATCAGAACACACAAGACAAATATTTAATGAACTATGTAAATGTGATGCATGAATGAAGCGGTTCCCAATAGCTATCAGCCATGACTCTTTATATCCATAACTTTCCCCCCCGCCATCCCATGTTATCCCCATTGGTAATCTCTCTGATACAAAGCATTTAACTTGGGCAAATTTGTAGGCGAGTTCTAAACTTTTGGGTCACTAGCAACTGTTAAGTGCAAAGCAAAAAAAAGTTTAAATTTGTCATTTACAGAAATGTACATTAGTTTGATTTGTTTTTCTTGAATAACTTCTCATTTGCCAATTAAAGAAGTCAGAACAATTTCCATTTTTGCATGCTTTTTTCCTTAATTTAGGCACAGTTGTCTTACTGTTTTAATGTTATATAAGCACAAAAGTTTTAGGTACTGAGCAAACAGGTTTTCTAAAAAGTAGTATTTTTGTTTACATTAATCAATCCTACCAGAGGCAGTTAGAAGCAACTCTTCATTGAAAGACACAGTTTTCCTCAGACAGACTGGGCTCGCATAGCCAGAGTGAGGAGGGGTAAGGCTGTGCAGAGCCTCCGAGCGAAGGAGTTGTGTACTTTTATGATGGGGGGAACCGGAGGAGAAGGGAGGGGAACTGGGAAAGAGAAAAATCCTAGGCCCCTCGGGGGAAGGTGCTGCTGTAGAAAGGTAGCAGAAAAAAGATGAAAAATAAGTTGGAGATTTAGAAGATCACGTACAGAAGGTGAAGAAAACACTGTATGGAAAGTCATATGAAAGCAAAACAAATTAGATATACATTTGGCAAAATGAACACATATACACAAAATACACAAATAACCAATGAAAACTTTCAGAGGCTGATGCAATCAATTAAAAAACAAATCACCTTTCTGCATATTGATTTAAAATAAGGCAATTGCAGTGGGCACTGAGCAGTTCCTATTTATTAAAAAAAGCTTACTCCTTTGGGTGTTTGTGAGCAACATACTGTCTATCAAAGGAAACATTAACAGCAAGGCTTCCTTGCAGTATTGAAAAACATCTTAAGCAAACTGAAGTGAACTGGCCGCCCCTTGTCAATTAGATGCTTGAACAGTGCGCTTATCCATATGCAGATAATGACACTGTCCCCAACGGGTGTATAAAATGAACAATCTTCCTCGAACACATTTCCCTCAGCTTTGCTCTATATACTTCCCAAAAGTGTTGAGAAACACCTGCTCAACACTTGTTTTCAGAAGCCGTGTTGCACTTAAGTATTTGTTATTCTCACTGAGTTACAAATCTAAAATTAAAAAAATCTACTTTCCCATTCACACTTTAACTATGGCACTGATTTAACTGGACCTTCAAAAAAAGTGTCTGTAAACAGGCTTGCAGCTTAGTTAAAAGGACATGACTAGCTAATTCACAATCTTTACATCCTCTTCACACTACAACAAATGCACAGACACTTAATAGAAAACAAAATTGTTTCAAATGTGGCATAAAAACAAGGGAAGGCACAAATTAAATTTGGTTCACAGGCCTTGTATTTCCTTAAAGAAATTTTTTTTCTCAGTTTGGGGGGGGGGGGGGGGGGGGGGGTGAGAGAGAAAGACTCCTGCTAAAGCAGAAAATCACTGGCCCACATTTTGTAGTTGTGATAACAGTGAAACTTGTCAAGTGTTTGTCCTCATTACAACTGCAAAACTTAGAGCAGCCTTGGCATCCACACATGAAATTCAACGTGAAACCCAGAATTTCTGTCAGAGATTGCTAGCTCTTCTAGTGTGTGAAGTTCCCGCAAATGGAAATCTTTACAATATCACTTGAATTGACACAAACTTCAACTTTTATGCCATTTGTCTAACTGCGAAAACCCTTGAAAAATTACTGTTGAATGAGATGTAACTGCGGTAACAATTTACTAAGTTCATAACTATTGTTGAAGTAAAAATTTATTTTATATTTGTGGAATGTCAAATGTCTATTAAAATTAAAAATCATAAAAAAAGTTTGCTTTTGATACTTCAGCTTCTACGTTAATCCTAGATTAGAGGGAGAAAGAAAATCAGCCCATTGTACTTCCACTGGCGGGGTAGACACCAACATTGCACCAGCCTTAAAAAATAAAACCAGACAAGACCATTCAGCTTGGTATGGAATCAGGGCATGACCTGTGCACTCTGCCTGGTCTGCAAAAGTTTTTTTTTTTCCGCCACAGGATGTGGACATCGCTGGCTCGGCCAGCATTTATTGCCCATCCCAAATTACCTTTGAGAAGGTAGTGATGAGCCGCCTCCTTGAACCTCTGCAGTCCATGTGGCGTGGATCCACTCACAGATCTGATAGGAAGGGAATCCCATGACTTTGATCATCATGGAGACCAAAAACAATGATTCTGGTCTTCCCAAAAGTCATCTGGAAAACATTTCTACTCATCCAATGTGGGCAAGCCTGAGAATTCAGAGGCAGGAACAAGAAAGGTAGTGGTGAGTTTGAGCTTTGTGGCATCAGCATACAGGATGTTGTTGCTAAGGGGCAGTATGTATTACAAATAACAGGGGCCCAGGATAGATCCCTGGGTGGACACAAGAGATAACAATATGGGAGCCGGAAGAGAAGTCCCGGATTCTTTGACTATAATTAGACTAATGTCACTGCCAGACATGAGAGGAATGTATGGGGATATGGTGTAGGAGGTGGTAAACAGGCAAGTGCTGCACAGCAAAGTTTTGGGAAAAGGACAGCTGAAAGTTGAGTTGATGGAGCAGCAAACAAAGGTACCTCAAGAGGAGCAGTTCCTCCAGAATGGCAACAAGGGAAGAGGCAAAGAATTGTTAAAATGTATATGGTATTGGGGAATCTTGTTGAAGAGAATAATGATGGAGGCACTTGCAGTGGGCACTGAGCATTTCCTATTTATTAAAAAAAGCTTAATAATGATAATAACCAGTAGAAGTGAATAAATTGGGAGTTTGGTATATCAAACATATGTGTCCAGCACTTGAATTTTCACCTTAAGACCGGCATCTGAATTCTTCTGTATTGTTTCTTCAATTTCTAGCCTGTTTCTTTGGTTAGGACACTGACTGTCTGAGCTATTTGCGTATTTCTTTTCAAATGTATTTCTCTCATCATTTAACAATTTCCTGCTTATCGTCTGAGCATATTGCAGTTCATAAAACTGTGAAAGAATTGAATCATTTTTTGTCATATTTTACTCCTTGTTTCTCCCCAACCTCTTTCTTCCCATCAACCCTTCCCCCTGAGGCAACCCCCCTCCCCAAGTCGATTAAAATGCTTATTTAGTTTTTGATTTTCAGTTCCCACAGCGTTCTAACCAAAACATTTACTTGTCATCACTCTTTACATTGTGTGTTCTCAGTGTTTCTTTTGTTATGTTTCTGCAGTTTACCACAGGAAAGTAAGGAAACAGTCTAGTATACAGTTTTCATACAATAAAGGGGATAAAACTGCTGCCTGAATTTCTCCAGTTGGATCATAAAGAACAAGTAGCATCCACAAAACAGAACAGCATCATTATTAGCTATCTGCTGTTTAAAGAAAATTTTTATTTTGTAAATAAATACTGCTCATGGTCAGAAAGGTGTACTTTAGTAGGGCAGCATAGTGGCTAACACTGCTGCCTCAAAGCTTCAGGGACCAAGGTTTAATTCCAACCTTGGGTGACTATGTGGAGTTTGCACTTTCTCCCCGTGTCTGCGTGGGTTTCCTTTGGGTGCTCTGGTTTCCTCCCACAGTCCAAAGATGTGCAGGTTAGGTGGGCTGGCCATGCTAAACTGTCCCTTAGGGTGGGGTTATAGGAATAGGTTGGGGGATTGGGCCTAGGTAGGTTGGTCTTTCCAAGAGTTGGTGCAGGCTTGATGGACTGAATGGCCTCCTTCTGCACTGTAGGGATTCTATGATTCAAGTGCAGAAGTGTCAGACCCAGAACATCGAATGTTAGAAACAAGATATCTGTGCCTGTGTCCATGATCTTACTTGATGGATCTCATTTTAGTCCTACAATCCATGCTTTTACTAGCTCCATTTACTTAGCACCATCTCAAGTCTACCGATTGGCTTCCTAAGCGCACTGATTTGAAATAGCACTTCATAAAAACAGACCCCTCTTGGCATAGTTTTTAAACTGCTACTTGAACATATCAACATAACTTTAAAAAGCACATACATCCAGATTGAACAGGGTGGACACACAATGCAACAGACTCGACATACAAGTGTTCAGACATTGGTAAACTGGATTACTGTAGACTCATTAGGGGGCAGAAACGTTTTTTAACCCAAAGAGTATCCAGTTCAATTTTTATTTTCTTGAAGACAGACAATAGCTCAGCTTTTGCATTTTAAATGTGCACAGTTATAATAAAGAAATAAATTTCCACAGCATCTGAATTCATTCATTGTGATTCAAAGACTTTAAAAAAAATTCTAGTCCAATTCAGTTTTCTGCTCTTCATAGTTCAATGAGAGGAATTAGGTTTTGACAAACAGAATGAGGTGCTTCAAGCGCAAAAAAACACAAATTTACAACAAAAAAAGAAGCGGGGTGGAGGTGTCTTACCAGTTTTAGGTGTCAAACTCAAGTCTGTGTCAGAAGAGGAGGACTGTCGACTGTAGGACTTGGAAGGTGAAAAGGAATAGGTTTGATTTTTCAGTGGGGTGGAGGGTCCAGATGAATGAGTAACAGGGTTAGGATCTTCACTGAAGGGAACCCTGCCAGAAGAAGCGGGAAACACATTCAGTAACCCTGTGCTAAGGATCTAAGCAATGACGGAATGATCCAAATACAGGGGAGACAGCAGTTGCTTCTATGTGCAGGCTGGGGACGAGGCCAAAAGGCAAGGAACTGCTGTCCATACACTGAAGATTCTGGGGAGATATTTGGCTGCCCAGGTTTACACACAGGAAACAGGTTAAAAATTCTGGAGCACAAATCAAACCATGTACTAGAACCCGTAGCGTGATGATTGTGTAAATAAAACAGCATGAAATATGACTTTTAATATACACAACGCAATTTAATTAGGTAACCAAAAGAAAGCTCGAGGATGCGGAACTGAAACTCATGTTTCCTTATTCCGGAACACCAAAATAGTGCATCACAGCTAAAAATGGAAACAAAAAGAGTTGGTAAGTAAAGCTTCTGCATGTTTTACTCAAGCCATTGGTAAACTAGAAACCAAAACTCCCACCAGTACTCTATCTTCAGAAATCCTATGTTTAAATCTACTAAAATTTGATCAAAATGTCTTGGTTCTGGAACTGGGCTATTGGTTAAGCTAAAATGGGGTTGAAATTTCATGCTACCTTCCTACACTGCCTGTCTGGCTTTACTCACTGAACCCCTTTGCCTGTAGCCCGTCTCTCCCCAGCTCTTCAGCCTGTGCAGTCTCATACCAGTGTAGATGAGTGTAGGAACAGATACAGAGAAGTTCTGAGTTAGTCTCGAGCCTGTAGCAGTGTGAATTGGGCTGTTGTGAGTCGAACGGCATCCATGGCTTGGCTGATGCACCAAAGGAGACCTGACAGAGAGAAGCAGGAGCCAGGAAAAAAAAATACGGTAGAACTGTAAACGTTAAAAAAAACAAATGTGAGGGAGTCAAGGTATTCAGTAAGTATTGTCACTTTTTGGTATAATATACAATTAGGATTACCAGAAACCATGTATTACCCAACAGGAAATATCTGCAGATATAACCAGCATGCACGCATTAAAGCAGTTTAAAGGTGACATGAAAAGCTGGGGAGATTGACAGCAAAATTCATGGTTAACACACATTTAAATGAGTTTTAAGATTATGATGTTGATTTTTAGATTATTATGCTCAAAGGCTGGTAGATCTCGTACAATTAAGTTAATTTTTTAAAGCTTCGTTCCATACAATGTTACAGCTTCCTAGAATCAGCCATGCAAACATTCGTGTTATACAAAAAAAAATTCTAAGAAAGAGTAAAAGGTCTTCAGAGTTTTAGAACAGTCGATTCTTCAGAATTGTATTCAGTGGGAGGAAATTTTAAATATTTATTCTAGTTTCTGATTCCATTTTGCTTATCTACCTCTCCTTGGGTGCCACACATTATGGGCCAACTATGAGACCAGGCAACTTGCTATTCTTTTTCTTCTAATGTTGCTAGGTTAGCTGTTGTGGCATACTCAAGAACAACTGCAGTTGACACATTCGCCGAATTACTTCACATCAATCAATAAAAATGCCTCCACTTGGTTGACAAAACTCAAAAAGGTGCATTGGAAAGGAAATACGCAAAATTTGACAATGGTAACAGGTCTCCCATTTTTCTCTTAAAAATTAAGAATTTTCAAATTGAAAGTCATATCAAGTTAATCTGTCATAATCTTAAAACATATTTGCCTCTTCCCAATTAATTTTTTGAAAACATTTTTTCACCCGAGCATTTCAATTAACATTTTGCGGAATTACATTAATTTACTTAACTGACACTAAAGTCCAAATTCTAACTCAGCCTCAAAGCATCAGGCAAGCAACCCCAAACATGACTGTTATGTTTCAGAAAAGTGTTGACCAAATTAGCTGTCATTCTCGGCCAAGACAATAGGTAGTCCCAAATCAACTGAATTAAGTTAATGGATGCAGGCAAGTAACACAACACTCCCAACAAAACTGATCGCCTGGCTATGGAATTGAGAGATGATAGCATCCCTAAAGTTATGATTTGGCCAACAACTTTTTTTTTAATAAGTAGAGTATCCAATTATTTAATTTTTCCATTTAAGGGGCAATTTAGCACGGTCAATCCACCTAGCCTGCACATCTTTTTGGGTTGTGGGAGTGAGACCCACGCAAACACGGGGAGAATGCGCACACTCCACATGGACAGTGACCCGGGGCTGGGATCGAATCTGGGACCTCAGCACCGTGAGGCAGCAGTGCTCACCACTCCTACAACATTTCTTAACTGCAATTTTTCAAAAAATAAAAATAAAAAATTAACCTGCCAATTGTGGTAAATTCCGCTTTTTCAACACATCCACAAAGTATTCTCTGGCAGACAGGGAGAAGAGCATCTTTTGCACCACTGCATTTCCAGAACAGATGCACAAGAATGGCTAAAGCTGACTATTGTACAGAATGTTTCTATCTAGTATTGAGCAAATATTGTCCCTTCAATTGATGTCTCCTTCTGACCACGTAGTCTTTGCTACAGAGATTAATGATTTGTAGATAATGCAGCCTGCCATTGGTGCACCAAAATGCAAACAGGAGTAAGCCATTAAGCTCCTCTGAACAGAACCTGTTCAGCCATTGAATGAGATCAGGGTCGCTCTGAACCTCAGCTCCATATACCCGCCATTGCCCTATATCCGATTGTTCTAGAGAACAACAATTCATAAATCTCAGATTAAAAATTAAAAATTGATCGAGCGTCATTTTATGCTTCCAACTATACTGCTTTACAATACCGCCCATCTTCGGTAAACTTGGATATGAGGTTTTCTGTCCCCTTATTTAAATCATCAGCAAGGTAAATAATTGAGGCCCGAACACAGATCTAACATGACACTACTAGTCACACTGTGCCAAACAGAATTCCAGCCTATTATACCTACCCTGTCTCCTAACACGCAGGTCATTTCCTACCCAGGTCAATTCCATGAGCTTCAATGTTAGTTAACAGTTCCCTTTGAGGAAATTTATCAACTGCCTCCTGGAAGTCCATAGAAATGTCAGCAGATATAAACTGTCCACTATTTCAGTCACCTCTTCGAAAAATTCTACCCGGTTCATTGGGCATAGGGTGGCACGATGACGCAGTGATTAGCACTGCTGCCTCTCAGCGTCGAGGACCCAGTTTCGATCTTGGCCCCAGGTCAACGTCCGTGTGGTGTTTGCACATTCTCCCAGTGTCTGTGTGGGTCTCACCCCCACATCTCAAAGATGTGCAGGGTAGGTGGACTGGCCACACTAAATTGCCCCTTTAATAAAAAAAGTTCATCGGGCATCGCCTGTTTTTTTACAAAGCCATAGTAGCTCTCTCTGATCAGCTGAAAATGTTCATGGTGTATAGTCACCCCATCTTTAATTATAGACTCAAATAATTTCCTGACAGCATATATCAAGCTAACTGGTCTATCACTGCCTATTTTGCCTGTCTCACCTTTCTAAAGTAGTGGAGTGGCATGTGCAATTTTGCAATCGATAGGAATGGTTCCCAAAGTGAGAGAACTTTGCAGGCACCTTCAATGTAGTCACTTACTTTGTTCAAAGTTGTGGGATGGAAAGTATCTATCCCTGAGAATTTGTTATTCTTTAAGGCCATTATTTTCTTCCATACTATTCTTTTTCTTACATTAATTTTGGCAATTCCTTTCCATTATGCAATTATAGTTTCCTTGTGATGTCCAGTATGCTATCCTCTATCTCAATTAAACAGTAACACAAAATAATTATTCAACATGTGCATCATTTCCAATGACAACATCATCGATATCAGTTTTAAAGAGCTCACATTGCTGATCACCTTCCTTTCTCCGTTAGGAAATCGTGATATGAAAAATCAAAGAAATCCAGTAATTGGCAATGTGTCCTGCTGGTTGTATGTTTTCTTAAAAATCATTTTAAAATTTAAGTGGTAGAGACAGTTTGGCTAATCGAACAAGTGCTTTTGATAAGTTGATGAACCCAACAACACGGTAAACAGGTGCTTACTCCAAGTTGGTAACAATGGGGAATAGAATGCCAGGGTTTGAGTAAAATGTTAGAGGTTCAAAGGAGATGAGGTGTGAACTTCACAATTACATTCTAAAAGATGGACTCACAAAATGAAGGTAATTAAGTATGACTTCTGGGGCGGTTAGTCCAGATAAGGGAAGATGAAAATGGAAAACTGCATTTCAGGAGCAAATTCAGCCTTTGTAAGTTAGTTATTTTGAGAGCTCAGCCCGCAACAGGAAAAACTGTGTGAATTCCCAGCACGCTGTGCCTGTAGAAAACGCTGTTTGAACACCCAGTTTTTCTGCCCTATGTTACAAGCAACCCTCAAAAATCTAAGTGCCTGGTGTGGTAACAATTACTGATTTTGCCGATCGTTTTTAAAACCCTATAGGATGATGTTTGGGGAGGGTTGGCTCTGAAGTTAGGAAAATAAAAGGGGTTTGGAACTGGGTAAATTTAGGGATACTGTGCATAGCCATTGAGTTTGTTAAGTGTGTTTCTATTTAACTTTCTTGTTGTGTACTTGATTGGTCAACAAATATTTTTGTTTAAAATCGTCACAAAGGCATCTGGGACATCCTCTAGTTTTCACATCTTTCCTCACATACCAAATTGCAAAAATGCAGTTGAGGTGTTTCAAGTTTCCCTTCAAGGATTTGGAATGTTCTGGTGTTTAGCATCAGCTGTACTCTTAACATTCCCAATAAAATTGTTTTAAAAAATTGTGCTCACTTTGATATCGCTTTCGCACTACCTTTTGTAGCTGTATCTCTGTCACTCTTTGCTGTTCTTTGTGTCTCTCCCGTTTTTTGTATCTCTCCCATTTGCCAGAATCTCTGTTTTTATTTATATGATTGTACTTTCTTTTAGTTTTAGGTTGTCTTGTTTTTGGTTACCAATGGCTGTGTTTTTTTAATTTTTGATCAGAAGTGCTCTGGCCTTGTTGGGTTATAAACTCTGTACCACATATTCTTTTTCAAACACCTCTCATTCATCTTCTGCAATGTTTTCCATTTGCAGACTCACTCAGTTGACTATGAACAGTATCTGTCTCAACACATTGAAGTCAGCCTTCCAAATCTACAATCTTAGTAGTTGTTTCACATTTATCCCATTTAAACACTACATTAAATGCAATCATATTATGATAGTTGTTGGATAAATCTGCACACACTGATTCAGCTGTTCATTAAAACAGGTTCATTATTAAATGTAACACAGACCCCACCCCCCTCCCCATCCCAAACACACAATAAATTCATTACCTTTCTGGCAAGTGCTAGTCTGCTTCTCACAATTTAACAATTTATCACAATAAAACAACACTGCCTTTTCTACAGTTGTCTGATCTCTGCAATCATGCATTCTACCACTTAGCAGATACTACCACAGGGACGAGACACAATTACCACGACTCTTTAATCATTTTATTTTTCTTAATTCTAGCCATAAAGTTTCCAATGTCTGCTTCATCATTTCCTCTTATCACTGAAATTATTCCATTTCCCTCCACTATTCCCATTTTCTGTGCAGTACCTTTCCCATAGACATTATAACCTGGTATATCTAATTCTTAGCCCTGATGATTTTGCAGCTGTGGTTCAGTAATAACTTCTATGTCAAACCGTTAATTTTAAATTGGAACCTGCA
Source organism: Scyliorhinus torazame (assembly GCF_047496885.1). Classification (NCBI taxonomy): domain Eukaryota; kingdom Metazoa; phylum Chordata; class Chondrichthyes; order Carcharhiniformes; family Scyliorhinidae; genus Scyliorhinus; species Scyliorhinus torazame. The sequence continues at coordinate 76,061,295 of NC_092719.1, forward strand.
ATTAATTCAATTGTTTTTATACTCTTTATGTATTCATATAAAGAATGCTTATCTGGGCTACACACTTAACCTGTCCTTCTGCTCGAATATTTTACTCGCATATTCTTAATTCTCTCGCTTGGTTTAATTATTTCTTTTAGCTTTTCCTTTACTTCCTTCCCTTGGGTTTGTTTCCAAATTAATATTTATACAATCTTTTCCACTTATTAGTTCAACAATGACTTCACTTGTCAAGTATGGAAATGTTATAATAGGCAATATTTCAAAAGGTATTTAGATTCGAGGTCTGAAGTCAAATTAGCAATGCTTTAAAGGATGCTTTAGTCTGGTATTATTTAAAGTTGTCAACCAAGCATCATACACTATGTCATGTACCATTCTAAGATCATAAAAGGTGCTGCATAAATGCACATGGCTTTCCTTTTAATGATTTACATAGTGGATACTACATATGGAACTTCTATTTCATGAAGATGTATAAACAATGCATCTTATTAAAAGGTTCAGGTGTCGGCAACTAGTGCACTGTATATCAAGACATCTCTGGGAGCTTGGATTCAAACTGCACAAGATGAACATTGTTCTCTAATAGCTGTAAACTAATTTCAAATGTTTTATTCTTCATCTTAAGAGTTGCAAATTTAACCAGATGATAGAAATTAGATTTGAATGCTGGCACAGAGATCAATTTATGTGTCTCCTGATACAAGCACCACTGCTAATAGAGTTCATTTCATAACAGTAGCTTTTCAGGTTCCCTTTAGACTCTTCTACACCAAACTAAAGTGCCGTTTAAGGAAAAAGCAGTGCATAAATCTCCAGCAAGCATTAATCCCTTGAGAACAATTATAGAGCAGAACACTGTAGCAAAAAGCATAATATGAGTTGGCTGCTTCTTCCAGTTTAAAGAAAAACATTATTCATACCTACCAAGTCTCATGATTTTTTTAAAAACTGGATGCAGGGAACGATTATGCACAAATTCAAACCGAAGAAATGCTTCAAAATCATGAAACAGTCCGCATGAATGAAGAATTTGATTCCTGAAGTTTAGCTGTTGACATATTTGCGATTTTTAAATTTAGCAATAGGCAATAGCAGAATATCATAAAACTTAGTGTGCAAGTCATATCCTCATGCACACTTTATACATAAATGCAATTTGTGTATATGAGATTTGTGCATACAATTTGATGCACCCATGCATAGTCAGCACTACTCAAATGCAGGTCCATTATTGCCTCAAATTAAACAATGTTCAAAGGTTTAAAGGTAAGAATTTAGAATGAGATTTATCTACAATGCTTGCAAAAACTAGATAACATGTCTTCCCATACTGTTTGAATGCTATTCAACCTCTACATAAAATTGGAATGGTCATCACCCCATATCAAGGAGCAGGGACATTAACAAAGGCAGTGGTAATCTCCCTTGCACAGAGAAGTAAAGCTCAAAGGGAAACACATTACATTCAATTAACATCACAGAAATATGCCATTCGGGCCTACTGCTCCATGTCTGTGCTTCTCCTCCTTCCGCCTAACTTCATCTCATCTCATCCGTTTAACATCTCTTTCTTCCTCAAGTACTTTCCTAACTTTGAAACATACATTCAAAATACTTGTTGCCTACTCGGTTGCCTTAACCACACCCCGACACCAGAGTCACCTTGGTTACACAACTGGCATGAAAAACCATCTGCATTCTGGCAATTTTCAATCAGTGTGGGGATTACAACTTTGTGCTCTGCAGATACCAAAGTGGAACTGCCCAGATCATGGGAAATCACACCACTGTATAGTTTCAAATGAGCTACCAAGCTGGACAGAAGTTGTATGCCACATTAATACAAACACAGCCAACCTATGTTCAGGTAACTCCTTCCTTCAGGCTATTGGCACCACTCGAATAGTTCTGGAGAGCAGGAAACCTGGATTCCTGTCAGAATGGTAAGTTGAAGGGAGGTATTCGGAAAATGGGTCCAGAAATGGGATCAAAGATGTAGCAGGCAATTTCGGAGTTAAACAATGGGCAGCACGGTGGCGCAGTGCTTGGCATTGCTGCCTCACGGCGCCAAGGATTCTATGATTCTAATCCTTTATTCAAACCTAAGTGTATCTCTCTCATTCATAAATGTTCTTGTTCTCCTCTCTTTTATTCACAAGGCTAGCTTTGCTCACTGAACTTCCAAAAGTTCAATGCACTTTGGTAGGTTTGTCAAAGAATGATTTGTGAACGGCACAAAAGTAAATGGGGTATTTTAATGGTTGACCTTCCAAGCACTGATTTGGTAATGCCCACTTGCTAAATTAAAAGGTTTCAAACAACAAAGGTTGTGGGTCTGCCACCAGAGAGGGTATTTGTGATGCTTTTTGCACATTTCCAAAGCAAATTCCAGCACAGGGCGACAGGCATAAGCATAAGACTGAGACAGCCTGAGTTATATCAGATTGAGATAGTGAAGTACATCGCAAAATATCAGCGATTCGACATCAGGAATTCAGAAGGACTTGCCTTTCCCATCACCAGAAAATGAAAGACTTACAAACAAATCAAATCTAAAACATGGCACTTGAACTTGCTCCAGTGACAATACAACTAACTTTGTTGACAATTGTAGGGAGTAATGAACAGTAGAACCTGTTCCCCAACAGGCTGTTGCACAGCAGTGTCCAAAACCAGAGAACCCGAAGGGGAGTCATTTCTTAAAGGTATAAAAGTGTCAACCTTAAGGAGATGGCAATTCCGGTTTGAAAATAGATATTCAACGATTGAAAAATTATTCTCCTCTCCGCCCCCCTCCATAAATCACCCACGCTTCATCCAACATCTCTTCAAACCTGGTTTACTTCTAAAATTTTCAAAACATTCAGCACTGCCAGACTGCTCTTTTAAAAATAAAACATATCATACCTTGGAACAAGAAAATCTTAACGTCCATGCTCCAATATAGTTGTAAAATTTCAAAGAATTGTACACAAGTTTACAAATGCTTAAAAAAAGACAGAATACAGTGTATACTGCAGAAACTAGAGAGAAACATACTAACTGGAACAAAATAAAAATCCATTTAATGTTAAAATACCAACAAAGATAGTATCACATAGTGTTGTACCAACCAAACTCATACAAGGTGCAGAATGAAATGATACATGACCTGGTCTACAATTCCAAGAGTGGGGTTGATATTCATTCTAATGATTGTGGCTGTTTATTACAGGAGACAAACTGGTCACAATCGTGAGCAGGAAATTTGGAATTTTGGGGGACTTACAGTACTTGTTTACAGCTTTTTTTTTAAATTTAAAGCAGAAAGATCCCAGTTCAACCTTTGGTCTGTGCTGACTTGAAAAATCCCCACTTGTAATGATTTACCTCAAGAGCCTGGGTAGGGAAGCGAAAGTCAGTGTGGATAATCTCGATGGTTACCTGCCAAGTGTATGGCTGTCAGTCAAGAGCAGGATGAGGCTGGAGAGTTATTATTTTTGTTATGGCAGTTGCCATTTAGTTTATATATTATTTATTTACTTGTTAAAACGGTCACTGTTATTTATATTGTTTTATTGTTGTAAAAAGGGAAAACCTTTGTATTGTTTTGTTTGGCCGAAAAATTTGAATAAAATATATATTTTTTAAAAAGAGCAGGATGAGGTGTAGTTGTGCTCAGACAACTGACTTCAGCTCACTGGACTAGAAAAAGGTAGAGGGTGCTAATTGGCCATGTTCTCCATGCCTGGTCACTGGCAAGTGATCCATGCAGAGAAAGTGTGAGCGCGTGCATATGCTGATATTGGGCAAGACCTTGTGGCATATGGGCAGCAATGCCTCCACCATTAATCGGCTGCCAGTAATTTCTGTCTTTGCTCACAAATGAGCAAGAAGTGAAGAACAAACCGTGTTCTTGGTATCATACCCTAGTACAGGTCAATGTCTAGAAGAAAAAAAACAAATACATTTGAAAGAGGATAAAAAAAGAGCAAAGGTACTTCACACTCATACAGCAGTGATCTGATTATTCTGCAGAACTAGACTGATTCTAGTTACTCCAAATTGTGACCAACAACACCACTTTAACATAATTCAAGGTCAAAATTAAAACCAGCGAATGCCATAGGCCTATGCTACAACGATTTGCTGTGTCACGTACATTAATCAGTTGTCTCCAGGATTACGTCCAATTTTCATCAAGGTTTGAGTTCTAAACAGTAGCGTGAAACACTTGTTGGATTGCTACAACAACCCTATACTGTGTTCTTCCCTAATTCAAGAAACATACTAAATGCTTAGAAATGTAGATATAAGGTTTAATGAAGGTTCTTGGATTTCTGGTAACAGTTAAAATAATGCATTGTGTCTAAGATGCCATACGTACCAAATCCAGCTATTTATTTACAAAACTTGGGACTCATGGGAAAGTCAGCAAAGTAAAATACATGCACTCAGTTTTCATAATTATTATTCTAGATTTAAAATACTGCACATAACAAGTTTCAAAGTCTTGAGTAAGATGGTAGCATTATCACAATGATTTCACGAATTATATTTTTCTGCTGTCAATTTATGCTTCAATGGACCTCCTGTGTTTAGCCTGCAGAAATTTGTTTTCTACGTCATGAATTTGAAAGCCTGTCTTTACTGTATTAGCAATAAACCTTTGTACTCAACAATGTTCAGATATCCTCGAAGCACAAATAGAACTGGCACATGAATTGTTCTTGCAACATAATAGAAAGTAATGAAGAGAAAGAAACTGCACATAATTGCAGCCTTGTACTTACTCTTTCAGGTCTTTGGATGGGGAACCACATGGAGGCAGGAGTGATGTTGCTGGGTTACTCAATTTATCGAGTGTACATGCTGTCCCAATAGCACGTACCACCAGTCCAGATTCACCTTCTAAGTCAAAACATTGCAGATAGCCCACCACAGCATTGCCTCCCATTTCAAGGACCTTTAGGCCAATTTTTCGCTGCAATTCCCCTGTAAAAATCAAATATTTATTGGCACTTAATGCAATTTATATCAAATACACAAACTTTACTGTGTGGCCATGCACCATAATATATAGGCCAAAATACAGTAACTCTTGAGAAAATGACCAAAATCAAAGGATTTTTTTTAGGTTCAATTTGCTGCAGGGATGAGCTAAATTAATCATTTTTGGTTCTGAATTTCCCAAATAAAAAATACATGGAATTTTGACAAAAGTGCAGAGCTAACTTTCCCATACCCAAATATGCTTTCTCAACAATATTAGTCATCCTGTTCCACACGTTTAATACAAACCTATGGTGTTAAAAACATTTTTCATTCAAGTACTTTGGATTATTTGATGAATTATCGTGCACATTACAGGGAGTGCCTGAATTCGTCACATTTCAGATAGTACTGTGGTGCAATATTTATCATTGCCAAATCACGGTTAATAGATATGTTTTGAGGAAAACTAAACCTGGGTTGCAAAGCAGTGATATAATCGAGCTGAAGATTTATTTTAACAGGAATACATATTGTAAATCAACATTTTGCCACAAGAAATACCAGTCATTGGAATGTGAAACACGCCTGGTTTATCCGTGGAGACAGGGCACAGTGACCAACATAACAGCAACAATTGTAGTTTTAGCATTGAAGCTGTGACAAATGCTTATACTCTTGAGGCTCAGGGAACAGATGGTACTTTGCTCCAGGGCAATAATGGTTAAGTAAACATATGTAAATAAGTCAGCCAAAAATTAAGAATGACAATTTTACAAATTAAAAATAAACTTCAAATTCTAGGCAGATCAAATTAAAATAAAACACAAAATGCTGTAAATACACAGCAGTTGTGATGAGAAACATGGAGTACAATTCCAATATTTACAATTATTTGAAAGCTTCTTAAAGGGCATCAAAAATTCAAATCAAGCACAGTAGCACACTGGTTTGCACAGTTGCTTCACAGCTCCAGGGTCCCAGGTTCGATTCTCGGCTTGGGTCACTGTCTGTGTGGAGTCTGCATGTTCTCTGCGTGTCTCCTCCGGGTTCACCGGTTTCCTCCCACAGTCCAAAAATGTGCAGGTTAGGTGAATTGGCCATGATAAATTGCCCTTAGTATCCAAAAAGGTTAGGTGGGGTTACTGGGATAGGTTGGAGGTGTGGGCTTAAGTGGGGTGCTCTTTCCAAGGATCGGTGCAGACTCGATGGGCCGAATGGCCTCCTTCTGCACTGTAAATTCTATGATTCTATGAAATCTGTATCATAATTTACAAACATCGCACAATGAGAATTTAGCAAATTGGATATTCCATGACTTGTATTCCTGATGGAGATAGACACCCCAAGTTTCAGTCACTGGATTTGATGAATTATCAGACTCACAATATATTACTGCATTGTAACATACTGCTAAACCAGCTCAGATTTCTGATGTTTCAAGCTTCTGGTTACTCCCATCTCTAACTGCACTAATCACATATCATAGCTTCTATAACCAACACAAAACACCCCCATATCCCAAAACCTCTGAATATGATGTATGCAGCACAGTACAAACTAATTTCTGAGCAATTACACTTCATGGGCTCTATTTAACGAAAAAGAAACAAAGTCCTGTTTTGGGTGTATTTTGCTAAGGTGTTCCTTGGCGCAAACAACCCCGCTATTAAAAGGGACACCATGCCTCAGCAAGGCGACACTTAGTTTCATCTCCTGCATTGACTGTCACCCTGATCTCCCCGATTTACCGATTAGGGGGTCACTGAGCCCCCCTCACAAGGGCAGGACACCCCAGGCCCCTGCCAGAGTGGCTATGCCACCTGGACACCATGGCAGTGCCAGGGTGGCACTGTCAGCATACTGGGGATCAGTGCCCAGGTGGCATTGGAAACATAATTTCTGATTGTTGTGTTCTTGTTTCTTTCCTTTTGTCTCGCAAGATGTCTGAGCATCGCAAATCTCGCGAGAGGCCTCTTGCAAGATTTACCGGCCTCGTCGCATCACCGAGGCGAACACAACGAGGTTGTACGATTGAAGCCTATTTAAAATACACCTATATTAACAAATAAGAGTCAAAATATAAGATTTTTTTTACCTGACATTAGTGATATTAACCTCTGTCTGGCTTCATTTGAAGCCCTTGGTGTGCGTATCCTATCAATCCACTGATACTCTGGATCTTCATTTACGACCAATTCTTCAACAAACCCATGGATTGTCACGGCTTTATAGCACTTAGGAATGGAAGTAGCTGTGGAGAAAAAATATACCTCAAAGCTTACTCTGCAAAAAAGCAAAATGGTTAAAGCAATTTAAACAGGCAGACAGCAGTGATATTGTAATTTGAAAAATTAACGTTGCTGCCTGTGAATTGAATCCAGACATTGTAACCATTGTGATTCTACAAAAGTTTCCTTTCTCTGCTGGTTTTGTGAGGTCCTACAGAAAATACATTTTGTCCAACTCAAACTCAACTTTCGTGGCTACCTGTCTATTGAGAAAAGCTTGATGGTTTGACAGCTTGGCAGTGAATACCTTCAGCAACAGTGCCGGTGTGAAAATTGAAAACATCCAGGAATACAGAGTAAACTCCAAAGTTGAGAGATAGACGGATCTTGACCACCTCCCATGTGGCTTTGCTACCTAATATGAAATCGCACAATGCTGAAAATGGGTGCAGAGAGTAGAGAAGTGTGTTATTCACCAGCAGAGATATCTATCACCTTTGCATGATCAAATGCTCCACAGAAACGTTTTTTAAAAACGTACCGCCAGACCATGCATGTTTGATTAAACTGAATTTGTGAACTGCATAATATGTATTGAGAATTTTAAAATCACTCACGACTTAGGACAAAACTTACTGCAGAAGAACTTGACTCCACATGAAGATTGTCTAAAGCGGTTCAAATCATTGAAGAGATCTACTTTCACCGTAACATTAATTTCCCCTCTGATACCTGTTTAAAAAATATACGATTTAAATATGACAATAAAATTATAGCGCCAAGCATGGAATCATACATGGCCTTCCAGTTAACACAACTTCATTGAATTTTGAAGATAGTAAAGTGAGTTAAATGAATTACAAAAACAAAGCTCAAATTTCATTGTTGTTTTGATGTTAGTCTTATTTTGCTTTGTTCTACTTCGGAGCTTATATTTGTTTTATTCAGCTGTAATCCATTTTTTTCCACCAGCTTAAACTACATGCAGCTGATGTTAGACAACACTGACACTGAAATATTAACTGTGTCATATCAGCATTGATTAAATGATAACCAGCATATATTGTTGCAATATGTCCCTCAACTGCACATTTGCGATATCAAAAATCTGTTGTTCTGTCACATATGGGACATCACACGGCAGATCTTCCTTCCGATAATGCAGGGGCTGAGAGGTAAATAATAGGATAGGTTGCATGGGCTAGGTTTGGAAACACAATTAAGGGATAATTGAGGTGTATATGGACCTGTTGGGCCCGTTGCTAGTTAGAACCTTCAATGAGGCAAGGGATGGGGGGCCTTTCCCCCCGACGATGTCCCGGGCACTGATCTCCTTGATCCTGAAGCGGGATAAGGATCCCCTGCAGTGTGGGTCTTACAGGCCGATTTCGTTGCGAAATGTAGATGCCAAGGTGCTGGCGAAGGTCTTAGCCACGAGGATTGAGGATTGTGTGCCGCAGATCATCCACGAAGACCAGACGGGGTTCGTGAAGGGGAGGCAGGACTTCCGGGTGCGGCTATGCAGAGCTAGGTCGCACATTCGGCAGCTCCTGCTTGGAACGGACTTTTGGGCTCTTTTACAGGGCCCCCACGGCATTTGTTCGACATTTCCCGGTGTGGGAAGAAGGCGGCAATATTCCCCCGACAGTGTCCCCCAGGAAGGGTATGTCTCTTGGTTGCCAGACACACGCAGAAACAGTGAAAGATTTGGCTGCAACTACAGGATAAACAGGGCCTCTTCCAGCATGCAGGCGGGGGAAGGGCAAGCTTAAAGCTGCAAGCTGACCTGAGGGCCTGTATCAAAGGTGAATTCTAGCAGCAGAGGGAACAACTGTGAAAAGACCTCATCAAGGCCACTGAAGGGACTTCCGGTTGCGGTGATGCCTAGCTAGCCGCACGCTTCGGCGGCTCCAGCTCCGACGGACCTTCGGGCTCTTTTAAGAGCCCCAACGGGGAATTTTTCGACGACGCAACCCGGTGTGGGGCGTGTGAGAAGGGAGTCCCCCCCAAACGAAGGAGGAAAAAACCGGCGGCGGCGGCTGCAGCGCGAGGAATCGTCGACCAAAGGGTCAGAAAGAGAGAAGTACAAGATGGCGGCGGAGAAAGCGCAGGCGACATGGGGGCCTGAGCATGAAATTGTGAGACGGTGCGTGGAGCTGCTGAAGAGGGAGGTGCTGACCCCGTTGCTACAGGCAATTGAGGGGCTCAAGGAGACATTAAAGACCCAGGAGACAGAGCTCCGTGTGGTGGAGCAGAAGGTGACAGATATTGAGGACGAGATCCTGGGCCTGGCGGTTAAGACACAGACGCACGAGACACTTCATAAAAAGTGTACTGAAAGGATCGAAGCCCTAGAAAATGGAGCGCGAAGGAAGAACCTTCGGATACTGGGTCTCCCTGAGGGTGTGGAAGGAGTGGACTGTGGAGCGTACGCAAGTACGATGCTGAGCTCACTGATGGGTGCTGAGGCCCCTACGGGCCCCTTGGAGGTGGAGTGGGCAAATCGGATTCCGGCGAGAAGACCAAAAGCGGGAGAACCACCCAGGGCGATAATCGTGCGATTTTACCGCCTTAAGGATAGAGAAGAGGTCCTGAGATGGGCTAAAAAGGTGCGGAGTAGCAGATGGGAGAATGCAGTGGTACGGGTATACCAGGATTGGAGTGCGGAGGTGGCGAGAAGGAGGGCGAGCTTCAACCGAGCCAAAGAGGTGTTGCATAAAAGGAAGGTGAAGTTCGGGATGCTGCAGCCGGCAAGACTATGGGTCACGTATCAGGAGAGACACCATTATTTTGAGACGGCGGAGGAAGCATGGACCTTCATCAAAGAAGAGAAATTGGATCGGAACTGAGGGACTGATGCTGCAGGAAATGTTATTGTTAATGTTACGGTGGAAGTTAATTGAGAAGTAAACAGGGAAGGGGGGAGACATTGGGGAAATGTGGGCGCCGGTGAGGGGGGAAAGACGGGACATAGTTGGAGAATGGGGAAGGGGAGGGGGAGGGGAAAGGGAGCTGCGCCATAAGAGGCGGGTCAGGTAAAGGGATGTTCCCGCACCAGAAAGAATAAGGCGGGAAGACAGGCGCAAGGCGGATGGGAGTTCCCCACATGGGGGGGGTCGAGGAGTGAGCAGGAGTAGCCGGGGTCAGTTGAAGTTAGCTGACTTACGGAAGTAATATGGGGGGAGCAATCAAGCTAGAAAGAGATCTAGCGGGGAGGGGAGGAGGGAGGGAGAAGGGGGGGGGGGACAACTGGGTTGCTGCTGCGGAAATCCAAAAGGAAATGGCTAAAGAGTGGGTGGGCGGGGATGGTGTGCGACGCTGGGGGAGCGAGCGGGAGCGCGGAGGCGGGATATGGGACTGGCCTAGAGAAGGTAATGGCTAGTCGACACGGGAGGGGGGCAGGTAGCCCCCTAGTGAGGCTGATCACGTGGAACGTGAGAGGATTGAACGGACCGATAAAAAGGGCCCGAGTGCTCGCGCATTTGAAAGGACTAAGGGCAGACGTGGTTATGCTCCAAGAGACGCACCTAAAGGTGGCGGACCAAGTTAGGCTAAGGAAAGGATGGGTGGGACAGGTGTTCCACTCAGGACTGGACGCAAAGAATAGAGGGGTGGCCATTTTGGTGGGGAAACAGGTCGCATTTGAAGCAAAGAACAGCGTAGCAGATAGCGGAGGTAGATATGTAATGGTGAGTGGCAGGCTGGAGGGAATGGAGGTCGTGTTGGTTAACGTGTATGCCCCAAACTGGGACGATGCGGGATTTATGAGACGGATGCTGGGGCGTATACCGGACCTGGAGGTAGGAAACTTGATTTTAGGAGGGGACTTTAATACGGTGCTGGACCCGGGGCTAGATAGATCCAGCTCAAGGACCGGAAGAAGGCCGGCAGCGGCCAAGGTACTTAAGGGGTTTATGGACCAAATGGGGGGAGTGGATCCATGGCGATTTCTTAGACCTAGGGCTAGGGAGTATTCCTTCTTCTCCCATGTCCATAAAGTGTACTCCCGGATAGATTTTTTTGTTTTGGGAAGGTCGTTGATCTCTAGGGTGGAAGAAGCTGAGTACTCAGCCATAGCGGTTTCGGATCATGCCCCACATTGGGTGGACCTGGAATTAGGAGAGGAAAGGGAGCAGAGAACACTCTGGCGATTAGATGTGGGACTGATGGCGGATGAGAGAGTGTGTGCAAGAGTGCGGGGGTGTATTGAGAGATACCTGGAGGTCAATGACGACGGCGAGGTCCCGGTGGGAGTGGTATGGGAAGCACTAAAAGCGGTGGTCAGAGGAGAGCTGATCTCCATTGGGGCCCACAAAAGGAAAACAGAGGCCAAGGAAAGGGAAAGATTACTGGGGGAGATTTTAAGGGTGGATAGGGAATTTGCAGAGACCCCGGAGGAGGAATTGTACAGGGAGAGGAGACGACTCCAGACGGAATTTGACCTTCTGACCACCAGAAAGGCGGAGGTACTGTGGAGGAAGGCACAGGGGAGGAGGTATGAATATGGGGAAAAGGCGAGTCGCCTGTTGGCTCATCAATTGCGAAAGAGGGCAGCAGCGAGGGAAATAGGAGGAATTAGAGACGAAAGGGGAGACACGGTGCGAAGGGCAGGAAAGATAAATGAGGTGTTCAAGACCTTCTATGAGGAACTGTATAGGTCTCAACCCCCAGAGGGAGAGGAGGGGATGCGGCAGTTCCTGGACCAATTGAGGTTCCCGAAAGTGGAGGAGCGGGGGGTGGTAGGCCTGGGGGCACCGATTGCCGATTGGGGTGGACGAGGTTATTAAGGGACTGGGAAGCATGCAAGCAGGGAAGGCCCCAGGACCAGACGGGTTCCCGGTGGAGTATTACAGAAAATATGTGGACTTGTTGGCCCCGTTGATGGTGAGGACGTTCAATGAGGCCAGGAAAGGGGGGACTCTACCCCCGACGATGTCGGAGGCGACGATATCGTTAATTTTGAAGAGGGATAAAGATCCGTTGCAGTGCGGGTCCTATAGACCCATTTCATTGTTGAACGTGGACGCCAAATTGTTGGCAAAGGTACTGGCATCGAGGATAGAGGACTGTGTCCCGGGGGTGGTGCACGAAGACCAGACAGGGTTCGTAAAAGGGAGACAACTGAATGTTAACGTGCGACGACTATTAGGGGTGATAATGATGCCCCCAGTGGAGGGGGAGGCAGAGATAGTGGCGGCAATGGACGCAGAGAAGGCATTTGATAGGGTGGAGTGGGAGTATTTATGGGAAGTGTTAAGGAGGTTTGGGTTTGGGAACGGGTTTATTAGCTGGGTTAGACTTCTTTATGGGGCTCCAACGGCAAGCGTAGTTACAGGTCGACATAGATCGGAGTATTTCCGACTATATAGGGGAACAAGACAGGGATGCCCGCTGTCTCCATTGTTGTTCGCGTTGGCAATTGAACCTCTGGCCATGGCGTTGAGAGACTCCAGGAAATGGAGAGGGGTGATTAGAGGGGGAGAAGAATACCGAGTCTCGTTATATGCGGATGACCTATTGTTATACGTGTCGGACCCAGCGGGGGGAATGATAGAGGTTATGCGAATTTTGAGGGGGTTCGGGGATTTCTCGGGGTATAGGCTAAACATGGGGAAGAGTGAATTATTTGTGATACATCCAGGGGACCAGAGTAGAGAGATAGAAGGCTTGCCTCTAAGGAAAGTGGAAAGAAACTTCCGATACCTGGGGATTCAGATCGCTAGGAGCTGGGGAACCTTGCACAGACTTAATCTGACACGGTTGGTAGAACAAATGGAGGAGGACTTCAAGAGGTGGGACATGCAGCCTCTATCGCTGGCGGGCAGGGTGCAAGCAATTAAGATGATGGTCCTCCCGAGGTTCTTATTTGTATTTCAATGTCTCCCTATACTAATCACTAAGACCTTTTTTAATAAAATAGACAGGAGCATCACGAGCTTCGTGTGGGCAGGGAAAGTTCCGAGAGTAAGGAGGGGGTTCCTTCAGCGTAGTAGGGACAGAGGAGGATTGGCACTACCGAACTTGGGCGATTACTATTGGGCCGCCAATGTGGCAATGATACGTAAATGGATGATGGAGGGTGAGGGAGCGGCGTGGGAAAGACTGGAGAGAAAGTCCTGTAAAGGGACGAGTTTAGAGGCGCTGGTGACGGCGCCGCTACCGATCTCACCTAAAAAGTTTACCACGAACCCGGTGGTGGCGGCAACATTAAATATCTGGGGACAGTGGAGGCGACAGAGAGGGGTGCGGGGAGCCCTGGTGGGGTCCCCAATCAGGAACAACCATAGGTTCGCCCCAGGAAGAATGGATGGAGGATTTCAGAACTGGTTCCAGTTGGGAATTAGGAGGGTGGGAGATTTATTTATAGATGGGACTTTTGCGAGCTTGGGAGCATTGGAGGAAAAGTATAAGTTGCCCCGGGGAAATTTCTTGAGATATATGCAGGTGAGGGCATTTACTAGACAACAGGTGAGGGAATTTCCATTGCTCCCGACACAGGGGATACAGGACAGGGTGCTTTCAGGGGTGTGGGTCGGAGAGGGCAAGGTGTCAGAGATTTACCGAGAGATGAGGGAAGAGGGGGAGGAGTCGGTGGGCGAACTAAAAGGAAAGTGGGAAGAAGAACTAGGGGAGGAGATAGAGGAGGGTATGTGGGCTGATGCCCTAAGCAGGGTAAATTCCTCTTCCTCATGCGCCAGGCTTAGCCTGATTCAATTTAAGGTGCTACATAGAGCACACATAACGGGAGCAAGATTGAGCAGGTTCTTTGGAGTGGAGGACAAATGTGGGAGGTGTGGCGGGAGCCCGGCAAACCACGCACATATGTTTTGGGCATGCCCGGCACTGGAAGGGTATTGGAAGGGAGTGACGGGAGTGATTTCGCGGGTGGTGAAGGCCCGGGTCAAACCAGGCTGGGGGTTAGCTCTATTTGGAGTTGCGGAAGAGCCGGGAGTGCAGGAGGCGAAAGAGGCCGACGTTGTGGCCTTTGCGTCCCTAGTAGCCCGGCGCAGGATCCTACTCATGTGGAAGGAGGCGAAACCCCCCGGACTGGAGGCCTGGGTAAATGATATGGCGGGGTTCATTAAACTGGAGCAGATAAAGTTTGCCCTGAGAGGATCGGCTCAAGGGTTCACCAGGCGGTGGCAGCCATTTCTCGACTACCTAGGGGAACGTTAGAGGGAAGACAGATGACCAGCAGCAGCAACCCAGGGGGGGGGGGGGGGGGGGGGGGGGAGGGGGGGTTTAGTTTAGGTCAAAGATAAAGGGGTTTTGTTACTTGTGTATTGTTTAAAATTTCTGTATTGTTATTGTTGCGTTTGCTTTGTAAGAGGGGAAAAATTGTTGTTTGGGAAAAAATTTTCAATAAAACATTTATAAAAAAAAATAAAAAAAAATAAAAAAAAAAGTGAAGGGGAGGCAGTTGAACGCGAATGTGCGGAGGCTTTTGAACGTTATGATGCCAGCGAGGGAGGGGGAGGCGGAGATAGTGGTGGTGATGGACGCTGAGAAAGCCTTCGATAGGGTAGAGTGGGGGTACCTGTGGGAGGTGCTGAAGAGGTTTGGGGAGGGGTTTGTCAGGTGGGTTAGGCTGTTGTATGAGGTCCCGTTGGTAAGTGTGGCCACAAACAGGATGAGGTCCGAGTACGTTCGGTTGCACCGAGGGACGAGGCAGGGGTGTCCCCTGTCCCCCCTGCTCTTCGCTCTGGCGATTGAACCCCTGGCTATGGCACTGACGGAGTCGAGGAACTGGAGGGGGTTGGTGCGGGGTGGGGAAGAGCATAGGGTGTTGCTCTATGCGGACGACATGCTGTTATATGTGGCGGACCCGGTGGGGGGAATGCCGGAGGTAATAAGGATCCTTGGGGGAATTTGGGGATTTCTCGGGGTACAAGCTCAACATGGGGAAGAGCGAGCTGTTCGTGGTTCACCCAGGGGACCAGGAGAGGGGGATTGGCGAGCTCCCATTAAAAAGGGCGGAGAGGAGCTTCAGGTATTTCAGGGTCCAGGTGGCCAGGAGCTGGGGGGCCCTGCATAGGCTTAATTTCACAAGGCTGGTGGAGCAAATGTAGGGGGAGTTCAAGAGGTGGGACGCGTTGCCGCTGTCCTTGGCAGGTAGGGTGCAGTCAGTCAAAATGACGGTGCTCCCAAGGTTTTTGTTCCTGTTCCAGTGCCTCCCCGTGTTTATCCAAAAGGCCTTTTTTAGGCGGGTCAACAGGAGTATAATGGGGTTTGTGTGGGCGCGCGGGACTCCGAGGGTGAGAAGGGTGTTCCTGGAGCGGAGTAGAAATAGGGGGGGCTGGCGCTGCCTAACCTCTGTGGGTACTACTGGGCCGCCAATGCGATGGTGGTGCGCAAGTGGGGGAGGGGGCTGCATGGAAGAGGTTGGAGACGGCATCTTGTGTGGGTACGAGTTTGGGGGCGCTGGCAACGGCGCCACTGCCGTTCCCTCCAAGGAGGTACACCACGAGCCCGATGGTAGCGGCTGCCCTCAAAATCTGGGGGATGGGAGGCGGCACAGGGGGGAAGCTGGGGCCTCGGAGTGGACCCCAATACGGGGGAACCACCGGTTCATAGATTATCATAGAATTTACAGTGCAGAAGGAGGCCATTCGGCCCATCGAGTCTGCACCGGCTCTTAGAAAGAGCACCCTACCCAAGGTCAACACCTCCATCCTATCCCCATAACCCAGTAACCCCACCCAACACAAAGGGCAATTTTGGACACTAAGGGCAACTTATCTTGGCCAATCCACCTAACCTGCACATCTTTGGACTGTGGGAGGAAACCAGAGCACCCGGAGGAAACCCACACACACACGGGGAGGATGTGCAGACTCCGCACAGACAGTGACCCAAGCCGGAATCGAACCTGGGACCCTGGAGCTGTGAAGCAATTGTGCTATCCACAATGCTACCATGCTGCTACCGTCTGTCCCAGGGAGAACAGATGGAGGGTTTTCGGGGTGGCACAGGGCAGGGATACGAAGGTTGGGGGACCTGTTTGTGGATGCGAAGTTCGCGAGCATGGGTGACCTGGAGGAGAAGTACAGGCTCCCCCTGGGAACACCTTCAGGTACTTACAGGTAAGGGTGTTTGCCAGGCGGCAGGTGGTGGAATTCCCGCGGCTGCTGCGACACACAGTACAGGACAGGGTGCTCTCGGGGGGGGGGTGGGTTGGAGTGGGGAAGATCTCGGAAACTTACCAGGTGATGCAGGAGGAAGAGGCGGCCTCGGTGGTGGAGGTGAAAGGCAAGTGGGAGGAGGAGTTGTGAGAGGAGATTGAGGAAGGGACATGGACAGATGCCCTAGGGATGGTGAACTCTTCCTCATCGTGCGCGAGGCTCAGCCACAGTTTAAGGTGCTGCACAAGGCACACATGACCGGGACAAAGATGAGACGGTTTTTTGGGGGTGAGGACAGGTGTTAGGTGCTCAGGGAGCCCAGCAAATCACACCCATATGTTCTGGGTGTGCCCAGCGCTGGAGGAATTTTGGAAGGGCGTAGCGAAGACGGGGTTGAGGGTGGTAGGATCCAGGGTAAAACCGGGCTGGGGGTTCGCAATATTTGGGATCGCAGAGCAGCCGGGAGTGCAGGAGGCGAAAGAGGCCGGAATTCTGGCCTTTGCGTCCCTGGTAGCCCGGCGAAGGATTCTTCTTCAGTGGAAGGATGCGAGGCTCCCAAGCGTGAAATCCTGGATCAATGATATGGCGGGGTTTATTAAGTTGGAGGGGGTGAAATTCCGTTCTTAGACTTCCTGGCAGAACGGTAGACATTGGTCAATGGCAGTAGCAACTGGGGGGGGGGTTTACTTTACTTTATCTTTATTTTCGTTATTTACATTGGAGGGTCTGAGGGGGTGTATATACCTGTTGTGTTAAGTCGGGGTGTCAATGTTAATTTATTATTTATGTACAGTGGGGAGGGGGCTATGGAGGGTTGCTTTTCTGGACTGTGTTTCGTGCTTAACCCTGTTGGGTTCCTTTTTTCATTTTGTTATTGATATTTTATGAAAACCTTAATAAAAATTATTTGTATAAAAAAAAGGGATAATTGAGGTGTATAAGATAATTAAAGAGCTTGATGGGATAGATAGAAAACTCTATTTGCTCTGGTGGGGCAGTCCAGATCAATGGAACACAACCTTAAAGTTAGAGCGAAGCTGTTCAGGGGTGATGTCAACAAGCACTTCTTCACACATAGGCTTGTGGGAGTCAGGAACCCCAACCCGAAGAAGCTGTTGAAACAGGAGATCAATTGAATATTTCAAAACTGAGATTGGTAGGATTTTTGTCGAGCAAGAGTACGAAAGGTTTATATGGTGGTTTCCCCATGTGGTGGACGGACGCTCTGGAGTCGGGAAAATGCCAGTGGAGACGGGAAGAAGCTCTTAATTGGCCACTTAAGTAACTCAATTAATCTCTAGGCAGTCATATGCTACCTACAACTGGCAAAATGCCATGTTGGCAGAAAGGCTTCCCAACCATTCAGCCAGCACTCTTGCCTCCCAGTCTATCCCCAAAGAGCACAGCAACAGGCCCTTCGGCCCGCCAAGCCTGTACCGGTCATGATACCACCCGTGGCCAAAACCCTCAACACTTCCTAGTGCCGTATCCCTCTATACCCACCCTATCCGTTTATTTGTCAAAATGCCTTTTGAACGCCGTTAATGTATCTGCTTCCACAACCTCCCCTGGCAGTGCGTTCCAGGCACTCACCCTCTGTGTAAAAAAACGTGCCTCGCACATCTCCTCTAAACTTTGCCCCGCGGAACTTAAACTTATGCCGCGTAATGACTGACCCCTCCACCCTGGGAAAGCCTGCCCATCCACTCTATCCATGCCCCTCATAATTGAACCCGGGACCCTGGAGCTGTGAGGCAACAGTGCTAACCACTGTGTCACCGTGCCGCCCCATGGCATGGACACCATCCTGACTTGGAAATATATCGGCCTTTCCTTCACTGTCGCTGGATCAAAATCCTGGAACTCCCTCCCAAAGATACTAATAGAATTCCAACCTGGAGGTGGACCTGCACAAATGGGCACTCATTTCACTTTGATCAAGTACGTTACTTCCAAATGTTAACCTCCTCCACCTTTCAGGACTGATCTGGACTTATTTTTTTTTTTTAAATATATTTTATTCAAGTTTTTTGGCCAAACATAACAATACGTAGTGTTTCTTTTACACAACAATAAAGCAATATAAATAACCGTGGCCAGTTTTAAACAAATAAATAAGTAATATATAAACAAAAACAAAAAAAACAAAACTAAATGGCAACTGCCTTGTCCAAAATAAATACTCTCCAAAAATACAATCCAACAATCCAATATACAATTACATATACCAAATACCTACACATATACAATAACAGCCCTGAGAGTCCGTCCGATTCCTCCCCCGCCCCCTCCCCCCTGGGTTGCTGCTGTTGTCTACTTCTTTTCCATTCCCTCTACCTTTCTGTGAGGTAGTCGACGAACGGTTGGACCGCCTGGTGAACCCCTGAGCCGAACCCCCTAACACGAACTTAATCCGTTCTAACTTTATAAACCCTGCCATATTGTTTATCCAGGTCTCCACACCCGGGGGTTTGGCTTCCTTCCACATTAACAATATCCTGCGCCGGGCTACAAGGGACGCAAAGGCCAACACGTCAGCCTCTCTCGCCTCCTGCACTCCCGGCTCTTCTGCAACCCCAAATATAGCCAACCCCCAGCTTGGTTCGACCCAGACCCCCACCACCTTCGAAAGCACCTTTGCCACCCCCACCCAGAACCCCTGTAGTGCCGGGCATGACCAAAACATGTGGGTGTGATTCGCTGGGCCTCTCGAGCATCTCGCACACCTATCCTCTACCCCAAAAAATTTACTAAGCCGTGCTCCAGTCATATGCGCCCTGTGTAGCACCTTAAATTGTATCAGGCTTAGCCTGGCACACGAGGACGATGAGTTTACCCTACATAGGGCATCAGCCCACAGCCCCTCCTCAATCTCCTCCCCCAGTTCTTCTTCCCATTTCCCTTTCAGCTCATCTACCATGATCTCCCCCTCGTCCCTCATCTCCCTGTATATGTCCGCCACCTTACCGTCCCCCACCCATGTCTCTGAGATCACTCTATCCTAAACTTCCTGCGTCGGGTGCTGTGGGAATTCCCTCACCTGTTGCCTCGCAAAAGCCCTCAATTGCATATACCGAAATGCATTCCCTTGGGGCAACCCATATTTCTCCGTCAGCGCTCCCAGGCTCGCAAACGTCCCATCTACAAATAGATCTCTTAGTTGTACTACCCCAGCTCTTTGCCATGCTCCAAATCCCCCATCCATTCTCCCCGGAACGAACCTATGATTGTTTCTTATCGGGGACCGCACCGAAGCTCCCGTCCCTCCCCTATGCCGTCTCCACTGCCCGCAAATTTTCAATGTAGCCACCACCACCGGGCTTGTGGTGTATTTCTTTGGTGAGAACGGCAACGGCGCCGTCACCATTGCTTGCAGGCTAGTCCCCCTGCAGGACGCCCTCTCCAATCACTTCCACGCCGCTCCCTCCCCTTCTCCCATCCACTTACACACCATTGAAACATTGGCGGCCCAGTAGTACTCACTTAGGCTCGGTAATGCCAGCCCCCCCCTGTCCCTACTACGCTGCAAGAATCCCCGCCTCACTCTCGGTGTCTTCCCAGCCCACACAAAATTCATAATGCTCTTCTCAATTCTTTTGAAAAAAGCCTTCGTGATCACCACCGGGAGGCACTGGAACACAAAAAGGAATCTCGGGAGGACCACCATTTTAACCGCCTGCACCCTACCTGCCAATGACAGGGACACCATGTCCCATCTCTTGAAATCCTCCTCCATCTGTTCCACCAACCGTGTTAAATTGAGCCTATGTAATGTACCCCAATTCTTGGCTATCTGGATCCCCAGGTACCGGAAGTTCCTTGTTACCTTCCTCAACAGTAAATCCTCTATCTCTCTGCTCTGCTCCCCCGGATGCACCACAAATAACTCACTTTTCCCCATGTTCAGTTTATACCCTGAAAAATCCCCAAACTCCCCAAGTATCCGCATTATCTCTGGCATTCCCTCCGCCGGGTCCGCCACATATAGCAACAAATCATCCGCATACAGAGGTACCCGGTGTTCTTCTCCCCCCCACTTCCTGGAACCCCTCAGTGCTATGGCCAGGGGTTCAATCGCCAATGCAAACAATAACGGGAACAGAGGACAACCCTGCCTCGCCCCTCTATGGAGCCGAAAATAGTCAGACCCCCGTCCATTCATGACCACGCTCGCCATCGGGGCCCTATACAGCAACTGTACCCACCTGATATACCCGTCCCCAAAGCCAAATCTCCTCAACACCTCCCACAAATAATCCCACTCCACTCTATCAAATGCTTTTTCGGCATCCATCGCCACCACTATCTCCGCTTCCCCCTCTGGTGGGGGCATCATCATTACCCCTAGCAGCCTCCGTATATTTGTATTTAGCTGTCTCCCCTTCACAAACCCAGTTTGGTCCTCATGGACCACCCCCGGGACACAATCCTCTATCCTCATTGCCATTACCTTGGCCAGAATCTTAGCATCCACATTCAGGAGGGAAATGGGCCTGTATGACACGCAGTGCAGCGGGTCTTTTTCCTTCTTTAGGAGGAGCGATATCGTTGCCTCTGACATAGTCGGGGGCAGCTGCCCCCTTTCCCTCACCTCATTAAAGGTTCTCATCAGTAGCGGGGCCAGCAAGTCCAAATATTTCTTTTAGAATTCAACTGGGAATCCGTCTGGTCCCGGGGCATTCCCCGCCTGCATGCTCCCAATCCCTTTCACTACTTCCTCCGTCTCAATCTGTGCTCCCATCCCCACTCTCTCCTGCTCCTCCACCTTAGGAAATTCCAGCTGATCCAGAAAGCACATCATTCTCTCCTTCCCGTCCAGGGGCTGCGCTTCATATAATCTTTCATAAAATGCCTTGAACACTCCATTCACTCTCTCCGCTCCCCGCTCCATCTCTCCCTCCTCATCTCTCACCCCCCCTATCTCCCTCGCTGCTCCCCTTTTCCTCAGTTGGTGGGCCAACAACCTATTCGCCTTCTCCCCATATTCGTACTGTACACCCTGTGCCTTCCTCCATTGTGCCTCTGCATTACCCGTAGTCAACAAGTCAAATTCTACATGTAGCCTTTGCCTTTCCCCGTACAGTCCCTCCTCCGGTGCCTCCGCGTATTGTCTGTCCACCCTCAGAAGTTCTTTCAACAACCGCTCCCTTCCCCTACCCTCCTGCTTTCCTTTATGTGCCCTAATAGATATCAGCTCCCCTCTAACCACTGCCTTCAGTGCCTCCCAGACCACTCCCACCTGTACCTCCCCATTATCATTAAGTTCCAAGTACCTTTCAATACACCCCCTCACCCTTAAACACACCCCCTCATCTGCCAATAATCCCATGTCCATTCTCCAGGGTGGAAGCTGTTGTTTTTCTTCCCCTATCTCCAGGTCCACCCAGTGTGGAGCATGATCCGAGATGGCTATAGCCGTGTACTCCGTCCCCGTCACCTTTGGGCTCAGTGCCCATCCCAAAACAAAAAAATCTATTCGTGAAAATACTTTGTGTACATAGGAGAAAAACGAAAACTCCTTACTCCTAGGTCTCCAAAATCTCCAGGGATCTACTCCTCCCATCTGCTCCATAAAATCCTTAAGCACCCTAGCTGCAGCCGGCCTCCTTCCGGTCCTGGACCTCGATCTGTCCAGCCCTGGGTCCAGCACCGTATTAAAGTCTCCACCCATTACCAACTTCCCCACTTCTAGGTCCGGGATTCGTCCTAACATACGCCTCATAAAATTGGCATCATCCCAGTTCGGGGCATACACGTTCACTAATACCACCGCCTCCCCTTGCAGTTTGCCACTCACCATCACGTATCTGCCCCCACTATCCGCCACTCTAGTCTTTGCCTCAAACATTACCCGCTTCCCCACTAGTATGGCCACCCCCCTGTTTTTTGCATCTAGCCCCGAATGAAACACCTGCCCCACCCATCCTTTGCGAAGTCTAACCTGGTCTATCAGCTTCAGATGCGTCTCCTGAAGCATAACCACATCTGCCTTAAGTTTCTTTAGGTGTGCGAGTACCCGTGCCCTCTTAATCGGCCCGTTCAGCCCTCTCGCATTCCACGTGATCAACCGGGTTGGGGGGGCTCTTTTACCCCCCCACCCCCCCCCCCCCCCCCCCCCCACTTGACGACTAGCCATTTCCTTCCTTTTTCAATCCAGCTCCTCACCCGGTTCCCACGTAGCTGTATCCCCCCCAGGCGGCGCCCCCCCGCCCCGACCCCCCCCTTCCATACCAGCTCCCCCTTCTCCCCAGCAGCAGCAACCCAGTTAACCCCCCCCCCGCCCCGCTAGATCCCAAGCTAGCATAATTGCACCCCCCATGTTGCTCCCAGAAGTCAGCAAACTCTGGCCGACCTCGGCTTCCCCCCGTGACCTCGGCTCACACTGTGCGAGGCCCCCTCCTTCCTGCTTCCCTGTTCCCGCCATGATTACCATAGCGCGGGAACAAAGCCCGCGCTTCCCTTTTGGCCCCGCCCCCAATGGCCGGCACCCTCAGCTCCTCATCCTCCCTCACCCCCTCCCCCACGACATGGGGAAGAGAGAGAAGTTACAGGGTCGCAGGTTTAACAACTTGGGAAGTCCTCTCTTCCCCCTTTTCCCCCCTTCATCCCACAAATTCACCCCCCCCACTTTTGTCCCAGACGTTCTTTTTCTGGCCCGCTCACTCCAGCTTCTCCTCGACAATAAATGTCCACACCTCATCTGCCGTTTCGAAGTAGTGGTGTTTCCCTAGATGTGTGACCCACAGTCTTGCCGGTTGCAGCATTCCGAATTTGACCTTCCTTTTATGCAACACCGCCTTGGCCCGATTAAAGCTTGCCCTCCTTCTCGCCACCTCCGCACTCCAATCTTGATATACGCGGATCACCGCATTCTCCCACCTACTGCTCCGAGTTTTCTTTGCCCATCTGAGGACCATCTCTCTGTCCTTATATCGGAGAAATCTCACCACTATTGCTCGAGGAATTTCTCCAGCCCTCGGTCTTCGCGCCATAACCCGATAGGCTCCCTCCACCTCCAGCGGACCCGTCGGGGCCTCCGATCCCATTAACGAGTGCAGCATCGTGCTCACATATGCCCCGACGTCCGCCCCTTCTGCACCTTTGGGAAGACCAAGAATCCTTAGGTTCTTCCTCCTCGCATTATTCTCCAGCACCTCCAGCCTTTCCACACATCGTTTGTGTTGTGCCTCGTGGATCTCCGTTTTCACCACCAGGCCCTGTATGTCGTCCTCATTCTCAGCAGCCTTTGCCTTCACGACCCGAAGCTCCTGTTCCTGGGTCTTTTGCTCCTCCTTTAGCCCCTCAATCACTTGTAATATCTCCTTCTTCATCTCCTTTTTGAGTTCATCTACGCAACGCCGCAGGAACTCTTGTTGGTCAGGGCCCCATATTAAACTGCCTCCTTCCGACGCCATCTTGCTTTGTGCCTGCCTTCCTGGCCGCTGCTCTAAAGGATCCACCGCAATCCGGCTACTTTCCTCTTTTTTCCATCCGTGTCCAGGGGGGCTTCCCTTCTGGATTACCGCACAGTGTTATTTGCCGTTAAAATTGCCGATGGGGCTCCAATTAAGAGCTCAAAAGTCCGTTCCACCGGGAGCTGCCGAAACGTGCGACTCAGCTGGTCATCGCCGCACCCGGAAGTCCTGATCTGGACTTATTGATATGGATTCTTTTCCAACAACCACATCAAACAAAGAAATGACAAAAACAGTTTCTGGGTCAAAAAAGAAGCTTTGAAGCTCAGTTCTAGGATCTGCTTTTTTAGTTGAGAGAGTTGGGAAGTTCAGAATGTGATTTTACAGTTGTAATGTAAATTAGATGTAATGTAAATTACTTGTTCGGTGAATTGGACATTATGAATTCTCCCTCAGTGTATCCGAACAGGCGCCGGAGTGTGGTGACTAGGGGATTATCACAGTAACTTTATTGCAGTGTTAATGTAAGCCTATGCGTAACACTAATAAAGATTAGTATAGACTGTGATACAAATCACACAGAAATTCTTGCTCTGCCCAAAGTTATTAACATTGGTACCACTGACCATTATTGTGTGATTCAATTACCATTAAAAAAAATTCTGATGACTTTTCAACCTTTTAAAAAAATAAATTTAGAGTACCCAATTATTTTTTTTCAAATTAAGGGGCAATTTAGCATAACCAATCCACCTAACCTGCACATCTTTGGATTGTGGGGATGAAACCCACGTAGACACAGGGAGAATGTGCAAACTCCACACGGTCAGTGACCCAGGGCCGGGATTCGAACCCGGGTCCCCAGCGCCGTAGACTGCAGTGCTAACCACTGTGACACCTGCCATCCTCATGACTTTCCAACATGACTGAAAATTAGATAAATGTTTCTTTGGTCTTGCGCATTTCATGTGCAAGATTTCAGAGGTAAATCTGAACTACATTGGCACAGAAACCCTCATGCTGCACTTCTAAGTGGCAAAGCAGTTTCGTACAAATCATCGCAGCATTGTTCCATTCTTCAATGATCCCTCAAGGATCAGTGTTGGGCCCGCAGTTGTTCACAATTTACATAGACGATTTGGAGTTGGGGACCAAGTGCAATGTGTCAAAGTTTGCAGACGACACTAAGATGAGTGGTAAAGCAAAAAGTGCAGAGGATACCGGAAGTCTGCAGAAGGATTTGGATAGGTTAGGTGAATGGGCTAGGGTCTGGCAGATGGAATTCAATGTTGCCAAGTGTGAGGCTATCCATTTTGGGAGAAATAACAGCAGAGTGTATTATTATTTAAATGGTAAGATGTTAAAACATGCTGCTGTGCAGAGGGACCTGGGTGTGCTGGTGTACGAGTCGCAAAAAGTTGGTGTCCAGGTGCAACAGGTGATTAAGAAGGCTAATCGAGTTTTGTCTTTCATTGCTAGAGGGATGGAGTTCAAGACTAGGGAGGTTATGCTGCAATTGTATAGGGTGTTGGTGAGGCCGCATCTGGAGTATTGTGTTCAGTTTTGGTCTCCTTACCTGAGAAAGGACTTATTGGCACTGGAGGGAGTGCAGAGGAGATTCACGAGGTTGATCCCAGAGTTGAGGGGATTAGATTATGACGAGAGGTTGAGTAGACTGGGACTGTACTCATTGGAGTTTAGAAGGATGCAGGGGGATCTTATTGAAACATATAAAATTATGAACGGAATAGATAGGATAGATGCGGGCAGGTTGTTTCCACTGGTCGGGGAAAGCAGAACTAGGGGGCATAGCCTCAAAATAAGGGGAAGTAGATTTAGGACGGAGTGTAGGAGGAACTTATTCACCCAAAGGGTTGTGAATCTCTGGAATTCCTTGTCCAGTGAAGCAGTTGAGGCTCCTTCTTTAAGCGTTTTTAAGAAAAAGATAGATACCTTTCTAAAGAATAAAGGGATTCGGGGATATGGTGTACGGGCCGGAGAGTGGAGCTGAGTCCACAAAGATCAGCCATGATCTCATTAAATGGCGGAGCAAGCTCGAGGGGCCAGATGGCCTACTCCTGTTCCTAGTTCTTATGTTCTACCAGACGTTTTTCTGATTTATTAGGTCAGCTTAATAGCTGCTCCAACATCAGTTATGTTATGCCAAATGGATGAATTTACTTAACATCACATATTTCCAGCTGTGCATTATTATAATAGAAACTTATGGACAAAGTTTAAAGTGAAATGAAAACCACGGATGCCTTTTTATTCAGGGCTTCAGTGATTCCTCCTAATCACTTTCTCTTCCATTAATTTCCACTAACTATGAAACACTGAAAATTTATCTTATGACAGGTCCAATATAAATGCAAATTACCACTGTGAGGGGGAAGAATCTCAATACATTAAAACATCATGGCCTCTAGGTTTGCAGGGAGGTGGGGAGTGTGCAGGGGAATGTGGAGAAACCCACTGACACCAGGGGCATAACATTCTTGCTGAATTTTTCTCTTTTGCTTGGTGTCAGTAACCAGTCAATTGACAGGTTCACCAGGCACTGGGTAGAAAAGCAAAAGTCTGCAGCTGGGGGAATTCTTGGGGACAAATCCTGGCAATATCAAAGCCTGCCGGAAATAAGCAGAGTAACGAGAATTAAATATTAAATTCAGTTAAATAACTGCGGGTTGGGGAGAGGTTGTCGACTGCAGCATCCACTTGCGTGGCCATGTTAGGCAGAAGTTTGGAGCCTTTCTTGTGGCGCAGCAGAGGGGGTAGCTATCATTCCTGCAGGGAACACTGTAAAAGGCATTGACTTGTTGGAGCTGGCTGCTCCTGCTTCATTTCATTTTACTGCTGGGTCTCCTGAGCCCTGGGAACTCAGGTGTCAGCTCTTAAATTTTAAATCATGATCCAATTGCAAGCTGGATGTGAATGTTAATAATGCCCTGCATTTCCAAGGCAGACTCTCATGACTCAAAACTGATTCCCATAAAAAGCAGCTTGGGGACGGTTTCATTGATTTTTAGGGTTTGACCCTACATTTTTGACCATCTCCCTCCCTTTGAAGTAGATGTTATTATTAGCCAGCACTCGAAACACCATAGAAATTCCTCCACCAGTGAGCTTTTACGTTTAAGTCTAAATTAAATTAAGAAAAAAAATGTATTAGATTGTTTTACAAAGATATGTGGACTTTGTTCTGAAATATTCCTTTAAGTTCTGTTTCAACATTGCAGAGGAAAGATTAACACTTGGCTCAGTTTCCCTTTTATTTGCATTGTAAATTTGAAAGAATTACGATACTGAATAAATTTGCACACAAACATGATCTAAAACAGAAGTGACCACACATGGTAACAAATAGCATTGATGGAGCCCAGAAAGCAGATTTTCAACTCAATTTATATTCAGAACTTAGTGTACTTAAGTAGTATTGCACTATAAACCATATGTATGGCAGCACTCACTGAAAACAGGCAGGTTAGCATGTGATGGATAGAGTTAAAGTATGTCAGTGGTCCTCACCAGAAAAGCAGACTACCAATAGAAAAATGATCATCACTTGTCAAAAAGCATACTCACCATGAATAGTGTCATAGATTGGAAACCAGCCTGATAGAATGGCTGCAGCTTCATTGGATAACAAAGGATCAATATCAATGTATACTTTTCCAATAGCGTCATTAGCACTGTAAGTGTCATGATCCAATACTGTGATCTGCAATGGCTCATCTTGCAAGTCTTCATCGTCAACCTGCAAACACATTTCCAGTTAATAGAATTGACTGGACTGTCCTGTAATTAAACTCAGGTTTTACAGGCAGCAAATTCTGCTCTCTGTAATATTCATGAAGAATTGAGGTATCAGTTAAATTTCTATGAGAATAATTACATTCATTGTTTTTGTTCTCATAACCACATGTTAAGAGTGCTTCTTTGGCATTACTCGTCAGGAGTCCAGAATTTGTAAGGACAAGAGCATTATACCTTGCAATGTATTCTTTTGTTGCGATGATGATGTTATGCACCTTCAAAGCTACAAGATAATTAAACAGATGTGAGTTAGTTGCAGGAGGGATGGCTAAACCCCGAAAAACTGCAATCTTCCTCGACCCAACATGTAAATATCTGCTTCCATTTATTCAGAGATGGGTGGTACAGTTTGAACAGTCTTGGAGAAGCATGGCATCTCATTGTTGTATGCAAATCAGGTTCCGACAGCACAATTGGGCCACTTTTATATCTACAGTCCAAGGAATATTCAATGTTATTTTCAAAAGTGAAGCATGCCCAGAAAATGCAATGATCTGGCTTTGTGGCTTCAGGATGGATTCAGCAACTGGAGAGCAGTGGAATGGAATTGAAAACAGGGCTGTCAGCGGTCGGCAGAGACGACAGGGAGTAAAATGGTGGTTGCAGGGGAGGAGAAAATGGTGGAGGAATGAGAGGAAAAGGCAACCCGTCCACTGGTAGAGGAAATATCAGATAACCTGTCTAATGTTAACAGATGGCACCATGAAAAATACATATAACTGGCTGGTGAATACTGTCATCAGGAATCTAGTTTCATCATCAAGACCTGCCAGGCCAGATTGCACAGCACAGCTTGAAGAAAACGTAAAGCTTCCTCCACACCACAAAACTTGGGCAAAGCATGTGTCATGTTCTGTAGACTGGCCGAAGTGAAAGAGGTACTACAGAACATGTTGTTTAAAATAATTTATTATAGAACAAACTGTGTGATAACTAGGATAAACGAACTAACAAACAACGAACACTAAACAACTTGTGGAACTGGGACTTCCGGGTGCGGCGATGACCAGCTAAATCGCACGTTTCGACACCTCCCGTTTTAACGGACTTTTGGGCTCTTATCGGGAGCCCCAACGGCAATTTTCGAAGGCTAAACCCACTGTGAGGCGACATAGAAGGGAGTCCCCCCGGATGTGAATGGACAGAAGAGATAATAGTGGCCAGATTGCGGAGGATCCTCTGGAGCAGCGGCAAAGAAGGGAAGTGAGAAGCAAGATGGCGGCGGAGGGAGGCCAGTTGGTATGGGGCCTGGAACAGCAGGAGTTCCTCCGGCGATGTGTGGAGGAGCCCAAGAAGGAGGTGCTGGCGCCGATGCTGCAGGCGATTGAGGGGTTAAAGGAGGCGCAGAAGACCCAAGAGATGGAGCTACGTGGAGTGAAGGCAAAAGCTGCCGAAAATGAGGACGAGATACAGGGCTTGGTGGTGAAGACGGAGACGCACGAAGCACTGCATAAGAGGTGTATGGAGAGACTGGAAGCCCTGGAAAATAGCTCGAGGAGGAAGAACTTAAGAATCTTGGGTCTTCCCGAAGGGGCAGAGGGAGCGGACGTTGGGGGCGTATGGGAGCACGATGCTCCATACCTTAATGGGAGCTGAGGCCCCAACGGGCCCCCTGGAAGTGGAGGAAGCGTATCGAGTCCTCGTGAGAAGACCAAAGGCAGGAGAAATACCTCGAGCAATAGTGGTGAGGTTCCACCGCTACAAGGACAGGGAGATGGTCCTGAGATGGGCGAAAAAGACACGGAGCAGCAGGTGGGAGAATGCGGTGATCCGCGTGTATCAGGATTGGAGTGCGGAGGTGGCGAGAAGGAGGGCGAGTTCCAATCGGGCCAAGGCGGTGCTCCACAAGAGGAACGTGAAGTTCGGAATGTTGCAGCCGGCAAGACTGTGGGTTACACACCAGGGTAAACACCACTACTTCGAGACGGCAGAAGAGGCGTGGACATTTATTGAAGAGGAGAAGTTGGACTAGATTGGAGAAAGAGTGTTTGAAATGAAGTAGTGAGGTGGTGGCAAGGGGCTGTGAATCAGATGGGGGGGGAAAAAAATTCCCCTCGAAGGGGGGGACACACACGAAGAAATGTGGGCGCCGGTGGGGAAGGGGAGGGGGAAGGAGAGAGGGAGCTGCGCCATCAGGGGCGGGGCCGAGAGGGAAGCGCGGGCTTTGTTCCCGCGCTATGGAAATTGTGGCGGGAAAAGGGGGCGCAGGAAGGAGGGGGCCTCACATAATGGGAGGCTAAGGATAATTGCTGCTGCTAAGGGGAAGGGGGAGCTGTTACGGGATGGGATGGTCGGGACGGGAGGGCGCCGTCGGGGGGATAAGCGGGTGCGTGGGAACCGGGTGAGGAGCTGGTCTAAAAAAGGGGATGGCTAGTCGACGAGGGGGGGGTAAAGAGCCCCCCAACCCGGTTGATCACGTGGAACGTGAGAGGGTTGAATGGGCCGATTAAGAGGGCAAGGGTACTTGCGCACCTAAAGAAGCTAAAGGCAGACGTGGTCATGCTTCAGGAGATGCACCTGAAACTGGCGGATCAGGTCAGATTAAGAAAAGGATGGGTGGGACAGACATTCCACTCGGGCTTGGATGCGAAAAATAGAGGGGTGGCAATGCTGGTGGGGAAACGGGTATTGTTTGAGGCGAAGACCATAGTGGCTGACAGTGGGGGTAGATACGTGATGGTGAGTGGCAGATTGCAAGGTGAGGCGGTGGTGCTGGTGAATGTATATGCCCCGAACTGGGATGACGCGAACTTTATGAAGCATATGTTGGGGCGCATCCCGGACCTGGAGATGGGAAAGTTGGTAATGGGGGTGGGACTTCAACACGGTGCTGGACCCAGGGCTGGACCGGTCCAGATCTAGGACCGGGAGGAGGCCGGCAGCGGCCAAGGTGCTTAAGGGCTTTATGGAGCAGATGGGAGGAGTGGATCCCTGGAGATTTACGAGGCCAAGGAGTAAAGAGTTATCCTTCTCCCATGTCCACAAAGTGTACTCCCAGATAGACTTTTGTCCTGGGAAGGGCGCTGATCCCGAAGGTGGCAGGCACGGAGTATTCGGCTATAGCCATTTCAGATCATGCCCCACATTGGGTAGATCTGGAAGTAGGAGAGGAAAAGGAACAGCGCCCACTCTGGAGATTAGATATGGGACTGTTGGCGGACGAGGGGGTATGTGTAAGGGTGAGGGGATGTATTGAAAGGTACCGAGAGATTAATGATGACGGAGAGGTCCAGGTGGCAGTGGTCTGGGAGGCGCTGAAGGCGGTGGTTAGAGGGAAGCTGATCTCCATAAGGGCCCATAAGGGGAAACAAGAGAGTAAAGAAAGGGAGAGATTGTTGAGGGAGATTTTGAGGGTGGATAGGCAATATGCGGAGGCTCCAGATGAAGGGCTATACAGGGAAAGACGGAGATTGCACACGGACTTTGACTTGTTGACCACGGGTAAGGCGGAGGCACAATGGAGGAAGGCACAGGGAGTGCAGTATGAATATGGAGAGAAGGCGAGCCGGCTGCTGGCCCAACAACTTAGGAAGAGGGGGGCGGCGAGAGAGATCGGAGGGGTTAGAGACAAGGAGGGAAAGATGGAACGGGGAGCGGAGAGGGTGAACGGGGTGTTTAAGGTATTTTACGAGAGGCTATATAAGGCTCAACCCCCGGAAGGGAAAGAGGGAATGATGCGTTTCCTAGACCAGCTGGAGTTCCCGAAGGTTGAGGAACAGGAGATGACAGGACTGGGAGCGCAGATTGAGGTGGAGGAGGTGGTAAAAGGAATTGGGAACATGCAGGCAGGGAGGGCCCCGGGACCGGATGGGTTCCCGGTGGAGTTCTATAGGAAATACGTGGACCTGCTGGCCCCACTTCTGACGAGAACCTTGAATGAGGCTAGGGAAAGGGGGACACTACACCCGACGATGTCGGAGGCGACGATATCGCTGATCCCGAAAAGAGACAAAGACCCGCTGCAGTGCGGGTCATACAGGCCTATTTCCCTCTTGAACGTAGATGCCAAGCTTTTGGCCAAGGTGATGGCGACGAGGATAGAGGACTGTGTCCCTGGGGTGGTGCATGATGATGAAACGGGGTTTGTTAAAGGGAGGCAATTGAATGCTAATATATGGAGGCTGCTGGGGGTGATGATGATGCCCCCACCGGAGGGGGAGGCGGAGATAGTGGTGGCGATGGATGCAGAGAAAGCATTTGATAGAGTGGAGTGGGACTACCTGTGGGAAGTACTGAGGAGATTTGGATTTGGAGAGGGGTTCAATAGATGCGTTCAGCTCCTGTACAGGGCCCCGGTGGCAAGTGTGATTACAAATAGGCAACGATCTGATCACTTCCGACTATATAGGGGTACAAGACAGGGATGTCCCCTGTTCCCGTTACTGTTTGCATTGGCAATTGAGCCACCGGCCATAGCGCTGAGGGGCTCTAGGAAATGGAGGGGGGTACTTAGAAGAGGAGAAGAGCATCGGGTGTCATTATATGCGGATGATTTATTGTTGTATGTCGCGGACCCAGTGGAGGGGATGCCTGAGATAATGCAGACACTCAGGGAGTTTGGAGAATTTTCAGGATATAAATTGAATATGGGGAAGAGTGAACTGTTTGTGATGCACGCCGGGGAACAGGGCAGGGGAATAGACGATTTACCGTTGAGGAGGGTAACAAGGGATTTCCGGTATTTAGGGATACAGGTGGCCAGGAACTGGGGAACCTTTCATAAGCTTAACTTGGCACGACTGGTAGAGCAGATGGAAGAGGACTTTAGGAGGTGGGAAATGGCGCCCCTGTCATTGGCGGGCAGGGTGCAGGCGGTTAAAATGGTGGTCCTTCCGAGGTTTCCTTTTGTGTTCCAGTGCCTCCCTGTACTGATTACGAAGGCCTTTTTTAAGAAGGTGGACAAGAGTATTATGAGCTTTGTGTGGGCTGGAAAGACCCCAAGAGTAAAGAGGGGGTTCCTGCAGCGCAGTAGGGACAGAGGGGGACTGGCACTGCCAAGTCTAAGTGATTATTATTGGGCCGCCAACGTGTCAATGATATGTAAGTGGATGAGGGAAGGGGAAGGAGCGGCGTGGAAAAGACTGGAGATGGTGTCCTGTAGGGGAACTAACCTAAAAGCACTGGCGATGGCGCCGTTACCGTTCTCCCCGAAGAAATACACCACAAACCCAGTGGTGGTGGCAACTCTGAAAATTTGGGGGCAGTGGAGACGACATAAGGGAGTGACGGGTGCCTCAGTGTGATCCCCGATAAGGAACAACCATAGGTTCGTCCCGGGAAGGATAGATGGGGGATTTAAATCTTGGCAGCGAGCAGGAATTGCGAAATTGAAGGACTTGTTCTTAGACGGGACGTTCGCGAGTCTGGGAGCACTGACAGAAAAATATGGGTTGCCACCTGGGAATGCATTTCGCTATCTGCAAGTGAGGGCATTTGTGAGGCAACAGGTGAGGGAATTTCCGCAGCTCCCGGCGCAAGAGATCCAGGACAGAGTGATTTTGGGGGCATGGGTGGGTGATGGTAGGGTGTCAGATATATATAGGGAAATGAGAGACGAGGGGGAGACGATGGTAGAGGAGCTGAAGGGAAAATGGGAGGAGGAGCTGGGGGAAGAGATTGAGGAGGGGCTGTGGGCAGATGCCCTAAGTAGGGTAAACTCTTGGTTCTCGTGTGCCAGGCTCAGCCTGATACAATGCAAGGTTCTACACAGGGCGCATATGACGGGAGCAAGGCTGAGTAGATTTTTTGGAGTGGAGGATAGGTGAGGGAGATGCGCGGGAAGCCCGGCGAACCACATCCACATGTTTTGGTCATGTCTGGTATTGCATGGGTTCTGGGTAGGTGTGGCAAAAGTGATTTCAAAGGTGGTGGGGGTCCAGGTCAAACCAGGCTGGGGGTTGGCTATATTTGGGGTTGCAGATGAGCCGGGAGTGCAGGAGGCGAGAGAGGCCGATGTTTTGGCCTTTGCGTCCCTAGTAGCCCGGCGAAGGATTCTACTTATGTGGAAAGAAGCTAAGCCCCCGGTTGTGGAGGCCTGGATCAATGACATGGCAGGGTTCATAAAATTGGAGCGGATAAAGTACGCACTAAGAGGTTCGGCTCAAGGTTCACCAGGCGGTGGCAACCGTTCCTCGACTATCTCGCAGAGCGATAAGGGAAAATAGGAAAGGTAGCAGCAGCAACCCGGGGGGGGGGGGGGGGGGGGGGGGGGGGGGCTCTCATTTGGGTCCTCAGGGGTTTTATGTGTGTGTTTATATATATTAGTTATTTATATTAGATGTTACGAAGTTACTATTTTAGTTACTATTTCTGTTGTTTCTTATTTTGTTGTTGGCAGTTGCCGTTAGTTAGCATATTATTTATTTAAAAAACGATCAATGTATATATTAGTACAAAGTTGTAAAATGGGAAATTTTTGTTTGATCGAAAAACTTTAATAAAATATATATTTTTTAAAAACTCGTGGAACTACTGCAAATACGTCTCTCTCCGAGCACGATCAGCCCCCGTCTCTCAGATCACATGGTAACGTGATGAGTTTCCAATGCCACCTTGTGATCGGAGGTCGTGCATAACATTATGTACAAACTTACATTATGCATATCATCACAGTATGCATTTGATTAAGATATCAAAATCAATTTAACTGCTGTGCAACCTCACAAATCACACGATTAAAGGAAGAATTGAGCTCTTATATTGAAGCTCAAGAATAGGGTAAAGTGAGTGCGAAAGAATATGTCAGATGAAGTATAATGTGGAAAAATGTTAACTTGTCTACTTTGGCAGGAATAATAGAAAAGTAGCACTCTTTAAATGGAGAGTTAGCAGTGGTACGGAGGAATCAGTGTCCTGGTACGCGAATCACTAAAGGTTAGCATGGTAAAGCAAGTGGTTAGGAAGGCAAATGGAATGTTGGCATTTATTGCAAGGGGAATAGAATATAGAAATCGGGAATATTTGCTGTAGGTCCTTGGCGAGACAACATCTGGAATATTGTGTGCAGTTTTGGTCTCCTTATTTGAAAAAGGATATAACTGTGTTCGCAACAGTTCAGAGAAGGTTCAATCAACTCATTCCTGGGAAAAGAAGCTGATCTTATGAGGAAAGATTGAACAGGTTGGGCCTATATCCATTGGGAGTCTAGATCTTACTGAAACATACAAGATCTTGAGGAGACTTTATGGGGTAGATACCTGGTGGATGTAGGGGAGATTAGAACTAGGGGACACTGTTTAAAAATAAGAGGTCTCACTTTATGAGAGATGAGGAGAATTATTTTCTCTCAGATGGTCCTTAGTCTGTGGAACTCTCTTCCCCAGAAAGTGGAGGCTGCGCCATTGAGTTCATTCCACAGTAGAGTTAGACAGATTTTTGATAGACAAGCGAGCAAGGGGTATGGGGTGTTCGACACACAAAATGCATATTCAACCGTGTCAGTCAAATTTTATCTTGCCTTACCTTATGGTATGATTAAGCTGTTATGAATCTTACCTCAAATTTAAACCATTCTGAATTCCACTGGGGGTTGAGAGATTTAGGGAACACATCAGTCTTAAATGTTGTATTACCAAATTTTACCTGCAAGAAACAAAGGTTGCAGTGAGTATTATATATTTCTTTTTAAACCCTACTAAGATACATTTCCTCCTTTAATCAAAGCAGAGGAAGATTTGGAGCATTAATTTTGCATCAATCTGGAGGCAGAAACGACTTGCTAATGACCCATTCATACATTTATATATAATTTTAAATGGCCTCAAATGATCTGAAGAGTCTTGCAGTCAATGGAATATTTTAGAAGTGCAGTTACTGTTGGGAGGCAGAAAATTCAGTACCAATCTGCTCACATCAAGGTTCCACCAACAGCAAGGAGATAAATGACCACAAAATTTGACTTTCCTTGTGCTGGCTGAGGGACAATGGAAGAACTTTGGTCTTGGCGTTTCCTCTATGTTTTGTGTCTGGGGCGAAAAATGACGATCTGCATTCATATAGCAACAAACTAAAAACCATCACAGAAGCATCATCAAACAAAATTTGATGCTGAGACACATAGAGATATTAAGGCAGATGGTTAAAAGCTTAGTCAATGATGATGGTTTCATGGACACCTTAAAAGGAGGAAAGATAGAGAGATTCAGGAAGGGAATTCCAGAGTTCATAAACATGGCAGCTGAAGGGACAGCCACCAATGGTGGAGTAATTAACACAAAATGTGCACGTGACTAGAATTCGAGTGGTATAGAGATCTCATAGGCAAGGCTGGAGAAGGTTAGAGTTATAGATGGAGAGGAGCAAAGGAGGGATTTGAAAATGAGGTTGAGAATTTTAAAATTGAGATGCTGTTGGATCAGAAGCCAATGCAGGTCAGTGCACATATGGGTGATGGATAGATGGACTAAGGATAAGGGCAACAAAGCTTTGGATTTGCTCAAGTTTATCGAAAGTGAAAGATGAAAGACTGGCAAGGGGAGTGTTGGAATAGTCAAGTCCAGAGTTACCAGAAGTCTGGATGAGCGGGCAGCACAGTGGAGCAGTGAGTAGCACTGCTGCCTCACGGCGTCGAGGTCCCAGGTTCGATCCCGGCTCTGGGTCACCGTTTGTGTGGAGTTTGCACATTCTCCCCGTGTTTGAGTGGGTTTCACCCCCACAACCCAAAGACGTGCAGGCTAGGAGGATTGACTATGTTAAATTGCCCCTTAATTGGAAAAATTTATTGGGTACTCTAAATTTGTTTTAAAAGAAGTCTGGATGACAGTTTCAGCAGCTGATGAGCTGATGCAGGGGCTGAGCCATGCAATTCGATGTTGGTGAAAATAAGTAGCCCTCGTGATGGCGCAGATATGTGGTCAGAAGCTTGTCTTGGGGTCAAACATGAAAGCAAGGTTGCAAACGGTCTTTCTCATTCTCAATGAGAAGGATGGAGTCAGTGGCTAGTATTTGTTGCGGGTACCAAAGAAAATGGCTTCTCCTCTATTTAGTTGGAGGAAATCGCTGCACATACAGCCTGGATATCAGATAAGCGGTCAATTAGAGACAGTAGAGGGATTGAGAGAGGTGATGGTGAAATAAACTGGTTGTCATTAGGGCAAGTGTAGAAACAGATGGTACCATTTCAGAGGGAGTCACTGATGCCAAAATGTAAAGATGAAATAGGAAGGTGCTGGGGATAGATCCTTGGTTCATGGTGTGGGAATGAGTAGAGAACACATTGTAAGTCATCTCTGGTTTCAACTGGAGAGGCAAGAAGAGCTTGTTATGGGCCAGGGTTTAGAGAACACCAAAGTATATCATGGAGTTCACCTGACCTACAACTTTTCATAGATTTAGGTTATGAGGAGCACGAGGGCCCACTTTACAGGTGTGATGCAACAGAGATTTTAAGTATTTTTAAACAAAACAATGTTTATTCTATGAATCCAGTTAATATTTTATTACACAGTAAACATCTTATCAACTACCAACACAAATACCCCCCAAAGATACAGTACTCTATAGGTAACCCTTAATAACTTTCCCAACAACATCCATAAGCTAAACACCCTTTTTCTACAAAAACAGTAGGTTTGAATTCCTGCCAGACAACAGGTATTACTTTGTAGTTATCAAGTGGTCTGGAGACATTCTTTAGCATGCAGAGAGACCAAAAATACACCTTCTTTGTTTGAATGCAGCTCCCAACTGAAAACAAAGCCAAAATACTCAAAGAGCCACAAAGCAGCCTCCAGCTCAAAACCAAAGTAAAAGACAGAATCACAGCCAAGCTCCACCCATACAGTGACATCACTGCAGCCATTGGATAAAACACACTTTTCTTAAATGGAGCATCACATGACAGTTCAAAGAGGCAAACAGGTCAAGAAGTACAAGGACAATAGTTTACCACGGTTACAGTCACATAGGATTTATTTCATAGCATTGCTCAGGGCTCTTCTCGTACTGTGGCAGGGTGGAAACCTGATTGTTGAGAAAGGTGGACATGGATTTGGGTGGTGACAGTACATTCAAGGACTTTGGCGAGGAAAGGGTACATGGAGCTGGGACTGTAGTTTGCAAGTCAGACACGACAGGAGTCACAGCAGGCAGTCTTGGTACAAATCACTTACACCCAAAATTTCATGATCGTTGAAGGCACACAAGTGGTTTTCACCCAGATAACATGTGTCTCGGCTACAAACAGAATTTTGCATGTAAGTGAGTTGTGTGTGCAACTAACTACATGTGCCCAAATCTCTGTGATCTTTGAACTGCCATCCATCAAATCATCTGACCAAACGATGCTCCCACAAAACAGGCCTGGCCAAACTCTCAAAAAGTGAGTATCTGACAAATTTACTTACTCGGAGGGTCTCTAAACAGGAGAACAATTTGGACAATTACGAAAGTAATTGTTTTGACATTTTAGCGTAAGTTGATTGTTTTGCTTCATTTATCAACACTGAGAATGGATTCATCTTTTCTTTCAGCCCAGAATTTTTTTACACTTATTAACATTCATTTTAGATTCAAGCAAATCGAAATATCACTTCCATCTTAGCAAATGATAAAATACATACGGTAGAGGAGCAAAGGAGTCTAAGGATATTGGTGAACTAGTCACTAAAAGCAACATCATTGATCAGCAAAGCAATTACAACTGCGAACAAAGCACTGATTTATTTCATGGGGTGAAGTTAAATTAAACTTGTATAATATCCAATCAGGCCACATTTATAGTCGAGTTCTGCCACAAAACTTCAAAATTACATCTTGTGGGAGAAGTTTGAACAGATTGAGGCTCTTTTTCTTTAGAAAACAGAAAGCTTAAAGGTGTCTTGA
This sequence comes from Scyliorhinus torazame, assembly GCF_047496885.1. Taxonomy (NCBI): domain Eukaryota; kingdom Metazoa; phylum Chordata; class Chondrichthyes; order Carcharhiniformes; family Scyliorhinidae; genus Scyliorhinus; species Scyliorhinus torazame. Next base: position 76,099,677 of record NC_092719.1, read on the forward strand.
TAGAAGTCCTTAAAAATATCAATTGGTAGGGTGCTCTGTCCAAGGGCTGAATGGGCTGAATGGCCTCCTTCTGCACGGTAAATTCTATGATTCTATGGTTGGAAAAGGTAGATGCAGAGAGAATGTTTCCACTTGGGGCCCATCTAAATTTGGGGGCCTTAAATGCAAGACAAGTTACTAATAAATCCAGTGGGAAAGGAGGAGAAATTTATTTACTGAGTGGTTAGAATGTGTAACTCACTAGAATGGGTAGTGGTAAAGACAAATAGCTGTGATGCTTTCTGAATAAATCTGGATGAACTTGAGAGAAAAGTTAATAAAAAGATACACAAAAACAGAGATGAGTTTGCTAGAATGGAAGAGATGTGTGTTGAACATAAATACCAGCACAAATTGTATGGGATGAATGACCTCTTTCCATGTTGTACATGCTACTTAATTTTACATGACATTTCAGAGAAATTGAGAGGATGTTTAGGCTAACTTGACATTGATAATGTTGAACACATTTCAGTGCAACGTCCAGGGAATAAACTCCAGACCTTCCGCACTTTTATCGTGCCAAGGGACTTTTTACACTTCCCAGAGAAGGCAGACCAGACTTCAGTTTAACACTTCAATCCAAATTTTTACAAACCTCTACAAATGCATCGGTTAGGTCACTGGCCCTGTCCATAACCGGCAGATGCCGGCCAGCCACAATCCTGACTTTCAGCTTCCCCGGCATCGTTAGTGTTTGCTAGAAGAGAATAAAGGCAGGTTACTTGGCTGTATCTAATAAATCTCTCTTCAAGTACTTGTTTTAACTTCAAAACCACCAAGAGATGCTCTACAATCAGAGCACTAAAGCATAAATTCAGAAAGAAAACCTCAATATTCCACTCAGTATTAAACCAACACACAAGTATTTGACAGAATGAGGTCAATTACTGTAGCTCTCAATAATGAAGGGGCATGAGGCTATCAAGTATTTTCTGATTCAGTTTAAGTGAGCAGCTAGAAGACAGAGGTGGAACTAATGGTCAAAGTGAAAATTTCAGGTGGGAGCCAAACAAATTGTCTTCTGATTTCTCAATAAGCTATGGTGATGTTTATCCAGGGCTTGAAACAGACTGTGAAACGACAGGCTAGGATCTTGGATGATAAAAAGGGATGTCTTTAAAACATATTGCAGGTGATCCCATGTTTGCACTTGTTGCGGAGGGATAGCACATAAAGGAAAAGATGCAAGTATATGATAATGCACAATATTCGGGTTTATAACAATTTTAATACTATCTGTCATTAAAAAAATCATGCTTCCAACAAGTTGATTATTAATAGACAGAGAACAAGTCTGTTCTACGCTATCTTCCTAATGGCTGGATTTTTTTAATTAGCGTGAGACATTAAATATAGCACTTCATTCAAATAAATCAGATAGTTACAAATAAGCAAGTGATTGCATTCAATGGCTCGCCGAGAGGGGCAGTGTGGGAGGATCCTCAATTTACTGACAGAGAAATTAATAAGAACTTGGTGAAAAAATGCAGAGAGGGATCTGAGAGGTGCTGCGCAATTACCTAGTTGCTCGATTGGTTTTGAGCAATTTTGCTGTGGAGATGTCAGCGCTGGACTGAGGTGGGCACAGTAATACGTCTCACAACATCAGGTTAAAGTCCAACAGGTTTATTTGAAATCACAAGCTTTCGGAGCGCAGCTCCTTCATCAGGTGACTTAAACCTGGTGTTGTGAGGCTTCTTATTGAACAAAGTAGACAACAGTCTCTTTTGTTCCCCAGACTAAATGTTAATATAATAAGCAAGTTATCGTGCAATCATCATTATGGGTGATGTGCAGTTTGTGGCTTTGACGTTGGGGGTGAAGCACATGTGCTTGATTTCCTGCTCTGAACGTAAATCAACAAGCAACATATAAAATAATTTTGAAATATTTGATATCTACTGTATATTTCTGGAACTTTTGAACACTGTTGGTAAGGAATGGGCAAATCAAGATGCTGGGAGAGAAAAATGTATAGACGTTGAAAGAAATTGTCTCTTGTATTGCTAAGTTTTTTAAAAATTGCAACACAACATAATTGGATAATTCAACTCACTCCACAGAAACAACATCAGAAGGGGCATGTCAACATAGCAATTTACAATGGTAAATGTTGATAAAGGTTGATCAAATGTGGCATTTCTAAACAGACTAGATTTCTGATATGCATACCAAATGTTTAGCAAACAAATCAGACACAAAGCTACAGGTGCACCCGAGTTACATCAGCTGGAAAGCTGGCTTATTTTCGATACCTGTCCAAATTGTTATCTGTTTACAAAATACCGAATGAAAATGTGAAGTATCTTGATCATTGCTGTTCGAAAATCAACAATGTTCACACTGCAATTATTTACAGTACTGAATAACCTCATCCCTGAATTTGTGGCTTTTCCACTGCTGGCTTATCGAAGGTTTAACTGCTACCCATCTGTGAAGTGTCAAGGTACCTTATATTAGAGTCACGATATAACTGCAATTTGAGTCGATGTACAATACTACTAGATTTTTAATAAAAGTGATTGCATGGCTAAGTACAAATCAATTCTGAAGTTACAACCATTCTCTGACTCATCATCATTCTATCAGTGAAAATAACAAGCTCTAGTTTGGGGTGAAAGGAGCTCTTGCAACAAGTGTAAATCACTATACTCGTTTTCAATCTTACACACTTTCATTCAACTTCTCTCACTCCAGCCCCTTGTTTGATTAAAGTTACAAAGCAGATATGCAAAAACACATTATCATGATAATCTTTATTAGTGTCACAAGTAGGCTTACATTAACACTGCAATGAAGTTACTGTGAAAATCCCCTAGTCGCCATACTCGGCGCTTGTTCGGGTACACCAAGGAGGAATTCAGAATATCCATTTCACTTAACAAGCACGTCTTTTGGGATTCGTGGGACCAAACCGGAGCGCCCAGAGGAAACCCACGCAGACACAGGGAGAACGTCCGCACAGACAGTACCCCAAGCCGGGAATCAAAAGTGGGTCCCTGGCGCTGTGAAGGAATAGAGCTAACCACTATGCTACCGTGCCACCCATCCTCATTCATCAAAAACTTTGATATGAATATTCTGCCCTGCACCAGTATAACTAGCATTGCAAATGTGGATTCTGCTTAATCCGCTTTGAAATTTAGTTCAAGCTACTTCAATCCACTCTGACATATTTGAGGATTGTTATGGGCCAGGGTTTAGAGAATCCCAAAGTTTATCATGGAGTGCACCTGACCCACAGCTTTTAATAGATTGTGGTATGGGGAGCACACGACCCACTAATGGAAAAGTATTTTTTAATGCAAAACAATGTTTATTCAATGAACTCAAGTTAACCTTTTAAAAACATACAGTGAACATCTTAGCAACCATCAATTCAAATACAACCCCCAAAGAATACAACACTAATTAATCCTTAATAACTTCCCAAACAACATCCAGAAGACAAAAGAAACACCTTTTAACAGAAACACATTAGGTTTACATTCACTACAGAGAACATTTATAATTTTGAATTCACCAAATGATCAAGAGATAGTCTTTTCATGGCAGAGAGATCAACAGTACACCTGCTGTGCCTGGCTTCAGCTCCAACACTGAAAACAAAACTAAAACACACCCTGCAGCAAACAGCCTAAAACAAAAGTAAAAAGCTGACAGACAGCCCAGCTCCACCCACACTCTGACATAACTGATAAACACCCATTTCTTAAAGGTACATTTTTTAAACACCCATTTCTTAAAGGTACTCTCACATGACAGGATCAATCATTATTGCATAAACATAAAATCGCTGCGGTGCAGACCATTCGGCCCATCGAGTCTGCATCAACCCTCCGAAAGAGCACCCTTCCTAGGCCCAATTCTCTACCCTATCCCTATAACCCCACCTAACCTTTGGACATTAAGGGGAAATTTAGCATAGCCAATTCACCTAACCAGCATATCTTTGGGCTATGGGAGGAAACCGGAGCACCAAGCAGACATGGGAAGAATGTGCAAACACCCGAGGTTGGAATCGAACCTGGGTCGCTGCCGCAGTGGGGCAGCAGTGCTAGCCACTGCCACCGTGCTGTCAGAATGAGAACTTGCAGGCAAGAACAAAGGGAAATAACTTTTAAACCAAACCTACAGAGTGAAGCTAAACAGGTCAGCAAGGTCCTGCATTTGATTCTAGTTCTAAGGAAAATAGCAGACTATCAACTAAGATACGCATGGTTGTGTTAAAATTAGCACCAGTAGTCCAGGGCGAGTGAGAAGAAAAAGTTACCAAAATGGAAGGAAACCAGTTAGTTTTTAAAATATATATATCCACACCCATGGTTGCTTCCTGCATTCAGTTTTGCTAAACATCAAAATGGTCAATCACTTCTAAACAAACATGCAATATGGGGTTGCCTGGGAGCCTAGAACAAGGGAGTAGCATCTTAAAATTAGATCCAAGCCATTCAGTGCTGTAATCAGAAAGCACTCTTTAAGACAAAGCAAAGCCGAAATCCACAATTTGCCTTCGCAAAGTTAGTGAATGATTGAAAGTTTTGAAACTGGAATTTTCGGTACGGTTAAGGAATATCAAGCATCATCCATGGTTTAACTGAATGGTGCAGTAGGCTTGAGGACATTTAAATGGCTTCCTCCTGTTCCTCTGTGCTACTAGTGTCCAGTTTGTTTGTCACTCAGCGTTTAGAAATAATGTCCCTTCACATGAATGTCTTTTGCAACCTCAATTCACCCAATGAAGTACTTTTGAAGAGTGGTCAGGATTGCCACGTAGGAGGTGCAGCAGCAAATCTGCACGCAGCAAGCTCCCATAAAGCGTAATGTGAGTAAATGATTGGATAACTTCTCTTAATGGTTGGTGCGGCAGCACGATAGCACAGTGGTTAGCACTGTTGCTTCACAGCGCCAGGGACCCGGGTTCGATACCCGGCTTGGGGTACATCTGTGCGGAGGCTACACGGTCTCCCTGTGTCTACGTGGGTTTCCTCAGGGTCCTCCAGTTTGCTCCCACTCGTCCCGAAAGTCGTGCTTGTTAAGTGAATTGGAGATTCTGAATTCTCCCTCAGTGTACCCGAACAGGCGTGCGGTGACATGGGGATTTTCAGTCACTTCATTGCAGTGCTAATGTAAGCCTACCTATGACGCTAATAAAGATTATTATAAGTATTGGCTTGGGACACTGGGTGAGAACTTGCAGAATGGTGTCACGGCACGGAAATGCAAAACATCAGTGCACCTGAAACTTAAATGGGGGGAAAGGAGAGATGAAGGGGGGAGGAATCTGAACAGCGGAGGAAGTCAGTGCTTTGCAATTCGGGGGGGGGGTAAAAGGCTGTTAGGTCATCCAAAACACAGCCCAGCAGCAATGTGAGTGAAATGACCCTCCTCCTTTCTGAATGGCAGGAAACCCATCACATTTCTACCTCTCTTCGGTTCCGAATGCGTCATGTCGGACATGGGACATTAATTCTTTTTTTTTCTGTCCACAGATGCAGTCAGCCCCCTGAGCTGTTCCAGCATTTTCTGTTTTTGTGTGTGGAGATGGTGAAGGGGGCGGAGTGCAAAAGGGTTAGGGTTTCTCACTCATATCAACCGCGAACCGCCTTCTCCATAAACCCGTTTGCAACAGGAGAACGAGTACGAACCAGGCCTCGGTATCCGGGCCGCCGCCGCCCCCGGCACAGCTCAAAGGCCCCCCATCCGCCTCTTCAGCCATAACCCCGGCCGAGGCATCGGCATGCGCCAGGCCCCGCGCCTCATGGACTCCCCCAAAAAAACACCACCGGCTCCCTGCCGACCCAGGCTCCTCACAATCCCCTCCTCTCCCTCGGATATTGTTGTTATTTGAGGAGGGTTCTCTTCCCCCTCTGCACCACCGAAAAAAAGATGAAAACAAAAGCGCGGAACTCCAACTCCTCAGTCGCTGCCCACAGAATTACTTCCGGCGTCACCTGCGCCTTCACTTCCGGGGCAGCCCAGTCAGTGACCCACCCTCAAACCGAAGTCACGAACATCTTCTCTCAGTGGTCAGAGCGACACACTGTGTCTGTGTGTGTGTGTGAGAGAGAGAGCGCGTGGTGGGTTTACATATTCTCAATGTTTATACTCCAACCAGGGGTCCAGTTACAGGCAACAAGCCAATGGCTGTGAGAGAAAGAGAATATTTGGATTATTAAATGAATAACAGACTAAAAGACTAACACAGGCTTGTGGAAAAGTACTGCTTGGACAAGGAAACAGATGCACATGAGGAAGTGGAAATAATGAAGAAGTAGGTATAGCATTAACAGAAGAGATAATAATATGTCTGAATATTGAGCAAGATAGATTGGGGAAGGCTTAGCAAAATAGATGAGTGGACAGTCTTAAAGACAAACAAGCCACTGAGGCTGCGCAAATGTCCAAGGGAACCACCCACTGGACAGAAAGAGTACATAAATGTGAACATATAATGTATGATGAAGCATGAATACTGATATGTAATGTATGATGAAGGCGTATAAGGAAGAATGTGAACCTCAGTGAAACCTGATCCAATCAGGAGGAGAGGGCAGGAGAATGATAAACGAACAAAGTGGAGATAAACAGACAAAACAAGCTATTTGGTGTGCTCCTGTCTAGGAGGCACCCGACTGCAGACTTGTATAAGGATAAATAAAACTCTAACTTACTTCCAGTGTTTTTGTCCTCAGTGTCAGTGATTGTGAGCACACATTCAAATCTCACAGCTGGATAAAAGCAAATTATTGCAGATGCTGGAATCTGAAAGAAAATCAGAAAATACTGGACAATCTCAACCGGTCTGCCAGCATCTGTGGAGAGAGAAGGAAGCTCACGGTTCGAGTCAGGATGACTCTTTGTCAGAGCTGGAGATAGGGTCAGATTTATACTGGGAGGAGGTGTGGCATGGAGCGGTGGGGCTGGATAGAGGGTCAACGATAAGTAGAGATTGATAAAGGTGACGAGAACTGAAAGGCAAGGGGAATGTAAATAGTGGAGATATGGACTATGGAGGGTGCTGATAGTGGCAGATTATGAGATCAGAATGTGTGAATGGCAGAACAAATGGGAGCAGTGTACCAAAGGACAACCAGGGACAGGGAACAGGTGGCACTTGTGGGGTGGGGGATGGTGAGGGGAAAACAGATCAATGAAAGAAATGAAAATGAATTGATAGAAATAAAAAAGGCGTGAAGATGGAAGCGTGTTCACAGTTAGAAGTTGTTTAACTCAATGTCAACTCCAGTCAATCAGGCTGACCACCTCTTATCAAAATAAAAGGGGCCCTTTGTAGGGTATGACCAACCCTCCAGGAATTGAAGGTCAGTCTTCAGATGCAGCTTTTTGCAACCTTGGAGAACAAAACAGTCATTGGGGCATTATAAAAATAGATTGGGATTTTCTTTAAACATTTTCTTTGAACGCTTCCCTTCAACAAATAAAAAGAATATTGAAAATGGTGGTGGTGGGGAGGGGGAGGTGGTTTATCTGACAGTCGAGGATCATCCAATCGGTCAATGAGTTTTTCTACCCCTACAACCGCTGTGGCAGAATTTCCATCTCCCCCACCCCGCCCCCGGCGTACCCACTCTCCGCCCCCATCACTGCAAGGTCCCCCCTCAATGTCCGCTTTCTCCCCACTGATCACTGCAAGGTACCCCCTTGCAGTGCTCCCTCACGTCTGCTCCCCTGTCACTGCAAGTTCCCCCCCCTCAGTGTCCACTCCCCCCCTCAATGCCTGCTCCCATATGCCCGTTCCGCCCCGTCATTGCAATTCCCTCTCAATGGTCGCTGCTCCGTCACTGTCAAGTCCCCCCACCCCACAAAGGCTTTGCTGGTGAGAATCTCATTTCCCGACTCGCGGGATTTTGCGCCCGCATTGCCATTCTCGCTGATGCCGAAAGCAGACACAAAATCATCCCCTAAATGCTGGAAAATGGGATTGTATTAGATAGGTGCTTGATGGCCAACGCAGACATGATGGACCAAATATTCACTTTCCGTGTTGTAAAATTCTATGACTCTGCTGGCCAACGAACTCACTTGTAGTCCTGATCGAATCACTAAAACGTACCCTGGGGACAGAAGATGTCCCTTCAGAGACAAAGGACAGTTAAAATAAGGAAAATCCCTTAAAATATGGGACCTTTGGTCATCCTGCAAGTCAACCCACCCTGCTGGCACATTCTGTTATATCCCCTATTTGAGTCAGGGAGGTCCAAGTGGAACCGTTGATGTTGATACTTGGGGTTATTGATGTGCCCTCATCTGGACTGGTTGACATGGGCTGGGACACTTAACATTTGGCCACAAATCATCCTCCAAGCGAACAATAGAGTTGATAGGCCCTGCAAAAACTTGTGTGTTAGATTATAGAACTGTTATACCAAAAATTCACTGTGAGAACGAGTGAACATTAGGCTTTAATATCCATGAACTCGCCTGCCAGCGTCGGCTGTACAAATGAGTGCCACCCATAGGTGGCCGGACTATATATGGCCCCGGTGAGGGCGGAGCCAGAGGCGGAGCTCACCAGGGTTCCAATACAGTACCTGGAAGTAGCCCGTATCATCCCTTCCAGGTCATGGGTCACATCATTACACAGACAGTACAGACAGCTTATGCATTAGGTGAAATACATTTACCACATTCACCCCCTGTTAAAAAAATCAAGTCTAGCAGGGGTGACGTGGGGTCATTAGAGATTCAGTCTGTCTGGAGGCCGAATTGTTCTTTTAGACCTCCTCAGCTCTGGCGATGCACCGGGTACGATCATTGCCGATGGTGACTCCGGGGGCATAGTGTCTGGAGCTTGAGCCTCAGTCCGGAGTGTCGGAGACGTTGGGGGTGGGGGTAGGCAAGGGGGTGGCGGGTGGTGGCAGTGCCGGCGCGGGCCAAGACAGGAGACCCAGGGGGGCGTAAGGGGCTGGCTGTAGGTAGCGGGGAGGGGGGTGCGTTGGCAGGGGAACCAGCTGGCGCAGATCTCGTAGGGAGACCGTATCATGCCGTCCGTCCTGGTGCGCGATGTAGGCGTACTGGGGGTTGGCATGCAGCAGCTGGACCCTCTCGACCAGGGGGTCGGTCTTATGGCTCCTCATGTGCCTCCGGAGAAGGACAGGTCCCGGAATTGTCAGCCAAGATGTAAGCGAGACCCCGGAGATGGACTTCCAAGGGAAGGGAAACAAGCGGTCGTGAAGGGTCTCATTCATGGCTGTGCAGAGGAGTGATCTAATGGAGTGGAGGGCGTCGGGGAGGACCTCCTGCCAGTGGGGGGGGGTCAGGAGACTTCTAAACCTGAGGGCCAGAAGGATGGCCTTCCATACCGTCGCATTCTCCCTCTCCACCTGCCCGTTTCCCTACGGGTTATAGCTCGTAGTCCTGCTCGAGGTGATGCCTTTGCTGAGCAGGTACTGACGCAGCTCATCGCTCATGAATGATGTGCCCTGGTCGCTGTGGACGTAAGCAGGGAAACCAAACAGTGTGAAGATGCTGTGCAGTGCCTTTATTACAGTGGCTGAGGTCATGTCGGGGCAGGGGACTGCGACGGGGAAGCGGGAGTACTCGTCGACGACAGTTAGAAAGTATATATTACGGTTGTTGGAGGGGAGGGGCCCATTGAAGTCCATACTTAGGCGCTCAAAGGGCCGGGAGTGGGTAAGCCGGGTGACCCCCGGGTGGCAGAGGTCATCATGGATAGCCCGAAGTCGGTCATCTTACGCGCTGACGCATGTGCCGCTGGACAGGGCATCTGGGGACTCGTTGAGTTTCCCAGGACGATACTTGATATCGTAATTGTAAGTGGAGAGTTCGATCCTTCACCTCAGTATTTTGTCATCTTTTATTTTGCCCCGTTGTGCGTTGTCAAACATGAAGGCGACCGACCGCTGGTCGGTGACGAGGGTGAACCTTCTACCTGCTAGGTAGTGCCTCCAGTGACGCACGGCTTCCACCATGGCTTGTGCTTCCTTCTCGACCGAGGAGTGGCGGGTTTCGGAAGCGTGGAGGGTTCTAGAGAAGAATGCTACTGGCCTACCCGCCTGGTTGAGTGTGGCAGCCAGTGCGATGTCTGACGCATCGCTCTCTACCTGAAAGGGGACGGACTCGTCCACCGCGTGCAAAGTGGCCTTGGTGATGATGTGTTAAGTAAGTTGGTTCAATGTTGACTGCAACTGGATGCAGTGAAACTAGAAACAGGCTTCTGACACAGGAGATGGTCCAACATTGTTTCATTGAACTTCCTGATTGCTGTACATAGTCTGCTGTGAGTTGGTACGCTATTAATCTAACTGATAACGTCCTACTGGCTTGACCAGACTAACTCTCTACCTCATGGTGATAGTGCTCACTAGCTTGTGCACTCTTACTATCTCAGCTGTGTCCTGTTGAGAGAGGGGTAGTCTTTTTGCCCTGTGTGCTTTATAGTGGTGGTGTCCTGTCTGGTGGTTGGTTGTTATGTGTCGTGTGTGTTCATTGGTTATCCTGTGTGTCAATCACTGCCTGTCTGCATCTCATTATGTACATGAGTGGATATTATGACAGGTGATGTCGACCTTGATGCGGCTGAAGGCCTTGAGGCTGTGGGGAGGAGGGAGTTCCGTGACAGGGGGCATACGGTCGGGGCCAGGCCCTCGGACTCCGTTCTCCACGACGTAGCCGAGGATGGCCAGTCGTGTAGTGCGGAAAATGCACCGTGAGGTGGTCAAGTACTGGAACATGGATGGCTGGAACAGTCGTCCTCAGGTTGCAGTTCATGAGCAGCTGCGCAGGAGACAAACCAGTTGACAGAGGGGTTGCCCTGTATGTCAACAGCGCCAGGTTGAAGTCCGAGGCTGAGTCTGCAGCCTTGCACAGCAACCGCTTGACAGTATGGACCCCTTTTTCGGCCTTCCTGTTTGATTGTGGGTAATGGGGACTGGATGTGATGTGACTGAAGTGGTAGGATCATGAAAAGTCGGACCACTCTTGGCTGTAGAAACATGGGCCATTGTCACTCATTACTGTGAGTGTTATGCCTTGCCTGGCAAACGTCTCTTTGCAGGCTTTGATGACTGACCTGGACGTGAGGTCCGACAGTTTCACCACTTCCGGGTAGCTGGATAAGTAGTCGACCAAGAGTACGTAATCACACTTCCGGGTGCGGCGATGACCAGCTGAGTCGCACATTTCGGCAGCTCCCTGTGAAACGGACTTTTGGGCTCTTGATAGGAGCCCCAACGGCAATTTTGACGGCTAAAAACACTGTGCGGTAAACCAGAAGGGAATCCCCCCTGGATACGGATGGAAAAAGGAGAGGGAAGTGGCCAGATTGCAGTGGATCCTTTAGAACAGCGGCAAGGAAGGCAAGCAAAAACCAAGATGGCGTCGGAAGGTGGCAGTTTAACATGGGGCCCTGAACAACAAGAGTTCTTGAAATGCTGTGTGGAAGAGATCAAAAAGGAAATGAAGAAAGAGCTGTTGGCCCCGATACTACAGGCGATCGAAGGGCTAAAGGAGGAACAAAAGACCCAGGAACGGGAGCTTCGGGTCGTGAAGGCAAAGGCAGCCGAGAATGAGGACGATATACAGGGCCTGGTGGTGAAGACGGAGACGCAGGAGGCACATCAGAAACGATGTGTGGAAAGGTTGGAGGCACTGGAAAACAACGCAAGGAGGAACAACCTGAGGATTCTTGGTCTTCCTGAAGGTGTGGAGGGAGCGGACGTCGGGGCATATGTGAGCACGATGCTGCATTCGTTAATGGGAGCGGAGGCCCCGGCAAGTCCGTTGGAGGTGGAGGGAGCATACCGAGTGATGGCGCGAGGACCGAGAGCAGGAGAAATTCCCAGAGCCATAGTGGTGAGATACCTCCGTTTTAAGGATAGAGAAATGGTCCTTAGATGGGCGAAGAAAACTCGGAGTAGTAAATGGGAGAACGCGGTGATCCGCGTTTATCAAGACTGGAGTGCGGAGGTGGCGAGAAGGAGGGCGAGCTTTAATCGGGCCAAGGCGGTGCTTCATAAAAAGAAGATAAAATTTGGAATGCTGCAACCGGCAAGACTGTGGGTCACATATCGAGAGAGGCACCACTACTTTGAGACGGCGGATGAAGCGTGGACTTTTATTGTGGAAGAAAAACTGGAATGAGCGGGTTATTAAAAAGAACGTCCGAACAAAGTGGTGGGGCGAATGTGGGGGGCAAAGAGGGGTTTTATGTACTAATCCTGCGATGCGGTAACTTTTCTCTCTCCCACAGGTGGTGATGGGGGGAGGAGGGGAGGTGGAGGAGATGGGGCGTTGGCCATTGGGGGCGGGGCCAAGGGAGAAGCGCGGCCTTGGTTCCCGCGCTATGATAATCATGGCGGGAATAGAGAAGCAGGAAGGAGGGGGCGTCGCACGGTGCGAGCCGAGGTCACGGGGGGAAGCCGAGGTCAGCCAGAGTTTGCTGACTTCTGGGAGCAACATGGGGGGAGTAATTACGCTAGCGGGGGATCTAGCGGGGGGGGGTGGGAGGGGGGAATTACTGGGTTGCTGCTGCTGGGGAGAGGGGGGAGCTGGTATGGGAGAGGATGGGCGGGGGGGGGCACCGCCTGGGGAGATACAGCTGCGTGGGAACCGGGTGAGGAGCTGGAAAAAGGTGATGGCTAATCGACAAGGGGGTAGGAAGCCCCCCAACTCGGCTGATCACGTGGAACGTGAGAGGGCTGAACGGGCCGATAAAGAGGGCACGGGTACTCGCACACCTTAAGAAACTTAAGGCAGATGTGGTTATGTTACAGGAAACGCACCTGAAACTGATAGACCAGGTTAGGCTACGCAAAGGATGGGTGGGGCAGGTGTTCCATTCGGGGCTAGATGCGAAAAACAGGGGGGTGGCTATATTAGTGGGGAAGCGGGTAATGTTCGAGGCAAAGACTATAGTGGCGGATAACGGGGGCAGATACGTGATGGTGAGTGGCAAACTACAGGGGGAGACGGTGGTTTTGGTAAACGTATATGCCCCGAACTGGGATGATGCCAATTTTATGAGGCGGATGCTAGGACGCATTCCGGACCTAGAGATGGGAAAGCTGATAATGGGGGGAGATTTTAATACGGTGTTGGAACCAGGGCTGGATAGGTCGAAGTCCAGGACTGGAAGGAGGCCGGCAGCAGACAAGTTACTTAAAGATTTTATGGAGCAGATGGGAGGTGTAGACCCGTGGAGATTGAGCAGACCTAGGAGTAAGGAGTTCTCGTTTTTCTCCTATGTCCATAAAGTCTACTCGCGAATAGACTTTTTTGTGCTGGGTAGGGCATTGATCCCGAAGGTGAGGGGAACGGAGTATACGGCTATAGCCATTTCGGATCACGCTCCACACTGGGTGGACTTGGAGATAGGGGAGGAAACAGGAGGGCGCCCACCCTGGAGAATGGACATGGGACTAATGGCAGATGAGGGGGTGTGTCTAAGGGTGAGGGGGTGCATTGAAAAGTACTTGGAACTCAATGATAATGGGGAGGTCCAGGTGGGAGTGGTCTGGGAGGCGTTGAAGGCGGTGGTTAGAGGGGAGCTGATATCAATAAGGGCACATAAAGGGAAGCAGGAGAGTAAGGAACGGGAGCGGTTGCTGCAAGAACTTTTGAGGGTGGACAGACAATATGCGGAAGCACCGGAGGAGGGACTGTACAGGGAAAGGCAAAGGCTACATGTAGAATTTGACTTGCTGACTACAGGCACTGCAGAGGCACAATGGAGGAAGGCACAGGGTGTACAGTACGAATATGGGGAGAAGGCGAGCAGGTTGCTGGCACACCAATTGAGGAAAAGGGGAGCAGCGAGGGAAATAGGGGGAGTGAGGGATGAGGAAGGAGAGATGGAGCGGGGAGCGGAGAGAGTGAATGGAGTGTTCAAGACATTTTATAAAAAATTATATGAAGCTCAACCCCCGGATGGGAGGGAGAGAATGATGGGCTTCTTGGATCGGCTGGAATTTCCCAAGGTGGAAGAGCAGGAAAGGGTGGACTGGGAGCACAGATCGAGGTAGAAGAAGTGGTGAAAGGAATTAGGAGCATGCAGGCGGGAAAGGCCCCGGGACCGGATGGATTCCCAGTCGAATTCTATAGAAAATATGTGGACTTGCTCGCCCCGGTACTGACGAGGACCTTTAATGAGGCAAAGGAAAGGGGACAACTGCCCCCGACTATGTCTGAAGCAACGATATCGCTTCTCTTAAAGAAGGAAAAGGACCCACTACAATGCGGGTCCTATAGACCTATTTCCCTCCTAAATGTAGATGCCAAGGTCCTGGCCAAGGTAATGGCAATGAGAATAGAGGAATGTGTCCCGGGGGTGGTCCACGAGGACCAAACTGGGTTTGTGAAGGGGAGACAGCTGAACACGAATATACGGAGGTTGTTAGGGGTAATGATGATGGCCCCACCAGAGGGAGAAACGGAGATAGTAGTGGCGATGGATGCCGAGAAAGCATTTGATAGAGTGGAGTGGGATTATTTGTGGGAGGTGTTGAGGAGATTTGGTTTTGGAGAGGGGTATGTTAGATGGGTGCAGCTGTTGTATAGGGCCCCAGTGGCGAGCGTGGTCACGAATGGACGGGGATCTGCATATTTTCGGCTCCATAGAGGGACAAGGCAGGGATGCCCTCTGTCCCCATTATTGTTTGCACTGGCGATTGAGCCCCTGGCGATAGCGTTGAGGGGTTCCAAGAAGTGGAGGGGAGTACTTAGGGGAGGAGAAGAGCACCGGTTATCTTTGTATGCGGACGATTTGCTACTATACGTGGCGGACCCGGCGGAGGGGATGCCAGAAATAATGCGGATACTTGGGGAGTTTGGGGATTTTTCAGGGTATAAATTGAACATGGGGAAAAGTGAGTTGTTTGTGGTGCATCCAGGGGAGCAGAGTAGAGAAATAGAGGACCTACCGTTGAGGAAGGTAACAAGGGACTTTCGTTACCTGGGGATCCAGATAGCTAAGAATTGGGGCACATTGCATAGGTTAAATTTAACGCGGTTGGTGGAACAGATGGAGGAGGATTTCAAGAGATGGGATATGGTATCCCTGTCAATGGCAGGGAGGGTGCAGGCGGTTAAGATGGTGGTCCTCCCGAGATTCCTCTTTGTGTTTCAGTGCCTCCCGGTGGTGATTACGAAGGCTTTTTTTAAAAGGATTGAAAAGAGCATCATGGGTTTTGTGTGGGCCGGGAAGACCCTGAGAGTGAGGAAGGGATTCTTACAGCGTAGCAGGGATAGGGGGGGGCTGGCACTACCGAGCCTAAGTGAGTATTATTGGGCCGCTAATATTTCAATGGTGAGTAAGTGGATGGGAGAGGAGGAGGGAGCGGCGTGGAAGAGATTAGAGAGGGCGTCCTGTAGGGGGACAAGCCTACAGGCTATGGTGACAGCCCCATTGCCGTTCTCACCGAGGAACTACACCACAAGCCCGGTGGTGGTGGCTACACTGAAGACTTGGGGACAGTGGAGACGGCATAGGGGAAAGACTGGAGCCTTGGGGGGGTCCCCGATAAGAAACAACCATAGGTTTGTCCCGGGGGGAATAGATGGGGGATATGGAATGTGGCAAAGAGCAGGAATAACGCAGGAAAGATCTGTTTGTGGATGGGAAGTTCGCGAGTCTGGGAGCGCTGACCGAGAAATATGGGTTGCCCCAAGGGAATGCATTCAGGTATATGCAACTGAGGGCTTTTGCGAGGCAACAGGTGAGGGAATTCCCGCAGCTCCCGACACAAGAGGTGCAGGACAGAGTGATCTCAAAGACATGGGTGGGGGATGGTAAGGTGTCAGATATATATAGGGAAATGAGGGACGAAGGGGAGACTATGGTAGATGAACTAAAAGGGAAATGGGAAGAAGAGCTGGGGGAGGAGATCGAGGAGGGGCGGTGGGCAGATGCCCTAAGCAGGGTAAACTCGTCGTCCTCGTGTGCCAGGCTAAGCCTGATTCAGTTTAAGGTATTACACAGGGCACATATGACTGGAGCACGGCTCAGTAAATTTTTTGGGGTGGAGGATAGGTGTGCGAGGTGCTCGAGAAGCCCAGCGAATCATACCCATATGTTTTGGTCATGCCCGGCACTACAGGGGTTTTGGATGGGGGTGACAAAGGTGCTTTCAAAAGTAGTAGGAGTCCGGGTCGAACCAAGCTGGGGGTTGGCTATATTTGGGGTTGCACAAGAGCCGGGAGTGCAGGAGGCGAGAGAGGCCGATGTTTTGGCCTTTGCGTCCCTAGTAGCCCGGCGCAGGATATTGCTAATGTGGAAAGAAGCCAAGCCCCCGGGGGTGGAGACCTGGATAAATGACATGGCGGGGTTTATAAAGCTAGAGCGGATTAAGTTCGTCCTAAGGGGGTCGGCTCAAGGGTTCACCAGGCGGTGGCAACCGTTCGTCGAATACCTCGCAGAAAGATAGGCAGAATGGGAAAAAGAAGGCAGCAGCAGCAGCCCAGGATCGGCGGGGGGGGGGGGGGGGGGGGGGGGGGGGGGGGGGGAGGGGGGGGGGGGAGAAGGAACCAGAAGGACTCTCAGGGTTGTTAATATATACTGTATAGTATGTATAGGTCGTTGCTACAGATAATTATATATTGGACTGTTAAATTATATTTTTGGAGAGTGTTACTTGTGACAAGGCAGTTGCCAATTAGGGCTAGTTTTCATTTTTGTTATTTATTATTTATTCATTTTTTGTTTATAAAATAGGTCATTGTTATTTGTGTTGTTATAATATTGTGTAAAGGATGCACAATGTACTGTGTTGGTTGACCAAAAATTTTCAATAAAATATTTAATTAAAAAAAAAAGAGTACGTAATCACGCCCATTTGTGTGAAAGAGGTCTATCCCCACCTTGGACAACAGAGAAGTCACAATCTCGTGCTTTTGCAGTGTTTCCTTGGGCTGAGCTGGTTGAAGCATCTGGCATGTTGTGCTGTTGAGGACCGTGTTGGCAATGTCCTGGCTGATGCCAGGCCAGTAAACTGCCTGCCGAGCTCTGCGTCGACATTTCTCGACCCCAAGGTGACCCTCATGGATCTGTCTGAGCACCATGGTTTGCATGCTTTGGGGAATGACGATTCTATCTAGTTTAAGAAGGATACCCTCGACAACCATTAACTCGTCCTTAACGTTGAAGAACTGGGGGCACTGCCCCTTTTGCCAGCCATGGGCAAGGTGTTGCATCACGCGCTGCAGTAGAGGATCTTTGGCAGTTTCTTCGCGTATCTGGACAACTCGTTCATCAGTGGCTGGGAGGTTGCTGGCACACCTGTGCCTCGATGTGGCGAATGAAGTCAACCTGTTCACAAGGCATGGTGATGGATCGGGATAGAGCACCGCGACGATCAGCTCCTTGCCCAGCGTATAGACGAATTCGAAGTCATATCGGCAGAGACGAAGAAGAATTCGCTGCAGCCGAGGTGTCATGTCATTTAAATCCTTCTGGATTATGTGCACTAAAGGCCTGTGGTCTGTTTCCACCGCGAACTTCGGCAGACCGTATACGTAGTCATGAAACGTGATTCCTGTCAGGAGACCCATACACTCCTTTTCGATCTGGGCATACTGTTGTTTGGTCGGAGTCATGGCCCTGGAGGCATATGCCACTGGAGCCCAGGACGAGCAATCGTCTCGCTGGAGGAGGACCGCCCCAATGCCGTCCTGGCTTGTGTCTGCGGATATCTTGGTATCCTTGGTTGGGTCAAAGAATGCCAGTACTGGGGCTGTGGTGAGCTTTGCCTTCAGCTCAAGCCACTCTGCTTGATGTGCGGGAAGCCACTGGAACACTGTCGACTTTTTAACGAGATGCCGGAGGGCTGTGGTGTGGGATGCCATGTTGGGAATGAATTTTCAGAGAAAATTTACCATCCCGAGGAAGCGGAGGACTGCCTTTTTGTCCTCTGGTGTCTTCTTGGCATTGATTGCCAGCACCTTGTCGGCGTCAGGTTGCGCACCTTGCTGTGAAATGTGGTCACCTAAAAACTTGATAACGGACCGCCCAAACGAGCATTTGGCCCTGTTGAGCTGGAGGCCATTTTCATGAATCCTCTGGAAAACTTGTTTGAGGTGAGCAATGTGATCCTCGGGCGTCGTGGACCAGATGATCACGTCGTCCACATAGGCTCGCACCCCCTCGATGCCCTCCATCATTTGCTCCATTATGCGATGAAATACTTTGGAAGCTGATATGATACCAAAAGGCAAATAGCAATACCTGCCGAACGGAGTGTTAAAAGTGCACAGCTTCCGACTGGACTCCTCCAGCTGAATTTGCCAGAAGCGTCCAGCTTGGCGAAGAATTTGGCGTGAGCCATCTTGCAGGTCAATTCTTCATGCTTCGGGATCGGGTAGTGCTCTCGTATGGTGTTGCGATTCAGGTCTTTGGGATCAATGCAAATGCGGAGTTTGCCAGAGGGTTTCTTGACGCAGATCATGGATCTGACCCAGTCTATGGGTTCCGTGATCTTTGAGATGATGCCCTGGTCTTGGAGCTCTCATCGCTGCATTTTCAGACGATCCTTGAGAGGAGCCGATACCTGGCGTGGTGCCTGGATGACTGGGGTGGCATTCGGCTTGAGCAATATCTTGTAGCGATATGGGAGCATGCCCATCCCATCAAACACACTGTGGTATTGTGTGAGAATGTCGTCTATCTCAGCCTGGAGATTCGCAATGGGCGAGGCAGTCGCCGGTGTCGAGGACATGGCATAAACCCGCTGTACCAGATTTAGGAGTTTGCATGTGTGAGCACCGAGCAGGGATGCCTTGTCAGGCCGGACGATCTTGAATCTCAACGTTACCTTGATTTCCTTGTGAGAGACACCTAGCTGACACGACCCACTGGCAGCTATGGCATTACCATTGTAGTCAAGGAGCTGGCAGGCTGGAAGAATGCTAGGTTGGTGTCGGATGCTGTCGAGGTCCGACTGTGATATGAGGTTCGCAGACGTGCCAGTGTCCAATTTAAATCGGATGCGAGACTGGTTGACCTTTATGACGGCACACCACTCGTCGTCAGGATTCACACCGAGGATCGAAAGGCGGTTGGCAGGCACGGTAGAGACCAACTCACGTGTGGTGATGATGCCCACCTGATATGGAGACTCGAAGCAGTCAGCATCGGGGTCCGTCGGGCTGTCTGGATCAGAATCTATAGTCCATCTATAGTTCGGTGGAGCGGACCTGCAGAAGGCGTAGTGGCCAGGCTTTGCACAGAAATTCGACAGCCACTGCGACATTGAGGTGAATGAGAGCTTTGAACAGTACATCTTCCAACAGAGGCTTCAGGGTAAGGATGAACATTTTCAGTCCTTCTTGACCCATTGCTGCTTTAAATGGGCGGAGACACAATTCGGACACGTCATGACACTGACGTCTGCACGTTCTGTGCGCCATCGCGCATGCGCAGTGCGGTCGGCCGACGTTCGCGCATGCGCCTCTGGGTCTTCAGCCTCATCGTCCACTCGGTCGTGGCGCGCATGCATGTGGACCCGAGAAAAGCGCGCAAAATGGCCACTCTCCTCGATGCTCAGGCCTTGCATTTTGGCTATGGCCTGCACCCTTTCTGCCTCGTGGGAGGCCAGATTTGCAGTTTCTGCCGCCCTGGTGCGGGAGTAGCGATTTCTGGCATGCTCATGGACAACGCACATTTCGATGGCGACGGAGAGGGTCAACTGTTTGATTTTGAGGAGCTGCTCCTGCAGGGAGTCGGACTGGACCCCGAAAACGATCTGATCCCGGATCATGGAATCAGTCGTCGAGCCATAATTACATGACTGCGCTAGGATGCGGAGATGGGTCAAGAAGGACTGAAAAGCTTCATCCTTACCCTGAAGCCTCTGTTGGAAGATGGACCGTTCAAAGCTCTCATTCACCTCAATGTCGCAGTGGCTGTCGAATTTCAGCAGAACTGTCTTGAACTTTGTCTTGTCTTCGCCATCGGCAAACGTAAGCGAGTTAGAGATGTGGATGGTGTGATCCCCCGCAGTCGACAGGAACAGTGTGATCTTTCTGGCATCCGATGCTGCCTCGAGGTCGGAGGCCTCGATGTACAGAAGGAACTTTTGTTTGAAGACTTTCCAGTTGGCGCTGAGGTTGCCGGAGATCCGGAGTTGCGAAGGAGGCTGGATCCTTTCCATGCCACTGGATGGCTGTTTGCTGGTCGTTGCAGATGCACTCGAGGTAGGTTCGCTAGGATTATTAGCACTCTGGTACCATGATGTGTTAAGTAAGTTGGTTCAACGTTGACTGCAACTGGATGCAGTGAAACTAGAAACAGGCTTCTGACACAGGAGGTGGTCCAACACTGTTTTACTGAACTTCCTGATTGCTGTACATAGTCTGCTGTGAGTTGACACTCTATCAATCTAACTGATAGCCTCCTACTGGCTTGACCAGACTAACTCTCTACCTCATGGTGATAGTCCTCACTGGCTTGTGCACTCTTACTATCTCAGTAGCTGTGTCCTGTAGAGAGAGAGAGAGTCTTATTGCCCTGTGTGCTTTATAGTGGTGGTGTCCTGTCTGGTGATTGGTTGTTGTGTGTTGTATGTGTTCATTGGTTATCCTGTGTGTCAATCACTGCCTGTCTGCATCTCATTGTATACATGAGTGGATATTATGACAGATGATGTTGGCCTTGATGTGGCTGAAGGCCTTGAGGCTGTGGGGAAGAGGGAGTTCCGTGAGGGGGCGCATACGGTCGGGGCCGGGCCCTAGGACTCCGTTCTCCACGAAGTAGCCGAGGATGGCCAGTCGTGTAGTGCGGAAAACACACTTCTCTTTGTTGTACGTGAGGTTGAGGGATTGGGTGGCCTGGAGGAACCTCTGAAGGTTGGCGTCATGGTCCTGCTGATCATGGCCGCAGATGGTGACATTGTCCAAGTACCGAATGTAGCCCGCAAACCGTACTGGTCCACCATTCGGTCCATCGTTCTCTGAAAGACCAAGACTCCATTCGTGACGCTGAAGGGGACCCTGAGGAAGTGGAAGAGTTGGCCAGCCGCCTCCAAAGCAGTGTAGTGCCGTTCTTCTGGGCGGATTGGGAGCTGGTGGTAGGTCGACTTCAGATCGACCGCTGAGAACACACGGTACTGTGCGATCTGATTGACCATCTCCGCTATGCGGGGGAGGGGGTACGCATCCAGTTGCGTGAACCGGTTAATAGTCTGGCTGTAGTCTACAACCATCCGGTTCTTTTCTCCAGTCCAGACGACCACCACTTGCGCTCTTCAGGGGCTGTTGCTGACCTCGGTGATCCCTTCACTCAACAGTCGCTGGACCTCCGACTTGATAAAAGCCACATCTTGGGAACTGTACCACCTGCTCCTGGTGGTGATGGGCTTACAGTCGGGAGTGAGGTTCGCAAAGAGCGAAGGTGGAGGAGACCTTGAGGATCGTGAGGCTGCATACCGTGATGGGGGGGTAAGGGTCCGCCGAACTGTAGGGTCAGGCTTCGGTGACTGCATTGGAAGTCTAATCCAAGCAGTAGGGGGGGCGCAGAGGTGAGGGAGGACGTACAACTTAAAACGGGTGGACGCGGTGCCCCGCATCGGGATGTTAGCGATACAGTACCCCAAATCTGGACCGAATGGGATCCAGAGGCAAAGGAGATGGTTTGGGATGCGGGGTATATGGGAGGGAGCAGCGCCTTACCGTGTCAGGGTGAACAAAGCTCTCCGTGCTCCCGGAGTCAAAAAGGCAGAGGGTCTCGTGCCCGTTGACCCGGACGACCATCATTGAGTTTTTCAAGTGCTTCGGCTGCGACTGGTCGAGGGTGACTGCGCCCAGCTGCAGGTAGCCAGCGTGGTCGGCGGTGTCGGGTCACAAAATGGCGGCCCCCATGAGTCGCACGTGTCGGGCTGGGTTGAAGATGGCGACCAAGATGGCCGCCCCCACGAGTCGCACGTGTCGGGCCGGATCGAAGATGGCGACCAAAATGGCCGCCCCCATCGATCGCACGTGTCGGTCGGTGTTGGAGCCAGCGGGCAAGCTGGCGACCCCCACGAGTCGCAAGGGGCGGATGACCGTCTGAAGGGGACGTTCCAGGCAGGCACGCAGCCATGTTGCGGGGTCTGCGGGCCTGTGAGTCCACGGGTAGGGCCTGGTGAGTGTTCAATTTCTGGGCTTTAGGTCGGCCCAGACAGACTCTGGCAAAGTGTCCCTTTTTCCCACAGTTGCTGCACATCGCTGTGCAGGCTGGGCAACGTTGCCGGGGGTGTTGACCCTGACCGCAGAAGTAGCACTGCGGTTCCCCGGGCTGGACTGGCAGCCCAGACCGGCACAGGCCCACGACATAGTCGGGTCCGACGGAGGTCGCGACGGTGGCGTCCACGAGGGGTTCGCCGGGTCCGCGGGGAACGCACTGAGGTTCTGGTAGGTCACCTCTAATGAGGTAGCTAGCTTTACTGTGTCCTGCAGGTCAGTGGTCCCGTTTTCCAGCAAGCGCTGCCTGATGTAGTTCGATCGGACCCCAGCCACGTAGGTGTCCCGGATCTGTAGGTTCATGTGTTCCTCCGCCGTCACATCCCGGGAGCTGCAGTTCCTCGCGAGTAGGGTCAGTTTTACCAGGTACTCATCTAGCGATTCCCCAGCGCGTTGATGGCGAGTCATGAGGAGATGTCGGGCGTACACCTCGTTTTCAGGCTTCACGAAATGCATCTTGAGGGTTGCGACCACCGCCTCGTACGTGGCCACTTTCTCGATCATCACGGAGATTCGATGGCTCACTCGAGCGTGGAGGAGTCGCAGATTGACGGTTTCAGTGGGAGGTATTGTGGAGGAGTCGAGGTAGGCCTCGAAGTAGCGAAGCCAATTTTCGAAGATCTCCTTGGCTTCCGATGCGTGTGCGTCGAGTTCGAGCTTATCTGGCTTTAGAGCGGCTTCCATGATGCTGTCGATGGATATTAAATTGTTATACCGTCAATTCACTGTGAGAGCCTGAGAACGAGTGAACATTAGGCTTTAATATCAATGAACTCGCCTGCCAGAGTCGGCTGTGCAAACGAGTGCCACCCACAGGGGCCGGACTATATATGGCCCCGGTGAGGGCAAAGCCAGAGGCGGAGCCCACCGGGGTTCCAGTATAGTACCTGGAAGTAGCCCGTATCATCACTTCCAGTTCATGGGTCATATCATTTTACAGACAGTACAGACAGCTCATGCATTAGGTGAAATACATTCACCACAAGAACTTATAGGTTTATACAGCAAGGACACAGGCCCTTCAGCCCAGCTTGTCTATGCCGCCCAGTTTCTATTACTAAACTAGTCCCACTTGCCCGCATTTGGTCCATATCCCTCTATACCTACCCTGCCCATGTAACTGTCTATCTGCTTTTGGAGAAACTGCTAGTGCAAATTTCTCACATTTTGACTTTGACATTTAATCAACTCTTAAGTATTGGGTTTTCACAAATGCCACGATGATGGACAGACAAAATGAGTCATTGCTGGCTCTGACATGTATCGTTCATTGACTTAAAAAATAAACCTGCATCATCATGACAAAATCGGCCACCTCAGTGTGCAGAAAACACATTAACACAGCGTTGTGACTTAGAAGGGAAGATTTAGCCGGATGTAGTCAGCAAAGCTGGAACAGACTGGATCAGTATTGCTTAAAGAAAAGCTCAGAGTTTAGATTTATGCCTAGGTAGTTTTAAAAAAAATTGTTGCTGTTTATAACAACACAGGCAGCATATTTCACTACAGCTAAAAATGTGGTCATGGGATGTTGGCTTCATTGGCAAGGACAAAATCTTTTGCCCAACCCTAAATGTCCTTCAGAAGGTGATAGTGGACCACCAACTTGAACACATAAACATGAAAATTAGGAGCAGGAGGAGGACACTCGGCCTCTCCAACCTGCTCTGCCATCCAATAAGATCATGGCTGATCTATTTGTAACCTCAACCCGACATTTCTGCTTAACCCTGATAACCTTTCACCTGCTTGTTAATCAAGAATCTATCCAGCTCTGCCTTTAAAATATTCAGATTCTGCTTCCACTGACTTTGGAGGAAGGGAGTTCCAGAGATTCATAACACTCTGAGTGAAATAAATTCTCATCATCTTATCTTAAATGAGTGACCCCTTTTCTTAAACAGTCACCCTGGTTCTAGGTTCTCCAACAAGAGGAAACACACTCTCCACATCCACCCTCTCAATACCCCTCAGGACCTTAAAGGTTTTGACCAAGTGCCCTGTAACTCTTCTAAACTCTTGTGGATACAAACCTAACCTTTGCAACCTTTCTTCGTAAGACAACCCGCCCGTTCCTGGTATTAGTCTGGTAAACCTTCTGTAACCTGTGTGCTGAAGATACTTCCGCAGTTCTGTTAGGTACTGAATTCCATCATTCTGATGCAGCAATGATGAAGGAAGGTGATATAGTGCTGGATGGGGTGTCAACCGAGTGGTGTGTTTTGGACAGTGTAGAGCTTCTTGAGTTTTGTTGAGCTGCAATCATCCAGGCAAATGAAAAGTATTCCATTACACTCCTGACGTGTGCTTTGTAAATAGTGGGCAGGTTTTTAGTCAGTCAGATGGTGAGTCACTCACCACAGAATATATCCAGTCACTGATCTGCTCTTGCAGCCACAGTATTTATTCAGCTGACCCAGTTATGTTCCTGGTCAATGGTAAGCATGCAGGATGTTGATAGTGAGAGATTCAGTTGTGGTAATTTTGTTGATTGCCACGGGGAGATAGTTTCACTATCTCTCGTAGGAGATGGCCATTGCCTGGCACTTGTGTGGCACAAATGTGACTTGCTACTTATTAGCCCAAGCCTGAAAGTTGTACAAACCTTGCTGCATGCGGGCACAGACTGCTTTATTACCTGGAAAGTCAGAATGAAAATGATCATTGCAAACAGCAGCAAACATCACCACATCTATCAACATAAAAGAGGGAAAGCCAATGATATAGCACAGTTAGGACATATCCCTAAGGAATTCCAACAAGGAAGCCTTGGGGTTGAGATGATTAGTCTCCAATTGCCACAACTGCCTTCCTTTGTGCTGGCATGACTCCAACCAATAGAGTTTTCCTCTGATTCTCATTGACTTCGATTTTGCTTGGGGTCTTTGATGACACATTCAATTATTTGTTGCCTGGATCTAAAGGTCAGTTATTCTAACCACATCAAAGAAATCAGCTCTTCGGTCATGTTTAGGCTAAGACTGCAATGAGATCAAAGTCGAATGGTCCTGATGGAACCCAATTGAGCGTTGGTGAGCAAGTTATTGCTGCGTAGTCCGAGACTATTCTACCTGCCTCAAACAACACCTGCTTATTGATCAGGATCGCAACCCCTCTAGTCTTTGAGTCTAGTCCCGAGTGAAAGAACTGGCTGACCCAGCCTTTCCTCAATCTAATCTGGTCAGTTACTCTAAGGTGCGTCTCCTGCAACATTACCACGTCTGCCTTCAGTCCCCTAAGATGCGCAAACACCCATGCCATCTTGACAGGCCCATTTAACCCTCGAACATTCCAGGTGATCAGCCTAGTTTTGGGGCTCATTGCCCCCCCCTTTCGCTGATCAACCATCCCCTTTGTGTCCACTGTACACTTGGCTCTACCACTCATCTTAGTGTCATCTGCGAACTTTGGCACATTACACTTGGTCCCCAACTCCAGATCAGCTATATAAATTTTAAACAATTGCGGACCCAACACTGATCCCTTAGGCAGACCACTAGTCACTGATCGCCAACCAGAAAATACCCATTTATTCCTGTAGGAGCATTCTGTGTATTGCGTCAGCTTTCATGTGGGATTCTTCCTTGTGGCTCAACTCAGTACAGAGAGCAACAGATACATCAACAAGCTGGATAAGACGGTTTTATTTTCTCAAGCTTGAGTTCGTGTACACGAGATGAGATCTGGATCGTTGCCAAGATCTAGCTACTAAACACTGATAAAAACACATTAATTATACAATTTCCAAAAATCAATAGCCCACCCCAGTTGGACTCGATCCAATCCCTGAAGCTGTCATGTTTAAACTTTATCCAATAAAATTGCGATCAACCCATGATTGAGCCTCATCCTGTTATCTGTTGAAAAGCTTTATTGTCAATCTTAAGTTGTTTTCCCCATCCTAGCATCCTGCCGACCATTTGTTCAGTTAAAAACAGGATGACAGAACTGGCATCCTTTTTACTCCGTGGATTGTTTCAGAGAGCCAGGATATCAAAAGTGGCTTCCTTTTCACTTCCAGAGGATATTGGGGGCCACTGATAAAATCTTGCTTACTATGTAATCTGCTGATTACACATCTCCTGTGACTCAAAAACTTGGGCAAGTTAGCTAGCCTAAATCCCATCATGCATTGTGGCTATGCTTGTAGCCAGAGTTACATGATTATCACTGCTATGTCCCAAAATACAGGTTTAATGGTTAATAATAATTACCCAGTGTATAATTAATCTCAATCCTTAATAAACTAATTTATGTAAAACTACTCTAGTGGCATCCTAGCTATTCAGTTTTAAGAGGTCTCATCACTGGACACCCCCTTCAATCACCTCTTTTGCCCCTTGGCTAGCCCAAGAATAAGCCATTAACTAGACATACTGAACTTGTCGGAGTCAGGCCTAGGTGTGGAATGGTCAACAGGTAAGAGCTGTAACAGTTCCCTTTTATCTAGGGGGCAACTGTCTGTCTGCCATTCCCTAATGCGGCGTCTGAAATAGCTGCAAAATGACAACAATGTGTGACATAATACATATCCATGGATGGATATTGGTATTCAGTCCCCAATTCCATGTTTTAGAGACAAAGTTCTGTGATTTAAACAGTTCCTCAGCCTTCTCGGCGTGAGTCTCGATGAGCTCCCACTCGTTGTTCCAGAGGTAGTCAATTTGCGTTGCCTCCTTCTTAAGTCCTTCCCAGTCGGCTCGCAAGCGTGAGATGCGTGTAAGTCCCTTCTGGATGTATCGGTGAATCCATTGGTCATCATCAGTTCACTTGATGTCATCTGTTTCCACGATGGACACCTTCCTGTATGGAGACAGTTCATGATGGCTAATGGTAATAGACGCAGATAAATTGGTCAGAACAACATTATGCCCAGGCAATTCACACACAATGCCACGCTTGGTATAGTTGTTGTACAATGTCACAATGTAGTAATTGACCAAGTATTGAGCACTATTAAACACAGTCTGGTTGTTTACTTTGACCGCTAATGTGCAGTTCTCATAGGTAGTGTACCCGCAGTAATCTTCCGTACTAATGGCTCTCTCTGAGCACAACCAGTTATTTCCCCCTCCTTTGCATACCTGGAGGTTGATAGAGTATATCCTATCTGCCCTTTGGATTGCATGTTCAGGAGCATCCTTCAGTTTAACTAACACACCATTCGCATAGTGTCCCAAGTTGTTCAACTGAAGAAGTTCATGAGTACTGTTCTATCCTGCCTTGGGAATATGCAACATCATTCCCACGAGGAGGGTGTGGTTATCATTGGTAAAGGGAACGCGACTGGTCAATGTCAACTCCCTTAGGCATTCAGGAGCTTGGTGGGCCGTTTTTACCCAAGTCTCCAATTGATCGTTGCTCACCCAATTAGGTACTTGGTGTGCATCCAGCTGGAGTAGATTGGCCTGAAGGCTTTGTAATAAGTGTGTTGCATACCTATTACATGCCTGCATGCGGTACACTTCCTTTGAGACAGCACTCTGTCTATCAATTAACTCATTAATTGTGGTCTGATGTGGTTGCAACTGTTTAAGTTCTTTCCACACAAGCTGATTGACTGCTGTCTAAGGTCAATAGCCATTTCGGCATCCTGGTATATGTCCTTAACTGCAGTTCTCGTTTGCCCTTTCATAACCTCAATCTCTTCACTTATCTCAGCAATGCTAAGGGCATTGACAGTCGAAACTCCTACCCATATCCTCCAACTGCCAGTTGCACTATGTCTCTCTGTTGTCGCTTACGTGTTGTCAATCCACTCCCATCCAAAATCCCTCTTTCCAAGGCTACAAACAATCCTTGACCATAGCAATAAGCTGGTAAGTGTGGGCTGGCGAAATTAATCATAACTTTCACATGTTAATATCCTGGTACTATCGTCACTGATTCATCAGTGGGGGTCAGAACTAACCCGTGTCCCACAGTATGGCTGGTGATATGCTCATCACATTCGGGCTTGGGGTTTGTCCTTGGACTCGTGGTTGTAACCGAGCCAGAGTCCGCCGGTGTCACAGTGGTGGTGGTAGGCTTCTGCCTGATCCCCACCCTTATCCGGTGGGGTCCTTGCTTCCTACAATATCCCACCCAATTCTCGGGCTCCTGTGCTGACTGGCTGCCTACCGCACTTCCCTGATACAAAGCTGTTAATCTATCACATATCATCTCATGCTTTTCAGTACGGTTAGGTGCCTGGCAGGGATCTATCCAGTGAATTTCCAGACGGTCCCCTATAACTTTATATTTCACAATTGGGCGATTTGAGCCATTGATGGCATTTAACGTTCTCTGATCGGTCATTTTAAAAAACAATGTCATCTTGCCTGGGGGCTAAGGTCCTGCGTCCCAGCTTTCCATATCATCTGCAATTCCTTTGATCCTGGGTTCCCAACTGATATAGGGCATAAGTATTTCGTAATTGCAAGTAATTCGTATAAGCTGCCCCACGGGGACGTATAGAGTCCCGTTTGTGCATACGTCCTGAGCCCCATCATAATAAAAACCTATACCACTCCTCCCCTTTGTATATCTCATAACATTTACAGCATCCCAACACACCCGCATGACATTAGTATACATTCGATCATTGGTTTTTGTTTCAGCAATGTCCGGCTCCTTCCGTGTCCATGGCAAGGTGGTCGATGTTGATGGCTGCAACCAGAGATGAAGTGGGGCCCCAAAGTGTGCTAGCAACAGAATCCTTGCTGGACAAACATGTGCCTTAATAGACAAGAAACCTTGTTCGCGGTGGCGGCACTGGATGCAGTTGAAACCATACCCTCATGGGTAGTCCCATAGTCACAAGGATTGAGAGAACCCTCCGTTGGGTATAAACAAACACCGTCCGGCGCTCAATTAGTATTATATCATTCGCATCATCTCCACTCCTTCGTCGTATACATCCTCTCCGTGCCTTTGTCCCATTTCCTGAGCCACTCTGGTGGCCCATCTACAAATCCAGATAATTCCTATTACAAGTGCAGAAGCAGCCAATGCCAATGTCCTCCACTGGAGGTCACAAACCCTCGCCTACTCTAAGCTGTCATATAATCCTGAACTACACCAAAAGCGTACCTACTGTCAGTGTACACATTGATTCGCTTTCCCTTGCCCCATTCCAGGGCCTTCGTTAAAGCTATTAATTCAGCTATTTGTGCTGAGTGGTTCCCAGGGATCTGTTCTCCTGCAATCAACTCACCTTCAGTATCCACTACAGCCCATGCCGTACGGGGCTCTCCTCCTATATACTTCCTTGCTCCATCCACATATAAGTCGCTCACGCCCTCTCCCACCAGTAGCTCTTCTGCCAAGCCTCCACTAGTGTCCTCCTCTACTTGCACAACGCAGTCATGCTCCGTCCCGTTCTTTCGGGCCATTGAAACATGGATGCCTCCTGGTGCTAGGTCTTCGTCTGCTTGTCCTGGGATGAGTGCACAGAGGGTGGGCTTTAAAGTCACCATGGGGGGGTTGTCTACCGTGTTTTAAAAAAAATCTTTTTCTTGGCATTTTCAAAATTATATATATTGCCGTTCCTTTTCATTTATTGTGCAGTACCCAAAGGCTCCTTCTTAGGTTTCTCTATTTACAGTCTGTCATCTACTGGCTCAGCATACAATCGTCTCTACCTGCCACCCCCCCCCCCCCTCCCTGACCCCCCCCTCCCTCCTTCACTGCTGCCCCCCCATTCTTTCTTTCTTGCTGGGTTTTGCTACCTCACCATGCTCCCCCCCACCCCCGGTCTCCCTCGCTTTCCTAGTTCTGGCTATTTCTCCCTGGCTACTGGCTATTTATTTATTTATGTGTGGCCACAAACAGGTCGCGGAACAGTCGGGTGAATGGCTCCCATGTTTTGTGGAAGACCTCTTCCGACCCACGGATGGTGAATTTGATTTTCTCTATTTGGAGAAATTCCGATAGGTCGGACAACCAGTCTGTAGCTTTAGCTGGTGCTGCTGATCGCCAACCGAGCAGGATTCTATGGCGGGTGATCAGGGAGGCAAAGGCAAGGGAGTCCGCCCTCCTCCCCATGAAGAGATTCAGCTGGTCTGATACCCCAAGACCGCCACTTTTGGGCATGGCTCCACCCTCATCCCTACCACTTAGGACATTGCCTCGAAGAAGCCTGTCCAGTACCCAGCAAGTCTGGGGCAAGCCCAGAACATGTGGGCATGGTTGGCCGGGCCACCTTGGCACTGTTCACATCTATCCTCCACCTCCGGGAAGAACCTGCTCATTCGGGTTCTGGTCAAGTGGGCTCTATGTACCACTTTTAGCTGCGTTAGGTTGAGCCTCACGCATGTGGAGGTAGAGTTGACCCTGTGCAGTGCTTCGCTTCAGAATCCCCACCCTATTTCGAACCCCAAGTCTTCCTCCCATTTCCTCCTTGTCGTGTCCGGTTCAGTGTCGGCCCTCTCTAGCAGTTTTTCGTACATGTCACTACAGTTCCCTCTGCCTAGGATGTCTGCGTCCAGTAGCTCTTCTGATAGTGTCTGTCGTGGTGGTCGCGGGTATGTCCTTGTATCCTCCCGTAGGAAGTTTTTAAGCTGCAGGTATCTGAGTTTGTTGCCTTTAGCTAGTTGGAATCTCTGCGTCAGATCTTCCAGTGTTATGACCCTACCAACAGTATATAGGTCCCTCACTGTCAATGTCTCCCTGTCCTGTCTCCACCTTTTGAAGGTGGCGTCAGTGAGTGCTGGTGTGAACCTGTGGTTATTGCAGGTGGGGGCTTTGTCGGACATTTTGGTCAGTCCGAATTGCTGCCGTAGTTGTCTACCATGTTTTTTGATTGGTGGATGACATCTGCCTTTTGGCCAAGATCAAGTGTTGTTGTGGATTTCGATGTGGATAGTGGAATGAAAAAGGCAGCAGATCAGAAGACACAGAAGGAGACAACATTTGAGCTCTGCTGCTATTGGTGGATATTCTACTGGTTTTAGCTTCTGGATTGGACCTCATGCCGATACTGCACGACTCAGCATTTGAGTTCTGGTTGCAACAGCTTCTCGAACACCAGGCCAAGGGGTGTGGATCACTGTCCGAATAACAGTGAAAAAAATCAGGAGTGTGGTGATATGTATTAGGGGTAATACGGTACACCATGAATGCCGAGGAGCTATTGGAGGACAGATGCTGGGTCCCGATTGGATCTGCCGCCTACTGGGCTCCACCCAGATAGGCGGGGTATAAGAACCCGGTTTGCTCCCAGCAGCTGCATTCTGTGACTGAGCTGCTGGGGAACAAGTCTGCTCAATAAAGCCTCGATTGAAGTTCTCTACATCTAGCCTCGTGTGTGATCGATGGTGCTACAATTTATTGAGCAGACTTAAAAAGGAATATGGAGCTCCGGATCGCCCCGGAGTGCCTGCGAATCGGCCCCCAAGCAGCTAACGCAACATCGGCGTTTAAGCACTGGCTGGCGTGCTTTGAGGGATACCTCCGAACGGCCCCCGGCAGACCAACAGAAGACCAGAAGATGCAGGTCCTGCATTCCAAGGTGAGTCCCGAAATCTACTCACTCATCGAGGACGCGGAAGAATTCCCAGCGGCGATCAACTTGCTGAAGGAGATCTACATTAGGCCCGTCAACCAGGTCTATGCACGCTACCAGCTCGCGACGAGACGACAAATCCCCGGGGAAATCGCTGGACGAATTCTTCAATGCTCTAACGATCCTGGGAAGAAACTGCAACTGCCCAGCGGTTACGGCGAACGAACATACGGACCTCCTGATCAGAGACGCTTACGTAGCAGGTTTGGCATCGTCGCAAATTCGCCAGAGACTTTTAGAGAAAGACTCTCTCGGACTCACAGAGGCACGGGCCCTTGTAGCGTCCCTCGACGTGGCCTCCCAAAACGCCCGCGCCTCTGCCCCCGACCGCGCTACAGCCCCTTGGGCTCCGTGGACCCCCACCGCGACCGACCCCCGGCAACCCCCCACCCCTCCGCAAGCGTGCGCGGCCAGAATCCCAGACCACCTGGGGGGGCCCCGCTGTTTTTGTGGGCAGCCAAAGCACCCCGCCAGATCTGCCCGGCCCGCTCGGCCACCTGTAAAAGCTGCGGTAAAAAGGGGCACTACGCAGCGGTGTGCCAGTCCCGTGGGGTCGCCGTTATCTCCGGGGAAGAAACGGGATCAAGGACTCAACCCCCCCAGCGACCCACGGGCGTCCAACGGGCACCGCCATTTTGGACCCCGGACATCACGAGGGGGGGACGGGCGCCGCCATCTTCCTACCCACGGGCCGCGTGCGATCCATGGGAGCGGCCATTTTGTCCACCCCCGGCCGCGTGCGACCCATGGGCGTGGCCATTTTGTCCACCCCCGACCGCGTGCGATCCATGGACGCCGCCATCTTGGCTGACAGGCAAGGACCCCAGTGTGGACGGCTCCACACTGCCTAAAGACAACGATCTGATGCACCAACCACGTGAGACATCGGTGACCCTCGACCAGTCGCGGCCCCGGACGCTCCAGACGACAACGACAAAGGTGCTGGTGAACGGGCATGAGACGCCGTGTTTGATCGACTCGGGGAGCACAGTGAGTTTTATTCATCCGGACACGTTAAGACGCTGTTCCCTTGTAATTCGGCCAAGCACCCCAAAATATTTTCCTGGCGGCGGGGTCCCACTCCGTTGCAATCAAAGGGTTCTGCATCGCAAACCTCACGGTGCAGGGGAGAGAGTTCAAAAATTACCGGCTGTATGTCCTCCCCCACCTCTGCGCTCCCACCCTCCTGGGGTTGGACTTCCAATGCAACCTCCAGAACTTAACATTCATATTTGGCGGCCCTATACCCCCACTGGCTATCTGCGGCCTCGCGACACTCAAGGTCGAACCGCCCTCCTTGTTTGCGAACCTCATCCCGGATTGCAAACCCGTCGCCACTAGGAGCAGACGGTTCAGCACCCAGGACCGGACGTTTATCAGGTCCCAGGACCGGACGTTTATCAGGTCCGAAGTCCAGCGGCTGCTGAAGGAAGGCATAATCCAGGCCAGCACTAGTCCCTGGAGCCCAGGTGGTAGTTGTGA
Source organism: Scyliorhinus torazame (assembly GCF_047496885.1). NCBI lineage: Eukaryota > Metazoa > Chordata > Chondrichthyes > Carcharhiniformes > Scyliorhinidae > Scyliorhinus > Scyliorhinus torazame. The sequence goes on from NC_092719.1 coordinate 76,132,936, forward strand.
AGACAGGGGAGAAGCAGAGGATGGTTGTAGACTACAGTCAGACCATCAACAGGTACACGCAGCTAGATGCGTACCCTCTTCCCCGCATATCCGACATGTCAATCAGATTGCACAGTACAAGGTCTTCTCCACCGTGGACCTTAAGTCCGCCTACCACCAGCTCCCCATTCGCCCCGGTGACCGCAAGTACACTGCCTTCGAAGCAGACGGGCGGCTATACCACTTCTTAAGGGTTCCATTCGGCGTCACGAACAGAGTCTCGGTCTTCCAATGGGAGATGGACCGAATGGTTGACCAGCACGGTTTACGGGCCACGTTCCCGTACCTCGACAACGTCACCATCTGCGGCCACGACCAGCAGGACCACGACGCCAACCTCCGCAAATTCCTCCAGACCGCTAACGCCCTCAACCTCACCTACAACGAAGAAAAATGCGTGTTTAGCACCGACCGTCTAGCCATCCTTGGCTACGTAGTGCGTAATGGAGTGATAGGCCCCGACCCCGAACTCATGGAGTTCCCTCTCCCCCACTGTGCCAAAGCCCTGAAACGTTGCCTGGGCTTCTTTTCTTATTACGCCCAGTGGGTCCCCCAGTACGCAGACAAGGCCCGCCCACTAATCCAGTCCACTACTTTTCCCCTGTCGACAGAGGCCCGCCAGGCCTTCAGCCGCATCAAAGCGGATATCGCAAAGGCCACGATGCGCGCCATCGACGAGTCCCTCCCCTTCCAAGTCGAGAGCGACGCATCCGACGTAGCTCTGGCGGCCACGCTCAACCAAGCGGGCAGACCCGTGGGCCTTTTTCTCCCGGACCCTCCACGCTTCAGAAATTCGCCACTCCTCAGTAGAAAAGGTGGCCCAAGCCATAGTGGAAGCTGTGCGACATTGGAGGCATTACCTGGCCGGTAGGAGATTCACTCTCCTCACTGACCAACGGTCGGTAGCCTTCATGTTCGATAATGCACAGCGGGGCAAGATAAAAAAACGACAAGATCAAACGGATGCTGTTCAAGATCAAACTCTCCACCTACAATTATGAGATCTTGTATCGTCCCGGAAAGCTGAACGAGCCGTCCGATGCCCTATCTCGCGGCACTTGTGCCAACGCACAAGTGGACCGTCTCCAAGCCCTCCACAAGGACCTCTGCCACCCGGGGGTCACTCGTTTCTCCCACTTCATAAAGGCCCGCAACCTCACGTACTCCGTCGAGGAGGTCCGAACAGTCACCAGGAACTGCAAAATCTGCGCAGAACGCAAACCGCATTTTTTCAGGCCAGATAGAGCGCACCTGATAAAGGCTTCCCGTCCCTTGGAACGCCTCAGTGTGGACTTCAAAGGCCCCCTCCCCTCCACTGATCGCAACACGTACTTTCTTAACGTCGTTGACGAATACTCCCGTTTCCCCTTCGCCATCCCCTGCCCCGACATGACCGCGGCCATGGTCATTGAAGCACTATGCACCATCTTTACCCTGTTCGGTTTCCCCGCCTACATCCATAGCGATAGGGGGTCCTCCTTCATGAGTGACGAGCTGCGTCAATTCCTGCTCAGCAAGGGCATAGCCTTGAGCAGGACGACCAGCTACAACCCCTGGGGGAACGGGCAGGTAGAGAGGGAGAACGGAACGGTCTGGAAGACCGTCCTACTGGCCCTACGGTCTAGGAGTCTCCCAACTTACCGCTGTCAGGAAGTACTCCCGGATGCCCTTCATTCCATCCGGTCCCTGCTGTGTACCACCACGAACCAAACGCCTCACGAGCGCCTCCTTGTCTTTCCTAGGAAGTCCGCTTCTGGAACGTCACTTCCGACCTGGCTGGCAGCCCCGGGAACCATCCTGCTCCGGAAACATGTGCGGGCGCACAAATCAGACCCACTGGTGGAAAAGGTACATCTACGCCACGCAAACCCGCAGTACGCCTACGTGGCGTACCCAGACGGCCGACAGGACACGGTCTCTCTGCGGGACCTGGCGCCCGCCAGAGTTCCCCACACCCCCCAACACCAATCACCACCCCCTCACTCCCGCTGGTGCACCCCACAGCCACCCCCTTCCCGGGGGGATCGGTTCTCCTCCCAGGCCCGCCCAGGAGTAAGGAAACAGAGAGGAACAGCGCGATGCTCCCAGAGTCGACCGGACCCGAGCCAGCACCACCACCACCACCGGGGCTGAGACGATCGGAAAGGGCGACCAGAGCACCATCTCGACTCATCGAATCGACTTAAGATGTATATAATTCAGTGGCCCAGTAAAGCGGCATTGTTGTAAATAGTTAACGCTGCTAATCGGGTAAAATGTGAATAATTCAGTGGCCCAGTAAAAGCGGCATGATTGTCTCTAGTTCAATGGTTAAGGCACCGACCCTGTAAACCCCTACCACCATACCACCCCGCCGGGTTCTTTTTTAACAAGGGGAGAATGTGGTGGTATGTATTAGGGGTAATACGGTACACCATGAATGCCGAGGAGCTATTGGAGGACAGATGCTGGGTCCCGATTGGATCTGCCGCCTACTGGGCTCCACCCAGATAGGCGGGGTATAAGAACCCGGTTTGCTCCCAGCAGCTGCATTCTGTGACTGAGCTGCTGGGGAACAAGTCTGCTCAATAAAGCCTCGATTGAAGTTCTATACGTCTTGCCTCGTGTGTGATCGATGGTGCTACAAGGATATCAGGAGAAGAGTCCCCTATGCATTGAACCTATTTCATGAAACGGATGCTGTTCAAATGCTGCAGGTTTAAAGCGGCAGATATCTGTAAATATAGTAAATTTGGAAGACCCAACCCCCCCTGACTGCCGTCCTCTCTGCAACAGCACCTTCGTAATCTAGCCACCTTCCCCCCGCCCTCATATAGATGAGGTAATTATCTTTTCAACCTCCCTGAAAAATGCCTTTGGCAGGAAGATCGACAGGCACTGAAAAATAAGCAAGAACCGCGGCAACACGTTCATTTTAATTGCCTGTACCCGACCTGCCAGCAAAAGAGGGAGACCATCCCACCTTGTCAGATCTGCTTTCACCCTACCCACCAAACTAGTAATGTTATACTTACGGAGTCCCCTCCCAATCCCATGCCACCTGCACCCCAGTGAGTCCCTGTCTTACGGAATGGTAGTCCTCCACCCCTGGCCGAGACACCATAAAATATTCCCTTTCCTCTAAATTACGTTTATATCCCGAAAAAGATCCAAATACTCGAAGCAACTCCAATATGCCCCCCATCGACCCGATGCATACAACATCAAGTCGTCTACATACAAAGATACCCTAAGCTCTATCCCCCCCCTGCACTATCCCTTTCCTCACCTCCGAACTCAATGACAGGGGGGGGCATAGGACATCCCAGCCTGGTCCCACGTTCAGAGCAAAATATCCCAAATTCATGTTACTCGTGCGGACACTCACCCTCAGTTTCCTATAGATTAGCTTTACCCAATCTACAAATCGTGGCCCATCTCCAACCACTCCAGAACTGCCATCAAATACCCCCATTCTACTCGGTCAAACGCCTTCTCGGCGTCCAATGCCACAACCACCTCTGTCTCCCTCCCTTCCGCCGGTGCCATAACCACATTCAATACCCTCCTAATGTTCGAAAGAGCTGCCTCCCCTAGACAAACCCAGTCTGATCTTCTCCTTTCACATTCGGAAAGCCCTCCTCCAACCTACCAGCCAATACCTTCGCCACCATCTTTGCGTACACATTCAAAAGTGATATGGGCCTATATGTCCCACATTCTGTCGGATCCTTATGCTTCTTTTAAAAAAAAAATTTAGAGTACCCAATTCATTTTTTCCAATTAAGGGCAATTTAGCGTGGACAATTCACCTGCCCTGCACATCTTTGGGTTGTGGGCGAAACCCACGCAAACACGAGGAGAATGTGCAAACTCCACACGGACAGTGACCCAGAGCCGGGATTGAACCTGGGACCTCGGTGCCGTGAGGTAGCAGTGCTAACCACTGCACCACCGTGCTTCCAGGATCCTTATCCTTCTTTTAAAAAAAAAATTTTTTTTTATTCTCCTCCTTTTTCACGTTTTCTCCCACATTTACACCCATCAACTATAAACAATAATCAGCAAGATATGTCCGTCCCCATAATAACAACAATCCCATCCGCCCTCCAACCCCCAAACCTCAACCCGCCTGTTTACATAAACAAATGACAAAAAGGAATCAGGGATTACCCGTAGTCACCCTTAATCTACACGGCTCTCCACCCCCTCCCCAACCACCCTCTAAGAGAGTACCGTACATGATACCCCAAAGTTGTACCCCCCCCCCCCCGCCGCCCCAAGTCGCCAGCTCCTCCCATCCAATGCCTCTTGTAAAACTCCTCCTCCCAACCTCGGTTCCCTCCCCCAACCTCGGTTCCCTCCCCCCAACTTTCCACCCCGGCTAGACCACTCAGACCCCGTTCTGTCAGGCTCCGATGGCCGCAGCCCCTCCCCCCACCTCACTCCCGTTCACTGGCCGGCTTAAACCGGCCAGCGTGGAGGCCCCCGCCCGGGTTCCTTTCTTTCCCCCTTGCCCGGCCCTAGGAAAGCCCAAAGATCCCCTTTTAGCACACAAACCCCGCATATCCACCTCCACCCCAAAGAGCCCTCCTTTCGAGTGAAAGTCCCGTCCCTTCCCTTGTCCAAATATATGCAACATTGGCTCCTTTAGCCTCTACACCCGCGCGCAGTGATACAAAAACAAAAGAAGAAAATACAGTCATGAGGTTACATCGGCACATGACCATTCCTCAATTTGTCAGTTCTGCCACAGTCCTTCTGCCTTCGCAAACTCCTCCGCTGCTTCCGCCGTTCCAAAATAAAAGTCCCTGAGCTTGTAAGTCACCCTCAGCTTCGCTGGATATACAATGCCGCACTGCACCTTGCCAATGTACAGTGCACGCTTCACGCGGTTGAAGGCAGCCCGCCTCTTCGCCAGCTCCACCGTAAAGTCCTGGTATACACGTATACCAGCTCCAGCCCACTGCACCACCCGCTTCTGCTTGGCCCAGCACAGGACCTTCTCCTTCACACTGTACCTACGGAAGCACAGAGTCACTGCCCTTGGCGGCTCACTCGCCTTTGGTACAGGCCTCCACGACCGATGAGCCCGACCCAGTTCATATCGGGAGGGAGCCTCCCCCTCCCCCAGTAGTTTTGCCAGCATCGGGGCAAAATACTCAGTCGGCTTCGGTCCTTCAACTCCTTCGGGCAGCCCCACGACCCTCAAATTCTGTCGCCTGGATCTGTTTTCCAGATCTTCCATTTTTCCTCTCAGATTGTTGTTCGTGTCCATCACCTTCCGCATCTCCTTCCCCATCGAGGCAAGTTGATCACCGTGCTGCAATACCGTCTCCTCCACTTCCTTCAGCGCCTCCCCTTGCTCTCGCACCTCCGCCACTGCGCTCGCCACTGCCGTCTTCACCGGGGAAACCGCCTCCTCCACCAGCACATTCAAAACCTCCCTCATCTCCTTCCTCACCATCTCCATACATTTCTCAATCTGCGCCAACTGCTTTTGGAATTCCGCAGCCATCACCTTAGTTAGTTCAGCCGTAAGCACTGCGGCCTCCCCTGGTGCTCCAGCCTCCATTTTCTTTGTTGACCCCGCGGTGACCTTTCCCCTCTCCAGCGGACTTTCAGCCGCTTGTTTCCCGGCTGTTTTTTTGGTGATTTTCGACATCCTTCTTCTCCTTGCGCTATCCCCCGACTTTTACTGCCGTCGCTGGCCCTAGGACCGGGCGTTACTCCGCGAAAATGCCGTTCCCGAACGGGAGCCTTCCAATGTGCGGCTGCCTCCCGCCCGCCGTCACCGGAAGTGATCCTTATCCTTCTTGAGCAACAGAGAGATCGATGCCTGCCCCAAAATCTGTGGCAACACCCTCTTCCCTATCGCCTCCTCGAACATCCCCACCATCAGCGGCGCCAACTTATCTTTAAATTTCTTGTAATACTCCACCAGAAACCCATCTGGCCATGCTTCCTTCCCCGACTGCATCCTCCCAATCACATCTTTTATTTCCTGCTCCGCTACTGCCCCATCCAATATGTTCCTATCCCCCTTCCCCAACCTCGGGTATTCCAAACCATCCATGAATTCCTGCATCTCCCGATCCCCCTCAGGTGGCTCCGACCTATACAATCTCTGGTAAAACTCCTCACTCTATTAATCTGATCTGGAGCCAGCACCAACTTCCCTGCCCTATCCCGCAACTGAACAATTTCCCTCGCCCCTGCCTCCCTCCGAAGCTGGCCTGCCAACATACGGCCCACCTCTGCCTTAAACGAGATCACCTCCCCCCTCACCATCTCCTTTAGAGCTTCCCAAACCACCGCCTGCAAAACTTCCCCCGTACAATTGAACCTCACATATTCCTCAATTACTTTCCCAATATTATCACAGAACTTGGTCCCCCAACAGCCCCACATCTAATCTCCAGCACTGCATTTCTATGGGTGCGATCTACCGGCTGAGTCTTGCCGGAACTGGGATGCAAAGTGGCCAGCAGATCCTGGGAGAGGCTTCCCCAGGGATTCCCAACAGCTATTTTAAAAAATATATATATATTTTATTAAAGTTTTCAAACACAATTTTTTCCCTTACAATTCAAAGAAATAAAAATAAAAGTAACATGATAACTGCAATATAACATTTTGTAACTAACATAGTAAACTAACCAAATAACACGAAGTAATACTCCCCCCGCCCCCTCTCCCCCTCCAAAAACCCAAACAATTTACCCCCCCCTCCCCCTGGGGTGCTGCTGCTGGTCATCTATCTTCCCTCTAACGTTCCGCTAGGTAGTCGAGGAACAGTTGCCACCGCCTGGTGAACCCTTGAGCCGATCCTCTCAGCGCAAACTTCATCTGCTCCAGTTTTATGAACCCCGCCATATCGTTTATCCAGGCCTCCAGCCCGGGGGGTTTCGCTTCCTTCCACATGAGTAAAATCCTACGCCGGGCTACTAGGGACGCAAAGGCCACGACATCGGCCTCTTTCGCCTCCTGCACTCCCAACTCATCCGCAACTCCAAATAAAGCTAACCCCCAGCCTGGCTTGACCCGGACCTTCACCACCTTCAAGATCACTCCCGTCACTCCCCTCCAATACCCCTCCAGTGCCGGACACAACCAAAACATATGTGTGTGGTTCGCCGGGCTTCCCCCACACCTCCCACACTTGTCCTCCACTCCGAAGAACCTGCTCAACCTTGCTCCCGTTATGTGTGCTCTATGCAGCACCTTAAATTGGATCAGGCTAAGCCTGGCACACGAGGAAGAGGAATTTACCCTGCTTAGGGCATCAGCCCACAAACCCTCCTCAATCTCCTCCCCGAGCTCTTCTTCCCATTTTCCCTTCAGTTCGCCCACCAACTCCTCCCCCTCTTCTCTCATCTCCCGGTATATCTCTGACACTTTGCCCTCCCCGACCCACACCCCCGAAAGCACCCTGTCCTGGATCCCTTGTGTCGGGAGCAGCGGAAATTCCCTCACCAGTTGTTTCGTGAACGCTCTCACCTGCATATATCTAAAGAAATTTCCCCGGGGCAGCTTATACTTTTCCTCAAGCGCTCCCAAGCTCGCAAACGTCCCGTCTATAAATAAATCTCCCACTCTCCTGATTCCTACCTGGTGCCAGCTCTGGAATCCTCCGTCCAGCCTCCCTGGGGCAAACCTATGGTTGTTCCTGATCGGGGACCACACCGAGGCTCCCAGCACACCCCTCTGTCGCCTCCATTGCCCCCAGATACTTAATGTTGCCGCCACCATTGGGTTTGTGGTAAATTTTTTTGGTGAGAGTGGTAGTGGCGCCGTCACCAGCGCTTTTAAACTCGTCCCTTTGCAGGACTTCATCTCCAATCTTTTCCACGCCGCTCCCTCTCCCTCTATCATCCATTTACGAATCATCGCCACATTGGCGGCCCAGTAGTCGCCCAAATTCGGCAACGCCAGTCCCCCTCTGTCTCTACTACGTTGTAGGAACCCCCTTCTTACCCTCGGGACCTTCCCTGCCCACACGAAGCTCGTGATGCTCCTATCTATTTTTTTAAAAAAGGCCTTAGTGATCAGTATAGGGAGACATTGGAACACAAATAGGAACCTCGGGAGGACCATCATCTTAATTGCCTGCACTCTGCCCGCCAGTGACAGCGGCTGCATGTCCCACCTTTTGAAATCCTCTTCCATTTGTTCCACCAGTCGTGTCAGATTAAGTCTGTGTAAGGTTCCCCAACTCCTGGCTATCTGAATCCCCAGGTATCGGAAGTTTCTTTCCACTCTCCTTAGCGGTAGGCCATCTATCCCTCTACTCTGGTCCCCAGGGTGTATCACAAAAAGCTCACTCTTTCCCATGTTAAGCCTATATCCCGAGAAATCTCCAAACTCCCTCAATATCTACATGACCTCTGTCATCCCCCCCACTGGGTCCGTCACATACAGCAGTAGGTCATCCGCGTAGAGTGACACTCGGTGTTCCTCTCCCCCTCTAATCACCCCTCTCCATTTTCTGGAGTCTCTCAGCGCGATGGCCAGTGGTTCAATTGCCAACGCGAACAGTAATGGAGATTGCGGGCATCCCTGTCTTGTTCCCCTGTATAGTCGAAAATACTCCGACCTTTGACCACACTTGCCGTTGGGGCCCCAGAGGAGTTTAACCCAGCTGACAAACCCGTCCCCGAACCCGAACCTCCTCAGCACCTCCCATAGATACTCCCACTCCACCCTATCAAATGCCTTCTCTACATCCATTGCCGCCACTATCTCTGCCTCCCCCTCAACTGGGGGCATCATTATCACCCCTAATAGCCGTCACACGTTGACATTTAGTTGTCTCCCCTTTACGAACCCTGTCTGGTCTTCGTGCACCATCCCCGGGACACAATCCTCTATCCTCATTGCCAGCACCTTTGCTAGCAACTTGGCGTCCACATTTAGCAGTGAGATAGGCCTATAGGACCCGCAGTGCAGCGGATCTTTATCCCGCTTCAAGATTAGCGATATCGTCGCCTCCGACATTGTCGGGGGTAGGGTCCCGGCTTCTCTGGCCTCGTTAAAGGTCCTTACCAGCAGCGGGGCCAACAAGTCCACATATTTTCTATAAAATTCCACCGGGAACCCATCTGGTCCCGGGGCCTTCCCTGCCTGCATGTTCCCCAGCCCCTTGGTAACCTCGTCCACCCCAATCGGCGCCCCCAGGTCTTCCATCTCCTGCTCCTCCACCCTCGGGAACCTTAATTGATCCAAAAACTGCCGCATCTCCTCTTTTCCCTCCGGGGTTGGGACCTATAAAGTCTCTCGTAAAAGGTCTTAAACACCTCGTTTATCTTCCCTGCTCTCCGCACCGTAGCTCCCTTTTCATCCCTAATTCCCCCTATCTCCCTCGCCGCTGTCCTCTTTCGCAGCTGATGGGCCAACAGGCGACTCGCCTTTTCCCCATATTCATACCTCATCCCCTGTGCCTTCCTCCACTGTGCCTCCGCCCTCCTTGTGGTCAACAGGTCGAACTCCGTCTGGAGTCGTCGCCTCTCCCTGTATAGTCCTTCCTCCGGGGCCTCCGCGTATTCTTTATCTACCCTCAAAATCTCCCCCAGTAGTCTTTCCCTTTCCTTGGCCTCTATTTTCCCCTTGTGGGCCCTGATGGAGATCAGCTCTCCTCTGACCACCGCCTTTAGTGCTTCCCATACTACTCCCACTCGGACCTCCCCGTCGTCATTGGCCTCCAGGTATCTTTCGATACATCCCCGCACCCTTCCGCAGACTCCCTCATCCGCCAGTAATCCCACATCCAGTCGCCAGAGTGAACGCTGCTCCCTCTCCTCTCCTAGTTCCAGGTCCACCCAGTGTGGGGCATGATCTGAAACAGCTATGGCTGAGTACTCAGTTCCTTCCACCCTCCAGATCAGTGACCTTCCCAAAACAAAGAAATCTATCCGGGAATACACCTTGTGAACATGGGAGAAGAAGGAGAACTCTCTGGCCTTCGGCCTAACAAATCGCCACGGATCCACTCCCCCCATTTGGTCCATAAACCCCCTAAGCACCTTGGCCGCTGCCGGCTTTCTTCCGGTCCTAGATCTAGATCTATCTAACCCTGGGTCCAACACGGTGTTGAAGTCCCCCCCCATTATCAGGTTTCCTACCTCCAGGTCCGGGATACGTCCCAGCATCCGCTTCATAAATCCCGCGTCATCCCAATTCGGGGCATATACGTTAACCAACACGACCTCCATTCCCTCCAGTCTGCCACTCACCATCACATATCTGCCTCCGCTGTCTGCTACAATGTTCCTAGCTTCGAATGACACCCGTTTCCCCACCAGTATGGCCACCCCTCTATTCTTTGCATCCAGCCCTGAGTGGAACACCTGTCCCACCCATCCTTTCCTTAACCTAACTTGGTCCGCCACCTTCAGGTGCGTCTCCTGGAGCATAGCCACGTCTGCCCTCAGTCCTTTCAAGTGCGCGAGCACTCGGGCCCTTTCAATCGGTCCATTTAGGCCTCTCACGTTCCACGTGATCAGCCGAACTGGGGGGCTGCCTGCCCCCCTCCCCTGTCGACTAGCCATCCCCCTCTCTAGGCCAGTGCCACGTCCCGATTCCACGCACCCACCCGTTCCCCAGGCGGCGCATTCCCGCCCCAACCACCCTTTCTTTTACCAGTTCCTCTTCGATCTCTGCAGCAGCAACCCAGTTATCCTCCCCCCTCCCCCGCCCCCCCGCTAGATCCCCATCTAGCATGATTGCTCCCCCCATATTACTTCCGAAGGTCAGCTGACGTCAACTGACCCGGCTTCTCCCGCTCTCTCCTTGACCCCCCCGTGTGGGGAACTCCCATCTACCTTGCGCCTATCTTCCCGCCATCATCTTTCTGGCGCGGAAACAAGAACAGTAAGCCCCGTGTTCTCTATAGCTGTCCCGCCCCTTGTGGCGCAGCTCCCTCTGCCGCCCCACTCCCATTCCCCATCCCCCGCCTATGTCTCTTCTTCCGCCCCACCGGCGCCCACATTTCTTAGTGTCCCCCCTCCCCAATTTACATCTCTATATACATCGGCATTGTCATTTCTCCTCTAACATCAGTCCCTCAGTTCTGATCCAGTTTCTCGTTTTTAATGAAGGTCCATGCTTCTTCCGCTGTTTCGAAGTAGTGATGCCTCTCCTGGTGCGTGACCCACAGTCGCGCCGGCTGCAACATCCCGAATTTCACCTTCTTCTTGTGTAGCACCTCCTTGGCTCGATTAAAACTTGCCCTCCTTCTCGCCACCTCCGCACTCCAATCCTGGTACACCCATACCACCGCATTCTCCCATCTACTACTTTGTACCTTTTTGGCCCATCTCAGAACCACCTCTCTGTCATTGAAGCGATGAAATCGCACGATCGTCGCCCTAGGTGGTTCTCCCGCCTTTGGTCTCCTCACAGGGACCCGATGAGCCCCTTCCACTTCCGAGGGGCCCGAGGGGGCCTCAGCTCCCATTAGCGAGCGTAGCATCGTGCTCACGTAAGCCCCGCCGTCCGCTCCTTCCACTCCCTTGGGGAGACCCAGGATCCGAAGGTTCTTTCTCCGTGATCTGTTTTCTAGGACTTCAATCCTTTCAATGCACTTTTTGTGGAGCGCCTCGTGCGTCTGCGTTTTGACCGCCAGGCCCAGGATCTCGTCTTCGTTGTCCGTCACCTTCTGCTCCACCACGCGGAGCTCCATCTCCTGGGTCTTTTGTGCCTCCTTAAGCCCCTCAATTGCTTGTAGCATCGGGGCCAGCACCTCCTTCTTAAGCAGCTCCACATACCGTCTCAAAAATTCGTCTTGGTCCGGCCCCCATGTCGCCTGGACTCTCTCCGCCGCCATCTTGCTCCTTTTTCCTTCTGCCCCTGTCCTCGAGGATTCTTCGCGATCTGGCCGCCGCCGCCGATATTTTTCTTTTTCGTTGGGGGGAGGACTCCCCGTTGTCTCACCCCACACCGGGTTGCGTCCCGAAAAAATTCCCCGTTGGGGCTCTTAAAAGAGCCCGAAGGTCCGTTCGAGCTGGAGCCGCCGAAACGTGCGGCTTAGCTGGTCATCGCCGCAACCGGAAGTCCCCCAACAGCTATTAAGCCTCACAAGATCTAACCAGATCTCGTGAGATGTCGCGGTCTGGGTCCCACTTATAATGGGTAGGACCCAGTCTTGCACAGCTAAGCAAGTTGAAGAACCCACTTAGTCATGTTCACGCCGGATCTAACAGCCACCCGGCATCTGTTGGCCTCACTGAGGAAACCCTAGTAGTCCGCCGTTCAGTCCTGGTCCACACAAACGGGGTCCGGAAGGAACGGTACTGGGGGGGAGGGGTGGGGGGGAAGTCCTCTGTGCAGGGTGGCACACTGGCACTGGTGGTGCCACCCGTGCATCTTTAAAAATGGCGTCCCGGTCTCTTTCTACATTGAGGAGCTCCACTCGTTGGAGCTTCTCAGTGCAGAAAATAACGGTGAGTGCAGCCTTGGTGGGGCATTCCCCGTCAGGGCACTAAAAAAAAATGCCATTACAAAACGTGGTAGCGCCGGGAGCGACCCTGCTAATCCTGCCCAGAACACACCTTTTCTTCAGTTAGAGCCCAATATCTTGCTATGTCGCCTCTGTGTGTTCTATCTGTAAATAAATCATGACACTGCGGTCAAATAGCATTGGATTTACTGCCTGGTCACTTGGATCCCCAGGTACCTGAACTTGGTTTGGGTCATTTTAAACGGTAGTTCTTCCAGCTCCGCCCCTCCCTCTCGGGGGTTCACCGGGAAGATTTCGCTCTTTCCCAGGTTGCGTTTGTAACCTGAGAAGGCGCCAAACTCCCCAAGGAGTCCAGTTATCTTTCCCATGCTGGCTAGGGGGGTTCGACATGTAGAGGAGCAGATCATCCGCATAGAGCGACACTTTATGCTTCCTGTCCCCTCCCAGAATGCCCATCCACCAATCCACTGATCTAATGGCGACAGCCAGAAGTTCGATTGCCAGCGCGAACAGGAGTGGGGATAGCGGGCACCCCGCCTTGTTTCCCTGTGGCAGCTGCCACCAGCTCGCTGTATGAGCGCTGTACAGTAGCTTCACCCATGTGGTGAACCCTGCTCTGAACTCAAACCAGTCTAGCACCTTCATGAGATACCTCCATTCTACTCGATCAAAGGCTTTCTCAGCGTCCAGGGAGAAGATCATATCGGGATATATATTCACCAAGACTACTGGGGAAGGTCAAAAAGGAATATATATTCATCAAGAGGGGCTCCTTCCAAGGTCCTGCTAACCATCATGTACCCCCCGTCCCCCGGTTCCATCACCCTGTTCATTGCCGTGAATGATACAGTCCTGTTGATTAGTACGGCCACTCCCTTTGTCCTGGTGTCAAAACATGAATGAAACTTTTGTCCCACCCAGCCCTTCCTTAGCCTCAGTCAGTCCCTCTCTCTTAGGTGTGTCTCCTGTTGGAAAGCTACATCCACCCTCAGATTCTTGAGATGAGAGAGGACTCTGAATCATATCACCGTCCCGTTGAGATCTCACGTTCCATGTTACTAGCCCCTGTCCTTCCTCTGGGGTTAACCACATCACCTGTGGTCCTGGCGCTGGTTCTTCCGGGCCTGCCCTTGCTCACGGACTATTCAAGATGGGCGCCGACTACTTCCTCTTTTTCATCATCTCCACGCGTTGTCTGCTGCAACCAGCGCTCTACCCTTCCCCCTGTCCTTGTGCTCCGCCCTCCTAGTCCGCCTTCCCCCCTTGGCTTTAACCCCTTTTCTGCCACCCGACCCCCCCTCTTATTGTCCTTTGCTTCTCCTGAATTTCTGTTTTTCCCCTACCTTCTGCCAGGCACTCTCCTTCCGGGAGGCACGCCGCAGCATGGTCCTTTGCTGTACTCCCATACACCCGCCTACTCGCTAGTTCCCCTATTTAACCCCCGTCTACTTCTGTCCCTCCCGCCCCCGCTTTCACCACATCTTTGCCTGTGTTCGCCCTGCCAGTCTAGTTTTTTTGCCTGCTTTCTGGCCATTGCCCTCTACCATTGTTTGCCCAGTCCATTTTTCTGGACAATCTGGTTGGCTTCTTCCGGGGCGTCAAAGTAATGTTCCTTACCCCGGTATGTAACCCATAGCTTGGCATGCCAAACCGCACCCCACATTTGTACAGGGTGGATTTGGCACTGTTGAATTCAGCCTGACCTCTTGATACAAGCGGATGGAATGTCCTTCCCATTTGCACCTTCTTGCGCTCTTCACCCACCTCAAGATCTGCACTTTATCCCGGTACCTGTGGAGCCTTGCGATTATCTCCTGTAGTGATTCCCTCGTTCTAGGCCGCTGCCGAAGAGACCTATGGGTGCGGTCTTCTTCCAGGGACTTGGCGAAGCTCTCCTTGCTGATCAGCTTCCTGAGCTTCACTGGTAAGTACTCGGTGGGGTTTCTCCGCTCCGTTCCTTCCAGCAGCCCAACAATTCTTCCTTCATTTAAGTCCCTTCTTAAAACCTACCTCTCTAATATCTCCTTTGTGGCCTAGTTTCAAGCATTGTTTTGATTCCTTAATGGCAGCTAGGTCAGCAATTATTGCCCATCCCTAATTACTCTTGAGGTGGTGGGGAGCTGTCACCGAGGCCCATGTGTTGCAGGAACACACAAAGCGTTGTTAGGGAGAGCATAGAATCGTAGAATACCGACAGTGCAGAGGCCATTCTTTTTATTGTTATTATTCGGCCCATCAAGTTTGCACCAGCCCTGCAAAGGAGGACCCTACCTTGACCGGTCCGACCACTATAATCCCACCTAACCTGTATATCCGTGGACAATAAGGGGCAATTTATCATGGCCAATCCACCTACCTGCAACACATTTTTGGACTGTGGGAGGAAACCAGAGCACCGGTAGGAAACCCACCCAGACACCGGTAGAAAATGCAAATTGCACACAGGCAGTCACCGGAGGCGGGAATTGAACACAGATCTCTCGTGCTGTGAGGCAACAGTGCTAACCCCTGTGCCACCCAAATTCAGGATTCTGGCTCCTGCAAGGTGTTGAATTAAAGGGGCTCCATGAATATACGTAGTTGTTGTGCAGATAATTTTTCTTAGCCCCACTCCCTCCTTGAGGCAGCTCCCAGAGCTGCAGCGCCTCGCGGGCAGGACGCCCTGAGTGACGTCGGCAGACGGCTGGCGTTGCCGGCCACCGCGCACGCGCGGCTCTTGGAAGCTTCCAGCAGCCGGGCGTCGAGCAGGCCTGTGGCGTCTCTATGGCCAGTTACATCCACGTCCCCTTTGCGGTGCCAGCCGTCCCCAGCCTGCACATCACCGTCGATCAGCAGGACGTGGAAGCCGGCTCCAGGCGCCTCATAAAAGAAATGAGGCCGCACTGGGACCCGGCTCAAGTTAAACTGAAGGTACATTTGTGGTGAGGGCTGGGGGCGTGTCTGCGCCGGCGGTCTCTCCAATATGTAGAATGTATTATGGCGCAGGGGTGGACCTCCTGGATGATGGTGATCTGAGGCTTCATCTTTTTTTCTCCCCCTTCTAAAATTCAATATATAACTGCGTCGTCGACATCCTGTAGGTGCGAGGCTGTGGTTTTGTGGAGGTCGGGGTTGGGACATTAGGGAGGGGAGGGGAGGGTGGATGGATTCGCACACCCAGGTTTGAATCTCAGGATCTGACAACTGAAATATAAACAATGGTGATGGAAGGTCATCGACCTAAAAAGTGTTAACCCTTTTACTTCACCCACAGCTGCTGCCTTACCCATTGGAGTATTTCCACTTTCCCCCCCCCCCCCCCCCCTTCCAAAAGCAGTATTTTGCTTTGCTGTATCTTACCAGAGCATTGAATAACCCTAACGAGGGCTAATGCCTGAAGAAGTGTCTGAGAGCCCTAATCAGGGCTCTTCTGATTAAGGAGCTACGCTCTGAAAGCTGGTGATTCCAAATAAACCTGTTGGACTTTAACCTGGTTTTGTAGGACTTCTTACAAAGTCTACTGTGCCCACCCCAGTCCAACGCCGTTCCACATCATCAGCCCTAATGAAAGCACAGATGGCACCTGTTAAGATTTGTAACATTCCTGCATTTTTCTCCTGTATTTTTCATGAACCATAACATTTCATAGTCAGAGTTGTACAGTGCAGAAAAGGCCCACCAAGTCTGCACTGACAATAACTAGCTGTAATCTCTTGCTAATCTCCAGTTACTAGCATTTGCCCCATATCCTATGGGTGACATGGTTAGCACTGTTGCTTCACAGCTCCAGGATACCAGGTTCGATTACCACTTGAGTCACTGTGCGGAGTCTGCACGTTCTCCCTGTGTCTGCGCGGATTTCCTCCGGGTGCTCTGGTTTCGTCCCACAAGACCCGAAAAACAAAAGACATGCTTGTTCGGTGAATTGGACATTCTGAATTCTCCCTCTGTACCCAAACAAGTGCCGGAGTGTGGCGACTAGGGGATTTTCACAGTAACTTCATTGCAGTGTTAATGTAAACCGACTTGTGATAATAATAATAAGACTATGATGTTTCAAGTGCTCATCTAAGTGTTTTTTTAAAGGTTGTGTGGTTTCCAGCCTCCACTTC
Source organism: Scyliorhinus torazame (assembly GCF_047496885.1). NCBI lineage: Eukaryota > Metazoa > Chordata > Chondrichthyes > Carcharhiniformes > Scyliorhinidae > Scyliorhinus > Scyliorhinus torazame. The sequence goes on from NC_092719.1 coordinate 76,149,502, forward strand.
CTTCCCAGGCAACGCATTCCAGATTCTCACCACCCTCTGAGTGAAAATCTTTTTCTTGAATCCCCTGCTCCTCGCCCTAAAACTATGACCCCTTGTGATTGACCCCTCAATCAAGGGGAACAACTGCTTCCTGTTTAGCCTGCCCAAACCCCTCAATCTTATACACCTCAATCATGACCTCACTCAGCCTGCTCTAAAGCTCTGCTGTGACAAAAAACTCTGATCTCTGGGTAAGAGTTCTCCAAGGCGGCCTTCAGGACGCGCGACAACGCAAAATCACCGAGCAGAAACTTATAGTCAAGTTCCGCACACATGAGTATAGCCTCAACCGGGACCTTGGATTCATGTCGCATTACATTCATCCCCCACCATCTGGCCTGGGCGTGCGGAATCCTACCAACTGTCCTGCCGTGAGACAATTCACACCTCTTTAACTTGGGGTTACCCCTCTCTGGATCTGTAAAGACTTAATTACCTGCAAATGCTCGCATTTCAAGCATTAGTCTTGCATCTTTGACTTTGTCTATATATATATATATATATATATATGTTTCTGGAACATACCTCTTCACTGTGAATTTTCAATCAGCTTTAAACAGGCTTCTACTTGTATGCACTTGCAGCTGGAGCTTGTTAATTAGTTAATTGGATTAGGCCAGTTTTCAGAGGCTAGATTCACAGTATAAAAGTGATCCCCTACAGTGCAGACTTTGTTTGCACTGAGTGCTGAATTTGGTGCATTTGAGTGCTATAGTAAGAGTTTGGTGACCGAGGGAGTGCTGAATTTGGTGCATTTGAGTGCTATAGTAAGAGTTTGGTGACCGAGGGAGTGCTGAATTTGGTGCATTTGAGTGCTATAGTAAGAGTTTGGTGACCGAGGGAGTGCTGAATTTGGTGCATTTGAGTGCTATAGTAAGAGTTTGGTGACCGAGGGAGTTAGGTGAGGAGGGAGTAAGGTGCTCCTTTCATTTTGTTTCCGACATTTCCGCAAAGAGTGAGAAGAGAGCCAGGAGTTTACAGAAAGTGTAGCTGACTGGGAGCAGAGTTGGAGGGCGGAGATCTAGTTAGTCCACAGGGCAGCTATATACTGTCAGGTAAGAAGGGATGGAGGCTAGGCCAGTTGCATGCTCCTCCTGTAGGATGTGGGTGGTGAGGGATACCACCGGTGTCCCCGCTGACTATACCTGCGGGAAGTGCACCCAACTTCAGCTCCTCAAAGACCGTGTTAGGGAACTGGAGCTGAAGCTGGATGAACCTCGGATCATCCGGGAGGCAGAGGGGGTGATTGAGAAGAGTTACAAGGAGGTAACCACACCCAAGGTACAGGACAAGAATAGCTGGGTTACAGTCAGGGGGAAAAAAACAAACAGGCAGACAGTGCAGGGATCCCTCGTGGCCGTTCCCCTTCAAAACAAGTATACCGTTTTGGATGCTGTTGGGGGGGATGACCTACCGGGAGAAGGCCCTAGCGGCCAGGTCTCTGGCACTGAGTCTGGCTCTGGGGCTCAGAAGGGAAGTGGGGAGAATAGAAAAGCAATAGTTGTAGGAGATTCAATGGTTAGGGGAATAGATAGGAGATTCTGTGGTCGCGAGCGAGACTCCCGGAAGGTATGTTGCCTCCCGGGTGCCAGGGCCAGGGATGTCTCGGATCGTGTCTTCAGGATCCTTAAGGGGGAGGGTAAGCAGCCAGAAGTCGTGGTGCACATTGGTACCAACGACATAGGTAGGAAAAGGGGTGTGGAGGTAATAAACAAGTTTAGGGAGTTAGGCTGGTAGTTAAAAGCCAGGACAGACAGAGTTGTCATATCTGGTTTGTTGCCGGTGCCACGTGATAGCGAGGCTAGGAATAGGGAGAGAGTGCAGCTGAACACATGGCTGCAGGAATGGTGTAGGAGGGAGGGCTTCAGGTATTTGGATAATTGGAGCGCATTCTGGGGAAGGTGGGACCTGTACAAGCAGGACGGGTTGCATCTGAACCAGAGGGGCACCAATATCCTGGGAGGGAGGTTTTCTAGTACTCTTCGGGAGGGTTTAAACTAATTTGGCAGGGGAATGGGAACTGGATTTGTAGTCCAGCAACTAAGGTAGCCGATATTCAGGATGCCAAAGCGTGTAGTGAGGCAGTGGGGAAGTGAACACTGACAAAGGAGAGTACTTACAGGCACGGAGATGGGTTGAAGTGTGTATACTTCAACGCAAGAAGCATCAGGAATAAGGTGGGTGAACTTAAGGCATGGATCGGTACTTGGGACTACGATGTGGTGGCCATCACGGAAACTTGGATAGAAGAGCAGCAGAAATGGTTGTTGGAGGTCCCTGGTTATAGATGTTTCAATAAGATTAGGGAGGGTGGTAAAAGAGGTGGGGGGGTGGCATTATTAATTAGAGATAGTATAACAGCTGCAGAAAGGCAGTTCGAGGAGTATCACCCTATTGAGGTAGTATGGGTTGAAGTCAGAAATAGGAAAGGAGCAGTCACCTTGTTAGGAGTTTTCTATAGGCCCCCCAATAGTAGCAGAGATGTAGAGGAACAGATTGGGAAACAGATTTTGGAAAGGTGCAGAAGTCATAGGGTAGTCGTCATGGGCGACTTTAACTTCCCAAATATTGAGTGGAAACTCTTTAGATCAAATAGTTTGGATGGGGTGGTGTTTGTGCAGTGTGTCCAGGAAGCTTTTCTAACATAGTATGTAGATTGTCCGACCAGAGGAGGGGCAATATTGGATTTAGTACTGGGTAATGAACCAGGGCAAGTGATAGATTTGTTAGTGGGGGAGCATTTTGGAGATAGTGACCACAATTCTGTGACTTTCACTTTAGTAATGGAGAGGGATAGGTACGTGCAACAGGGCAAGGTTTACAATTGGGGGAAGGGTAAATACGATTTTGTCAGACAAGAATTGAAGTGCATAAGTTGGGAACATAGGCTGTCAGGGAAGGACACAAGTGAAATGTGGAACTTGTTCAAGGAACAGGTGCTACGTGTCCTTTATATGTATGTCCCTGTCAGGCAGGGAAGAGATGGTCGAGTGAGGGAACCATGGTTGACGAGAGAGGTTGAATGTCTTGTTAAGAGGAAAAAGGAGACTTATGTAAGGCTGAGGAAACAAGGTTCAGACAGGGCACTGGAGGGATACAAGATAGCCAGGAGGGAACTGAAGAAAGGGATTAGGAGAGCTAAGAGAGGGCATGAACAATCTTTGGCGGGTAGGATCAAGGAAAACCCCAAGGCCTTTTCCACATATGTGAGAAATATGAGAATGACTACAGCGAGGGTAGGTCCGATCAAGGACAGTAGTGGGAGATTGTGTATTGAGTCTGAAGAAATAGGAGAGGTCTTGAACGAGTACTTTTCTTCTGTATTTACAAATGAGAGGGGCGATATTGTTGGAGAGGACAGTGTGAAACAGATTGGTAAGCTCGAGGAAATACTTGTTAGGAAGGAAGATGTGTTGGGCATTTTGAAAAACTTGAGGACAGACAAGTCCCCCGGGCCTGACGGGATATATCCAAGGATTCTATGGGAAGCAAGAGATGAAATTGCAGAGCCGTTGGCAATGATCTTTTCGTCCTCACTGTCAACAGGGGTGGTACCAGGGGATTGGAGAGTGGCGAATGTCGTGCCCCTGTTCAAAAAAGGAACTAGGGATAACCCTGGGAATTACAGGCCAGTTAGTCTTACTTCGGTGGTAGGCAAAGTAATGGAAAGGGTACTGAAGGATAGGATTTCTGAGCATCTGGAAAGACACTGCTTGATTAGGGATAGTCAGCACGGATTTGTGAGGGGTAGGTCTTGCCTTACAAGTCTCATTGAATTCTTTGAGGAGGTGACCAAGCATGTGGATGAAGGTAAAGCAGTGGATGTAGTGTACATGGATTTTAGTAAGGCATTTGATAAGGTTCCCCATGGTAGGCTTATGCAGAAAGTAAGGAGGCATGGGATAGTGGGAAATTTGGCCAGTTGGATAACGAACTAGCTAACCGATAGAAGTCAGAGAGTGGTGGTGGATGGTAAATATTCAGCCTGGATCCCAGTTACCAGTGGCGTACCGCAGGGATCAGTTCTGGGTCCTCTGCTGTTTGTGATTTTCATTAATGACTTGGATGAGGGAGTTGAAGGGTGGGTCAGTAAATTTGCAGACGATACGAAGATTGGTGGAGTTGTGGATAGTGAGGAGGGCTGTTGTCGGCTGCAAAGAGACATAGATAGGATGCAGAGCTGGGCTGAGAAGTGGCAGATGGAGTTTAACCCTGAAAAGTGTGAGGTGGTCCATTTTGGAAGGACAAATTTGAATGTGGAATACAGGGTTAACGGTAGAGTTCTTGGCAATGTGGAGGAGCAGAGAGATCTTGGGGTCTATGTTCATACATCTTTGAAAGTTGCCACTCAAGTGGATAGAGCTGTGAAGAAGGCCTATGGTGTGCTCGCGTTCATTAACAGAGGGGTTGAATTTAAGAGCCGTGAGGTGATGATGCAGCTGTACAAAACTTTGGTAAGGCCACATTTGGAGTACTGTGTACAGTTCTGGTCGCCTCATTTTAGGAAGGATGTGAAAGCTTTGGAAAAGGTGCAAAGAAGATTTACCAGGATGTTGCCTGGAATGGAGAGTAGGTCTTACGAGGAAAGGTTAAGGGTGCTAGGCCTTTTCTCATTGGAACGGAGAAGGATGAGGGGTGACTTGGTAGAGGTTGATAAGATAATCAGGGGAATAGATAGAATAGACAGTCAGAGACTTTTTCCCCGGGTGGAACAAACCATTACAAGGGGACATAAATTTAAGGTGAAAGGTGGAAGATATAGGAGGGATATCAGAGGTAGGTTCTTTACCCAGAGAGTAGTGGGGGCATGGAATGCACTGCCTGTGGAAGTAGTTGAGTCGGAAACATTAGGGACCTTCAAGCAGCTATTGGATAGGTACATGGATTACGGTAAAATGATATAGTGTAGATTTATTTGTTCTTAAGGGCAGCACGGTAGCATTGTGGATAGCACAATGCTTCACAGCTCCAGGGTCCCAGGTTCGATTCAGGCTTGGGTCACTGTCTGTGCAGAGTCTGCACGTCCTCCCCGTGTCTGCGTGGGTTTCCTCCGGGTGCTCCGGTTTCCTCCCACAGTCCAAAGATGTGCAGGTTAGGTGAATTGGCCAATGATAAATTGCCCTTAATGTCCAAAATTGCCCTTGGTGTTGGGTGGAGGTGTTGAGTTTGGGTAGGGTGCTCTTTCCAGGAGCCGGTGCAGACTCAGGGGGCCGAATGGCCTCCTTCTGCACTGTAAACTCAATGATAATCTATGATTAATCTAGGACAAAGGTTCGGCACAACATCGTGGGCCGAAGGGCCTGTTCTGTGCTGTATTTTCTATGTTCTATGTTCATTCACCTGAGGAGGGAGCAGTGCTCCGAAAGCTCGTGATATGAAGCAAAACTGTTGTACTTTAACCAGGTGTTGTAAGACTTCTACTGTGCTCACCCCAGTCCAACGCCGGCATCTCCACATTGTGAAAAAAACAATCCAAGCCTATCCAGTCTCCCCAGCTCAGATGCTCCATCCCAGGCAACACACTGGTGAATCTCCACCATGCCTTCAGTGAGGTGACCAGCATTACACACTACTCCAGCTATGGCCTAAGCACCGTTTTGTACAGCCCCATCATAACCTTGTTGCTCTTATATTTTCTGCCACGACTGATGAAGGCAAGTGTCCCATATGCTTTAACTACCCTTTTCATGTTCTCCCCGTGTGTTCCGGTTTCCTCCCACAGTCCAAAGATGTGCCGGTTAGCTGGATTGGCCATGCTAAATTGCCCTTAGTGTTCAAAAAGGTTAGGTGGGGTTACTGAGTTACGGGGATAGGGTGGAAAAGTGGGCATAGTGCTCTTTTCAAGGGCCAGTGCAGGCTAGATGGGCTGAATGGTCCCCTTCTGCACTGTAAATTGTATGGTCCCCTCCCCCTGCCAAACTAGTTTAAACTCCTCCCCAAAGCACTAACGCACCTACCTACCTGCAAGTATGTTTGTCCCAGTGTGGTTCAGAGGTGGACCATCCTTCTTGTACTTGTCCCATCTTTCCCAGAAACGGTCCCAGTGACCCTAGAATCTAAAACCTTCCCTCTGGCACCAACTTTGGAGTCACCCGTTCATCTGCCCTATTTTTATACTCGCTAGCATGTGGTAGCAATCCAGAGGTCCTGCTTTTTAATCTACTACCTAACTCCCTGAATTCTTGATGCAAGACCTCATCCTGCCTATATCTTTGGTTAACAACATGAATCATGGCATCTGACTTTTCACCCTCTCCCTTTAGGATGCCCTGCAGCCAATCAGTTACATCCCTGGCCCTGGTACCAGTGAGGCAGTACACCATGCTGAATTCACATCTTTGGCCGAAGAAACCCCATACTAATGAATTTCCCTATGACCATTGCTCTTTCTTTCTTTCTTCCTCCCCCTCCTCCTTGCTCTCTTCTCTCTCTGTCTCTCTCTTCTCCAACCCCCCCCCCCCCCGGGTACAGTCAAGCCGCTTGTGGTACCAGAAGCTTGACTCTGACTGCACTCCTCTGAGGTTGCTATGCCCTCAACTGCTTCCAAAATGGAATACCGATTTGCAGGGGACTCCTGCACGACCCACCTATTCTTCCTGGACTGCCTAGTGGTCACCCATTTCCTTTTTTCTTCTTGTCACTTGAGCTATGGCGTGACCACCTCTCTAAACATACTATCCATGTAACACTCAGCTGCGTGGATGCACCACAGTGTCTCCAGCCCGCTGCTCAAGCCATGAAACTCAGAGCTCAAGCTTCTGCAGCTGGGAGCACCTCCCACACATCATCTTGGACACTGATAGGGTCCAAGATTCCCCACATGTGACAGGCCACATATTTCACTTGGTTGTCCCCACTTAACATGTCTTTAAAAAAAATTACGCATTAGACTAGAACACATCGAGAAGTAATACTTCTCCCAACAAATAAATAATACATTTTTTTTGCTTCAGCTATTTGGACACAATTTCTGATGAATTACTCACCAACCAATCAGCTTCTGCGTTCCTGTGACATCACTCTTGGATTTTTATTTCAATCTCAGCTGCCGCCTGAACAGTGGTTGCAGGCTCGGTGCTCTCCGTTGCCCCTGAGGGCCCCAAGCCTCACGCTCCCTTTGTCCTCCGTTCCCAATAGAAGGTGAGTGAGGGCCCTTTCCTCCATTCCCTGTAGGGTCCCTCAGTGGTCCGGTGCTGTCTGCTGCCCATAGATGAGTGAGGGCCCCAAGCCTCACGCTCCCTTTATCCTCTGCCTCCAGTAGAGTGTCCCTCGCTGGTCCAGTGCTCTGTTGCCCGAAGATGAGTGTTGTCTGTTGTTGTCGTCTTCCGCGGTGCTGTAGTCTGTGTCCCGCTCTGCTTACCACTGATTTTACTAACATTCCTATCTACCCTATTGTTGCTATGGAATTTCAAGCACAACTTCCTGTCTCTGAACTATTACTGCTGGATCCCCCTACAGTCGAGGCTTGGCATCTTTTTGTGCTGACTTTTGGCAATATGATCTGCAGGCATGGTCGTAAGCTTCCCATTCACCGTGACAAAATCCAGCTCCATCTTTCCACCACCGTTTATTTTTCCACTGCCTGTGTATCAGCCTATCAAATAGGCAGCAATTTTCTTCAATTAATTTTATGTACAATTGACATTGATTTATCTCCTGTGGCTTGCTGTCCAGTTTTTATTTATGTCTCGGTGGACTGACTTGGGGCATTGTGATGTTAAAGACAGTACCGTTGCTAACTTTAGGTTGGTTCAATTTGCTCTGTTTTATAACCTTTGCTCTAGAGTCGCCAGGCATCTTTATGATACCGCCATGAGGTTCAAGTACTGATCAATAACTCAACACACCAATTAGTAAGATTCAAATCAAAACACATTTATTATACACAGTCAATTGTTACTCATGCATAAATTCTACTTAACAAACTATCTCTATCACTAACAGGCCTATACTTAGCTTTGGACTGGCCCACCAGGTCAGGGGAACAAATGGCCTTTCGTTCGGGTTCTGAAACTGCAGGATTCAAAAGCTGGTATGGACTGGTAGCTAGGAGCGCCTATCTCGTAGCGTGCGTTGACTGGAGACCTACTTGGTTGATGCGGCAGCTTGGGCAGTTCACTTTCAAGGGTTGATTCGCTGCTGAGTGACCCTGCCAAGAAGGACGATTTGAACTTGGGGACTCTATTTTATAGTCCCCAGGGGCTTCCCGCCCCTTTGGGCGCACCCCGTACCTGGTTCCAAGTGATTGGACTACGTTCCGATCACTTGGATCGATTTCTCCAGTACTGGAGTCGTTCCCTGATCGCTGGGCAGTCCCTCGGTGTCCGTTGGCCTTCCTTTGTCTTGGCTCCTGCCGGCGCCGAGGAGTCTGGCTTGGCCTTATTCGCCTTAAATGTTTTGATTGTTCCCGGGGATCGCTCATTAGTATGCAGATGGCTGTGAGTTTCAGTGCTGTCTTGGCTTTTGCAAGTTCTAATACACAGCATTTCTGCACTTGCTAGTTTTTGCCTGTGTTGGCTGAATTTCCCTTTAGTCTTTGTGGTTCTCCATTTTAAGTCGGGAAGTGGCCAACCCAGGTGGCTACAGTACCTAAATACAGTTTGTATATGGTGAATATTAACTGGAGCTTTGATGCACTCTGAGGCTGAACTGTGCCATATCCTGTCCAGGCTGACCAAGGGGGTTTCTTGGTGTTTCTGATAACTGCTTCCCTGTGAACTGCAGTAACATGTCAATGGACTAATGTATAATAATTATTGCATTCCATTGAAACAAGCCAGAGAATCATCTGCAAATCCTCGCTGGTCCGACTGCTTGTCCGACTTGCAATACCAGATGTGCAGAAGTTTCCTCCAACTAAATATTGGGAAGACTGAAGCAACTGCCTTTGGACCACACCACAAACTCTGTTCCCCAGCAGCTGGTGTCTTTCCATGGCAAGTCTTTGAGGCTGAATCAGACTGTTTGCAGCCGTAAAACTTTCCGACCACACATCTGCACCTTCATCAATGCTATTCCCAGTTCTTTCATATTACCCACCGTTGCTCATTTAACCCTTAACCATCGCTTTGTTGCCTCCAGACTTGCTTGTTTCATTACACACCTGGCCAGTCTTTCGAAACTTGATCACCCAGATTCTGCTGTTCCTGTTTTTTTTTTAATGGGCTGTGGGCATTGCTGAAAATGCCAGTATTTGTTGCCCAACCCTAATTGCCCATGAACTGAGTGGATTGCCACACCATTTCAGGGGGCAGTTAAGAGTCAACCACATTGCATCAAGTCTTGGTCACACAACAGTTCTGTCCTGCATTGGCTCTCGGTTAAGCAACATTTCAATTTTTAAAATGTCATTTTTATTTTATAATACCTCTGGAACCTTGCCCCTCCTTACCTCTAACCTTCTCAACCCCTACAAGCCTCCTTGTTAACTGTGCTCCTCCAGTTCTAGCCTAGAGTATCCTGATCCCCCTCCCACTCCCTTTGCCCCTTGAAGATGCTCCTTAAAACCTAACTTTTTGGCCAAGCTTCTGTCATTTGATATATCTGTGGCCCTATATAATCAAATTCTGTTTGACCCTTTGTAAAGTGACTTAGAATTCTTTTTACCATCTGAAAGGTACTATATACAAGTTATTATAGCTGAGTGGAGAGGAACTAACAGGACTAAGAAGAATCATTGTCTAGTATCTCAGTTGCAGAATTGTTGGTTGTGGTCTGTCCTACTCCAGCAGAGGATATCCACCATGGACCTTTAACGAAACAGAGAATGGTGTAAAAACTCAGCAGGTCTGGCAGTATCTGTAGGGAAAGAAAATAGAGGTAATGTTTCAAGTCTGTTTGACTCTTTAGATCTTTAACATCTGGACAGACTTTTTAAACAAGCGGATCTTGGTTGACAAATCCATTTGATATGGTCTAACTGAGTGCCCTGTTACGAACCTGTTGGGATGGGGTTGTTTAGGCAAACCATGTAAGAACAGAATATTTGAGCCATTGTTTTATTATATTTGGATTTTCACTACAAACTGTCCAGTAATTTGTATTCTTGGGAGTGGATTGTAGTTGCTAAAAATCAGCTGCTGCAGGAGTACCACTTTTGTTTCCTTAATATCCATTCCAATGTCACTTTTTAAAATTACTGATTGTAATCAGTTATCAATCAAGTGCAATTTAAAAAAAATATATATTTTTATTGAATATTTAGAATATATAATACAAAAATACAAATCAAATACATAACCCCCATAAATCACCCCACCCCCCTAGCTTTTGATGGTGACCAGTTCCTTGAAATATATGACATATGACTGCCATCCTGTGTAAAACCTCCCAATCAAACCTCTCGATGTGTATTCAATTTTCTCAAAGTACAAAAATGCCATGAGATTCCCCCAGCCCCTGCCGAGGCACTGGGTGGAGAAGATGACCTCTACTCAAACAGAGGCTGCCTGCGAGCAATCAGCGATATCTGTCCCCGCACCAGCCTGCAGCTCCAGCAGGTCAGACACCCTGAAAATGGCCTTTAGAGGACCAGGCTCCAATTTCCTTTGTAAGATCGCCAACATGGTGCTAAAGAAGGAACCCCAAAAGTTTGCTCGCTTAGGACACGCCAAGAATATATGTACATGATTTGCTACGCCCCTCCCACTACTCACACCTATCTTTTTTTTTTTTAAGTACCCAATATTTTTTTTCCCAATTAAGGGGCAATTTAGCACGGCCAATCCATCTAACCTGCACATTTTTGGGTTGTGGTGATGAAACCCACGCAGACATGGGGAGAATGTGCAAACTCCACACGGACAGTGACCCAGGGACAGGATTCGAACCCGGATCCTCAGCGCCGTAGTCCCAGTGCTAACCACTACGCCGCGTGCCGCCCTTCACACCTATCTTCTACCCCCTCAATCCTCAACTCATCCTAACCCTTGTGAAATGTGCCCGATGCACCACGTTCAGTTGTAAGAGCCCGAGCATTGCACACAAGTGGCATTCACCCTCAGCCGGGCTTCAAACCATACTTCCTCCTCCACTCTCCTCCTCCTACTTGGCCTTAATCCCCTCCGACGTCGTTGTGTCCACTGCTAGAACCCTCCCATAAATTCCGGAAGTACCCCCCTCTTCTGCCCCCGCCAACGATAGCACCCGCTCCACCAAAGACGAAGGCGGCAACACTGGGAAGGTCGGAAAAATCTTCCTGGAAAAATTCTGAACCTGCAAGTGTTGGGCAGCACGGTAGCACAGTGGTCAGTACAATTGCTTCACAGCTCCAGGGTCCCAGGTTCGATTCCCGGCATGGGTCACTGTCTGTGCAGAGCCTATACGTTCTCCCCATGTCTGCGTGTGTTTCCTCCGGGTGCTCCGGTTTCCTCCCACAGTCCAAAGATGTGCAGGTTAGGTGGATTGGCCATGCTAAATTGCTCTTGAGTGTCCAAAACTTTGAGGTGGGGTTACTGGGTAAGGGTGGGAGTGTGGACTATGTGGGGTGCTCTTTCCAAGGGCCAGTGCAGACTTGATGGGCCGAATGGCCTTCTGCCCTGTAGATTCTATGAACCACCCTGACCACACTAACCCGTACTTCTCCGCTAACTCCTCCAGACTTGCAAACCGCCCCTCCAGGAATAAATCCCCCATTACTGTCTCCCCCTTCTTCTCCCAACCTCTAATGCTGGCATCCAATCTAGCCGGTTCAAACATGTGATTGTCCCTAATTGCAGTAACGAGTGACCCCCCCCCACCTTAAAATGCTGCCGTAATTGCCTATTATTTTTAATGTGGCCACCACCACCGGATTCCCTGAAAACCATCTGTGAGCAAACGGCAGCGGAGTTGTCAGTAATGCCCGCAGCCATGTCCCCTTACACGACCTAGCCTCCATCTTCACCCATACTGCTTCCTGATCCCTGCACCAACCCAACACCACCTCCCTGTTTGCTGCCCAGTAATAGTACATCCGGTTCAGCAGCACCAAACCCCCAGACTGCCAGTCGCTCTGTCGGACCCTTTGGTAGAAACACTGGCAGGCATTGGAATAATAACAAAAACCATGGCAAAGTATTCATCTTCACTGATTGCACTCGCCCAGCAAGAGACAGGGAGATTGTTCCACCTCTGCAAATCCACCTTAACCTTACTTGCTAAGCTCGTAAAATTTAACTTCCGTAGTGCCTCCACCCCCCAATCCCGAGGCACATAAACCTTAATTATCTAAAATGAGAACTCGTCAAACAAAACGGCAGTCCCCCAAGTTAACTCTGTTCCTCAGCGGAGTAACCGGAAAACATTTCTTTTCCAATTTCAATTTGTGCCCAGAGAAAGCCCCAAACGTCCTTAACAACCCCATTATGTCCCCCATTGTGGGAACCCCCCCCACCCCACATTATCCTCCTCCATTTATCTGAATTTCTCAATCTGATGGCCAATGGCTCAATCGCCTATGCAAATAGGAGGGGGTTGGGGGGGGGGGGAGGGGGGAAACAAAGAGCACCCATGCCTCATTCCTCTATACAACCGAAAATAACCTGAGCTAACATTATTCGTCCGAACACAGGCCCTTGGTTCTTTATACAACAGTTTGACCCATGGCACATACTTGCGCCCTATCCCGAACCACACCAGCACGGCAACAAGTACCCCCACTCTACCCTATCAAAAGCCTTCTTTGCATCTAGCGCCACTATCACCTCTTGTCCCCCCCACCTCTGCCTGAAGAGGATCACATTCGGTAGGTGCCACACATTGGAAGATAATCGGCTACCATTCACAAACCCCGTTTTGTCCTCTATGACCACCTGCGGGAGACACCCCTGCAACCTGAATACCAGCATCTTTGCCAGAACCTTTACATCTATACTTAAAAAGCACAATTGGCTGGTATGACTCTTGTCCTTTTTCAACAAAAGTGAAATGGCTGTCTGACTCATCGTCTCTTGAGTGTGAGCCCCCCACCCCATAAAATCTACCGGAAACCCATCTGGCCCTGGGGCCTTCCCTGACTGCATACTCCCTAATGCCGTCCTAACCTCCTCCACCCAATGGCTCCTCCAACTCTTATCGATCTTCCTCCTCCATCCTGGAACACTCCAACCCTCCAAAAACTCCCACCATGTCCGAATCATCTTCCCGACAGCTCTGAACTGGACAACCTCTTAAAACGTTTCAAACACTCTGTTCACCTGCACTGGCACCAGCCGCCGCCTCCCTCCCGCCCCCATGAACCTGGATGATTACCCAGGAAGCAGCCTGCTTCCACAACTGGCTCACCGGCAGGCGGCTTCTCTTCTCCCTGTGCTCATAAACTGCCCCCTTTGCCCGTCTCAACTGCTGCACTGCCTCATTCGTGTACACCAGATCATATTGTGTATGGAGCAGCTTCCTACTAGCCAAAAGCTCTGGATTAGGATCTTCCAAATACTTCCCCACCATCTCCAATATCTCATTCTACAACCTCTCACGTTCCTCTCTTGTTTTCCTATCCACCCGCACCTGATATGCAATTGCTTTGCCTCTCACCACTGCCTTCAGAGCCTGCCATACTACCGAGGGCGAAACATCCCCATTCTCCCTATATGTACTCATCCGTAAAATGCAATTTATGTTTTTTGATTTCTGGGCTGCACAGTGGCAGAGTGGTTTGCGCTGCTGCCTATGGCGATGAGGACCCACGTTCGATTCCCGCTCTGGGTCACAGTCTGTGTGGAGTTTGCACATTCTCCCTGTGTCTGCGTGGGATTCACCCCCACAACCAAAGATGTGCAGGTTAGGTGGCTTGGTGACGCTAAATTGCCCATTAATTGGGAAACAAAAATTGGGTAATGTAAATTTATTAAACATTTTTTTTTCTGATTTCTTGATTTGGATAAATGCCTGGTTTCTTTCCAAGTATTTCAGATTTAAAATTTAAAAATCTGTATTGTGTGCTCAGAGGTTGGAAATAATTTTTAGCATTTGTCAACCGTTCAATATGAACAACAGTAATTACTGGAGAAATTTCAAGATCTGGTAGCTCCACAGAATAGTGCATGCTTGATTGTATTTGTCGTCACTTTTAATGGGTAATACTAGAATATGATCAGAATGGAGAATATTAGCAGAACAGTAGCTCATGTTGTGCAATGAGTTATTTACCCAGTTGAAAATATTTTTTTCTTGTCATAAATCTTTATTTTGATTCAACAGGTATTCACAGAGGGTATTACAAACAAACTTGTTGCATGTTCTGTTGATGATTCACTCGACGATGTTGTTTTGGTGAGGGTATATGGTAACAAGACGGAGTTATTTGTTGATCGTGAAAATGAGCTGAAGAGTTTTCATGTGCTGCATGTTCATGGCTGTGCACCGCGACTATATTGCACCTTTGAGAATGGATTCTGCTATAAATTTATAGAAGGCAGTGCATTGGATCCAGAACACGTGAGGAACCCCTCCATTTTCAGGTACGCATATTGCTTAATTTTTATAAATACCTGAAAAAAATAAAGAAAATAAATATGATTAATTTTGCTATTTCACTGTGTTTATGATGTAACCCCAGGTTACTGTGGAGTTTGCACAGTCTCCCCGTGTCTGTGTGGGTCTCACCATCACAACCCAAAAAGATGTGCAGGGAAGGTGAATTGGCCATGCTAAAGTGCCCCTTCATTGGGGGAAGAAAGAATTGGGTATTCTAAATTTAAAAAAAAAAAAAGAACAACAATCTACTGATTAAATAATCTGCAATTTTATTTTGGATTTGACGTTGATTTAAAACTTCTTGTAAAAGTCTCCTAGTGACTCGGTTACAGAAGTTAAAGTTTAACAAGATGTGTATCCAATGCAGAGATGACTAGATACATTGCAGTATTCTGATTCTTTAATGATGTGGAAATTTAACTTTTTAAATGATAACAATTCATTCTGGTCTTCGAAGTTCCTTTCTGTCTTTGTCAAATTAAACGAGAAGAGACTGAAGGGCTTTTTATATTTTGAAAATAGCACTGACTTGGAAGTGATTTCTAAAGAATGTTAACGGTAGTAAGTGAATGCATTTTTAGGTTGCAAAATAGTGCAATGTTAGTTTTTGGTTTAATTTGGTTCCATTTAAAATGTCATTGTTTACTGTGTCTCAGGCTTATAGGCAGACAGCTCGCAAAGATTCATTCAATTCATGCTCATAATGGTTGGATTCCCAAGCCAAATCTTTGGTTGAAGCTCGAAAAATATTTCACTCTTCTTCCCAAAGAATTTGAAGATGAATGCTTGCATGCAAGGTACAATTTATTCAATAAACTCAAATTCTGTTTTGTAATCTGTATTACAGTAACATCAATTTTGTAATTTGCTTCCATAGATGTCTATGAGCAAAATGTAACTATGTGGCAAATGAGATAGTGTTCATCAGTGCTATATCTGATTTTTGCAAACAACTCTGATGGCTGGGCTTCTCCAATTCTAGTGCCTTGTGTATCCCTGATTTCCATCACATTATCCAGGTCCCAAGCTCTGGAATTCCCTCCGTAAACCTCAGTATCTCTCCTCCTCAAAAGCTTTTCTAAACTCTTTAAGTGCCTTATATGTCAAATTTTGGCTGATGATACTCCTGTGAAGTGCTCTGGGGCATTTTTTACTATGTTAAAGGTGCTATATAAAGACAAGTTGTTGCACACTGGGTCTGTACAATAGGTGAAAATCACCAAACCAGCAAATCATATTTACAGGCTGAAACTATAATTTAAATTTTCTAACAGACAAAATACAAAATTACAAAGGTACAAAAAATATAAAATCCGAGTTCTGATACTTCACTGCTGTACAAAAACATTTGGAATACTGAGTCCTTTCTTAAACTTTTTAATGTAAGTATACACCTGTGATCAGATGACATCTGGTTACTAGGTCAAACGAGTTAATCTGCATTCTTGCGGACAGGAATTAACTATTCTCGTGAAGAAATATTGTTTCCATTTGATGTGCTTTCGTCTTTGATGGGACATAGGTGTCTCTGGCCAACATTTGTTGCCCATCCCAAATTGCTCCTGAACCGAGTGGCTTGCTCGGACTTTTTGAGGGCAGTTAAGAGTCAACCACATTGCTGCTCTGAAGAAGACTCATGCGGACTTGAGACATTAACTGTGTTTCTCTCTCTGCAGATGCTGACAGACCTGAGCTTTTCCAGCATTTTCTGTTTTTATTTCACATTATAGTGGATCTGGATTCACATGTAGGTCAGACCAGGTAATGACAGCAGATTTCATTCTCTAAAGGACATTAGTGAACCAGATGTTTTTTTTATGACAATTCTTGATGGTTTCATGGTCTCGTTACTGAGACAAGCTTTTCAATTCAAGATTGTATTTATGGAACTTAAATCCCACCAGTTGCTGTGGTGAGATTTGAATTGATGTCCCCAGTCTATTAGCTTGGGCCTCTGAATTACTGGCTCGGTGACATTACAGCTTTGCCATCATCTCCCTTAGTTAACCGAAATTAATTCATACTTATTCACATTTCCTAGCAAAAGTGTGTTGAGGATGAAACTACAATCCTTGATGCATCATAGAAAATTGTGTAGCAATTGCAGTTTGTGGTGTTGAAAGTGTTTGTGATATGGTAACTGCTTTGACTATTAAAATTCTACATAACTACAGATATCTGTTCTGAATGTAGAAGCTCTTGTGAAAGAATGATACAAAAGCAAAATAGTGCAGATGCTGGAAATCTGAAATATAGAAACAAAATACTGAATAAACTCTGGTCTGGAGGTGCAAGCGAATATTGCTTGACTTGAAATGAGAATTTGGGCCCTTGAACAGTGAGGAAGGAGGAGGTGAAGGGACAGGTATTGCACCTTCTGCAATTACGTGGTGGCACAGTGATTAGCACTGCTGCCTCATAATGCCAGGGTCCTGGGTTCATTTCTGGCCTCGGGTGACTCTGTGTGGAGTTTGCACTTTCTCCTCGTGTCTGCATGGGTTTCCTCCCACAATCCAAAAATGTGTAGGTTAGGCAGATTGGTAATTCTAAATATCCCCATAGTGTCCAAAACGCTGGGTGGGTTTACTGGGTAACGGGACAGGATGTGAGCCTCGGTAATGTGCTCTTTTCAGAGGGTTGGTGCAGAGTCGATGGATTGAATGACCTCCTGCACTGTAGGGATTCTATAATTCTATGATAAAACGGAAGGTGCCATGGGAAGGGAATGAGTCGTTGGGGGCGATGGAAGTGTAGATTAGGGTGTAAAGGAGGGAGTGGTCCCTACAGAATGCTGACGCTGATGGGATTGGGGGGTGGGAAGGAATGTGTTTTGTGGTGGCATCATGCTTGAGTTGGCGGAAATGGTAGAGGACGATTCTTTGAATACAGAGGCTGGTGGGTGGGAAGTAAGGACAAGGGCATGGTTCTGGTAGGTATGGGAAGGGGTGAGGGCAGAGTTGTTGGAAATGGGTCGAACCCGGTTGAGTGCCCTGTCAACTACAGCTAAGGTGGGGAGTGAGAGCCTCTGATAAGGAAAAAGGCAGACCTGCCAGAAGTGCCATTTTGGAAGGTGGCATCATCAAAACCGATGCGATGGAGGTGGAGAAACTGGGATGGAGCCCTTATCAGGAAGCAGGGTGTGTTGTGCTGTAGTCAAGGTAGCTGGGGGAGTTGGTGGGCTTGTAATGAATATTGATGGTCAGTCTATTACCGGAATTGGAAACCAAGATCAAGGAACGGAAGAGAGATTTTTTAAAATCCAAAATATTTTATGTTCCAATGCAAAATGCCTCTCCCCCACTGGGCCATTTGTTACTTGTCCTTGAATTTTGCTTTCTCTCAGCATTGACCTTCGTTCTCCCATTAATACATTCTGCTATCTTATCTTCATGCCATCATCAGCACCTTTAGCTCTTCATGCTGCCATTAATGTTTCCTCTGTCTCATGCTCTACACATTTTTGCAATCAATCCTTGTTCCCACTTTATCACTCACCTTCTATTCTGCTCCACCTCTTCGACAGCATATAATCCATTGCATTTCTCCCCCTCTTTAGCGCTAAAGCGTCATTCGGACTTGAAAGTGAACTGTTTCTCTTCACAAACGCTGCCAGACCATTAAGTTATACTTAGCATATGATAAGGTTACACAAAGAAGACTATTTAAACTCAAAACCATAGGGATTCAGGATAACCATGGGAATGGATAAGAAATGGGATCAAGGTTAGAAAGCAAAACATGCTTGTTTGGGAATTACCTCAAGGCGGTGGATGGTGCTGAGTTATGCTTAATAGCACGATCTTGACCCATTGCAATTTTTGCAAATTTCCATTGGTTAACATTGCATTCAAAATCTCCTTGCAAAGTAGTCAACTTTGCATCTGCTAAGGCCAGTGGAATTGGCAAAAATTCAAATTATGAATTAGGACGAATGGCAGCTGAAATTCCAAGCAGCCAAGGGCAAAGTATTGCACACCGAAAACAAAATTAGACAACTTGGGCAGAGTTTCTGTTAGTTTGTGCTAATTTAATTGGCACAGTTAAGGTGAAAGCAGATGGTTGAATCAGTGTAAATGATCAGGAATTTTAAGGATAAGTTACCAGGCATAAGTTCAGCTTCTGCAAACTTTATCACTGGTTTAAACATCCTTTCACTTGAAGTCAAAGATGGCTCTATCCCAAATTGAGCTAATGAGGATTGGTGAGTTTCCACTATTTTCAGTTGTTCAAGGAAGCTCTTTGCATTGAGCTCACTTGTTTTTTTTAAAATTTAGAGTACCCAATTATTTTTTCCAATTAAGGGGCAATTTAGCGTGGCCAATCCACCTAACCTGCACATCTTTGGGTTGTGGGGGTGAAACCCACGCAAACACGGGGAGAATGTGCAAACCCCACATGGACAGTGACCAGGGCCGGGATATTAACCCGGGTCCTCAGCGCCGTAGGCAGCAATGCTAACCACTGTGCCATGTGCCGCCCCTGGAGCTCGCCTCTTAACGTGCAGGTGGTTTTGTATTTGCATATTAAAATGTTTATTTAACTGAGTATAACAATGAAACCAGCAATAAGTTCAAAAATAATTGTTTTGAGGTAAGGGTAGTTTTCAGTGACTTAAAATCAGGTTACTCTCAGGTGGAGGAGAAGACACAGATATTTTGTTGTTAAACCCATTTTCAGTAGTTTTTAAAATACAGTAACAAGTGATCACTCTAGATCAATAAATATTTTTAATTCAATCAAGGTGAACATTTTTAATTCAAGGAATAAAACCAAAACTATAACTTTTGACTGCTTTGGTTCATGGAAGATTCTGGGCTAAATTCTGGGTAAATGGCTGCGAGATAGCCCACAATCTTCTACCAATGTTGGGGGAGGAACAGTTACCTGCCCCCAAGCAGCAGATAGCCAATTGATCCCCTTAATTGGCCCTGAGGTACCATGCAAACGCGGACTGGAATTTTCCATTTGGGCGGGCTCCCCACTGAGATTGAATCCCAGTTGACGAATGAAAGCGGCCTCCCGGCAGCAGGCTGCACAAAATTGATGACCGGCAGTGAAATAACTGAGGGAAGAAGCTGGAAGAAACCCACGAGTCTTAGACTTCAGCAACAACTTGCAGATATATAGTACTTTTTAATGCAATAAAACATCCTAAGGCACTTCACAAAAGGATTATAATACAAAATATGATGGCATGTGAGTAATGGGATTTTGTGCAAGTAGGGCAAGGGCACCAGAGTTTTCAATGACCTCAAAGTTATGGAGGAAAAATGTGGGAGGCCGACCTGAAGTACATTAAAATAGTCCAGTCAAGAGGTGACAAAGGAATGATTGAAGGTTTCAATGGCAGAATAGGTGTTGTGGGGCAGAATCTGTAGGCAGCCTTCTGCCAGTGCAGATTTGTTGTTGAAAACTCATCTCTCGGTCAAATACAACACCCAAGTTGCAAAACAGTTTGATTCTGCCTCGGACAGAGAGAGGGATAAAGTTAGTGGTACGGGAATAGTGGGGAATTGTGGTGGGTCCAAAGACGATGGCTTCAGTCTTTCCATTTTCAATTGAAGGACATTTCTGCTCTTCCAGTATAAGATGACAGATGAGCAGCCTGACAATTTGGAGGTGGTCATTGGGTGTTATCAGCATATGTGGAAACTGACATCTTGATGTTACTGAGGGCTGACATGCAGATGTGAAATAGGAGGGGTCAAGGAAAGCACCATTGGTAGCTGTGGAAATGGAAAGAAGAGACTTTGGTAATTGTTTTGCTGCCATTAGATAAGAATGGAACCAGGTAAGTTCAACACCGCACAGCTGGACAACAGCGGAAAGACATTAGAGGGATGATGGTCAACTGAGTCAAAAGGCTTGGCGCAGTGGTTAGCACTGCTGCCTCACAGCATCGAGGTCCCAGGTTCGATCCCGGTCCTGGGTCATTGTCCATGTGGAGTTTGCACATTCTCCCTGTGTTAGAACATAGAACATTACAGCGCAGTACAGGCCCTTCGGCCCTCAATGTTGCGCTGACCTGTGAAACCACTCTGAAGCCCATCTACACTATTCCCTTATCGCCATATGTCTATCCAATGACCATTTGAATGCCCTTAGTGTTGGCGAGTCCACTACTGTTGCAGGCAGGACATGCCACACCCTTTCTACTCTCTGAGTAAAGAACCTACCTCTGACATCTGTCCTATATCTATCTCCCCTCAATTTAAAGTTATGTCCCCTCATAGGGGTGTTTGCGAGGGTTTCACCCCCACAACCCAAAGATGTGCAGGGTAGGTGGATTGGCCACACTAAATTGCCCCTTAATTGGAAAAAATGAATTGGGTACACTAAATTTGTTTTAAAAACTGAGTCAAAGGCTGCAGATTGGTTGAGATGGGCAAAAGGGATGGTTTGTCTTTGTTACAGCCAATAGGATGTCATTTATGACCATGATAACTGTTTTGATACTGGAGCGGAAACCTGATACGATGATTGAAAGATGGACGTGAATTTAGGAGGAACTTCGACTAAAGATGCCCAATGCAGAACAGCAACAGAATGAAGTACAAAGCCCAAACGGAATTTGAGTTAGGAAGCTACAATCAAACTATATGTTGTTCTGGTTAGACTACCTTGAATGATCCATGTCTGATGATCAAGACACAGGGAGACATGAGTGCCCTAGAGACAACATAAACAAGACATAACAAAACTTGGGATTTTCAGCTTGAAAAGGAAGAATTTAAAGGCCAATCTGCTAAAGCTGTATAATATAAGTTTTTTTTTTAAAGTATGTGTATTGAAGTTTTACATAAAATAACAATCAACCAACAAAAGCCCAACAGTACAAATCAAACAATTACACGCAAATCTAAGACAAAAACACATAATTAAACTTAAAGTAAAGTCACCACAGTCCCAGATGACCATAGGCAACTTTCCACTTTGAGGGGGAGAACTGACTAGTGGTGATTTAACCGTGGGCAGCACGATAGCATTGTGGTTAGCACAATTGCTTCACAGCTCCAGGGTCCCAGGTTCGATACCAGCTTGGGTCACTGTCTGTGCGGAGTCTGCACATCCTCCCCGTGTGTGGGTGGGTTTCCTCCGGGTGCTCCGGTTTCCTCCCACAGTCCAAAGATGTGCAGGTTAGGTGGATTGGCCATGATAAATTGCCCTTAGTGTCCAAAATTGCCCTTAGTGTTGGGTGAGGTTAGTGGGTTATGGGGATAGGGTGGAGGTGTTGACCTTAGGTACGGTGCTCTTTCCAAGAGCCGGTGCAGACTCGATGGGCCGAATGGCCTCCTTCTGCACTGTAAATTCTATGATAATCTATGAAACCGGAGGATCACCAAACCTCAGGTGAAGGGCAAGGTTGAAAAGGCGGGCCTTCATGAATAACATCAGCCGGTATTGGAATTGAACCTGCATTGCTCTGCATGACAAACCAGCTGTCCAGTCAACTGAGGTAAACCAACCCCCCATTAAACTTAAACACTAATTAGATCCTTAAAAAAGGAAATAAATGGTTGCCATCCCAGGTAATCCTTCACCACTGACTCCCTGATGGTGTTTTTAATTTTCTTTAAGTATAGGAAATCATTAAATCGCCCAACCAGGCAGAAGCACTGGGTGAAATGGGAGATCTCCAACCAAGCAATATTCGCCTTCAGGCTATCGGTGATGCAAAGGCGACAATGTCTGTCCCTCACCCAGAGTGAAATGCTGGTGAACCTGAAACCCCAAATATGGCTAACAAAGGACATGGATTTAAATCCACCCGGAGTATCGCCAATATAGTGCTAAAAAGGAAGCCCAGAAGCTGGCAAGTTTGGGGGCAGGACCAAAACATATGCAAATGGTTACTGGAGCAAGCGAACAGCGATCATATCTGTCCTCCGCATTTGGAAAAAACCCACTCCTCCTTGCCTTGGTCAGGTGCATTCTGTGTAACCTTGAACTGAATTAGCTCAACCGGGCACATGAGGACGTGGAGTTGATCCTGTAAAGGGCCTCCCTCCAAGCCTCACCAGTAAGTAGAGACCCAGCTCGCTCCCATCTTGCCCTCACCCTGTTTAGTGGGGGTGGGGGGGGGGGGGGGGGGGGGGGATTCGACCAGACAATATGGCCATAAAGTTCCGGAATAGACCCCTTCCAGGCCGAGCCAAGGATAAAATCCTCTTCAGCAAGAAGGAAGGTGGAGCCAAAGGAAAGGAAAGGAAAACCGTACAAGAAAAATCACAAACCTGAAAATATGAAAGAGCATCGAGTTGGATGGCTGAAATTTGTTCGCCAGCTCTCTAAAACTGGCAAACCTCTCCTCTACGAATAGGTACCTAAATCCTCAAGTCCCTTTGCTTTCCAAGATTTAACTGATGGGTCCAAACCAGAAGGTAAGAGAAGGTGATTGTTACAAATAGGAACCAATGAAGAAAGGGAAAGGAGATTAAAGTGCTGTTGAAACTGTTTCCAAATCCTAAGAGAGGAGACCACCACCGGGTTTGAGGTAAATCTAGCGGCAGAAAAAGGCAAGGGCAGTAATATTGGCATGGAGATTACAAATAGTACACCAACGAGCCTCCATTAGTCCCCAAATAGAATCAGGGTCACTAATCCACACCAAAATATTTTGCATGTTAGCAGCCCATGAATTATATAACCAGCGGATCCAAGGGGCAAATTTATGGGCGCATCCAAATCTCCTGAGAATCTCAAATAAACATTCACATTTCATCCTACCAAATGCTTTTGTCCGCCTGTCCCTATGGAGTAGAACGCTGCAAATTCTGGGATTGTTACTTGCCCAAATAAAAGCAGAAATCAATTTCTTAACCTTAATAAAAAAGAATTTGGGCAGAAAAATGGGGAGACATTAGAAAAAAATAGAAACCTAGGAAGTACATTAATTTTAATTGTTTGGATCCTACCTGCCAGAGACAGCAGGTTGTTCCACCTCGTGTTCAGGTTCAGGGGTGGGGGAAACAATGACATTTAAAAGGTGACATATATTGGCCGATAGCTGTCGGCCTTTCGCAAAGCCTGTTTGATCCTCCAAACTTTACTTGGGAGGTAAGGCCAGAGTGCCAGAGCCTTAGCAAGCAACTTAACATCCGCATTTAAAACCCGAGATGGATGATTATGAACTGCACTTGGTCGGATCCTTGTCCCTCTTAAGGAGCAAGGAAGTGAGGGTCGGAGGCAATGAACCCCACGACAGGGAGTTCTTAAACATATCCAGTAACAAGGGTACGAGCTGCTCCGAGAACTTCTTTTAAAAGCCAACTAGGCCCAGAGCTTTGCCGGACTGCTTCAGCCCAATACATTTTAATATCTGGTCAGGGCATAACGGGGAGCCCAACTTGTCGTCCTCGCTCATCTCAACAGTTGGGATGGGCAGGCCATCAAGAAAGTCAGCCACAATCTATTTATCTGCAGAGGGCTCTGATTTATACAGGTCGCAATAATAAGATTTAAAAGCCACATTGACCTGGACTGGGGCGGAAACAAACTTGCCGCCTGAGTTGAGTATCCAAGGGATCTCGTTGGAGGCCGCTTGTCTCTTGAGTTGGTGAGCCACAAGAGACTGGGCTTCTCCCTATATTCATAAAATGTACCCCATGGTAGCTGTAACTGACGTGTGCAGCCTTGTTAGTGGACACTAGCTTGAACTGGATCTGTAATTTTTTCCTGCTTGCCAGTAGCTCCGGAGTAGGGTCGAGTGAGCATTGGTGATCCACCAGTCTCTGCTGCTCCAACTTCGCCGTCTTCAGCATGAACATTTCTATTAGAAATAGTCTCCCCCACTAAGGACGGCCTTAAGAGTCTCCCATTGTGTGGAGGGCGATATTGAATCGGACTTGTTTTATGCAGGCGTCGAGGCAAACGCTCGCAAAGTTTTATTTTAATCTGCCAGCAGAGTACTATCTAATCTCCAGGGTGGGTGTTGGGTGGGGCAGGACTTCAGCAATGTATGTGGAGCGTGGTCAGAAATAACAATTGCCGCCGCTACTGAAGGGAAGAGAGCCCTATTCAAAACGTTAAAAACTCAATGCGGGATTGTGCATGATGGACATGTGGAAAAAAAGGAAAAGTCCCTATCGTTTGGGTTCAAAAAGTGCCAGGGATCTACCCCCCACACCTGTGCCATTAAATAAGACAAAGCCCTGGCCATCCCAGATGGGACAAGAGGTTTAGGTTTGGGGACGCTCCAATTTAAGGTCCAAAACACAGTTCAGGTTGCCTCCTAAAATCAGCTGGTGCAAGTTTAGGTTGGGGAGAGAAGAAGTATCCCCATCCTCAATGATGGGGGAACCCAGCACCTCTGTGCAAAAGACGAGGCTGAAGCATTCGCAACAATCTTCAGTCGGAAGTGCGAAGTGGATGATCCATTTCAGTGTCCGCTGGAGATCCCCAGCATCACAGATGTCAGTCTTCAGACAATATGATTCACTTCACGTCATATCAAGAAACGACTTAAGGCACTGGATACTGCAAAGGCTATGAGCCCTGACAGTATTCTGGTAATAGTATTTAAGACTTGTGCTCCAGAACTTGCCGCACCCCTAGCCAATCTGTTACAGTACAGCTACAACACTGGCATCTACCTAACAGTGTGGAAAATTGCCCAGGTGTGTCCTGTACACAAGAAATAGGACAAGTCCGTCCAGACAATTACCGTCCCATCAGTCTACTCTCCAGCAAATTGATGGAAGGAATTATCAACAGCGCTATCAAGCGGCATTTACTCTGGAATAACCTGCTCACGGACGCTCAGTTTGGGTTCCGCCAGGGTCACTCCGCTCCTTATTCATTACAGCCTTGGTTCAAACGTAGACAAAGGATCTGAATGCCACAGGTGAGAAGAGGTGAGAGTGACTGCCCTTGACATTCAGGCAGTATTTGACTGAGTATGGCATCGAGGAGCCCGAGCAAAACTGGAGAAAAATTCTGCTGGTTGGACTCACACCTGACACAAAGGAAGATGGTTGTTGTTGGAGGTCAATCATCTCAGCTCCAGGACAGCACTGCAGTAGTTCCTCAGGCCCAGCCAGCTTTTGCTCTTTCATCATTGACCCCCCTTCCATCATCAGGTCAGAAGAGGAGATGTTCGCAGATGACTACAATGTTCAGTACCATTCGCGACTCCTCAGATAACGAAGCAGTCCATGTCCAAATGCAGCATGACCGTGTCAATATCCAGGCTTGGGCTGACAAGTGGCAAGTTACATTTGTGCCGCACAAGTGCAAGGCAATGACCATCTCCTACAAGAGAGGATCTAACCATCGCCCCATGGCATTCAAATCTGTTAGAGTTCTTTGAGGAGGTAACAAGGAAGTTAGACAAAGGAGGACCAGTGGACGTGATTTATTTAGATTTCCAGAAGGCCTTTGACAAGGTGCCGCATAGGAGGCTTAAATAAATTAAAACCCCATGGTGTCAAGGATAGGATTTTGGCATGGATAGAGGATTGGCTGACTGGCAGAAGGCAGAGAGTGGGGATAAAGGGGTAGTTTTCAGGATCGCAGCTGGTGACTAGTGGTGTGCCTCCGTGGTCTGTGCTGGAGCCACAACTTTTCACAATATACATTAATGATCTGGAAGAAGCAACTGAAGGCACTGTTGCTAAGTTTTCGGATGATACAAAGATCTGTAGAGGGTCAGGTAGTATTGTGGAAGCAGGGGGGCTGCAGAAGGACTTGGACGGGCTGGGAGAGTGGGCAAAGACGTGAGCCAGATGGAATACAATGTGGAAAAGTGTGAGGTTATGCACTTTGGAAGAATGGAGGCATAGACTATTTTCTAAATGTGGAAATGCTTAGGAAATCAAGCACAAAGGGACTTGGGAGTCCTTGTTCACGATTCTCTTAAGGTTAATGTGCAGGTTCAGTTGGCAGTTAGGAAGGCAAATGCGATGTTAGCATTCATGTCGAGAGGGCTAGAATACAAGAGAAGAGATGTACATCTGAGGCTATATAAGGCCCTGGTCAGACCCCATTTGGAGTATTGTGAGCAATTTTGGGCCCCGTATCTAAGGAAGGATGTGTTGGCCTTGGAAGGGGTCCAGAGGAGGTTCACAAGAATAATCCTTGAAATGAAGAGCTTGTCGTATGAGTAACAGTTGAGGACTGATGTCTGTACTCATTGGGGTTTAGAAGGATGAGGGGACACCTTATTAAAGCTTACAGGATACTACAAGGGCTGGGTAGAGTGGACGTGGACAGGATGTTTCCATTTGTAGGAAAAACTAGAACCAGAGGACACAATCTCAGACTAAAGGGACGATCTTTCAAATCGGAGATGAGGAATTTCTTCAGCCAGAGGGTGGTGAATCTGTGGAAATCTTTGCCGCAGAAGGCTGTGGAGGCCAAACTATTTGAGTGTCTTTCAGACAGAGAAAGATAGGTTTTTGATCAGTATGGGGGTCAGGGGTTATGGGGAGAATGGGGATGAGAAAAATATCAGCCATGATTGAATGGCGGAGCAGATTGTGCAGCACCTTAAACTGTATGAGGCTGAACCTCGCGCACGAAGGTGAAGAGTTCACCCTCCCTGGGGCATCTGCCCACGTCCCTTCCTCAATCTCCTCTCACAACTCCTCCTCCCACTTGCCTTTCACCTCCACCACCGAGGTCTCCTCCTCCTCCTACATCACCTGGTAAGTTTTCGAGATCTTCCCCAGTCCCGCCCCCCCACCCCCGAGAGCACCCTGTCCTGTACTGTGCGTGGCAACAGCTGCGGGAATTCCACCACCTGCCACCTGGCAAATACCCTTAGCTGTAAGTACCTGAAGGTGTTCCCCGGGGGAAGCCCATACTTCTCCTCCAACTCACGCAGGCTTGCGAACTTCCCGTCCACAAACAGGTCTCCCAACCTTCGTATCCCTGCCCTGTGCCACCCTGAAAACCCTCCATCTGTCCTCCCTGGGACGAACCGGTGGTTCCCCCGTATTGGGGTCCACACCGAGGCCCCAACTTCCCCCCTGTGCCGCCTCCACTGCTCCCAGATTTTGAGGGCAGCCGCCACTACGGGCTCGTGGTATACCTACTTGGAGGGAGCGGCAGCGGCGCTGTTGCCAGCGCCCCCAGACTCGTACCCACACAGGACGCTGTCTCCAGCCTCTTCCATGCAGCCCCCTCCCCCTCCATCACCCACTTGCGCACCATCGTTGCATTGGCGGCCCAGTAGTACCCACCGAGATTGGGCAGCGCCAGCCCCCCCCCCCATATCTCTAGTCCGCTCCAGGAACACCCTTCTCACCCTCGGAGTCCCTCGCGCCCACACAAACCCCATTATGCTCCTGTTGACCTGCCTAAAAAAGGCCTTCAGGATAAACACGGGGAGGCACTGGAACAGGAAAAAAAACCCTTGGGAGCACCGTCATTTTGACTGACTGCACCCTACCCGCCAAGGACAGCGGTAATGTGTCCCACCTCTTGAACTCCTCCTCCATTTGCTCCACCAGCCTTGTGAAATTAAGTCTATGCAGGGCCCCCCAGTGGCCGCCTGGATCCCCAAATACCTGAAGCTCCTCTCCACCCTTTTTAGTGGGAGCTCGCCAATCCCCCTCTCCTGGTCCCCTGGGTGAACTGTGAACAGCTCGCTCTTCCCCATGTTGAGCTTGTACCCCGAGAAATCCCCGAATTCCCTGAGGATCCTCATTACCTCCGGCATTCCCCCCACCGGATCCACCACATATAGCAGCAAGTCGTTCGCATAGAGCGACACCCTATGCTCCTCCCCACCCCGCACCAACCCCCTCCAGTTCCTCGACTCCCTCAGTGCCATAGCCAGGTGTTCAATTGCCAGTGCGAAGAGCAGGGGGGGACAGGGGACACCCCTGCCTCATCCCTCGGTGCAACCGAAAGGAATCAGACCTCCTGTTCGTGGCCACACTCGCCATCGGGACCTCTTACAACAGCCTGACCCACCTGACAAACCCCTCCCCAAACCAAGACCTCTTCAGCACCTCCCACAGGTACCCCCACTACCCTATCGAAGGCTTTCTCAGCGTCCATCGCCACCACTATCTCCGCCTCGCTGGCATCATGGTAACGTTCAGAAGCCTCCACACATTCGCGTTCAACGGCCTCCCCTTCACGAACTCCATCTGGTCTTCGTGGATGACCTGTGGCACACAATCCTCAGTCCTCATGGCTAAGACCCTCGCCAGCACCTTGGCATCAACGTTTAGCAACAAAATCGGCCTGTAAGACCCACACTGCAGGGGATCCTTGTCCCGCTTCAGGATCAAGGAGATCAGTGCCCGGGACATCGTCGGGGGGAAAGCCCACCCCCCATCCCTTGCCTCATTAAAGGTGCTAACAAGCCACGGGCCCAAGAGGTCCATGTATTTTTTATAAAATTTGACCGGGAAACCATCCGGCCCCGGTGCCTTCCCCGCCTGCATGCTCCCTATCCCTTTGGTCAGCTCCTCCAGCCCAATTGGGGCCCCCAATCCCGCCACCAGTCCCTCCTCCACCTTCGGAAACCTCAATTGGTCCAGTAAGTGGCCCATCCCTCCCTCCTCCAGTGGGGGCTCGGACCGATACAATTCCTCGTAAAAGTCCCTGAAGACCCCATTGATGCCAACCCCACTCCGCACCACACTCCCTCCCCTGTCCTTAACTCCCCTGATCTCCCTAGCTGCATCCCGCTTCCGGAGCTGATGCACCAGCATCCGGCTTGCCTTTTCCCATACTCATAAATCGCCCCCTGGGCCTTCCTCCACTGCACCTCCGTCTTCCTGGTGGTCACCAGGTCAAATTCAGCCTGGAGGCTGCGCCTCTTCCTCAACAGTCCTTCCTCAGGCACCTCCGCATACCTCCTGTCTACCCTCACCATCTCCCCCACCAGCCTCTCCCTCTCCTCCCTCCTCTCCTTGTGGGCCCTAATGGAGATCAGCTCTCCCCGAACCACCGCCTTCAGTGCCTCCCATACCATCCCCACTCGGACCTCCCCGTTATTGTTGGCCTCCAGGTACCTCTCTATGCTTCCTCGGACCCGCTCGCTCACCACCTCGTCCACCAGCAGCCCCACCTCCAACCACCACAACGGGCGCTGGTCCCTCTCCTCCCCCAGCTCTAAGTCCACCCAATGTGGGGCGTGATCTGAAATGGCTATCGCCGAGTACTCAGTATCCTCTACTCGCTATCAGCGCCCTGCTCAAAATAAAAAAGTCAATCTGGGAATATGCCTTATGGACATGTGAGAAGAATGAAAATTCCCTAGCCCCCAGTCTTGCAAATCCCCAAGGGTCCACCACTCCCATCTGGTCCATAAACCCCCTCGGCACCTTAGCCGCTGCCGGCTTCCTACCCGTCCTAGACCTGGAGCGATCCAGTGCCGGATCCAACACCGTGTTAAAGTCTCCCCCCATTATCAGGCCCCCCACTTCCATATCTGGCATCTGACCCAACATGCGCCGCATAAAACCCGCATCGTCCCAGTTCGGGGCATACACATTGACCAGTACCACCCTCTCTCCCTGCAGCTTACCACTGACCATTACGTACCTACCGCAATTATCTGCCACAATGCTCGACGCCTCGAACGACACCCCTCGATTTTTGGCATCCAGCCCCGAATGAAACACCTGACCTACCCACCCTTTCCTCAATCTTATCTAGTCTGCCACCTTCAGGTGTGTCTCCTGGAGCATGACCACATCCGCCTTCAGCCCCTTCAGGTGCGCGAACACGCGGGCCCGCTTGACCGGCCCGTTCAGTCCCCTTACATTCCAGGTTATCAGCCGGATCAGGGGACTACCCGCCCCCCTCCCTCGCCGACTAGTCATCACCCATCCTCGGCCAGCCATGCGCCCGCACCTGACGCCCGGCCCGTTCCCCACGGTGGCAGACCCCCCCCCTGCACTCGCTCCAGCTCCCCCTTGACCAGAGCAGCAGCAGCCCCGCCCCCTCCAGTCTTCAGCGCGGGAAAAAGGCTGCGCTTACCACCTACCCGGCCCTGCCACCTCTGACGCAGCTCCTTTTACAGGCCCAGTCCCCGCACCCCCGACTCGGGCCTCCCCCTCCCCCGCGGGGCCCCATCACACTGCCGGCCATCCACCCCTGTTCCATTTGCTTACCCCCCTCCAAGAGCCCCCCGACCAACCCAACCAAAACCGCGCCCAACCTGCCCTAACCACCCTCACCCAACCAGAAAGAAAAAAACAAGAGCAAAGGACCCCCCCTCAAAGTAACATATCAACGCAATCCCCAAACGCCCATCCCGACCCTCAATCTGTGTCCAACTTCTCGGCCTGAACCAAGGTCCACGCCTCCTCCGGAGACTCAAAATAATGGTGTCGGTCCTTGTAGGTGACCCACAGTCGCGCCGGCTGCAACATGCCAAACTTCACCCCCTTCCTGTGCAGCACCGCCTTCGCTCGATTGTACCCGGCTTCTTCGCCACCTCCGCACTCCAGTCCTGGTATATTCGAACCTCCGCGTTCTCCCACCTGCTGCTCCTCTCCTTCTTGGCCCACCTGAGCGCACACTCCTGATCAGCGAACCGATGAACCCGCACCAGCACCGCCCGCGGAGGCTCGTTAGCGTTGGGCCTCCTCGACAGCACTCTATGGGCCCCTTCCAGCTCCAGGGGCCCCTGGAAGGACCTCGCTCCCATCAGCGAGTTCAACATGGTGACCACATAGGCCCCCACGTCCGGCCCCTCCGGGAGACCCAGAATCTGCAAGTTCTTCCGCCTCGACCGATTCTCCATATCCTCGAACTGCTCCTGCCATTTCTTGTGGAGCGCCTCCACTTTTACCGTCAGGCCTAAGATCTCGTCCTCGTTGTCGGAGATCTTTTGTCGGGCCTTGCGGATCGCCACCCCCTGGGCCGTCTGTGTCTCCAGCAGCTTATCGATAGAAGCCTTCATCGGCTCAAGCAGGTTGTTCTTCTTCCCTCGCACTTTCTTCGGGTCCACCACCACTTTTTTAGTTGCCCTGCTCCTGGTAAAAGCCATATACTGTCGGGGAACTATTGTACTCTCCTTCCCACAGCGGGAAACATCGAAAAAATGCCGTTGGGGGCCCTGAAAAGAGCCCAAAAGTCTGTTTTTTGCGGGAGCTGCCGAACGTGCGACTTAGCTCCGCACAGCCGCAACCGGAAGTCGGGTGAGTGCAGCTTCAACAACACACAAGCTCAACACCATCCAGGACAAAGCAGCCACCTGTTTGCTACCCCTTCCTTCCACAAACATTCAATCCCCCCACCACCGACTAACAGTGCTAGCCATATGTAGCATCTACATGATGCACTACAGTAACTTGCCAAGGTTCCTTCGGCAGCACCTTCCAAACCCACAGCCACTGCCATCTAGAAGGACGAGCAGCAGATACTTGGGAACCCACCATCTGCCAGTTCCCTTCTAAGTCTCTCACCACCCAGACTTGGAAGTATACTACCGTTCCTTCACTGTCGCTAAGTCAAAATCCTGGAATTCCCTTCCCCACAGCACAGCGGGTGTACCCACATTTCGGGGACTGCAAAGGTTCAAGAAGGCAACTCATCACCACCTTCTAAAGAGCAACGAGGGATGGACAATAAATGCCGGCCTTGCCAGCGACGCCTACATCCCGTAAAAAAGCCAAGAGCGAGTTGATAAAATTCATATCAACCCAGTTAGGGCCATAAACGTTGACCATGACTATGAGAGTGTTCAAGAGGGAGCCACAAACCATGTATTGACCATTTGGGTCAGCGATAATCTGAGAGGAGGAGAACTGGACTCTCATTAATTAAAATTCCTGTACAAACTGGAGTGAAAACCTGCCTAACCCACTTTCCCCCAAGAAAACAAGAGTTTCGGCTCTTACGATGGGTGAATGCCCTCGACCATTTTACTGGTCCACTCAAACCCCTAACATTCCAGGTAACCAACCGGATTGGAGGTCTCCCACCACCCCTTCATCTGGAGTCAGCCATTCCCAAAGAGAGAGGGATACTGAAAAGATAAGTAAAATGATCCAACCACGATGGCCACCGAACCAAATCAGATGACTCGATAAAGGAAAACCAACAAATTAACACTAGCACAATGCTGAAAGTTCTCCCCCCCCCCCCCCCCCCCCCCCCCCCCCCCTAAATACACCATATTGAAACAGTGGTATACAAGGTTATCCTAAAGCCAAACGAATGGGCCAAGACCTCTTCAATTGATCTTTTGAGATCCACTGACCAGCTTTATCGGTGTTTATCTAGCTCACTCGCCAAAACGCTGCTGAGGGCCTCGACCTTTAGTGGAGTGGTCGGAGAGGAAAAATTAATCCCCGGCATCTTACCTCCAGATGAATCGTGAGAGGCTTCAGAGTCAGCTGACGGAATGTGGTTTGAATTTTTCTTTGCTTTGCATCCCTTGAGCATCTCGGAGAAGGGAAGGCTCTATTCCGCTAAATTACAAGAGTTCCTGAGAAGTACAAGGTCCGTGGTGCCATAATAAAGGGCAAAAGGATCAGCTTTCCAGCTTTCCTCGTACTCCTCCTCCCAGAAAACTAAAATATAGTTAAGGAACTGGAAAAGGTAGATGACCGAAAATGATGAAAATAGGTTAAGGGTACTTGGTCCTCAATTTACCTTTCATTAATTTCAATGTACACTCGGAGTTTTGAATGTTTAACAGGTAGACGAGGGTTGTGAAACAAATGGTGGCTGATTTGAGGCCTATTACAGTCCCTGGCTGATTTTCCTAACCATGAATTTTAATGTGTGTTTATAACAGGTGGCCGAAACACAACCACTTGCTCTATGCTCTTGCTGAAGTTTTATGTTCCATCCAGGAATGGAATTCCAAATAGTGGTGGAGGTAAAAACCCTGCAGACATTTAAGTAGAAATGTTGAGACTGCAGGATCTATCTGAATGGCTAAATATAGAGGGGTTTTCCTAATTGCTATCTTTGCAATCTTGCACAAGCTTGAATGAATTTTAGAACCAAGTCTGAGGTAATCTTTCACACATTTATTGAATTCTGGAATCCCTGTTATAAATCCCTACAGTGCAGAAGGAGGCCATTTGGCCCATCAAGAATGCACCGCCCCTTGGAAAGAGCATCCTACCTAGGCCCAACCTCCACCCTACCCTCATAACCCAGAAACCCCACCTAACCTTTTGGACACTAAGGGGCTTTTTAGCATGGCCAGTCCACCTGTTCTGCACATCTTTGGACTGTGGGAGGAAACCGGAGCACCTGGAGGTAACCCACGCAGATACGGGGAAAAAGTGCAATCTCTGCACCGCTGGAATTGAGTCCCTGGCACTGTGAGGCAGCAGTGCTCACCACTGTGTCACCATGTTGCCCTTTAGTAGAAAATAAATCGAGAAATACATTGTAATGATTTGGATGTTTAAAAGCATTAAAGCAAATAACTAATCTTTTATAAGGCAATAACAATTCAATATGCTTTTTCTTAATAATTTGGTATCACTTTTAACGTAATTAACCCAGAACGTGGCTGATTCGCAAAACAACTTTTGTTCCCTGAGATAAACACATATTCGGCTTGAAATTATGCTGTAAATGACACTGTAAATATCAGAAATAGATCAATGAAAATGGAAAAACTCCAAATGCTTGAACTTTGAAATAAAGATTGAAAATATTGAAAACATGCAGCAGTTCATTGGGTCGCTATAAAGCAATTTACTTTTTCACAACCAATCATCATTGTTTCTCTTTTTATCTAGAATTGTAAAACTTCAAAAATTCTGAGTGAACTGTCTTGATTTCTTCCTCCCTGTCTCCAGCTGTTTTCCCCCTCCACATCAACACCACCCTTTCTGTGGAGCTTTGAGCAGCTATCCTAAAGGAATACAATTAGCTAGGGATGTTGTACAGCTGATATAAAACTTTGATTGGACCACACTTGGAGTGCTGTGTACAAACTAGTTTCTAGACTGCAGAAAGAGCAATGAAACATCTAAGAGAGTGCAAAAATAAATTATACAGCTATTAACTAGAATTAAGAGGATGGTGAAATTGTAGCATGAGTGGATAAGGCCAATAGCATAAATGGATTTGAGGGGAACTAGATAACCACAAGGGAGAAAGGAACAGTGGTATTTGCTGATAGGGTGGAAGGAAGCTAACGTGGAGTATAGATATTGACATGAACGTGGTGGGCCGAATGGCCTCTTTCTGATCTGTTAATGCCAAGTTATATTAGGATGCAACTCTCAGGAAAGATTAAGCAGACTGGGGCTCTCATCTTAAAATTATTAAGGGCTTTGTTGAGGATAGACCAGACTTTATGCTTGTGGGTAATTCTGGAAGTGGGCAAATAAATCTGACGTAGACGATAACAGATAAAGCTTTTAGGAGAAATTGAGAATGTGAAACTCACTACCACATAGTTTTTTTAAAAAATCATTCATTGGATAAGGGGTTTGCAGCATTTATTGCTCTACCCTAATTGCCCTTGATAAGATGGTGGTGAGTTGTCTTCTTGAATCGCTGCGCTCATCGAACCATAGAAAAACTGCAGTGCAGAAAGAGGCCATTCAGCCCATCGTGTATGCACCAGACAAAGAAAAGATCCCATTTTCCATCGATAATAAAAGCAAATTATTGCGGATGCTGGAACCTGAAAGAAAAACTGAAAATACTGGACAAGCTCAGCAAGTCAGCATAGAATCATAGAATTTACAGTGCAGAAGGAGGCCATTTGGCCCACTGAGTCTGCACCGGCCCTTGGAATGAGTACCTCACTTAAGCCCATATTTCCAACCTATCCCAGTAACCCAATCTATCCCAGTAACGCTACCTAACATTTTGGACACTAAGGGCAATTTAGCATAGCCAATCCACCTAACCGCCACATCTTTGGACTGTGGGAGGAAATAGGAGCATCCAGAGGAAACCCACGCAGACACGGGGAGAATATGCAGACTCTGCCCAGACAGTGACACAAGCTGGGAATTGACTGGGGACTTTGGAGCTGTGAAGCAACTGTGCTAACCACTGTGCTACTGTGCTGCATTTGTGGAGAGAGAAGGGAGCTAATGTTTCGAGTCTGGATGACTCTTTCTAAAGCTTTGACAGAGTCATCCAGACTCGAAATGTTAGCTCCCTTCTCTTTCCACAGATGCTGTCGGACCTATTTTCCATCGCCTGATCTGTAGCTGTGCAGGGTACAGCAGATGCAGGTCCAGTGCTGTTTGTGAGGAACCTTCCATGATTCTGACCCAGTGACAATGAAGGCATGGTGATATATTTCCAAGTCAGGTTGGTGAGTAGTTTGCAGGGGAATCTGCTTATAGTGTTTCCATGCATCTGCTGACCTTGTCCCTCATAGTGGTACATTTTGCAGGTTTGGAAGGTGTTGTTGAAGGAGGCTTGGATAAATTGCTGCAGTGCATCTTGGAGACATTACACACAGCTGCCACTGCATTGGTGGTGGAAGGAATGGGTTTTAAGGTGGCAGATGCGGCGCCAATCAAACGGGCTGCTTTGTCCTGGATGCTGTCAAGCTTCTTCACTCTTCCGGTAGCACAGTGGGTAGCACTGTTGCTTCACAGCTCCAGGGTCCCAAGTTTGATTCCTGGCTTGGGTCATTGTCTGTGTGGAGTCTGCATGTTCTTCCTGTGTCTGCATGGGTTTCCTCCGGGTGTTCCGGTTTCCTCCCACAAGTCCGGAAAGACCTGCTGTTCGGTGAATTAGGGGAACAGGTCTACTTGTGACACATTATTATTATTATTGGAGCTGCACGGAACCAGGCAAGTGGAGAGTATTCCATTACAGTCGCTTTAAAAAAAAAAGAATATTAATAATGGTAGCACAGTGGTTAGCACTGTTGCTTCACAGCGGCAGGGTTCCATTCCTGCTTGGGTCTCCTTATGTGCGGAGTTGCAGGTTAGGTGCATTGGCCATGCTAAATTGCGCTTCATGTCCAAAACGTTAGGTGGGGTTTCTGAGTTACAAGGAAAGGGTGGAGGTGTGGGCTTCGGTAGGATGCTCTCTCCAAGAGTCGGTGCAGACTTGAATGGGCTGAATCGCCTCCTTCAGCACCGTAAATTCTATGATTTATTATTGTCACAAGTAGACTTAGATTAACACTGATATGAAGTTACTATGAAAATCCCCTAGTCGCCACATTCCGCCGCCTGTTCGGGTACACGGAGAATTCAGAATATCCAATTCACGACTTGTGGGAGAAACCAGAGCATCCAGAGGAAACCCATGCAGACACTGGGAGAACGTGCAGTCTCCGCACAAGGTGACGCAAGCAGGAATCAAACCTGGAACCCTCTGCTGTGAAGCAACAGTGCTAACCACTATGCTCCCGTGCCACCCACCTGACTTGTGCCTTGTAGATTGTGTGCAGGCTTTGGGGAGTCAGGAGCTGAGTTCACCATCACAGGTTTCCTAGCTTCTGACTGACTCTTTAACTACAATCTTTACATAGCTGGTCCAGTTGAGTTTATGGTCAGTGGCAACCCCCAGTTATAATGGGGGATTCTGTGATGGTGATACCATTGAATGCCATGGGGTAATTATTAGATTCTCTCTTGTTGGTGATGGTCATTGCCTCGCACTTGTGCAGCACGAATGTTACTTGGCACTTCTCAACTCAAGCCTGTACATTGTCCAGGTCTCGCTGAACATGGACTGCTTTTGTATTTGCGGAGTCGCAAATGATGGTGAACATTGTGCAATCATCCTTGAGCATTCAAACACCTGATGCTGTGTTGGAAGGAAGGTGGTAGGTCTAAGGGCACTACCCGAGGAACCCCTACAACTGCAACCATCTTCATTTGTGCTAGATACGACTCCAGCAGTGGAGTCCCTATTTCTGTTGACTCCAGTTCTTGCCTTGATGCCACATTTAAATGCAGCCTTGATCTCTTGCCTTTGCAACTCGGCTTTTTTTCCCATGTTTTTAACCAAGGTAATAAGGTTAGGAGTTGTGACCCCGGTGGAATGTAAACTGTGCGTCAGTGAGCAGGTGATTGCGAAATGAATGCTGTTTGATAGCACTGTTGATGACCCCATCCATCATTTTACTAATGTTGGCGAGTCGGCTGATGGGCGGTAATTGGTTTTGGGTTGAATTTGTCCTTTTTGTGTAGAGGACATCCCTGGATAGATGTCAGTGTTTTAAATGTACAGCTTGGCTAATGGCACGGCCAGTTCTGGATGTCACGTGTAGCAAATCTAATTGGCTGAAGACTAGCATCTTTGTTGCTGGGAATCTCCGGAAGAGGCTGAGATGGATCATCCACTCGACACTTGTGGCTGAAGATTGTAGCAAATGTTTTATCTTTTACACTGATGTGGTAGGCTCCCCCATCATTGGCAATGGGGATATTCAGTCCTTTCGATTCTCTGCAATTACTTTGGACTGGTATGAGAAGAAAAGACTATTGTTCCCATGGTCTATATTTCTATCCCAGGTGTGAATAAAATATATTGCAAGAACAGCATAATCAGGAACCTAGTTGGTTGGTCCAGCTACATTGTAAATTACAACATTTGTAAATTTGTAAATATTGCTAACTGATTGTCTTCTAATTTCATGTCAATTCTTGCAGATTCTTAACGGAGGTCCCTGCTCATCAGGAGCTTGAAAAAGAATTGGCCTGGTTGAAGAAACACCTTTCTAGTCTTGGCTCTCCAATCGTGCTCTGCCACAATGATTTGTTGTGTAAAAATATTATCTACAATGAAAAAGAAGGTAAAGTTCCAAAAATAAAATGTGGTTTAAATTTGCCTATAAATTAATCACTGCGTTTAAGGAATGAGTATAGTTGAAGTTTATTAATTTGGATGGCCCAATAGCAAATACGTTGCCTGATTTTTACCTGGATTTTGCAACTGTTTTTGTTCAAATTTTCAAAAGCAGGAAAACAGGTTTTATTAAAGTTGAGTGATAATTATCCTACCAGTGTGATATTAATGCTATTTTTAATTGACCGACGAAGAACAAATTGTAAATATATAATGAAATTGCCAATGGGTCCCAATATTAATAGGTCATTATTGGATGGCCCAGGAAAAATATGTAAATATTTAATGTAATTATGCAAAGGATATTTTGCATTTTGAAATTAATGGGGAAGAAATTAATAGGACAGTATTCTTTCTTCAAAGTAGGGAGGTGATTAGATTATGCGGTACCTGATTTTTAAAAGTTATTTACTGCATTTAACAGAGACGCAGTGTTTTGACTCTACTGTCCTCTTTAATCACTTTGGCGACACAAGGATACTTCCTCGAATAGTGCCACACACATTTGAGTGAAGACTGGTCTGGAGCTGTAGAAATGTTTTTTACCAGCTGAGTATGTCCCAGTTGCCAAGTTCGTTTTCTTGGACTTGACAGTTCCATATCGGCTACAATGTACCAGAGCATGACCTTGCCCAGGGAAACAAATAGAGCTTCAACAGTGACAACATGCTTCTTTCAAGCAGCACACTGCGAAATTTCAGACAATGCTTTGCAGTTAAGTGTTAGTTGCCATCAACTGATGCCTTCTCCATGGCAATATTTCTACCAGAGTCCACTTGCCAACCAGCACACTCTTCTTGTACAGTATAATTTATTGATTACCTTTGTAGTATATTCTTCCAATATATCCTGATGCATGCAAGATGCAATCTTTCATGAAAAACTGATTTTATTTCAGCAATACAAAAGTTATAGTGTGAAAGAAGGGGCATAAGATATTGTAGCATTGCCCTCCACTAGTTATAGAAGTGGAGTGGGCCCTTTTTTTGAAAAACAGAAGGAATTGTTCGACTTAATAACCACGGATGTAAGAGAGATTAACTGTTACATTAGTAAACCACTAGACTCACTACTGCCGACTTGGGTTTATCATCCTATTGTGTGCAAATATTCAAACTTCATCTACAGTCTTGAGTAAGGACACATGCTTTTCACTCTGTGTTCCAACTTTTCTCTGCTAGGCTCCTGGGAGAAATGTTTTGCAGGATTGTTGCTGAGACACATTGCTGAAAGTGTATGCCACCTATTGGCCAGTATGGTGCATATTTGAAAGCGTGTCTTTAAGTTGGATTGGACTGGATTTGTTTATTGTCACGTGTACCGAGGTACAGTGAAAAGTATTTTTCTGCTGTTGCCGATTTTGATGAGTGGAATACTATCCCGCTATTGTCACTAATAACTGTTGCCAATTCTGCACCGGAGACACCAATAATGTTGCCCTTCTTAATATCGAGTAATATTGCTTTTCAGAGTTGCCAGGTATCAGATGATACCACCACAAGATTCAACCGGATATTGATCAAAGACCCAACAACTAGTCAGTTAGTTCAAGTTCAATAATGGTTTATTTACACACCAGATTAACTCCCACATGCAACATAAAAACACTACAAGCTAAACTGCACCTAACACTACAACAACCTGTACTTTAACTTTCAGGCACCCGGCTTTGGCAGAGGAACAAGGCCTTTGTTCAAATCTGGAGTGGCTGGGTCTGGAGAAGTAACTTCGGTTCTGCTGGGCTCATCCGTCTGGTAGCGATCGTTGATCTTGAACTTGCTTCTGGTTGTGGTTCTGCAGTTGGCTTCAGGTATAGGCCGGGCCGAAGAGTGCTGGTGTGCCGGGGCCAAAAGAGATCGAACACATGGCAGTGTCTCTTTATCCTTTGGGGTTTCGCGATCTTTTGGGCGGTCCTTCGCTTTGGACCCAATAATTCGCAGGCCTCGATCACTGCCTTTGATTTGAGCCAATAAAAGGGTGTCTTGCGAGAGTGCCTTTAAGAACTGGATGTTTCAGCAATGTACCTTTAAGAAAACAGTGATGTCATAGAGTGGGTGGAGCTCAGCTCAGTTCAGCCATTTTGCAGTTGGGTTTTGCAGTTTGAAAAGTGCCTGGCTGGTTTTGCTGAGGGCAGTTTAAAAGTGCCTGGCTGTTTTGCTGTGAGCTGATTAAAAGGAGAAAGCCAGTTTGCGACAGCAGCTTGAGAAGTTCTGGTTTGCTGTGAGTTGCTTGAAGGGAGAAAGACAGTTGGAAAAAGCAGTTTGTGTCTGTGTGTGTCCAGAGAGTTTGCAGGAAGAAAGCAAGGTGCTGGAGCTGAAGTCAACCAAGCATATATATCTCTGCCATTCTACAGAAAATATATATATCCTTTAACCTGATGTGATACTTTTTAAAGGTGTTAAGTCTCTTGGAAGTTTGAAGGAACATTTTTAGGAGTTATTACTGTTGCAATATTTTCTGAGTTATCTTTGAAGTAAGGGGTGTTAAGAGATCCAATGTTTATTTAAGATGTTAAGTTGAGTTCATGGAATAAACAGTGTTTTGTGTTTAAAAACCCACGTGTTCATAATTGTAATCCCACACCTAGGGAAAAAGCCATGTGCTGGAAAAGCAACAAATACATTAAAGGGAGTGGCGGGTGCCTTGATGGCTGGGCGTGTCCTGAGCGGTCATTGACCGTGGCTGTTAGGGCTTCCTAGGTGAAGGGAGTGGCACCAATGTGTCTGGAATTGTATCTGATACCTGAGTACCAGTCCTTTGTCCTGGAAAAATGGGTCATTAGAATGCAAATCGGCTAGGGGTTTCGATACTGTCTGGTTCTCTGTTAACAAATATACATTTAGGCTCTGGGTTTGCCTGAATCCTGTATTGGCCATATTTCCCTTCAGTCTTTGCAAGTATCCATTAAAAAATTTTTTGTTTTAGATTACCCAATTATTTTTTTCCAATTAAGCGGCAATTTAGCATGGCCAATCCACCTACTCTGCACATTTTTGGGTTGTGGGGGCGAAACCCACACCGATACGGGGAGAATGTGCAAACTCCACACGGACAGTGACCCAGAGCCGGGATCGAACCTGGGACCTCAGCGCCGTGAGACTGCAGTGCTACCACTGCGCTCCGTGCTGCCCTCACATTCATAAATTATAAAGGGGCACAATAACATTTCATCATTACACAGTTAACTTATTTACACAAAAGGGGAACCACTAACTGTCCTTACCTAAACTACACTTATGCTGCTAGCTAATAACGAGAAAGAACTTAGATTACAGTACAAAAATTTTAAACGATCGCAGCATCACTTTCCTACTTAACTTGTTACATTTACCGAAAACCCAAACTTTATTCATCAGAAAGAATTCAAAAAGAGTGTGGGGTCTGTTGAAGTCCAACAAAGGGGGTTCGGAGTGTATGTATCAGGGAGCGGGAGGCTCTCCTTCGCCATTTTCGAAGTCTCAGTGTCTGAACGACACTGCAGAGTTTTGCAATAACTAATAGGGCTTCTACCTTGTATGAGACGGGAATACCATTTTGTGAGCTGCTGCTGTCGACCGAACTTCATCTAACGCTCCGCGAGATAGTCTAGGAACGGTTGCCACCGCCTAGAGAATCCCCGCACAGACCCTCTCAGGGCAAACTTTATCCTCTCCAACTTGATAAACCCTGCCATGTCATTTATCCAGGCTTCCACACTGGGGGGCTTTGCATCTTTCCACACTAACAAGATCCTTCGCCGGGCTACCAGGGACACAAAGGCCAAAATACCGGCCTCTTTCGCCTCCTGCATGCCCAGCTCGTCCGCTACTCCAAATAATGCTAGCCCCCAACTTGGCTTGACCTGGACTTTCACCACCTTAGATATAGTTCTCGCAACTCCCCTCCAGAACCCATCCAGTGCTGGGCACGACCAAAACATATGGGCATGGTTCGCTGGGCTTCCTGAGCACCTCCCACATCTGTCCTCCACCCCAAAGAACCGACTCGGCCTCGCCCCCATCATATGTGCTCTGTGAACAACCTTAAATTGTATCGGGCTAAGCCTGGCACACGAGGAAGAGGAATTAACCCTACTTAGGGCATCAGCCCACAGACCCTCCTCAAACTCCTCCCCCAGCTCCTCTTCCCATTTATCCTTCAGCTCCTCTACCAAAGCCTCCCCCTCTTCTTTCATCTCCTGGTATATCGCCGACACCTTGCCCTCTCCGACCCATACGCCCGAAATCACCCTATCTTGAATCCCCTGTGCCGGGAGCAGCGGGAATTCCCTCACCTGCCGCCTCACAAACGCCCTCACTTGCATGTACCTGAAAGAGTTTCCCGGGGGTAGTCCAAACGTCTCCTCCAGCGCCCCTAAGCTCGCAAACGTCCCATCGATGAACAGGTCCCCCATTCTTCTAATCCCTGCCCGATGCCAGCTCTGAAACCCCCCGTCCATCCTTCCTGGGACAAACCGATGGTTATCTCTGATTGGGGACCACACCGAGGCTCCCATCGCACCCCTGTGCCGTCTCCACTGCCCCCAGATCTTTAGCGTTGCCGCCACCACCGGACTCGCGGTGTACCTTGTCGGCGAGAGCGGCAACGGTGCCGTCACCAGCGCCCCCAGGCTCGTTCCTTTACAGGACGCCATCTCCAACCTCTTCCATGCCGCCCCCTCTCCCTCCGTCACCCACTTACGGATCAGCGCCACGTTGGCTGCCCAGTAGTAGCCACCCAGATTCGGCAACGCCAGCCCTCTATCTCTACTACGCTCCAGGAAC
This sequence comes from Scyliorhinus torazame, assembly GCF_047496885.1. Classification (NCBI taxonomy): domain Eukaryota; kingdom Metazoa; phylum Chordata; class Chondrichthyes; order Carcharhiniformes; family Scyliorhinidae; genus Scyliorhinus; species Scyliorhinus torazame. The sequence goes on from NC_092719.1 coordinate 76,192,470, forward strand.
CCCCTCGGGGTCTTACTCGCCCACACAAAACCCATAATGCTCCTGCCTACCCTCTTAAAAAAGGCCTTGGTGATCACAATTGGAAGGCATTGGAATACAAAAATAAACCTCGGAAGGACCACCATTTTAATCGACTGTACCATACCCGCTAGCGAGAGTGGCAACACGTCCCACCTTTTAAAGTCTTCCTCCATCTGCTCCACCAGCCGCGTCAAATTAAGTTTATGCAGGGTCCCCCAGCTCCTAGCTACCTGGATCCCCAAGTATCGAAAGCTCCTTTCCGCCCTCCTCAACGGTAGGTCGTCTATCCCTCTTCCCTGATCCCCCGTATGCACCACAAAGAGCTCACTCTTCACTACATTGAGCTTGTAGCCCGAGAAGTCCCCAAACTCCCTTAGGATCTGCATGACCTCCACCATCCCCTCCACTGGGTCCGCCACATACAGCAACAGGTCGTCTGCGTACAGCGACACTCTATGCTCCTCTCCCCGTCGAACCACCCCCCTCCATTTCCTGGACTCCCTTAATGCCATGGCCAAAGGTTCAATTGATAATGCAAACAACAAGGGGGACAGGGGGCACCACTGCCTCGTCCCTCGATACAGCCGAAAATACTCCGACCTCCGCCGGTTCGTAACCAAACTCGCCACCGGGGCTCTATGTAGAAGCTTAACCCAACTGATAAACCCTTCCCCAAACCCAAACCTCCGCAACACTTCTCAGAGATACTCCCACTCTACTCGGTCAAAGGCCTCCTCCGCGTCCATAGCTGCCACTATCTCCGCCTCTCCCTCCACCGATGGCATCATTATCGCGTTTAGGAGCCTTCGCACATTGGTATTTAGCTGCCTGCCCTTTACAAATCCCGTCTGGTCCTCGTGAATCACCCCCGGGACACAGCCCTCAATCCTCGTAGCCATCACTTTTGCCAGCAACTTAGCATCTACGTTGAGGAGCGAGATCGGCCTATACGACCCGCATTGCAGTGGGTCCTTATCCCGCTTCAGGATCAAAGAGATCGTCGCCTCCGACATTGTCGGGGGCAGGGTCCCCACCTCCCTTGCCTCATTGAAAGTCCTTACCAGCAACGGGGCTAACAGGTCTACATACTTCCTATAGAACTCCACCGGGAACCCATCCAGTCCCGGGGCCTTCCCTGCCTGCATACTCCCCAGTCCTTTAACCAGCTCCTCCACCCAGTTGGCGCCCCCAAACCAGCCACCTCCTGCTCCTCCACCCTCGGGAACCTCAGTTGGTCCAAGAATTGTCGCATCCCCTCTTTTTCCCCCTGGGGGCTGGGACCTATACAGCTCCTCGTAGAAGGCCTTGAATGCCTCATTCACTTTCACCGCACTCCGCACCGTAGTTCCCCTTCCATCCTTGACTCCACCTATTTACCTCGCTGCCATCCTCTTACGGAGCTGATGTGCCAGCATCCGGCTCGACTTCTCCCCATACTCCTACATCGCCTCCTGTGCCTTCCTCCACTGTGCCTCTGCCTTCCCTGTGGTCAACAGGTCGAACTCCGCCTGGAGACTTCGTCTCTCCTTGAGTAGTCCCTCATCAGGAGCCTCTGCATATCTCCTGTCCACTCTTAAAATCTCCCCCACCAACCTCTCCCTCTCCCTGCTCTCTCTCTTCTCCCTGTGGGCCCTGATGGAGATTAACTCTCCCCTGACCATCGCCTTAGCGCCTCCCAGACTACCCCCACCTGCACCTCCCCGTTGTCATTGGCCTCCAAATATCTTTCAATGCACCCCCGCACCCGCCCGCACATCTCATCCGCCAATAATCCCACATCTAGACGCCACAGCGGGTGCTGGTCCCTCTCCTAACTCCAGCTCCACCCAGTGCGGGGCGTGGTCTGAGATGACTATGGCCGAATACTCCGTTCCCTCCACTTTCGGGATTAGCGCCCTACTCAAAGAAATCTATCCGGGAGTAGGCTCTGGACGTGGGAAAAGAATGAAAACTCCCTGGCCTGGGGCCTGACAAACCTCCATGGATCCACTTCCCCCATCTGGTCCATAAACCCCCTAAGCACCTTGGCCGCAGCCGGCCTCTTACCCGTCCTGGACCTACATAAGAACTAGGAACAGGAGTAGGCCATCTGGCCCCTCGAGCCTGCTCCGCCATTTAATGAGATCATGGCTGATCTTTGTGGACTCAGCTCCACTCTCGGGCCCGTACACCATATCCCCGAATCCCTTTATTCTTTAGAAAGGTATCTATCTTTTTCTTAAAAACGTTTAAAGAAGGAGCCTCAACTGCTTCACTGGGCAAGGAATTCCAGAGATTCACAACCCTTTGGGTGAAGAAGTTCCTCCTACACTCCGTCCTAAATCTACCTCCCCTTATTTTGAGGCTATGCCCCCTAGTTCTGCTTTCCCCGACCCGTGGAAACAACCTGCCCGCATCTATCCTATCTATTCCCGTCATAATTTTATATGTTTCAGTAAGATCCCCCCGCATCCTTCTAAACTCCAATGAGTACAGTCCCAGTCTACTCAACCTCTATCATAATCTAATCCCCTCAACTCTGGAATCAACCTAGTGAATCTCCTCTGCACTCCCTCCAGTGCCAATATGTCCTTTCTCAGGTAAGGAGACCAAAACTGAACACAATACTCCAGATGCGGCCTCACCAACGCCCTATACAATTGCAGCATAACCTCCCTAGTCTTGTACTCCATCCCTCTAGCAATGAAAGACAAAACTCGATTAGCTTTCTTAATCACCTGTTGCACCTGCACACCAACTTTTTGCGACTTGTACACCAGCACACCCAGGTCCCTCTGCACAGCAGCATGTTTTAACATCTTACCGTTTAAATAATAATCCATTCTGCTGTTATTCCTCCCAAAATGGATAGCCTCACACTTGGCAACATTGAATTCCATCTGCCAGACCCTAGCCCATTCACCTAACCTATCCAAATCCTTCTGCAGACTTCCGGTATCCTCTGCCCTTTTTGCTTTACCACTCATCTTAGTGTCGTCTGCAAACTTTGACACATTGTACTTGGTCCCCAACACCAAATCGTCTATGTAAATTGTGAACAACTGCGGGCCCAACACTGATCCTTGAGGGACCCCACTAGTTACAGGTTGCCAACCAGAGAAACACCCATTTATCCCCACTCTCTGCTTTCTGTTAGTTAACCAATCCTCTACCCATGCTACCACTTTACCCTCAATGCCATGCATCCTTAGTTTATGCAGCAACCTTTTGTGTGGCACCTTGTCAAAAGCTTTCTGGAAATCCAGATATACCACATCCATTAGCTCCCCGTTATCTACTGCACTGGTAACGTCCTCAAAGAATTCTACCAAATTAGTCAGACACGACCTACCCTTTGTGAACCCATGCTGCGTCTGCCCAATGGGACAATTTCCCTCCAGGTGCCCCGCTATTTCCTCCTTAATGATAGATCCCAGCATTTTCCCTACAACTGAAGTTAAGCTTACCGGCCTATAATTACCCGCTTTCTGCCGACCTCCTTTTTTAAACAGTGATGTCACGTTTGCTACTTTCCAATCCTCTGGGACCACCCCAGAGTCTAGTGAATTTTGATAAATTATCGCTAGTGCGTTTACAATTTCCCTAGCCATCTCTTTTAACACTCTGGGATGCATCCCATCAGGGCCAGGAGACTTGTCTACCTTTAGCCCCATTAGCTTGCCCAATACTGCCTCCTTAGTGATTACAATCATCTCAAGGTCCTCACCTATCATATCCTTATTTCCATCAGTCACTGGCATGTTATTTGTGTCCTCCACTGTGAAGACTGACCCAAAAAACCTGTTCAGCTCCTCAGCCATTTCCCCGTCTCCTATTATTAAATCTCCCTTCTCATCTTCCAAAGGACCAATATTTACCTTAGCCACTCTTTTTTGTCTTATATATTTGTAGAAACTTTTGCTATCTGCTTTTATGTTCTGAGCCAGTTTACTTTCATAGACTACCTTACTCTTCTTTATGGCTTTTTTAGTAGCTTTCTGTTGTCCCCTAAAGACTTCCCAGTCCTCTAGTCTCCCACTAATTTTTGCCACTTTGTATGTTTTTTCCTTCAATTTGATACTCTCCCTCACCTTAGATATCCACGGTCGATTTTTCCCCTTTCTACCATCTTTTTTGTTGGTATGAACCTTTTCTGAACACTGAAAGATCGCTTGGAAGGTTCTCCACTGTTCCTCAACTGCTTCACCATGAAGTCTTTGCTCCCAGTCTACCTTAGCTAGTTCTTCTCTCATCCCATTGTAATCACCTTTGTTTAAGCACAAAACACTAGTGTTTGATTTTACCTTGTCATCCTCCAACTGTATTTTAAATTCCACCATATTGTGGTTGCTCCTTCCAAGAGGATCCCGAACTATGAGATCATTAATCAATCCTGCCTCATTACACAGGACCAGATCTAGGACCGCTTGTTCCCTTGTAGGTTCCATTACATACTGTTCCAGGAAATTATCCCGGGCACGTTCTATAAACTCTTCCTCAAGGCTGCCTTTACCAACCTGGTTAAACCAATCGATATGCAGATTAAAATCTCCCATGATAAACGCTGTACCATTTCTACATGCATCCGTTATTTCTTTGCTTATTGCCTGCCCTACCATCCTGTTACTATTTGGTGGTCTATAGACTACTCCTATCAGTGACCTTTTCGCCTTACTATTCCTGATTTCCAGCCAAATTGATTCAACCTTGTCCTCCAGAGCACCAATATCATCCCTTACTATTGCCCGGATGCCATCCTTAAACAATAAAGCTACACCACCGCCCTTACCGTCCATTCTATCCTTTCGTATAGTCTGATACCCTTGGATATTTAACTCCCAGTCGTGACCATCTTTTAACCATGTTTCAGTAATGGCCACTAAATCATAGTCATTCACAATGATTTGCGCCATCAACTCATTTACCTTATTTCATATACTACGAGCATTCAGGTAAAGTACACTTATGCTGTTTTTTATGTCTTTGTTATGAATCCTAACACCTTGATCAGTAACTTTTCGCGATTTATTTTTCCTCTTACCCTTTCTCCTAATTTTCCTTGTCTTTGAACCCATATCTCTACATAATAACCTGTCACGTAACCTGCTGCCTTGATCTCCATTAACCATTATACTGTCCATAGCTTTACACTTCCCTTCCCCCCCCCCCAACTTGCTAGTTTAAAGTCCTTGTGACCAACCTATTTATCCTATTCGCTAGAACACTGGTCCCAGAATGGTTCAGGTGAAGACCGTCGCAACGGTACAGGTCCCTCCTGCCCCAGTACTGATGCCAATGCCCCATGAAATGGAATCCCTCTTTCCCGCACCACTCCTTTAGCCACGTGTTAACTTCTCTAATTTTCTCAACCCTATGCCAATTGGCACGTGGCTCGGGTAGTAATCCAGAGATTATAACCCTGGAGGACCTGCTCTTTAATTTAGTCCCTAGTGTTTGATAATCCCCAAACAGGTCCTCTTTCCTAGTCTTACCTATGTTGTTAGTCCCAACGTGGACCACAACAACTGGATCCTCCCCCTCTCTCTCCAAAATTCTTTCAAGCCGATAAGAGATGTCCCTCACCCTGGCACCGGGCAGACAACATACCATGCGGGACTCTCGATCTGGCTTACAAAGGATGCCATCAATCCCCCTAATTATAGAATCCCCTACAACTACCACTTGTCTTTTTGCTCCCCCCTCTTGAATGGCTTCCTGTACCATGGTGCAGTGGTCAGTCAACGCATCCTCCCTACAGCCTTCTTCCTCATCCACACAGGGAGCAAGTACCTCATACCTGTTGGACAAGGTCAAGGGCTGAGGCTCCTCAACTCCTAAACTCAGGATCCCCCTATCTGCCTCCCTTGCAGTCACACCACTCTGTCCCTGACCACTGTCCGAATTAACAGAACTTATTCTACCGGGTGTGACTGCCTCCTGAAACAAAGCGTCCAGGTAATGTTCCCCCTCCCTGATGTGCCGCAGTGTGTGCAGCTCGGTCTCCAGCTCATCAATTCTGAGCCGAAATTCCTCGAGCAGCCAACACTTGCTGCAGATGTGGTCACTGACGGTCTCAATGGGATCCATCATCATACAGCAACAGCACATCACCTGTCCGGCCATATTCAACTAGTTAATTAATTGAATTTAAAAAAAAAAAAAATTCTTTATAGAACCTCAAGGATAAACCCGAACACCAACAAAAACACAGCCCTCTCTCGCCACTCACCCGAACTCAGTCACTCACCTAAACTCAGATGCACTCTGTTCCAATCAGCACTCCGTGACTAAAGGCACTCCTGCCACACCTTTTGTGCACTCACCTCTCCCAGCACTGTCCCGGCTCTCTCCTCCCGCGCTTTTTAAATCTCCCGGCTCTCTCCTCTGGTGCTGTTTTCGCTGTCCCGGCTCTCTCTGCTCCCGTGCTGTTTTCGCTGTCCCGGCTCTCTCCTCCCGCGCTTTTTAAATCTCCCGGCTCTCTCCTCCGGCGCTGTTTTCGCTGTCCCGGTTCTCTCTGCTCCCGCGCTGTTTTCGCTAGAGCGATCCAGTGCTGGCTCCAGCACCATGTTGAAATCCCCCCCATTATCAAGCTTCCTACCTCCAGGACCGGAATCCGACCCAGCATGCGTTTCATAAATCCGGCATCATCCCAATTCGGGGCATATATGTTTACCAGTACCACCCGCACCCCCTGCAACCTACTGCTCACCATCACATATCGACCTCCATTATCTACTATAATATTCATTGCCTCAAACGACACCTGCTTCCCCACCAGTATTGCAACCCCTCTGCTCTTCACATCCAACCTTGAATGGAATACCTGTCCTACCCATCCCTTTCTCAGCCTAACCTGATCTGCCACCTTCAAATGTGTCTCCTGGAGCATAACCACATCTGCCTTCAATCCCTTTAAGTGCGCGAACACCCGGGCCCTCTTGACCGGCCCGTTCAGGCCCCTCACATTCCAAGTTATCAGCCGGATTGGGGGGCTGCTCTCACAGTCTCCCCATCCAATCCCTTCACCCATCCCCATCCAGCACCCAAACCAGAGGAACATTCCCTAAACGTAATAAACACTATATACACAGTAAACATCCCCCCACAACAAACCCTCAATTTGAGTCCAACTTTTCAGTCCGTATAAAACTCCATGCCTCATCAGGCGTTTCGAAAGTGCCGCACTTGGAACGTGATGCACAATCGCGCTGGCTACAGCATACCGAACTTCACCCCCTTTCGATGGAGCACCGCTTTAGCCCGATTAAAACCCGCTCTCTTCTTAGCCCCCTCTGCACTCCTGTCCTGATAGATTCGGATCTCCGTGTTCTCCCACTTGCTGCTCCGCTCTTTCTTGGCCCATCTCAGGACACACTCTCTGTCCATAAAGCAGTGGAACATCACCACTACAGCCCTTGGCGGCTCGTTGGCCTTGGGTCTCCTTGCTAGGTGAGCCCCATCTAGCTCCAGAGGCCTCGGGAAGGCTCGCGCACCCATCAGCGAATTGAGCATCGTGCTCACATATGCCCCGACATCGGGCCCCTCCACTCCTTCGGGGAGACCCAGAATCCGGAGATTCTTCCTCCTCGACCTATTCTCCAGGTCCTCAAATCTTTCCGCCCACCTCTTGTGCAGCGCTTCGTGCGCCTCCACCTTCACCACCAGGCCCAAGATCTCGTACTCATTCTCCGAGGCTTTTTGCCGCACCTCCCGGATCGCCGCCCCTTGGGCCTTCTGGGTCTCCACTAGCTTCTCAATCGCCGCCTTTATTGGCGTCAGCATTTCGGTTTTCAGCTCCTCAAAGCAGCGTCTAAGAAACCCCTGCTGCTCCTGCGACCACTGCGCCCATGCTGCTTGGTCTCCACCCGCCGCCATCTTGTTTTTTCTCCCTCTCACTTTTCGCTGCTCCAAGATCACTTTTTTCACCGCTCCACTCCAGGTCCAATCCATATAATGTCGGGGGGACCTTTCTGTCACCTTCCCACACTGGAAGCCGTCGAACAATTGCCGTTGGGGCCCCTCTAGAGAGCCCAAAAGTCCGTTCCCGGCGGGAGCTGCCGAACGTGCGACCTACCTAGGCATAGCCACAACCGGAAGTCTCCATCACACTTCTGACTTGTGCCTTGCTGATGGTAGACAGGCTTTGTGGAGTCGGGAGGGGAGTTACTCTGCAGAATTTCCAGCCTCTGACCTACTCTTGTAGCCGCTCAACCTCCCTACTCTTATATGGCTGATACAGTTCAGTTTTCGGTCAGTGGTTACCTCGGGTTGTTGATAGTGGGGGATTCAGTCATAATCTTTATTGTCACAAGTAGGCTTATATTAACATTGCAATGAAGTTACTGTGAAAAGCCCCTAGTGCCACATTCTAGCGCCTGTTCAGGTACACTGAGGGAGAATTCAGAATATCCAATTCACTTAACAAACACAACGTTAGGGACTTGTGGGAGGAAACCGGAGTACCCGAGGAAACCCACGCAGACACGGGGAGAACGTGCAGACTCCGCACAGACAGTGACCCAAGCCGGGAATCGAACCCGGGTCCTCAGTGCTGTGAGGCAGCAGTGCTAACCACTGCGCCACTGTGCTGCCCAACCTTGTAATGATATGTGGCATTGCACAGCTCACGTTAAAGCTTAGTGGAGATGCTTTGAATTTGTTTTTAGTAAAGCATATTTTAGCCTACTCATTGATTCAATTATTTTGTTTTCTGAATAGGTCGCGTGAGATTTATTGATTATGAATATGCAGGCTACAACTACCAGGCGTTTGACATTGGGAACCATTTCAATGAATTTGCGGGTAAGATACATAAGGTAATTCAGAGGTTCACAAACTGGGATCCATACAAGACGGTGCCCGTGGGAGGGAGGGGAGGCGGAGGGTAGAGGCGTGGAGCGGAGTGCGCCCCAGTCCTTGGGATGGGGGTGGGTGGAGCGCAGCTTGCCCCCTGCCCTTGGGATTGGGGGGGAATGGGGTGGAGCGGAGTGTGTCTGTGGAGGTGGATGGGGAGGCGTGGAGCAGCGTGTGCATGTGTGCCATGGTTGGGGTGCGGGGGGAGGGGAGTGTGGAGCAGAGCGTGCCCCCTGCCCATAGGAAGGAATGGAGTGGAGCATGTCCCCTGATGGGGAAGAGGAGCGGAGCACGCCTCCCGCCTTTTGGCGGGTTTGGGGGGGGGGGGGTGGTTTGTGGGCGGGCGGTGAGCAGAGCATGATGGATAAGTTTGGAGCGGTGCGCCTGCACACCCCTGTTAGCGGGTGGGGAGTTGTGTGCCCCCCCCCCCCCCCCCCCCCAATAAGATTTTGCTTACTGGCACAATAGCTCTCCTGGCTGCATTTTAAGTATTTTAAGTCCACCCTCTCTAAACCTTTCACACTTCAACTATCCTTGTTAATATTGGGATAGTTGAAATCCCCTTTTATACTACCATACTATTCTTATATTGCTCACAAATTTGCCTACATATCTGCCTTTCTATCTCTCCCAGACTGTTTTTGGAGGCCTATCGTATACTCCCAGCAACACCCCCTCCACCTCTGTCTCAAGTGAATATTCTATACTCTGGAATATGGAGCTGCCAATCCTTCCCCTCCCTCAATCATGTCTCTTTGATTTCATTGATATATTACTCCCATGTGTTAATCGACACCCTCCACTCCTCTGCCTTACTTGCCAATGTGAGTCACAACCTCTGTCTGTTCGGTCTCCCCCTTCTGAATGCACTATAGCCGTTCAGTGACTTCCCTGGCACCAGTGCGGCAAAGCACCAACTCGACTCCTATCTGGAACTGCAGAAACGCCTGTCTGCATCCCTCACTCTTGAGTCTCTTACCAGTAATGCTCTTGCACACTTGCGCCTCCCACCTTGTGCAGCCATGTCACCCACAGTGACGTGAACATGGCTCTGACTGTGCTCCCCAGAGGAACTGTTGCTCTCGCTGTTTTCCAACATAGAAAAATGGTTCCTTTTTTTTTGGTAAGTTTAGAGTACCCAGTTATTTTTTCCAATTAAGGGGCAATTTAGTGTGGACAATCCACCTACCCTGCAAATCTTCAGGTTGTGGGGGTGAGACCCACACATACAAGGGGAGAATGTGCAAACTCCACATTGACAGTGACCCGGGGCCGGGATCCAATCTGGGCCCTCAGCGCCATGAGGCAGCAGTGCTAACCACTGAGCCACCGTGCCGCCCCCAGAAAAATGTTTCTTGACTGAGATACATTCTGGGCCTTTTCATAGAATCCGTACAGTGCAAAGTGAGGCCATTTGGCCCATCAAGTCTGCACCGACCCTCTGAAAGAGCACCCTAACCTGGTGAAGCTGCTAAATTTGGCTTCTAAATTAAGCCACACTGTTCAGATGCCACTCCATTTCAGAACTGCTCTGTGTGTGAACATGTGAGGGAGTGTGTGCCGATGTGTGTGTGGCGCGAGCGTGTGTGTGAGTGTGGACATCTGCTTTTGACATGCATCTGTGCAAGTGTTTTTGTGTCCATGTATGTTTGTGATGTGTGCGCATGTGAGGACAAGGCATGTGGGGGCTGTGTATTTAATACTGTGTGCCCTAATATATGTATAGATACAGTTAGATAAGAGTTGTTTATATTTGATTTTTGTGTTGACACCTATTTCACGGCAAAGAAGGGCATCGACATTATGAGAGTGCTTGTGATTCCCTGATGCACTTGGTCATTGGGTTCCGCAGCTCAAGATTTGGGGAACCCTGATGTAATCCATGCGGCAGTTGTTGCATAACACATATTATCTCATTTCCTTTTCTACCTTAGGTGTAACTGAAGTTGATTACAATTTGTATCCAAATAAAAATGTCCAATTGCAGTGGTTGAAATCCTATCTTGAAGCTTTAAATAAATACAAAGGACTTGGCACAGAAGTAACTAATGAGGAAGTGGAAGTACTTTATTTTCAAGTTAATCTGTTTGCACTGGTAAGTTTATTGCTCTAAGTTTATTGCTCAAGTATGGCAAGTAATATCCTCATTGAAATTATGGATAATGTGGTCAAGTTCTATTATTTAACATAATTGAATGTATACTTTAATTTATTTGAAACGTGCAATTAAAGCTCAGGTTTGTTGCACAAACTAGACATAGGCAGGACCAGGGTAATAAATCATGTCCGTCCTGTTTCTGGCCCCTGACTCCCCCCACCCCCACCCCACCCCAATCCCTTTAACCCTCTCTTTATCAAGGCATCTAACCACCGACCGCCAAACTTTGCATCAGAAGTGTGTGTATGTGCTGCAAACTCCATTTTGGACTTTTAAGGTGCCTTAAGCACCCAATGATCCAGTTTTGCCCCTAATTAGAGCATTTGGTCCTTTCTGTTTGTGAACCTTGCCAAGTGCAAATTGTGTGGCAGAATTTCCTACATAACCACATTGACAATAGAATTACTTTGCTGTAGCTGGAACTCCTGAGAGAACCCCTTTTGCAAAGCTGTGAAAGGCACTCTATTAACGAATTGGCAGGCAAAGTGGAAACAGGAACACAACCGGGGAGAGGGGGGGCGGCAGGGGGGGTGGGGGTAGAAATCAAGTTGGGGGCCACATGATCGAGAGGAAGGAGGTTGAGGGGCAGCCAGGGAATGGAGGTGGTCGGTGGGGGACCATGCCATCAGGAGGCAGGAGTCAAAGTGGGGTGGTAGATGCTGGGGAAAGGGCCACACACTGTCAAGAAGGAGGGGGCCTGGCTGGGTGGTACCCTTTGGGGATATAAGTGAGGCACAAGGTGCTTTACCTTACCTTGCGTTCCTGCAGGCTCCAGCTAGGTCCAATATGAAGAAGGTTCCAATAGAGCAGACACACAACAATCCTTGCATGAGGTAAGTACAAAAGGTTTGGCTGAGAAATCTAGAATATCCCACTTGGCCAGTGAATGCTGTTGTTCTGCATAACAGCAATCATTGGCAGAATAGCCAGTCAATCGGTATGCTCCAGATTGGTCATTGTGCAAAGCAGCCATCCAGATTGACAGGATGCGTAGCCGTTGAGCTCAGGTTCCCCTCAACGGGCCTCCTCTGGGCATGGACTCTGGTGATTAATACAGTGTGTACCCCCCTCACCCAGGCTCTGGGTAGAGGCAACTGACAGTAATGTGTAACAGTCTTCTTGCATCTATTAAGAATTGATATTTTCATGTTGTGCATATGATTCATGTAAAGCGAATAGATAAAAAGCAGGAATGTTCATTTAAATTTAATAGAATTTCTGATGACCTAATTACTTCAGTGGTGTATAAACTTATTAAATTGTCTTAAATCCACTGTTAAACATCAGTCCGATATTTACTTGTGCGAAATAAACTGATTTTTAGTTCTCATATTTAGTACCTTTTCCTTGATTAACTGCTAATCTTTACATTGGTAATTTGTTAAAAGCAGTATGCAAATAAAAAGCAATGAATCATAGAATCATAGAATTTACAGTGCAGAAGGAGGCCATACGGCCCATCGAGTCTGCACCGGCCCTTGGAAAGAGCACCCTACCTAAGCCCACACCTCCACCCTATCCCTGTAACACAGTAACCCCACCCAACCTCCTTGTACACTAAGGGCAATTTATCATGGCCAATCCACCAAACCTGCACATCATTGGACTGTGGGAGTAAACTGGAGCACCCGGAGGAAACCCACGCAGACATGGGGAGAAAGTGCAAACTCCACACAGACAGTGACCCAAGCCGAGAATCGAACCTGGGACCCTGGAGTTGTGAAGCAACTGTGCTAACCACTGTGCTACCGTGCCCCCCTAAATGGAATAATATGATTAAAATTGCATGGCAAGCCAGTGGAGAGGTATTGTCAAAGGGATGTATTATAAAGAGAATTTTAAAGGAGGAGAGGAGTTGGAGAAATGGAGTACTTTGCAAAACATTTTGAATGTGGAGCCTCAGTAGATGAAAGCACATCTACCAAGGAATATTGTGAACAGTTTTGATCTCCTTATCTAAGGAAAGATATACTGGCATTGGAGGCAGTCCAGATAAGATTCACTAGGTTGACCCTAGTATGGAGAGATTTTCCTATGAGGAGGGTTTGAGTAGATTGGGCCCATACTCATTGGGGTTTAGAAGAATGAGAGGTGATCTTATTGAGGTATATAGGATTCACAAAAAGGATTGATAGGGTAGATGCTGAAAGGTTTTATCCGCTATGGAGAGTCAAAGACTAGAAGGCATAATCTCAGAATAAGGGCTCACCCATTTAAGACCGATGAGGAGGAATTTCCTCGCCCAAGAAGGTAGTGAATCTGTTGAATTCTTTACCGCAGAGAGCTGTTGAGGCTGAGATAGACCTATTTAATCAGTAAGGGAATTGACAGTTACGGGGATAAGGTGGGAAAGTGGAGTTGAGGATTGTCACATCAGATCAGTTTTGATATCATTGAATGGTGAAGCAGACTTGATGGGCCAAATGGCCTACTTCTGTCCTACTTATGGCCGCAGGTAAGGAAGTACATTGAAGGCCAACGTCAGTAGAACAGACCGTTGAGAGGCTTGTTGTAAGACAGAGGTAGAATACAAAGATGGGAAGGGATGAAACCATGAAAGATTTGAAACACGAGAATGAAAATTTAAATTGAGATGTTGCAGACTGAGAGCCATGAGAAGTCAGAAAGATAGCTGGCAGAGTAGCAGAGTTTGGTGTCATCAGTTTGAAGTAGATCCTGAGTCCAGGAATGATGTGGCCAAGGAGATTACAATAGATGTAGAACTATGCATAGATTCTTGGAGAGCCTCAGAAGTAACTTGGGGATGGGAGGAAAAACCAGCGACGACGATGCATTCATTCTACATTGGCAAAAGATTTGATAGCTTTCATATGAATGTACCAATGTTATTTGTACTAGGAGCACCTCAACAAGAATATGCATTTATGTAGCCCCTTGAGGCGAACGCAGTCTGAGAATGCAATGCAGGGCAGCACGGTGGCGCAGTGGTAGAACTGCAGTCTCACGGCACCGAGGTTCCAGGTTCGATCCTGGCTCTGGGTCACTGTCTGTATGGAGTTTGCACATTCTCCCCGTGTTTGCGTGGGTTTCGCCCCCACAACCCAAAGATGTGCAAGGTAGATGGATTGAACATGCTAAATTGCCCCCTTAATTGGAAAAATTGAATTGGGTACTATAAATTTATTTAGAAAAGAGAATGCAATGCAGTTGGAGAGAGAACGGCCCAAGCATTTAATGCAGCAGGACAGGTTGTGTGGGGCAATGAGAGCCAGAGCAAACTCAAAGTAATGTCACGCACAAGGGAGGGCTGGCAGGGTAAATTACAGTTAAATATTTTTAATTTACCTGTAATTTAAATTTGATTTTTTAAAAAATAAGCTGAGTTGATTTAATTCGTAAAGTTCAAGTAATTGGATACTATTCTTTACAACTACAATCAGAGGTTCAGGTGTCAAGGTTAAGAATGACATCTCATAGCTGCAGAAGACTCCGTAGAATCATAGAAAAGATACACCACAGAAGGAGGCCATTCGACGCATCTTGTCCATGCCAGTCCATGGACACCCAGGTGCCCTTTCTAATCTTCCTGCACCCAGTCCATAGCCGTGTAGCTTCCTGCACTTAAGGTGTAGATCCAGAGTCTCTGCCTCTGCCATCAACTCGGGCAGCGAATTCCAGACTCCCATTGCCCTCTGCGTAAAAAAATGTAATTCCTCATGTACCCTTTACACCCTCTGCCACTTATCTTGAATCCGTGTCCTCTGGTTCTAAAATTCTCCATCAAGGGAAACAATTTTATCCTGTCCACTCTTATCTCTTCCCCTCATAATTTTGGACAATATAATTAATCACCCCTCAGCCTTCTTTGTTCCATGGAAAATAACCCCAACCTATCCAATCTCTCCTCGTAGCTACACTTTTCTAGCCCTGGTGTCATGGGTGTGTCCCTTTCAGAAAGGTTTTTGTCTTATCACATGGCTTCAATGATGTCATTGTGTGGGTGGAGCTGGGCTGTGGCTCTGTGAGCTGTTTTTGCTTTTGCTTTCGCTTTCAGTTTTGACTGCTGTGGACTCAGACAAGAGAAATAAGTGTTTTGGCCTGTCTCTCTTTTCATTTTAAATATCTGTTGCAGTAAAAATCACCTTGGTGGTGGCTTTTAATGTAGTTTGCTTTCCGGAAGGGTTTAAACCTGCTGATGAGATGGGGTCAGAATCTCAGGAAAAGCCAGCCTTATTCAAGTGAGAATGCAGAGTGCTGGGCCAATCCCTTGAAAAGTGGTTTTTGGTTTATGGGATTTTGAATTGGAACAGGTAAGGGGAATTTATCAAGTGTTATACATAGATTACTGTAGCCGTGGGGTGTCTTTATGTTTGTAATTGATACAAATTCTTGCTGTGTGTTTATATAAATGTTAGCTAAGTTCTTAGAATAAAGCTTATTTTAATTAAAGTGTCTAGGAAGACTGTTGAATCACACGTCAAGTGAAGGCTCTTGTGCTCATCCTAGCCAAATTCAACAAAAAAGTTATAGGTCAGGTGAACTCCATAAAACACTTTGGAGTTTCTAAACCCTGGCCCTGAACACTGGCAACATTCTTGTAAACCTCTGCACTCTCTACAGAGCAGTTATGTCCTTCCTGTAATGTGGTGACCAGAGCTGCAAACAATACTCCAGATGTGGCTTCATCATTGTTTTATACAATTCCAACGTTATATCCTTACTTATATATTCTATACCTCTGCCAGTGAAGGAGAGCATTCCATATGCTTTCTTTACAACCATGTTGACTTGAACTGCTGCCTATAGGAACCTGTGTACTTGTCCGCCAAGATCTCTCACTTCATCTACTCTTAGTGTATTCCCATTTATTGTGTGCTCCCTGTAACTACCTGACCTCCCTAAATGCACGACCTCACACTTCTGTGTTAAATTCCATCTGCCACTTTATCGTCTCCTCCACCAACCCACCTATATCATTTTGGAGATATAGCTATCCCCTGCGCAGTCCACCACTCGGCCAATCTTTGTGTTGTCTGAAAATTTCCCAATCGTGCTCCCCACGTTTACATCCAAATAGTGAATATTTGACACAAACAGTAAGGATCCCAACACCGAACCCTGTGGAACACCACTTGAAACAACTTCCCAATTGCAAGAGCAGCCTCCGACCATTCCCCTTTATTTCCTGTTACTGAGCCAAATTTTTATCCAGTTTGTGACATTGCCCTGTATCCCATGGGCTTTCACTTTCTTGACCAATCTGCCATGTGGGACCTTGTCAAAAGCCTTGCTAAAATCCACGTATCCAACATCCACTGCATTACCTTCATCACTCTTCTTGTCACTTCCTCAAAGAATTCATTCAAAATTTGTGAGGCATGACCTTCCTTTAACAAATCCATGATGACTATCCCTGACTCGTCCATGTCTTTATGCAACAGTTATCTCTCAGGATTGATTCTACTAATTTTCCCACCACCGACTTAAGACTAACTGGCATATAATTGTTTGGCATTTCCTTTGATCACTTTTTACACAATGGAACCATGTTATTATTTCTCCATTCCACCCGTACCTCCCCTGTATCTAGTGAGGATTGGAAAATCATCCTCTGAGCATCTGCTATTTCCTCCCTGACCTCCTTCATTCGCCTTGGAAACAATCCATCTGGCCCTGGCGACTTATCAGCTTTCAAGCATTCCAACCCTTCGAGTAATTCCTCTCTCTTTACGATTATCCCATCCACTATCTGTGTTCCTCCTGGACTACTATGTCTGCATCATCCATTTCCTTTGTAAACACAGAGACAAAATATTCATTTAAAACTCTTCCCACAACCTGTGCATCTACACACAAGTTCCCTTCATCTTTGATAGGTCCCACCTTTTCCTTAACTAACCATTTATCATTAATATAATGGTAAAACATCTTTGTTTTAAAAAAAACTTTACTTGCTAATTTTGTTAACCTGGGAGGGAGTTGGCATGGTCTCCATATAAACTGACAGGTAGACTTGAGCTATAGAGTCGAAATTTAAATGCAAAGTCTCACATTTGAATTGTTATCTCAGCACATGAAAAAGGGCTGAGGGAAGATTAGGGATGTGATTCAGCGGATTCGAGTTAAAATCTAGCGGGAGTGTTTCTTGGTGCCTGCAGTGCTGAGAAAGAACCCGCTATTCCACGGCACCTAGCCAGTTTTATTGGCCTCGGCAAGGAACTCCCCATCGAGGTCACTCTTGAGTTGTTCGCCGGTGCAGGAAGACTACTCTCGGATCTGGACGCCACTTTTTTTTTAAAAAATGTTTTATTCTCCCTTTCACATTTTCTCCCAAATTTACACCCAACAATAATCAGTAATGAATGTAATGTCAATCCACATATCAATAACAACCATCCCATTCTCCCACCAAACCCTAGACATGGCCCGTCATGTTAACATAAACAAAAGACAAAAAGGAATCAGGAATCACCCATAGTCACCCTCCCCCCAACCCTCCCAGCCCCCAACTCCCCTAATGTTCGATGTGATCCAATTCTCAAAAGTGCATAATGAATAACCCCCATGAATTGTAGAACCCCTCCATCCTTCCCCTCAGTTCAAATTTGATCTTGCCCCGCCACGCCAGGGCACAGGGTGGAGAGGCTGATCTCCACCCTAACAGGATCTGCCTTTGGGCGATCAACGAGGCGAAGGCTACAACATCTGCCTCCGCGCCCGTTTCCAACCCCGGCTGGTCCGACACCCTGAATATGGCCTCCCGAGGGCCCGGGCCCAGTTTCACGTGCACCACTTTAGAGATTACTCTAAACACCTTCTTCCAGTAATCCTCCACCTTTGGACAGGACCAAAACATATGAACGTGGTTTGCGGGGCCTCCCCCGCAACGTTCACACACATCTTCTACCTCCTCAAAGAGCCGGCTCATCCTCGCCCTTGTGAGGTGCGCTCTATACACCACCTTCAGCTATATCAGCCCCAACCTCGCACACGAGGTGGAGATGTTCACCCTCCGGAGCACCTCACACTAGAACACCTCCTCCATACCCTCTCCCAACTCTTCCTCCCACTTTGCCTTGATTCATTCAAGCGGCGCCTTCTCCTCCTCCAAAATAGCCCCGTAATCCACCGATACTACCCCCTTCTCCCGTCCCCCTGTCATCAGCACCTCCTCCAGCAATGTGGAAGCCAGCTTTACTGGGAAGCTCTATATCTCCTTTCTGGCAAAGTCTCGAACCTGCATGTATCTAAATATTTCCCCCTGCTTCGCTCCCAGCTCCTTCAATCCCGCAAAACGACCCCCAAGAAATAAATCTTTTAGTGTCCTAATTCCTTTCTCTTCCCATCTCCGAAAATTTCCATCCCACTTCCCTGGCTCAAATCTATGGCTCCCCGATTCGGCATTTCCCTTGACCCTGCTCCCAACCCGAAGTGCAGTCGAAACTGCCTCCAAATTCTCAACGAAGCTATTAATACCGGACTCCCTGAGTATCTCCCGTTGGCCATCGGGAGCGGCGCTGTCGCTCGCGCCTTCAATCCCGACCCCCTACCCAAACTCTCCTCCATTCTGACCCATTGGGAGTCATCCCCTCTGACCCAGCTCCGTACCTTCTCCCCATTTGCCGCCCAGTTATAATACATCAGGTTCGGAAGACCCAAACCCCCTGCCTGCCTTCCTCTCTGTAGTAGCACCTTTTTAATTCTGGCCACCTTCCCATCCCATATGAATGAGGTAATCATTCCTTCAATCTCTCTAAAAAATGCCTTTGGCAGGAAAATCGGCAGGCATTGAAAAATAAACAGGAATCGCGGCAGCACATTCATTTTAACCGTCTGTACCCGACCCGCCAATGACAGAGGGAGACCATCCCACCTTGCCAGATCAGCTTTCATCCTCCCCACCAAACTATAAATGTTGTACCTACGGTGGTCCCACCCCAATCTCGGGCAACCTGCTCCCCCAGGTATCTTAAGTGAGTCCCTGCCTTACGGAATGGCAGCACCCCCACCCCTGGCCGAGACACCACAAAATATTCACTCTTGTCTATATTTAATTTGTACCCTGAGAAAGACCCAAACACCCGAAGCAGCTCCAGTATTCCCCCTATTGACACACTTGGTTCCGGCACATATAATAACAAGTCATCAGCAGATAAGGGCACCCTGTGCTCTATTCCCCCCCCCCCGCACTATCCCTTTCCACCCTCCGAATGTCTTAATGTGATGGCCAATGGCTCAATCGCGAGTGCAAACAGCAGGGGGGAAATATGACAGCCCTGCCTAGTCCCATGGTGGAGAGGAAAGTATTCTGAGCTGATGTTATTTGTGCGGACGCTGGCCCTCGGCTCCTTATATAATAGCTTTACCCAGTCCACAAACCTGGGCCCAATTCCAAACCGCTCTTGAACTGCCATCAAGCACCTGACATTCTACCTGGTCAAACACTTCCTTGGCGTCCAATGCCACAACTATCTCTGTTTCCTTCCCCTCCGCTGGTACCATAACCATGTTCAATACCCTCCTAATGTTCGAAAAGAGCTGCCTGCCTCTCACAAACCCCGTCTGATCTTCACCTATCAACTTCGTGAGGCACTCCTCTAGCCTACCTGCCAGTACCTTCGCCTATATCTTCGCGTCCACGTTTAAAAGTGATATGGGCCTATACGACCCACACTCCGTCGGACCCTTATCTTTCTTAAGTAAAGGGAAATCGATGCCTGCCCCAAAGTTTGTGGTAACAGCCCCTTCCCTATTGCCTCCACAAACATCCCCACCATCAGCGGTACCAGCTTATTTTTGAATTTTTTATAATATTCCACCGGAAACCCATCCGGCCCTGCCACCTTCCCCGACTGCATCCTCCCAATCGCATCTTTTAGCTCCTGCTCCATTATCGTCCCCTCTAATGTAGCCCTGTCCCCCTCCCCTAACCTCGGGTGCTCCAGCCCATCTAGAGGTTCCTGCATCTCCCGGCCTCCCCCAGGTGGCTCCGACCTGTGCAATCTCTCATAGAATTCCTTAAAGACCTTGTTAATCTGATCTGGAGCTACCACCAACTTATCTGGACGCCACTTTTAAGGGCATTCTCCCCTCAGCGTTCCCAACTCAGGCTTCCGGACTCCTCCCTCCCCCCGCTTCACCCTACTTCTTCTGGGGTCCTTGACCCCACCCCACCTCCCCTGGGCCTGACCGCTGGTACCTGACCTCTGGACCCGACAGTGCCAGGCAGACAGTGCCCAGATGCTGAAGTGTGTTAGGGTGCCACACTGCCCAGTCGTCAACCACCTGGGGGCCTCAAATCCCCAGCGGGACCCCCTGAAGTTCCATCATGACTGGTTCATGACTTTGTGAACCAGTGCCAATGGGCGCCTGGTTGAGGCCTCACTGACGAATCTTGCGCCCTGGTGAATTGGGCAAGTGCATATTTAAATGAGCCTTATGGATCATGGAGTCTGCACATCCTCCCCGTGTGTGCGTGGGTTTCCTCCGGGTGCTCCGGTTTCCTCCCACAGTCCAAAGATGTGCAGGTTAGGTGGATTGGCCATGATAAATTGCCCTTCGTGTTGGGTGGGGTTACTGGGTTATGGGGATAGGGTGGAGGTGTGGACCTTAGGTAGGGTGCTCTTTCCAAGAGCCAGTGCAGACTCGATGGGCCGAATGGCGGCCTCCTGCACTGTAAATTCTATAAATTCTATGATATGGATTAGAAACGGGCTATTTGGCCTAATGTGCCTTCTCTGCCATTCAGTAGGATCCTGGCTGATCCAATTGTCGTTTCAGTGCCACTTTGCCCATCAACCCTCCATCCCCTTTGACTCCCATGTTAGTTAAGAATCTATCTATTTCTAGCTTAAAAATATTCAAAGACCCTGGGCAGAATCCTCTGTCCCAGAGGCTAAGTGCGGCGCGGAAAACCTGTGGCAGTTTCACGACTGGGAAATCGGCACAAAGCCCTCACCGATTCCGGTCCGACCAGTGAGGGGCTAGCACCGGCGCCACGTGAAACCCCCGCAAATTGCGCGGAAAACAGGCGGAGAATTGCCGGGTCCCAGTCCGCGCATGCAAATGTGGCACCGGCTGTGTTGGAACCCTAACCCGTCAACCCTGACCTCACAACCCACTCCCTGTCCACCCTGCACCATTCCCCCCAGCCCTGCCAGAAGCCCCCCGGCCAGTGGCACGGATCTCGGACGGGTGTGGAGACGCTGGACACTGTCCGCAGCCGGCATGCCAGGTTCCTGACCACTGAGACCACACATGGCCCGTGCCATTGGGAATGCGGCCCATCGGGGAACGGAGCATCGCGGGTGAGCCGGCCGATGACATACCAACAGTGTTGCAACTCCATGCAGCGCGCATCCCGATGACGCCGGTTTGGAGGGGGTGAAGCATCGCGGACCAGCATCAAACTGGTGCTGCCCCGATTCTGGTGTCGAAGGCCATTCTCTGCTCTATCTCCAATCCCATTTTCGGCATCGGGCAACAGAGAATCCAGCCCCCTGTCTCTACCACTCTGTTGGGAAGACAGTTCCACAAACTCTCAAAGATTTGTCCTCATCTCTGCCTTAAATGAAGACTTCTTATTCTAAATGTAGTCCCCTAGTTCTAGTCTTTCCCACAAGGGAAAACACCCCATCAGTATCCACTCTGTCAATCCCCCTCCAGTTGTTTCAATAAGATCACCTCTCAACCTTCTAAGCTCCAATTGATACAGTCCAACCTGTCTAACCTTTTCTCATAAGATAACCCCCTCGTTCGAGGAATCATTACGTCCTTTATTAAATAAGGAGACCAAAACTATTTTTTTTCTTTTTAAGAAATTTAGAGTACCCAATTATTTTTTCCAATTAAGGGGCAATTTAGCATGGCCAATCCACCTACCCTGCACATCTTGGGTTGTGGGGTGAAACCCACGCAACACGGGGAGAATTTGCAAACTCCACAAGGACTGTGACCCAGGGCCAGGATTCGAACCCGGGTCCTCAGTGTCGTAGGCGGCAATGCTAACCACTGGGCCTTTGAATATATTTTTATTAAACTTTTAACATTTTATATCAAAATTTTACAAATCAAAACCAATATATCAAAAACGTACAAATGAAAACAGTAACAACTCCAGTAACAGAAATATGTAGCGTCCACCCCCGCACCCATCCTCAACTCCGGCTGGTTTGACACCTCAAATATAGCTGCTCATGGACAGGGCTCTAAATCAACATTTAGAATTGCTGATATAGTGCTAAAGAAAGACTATCAAAAACCCATTAATTTGTGACAGGACCAGAACATGTGCGTGTAGTTTCAGGCCCCTTGAACAACGCTCACACCTATCTTCAACCCACGCAAAAAATTGACTCATTCTGGCCTTGGTGTGGTGCGCCCTAAACACTACCTTAAGCTGGAGCAAGCTGAACTTCTCGCAGGATGATGTAGCATTTACCCTGCGGAGGGACTCATTCCACACCACTTTGGGTCCCAGCTTCTCCTTCCACCTGGCCTTCACCTCTTCTACCGAGACCTGCACTCTCCCCAAGATCGCTCCCTATATCCAGATGTGCTGCCCTCTTCTGACCCCGCAAGAGAGAATCCTCTACAATAAAGTGAATGGCGGTGATACCGAGACTGTCGGAAATGTCCACTGAACAAAATCCTATATTTGGAAGTACCTGAACCAATCCACACCCCCAAGACCTGCTTTCTCCTTCAACTCCTCCAAGCTGGCACATCGCCCTTCCAAAATCAAATCCCTCACCCTCTCCACCCCTCCCAGGAAGACCAAAACTATCAGGACAACCATATTCCTCTGTACTTCACTTTTGTCATCTCTCCAGTTAGATAAATGCTGCTTTTTTATTCTTCCTGTAAAAGTGGACAAGTTCACATTTTCCCACATGTTACTCCATCTGCCAAACTTTTGCTCACTCGCTTAACCTATCTATAATCCCTTTGCAGACTCGATATGCCCTCTTCACAACTTACTTTTACTTATCTTTGTGCCATTAACAACTATACATTTAGTCCTTTCATCCAAATCATTGATGTTGATTGTAAATAGTTGAGGCCAGCCCTGATTCCTGTGGCACTCCATTCGCACCAACCTGAAAATTCCCATTTATGCCTACTGTTTCCTATTTGCTAACTAATCTCCTACCCCTTCTAATCATAGAATCCCAACAGTGCAGAAGGAGGCCATTCAGCCCATCCAGTCTGCACCGACCCTCCGAAAGAGCACCCTACTTATGCCGACTACCCGCAGCCCTGCAACTCCATCTAACGTTTGGACTCTTAAGGGGCAATGTAGCATGGCCAAACCACCTAACCGCACATCCTTGGACTGTATTTTACTCCTACACCATGAGCTCTTATTTTGTGTAGTAACCTTTGACGTGGCACCTGTCAAATACCTCTGGAAATCGAAGCGCAGCTAATCCACAGATCCTCCTTTATCTAAATTGCATGTTATTTCCTCAAAAGAACTCAATGATGATTAAATTCATCAAACACCATTTTTCTTTCACAAAACCATGTTGACTCTTGAATGCATTGAGATTTTCAAAGTCCCCAGTTATGACCTTAAAATCGATTCTAGCATTTTCCTGTGCCTAATGTCAAGCTGGGTTTCCTGCTTTTCTCTTCCACTGGTTTAAGATTTCTGAGACTGACGCAGCTTAAATATATAATGTTGATTATATTTTTATAAATTTAAAGTACCCAATTAATTTTTTCCAATTAAGGGACAACTTAGCATGGCCAATCCACCTACCCTGCACATCTTGGGGTTGTGGGGGCGAAACCCATGCAAACAGAGGGAGAATGTGCAAACTCCACACGGACAGTGACCCGGAGCCGGGATCGAACCTGGGACCTTGGTGCCGTGAGGCAGCAGGGCTAACTCACTGCACCACCGTGCTGCCTCCATAATGTTGATTTTTTTTAAAAGAATTCCGCTAATTAAACAATTTTTCTATTCTGTTTATTTAGGCTTCCCATTTCTTCTGGGGTCTTTGGGCATTGATTCAGTCAAGATATTCAACAATTGACTTTGATTTTTTGGGGTAAGTTTTAAGAGATTTTAGTTTGCTGTAAAATTCATCACCATTGTCAAATGTGATAACATGGCTAAAATCACTAATTATTGGGTATGTTCTTGTAGAGCACTTAACCTTTTGCTTAAAACTTATTTTGTGTAGTGTCATGGAAACTCTGATTTATCTTCGCAAGTTAAGTTGGGCAAAATTTGTTTCTTTGTAGTCTGTTGCATTCCTATGTCCTCATAAGTTTCTCCATAATAAAATTGTGATTTTAAACTTCATGGGGTGAATTTTCCGATCCCACTTGCCAGTCCCCAGGCCAATGGAACCAGAAGATTCCACCACATAGAATCATAGAATTCCTACAGTGCAGAAGGAGGCCATTTGGGCCATCAAGTCTGCACCGACCCTCCAAAGAGCACTCCACCCAAGCCTGCTCCTCTGCCCTACCCCAATAACCTCTTAACATACCTACACACCTTTGGACACTAAGGGGCAATTTAGAATGGCCAATCTATCTAACCTGCACATCTTGGGATTGTGGGAGGAAACTGGAGAAATCCCACGATGGCACTGGGAGAATGTGCAAACATCACACAGTCACCCAAGACCAGAATAGAACCTGGGTGCCTGGCACTGTGAGACAGTATGAACCACTGTGCCGTGTTTGAGATTCTTGAAATGGAGTGACTTATTTTGTGTGCTTTAAAAAATGCCTGAGACATGCTGTGCTTTTTTAATGAGCTTTCAGCTCAAGTCTTGGTGCACTCCCCATATGTAGACTTTGGATCTCTTGATCTGAAGAGACCTTTTTTGAATTTTGTCCCCTCTGAAATGTGGCACCATTAGGACTCTCTCACATCCCAGTTGTCAATATTACAGCAGTCTAGCTTTGCTTTGCACTGGACAGGAGAAATGCCAATTAATTTTAGGCTCCAAATTACCTTTGATTAATAAAAACACACACAGAATTGCATAGTTCTGCAGTTAACTGGCTAATAATCATATAGCCCTTTAATGAACTCTAAGCTTTCAGTCATGAATGGTTTATGGTTTTTCCTCAACAAAAGCTGCCCTTCATTCCAGCACCAACTTGACGAAGGTTCTCCTACTTTTAATTCCTTAATTCTTATTTAAAATTCTTTCACATGGTGTAGGCGTTATTAGCTAGGCCATCATTTTTTGTCTATCTCTAATTGAGCGTGAGACGGTGGTGGTGAGGCACAATTCCCTTTAACAGTCCCTAACCTGCCATAATATGTATATTTCCTAGTGAACAGAGTGAATTCCCTTCAAATTGAAAATCTAATCTGTCTTTCTGATGATGCTTTGACTGAAATTAATTGAATATGACATATAATATGTTTCATTTGCACCTTGAAATGGCATCTTCCTGATTTTACTAGTACGTTAAATCAGTCTGAAGATGGAGAACAAGAGCATTACCTTTTGGGAATATCTTAATGTTTCTAGCAACAAGGTGTCGTTCTTTTAATGTGTGTTGAAAAAATAAAACCTATTGTTAGTTTTTCTAAACACACTAAGGGTCCTTCCTGTTTATTCCCTTATTTCCCTTTTATTTCGCCGTTAATATTTTTGACCTATGGATGATTACAGGACATGTATCTTTAAGGCAAGCAGCATAATTCAGAAGTTACCCTAGTTCCTGCTAGTTTAAACAGGAGGCTTCAGAAGTATTGGCACCAAAGAGAGAGAGATGGGTTACGACTCGGTTTGATTGATTGGCTGGTGACCAGTGAATGGGCCCAAAAGGTTGTACTCTGCCTGGTAACAGGTGGTGATTAGACCCTATCCCAGTGGAATTCTTTTCAGAGTCCCAAGGAGTTTCAGTTTGACTCCTGGCAACTTCGAGAGAAGTCTTTTTCCTCTGTGTTTTTCTCCAGAAAATCTTGAGTGTATTTCTGAATCTACAGAGTACCTGAATTAATCTATCTACAGGAAAATCAGTACAGGCTGCAAACAAAGAGCAGAACTTCTACTCTCGCCAGAAAGGCTGTGACTGCTGTACTTCCAGAATTGCAGAGAACCTGGATGAATGAATCTACAGAGGGGACTATTACAAGCTGCGGGCAGAGACTTTAACTTGAAAGTTTGCTGTGAAGGAAGGTGTGCTTAAAAACTATCATCTGAAACAGAGTATTTTTTCTTTTGTTTATTATTTTTACCCCTTTCCACCCTCTGAGTTTGTCTGTTGTGGGGTGAGAGGAGCACTGAAAGCAGGGGTGAGAGGAACAGCAGCAGGGACAAGAGCAGCGAAAGCAGGGACGAGACTGCAAGAACTGAGATGAGGAGGAACTACTTCTCACAGAGGATGATGAATTTATGGAGCTCGCTGCCCCATAGTGCGGTGAAATCTAAGTCATTAAATGTTTTCAAGAAAGAGATAGATATATTTTTGATGATAAACGGGTTAAAGGGATATGAGGAACATGTTGGAAGGTGGATTTGAGACCGGGAAGAGATTCGGCCATGATCTGATTGAATGGCGGAGCGGGCTCAAAGTGCTGATTTACCTACTTCTGCTCTTAATTCCAATGTTCCTATGTCACTGACAGGAAGGCTGATGATTGGAGGATGATGAGTGTTTATTAGTCCCGTCCTACAACAAAGCCTGGGTCATCTCTAATTCCCTGCGACTGGGCCAAGACCTTACTCCGCTGGGACCATGTGGTGGTTGGCATTCAACGACCAGCCCACGTTAAAAGAATCGTTGCACAGGCATCTTCCACTCACCCAAATGAACTTCAGGAACTTATGGACAACACCACAGCAACAGACCTGAACATTGCACCGCCACCATAGCCCGGGAACTCTAGCGACGTAACATTGAAATTGCTGCCCTGAGTGAGACACAACTGGCAGGAGAAAACCACCTTAAAGAACATAGTGGCAGACTGGTTCGACGAGAACAATCAGGAGATCCAGGATCTTGACCGCAAACTCAGGGTGTTCCTGAACTGGCAGGAAACCAACGTACAGGCAACTGAAGGCTGAGGTGACAAAGAACTCGCGATCTAAAGTACAGATGGTGGGTGAGAAAAACGCAGGAGACTCAGCAATTCACGCCAACCACAATGTGAACGGCTTCAGCGCAATTAAAACAATTGACGGTCCAAGTATCCAGGGACCCACCCCACTGAGAGCCAAAAACAGGCGCTCATCAAAGACAGCGAGGCAGTCAACACCCGCTGGAGAGAGCACTTTGAGGATCTCCTCAACCAAGACACAGCCTTCGACGCAAGCACCCTCGACACCATCCTGCATCACTCTACCATCCAACCATCTCAGTGTAACCCCAGCTTTCCATGAAATCGAAAACCCATATGACAGCTGAAAAACAACAAGGCCTCTGGTGCAGATGGAATCCCTGCGAAAGTATTAAAATGCAGCGGTGACACACCTTTGCCATGGATCCACAACCTCATCAACCCTTGTCTGGAAGGAAGAGAGCATGCCGGGTAATCTCAAATCCCTTGATTGTGATCATCTTCAGGAAAGGAGGTAGGTCTGACTGGAAATTAGAGGTATTTCCCTACTCCTCAGCACTGGAAAGGTCCTCGTGAGAACCCTCCTTAACTGTCTCCTCTCAGTGGCTAAAGAGCTCTTTCCTGCGTTTCAGTGCGGCTTCCGCCCATCAAGAGGCACAATGGACATGATCTTCAATGCACGACAAATCCAAGAAGAGTGCAGGAAGCAGCATCAACCTCTTATGTGCCCCCCTTCAATTTTGCAACGGCCTTCGATTCTTGTCAACCTTGAGGGATTGTGAAACATCCTCTTCAAATGCAGCACCATTCTGATCCTTATCCAACAAAACCACCACAGACCCAAGACGTGTACAAACTGGGGTCAAACAGGGCTGTCTCATCGCACCAACACTCTTCTCCAGCTTTCTCGCAGCAACACCACCCCATCACCTTGAAGCCCCCTGCTGTGGAATGGAGCTAACCTACCGGACAAACAGGAAACAGTTCAACCTCTGCCTTCAGGCCAGAACCAAGATCAGCTCAAAATCTGTCATCGAGCTGCAGTATGCCGATGATGATGTATGCGCATACTCAGAGACTGAGCAACAAACCATTGTCAATTCATTCACCAAATGAATCAAAGCATTTTAGAGAATGGGCCTCAGACTAAACATCCAGAAAACAAAGGTTCATTACCAGCCTGCTCCTGCCACATCCCCAACCATCAAGATTCATGGTGAGCCACTTGACAATGTGGATCATTTCCCATATCTCGGGAGCCTCTTCTCAGCGCGAGCAGACATCGAAGATGCTTAAGTAGGGTGCTCTTTCCAAGGGCCGGTGCAGACTCGATGGGCTGAATGGCCTCCTTCTGCACTGTAAATTCTATGATACTATGAAATCCAGAATCAATTCCATTGTTCCAGTGCAGTCTTCGGACACTTGAGAAACATAGAAGACCAAGGCCTCAAATCCAGCACCAAGCTCATGGTCTGTGCTGTTAGGTAATTTGGACATTCTGAATTCTCCCTCTGTGTACCCGAACAGGTGCCGAAATGTGGTGACTGGGGGCTTTTCACAGTAACATTGCAGTGTTAACGTAAGCCTATTTGTGACAATAAAGATTATTGTTGTTATTAAATGCAGCCGTGGTCCATGCTGTGATATGGACAATGTACAACAGACATTTCAAATGCCTGGCGATATATACCAAAGTTGACTCCGCAAAATCCTGAAAATCCACTGGTAGGATAGGTGTACCAACGTGAGCATCCTCTCCCATGCCAATATCCCCAGTATTGAGGCACTGGTCACACTCAACCAGCCTCGATGGGTGGGCTGCATTGTCTGCATGCCCAAAACGAGACTCCTGAACCAATGGCAATCGATTGCTGGGAGGGCAGAGAAAACTCTGCAAGGACACTCTGAAAGTCTCCCTAAATAAATGCAATATCCCTCTTGACTCGTGGGAAACGCTTGCCTTGGAACGCACAAACTGAAGAAGCAGCATTTTTTATTTTTTAAATTTAGAGTACCATTGATTTTTTCCAATTAAGGGGCAATTTCGCGTGGCCAATCCACCTACCCTGCACATATTTGGGCTGTGGAGGCGAAACCCACGCAAACATGGGGAGAATTTGCAAACTCCACAAGGACGGTGACCCAGAGCCGGGATCGACCCTGGGACATTGGCACCGTGAGTCAGCAGTGCGAACCACTGCGCCAGCATGCTGCCCTGGAGAAGAAGCATTTGGAAACGCGCCAGTAAACTTGAGTGTCACAGGCTGGAGCATGAGGATGCCAATCATTAACAGTGGAAAGAATGCAGAATCCACAGTGTCCCACCCACCTCATCAAACACCAGCTGCCAAACCTGTGGCGGAGTCTGCGGATACAGGATTGGGCTATTCAGCCACCGCAGAACCCACCTCCCGGAGTGGAAGCAAATCATCTTCAACCCTGATGGTTTGCCCATGAAGAGGTTTGACTTGTATGTGTGTGTAGAGGGTGGGGGCCAAATTAAAGTGGGGAGTTAGGAATTAATTAATAGCTAACCAGTTGAATTTGCTGCATAGTTCATTATAATTCTTGTTATAAATAAACCGTAATTGTGTTTGAATTTACAAACCTGGTGAATATAATTATTGGCCCATCAAGGGTCAAAGACTTTGGGTATTTTTATAAGAATTATTGGTTAATTAACTTGTGTTACGACTCCGGGCCAAATGTGGCAGAAATTGACCACGCATTTGCCCAGGGTGTCGTAACATAATTTGGGAGCTCGTGTCCTGGATCTTTGGAACAGTCGGCAGCGAAGTTTGGGTTGCACTATAAATTAAAAAGAGGCACTAGGTCTGTAGTGATAACACAGGATGGCTCTGGAAACTGCTAAGGGTTTTCTTAAGGTGGACGACGTATCTCTAGTTTATTGAAAAGAGCTTTGAAAGACGAGCAAGTTTAATTGGCTGGGGAATTATAAATAGAGGTACCAGCTGAGAAGGTGGAGATTATTGAAATGATTGCTCGACATTTAAATTTGAAAGAAATGCTCGAAACACAGAGCCCACGAGGTAGTGTAGCATCAAGGATATTTTCTGGTGGGGAAATTGAGCTGGAGATAATTTGGTTGCAGTTTGAGCATGAAAAGGAATTATTTAAAAAATTGAAAATGAAGCAAAAAGAAATGGAGATGCAGCAAGGAGAAATTGAGCTAACGCAAAGAGAAAAAAAGAAATGGAATGCAGCCAAAAGAAATGAAGAGGAAGCATAACAAAAAGAAATAAGAAATGGAGATGGAAATGAAGTTGGAATTAGAGAGAGGAAAAAGCAAAAGAGAAAGAGTTCCAGATTAGGGCACTAGAAATTAGAGGGGAGCATACTCCTAGAACAGAACCCAGTGGCGATATGTTTAAATTGATACCGCCTCCAAAAATTCAAAGAGAAGGAGACCGAAACTTTGTTTTTGAGCTTTTGAGAAAATAGCAATCCAAATGGGGTGACCAAAAGAGAAGTGGACATTACTCATGTAGAGTCAATTGACGGGGCAGGCACAGGACGTTTATGCTTCCCTGTCAGAGCGGGTGTCTAGGAATTATGACTAGGTGAAAATAGCTATTCTGGGTGCATATGAATCGGTTCCTGAAGCATATAGCCAAATTTTTGGAATTTAATGAGACAGTCTGGACAAATGTATGCAAATTCAAAAGGATATAAGCATTGGGAGTTGCAACTACCTTTGAGGCTCTGAAAGAGGTGATTTTCTTGGAGGAATTTAAGAATTCCCTACCTTCAATGATAAGAACCCAGGTTGAAGATCAGAGGGTCCAAAAAGGGAACAAAAGTGGAGAAAACTACAGGGTAGACTTACTTTAACTGGGACTTGGGAGACCTGAGGTAAATACTGCTGTGGGAGCAGGTGTGAGCAATGAGGTGGAGGAGGTATTTGCTGGGTTTTTGTCTAAGGGGACGATCACCCAATTTTTCTCAGCTGAGGTAGCCAAACCCATAACTGTTTCAAGGGACACAGATGCGATTCAAACTCTCTTACTGGAGAAGAATTTGGTTTTCCCTCCAGAGAGCTCAATGAAAGCTACGGTATTGGTGAATGGAATAAGCAGGGATTATATCCCAGTTCAATTGTATAAAATATAACTGGAGTGTGATTTTATGTCATGTCCAGTAGTGGCCGGGGTGGTTTAGAAATTCCCAATGGACAGAGTAGACTTACTTTTGAGGAATGATTTGGCGGGAGTAACGGTGGTAGCTTCACCTATGATTACAGAGAGTCCGAGGGAAGTACTGCAGATAGCACATGAGATACCAACGGGAGGGGTTGTGAGAATTAGGAAAACTCATTGGGCATTAAATGATTCAAAGAATGAAATGTGGACATGCATTAATCACCTATCGAATGATAATTGCAATGAATCTGATTCTACTGATACTGATGAAATTATCTCCACGTGAATCACAGAGATTTGTCGAAGATAAAAGCTAGTGGAGAACCAGATTCTGAGAATTCTGAAGAGACCATAAGAAAGAGGAATCTGAAAAATTCAGTAGAATAACAGTGATGGAGAGTCAAACGCGAGTTCTGAATCAGATTTCGGTTCTGGTTATGAAGTAATAATAAACAGCTACTGAAAATACCTGTCACTGACTGATCTTGAACAAATGACAAGTTACTCTTCCAAAGCTAGGAGGGAAGACAGCAAATCATGTCCGTATTCCTCTATTTCCTCCCTATTCATGTACCCATCCAGATGCCCCTTAACTGTTGCTAATATGCCTACTTCCACCACATCCTCTGGCAGCCCGTTCCATGCATCCACCACTTTCTGCATGAAAAACTTTCCCTGCACATCTCCCCTAAACTTTCCTCCTCGCAGGGTAGCACTGCAGTCTCATGGCACCGTGTTCTCAGGTTCGATCCCGGCTCTGGGTCACTGTCCGTGTGGAGTTTGCCCATTCTCCCCGCGTTTGCGTGGGTTTCGCCCCCACAACCCAAAGATGTGCAGGGTAGGTGCATTGGCTACGCTAAATTGGCCCTTAATTGGAAAAAATGAATTGGGTACTCTCAATTTTTTTTTTTTTAAACTTTCCTCCTCGCACCTTGAACCTGTGCTCCCTTGTAATTGACACTTCCACCCTTGGAAAAAGCCTCTATCTACCCTGTCTGAGCCTCTCGGTTCTCCCCATAGCCTCCATCTTTCCAGTGAAAACAATCCTAGTTTGTTCAACCTCTCCTCATAGCCAACACCCTCGAGACCAGGCAATATCCTGGTGAACCTCCTTTGCACTCTCTCCAAAGCTTCCAAGTCCTTCTGATAGTGTGACCAGAACTGCACGCAATATTCCAAATGCGGCCTAGTTAAGGTTTTATATTGCTGCGACATGATTTCCCAACTCCTGTACTCAATGCTCTGGCTGATGAAGGCAAGCATGCCATATGCCTTCTTTTTTTTAATAAACATTTTATTGAGGTATTTTTGGTATAGAAACAACAAAATAGACAAGATACATGAAACCATAGACATAGTGCAAAAACCGTTGACCTTTCGTACAGGTCTCACCCTTATTGACCCCCATCTCTAACCTAACCTTCCCCCCCCCCCCCCGATGATTAACTTTCCGCAAGGAAGTCGACGAACGGTTGCCACCTCCGGGTGAACCCTAACGGTGAACCTCTCAAGGCGAACTTAATTTTCTCCATACAGAGAAAGCTAGCCATGTCCGATAGCCAGGCCTCCGACTTCGGGGGCTTTGGGTCCCTCCATGCCAAAAATATCCATCTCCGGACTACCAGGGAAGCAAAGGCCAGAATATCCGCCTCTTTCTCCTCCTGGATTCACGGATCTTCCGACACACCGGAAATCGCCACTTCTGGACCCAGCGCCACCCTTGTTTTTAAAACTTTGGACATGACGTCCACAACCCCTGCAAAATCCCCGAAGCTTTGGACACGTCCAAAACATGTGGACATGGTTCGCAAGCCGTCCCGCGCATTTTGTGCACCTGTCTTCCACCCCAAAGAATCTGCTCATCCGGGCCACTGTCATGTGAGCCCGATGTACAACCTTAAATTGTATCAGGCTGAGCCTGGCACATGTTGCAGACATGTTGACTCTACTCAACGCGTCTGCCCATAAACCATCCTCCATCTCACCTTCCAGATCCTCCTACCACTTAGGCTTCAGCTCCTCGGTCTGCGTCTCCTCCGACCCCATAAGCTCCTTATAGATGTCTGAGACGCTCTCCTCCCCGAACCACCCTCTGAAAATTACACTGTCCTGAATCCCCCTCAGTGGTAGGAGCGGGAAGGTTGCCACCTGATTACGAAGGAAGTCCCACACCTGCAAGTATCTGAATTTGTTTCCCCTCGCCAGCCAAACGTTTCCTCCACGCCCTCATACTCTGTAAACTCCCCTCTATGAACACATCCCCCATCCTCTCAATCCCCGCTCTCCGCCATACACTGAACCCCCCATCCATACTCCCCGGGGCAAACCGGTGGTTATCACAAATTGAGGCCCAAACCGATGCTTCCACTGCTCCCACATGCCGCCTCCACTGGCCCCATGTTCTCAGGGCCGCCACCACCACAGGGCTGGTGGAGTACCATGCTGGCGGGAGCGGCAGAGGCGCAGTTACCAACGCCCCGAACTGGTGCCCTTACAAGAAGCCGCCTCCATATGCACCCACACCGACCCCTCCCCCACCACCCACTTCCTGATCATGGCTATGTTAGCCGCCCAGTAATAATTGCTAAAATTTGGAAGCGCCAGCCCGCCTCTCCCCGGCTACGCTTGAGCATTACCTTCCTTACCTGCGGAGTCTTGCCCGGCCAGACAAAACCGGTGATCACCCTGTTGACCCGCTTAAAAAAGGACCGCGGAATAAAAATGGGGAGACATTGAAATACAAATAGGAACCTCGGGAGGTACGTCATTTTCACCGTTTGTACCCTCCCGGCCAGCGACAACGGGAGCGCGTCCCATCTCCGGAAATCGTCCTTCATTTGGTCCACTAGCCGGGCCAGATTCAATTTATGCAGCCGGTCCCATTCCCGCGCCACTTGGATGCCCAGGTACCTAAAACTACTCCCTACTGACCTAAACGGCAGCTCCCCCAGTCGCCCCTCTTGTCCCCTCTCCTGAACCACAAACATCTCACTCTTATCCATGTTTAGCTGATACCCCGAAAACCGGCCGAATTCCCCTAAAATCTTCATGGTTTCCTCCATCCCCTCTACTGGGTCTGAAATGTACAGAAGCAGATCATCCGCATAGAGCGAAACCCTGTGCTCCACCCCCCCGGACCAGTCCTCTCCAGCTCCTTGAAGTTCTCAGAACAATTGCCAAAGGCTCTATAGCCAGCGCAAACAACAGTGGGGAGAGGGAGCATCGCTGTCTCGTCCCCCGGTACAGTCTAAAATAGTCCGAAGTTGTCCTGTTTGTCCGCACACCTGCCACAGGATCCTGAAGGAGATACTACTGATTGATAGGAGGTATGCGGAGACCCCAGAGGCAGGGCTATTAAGGGAACGGCGGAGGTTGCAGACGGAGTTTAGTTTGCTGACCACAGGGAGCGCGGTGGAGCAGCTGAGAAAGGCGAGGGGGACGATTTATGAACATGGGGAGAAGGCCAGTAGAATGCTCGCACAGCAGCTTAGGAAGAGGGAGGCAGCTAGAGAGATAGGGAAAGTAAAGGACGGTGAGGGGAACCTGGTTGGTGATTCGGTAGGGCTGAA
Organism: Scyliorhinus torazame; assembly: GCF_047496885.1. Lineage (NCBI taxonomy): Eukaryota > Metazoa > Chordata > Chondrichthyes > Carcharhiniformes > Scyliorhinidae > Scyliorhinus > Scyliorhinus torazame. The sequence goes on from NC_092719.1 coordinate 76,227,210, forward strand.
TAAGGCGTTCAGAGATTTTTACAGCAGGCTGTACAGGTCGGAACCCCCTGCGGGGCTGGAGGGGATGAGGCGCTTCTTGGAGGGGTTGAATTTCCTAAAGGTGGACGGTGAGCGAGTGGAAGGGCTGGGGGCCCAAATTGGGCTGGAGGAGATAGTGGAGGGCTTGACGGTCATGCAGGCGGGTAAGGCCCCGGGTCCGGACGGGTACCCAGTAGAGATCTATAAAAAGTTCTCGGGGATATTGCGGCCAGTGTTGTTGAGGATGTTCAATGGGGCAAGGGAAAGAGGGGTGCTGCCCCCGACGATGTCACAGGCAATGATTTTGCTGATTCTTAAGCGGGACAAGAACCCGGAGCTGTGTGGGTCCTACAGGCCGATCTCCCTGCTGAATTTGGATGCCAAGTTGCTGGCCAAAATCTTGCCCTCCAGGATTGAGGACTGATCCGGACTTTATTGGGGAGGACCAGACGGGGTTTGTTAAGGGCAGGCAGTTGGTGACCAATGTAAGAAGGCTGATAAATGTGATCATGATGGAAGGTAGGGTGGTTGAGGCTGTGATCGCAACGGATGGAGAAAAGGCTTTTGATCGGGTAGAATGGGACTATCTGTGGGAGGTACTGGGACGGTTCCGATTTATAGAATCATAGAATCATAGAAGTTTACAGCATGGAAACAGACCCTTCGGCCCAACCAGTCCATGCCGCCCAGTTTTTAACCATTAAGCTAGTCCCAGTTGCCCGCACTTGGCCCATAACCCTCTATACCCATCTTACCCATGTAACTATCCAAATGCTTTTTAAAAGACACAATTGTACCCGCCTCTACTACTACCTCCGGCAGCCCATTCCAGACACTCACTACCCTCTGAGTGAAGAAATTGCCCCTCTGGGCCCTTCTGAATCTCTCCCCTCTCACCTTAAACCTATGCCCTCTAGTTTTAGACTCCCCTACCTTTGGAAAAAGATGTTGACTATCTACCTTATCTATGCCCCTCATTATTTTATAGACCTCTATAAGATCACCCCTAAGCCTCCTACGCTCCAGGGAAAAAAGTCCCAGTCTATCCAGCCTCTCCTTATAACTCAAACCATCAAGTCCCGGCAACATCCTAGTAAATCTTTTCTGCACTCTTTCTAGTTTAATAATATCCTTTCTCTAATAGGGTGACCAGAACTGCACACAGTATTCCAAGTGTGGCCATACCAATGTCTTGTACAACTTCAACAAGACGTCCCAACTCCTGTATTCAATGTTCTGACCAATGAAACCAAGCATGCCGAATGCCTTCTTCACCACCCTGTCCACCTGCGACTCCACCTTCAAGGAGCTATGAACCTGTACTCCTAGATCTCTTTGTTCTATAACTCTCCCCAACGCCATACCATTAATTGAGTAGGTCCTGGCCTGATTCGATCTGCCAAAATGCATCACCTCACATTTATCTAAATTAAACTCCATCTGCCATTCGTCGGCCCACTGGCCTAATTGATCAAGATCCCGTTGCAATCCTAGATAACCTTCTTCACTATCCACTGTGCCACCAATCTTGGTGTCATCTGCAAACTTACTAACCATGCCTCCTAAATTCTCATCCAAATCATTAATATAAATCACAAATAACAGTGGACCCAGCACCGATCCCTGAGGCACACCACTGGTCACAGGCCTCCAGTTTGAAAAACAACCCTCTACAACCACCCTCTGCCTTCTGTCGTCCAGCCAATTTTGAATTCAATTGGATTTGGGCGGGGCTTTATTGACTGGGTCAGATTACTGTATCAGGATCCTGTGGCATGTGTGCGGACGAACAGGACAACTTCGGACTATTTTAGACTGTACCGGGGGACGAGACAGCGATGCTCCCTCGGTATATATGTGCATAAGCTTGGTTTAGGAAAGGGATTGGGTCACAGGGTGTTGTTGCTGGGGGGGGGGGGGTAGAGAGTTAAATGGGCCGGTCAAGCGGTCCAGCGGAGATTCACACGGATGATCCCAGGAATGGTAGGCCTAACATACGATGAACGTCGCGAGGATCCTGGGATTATATTCATTGGAGTTTAGGAGGTTGAGGGGAGATCTAATAGAAACTTAGAAGATAATGAATGGCTTAGATAGGGTGGATGTAGGGAAGTTGTTTCCATTAGCAGGGGAGACTAGGGGGCACAGCCTTAGAATAAAAGGGAGTCACTTTAGAACAGAGATGAGGAGAAATTTCTTTAGCCAGAGAGTGGTGGGTCTGTGGAATTCATTGCCACAGAGGGCGGTGGAGGCCAGGACGTTGAGTGTCTTTAAGACAGAAGTTGATAAATTCTTGATTTCTCAAGGAATTAAGGGCTATGGAGAGAGAGCGGGAGTTGAAATCAGCCATGATTGAATGGTGGAGTGGACTCGATGGGCCGAATGGCCTTACTTCCGCTCCTATGTCTTATGGTCTTAACCAGTCTGTCCGTCTCTGCCCATTCAACCTTCTCCCTATGAGCCCGGATCGAGATCAGCTTTCCCCCTTACCACTGCCTTCAGTGCTTCCCAAACCACCGCTGCCGAAGTTTCCCCTGTGTCACTGACCTGCAGAAAGTTCTGAATGCATTTCCTCAGCCGCTTTCACATCCCTTCATTCGCCAAAAGTCCCACATCCAACCTCCAGTGCGGGCGCTGATTACTGTCTTTACTAACCTGCAGGCCAACCCAGTGCGGTGCATGGTCTGAGATTGTGATCGCCGAATACCCCGTGTCCACTACCCCAGCCAGAAAGACACTGCTCAAAATAATAAAATCAATCCGGGAGTACACTTTATGCACGTGTGAGAAGAAGAACTCCTTCGCCCTCGGCTGCCCAAACCTCCATAGATCCACTCTCCCCATCAGCTCCATAAACCCTCTTAGCTGCTTTGCCATTGCTGGTACCCTGTCCGTTTTTGAGCTTGACCGGTCGAAGCCCGGGTCCATAACTGTATTGAAGTCCCCTCCCATGACCAACCTGTGCGAGTCCAGGTCCTGCATCCTCTTTATGAACTCCACATCATCCCAATTTGTCGCATGCACATTTACTGATAACACCTGCACCCCCTCCAGTTTCCCACTAACCATAATGTACCTACCTGCCACATCCGAGACTATTCTACCCACCTCAAACACCACCGCTTACTAATCAGGATGGTGACCCCTCTAGTGTTTGAACCTAGCCCTGAGGGAAACACCTGGCTGACCCAGCCTTTCCTCAGTCTAACCTGGTCCTTCTCCTGCGACATCACCATGTCCGCCTTCAATCCCCTAAGATGCGCAAACACGTGCCCTTTTGACCGGCCCATTTAACTCTTCCCCACCCCCCCCCCCCCCCCCAGCAACAACACCCTGTAACCCAATGCCTTTCCTAAACCAAACATATGCACCCCCCCCCCCCACCCCCCCCCCCCCCCCCCCCCCCCACCCCCACTGAGCTTCCAAGAGCTAGCTCACCCAGCTAGCTTGGTGGCCCCCATCCCTGGTGTCAGATAGTCTCCCACCTATTGTTCGTTCTCTCTCTCTCTCTCTCTCTCTCTCTCTCTCTCTCTCTCTCTCTCTCTCTCTCTCTCTCTCCCCCCCCCCCCCCACCCCCCCTCATGCAAACAAACTCCAACATCAAACAATCCCCACACAATTGCCCAACAGAAAAACACCCAAGATCAAAACTAGTACACCTCCACCCCCAACAGTGCAAATGAAAACCTAAACTCACCCAGCTCTACTGCTGGTTCCAAGCAAAACTAAAAACTTTTTACAAAAACAGAGAAACAAAACAGAAACACGAACGTTGCAGCCAAGTTCAAAAAGTTCTCAGTCCTTCGTCAGCCCTTTCTTTCTTGCAAAGTCCAACGCGTCCTCAGGCGACTCAAAGTACAAGTGCTGATCCTCGTGCGTGACGCAGAGACGGGCTGGGTATAACAGTCCAAACTTCACCTTTTTCTTGAAAAGGATCGTCCTGATCTGACTAAAGCCTGCGCTCCTGGCCACCTCCACGTTCAGGTCTTGGTAAACCCGCAGGATGCTATTGTCTCACTTGCAACTCTGGATCTGCTTGGCCCACTGCAGAATAAGCTCCTTATCAGAGAACCTGTGGAATCTCACCACCACAACCCTCCAGGGATCTCCCATTCGCGGCTTCTTCGCAGGTGCTCTGTGAGCCCTATCCACCTGCAAGGGCTGGGAGAATGCCCCGTCCCCCAGCAGCCTCTCCAACATACCTGCAACGTATGCCCCAGCGCCCGTTCCTTCGGACGCCTCCGGGAGCCTGACAATTCTTAGGTTCTGCCGGTGGGACCTATTCTCTAGGTCCTCCACAATCTCCAGAAGCACCTTTTGCTGGTCCCTTAGCACCCCCACCTCCAGTTCCACCGTGATCTGATGCTCCTCCTGCTCAGCCAGCGCCTTCTCCACCTTCTGGATCGCCCGATCCTGGGTATCCAACCTGAGCTCCAGCCGCTCAATCGATGCTTTTATCGGGTCCAAGCAGTCCCGTTTCTGCGTAGCAAGTCTTCTTATTTCTGTCCTTACGAACACTTCTAATCCTTTTCTCCATGCACCGAAGTGGGAATTCAGTGGAGAATTGCAACTGACATCCGTTCTGGAATTCAAGTCCGTTAAAAGATCGGGGGAAAAGGTCCAAAAGTCCAACAAGAGCGGGAGTCACCAAATGTGCGACTTACTCCTTCATAGCCGCCACCGAAAGTCGGCAAATGCCTTCTTAATCACCTTGGCCACCCTTGTTGACACTTTCGGGGAACTGTGACCTGCACTCCCAGATCCCTCTGTATGTTAATGTTCCTAAGGGTTCTGCCATTTGCAGTATAATTCATACCAAGAAGAAATTGACGTGGACTTTCCTGAAAGTTATTTGTTCCCGCCTTTTGCAGTAAACCCATTGCCATTCACTTCAGGTGCAAATATTTCCCAGAGCATGCCTGCTTTGAAGGAAAATATACATAATAGCATGCCATTAGTTGTTCAGGGCGGGGACAGCAGGGACTGTGACGTGACATCAAGCGAACAACTGTTTAAAAGTCGACAGTGCCTCTTCAACGTGAAAGAAGCAAATAGCAAAGGAAATGAAATAATCAGCAATCAATTTCTTTTAAAAAAATTTAAGAGCAAGGTGGATGGAGAACCATGTAGTGGTTCTGCCACCGCATTTGTTAACAACAACCAGAAAGTTAATGGGGCCAATAATGTGCTCTCCTCTGATTCGGAAAATGAAGAACTCTTGAAATCTGGAAAGCACAAACTGTTTCAGTCCGTATTACTAAATGGAGATAAGGGGCGAGATTCTCCGACCCCCCGCCGGGTCGGAGAATCGCCGGGGGCTGGCGTGAATCCCGCCAGTTGCCGGATATTCGGCGGGGGCGGGAATTGCGCCGTGCCGGTTGGCGCCCCCCCCCTGCGATTCTCCGGCCCGAATGGGCCGAAGTCCTGCCGTTAAAATGCCTGTCCCGCCGGCGTAAATTAAACCACCTACCTTACCGGCGGGACAAGACGGCGCGGTGGGCTCCGAGGTCCTGGGGGGGGGCGCGGGGCGATCTGGCCCCGGGGGGTGCCCCCACGGTGGCCTGGCCCACGATCGGGGCCCACCGATCCGTGGGCGGGCCTGTGCCGTGGGGGCACTCTTTCCCTTCCGCTTTCACCACGGTCTCCACCATGGCGGAGGCAGAAGAGACTCCCTCCACTGCGCATGCGCGGGAATGCTGTCAGCGGCCGCTGATTCTGCCGCGCATGCGCCGCCCGGAGATGTCATTTCCACTCCAGCTGGCATGGCACCAAAGGCCTTTTCCGCCAGCTGGCGGGGCGGAGTTTAGTCCGGCGCCGGCCTAGCCCCTTAAGGTTGGGGCTCGGCCCCCAAAGATGCGGAGCATTCCGCACCTTTGTGGCGGCGCGATGCCCGGCTGATGTGCGCCATTTTGGGCACCAGTCGGCGGACATCGCGCCGATACCAGAGAATTTCGCCCAAGGGCTGCGATTACGAAGACTCCAATGAAGAAGTAAAAGCTGTAAAACAAAAAATGGTGCATATAAAGCCAACCAACTCTGTGAAGGTTGAACCCTCAGCTGTACTAGTGACTGACAGTATCCATGTGAGGGAGAAGAGTGACTATAAAGCTAGAGGGGTTGAAGAGTGTTTGTTGATTTAAAATGAACATAATATTTCTCACAGCATTGTGGGCACTGCTTGTAGTTTGGCTGTGGAAGATCCTTGAAATTTGGATAAAGATACATTGGGCAATCAGAAAAGACTGGTTACATTACACTTGATACTGAAACAGAGTTGTAGGAAACCAGCAGGGGGCTGGTCAACTAGTCATGTTATAGACATAAGAAACTCAGCCAATAAAACCACATCTGTTTCGACTAACATCAGAGACTGGCTCAGCTAGAGACTGAAATACAGTGCATGTTGGACATTTTGCAGAAACAAGTGAAAACGCTGTGGTCCACAGAACGCCAATTTGAGAGACTGAAGGCTATGTTACTGGCCGCCTCTGACTTTTTCTAGACCATTTAAAATGGCCATAGACGCAAGTGACCTAGGGTTAGGGGCAGTGCTACAACAGGACGACAAGGAATAGAGGAGCCAATGAGTATTTTTTTAAAAAAGCTAATTCCATCCCAAAGTATTCCACCATTGAAAAGGAAGCCATAGCTTTTTACTAGCCCTTCACTTTGAAGTATATGTCCAACATGACAATCAACAAAACTTAGTTTATACAAACCATAATCTGCTTGCGTTTATAGTAAAGGTTAAAACCTGGAATGCAACGCAAGGTTATTCCATTGGAGTTGATTACAACAGTTCAATGTTAAAATTCTACACATTCCCAGAAAGGGTAATGTAATTGTGAATGCTTTGTCACACGTTTAAGAGTTGTCGAATTACCGGGAAGGAAACTTAACAGAATGGGGAATGGATGTTTGTTTGTGATTTTTATGTCTTGCATACCTCATAATGAAACGTCCGTGTCCTGAAGTTTCATTCTTTTAGGGAGGGAGGTATGCAAGGTCCTTCCTGTATTATTCCCTTGCTTCCCCTTTAACTTTGCCGTGATTATTTTTGATCCATGGATGATTAATAGACATGTACCTTTAAGTCAAGCAGGATTGATGGACATGATCTTTAAGTCAAACAGGATTAATGGACATGTATCTTTAAGGCGAGCAGCAGAATTCAGAAGTTACACAAATGCCAGCTGGTTGAACAGGAGGCTTCAGACTTGTTGGCACCAAAGAGAGAGAGATGGACTGGGACTTGGATTGATTGATTGGCTGGTGGCCAATGAATGGGCCAAAAAGGCCATACTCTGCCTGATAACAGGTGGTGATTGATCCTATCCCATTGGAATGATTTTCAGTGTCCCAAGTAGTTTCAGTTTGACTCCTGGCAGCTGAGAGAAGATCCTACTCTTTTGTTTCCTCTGTGTTTCTCTCCAGAAAGCCTGTGCATGCTGTATTTCTGAATCTACAGAGCACCTGAGTGAATCTATCTGTAGGAGAACCAGTAATGGCTGAAAACAAAGACCAGAACTTGCTACTCTCTCTGGAAAGGCTTTGACTGCTGTACTTCTCTGAAATTGCAGAGAACCTGAATGAATGAACCTACAGAGAGGACTATTACAAGCTGTGGACAGAGACTTTAACTTGCAAGTTTGTTGTGAAGGAAGGGTACTAAAAACCATCATCTGAAACAAATACTTTTTTTTCCCTTTGCTTATTATTTTGACCCCTTTCCACCCCTCTGTTCGGCTTGTATGTGTGTATAGAGGATTTGGGGCACGTTAAAGTGGGGAAATTAGGAATTAGTTAATAGTTAACCAGTTGTATTTGCTGCAGAGTTCATTACAGTAGTTATCAATAAACATTAATTGTATTTGAACTTACAAACCTGGTGACTAATTATTGGGCTGCCAATAAGAATTATTGGTTAATTCACATGTGTTGTGACTCCAGTTCAGGTGGGGCTGGAATTGACTGTGCACTAGCACAGGGTGTCGTAACAACTGTGACAGAACGTCTGAACTTGTCTTGCGTGCATTATATCAGTGCTTTATTTTAAAACGTCAGTTATTTATTCACGGTAGCATTGTGGATAGCACAATTCCTTCACAGCTCCAGGGTCCCAGGTTCGATTCCGGCTTGGGTCACTGTCTGTGCGGAGTCTGCACATCCTCCCAGTGTGTGCGTGGGTTTCCTCCGGGTGCTCCGGTTTCCTCCCACAGTCCAAAGATGTTCAGGTTAGGTGGATTGGCCATGATAAATTGCCTTAGTGTCCAAAATTGCCCTTAGTGTTGGGTGGGGTTACTGGGTTATGGGGATAGGGTGGAGGTGTTGACCTTGGGTAGGGTGCTCTTTCCAAGAGCCGGTGCAGACTCGATGGGCCGAATGGCCTCCTTCTGCACTGTAAATTCTATGATCTAGGATAACTTAATTTTAAAGTGCCACCTTTATTGAAACTGACCTAATTAAATATCCTGACTGTCTAAATTCCTTTTATACTGTTTTTTTTTGCCCCCTTTTAATTTTCCTGAATGTCACAATTGAGAAGGTGAAATCTGTAGTGGATCTTTATGTATATGCAGGACAGCAATACATATTTTTGGATAGAGCATTTATCAGTTACACATTTATTGAATATTATGTCAATGAGATTTGTAAATTTCTTTAACTTGGCTCAGATTGATTTTGTTTAATAATTTGAATGTTTCCTGTACCAGTTAACCACAAGATGGCATTGTAAATTGCATGCAGTCTACTTTTGAGCAAAATATATTTAATGCACATGAAACCTTTTCATCACATTGAAAATTACACTTTATCAACTGGAATAATCTTTATTGTCTAGCTTATTTACATTGGTAGCTCAAATGTTAGGCTGCTTCCAATGTAAGATGAAAATAGCTTGTGAATAGCAGCATTATGGAAGATTGCTTGCTGTGTTCAGTTCCTCCCAGGCAGGATGGAAGGTAATTCCTGCTGTGCTGAGATCCTCCTAAGATCAGGCACACATCATGTAGAGCGTTGCAAGTGCTTAGTTAGCAATGTCAGATGCAGCTGAACGGGTTCTTCCAACCCTTCACTCAATTTTATTTTCCTCGACAAGCATTAAAAGCAGCAATATCAGATTTAAGAGTATTTTCTGTAAACAGTATGTATAAAAGTTCTAATTTTCCTCTTTGCTCATTTGGCTATAATGTGGTGCAGAATGACACTAACAACTTGAGTTCAATCGCTGCACTGGCTGTGGTGGTTTCTTGCTCTCTCACGAGTGCTGTCTCTCTCCCTCTTCTGCTTTTTCCCTTTGCGCCATCGCCCTCGTGCCACCGTCCTTGTGCCCCCCTCTCTTGCGCCCCACAATGCCTATTGTTTCTCACAGGTTATTGCTAATAATAATTAACAGAACAAACAATACGTACATGTGTGAAGTCCAAGCAACTAAGTCTAGTTGTTTTATCTGGTTGTTACTATCAGCAACTTGAGATGTACACAAATTAATGGAATATACAGTGCAACATCTCTGCGTGACACTTGAGGCTCTTTTTGAATACTAACTGGACTAACATGAAAACAAAAGGTTCATATATTTATCCTCCAACCAAGTTTAGGGATCAATGGAATGTGCACATTCTCCCTGTGTTTGTGTGGTTTTTGCCCCCACAACACAAAGATGTGCAGGACAGGTGGATTGGCTGTGCTAAATTGCCCCTTAATTGGAAAAAATGGATTGGGTAAAAAAAAATTTAGGGATCAGTGTCACTCAGAATTTTATTTGCTTTGTGACTGACTTTGTCTATGCTTGCTTTATGTAAGATAACATGGAAATAATTAGTATTGCACTTGAAAGCCAGTATTCCAAGTTTACATATCCAGGTATGTAATGAAATCGTTTCAGTGCCCTTAATTAGTTAAATCCTGATGTCTCGGCCAAATATAAGAAATATATTTTACCTGTTTGAAAAATTCACCAATGTTGGTGGATAAATGGTTCGCTCTCCACCATTGTTACAATGTGGAATTTAGAACAAGAAATGTTTGCATCAGAGAGCTGCTCTGTTCATTGGGGTATTTAATTTGCACTAATCTCTTCCTTGGGGTTAGCAGACTTGAGAAGCCCTATGGCTGGCTTGGAGTCATCCCCTGTCCAGAGTTTCTAATAGAACTATTTTAGGACACGTGACAGTCCCATATTATGTGACATGAGAAGAGAAAATAAAGGAGGAAAGGAAACCTACTTGGCTGGAAAATTTACATTGGGAGAAAAAAAAATCACCTTAAGATGTTTTAATTTTCCCCTATTCTTAACCTTAAAATAAAAAAAAATGTCTTGTATTGCATACTGCAAATTCTATTTAAATATGCAACTTTCGTTTTTTTGAATAATGGATATGACAGAAAAAAAGCAAGGATGAGACTTGGTGTAAATTTTATACAACACACAGGTTTTAATATAGTTGGAAACCAGTGTAGAGGTGTGAATAATTTTAACTCTGCACTCTCTTAATTACACAGACGATTGCAGACAATTCAGTTTAAACTTTCCTTTGGTTTTTCATGTTATAGGAATGAGTTAAGATGTCACTACAAGGAGTGTCAAATTTCCCAGAATTATGCATTGAAAAGTGCAGTTGCAGAAGGCAACCAAGTTAGTCGAGCATATTGACATGTATAGGAAGTGTGTGAAATACAGAGGAATGCTGCAGGGGAGCACTAATTTTATGCATATGCTAATGAGGTGTGACAAGGACAAATTATTTATGTACTTTTTTGAATAATGTCTGTTCTGTTTTGTTCCTATAAGAGAAATAGATTTTTAAAATTTAAATACTGACAAGGATTTGGATTGATTTTCTGGTCATTTGTTTAACATTTCTTGCTCTTACTCCTCGTTCACAAATCAACCAGTAAACTGGACTGACAAACATTTAAGTTTCTCACATCTGATAATGATAGTTCATAACCCATTCGCAGTTTGCTTTAAAGTCTGCATGTACATGGATACATCATTTTTATAAATTTGGGACATGCTTTATTGCCAAAGAGAAGCCTGTTTTATGATGTATTGTTATCTATTGATGCAAAGGTACAAATTCAGTTCACCACATGAAATGTATTCAGTTGTTAGGCTGTCTAATAATTAAAGTGCAAGAGTTGATTAAAATCTAAGGGGATGGATAAAGATATAGGGCACGATTCTCTGCTCCCGCGCCATTTCAGAGAATCGCCTGGGTCACCAAATTTTCCCACGACGCCCTCCGGCGATTCACGGAAGCGGCCAGATCGGCACAATCGCGTTTTGTGCGGCGCGGTCCAGTGAATCGCCCGAGACAGCCAAAATGGCGATTCACCAGTACCCCTGCGATTCTCAGTGCCGGATGCGCCTGCCCAAAACGGCGGGTTCCCCCCGGCGCCGTCCACACCTGTTCGCTCCCGGCGGGAACAGCGCGGGAATGCTGGAGGTGCGGCCTGCGGGGGGGGGGCCTCAAATGGGGTCTGGCCCGCGATCGGTGCCCACCGATCGTCGGGCCGGCCTCTGTGAATGAGGACCTCCTTCCGCAGTCCCGCAAGATCAGTCGGACATCTTGCGGGGCGGACTCGGGGAGGACGGCAACCACGCATGCGCGAGTTGGCGCCGGCCAACCTGCGCATGCACGCCAGTTATGTGGCGCCGGCTGCGTAATGTATGCGACGCCGCCTTTACGCAGCGCCAAGGCTTGGCGCCCATTTTCGGGCCCTGAATCGGTCGGGGCAGGGGCCTTTTCGCGCCGTCGTGAACCTCAACGGCGTTCACGACGGCGCAAACACTCTGTCTCCATTTCAGAGAATCGCGCCCATAGTGTGAGATTCCTTTTTAGTTTGGCACTATGTGACTTTCTGACTTTCCATTTAATGCATTTATATACTTAATTATTATGTTCACTCTGCTTCTGTCTGTATCCATTACATTAACATTGCTCCTGCTAGTAAGAAATCTTTCTCTGGGGAAGTATTACAATGATGTTCAGCTTGCTGCCTTGAATTACTTTATTGAGAGTGTGAATGTCATGGAAAAAATTGGCTGTTCTATAGAAGTAAGTTGGGATGAAGCTGTTAGCGAATGGAGTTCAGTGCGTTAAAATTGTACTATAAAGTGCTACTTCTGAAATGTCAGTGGATGACTGGGGCAAGAATAGTTGGTGGTATTTGTCGTCTTCACAACAGTCTCCTCACATTAAATTTAACCATTGGCCGACAGTATCGTAATCCTGCATTTATGCAGAAAGCTTTACATTATTCAACCTACATAGGATTGCATTAGGTAACTGGTACAGAAACAGGCCATTTAGCCCAGCTGTTCCATGCTGGTGTTTATGCTTCACTTGAACCGTCTCACCTTTTTGCATTTAAATCTTATCACCATAACTGCTATTCCCTTCTTTCTCAAATGTTGTTTTGCTTTCCCTTTGTATGTTCGTATGCAATTCTTGAAGTGTGTTCTAACCAAGATTTGATAATGGTTTTGATAAACTTCCCTAGTTCTTAATTTCACCCTCGAGCTTGTTTTTTTTTTAACGACCGTGCAAATCTGTGATGCAAGTTAATGATTGATACATTTGTAACAAAAACAGAAAATACTGAACAATCTCAGCAGGTCTGAGAGGATCTGTGGAGAGAAGGGAACTAATGTTTCGAGTCTGGATGACTTTGTCAAAGCGAAACTCAATTCATCCAGACTGGAAAAGTTAGCTCCCTTTTCTCTCCACAGATGCTGTTAGACCTGCTGAGATTGTCCAGTATTTTCTGTTTTGGTTTCAGAATCCAGCATCCGCAGTAATTTGCTCTCATCATCAATATATTTGTAACCCTTTGCTCTTGTACTAAACCTAGACTTGCACCTCCCAATTAATAAGTGACCTCTCTATTCATACTACCATATTTACTACCGTACATTTATGTGGTGAACTTCATTTGCCAATTATTTGCCCATTCTGCTAGGTTATTAATGCCCTTCTGTAAATTGTTGCCGTTCCCTTCACTCCCTCAATATTGACTATCCTACAATTTGGTGCCATAAAAGCACTGTTTAATTTTGTTCCTAATGCAGTTCTTTTGAGTCATTTGCTCATTTGCATGATGATAGGACATGTTTCCCTCTTTCTTATGTGCCTCCTTTTTTGTTGCAGTACTTGTTATCTGTATTGTGTCACATGTTAGAATTGAGAATTATCTCTCTTGTACAACCTATGAAGTCGTGCCTTAATTGGTTTACATTACCATACAGCCCACAAAGTCATGCCTTAATTTGTGTGCATTACCATAATTACCTTTAAAGTTAAATTTGCAAGGAAATTTAGATGCAATATATTTGGTTTCTTTCTCCGGTTGTATGCTCAGAAACCTTTAAATTGGAAATTAATCCTTTGATATTGGCTAATATAAATAAGAGTGCAATTAAGGTGGTGTTTGTGTTTTCTTGCAACATTCGACCAAATTAGAAAATAAATAAGCCAGTGCAAATGTGCATTATATGGTAGGCTCTACCAGATGAAAGATTGCACAGTACAAGATGAGTGATCTCGGCTCATTTGTGTTGAATTGGCAGTTTCACTACAGCTCTATATGGTCTCCTATTTCTTAGTGACATCAGACCAAATCAGAGAGTTATCATTTTTTCCACTTTCTGGTCAGAAACCTAGATAACAATAAAGTCACTGATTAGTATTCCATTATAAACAATTATGTCGCACCAGGCTTTTATGGCCGGGATTCTACGGGTCAGCCCACTAAGAGCGGGATTCACGATCGACCGCAGAATAGTGATTTGGGCCAAAATTGTGACTTGCCCCAGGCTTCAGACCAGTTGCGCATCTCTGGGCCCACCCCACCGGCCATACTGGAATTCCCACCCACACCAGTGAGAACATGCAAAGTACCAATAAGCATTCATTTGGGGGCAGCACGGTGCCACAGTGGTTAGCATTGCTGCCTCACGGCGCCGAGGTCCCAGGTTCGATCCCGGCTCTGGGTCACTGTCCGTGTGGAGTTTGCACATTCTCCCCGTGTTGCGGGGTTTCGCTCCCACAACCCAAAGACGTGCAGGGTAGGTGATTGGCAACGCTAAATTGCCCCTTAATTGGGTACACTAAATTAATTTTTTTAAAAGCATTAATTTGAATGTGATTAATGCATTGGAAATCTGATTCACCTCCTGTCCTTGATGTCGTTCCCCCCCCCCCCCCCCCCCCCCCCCCCCCAAAAAGCTGGAAGTCACACAGGCATGATTTGGTGCAAGTATTGAGGAACATGGACCTTACGGCTTTCAGTCTGAGCGGTGGCAAAGGATTAAGTACCTTCTCAACACTTGCCTCCAGTGTGCCGAGGGGAATCCTTCATGGGAGGTGGAGGTCAGGGGGTTTGTGCTGTGCTGGGAGTGCTCAGGTCGGGGTCCTTCCTGGGATTGTGCTCGTTTGGCTGCAGCCTTGAAATCCTTTAAACAGTCACTATGTGAAAATTAAAGTTTTTTTCATAATAAAGTGAAAGTTTTCTCATCTGTGCCCCTAAACCCTTGAAAATGTTTGTCAGTATGCCAAGTGTAACGGTCTGAGATGAAGGTAAAAATAATTCCTTCAAAGTTGTCGAAACCTTTGAAGTGGTTTTCACACATTAAATTTCATTGGCCTTTAACGTATGCCTAGATAGCTTGAAAGCATTGTTCACATTCAATTTCATGACCCATTAACTGCTAGTAGCTTTTTGATTGACAGTTCGAGGCAGTTTCAAAGGAGATTCAGATTACTTATTTATATAACTGCTGGGATCTATTAACTAGATAGCAGGTATTTTCAGAATAGCAGGTTTTTTTAAATAAGTCTACCTCTTTGTTCTCTCATGTTTCCCAGAAGGTGCAGGGACAGCCTCTCAAACTGCACTTTCTAAGAAGGGGGTTACTGAAGGTAACGGGGGGAGGGGGCTTTTCAGCGATTTGGGGAGGTGGAAAATCTGCAGCAGCTTTTTGAGATGGAAGCGCCATTTAAAAAAGGCGATCTAATCGCTGAAGTGTGGGACCTGTCATTATATTTCACCCTTCTCATCTGCAGTGTGGACCCCAGCTATGGAGCAGCACGGGAAAGCCGATTCAGCTTTAAAACATTTTTTAAAAATTCTAAGTTACCATAACATTGCATGTCAGGGACGCTCTAGCACCAGCGAGAATCACTCCCGCTGGAGGGAGCATTTAACCGTGGTTCTGGGCAATCGTGCCCTATATGTTTTGAGAGAAAAAAAATCCGAACAGTTATTTACATTCTAGGATGGCAACTCAAATTTTCATTCTTACCCATTGTAGGGTATGCTGTCTTGAAGCTGTGTAACTGTTTAGTCTTCAAGGAAGTAGTATGGTTGTTGAAAGACACACTTGAGAGTGTGCAAGCATGGTAACACATATATGAACCTGATTGTGAGGAGAGGAGCGGGTTCTGCAGTGACCCCGCTGATATTTCCTGCCTAGCTGAAGGTAGTCACTTGAGATAATATTGTGATTCTATGTACCACAGAGAAATAAATATCTTTGAGAGAGGAACAGGGCAGAGATTAGAATAGGAGGGGAGAAACTGGACATTGGCTGGATAATCTCAGAGTGGTCTGGCTGGTTGTGATTCCTTAAAAGATTGCAAGAGATGTGGACATACAAACATTCGATTTGGGAGTAGGCCACGAAACCCTTCGAACCTGTTCCACCATTCAATAAGATCATGGCCTTATCTGATTGTAACCCCAATCCCACAGTTATGCCCATCGTCAATAACGTTTCACCCCTTGTTAATCCAAGAATCTATCTGCCTTTAAAATATTCAAAGACTCTGCTTCTACTGCCTTTTGAGTTCCAGAGAATGAGTGACCCCTTATTTTTAAACAGTGACCTCTGTCTCTAAATTCTCCTTCTCCGAGACCATCTCGGAGGATAGCTCCGAGGATGCCACAGCGTAGATACACGCACCTCGGTGGGCAACATTAGTGGACATGTTTCTGGGGTGCAATCTGGTGAGCACCATGCAGCCGCTGATGCACATCAGGTGAAGGCAGGAATTCCCACGCAAGACAGCAGCTGGAGGGCTGCTAGAATCCAGGACCAAGATGGGTCCCAGTCAGATGCTGAGCCTCCGGAGCTGCTGGAGATGTTGGGGAGCGACTGGGACATCCAGAAGGAAATGTCAGTGACACTCCACATCCATAGCCAATTGGAGGAGACCCAGAGGCTCCTGGTGCAGGAGATATTGCTGGCAATGCATGGCACCGAGGCCAACACTGCTGGGGTGGCAACCGCAGTGGAGAGCCTGGAGCACGACGTCAGCAGCATGAGTGATGGTGTCCAAGGAGTTGGAGCAGTCAGAGATGGCAATGGTTGAGGGCCTCGGTCGACTGTCTGACTCGATGGGGCACGTGACCCAGTACCAGGCTGACCTTGATGAAGAGCTGCGGGACATGACCATTCCCATCTGAGAGCATGACAGGCTGCGAAGCTTGTCCCAGTCGCAGGTGGGCATTGCCGAGTCACTGCAGAGCATGGTCCATCACTGAGGAACACTGCCGAGGGCACGATACCATAGTCCGGACATTGGGGAGCTTCAAGGGCTGGCATAGCCAGGTGACACGGGCAGCCAGGGCTCAATCCAGCTGCTCCTCCTTTGCGAGATGGGTTAAGGGGTAAGGGAAGAGGGTGGGGATAGTGGGGAGGCACCATCGGGAGAGTGGAAAAATGAATTGGGTACTCCGTAGTAGCCCATCCATCAGGTTCACGTTTTTCAAAAGGAGTATTAATCGGCGCCAGTCTGACCACTTACTGGAGATGCCACTGAATCACAGGAGGCCACTGCATGTGGGGTGGCTCCCGTTAATTGTATGGAAATGGGGCTTAAGTGGTGATAATTGGTTTCTCGCCACGCTAAGGCAGAATTCCCGATTTCACCTATGTGAGCGGGCTGATTGCATGCAAATGGTTTGGCGCCCGGCGCGGTTCTCTTTTTCCGCCTCTCCTGCTATTCAAGCTCGAGCGCAACGAGATGGGGAATCGTGCCTTTTATGTTTCGGTTAGATCACCTCTCATTCTTCTGAACTCCAGGGAATATAGGCTTTGTCTATTCAGTCCCTTCATCCCAGGAGCCAGCCTTTGTCCATCGAGGGCAGAGACGTTACTTCTTGAGTCAGGGGTCCAAACCATGTACGTTCGATGTGGCCTCATCAATGCCCTGTGAAATTGAAGTTTGATTTGTCTACTGTTGTACTGCAATCCATTTGTACCAAACTTAACATATTATTTGCTATTGCTTGCATGTTAACATTGTGATTCATGTACAAGCACACTCCGGTCCCTCTGAATGCAAGCATTTGCTAGTTTCTCACTGTTCAAAAAATATTCAGCTTTTTAGGGGGGTTTTCTATCAAAAAGGATAACTTCACATTTCACTACATTGTATTCTATCTGCTATGTTCTTGTCCATTACCTAACCTATCTATCCCTCTGCAACCTCTTTACATCATTTTCACTGCTTGTTTTCCTGCCTAACTTTATCATCAGCATATGTGAATGTATTGCATTCATTCCCTTCATCCAAGTCCTTAATATAGATAATAAACAGCTGCAGCTCAACACTGATTCTGGCAGTATCTCACTTGTTACAGTATACCAACCCAAAAGAAACCCATTTATTCCTGCGTGGTTTTTGTCCATTAACCAATTCTCAATTGATGCTAATATATTGCCCATAACCCACGAGTCCTAATTTTGTGCACGAAACGCATGTCCTTTTATTGAATGTTTTTGAAAATCCAAATACACTGCAAATCCATTGGTTCTTCCTCATCCATCTGATTCGTTACATCCTCAAAAGACTAACAGATTTGTCAAACGTCATTTGTGTTTCATAAATCCAAGTTGATACTGCTCCATTATTACGAGTGACCTGTTGACACATTGCTGCTAATAGTTTCTAGTATTTTGTTTACTACTGATATTAGGCTAACTGACCCATAGTTCCCTGTCTTTTTTCCCTATTTCTTCCTTTCTTGATGGTGAGGTCATGATTGCTACTTTAAAAAAAAAAATTAGAGTACCCAATTCATTTTTCCAATTACGGGGCAATTTAGCGTGGACAATCCACCTACCCTGGACATCTTTGGGTTGTGGGGGTGAAATCCACGCAAACACGGGGAGAATGTGCAAACTCCACACAGACAGTGACCCAAAGCTAGGATCGAACCTGGGACCTTAGCGCTGTGAGGCTGCAGTGCTACCCACTGCGCCACCGTGCTGCACATGTTTGCTAATTTTAAATCCTTGGGATCTGTTCTGGAATCTAAGGAATTCTGGCAGACCAAGTGCATTTGCTATCTCTGCAGCTATCTCTTTAGAACTCTGGAATGAAAGGCATCAGCACCAGGGATTGCCACCTGGACCCATTAATTTATCTAATAGTATTTACTTTAAGCTCCTCATTCTCACTAGACCTTTGGTTCCCCTTGTTTTTTTCTGGAATGATTTTTGGGTCGTTTGCCATGAAAACTAATTCAAAGTA
This sequence comes from Scyliorhinus torazame, assembly GCF_047496885.1. Classification (NCBI taxonomy): domain Eukaryota; kingdom Metazoa; phylum Chordata; class Chondrichthyes; order Carcharhiniformes; family Scyliorhinidae; genus Scyliorhinus; species Scyliorhinus torazame. Next base: position 76,245,773 of record NC_092719.1, read on the forward strand.
AGTGTTTAATGGCTCTACTGTTTCCACGTTTCCTATTATAATTTTACATGTCTTTGCCTCGAATGACACCGTTACTTTTATTAATCTCTTCCAATTTACATGCACATGGAAATGTTTACAACTTGCTTTTATGTCTCTTGTTGGTCTACTTGTGTATTCCTTTCCCTCATGTCAATTTCTTAGTCACACTACTGAATTCTAAAATCCTCCCAATAATCAGACTTCTTACTCTTTTTGGCAATATTATAAGCCTCTTCCTTTGATCCAATACTACCTTTAATTTCTCTTGTTAGTCTTAGTTGGACTTCTTTTTCTGTGTGGTTTTGAGCCTTAATGTGCAAACATAAATTTTGTTATGTAGTAATTCTTTAAATACTTTTTAAATGCTTATATGGAAGTCCATATTAAACTACATCTACAAATTTGTTCAGTCACTCTGCTCCCCCCTCATTGACCACTTTAAGTATTGTGGGGTGGTACATGCCATCTGGTCCTGAAAACATATCCATACTTGCCGTACATTTAAAATGAAGCCTGATGCATCTTATTTTTTTCCAGGTATGCAGTTGTACGATTCCGCCAGTATTTCAAAATGAAGCCTGAAGTCATGAACCTGAAACTCCCTGAATGACAGCAGATTATCCATCACTGAAAGAACGTAAAGCGGGCTGAATGAATTGGTTACACTACAAAGTACTACTGGAATGACAGATGTTTAATGATTTCTAGAATAACATCTATTAAAAGGAGATAAACACAACCAAAAATGTGGCTGAAGGCACAGTTTCATAATTTGGTAATTTTTAATTCCACATTTCTACACTCAACTAAAAATTCTAATGGTTTCTCAGTGAATGTCTCCATCTACAATACCACTCTAATAATTGTGCTGAGGCAAAATTATGAAGCAGTGTTTTACACACTCCCAGAGTTGATGTGAAACTTTTCACCAAACCTCTCTTGCATAGAAACCCTGTTCATCTGCTGGTGTAGATTATTTTCAGCAGTGCCATAAGCATTAAGATGTAAAGTTATGGGGTGACGGGTGGTGGTGGGGGAGAAATAGTGTTGGAATGTCTATAACAGGAAACGTGATTAAGTCTTGTGAAGAGGTATCTGCTTGCACAGGAACCTGACTTTTGGGGGCTAATGGTCTAATTTGCACTTAGTTTCTTCAGTCATTTGTGCATATCTCTAGTATTCTAGTGGTTGCTGAGGCAATATGCGGGTTTTGTGACCCATCAAGGATTGGATATAGGAGGATATTCATAGAATCCTGACCGTGCAGAAGGAGGCCATTTGGCCATCGACACTGCACCGACCCTCTGAAAGACCACCCTCCCTCGGCCCATCTCCTGTCCTATTCTTGTAACCCCACCTTAAGGGGCAATTTAGCATGGCCAATCTGCCTAACCTGCACATCTTTGGATTGTGGGAGGAAACCAGAGCCCCCGGTGGAAACCCACGCAGACATGGGGAGAAAGTGCAAACTCTATGCACAGTCACCCAAGGCCGGATTCAAACCCAGGTCCCTGGCGCTGTGAGGCAGCAGTGCTAACCATTATGCATTGGTACCTGGTCCTTGACCCTCAATTTTAAAATTCTTTGAGAACCATTTTACTGAAACTTTGGTCTATTGTGAATTCCCGACTTCTTTCACCCCACCATTGGCGATTACACACAGGCTTTAGACACACAGGCATGTTGGGCATTAATAATAAATTTAAAACACAGTTGCGCATTGTGGAAAAAGAATATTACTTGTTTGAAGGGTTTGACAGGGCATCCAATTCAGTAAGTTGCAAATTTGAGGTGCTTCAACACCCTATGGGGAAGGATAAAATTACTGACAGCAGCTTCTGGATATCCACATTTGAGCACAGCCAGAAACCATTTTATAAATTTTCAAACTCTCTGAATCTAATTCATGTAGTTAGTTTTCCAAGAACTTTGTTTTTATTGGACTGGATGGGTACATCATTACTGTTGTGAATACGAAGAAACCGCGACATAAAAAATAAGCACTTGTGTAGTCAGCATGGGTTCATAATTTCTTTGCAAAACGTTAAGCTTAAGAGTAGATGAAAAATCTAGATGGCCTGCCCGGGTTGTGAAGGTTTAGTCTTGCATTAACACAAAGCAATAGGAATTTTATTTTCCAATTCAATAGTCTTGCTTCACAAGTCATGTCAATTTTTTCCCCTGGTTTTGCATACAATCTTAATCTATTTCTTGAAGCAGCTTGTATATTAAAATGAACAATTGTGGTGTCTGTGAAATTATACATTTTTATGTAAAGTTAAGTATCTCATTGCAGCTTTGACCATGTTTTCCTGAGACTTGAGTAAATATTGCTTAAAACCTGTTACATCTCAAACTTTTTCCAGTTCTGAAAGGTTCCTCCTATTTCCAGCATTTTCTGTTTTTATTGTCCATTTTCTTTTAATAAATTTATAGTACCCAGTTCATTTTTTCCAATTAAGGGGCAATTTAGCGTGGCCAATCCACCTAGCTTGCACATTTTTAGGTTATGGGGACGAAACCCACGCAAACACGGCCGTGCTGCCCTTTTATTGTCCATTTTAACAATTCGGTCTTAAACTGAGCTTAACATTGAATGCAGTAGCCACTTTAAAAAGAAATCATCATTGCATCTAGCCAATATATACATTCAAACGTTGGGGCTTAAGGAATGTATCTATCAAAATCTACATTTTTGTGTCGATAATGATCTTGTATCAGATTCTGTGCATGTGCAAAATTCAGTTGCCGTCAGTTTCAGGGGAGTAATGACCATGAATGCCGACAGCTTTCCTGACATTACAACTGCAAAATACAGGCCATTATAAATTTAAAATAACTAGAAATGCCAATCTCCTCAATCATTCAGCAGTGGGTAAGAACTGCACCTCCGCTCTGATAACGGATTATCAGTTACCTAAAGACCATCTTCTATTGGTGAATGTTTGGATCGGGTCCTTTGATGAAAGCATTGAATTAATAAAGTACTTTCGAATAATACTTAACTGATGCTACAGAGATTCAAATCTCATCATTTTATTTAAAGCAAGACTTTGTAAATGGCTGATCTGCAGGGTGTTGAGATTAAATGGCTAATTAAACTTCAGTACAGTATATTGAACTTTAATCCAAACAATTTTTTCTATTAAAATAAAGTATATTTCATAAAGTATATTTTCATTGTGTAACAGTGAGTGTGAAATAATGGGAACAGTGTTGATAGCTTTATCAGCCCTGAAAAAGGGACTTTTTTTTTTTAATGATTTGATAATTGCATACTATTTGCACATAAGTGACAGAAAAAAAATTGATAAAGTATCTTGCCTAAATTCGTTGAAGGTTTTTTACATTATTCTTACTGATAAACTGTTACGATCTAAGCTACAAGGTATTGAGACTCGGCCAAACCCACGCTGAGACCTAACTGATGAGCAGGATGTAAAGTTAACTTGGTTTTCCTAAAATTAGGTATTGTTGAAGCAAAACCAATACCATTTTGTATGCTTGCAAACTAACTGATTCTCTAATTACTGTAGTTAGTTTTCCACGAACCTGTGTTTTTATTTGTGTGGATAGGTACTTAATTACTGTGTTGATAATTAAGAAACTGCAACAGATAAAGAATAAACAATTGTGAAGCATAGGTTCATAATTTCTTCGCAAAAAGTGTAGATGTACAATCTAACTGGTCTCTCCTGGTTGAAAAGGTTCAGTCTTGCTTTCAAACAAAGCAATAATAATTCTATTTTCCAATTCAATAGTCTTACTTTATAAATCGTCATTTCCTTTTTACATACAATTTAAATTTATTGCTTGAAGCGTGTATATTGAATGAACAATTGTGGTATTTGTGAAATTATACATTTTTGTGCAATGTGATACTAAACTTTACATAGTGTCAGCTTTGACCATGTTTTCCTCAGACTTAAGGATATCTTGCTTATCCTGTTATACCTCTTAAACTTTTCCAATCCTGAAAGGTTAACTCTGTTCCTCATATTTCCAATATTTTCTGTTCGTATTACCATTTTTAACAGTTTGGTCTAAATCTGAACTGGCAATTGAATGCAATAGCCTCTTTTATAAAAAAAAAAAAAATCAACATTGCACCTAGCCGATATATACATTCTAATATTGGGTTTTAAAGAATGTAGTATCCATCAAAGTTTACATTTTTGTACACAATCATAGAATCCCGACAGTGGAGAAGGAGGCCTATCGAGTCTGCATTGACCCCCCAAAAGGGCACTCGACTTAGGCCCACACTCTCGTTCTATCCCCGTCACTCTAACCACACCTAATCTGCACATCTTGGAACACTATGGGGCAATTTAGCATGGCCAATCCACCTAACCTACACATCTTTGGACTGTGGGAGAAAACCGGAACACCCAGAGGAAATCCACGCAGACAAGGAAAATGTGCAAACTCCACACAGACAGTCATTCAAGGCCAGAATTGAACCCTGCTGCTGTGAGGCAGCAATGCTAGCCACTGTGCCACCTGTATAATAATATCGATCAAATTAGTAGTCCTCTTTCTTTTAAATGTTAACTTTTGTTAAATGTTGACTTTTGAAATATGTGTGTATGCATCTATGACCAATTATTTTATTTTATGAGAATCAATCTGCTGGAGACTACATAATATATCAGCGAATGTTAACTTGAGTGATGGTGAGAACATGTTCCAACACGTTAAAGTTGGAGGATTTGGATTTTTGTGGCCTAAAGCACTGAAATTAATTATCAAAAGTGAAGCTATGTAATGTTTCCGAAGATGGTCTCAAAAGATATAAATACATTATTGTGAAAGTCATGTAAACATTGCTGCATCGATTTGACACCCTGCAAGATGCTTTGTGCATCAATCTGCTGCAAGTATGAAAAATAGTGTAGTTAGATTATGGCAGAGGCAGCTGTCAAAAAGGTGTTTTAAACCAGCATTACTTTTCAAATGTCACATAACCGAATTCAAAATTTTTTTTAAAAGTCCCATAACTGATGCAGCACAATTCAAGGCCATTAGTGTACAGTCACCGAATCATACAGCACAGATGGGTCTTCAGTCTATTGTGTCTGTGCCAGCCCTCGAGTTATCAAATCAGTCCTTTTTCCTCAAATGTTTCTATTTCCAACTTTGTTTCAAAGTTACTACATCCAACACCATGTCAGGCAGTGTATTCTGGGTTGTCATAATTTGTGCATAAAAATAATCCTCAACTAGCCTCTAGAGCTGCCATAACCAAGATATGCATTAATTGTGTAGTAATGGAGAGTATCGGGCAGGTGCTTATCCACCTTTGATTCTGTGGGTGTGTTTAGGCATGAGTTTATTTTGGCTGAAATTATTTATTTTTGTTTATGCATACCAGAATTTGTTGCTTTTGTAGTAACTTTACAATGTGAGAAATTGATTACTACACTTAATTTATAAAGAAGGTTATGCCTGCATGAAAATAATATATGAACTTGTAAATAAAATTCTTGTCACCATGTACTTTGCTATCAATGGCCAAATTTTTGTCGCTTTTTTTCTGACATCAGGTATGTTATAGTAGTGGTCATCATGCTGGACTAGCAATGGAGAGATCCGGAGTTTGGATCCTCGGATCCTATCATGTAAAATTCCATTCAGTGGGCCAGCTGAGGTGGGGAATAATGCCATAAGCGCTGCCTGTAAAACCTAACATTCACTTGCATCCTTCAGGGAATGAAACCAGCTTTACTTCTACAAATTATTTTAGAATCGTAGATGTTTACACCATGGTACATGGCCACTTAACTCATTTTGCCCATGTTGGCTGACGAGATGTCAACCAGCCTAATCCAACTTTCCGGCTCTTGACCCATAACCATGTATATTACAGGTACACACTTATGTACTTTTTAAAGGGTTTCTCCCTCTACCACCCTTTCGGACAGTGAGTTTTTGATCATTGTTACCCTCTGAGTTAAATAATTGCACCTCAACCAAGGAGAATAGGGCTGTATTCATCTGACCTCAACACCTTTTTAAATTTCAATTTGATCTCTTCAGCCTATCCAATTTTTCCTCATATCTAAAACGCTCCAGTCTGGACAACATTTTCATCAATCTCTGTACCCTCCAGTGTAATAGTTTTCCTATAATGTAACCAGAACTTCATACAGAATTCTAACCAATGCCACACAGTTCCAGGATAACCGCCCTGCTCTTCTATGCCCCAGTTAATAAATGCAACTATCCCATATGCCTTATTGACTGCCTTATCTACCTGTCCAGCCACCTTCAGGAATCTGTGGACATGCACCCAAGATCACCATGTTCCTCAATACTTGTCAATATCCTACCAAGTTTTGTGTATTCTTCTGCTTTGTTAGTCTTCCCCAAATGCATTACCTCACATTTAGGGTAGCACTGTGGCTTCACAGCGCCAGGGTCCCAGGTTTGATTCCCCGCTGGGTCACTCTGCGGAGTCTGCACGAACTCCCCGTGTCTGCGTGGGTTTCCTCCGGGTGCTCCGGTTTCCTCCCACAGTCCAAAGACGTGCATGTTAGGTGGATTGGCCATGATAAATTGCCCTTAGTGACCAAAAAGGTTAGGAAGGGTTATTAGGTTACGGGGATAGGGTGGAAGTGAGGGCTGAAGTGGGTCGGTGCAGACAAGATGGGCCGAATGGCCTCCTGTACTGTATGTTCTATTTGCCACTATTAATGCTACTTGGCTAGTCCAATTATATCTTTGACAGTCTACTGCTTTCTTATTTATCCACCACACAATTTTTGTATCATCTGCAAACTTATGAATCATAACCTTACATTCAAGTCCAAAGTAATGAAAAATACTACAATCATATTAGCCAAACACTGCCTCCCATAACACATCCATGTTGACCTCGATTAATCCATATCTTAATGGAGATTTATCCTGTCCCTCAGAATTATCTCCAATAATTACCCCACACTGTGATTAGGCTGATTGGCCATCCCTCATCTATCCCTTTCTCCCTTTAAAAAAAATGGTAGCATGCAAGAAGCCCTTCAGTCCTCTACACCACACCTATAACAAGAGAAGATTGGAAAATGATCAGAGTCTCTGCTATTTTCTTGCTTCTTTTAACAGCCTAGAAGATATTCCTGTGAGGCAGCAGTGATAACCACTTTGTTTTGCATGCCTTACTAATTGCAATATCTGTATCATTCTTTTGTCAAAACTGATGCAGTTTTGTTCCAAAACATACCCATGTTATACATAATCTTTATGGTGCCTAATTGGCCCTACTCTAATTTGTCTCGCTCTTTGTGTTTACCTTAAAAGAAAGTTCGGGTTTTCCTTGCCGATATTTTTTGTGTGCTCACTTCGCTTTCTTAATTTACTTTTAACATTTGCCCCAACACTTTTTATACTCTAGGTTTTCTGCAGTATACACATCCAGTAATGTGCCTTGTTTTTTGTTCTTCAGTTCAACCCATTTGGTTTAATTTGATGATCCTTCTACCATATCATTCCTTCTCTTCGTTATAATTGTTCCTTTAATCAATGTTGTGATTCCCCCTTTTTTAATCTCTCTCTTTATCTCGTCTGAAACCCTTTTAACCAGGAACATCGAGCTGCTATTTGTGTACTTTGAACCATGTCACAGTAACAGCTATAATACTCCCACCTGTCAATCTCTCAGCTCATCTGTCTTAGTCCTGAGACTTAATGGGCGCGATTCTACGAGCCCCGCGCCGGGCTGGAGAATCGTCGCCCCGATGCCGGCGTGCGATTCTCCGAGGTGCGGAGAATCGGCGCCATTTGCGCAGGCCGCTGTACGAGGCCGGGCCGCCGATTCTCCGGCCCGGATGGGCCGAGCGGCCGCACGAAAACGGCAGAGTCCCGCCGGCGCCGTTCACCCCTGGTCGCTGCTGGCGGGAACTCTGCGCGAAGGGTCGGGACGGCCTGTGGGGCGGGGGAAAGCGCTCCTTCACCGGGGGGGGGGGGGGGGTGCCTCCGACGGGGTCTGGCCCGTGATCGGGGCTCACCGATTGGCGGGCCTACTTTGTTCCACGTCCAGCCCCAAAACCCCCGCGCCATGTTGCGTCGGGGCCGGAGCGTTGAAGAAGTCCCCCACGCATGCGCGGCCCAACTGTGCATGCGTGGATTGGCGCGGCGCCCATTTGGCACCGGGAAGGGAGGCTGGAGCGGCGTGAACCGCTCCAGCGCCGTGCTGGCCCCCTGTGGGGGACAGAATCGGTAGTCCCCGCCCCTGTTTCGCGCCGTCTTGAAACGCGACGGCGCGAACACTTAGTCTCCATTTTGGAGAATCGCGCCCAATGTGTTAAAGTATATACCATTTTGCACTGTCATGGTTGTGTATTTTCTAGCCTTTTTCCCTCTCCCTTCCAAACATGTTTACTAATTTTCTGTCTTCCATTTCCAAACTTCTCTCCCTTCTGAATCTACTTTCAGGTTACCATCCCCTGGCTAGTTTAAGCCATCCCCCACAGCACAGCAAAACACCCTGCGAAGATATTGGTCCTGGTCCTGTTGAGGTGTAACCTATCCAGCTTGTATAGGTCCCGCCTCCCCCAAAAGCAGTCCCAATACCTTATGAGTCTAAAGCCCTCCCCCGGTGCTATTTCTCCCATCTTCCTATTCTGTACTCACCAGGATATGGCACCAGGAATAATTCTGAGATGACTACCTTTTGAAATCTTATCTTTTTGACCTCCTGACACTGTAAACACTTATCTTGAGGATCTCATCCCTCTTTCTGCCTAGTTCATTGGTGTTGATATGGACTGAAACCTTTGTAGTGGAGGGGGAGAGGGGTGAACAGTCAGCATTCCCTGTAGTCGCTCAATCACATTGTCCCTGGCAGCAATAAGGCAACATACCATCCCAGAGGCACAACTGTGGCCGCAGGAGTGCCTGCACGTTCCCCTCATTATCAAATCTCTACTGCTATTGCTCCTTCAAATAGTTTGACTTTTTCATGCCCTTTACAGCAGTTGTAGAAGCTTGCTCTTGAATGTGGTCCACCATCATCTCAAGGTACTGATGTGGTAAAGTAGCCCTAATTGCACTGCCCATTCTGAGATATAATTTTTTTAAAAATTTACCTGATGTTAGGAATGTCAAAATATGGCTCTTAAGATTTGAAACTTCAACTGAAACAGTTGTTGTACAAACTTCACTGCATATTCTGACAAAGTCATGCTCTTTATCATTGCTGTGTGTTTGTGCTGATAATGAATGGTATGATCTTATTGTAAGGAGTTATGGAGGAGGTGGTCACATCACCGGGGCTAGTTGCAATTTAGCTGATCATTTCCAATAGAAAATAAATAACTATACACCACCTCTTCAATCATCCCAAAACAGTTATTTAGTTGCTGTGGAATCTTGCTGTTTGCAAATTCTCTGCTGCATTCACTTACATAATGAAATAGCTTTGTACTGGACTTGACCTATGTAGATAAATGTCCAAAGAAATAAACTTGCATTCATGTTGTGACTTTGTCTTCAGGACATCCTAATGTGTTTCACAGCTGATTAAGTATTTCTGAAGTGTAGCTGTAATGTAGACTAATGTGAATGTGGCAGCCAATTTTCATATAGCAATAAATGTTGACAAAGACTGTTGGTTGATAAGGTATTACACAATGCTTCTGGATGTGTTTTAAAAGTCCTCTTCAAACCTGTGGCAGTAGGTGAACAATAAAAGATGATATATCTTTTAATTTGTGCTGGAAATGCTCAGTAACCACTTGTTTACTCCCAATCTGTTGGAAGAGGGCATTAGGTCAAGTACTATCCACAAAAATGCCATGCAGCCTCATTAATAAGCATTAGCAGATAATTTAAGTGGCAACCAACCTCTTAATGATTTTGCTTCCTATTGCAAGCTTCAACTCCTTTGCCAAGGTGGTGTCCTGCATTCAACCTGGACTAAACCAGCATTTCAGCCATCCTTGGAGGCTTTCTAAGTTAAGTATTTGGAGAAAATTGCTGCATAATTACCACTTGGGATTGCAATCATTAGGTACCAATAATGATTGGAGCAAGGACTATCTATTTATGTGGACATATAGACTTTTTAAAGTTATTTTTACAGGATATGAGTGTTGGCTGGCTGGGCTAGCATTTATTGCCTGTCCCTAACTTCCCTGCATTTCAGAGGGCATTAGAGAGTCAACCCCTGCTGTGGATCTGGAGTTATATGTAGGCCAGACCTGCATATTTCCTCCCCTTAAGGACATTAGTGAAACTTAAGGTTTTTTTGACAATCATTTCATGATCATCATTAGACTTTTAATTCCAGATTTCTTTTAATTTCATTTTCACCATCTGAGTTACTAGGTTAGTGACAATGCCACTGCTGAAGAGGAGGAAGAGGTTTTGCACTTTTAAAAGGATCCAACATTTAAACCAAGCATCGGTGGCACAGTGGTTAACACTGCTGTCTCACCGCCAGGGACCCAGGTTCAATTCTGGCCTTGGGTGACTAGAGTTTGCACATTCTCCCTGTGTCTGTGTGGGTTTCCTCAGGGTGCTCCCGTTTCCTCCTATAGTCCCAAGGATGTGCAGGTTAGGTGGATTGGCCATGCTAAATTGCCCCGTAGTGTCCAAAACGCTATGTGGGGTTACTGGATTACGAGGATAGGGTAGGGGAGTAGGCCAATGTAGGGTGTTCTTTCAGATGGTCGGTGCAGGCCTGATGAGTCGAATGGCCTCCTGCACTGTAGGGATTCTTTGATTCTATTCTTTAGAATAGTTGCATCACAAAGAGGCCGTTCAGCCCTTTGTGTTCATGCTGCTTCTCTGCAAGAGCAACCCGGCTATTCTCACATGTCTGTCTTTTCCGCCATAGCCCTAAAAACCTTTCCAGATGATCATCCAAATCCCTTTTGAAAGCCATGATTGAATCTACCTCTACCTCAGTGCATTCCAGATCCTTAACACTTGCTACGTATAAAATGCTTTTCCTCAAGTTGCCTCTGGTTCTTGCGGCAATCACTTTAACTCGGTGTCCTTTGATTTTCAAGCTTTCCACTAATGGGAACAGCTTCACCTCATTTAGTCTAGCCAAACCCCTCATGATTTGAGCACCTCCATTAAATCTCCTCTCAGCCTGTCCTTTTCCAAGGTTCTCTTCACCAACCTATTCACAGCTAGTCTCTCATCCCTGGAAATATTATCCACACCCACTCCATGTCCTTCACTTGCTTCCTCAAGTGTGGTGCCCAGCCGAGGTCCCAGGTTCGATCCCAGCACTGGGTCACTGTCCGTGTGGAGTTTGCACATTCTCCCCGTGTTTGTGTGGGTTTCGCCCCCACAACCCAAAGATATGCAGGCTAGATGGATTGGCCACTCTAAATTGCCCCTTAATTGGAAAAAATTGATTGGGTATTCTAAATTTATTTGAAATTTTTTTTTAAGTGTGATGCCCAGAATTGGACAAAATGTTCCCTTTGAGGCCAAACCAGTGTTTTATAAAGGTTCATCATAATTTCCTCACTTTTGTACTCCATGCCTCTTTATAAAGCCTAGAATTCCATGTGCCTTGTTAACTACTTTCTCAACCTGTCTGCCATCTTCAATATGTGTATGTATGTATCCACATTCCTCTGCTCCTGCATTCCCTTAGAATTGTATGCTTTATATTGCCTTTCTTCATTCTTCCTACCAAAGTGTATTACCTCATGTTTGTCTTCTTGAAGTCTATCTGTTTGGCCTTACGGGCCCTTTGACTACGCCTAGGTGGTTCCCCAGGCGGTACAGCAGAACTGCAGGTGGACTCCTGCGATTCCTGCTCTCTGACTCGGGGTTCCTTTGCCGGCCGTTTCCTGGGGCGTCCTGGCCTAGATGGGCCAGGCTGCGGCCCGGCGACTGGGATGGCGAGCTGCCAGCCTGTCCTGCCCGTTGCCCACCCGATGCACCGGAGATGGAATGGGGGGGGGGGGGGAGTCCGAGGTGCTGCAGTGTTCCTGGACCTCCCCGACAGGGGGACCAGGGATGGGCGCCAGCAACTCCTCCTCCCTCGGGGTGCCCAATGGTCCCCAGGCCTCTACATGGGTCGGGGGTGCGAACGGACCGGCCATCCGACGCCTCTCCGACACCTGGTGCTGCTAGTCCTGGTGGCCCGTGCTGGTATCGACAAGGGTCTGCAGGTTTGCAGCCAAGGAGCTCAAGGAGTTGGCCATCCCTGTCTGTGACTGTGCGACGCCGGCTAGCACATGGGCAATGGTGCCGATGGCCTGCTGAGACTGGGCCATGGCTGCAGGGATTGGGCCATTGCCTGCTGAGACAGGGCCACGGCGTTGAGCGCCTCTGCCATCAGCCGCTGGCGCTGGCTCAAGGCCTCCTGTGAGAGGGCAGCCATGTTCTGGGCCGCCTGCACGGAAAGCCCCAGGCCTCGCATACTGCTCCCCATGTCTGACACCGTCGCACCCATTGCCTCCACCGCGGACGCCACCCATGCTGTGTCGGCCTGGGTGGCACGCATGACCGGCACCACTCCCAGCTCCTGGACGCGGGAGCACTCCTCCACCTGCGGCTGCAGGCCGGCCGTCGCCCTCTTCGCTTAAGGGGTGGTTGCATCGGGGCTATGAGTGGGTGTGGTAACTCCAGGAACCCGGGATCCATCTGGGCGGCAGATGTTCGTTTGCGCCAGGATGCCCTCTGACCTCCCGGCCCCTCTGCTGCTCCTACCTCCATCTGCTGTACCTGTACAGCTGTTTTGTGCGCACCAGTGAGTGTACCAGATGCCTCATCACTGAAGTGCCCAACCGAGGAGAGTGTCTCTGCGATGGTGGAGGGTGTTGGAGACAGCAGTGGCGTTGGGTAGTGCACATCGTCCGACTCTGAATCCATGGTACTTTGGGGTGGCGGTTCGTCTCCACCCATCCACTCTGTGTCACTCCTGTATTTCGGTTTCCTGGGTAGGGTTCTCGTGGGTAGGGCTGTCCTGGGTAGTGGTTTCGTGGCTCGGCTGCGATGGGGGCCTGTGGCTGTCCCCCTCGTCACTGGGTGGCACACGCCTGCGTCGCCGCACCTGCATGAGACGGGGGCGTCGTCTCCCTATTGCTCCAGGTCTCTCCGTCTCCTGTGGTCGCCCTGGGGCATCCTGCGGGCGTCGCGTGCTAGAGGGTCCGGGTCTCTGCGTATCCCGTGGTCGCCCTGGGGCATCCTGCCGGCGGTCGGCATCTGCGGGGATGGATGCCTCGACGTTTGCTCCTGCGATACACAATGAAGTATGCATGGTTCGACACGCAGGCGGTGATCAGGTGATATGGGGGAGGGGGGATAGGGGATAGGGGCATGTGTGGGGGATAGGGGCATGTGTGGGGGATAGGGGGGGATGTGTGGGGGTGAGGGGATATGGGGACGGGCTGTCGTTGGCTCACTTGCTGGTGGGCCCCCGACCTCTGCATCGGCAACCTCCCGGTCCTCAGGTCTGCCAGCCAGTTCCAGGGCCCTTTCCTCATGTACAGTGAGTGGCCTCTCATCAGCTGGGCCCCCTCCAGTCCCCTCATGCTCCCTATTGTGTGCGCGCTTCTCCTGTGGGGGGCGGGTGGGTGGCAGGGGTAAAAGGCAACAGTATTAGACAGGTATATGAATGCACGCCATCGGTTGCGCGTATAGTGCGGAGGTTAGGGTTGGGGTTGGTTTCACCTGAGGGGGTGCCGCACATCGGGCAGGGAGGGGGGGTAGACTCACCCTGGCTGCCCTGAGGAGGTCGTTCACCTTCTTGTGGCACTGGGTGCCTGTCCGTGGTGTCCGAGCCACAGCGCTGACAGCCTCTGCCACCTCCCTCCACAGACGCCAGCTGAGGCGTGGGGCGACCCTGCGGCCGTGTCCGGGGTACACGGACTCCCTAATCTCCTTCACTGCGTCCAGGAGCACTTTGATGTCGCGGTCCTGGAACCTCGGGGCTGCGCGGCCATCTTGTCGGGTCTTCCGGGGTGCTGGGGGCGCGTCTTTTGAGCCGTCACGCCATGCAGCATAAATGACGCCGCACGGCGTCACCGTCCACGTTGGGTGACGCCGCTGCTAGCCCATTCGGGGCTGGAGAATTTGCATTGTTTGGGGGGGTCCGACGCCGGAGTGATCCGCGCCGTTTTTGGTGCTGGGTCCCGGACATCGCGCCATTTTTCGGAGAATCCCGCCCCTGGTTCCTGTCATTCAGCCAACATTATATCTGCGATGCCGCTGTCCCTTCCATTCCGTGGTCTTCAGTTATGCTGACAAGCCTGTTGTGGCACTCTATCAAACATCTTTTGGAAGTTATGTACACCACACCAACCACGTTACTGTCATCAATACTTTACCTAATCAAAAGCACAATCAAATTAGTTAAATATTGTGATCCCGGATCAGACCAAACAGTGGTCGGATCCTGGACAGAAACCCTAATATTTTATTTCAATTTTGTAAGACGGAAGAAAGAATACATCGCTCTAGGAGTGAATTCATGAAAAATTGGGATATGGTAGATTAAAACAAACTTTATTACTAACACGGTATTAAAATATCTTTAACATATCCTTGTCTTTGCCTCGCTAATAGCCCAGAGGTGAGTTCTGCTGAGATGGAGATCTTCTCCTCCGCCTAGTGCCTCGGCCTGTTTGGGTGATCTCATGGAATTTCTATATTTGGAAAAGTCAAATACACAGTTAGGGGATCAGTCTGAGGTAGTGGCCATTCAGCTCATATTTTAAAGAATTAGTCACCATCAGCTGGTAGAAAGGGGAAGGAAGGACCGGTTAGTATTATTGTAGGGAGTAGATTATTTTTGTTGGGTTGTGGGGAGTTATAAGGTTGGTTGTGGGTTTCTTTGGCTTTTTTAAATATATATTATGATACTGTACTATGTATGAGCCACTTTTTGGTCTGTTTGTTAATGGCATGTTTGTTATCAATGAAAATCTTTTACTCAAAATATATTTTGCATCACACAAGAACAGTAACGTACAATTACTCCTTCAACAATGCAAATCATTGCAGTGGCACAGTAACCCTTAACTGCTATCTTTATTCGAACTCAATAACAAGAAAAAACATCACCGTTCTCAATCCACTTCAAATACCATTAGCACTCAGGAATACCTGTTTTACAGAGATGTCTAGATACTCTACTTGGAGAAAGAAATATCTTTTGACACTGCTTTAAAGAAAAGATCTGACTTCTGTCAGAACCATGCAGAAACTCTGGATATACTTCAGAATCTGCTTCAGCTGGTTTGATCACCTTTCCAGCCACAGTGCTAATCTGTCTAGAGACAGATGTTTTAACTGCAGTGCGAGCAAAATCTTGACTTCTGCTCACAGCTTCAAGACTCCACTGACCTTTTCTGCAAAAATGCCTGACATTGTATTCCATCATCTTACAAAGCTGAAATCGAATTAACTCCACAGGGAATCCCCCCTTAATCCAAACAAAACTGCATTAGCCCAAGCTTTTTACGATGCTTTATTTGCATTCCTGGCTCCTCCCAGAGTCTTTTAAACCAGGATTCTTTTTAAAACGCTACTGCGGCAGATGTGCACACTAACCCAAGCTTTTAGCCCTTACTGCATCAAATAACTATAATGCAATCTAGCTGAAATTCCTACATTCATCATATAAACATGATTTGCCTTTTAACAAATCCTTGCTGGCTTTTCTGAATTAATCCACATTTGTCCAAGAGATTGTTAATTTTGTCCCAGATGATCATTATTAAAAGCATTCCCCTAACCAAGGTTAAACTGAATCGCTGCTGCGCTTATGCTTGCATGCCTTGATGAACAAAGGTGGAATATTTGCAATTCTCCAGTACTTTGGAAGCACCCTTATATCTAAGGAAGATTATGGCAATTGTCTCTGTGATTTCCACCCTTACTTCCCTCAGTATCTTAGGATGCATCTGATCTGATCTGGCCTTGGTGAGTTATGAACCTCAGTTTAGCCAGCCTTCCTAATATCTAATTTCTTAATCTATAGCCCGTCAATGTCCAATTTATCTCCTCTTTCATTATCTTCACTTCTTCCTTGGTAAAGACAAATGTGAAGTGGTAATTTAGAACCACAGCCTCTGGTTCCATGCATAAACCCCCTTTTTGGTCCTTAATCTGCCTTACTCTTATTACCACCATTTTTTATTTATGAGAAGACTTTCTGATTATGTTAGCTCCAAGTCTCTTCTCATACTCTCTTTTTGTAGTTCTTAATTTTTTTTCACATAGCTTTTGAACTTCCTGGTTATCAGTTGTATTATCAACCTAACAACTAGGTGCACCATTTTTCTTGTTTCGTCTTACTCTCTGTCTTGTTCTCAGCCAGTGAGCTCCTTTGTTTGACCTACCTTTTAACCTTCTGGGAATATACCTTGACTTACTGAACTATCTCCTCTTTTAAGATATCGATTCCAAAGGTGGAAGATAATTGAACCTGAATGACATTGATATTGTGTTTCCTACATTAAAATATGATTACACTTCAAAAGCACTTAATTGGCTGTGAAGCACAATGGGACATCCTGAGGTTGGAAAAGGTGCAGTCGAAACCCATCCAGTTTATTAATCTCCTTTAAGGAAGCAAATCTGTTGCCTTTAACTTCTGTGATCTGGTCTGCCTGTGAATCCAAACCTAAAATGTGGCTGAGACCTTTGCCCTCTGAAATAGTCTTGCAAGTCATTCAATTGTATCAAATCTCCACACAAAAATAAGAATACAACTACATGGAACTCATGGTATTAATCTAGGCACTGGTCCTGAATAAGGCACAGCCTACTCAGTTAATCTGGCAATGTTTTCCTCACTGCTAATTGAAAAAGCTCCAGAGACGCAATGGGATACTCCTGTTCGTCTCCTTATTCGTTCATTGGGGTGAATGTCGCTAGCTAGGACAGAATTTGTTGCCCATCCTTAATTGCCCTTGAGGTGGTGAACTGTCTTCTTGAACTGCTGAAGTCCATGTGGTGTAGGTACACCCACAGTGCTGTTTAGGGAGGGAGTTCCAGGATTTTGATTCAGTGGCAAAGAAGGAGAGGTGAAATATTTCCAAGTCATGATGGCAGGTGGTTGGAGGGGAATCTGCAGATGATGGTGTTCCCATGCACCTGCTGTCTTTGTCCTTCATAGTGGTATGTTTGGAAAGTGCTATTGAAGGAGCCTGGGCGAGGTGCTTTGGATTGGATTGGATTAGATTTGTTTGTTGTCACGTGTACCGAGGTACAGTAAAAAGTATTTTTCTGCGAGCAGCTCAACAGATCATTAAATACATGGGAAGAAAAGGGAATAAAAGAAAATACATAATAGGGCAACACAACATATGCAATGTAACTACATAAGCACTGGCATCAGATGAAGCATACAGGGTGTAGTGTTAATGAGGTCAGTCCATAAGAGGGTCATTTCGGAGTCTGGTGACAGTGGGGAAGAAGCTGTTTTTGAGTCTGTTCGTGCGTGTTCTCAGACTTCTGTATCTCCTGCCCGATGGAAGAAGTTGGAAGAGTGAGTAAGCCGGGTGGGAGGGATCTTTGATTAGGCTGCCCGCTTTTCCCAGGCAGCTGGAGGTGTAGATGGAGTCAATGGATGGGAGGCAGTTTTGTGTGATGGACTGGGCGGTGTTCACGACTCTCTGAAGTTTCTTGCGGCCCTGGGCTGAGCAGTTGCCATACCAGGCTGTGATGCAGCCAGATAGGATGCTTTCTATGGTGCATCTGTAAAAGTTGGTAAGGGTTAATGTGGACTTGCCGAATTTCCTTAGTTTCCTGAGGAAGTATAGGCGCTGTTGTGCTTTCTTGGTGGTAGCGTCGACGTGGGTGGACCAGGACAGATTTTTGGAGATGTGCACCCCTGGGAATTTGAAACTGCTGGAGTGCATCTTGTAGGAATTACACACTGTGCGTAAGTGGCAGATGGAGTGAATTTTAAGTTGGTGGATGGAGCGCCAATCAAACGGGCTGCTTTATCCTGGATGGTGTCAAGTTCTTTGAGTGTTGTTGGAAAGTGGAGAGTATTCCTTCATACTCCTGACTTGGAGGTGATGGAGGGGCATTAGGGAGTCAGGAGGTGAATTGCTTGGTGCAGTATTCCTAACCTCTGACCTGCCCTTATAGCCACTGTATTTATATGACTCACCAAGTTCAATTTCTGGTCAATGTTAACCTCTGGGATGTTGAAAGTGGGGTATTCAGTAATGTTAATGCCATTGAATGTGAAGGGTAGATTTTTAGATGCTCTTGTTGGAGATGGCCATGGCTTGGCCCTTGTGTGGCGCGACTGTTACTTGCTACTTATCAGCGAAGCCTGGATATTGCCCAGGTCTAATTGCGTATGATGACGGGCTGCTTCTGTAACAGGAGCTGTGAATGGTGCTGAACATTGTGAAATCATCAGCAAACATCCCCACTTCTAACATTCTGCTGGAGGAATGATTATTGATGAAGCAGCTGAAGAAGCACCGAAAGTCCTCTAACATTATCCTGAACTCCTGCATGATCTAGGATTGAGAAGATTGACCACCAACAACTGCAACCATCTTCCTTTATGCTGGGTATGACTCCATGTTTACAATGGTGAATGGCGCACCAATCAGCAGACTGCTCTGTCCTGGATGCTGTTGAGGTTCTTTAGTATTGTTGGAATGGCATTAATCCAGACTTTGAAGAGGAAAAGTTAGTTATCCATTGCAAAATTCACAGCCTGTGGCCTTTTCTTGTAGCCACAGTATTTATGTGGCTAGTCCAGTTCAGTTTCTGGTCAATGGGAACCCCCATAATGTTGATAGTAAGGGATTCAGTGATGTTAATGTCACTGAATTTCAAGGGGAGATGGTTGGATTCTTTCTTGTTAGAGATGATCATTGTTACTTGCAAATATTACTCGTCCCTGATCAGCCCAAGCCTGAATATTGTCCAGGTCTTGCTGCATGCAGGGACAAACTTGAGTTGTGGGGCGGTACGGTGGCACAGTGGTTAGCACTGCTGCCTCACAGTGCCAGGTACCTGGGTTTGATTCGACCTCGTGTGACTGTGTGGTGTTTGCACGCTCTCCCCGTATCTGTGGGTTTCCTCCGGGTGCTCTGGTTTCCTCCCACAGTCCAAAGATGTGCAGGTTAGGTGGATTGGCCATGCTAAATTGCCACTTAGTGTCCAAAACGTTAAGTGGGGTTACAGGATTTCGTGGGAGTGCGCCTAAGTAGGGTGCTCTTTCAGAGGGTCAGTGCAGACCCGATGGACCAAATGGCCTCCTTCTACTGATATATACACTGACCACCAATGACCAGCAATTAGCATCTGCATCGATCGACAGTCCAACAACCTCTCCGTGTCATTCAACAACATTACCATTGCCATTTAGCTCAGCCCCAGGACATTACTGCAGGATTTCTTCAGGCCTAGGCCCAACCACCTTTGGCTGTTTAATCAATGACCATCCGTCCATCATAAGATCAGAAATGGGAATATTCACTGATGATTGCACAATGTTGAACTCAATTTGCAACTCCTCAGATATTGAAACAATCCATGCACATATGAAGCAAAACCTGGGCAATATCCATGGTCCGAATGTTATTTGCCACTTACGTGCCAGGCAATGACACTCTCCAAGAGAGAGTCTAAACATCTCCGCATGACAGTCAACAGCATTACTGTTGCTGAATCGTCTGACATTAACATCTTGGGGCAGGTGATGGGCAGCAACCATTGCCCAGAAACCGAACTGGACCAGCCAAATAAATATTGTGACTAAACAAATTGGTCAGAGGTTGGGATTTCTGCTGTGAGTAACCATCTCTTGTCTTTCAAAAGTTGTTCCACCATCTGCCAGTCAAAATCAGGAGTGTGACGGTATACTTGCGACTTGACCAACAGCACTCAAGAACATAGAACATAGAACATAGAAAATACAGCACAGAACAGGCCCTTCGGCCCACGCTGTTGTGCCGAACCTTTGTACTAGATTAAGCATAGATTATCATTGAATTTACAGTGCAGAAGGAGGCCATTTGGCCCTTTGAGTCTGCACCGGCTCTTGGAAAGAGCGCCATACCCAAACTCAACACCTCCACCCAACACCAAGGGCAATTTGGACTTTAAGGGCAATTTATCATTGGCCAATTCACCTAACCCGCACATCTTTGGACTGTGGGAGGAAACCGGAGCACCCGGAGGAAACCCACGCCGACACGGGGAGGACGTGCAGACTCCGCACAGACAATGACCCAAGCCGGAATCGAACCTGGGACCATGGAGCTGTGAAGCAATTGCGCTATCCACAATGCTACCGTGCTGCCCTTAAGAACAAATAAATCTACACTATATCATTTTACCGTCATCCATGTACCTATCCAATAGCTGCTTGAAGGTCCCTAATGTTTCCGACTCAACTACTTCCACAGGCAGTGCATTCCATACCCCCACTACTCTCTGGGTAAAGAACCTACCTCTGATATCCCTCCTATATCTTCCACCTTTCACCTTAAATTTATGTCCCCTTGTAATGGTGTGTTCCACCCGGGGAAAAAGTCTCTGACTGTCTACTCTATCTATTCCCCTGATCATCTTATAAACCTCTATCAAGTCGCCCCTCATCCTTCTCCGCTCTAATGAGAAAACGCCTAGCACCCTCAACCTTTCCTCGTAAGACCTACTCTCCACTCCAGGCAACATCCTGGTAAATCTTCTTTGCACCTTTTCCAGAGCTTCCACATCCTTCCTAAAATGAGGCGACCAGAACTGTACACAGTACTCCAAATGTGGCCTTACCAAAATTTTGTACAGCTGCATCATCACCTCACAGCTCTTAAATTCAATCCCTCTGTTAATGAACGCGAGCACACCATAGGCCTTCTTCACAGCTCTATCCACTTGAGTGGCAACTTTCAAAGATGTATGAACATAGACCCCAAGATCTCTCTGCTCCTCCACATTGCCAAGAACTCTACCATTAACCCTATATTCCGCATTCATATTTGTCCTTCCAAAATGGACAACCTCACACTTTTCAGGGTTAAACTCCATCTGCCACTTCTCAGCCCAGCTCTGCATCCTATCTATGTCTCTTTGCAGCCGACAACAGCCCTCCTTACTATCCACAACTCCACCAATCTTCGTATCGTCTGCAAATTTACTGACCCACCCTTCAACTCCCTCATCCAAGTCATTAATGAAAATCACAAACAGCAGAGGACCCAGAACTGATCCCTGCGGTACGCCACTGGTAACTGGGATCCAGGCTGAATATTTGTCATCCACCACCACTCTCTGACTTCTATCGGTTAGCCAGTTCGTTATCCAACTGGCCAAATTTCCCACTATCCCATGCCTCCTTACTTTCTGCATAAGCCTACCATGGGGAACTTTATCAAATGCCTTACTAAAATCCATGTACACTACATCCACTGCTTTACCTTCATCCACATGCTTGGTCACCTCCTCAAAGAATTCAATAAGATTTGTAAGGCAAGACCTACCCCTCACAAATCCGTGCTGACTATCCCTAATCAAGCAGTGTCTTTCCAGATGCTCAGAAATCCTATCCTTCAGTACCCTTTCCATTACTTTGCCTACCACCGAAGTAAGACTAACTGGCCTGTAATTCCCAGGGTTATCCCTAGTTCCTTTTTTGAACAGGGGCACGACATTCGCCACTCTCCAATCCCCTGGTACCACCCCTGTTGACAGTGAGGACGAAAAGATCATTGCCAACGGCTCTGCAATTTCATCTCTTGCTTCCCATAGAATCCTTGGATATATCCCGTCAGGCCCGGGGGACTTGTCTATCCTCAAGTTTTTCAAAATGCCCAACACATCTTCCTTCCTGACAAGTATTTCCTCGAGCTTACCAATCTGTTTCACACTGTCCTCTCCAACAATATCGCCCCTCTCATTTGTAAATACAGAAGAAAAATACTCATTCAAGACCTCTCCTATCTCTTCAGACTCAATACACAATCTCCCGCTACTGTCCTTGATCGGACCTACCCTCGCTCTAGTCATTCTCATATTTCTCACATATGTTTAAAAGGCCTTGGGGTTTTCCTTGATCCTACCCGCCAAAGATTGTTCATGCCCTCTCTTAGCTCTCCTAATCCCTTTCTTCAGTTCCCTCCTGGCTATCTTGTATCCCTCCAATGCCCTGTCTGAACCTTGTTTCCTCAGCCTTACATAAGTCACCTTTTTCCTCTTAACAAGACATTCAACCTCTCTTGTCAACCATGGTTCCCTCACTCGACCATCTCTTCCCTGCCTGACAGGGACATACATATCAAGGACACGTAGCACCTGTTCCTTGAACAAGTTCCACATTTCACTTGTGTCCTTCCCTGCCAGCCTATGTTCCCAACTTATGCACTTCAATTCTTGTCTGACAACATCGTATTTACCCTTCCCCCAATTGTAAACCTTGCCCTGTTGCACGTACCTATCCCTCTCCATTACTAAAATGAAAGTCACAGAATTGTGGTCACTATCTCCAAAATGCTCCCCCACTAACAAATCTATCACTTGCCCTGGTTCATTACCCAGTACTAAATCCAATATTGCCCCTCCTCTGGTCGGACAATCTACATACTGTGTTAGAAAAGCTTCCTGGACACACTGCACAAACACCACCCCATCCAAACTATTTGATCTAAGGAGTTTCCACTCAATATTTGGGAAGTTAAAGTCGCCCATGACTACTACCCTATGACTTCTGCACCTTTCCAAAATCTGTTTCCCAATCTGTTCCTCCACATCTCTGTTACTATTGGGGGGCCTATAGAAAACTCCTAACAAGGTGACTGCTCCTTTCCTATTTCTGACTTCAACCCATACTACCTCAATAGGGTGATACTCCTCGAACTGCCTTTCTGCAGCTGTTATACTATCTCTAATTAATAATGCCACCCCCCAAAGAAGACTGATGCAATCCAGGACAGAGCAGCCCACTTCATTGGTACCACATCCTTTGTCTTAAACGTCACATCCTCCACCAGTGGTGCACAGTGGCCGTAGTGTATACCTTAGACAGCATCACCAAAGCCCCCATCCACTCTCACCTACAAAGACATGGGTAGTAGGTAAGGTAAAGTCGCCATAGTCCCAGATGAGGATGCTTTTCACTTTGAGGGAGAGAGTTGACTGGTGGTGAATTAACCTGAGGATCATCACACTTCAGAAGAGGGGCAAGGTTGAGAAGATGGGGCCTTCATGAATAACCTTAACCGGTACAGGAATTGAGCTAAACCACTCCCCCTCCCCCCACTCCCCCTGGGTAATAGATGCATAGGAATACCAGCGTCTCTAAGTTCTCCTCCAAGTCAGACACCATCCTTATCGCTATTCCTACGTCTGTGCTTCTGCAAGTCCCTCTCTAATAGCACTGTGGGTGTACCTATACCACATGGAACTGCAGCTGTTCAAGAAGACAGCTCACCTTCTCAAGGGCAATTAGGGATGGGCAATAAATGTTGGCCTTGCCAATGCTGCCCACATCCCATTGGCAAATAATGAAAAGTATTTACCAGACTGGTAATTTTTTATGAGATATCTGAAGTGGAACTAATGAATTGTTTTATTGAAAGGTTGTCCTATCTGTCATATGAGAGTATCTTTAAGAAATGGGTGTTTATAAATGGGTGAGTATATAAATATCTGTAGTGAGAGTACCTTTAAGAAATGTGTGTTTACTACTGCAGTGATGTCAGAGAGTGGGTGGAGCTGGGCTGTCTGTCACCTTTTTACTTTCGTTTTTGAGCAGGCTGCAGGGTGTGTTTTAGTTTTGTTTTCAGTGTTGGAACTGAAGTCAGACCAAGCAGGTGTACTGCTGTTCTCGCTGCCATCAAAAGACTATCTCTTGATCATTTGGTGAATTCAGAATTAGAAATGTTTTCAGTAGTGACTTTAACCTGATGTGCTTCTGATAAAGGTTTTGTTTTTAAGTCGTATGGATGTTAAAAAGGAAAGCTTAAATAGTCTTGCGGGTTGTATTTGAATTAATGGTTGCTAAGATGTTCACTGTTTTAAAAAGGTTAACTTGAGTTCATAGAATAAACATTGTTTTGCTTTAAAAATTCAATTTCTGCTGTACCACTCCTGTAGAGTGGGCCGTGTTCTCCCCATACCACAATCTATTACAAGTTGTGGGTCAGGTGAACTCCATGATACACTTTGGGGTTCTCTAAACCCTGGCCCATAACAAATTGGAGGCTCAAGGTGGATAAAAGTCTATCTATTGGATTGGCTTAGTGAATGTAAAGACAGTGAGGGGTGAGCATATTGTGGGTGCTTTTCAGGTGTGGTATTTTAGTTTAAGTAGGGAGTGTGTTGTGGACAATGGCTCTTTCAGAGGCTCAGAGGTTTTGGGGGGTGGAGATGGTCACGCACATTACCTTATGGACAGAGACTAAAAGCAGACTGTTAGATTTGGCAAAAACATTGCAGTTAACATTACCTGACAAGATGCGAAAAGATGAGGTCATTATGGCGGTGGCTAAGCATTTAAAGTTGCCTGAGATACAGTTTGACTCATTGGAAATAGCAAAAATTCAGTTGCAAATTAAACAAATGGAACATGGGAAATAATTAAAGCAGCTTGAATACGAAAGCGAGAGAGAGAGGAAAATGAAAGAGAAAGAGAAAGAGAGAGAGAGGAAAAAGAGAAAGAGAGGAAAAAGAGAGAGTAGAAAGGAAAACAGAAAGAATAGCCCCAGCAGAACAAAAAGAAAGAGAAAGGGAGATACAGATCAGGGAAAAAGATAAAGATAGAGTTTGAACTTTAGAAAATGGCCATGAAACATGACAGTCAGTTAAAATTGGCAGGCGTAAAGGGAAACGTACAGTTGGATGATAGTGATGATAGTGACAAAGAGCGTCATAGTCGAAGGCTTGGTAGGGATCTATTTAAATATGTCCAAGCATTGCCAAGGTTTGATGAGAAGGAGGTAGAAGCCTTTTTCATTTCATTTGAGAAGGTAGCTAAAAAAATGAAATGACCACAGGAGATGTGGGTATTACTGATTCAAACAAAGTTGATAGGTAGGGCTATGGAAGTGTTTGCATCACTACCGGTGGAGGTATCTGAGACGTATGAGGAGGTGAAAAAATCCATCTTAGGTGCATATCAACTAGTGCCTGAAGCCTACAGACAAAATTTAGAAATTTAAGGAAAGAATTTGGTCAAACATACATGGAGTTTGAAAGGCTCATACAGAGTAATTTTGCTAGTTGGATAAGGGCTTTGAAAATAGTCCAAACGTATGAAGCTTTCAGAGGAATTATACTTTTGGAGGAGTTAAAAAATTCAATTCCTGATGTAATGAGAACTCATGTGGAAGAGCAGAGGGTTAAAACTGCGAGATTAGCAGCAGAAATGGCAGATGATTATGAATTAGTTCATAAATCAAAGCTTGGTTTCCGACATCAGTTTCAGCCTGTGAGGGATAGAAACTGGGGACATGAGAAAGACTCAAGTGGTAAAGGTAAAGGTGATCTGATGGGAGATAATAAGGAGAGTGTACCTCAGATTAAAAAGAAATCCAGGAGAGTGGAAAAGAAATGAAAAATTTCAAATGTTTTCACTGTAATAAACTAGGCCATGTAAAGTCACAGTGTTGGTGGGTGAAGAAAAGCACTGGGAAGGCTGATGTGGTAAAACAGGATAAGACAGTAGGGTTTGTTAAAGTGGAAAGGAAAGCCCAAGTGAAGCGAAGGAGGTGCAAAAGATTGTACAGCCTGATCAAGAGGTGATTGATAAGAAGGTGCCAGATCTCTTTAAAGAATGTACTTGTGTGGGAAAAGTTTACTCATGTGTATCAGGAGGAGCAGGTAAAGAAGTCACAATTTTCAGAGATACGGGAGCTAGTCAATTGTTAATGGTAAGAGATGAATTATGTAGTTTGGGAAGAATGTTGCCAGAAAAGGTGGTAATATGTGGAATTCAGGGTGAGAGGAGTAGTGTTCAGTTATATATGGTAAGGTTGGAAAGTTCAGTGAAGAGTGGTGAAGTGGTAGTAGGAGTAATAGAGAAAGTATCTTGTCCAAGAATACAGTTTATCTTGGGTAATGATATAGCTGCACTGCAGGTGGGAGTGATGCCGACTGTGGTTGATAAGCCAGTGGAAAATCAGACAACTGAAGTGTTGAAGGACGAATATTCTGGGATTTTTCCGGATTGTGTCATAACAAGGTCACAACAAAATCACAGGTTAAGACAAGAGGAGAAATCAAAGAGTGAAGATGAAGTTGAAGGGCAATTGTCAGAAACGATTTTTGATCAGATGGTTGGAAAAGAACAAGAACAGGTGGAGGATAAGGCAGGTATTTTTAGTTCAGGAAAATTGGCGGAGTTACAACAGAAAGATGTAGAAATAAAACGGATGCATCGGAACGCATACACGGAAGCAGAATCTGAGTGTATACCAGAGTGTTATTACCGTAAAAGTGATGTCTTGATGAGAAAATGGAGACCTTTACATATGCAGGCGGATGAAAAGCGGGCAGAAGTTTATCAAGTAGTATTGCCGGTAGGGTATAGACAGGAGGTTTTGCGAGTTGCACATGAGGTACCAGTGGGAGGTCATTTGGGAATAAGGAAAACTCAAGCTAAAATCCAGAAACATTTTTATTGGCCTGGACTACATAAAGATGTAGTTAAATTTTGTTAATCATGTCACACATGTGATAGGGAAACCTCAGGCAGTGATAAAACCAGCGCCCTTAATACCCATTCCAACATTTGAGGAACCTTTTACAAGGATCCTAATTGATTGCGTAGGACCGCTTCCTAAAACGAAAAGTGGGAATCAATATCTTTTGACTATAATGGATGTGCCTACTAGGTTTCCAGAGGCCATTCCAGTACGTAATATTACAGCTCAAAGGATTGTGGAGGAGCTACTTAAATTCTTTACTAGATATGGACTACCCACAGAAATACAATCGGATCAAGGATCAAATTTTACCTTGAGGTTATTCAAAGAAGTTATGGATAGTTTAGGAATAAAACTATTTAAATCAACTGCGTACCATCCAGAATCGCAGGGAGCATTAGAAAGGTGGCATCAGACATTAAAGACAATGTTGAGGGCATATTGTCAAGATTATCCAGAGGATTGGGATAAAGGAATTCCATTCGTACTGTTCGCAATTAGGGATGCACCTAATGAGTCAACCAAATTTAGTCCTTTTGAACTAATTTTTGGTCATGAGGTAAGAGGACCACTCAAATTGATTAAGGAAAAATTTGAGTGAGAAATCAGAAATTGCATTATTGGATTACGTGTCAAATTTTAGGGAACAATTAAATAGAGCAGGTGAATTGGCTAGACAACATTTAAAAGTTGCACAAAATGTGATGAAACGGGTAGCGGACAAGAAATCCAAAGTTCGTAGTTTTGCCAGTGGAGATAAAGTTTTAGTGTTGTTACCAGTGGTAGGTGAACCTTTAAAAGCAAGGTTTTGTGGACGTTATCAGATTGAAAGGAAATTAAGTGAGGTGAATTATGTGGTAAAAACACCAGATAGAAGGAAGACTCACCGAGTGTGTCATGTGAATATGCTTAAAAGGTACTTTGAAAGAGGAGAGGAAAAGGAGGAGGTTTTAATGATTCTAACTCAAAGTGATGAACCAAATCCAGATGACTGTGAATTTGACATACTTCAAATTAAATTGGAAAACGAGGATGTTCTTAAAAATTGGGATAAATTATTGAGTTACCTTCCAGAGGATAAACAAACTGACCTGAATGGGTTATTGATATCACATGGGCAGGTTTGTAGAGATAAATTGGGAAGTACTAAAATGGCTATACATGATGTAGATGTGGGAAATGCTGTTCCAATCAAACAACATCCATACAGACTTAACCTTTAATATTAGCACAGGTTAACAAAGAGATTGAGAGTATGCTTAAAAATGGCATAATTGAAGTGGGTTGCAGCCAATGGAGCTCACCCATAGTGATGGTACCAAAACCAGACGGTACCCAACGGTTGTGTGTGGGCTATAGAAAGGTTCATGCAGTTACAAGAACGGACTCTTATCCTATCCCACATTTGGAGGATTGTATTGAGAAAAGTCGGACAATCGGCTTTTATTTCCAAACTGGGTTTACTTAAAGGTCACTGGCCGGTACCTTTATCCGAAAGGGCGAAGGAGATTTCAGCTTTTCTGACTCCAGGTGGTATATACCAATTCAAAGTTATGCCATTTGGCCTGAAAAACGCCCCAGCCACATTCTAACAGTTAACTAACAAAGTTGTTTCAGGATTACCCAATTGTGTGGTATACATCGATGATTTGGTAATTTTCAGCCGGACTTGGAAAGAACATTTAAAACATCTGATGGAGTTATTCGATCAACTTCAGGAGGCGGGTTTGGTGATAAACCTAGCCAAAAGTGAATTTGGAAAAGCCCAAGTCACTTTCCTTGGCCATACAATCGGATAGGGTCGAATCGTCACATGGGATGTGAAACCAACAGTTATTGAGGAGTTTTCAATACCCTTAAGACAAATGGAAATAATGCGATTTCTTGGCATGAGTGGATTTGATCGAACATTTGTGCAAAGGTTTTGTAGCGCGATTGCTCCACTGATGGACTTGCTGAAGAAACATCAAAAATTTCAGAGGACAGCAGAGTTTCAACAGGCATTTGACTGCCTGAAAGTTGTGATAACCAATGCTCCTGTGTTGGAGAATTTCAAGGGACTCTGCGATCAGATTGAACTGAAGTATCTGACTTTAAAGAGAAATGCCGAGGCATAGAGAAATGGACGGATCGTGCAGAAACCTTCTTGTTCAAAGAGACTGTCAATTGAGAAGGATTTCAGTTGGAGGAAGAAAAACAAAAAAAAAATGGACTATAAATTATACCTGTTTGCATGTGTTGATTTTTGAAACGAAAAAGTATATTTACTGTGTGCATTTCTTAAAGGATAGTGAAAAGATGAAAAATGAAATCATCTTTGAAGTTGATGGTTTATTAATTTTTTCTTGGGGTGAGGTGTCATGTGAGAGTACCTTTAAGAAATGGGTGTTTATAAATGGGTGTGTATATAAATATCTGTAGTGAGTACCTTTAAGAAATGGGTGTTTACTACTACAGTGATGTCAGAGAGTGGGTGGAGCTTGGCTGTCTGTCAGCTTTTTACTTTCGTTTTTTAGCAGGCTGCAGGGTGTGTTTTAGTTTTGTTTTCAGTGTTGGAGCTGAAGCCAGACCAAGCAGGTGTACTGCTGTTCTCTCTGCCATCAAAAGACTATCTCTTGATCATTTGGTGAATTCAGAATTATACATGTTTTCAGTCGTGACTTTAACCTGATGTGCTTCTGATAAAGGTTTTTCTTAAACGTTGTATGGATGTTAAAAAGGAAAGCTTAAAGGTTTACTTAGTGTTATAGTCTTTGGGGGTTGTATTTCAATTAATGGTTGCTAAGATATTCACTGTATGTTTTAAAAGGTTAACTTGAGTTTATAGAATAAACATTGTTTTGCTTTAAAAAATACTTTTCCATGTCTGCTGTATCACACCTGTGGAGTGGGCCGTGTGCTCCCCATACCACAATCTATTAAAAGTTGTGGGTCAGGTGAACTCCATGATACACTTTGGGGTTCTCTAAACCCTGGCTTGTAACATATCTGATTAATAAATCAGCTTTAAACTACAGATTTAATGGAAATCATTTAATATATTCTAGCAAAAGGTATACATTCAGATTCCTTACAGGTGAAAAAGATGTTTCAAAATATCTCAGGAAGCTGTTTATCAGGAGCTTCGCACAAAATAAATTGCAGATGATAACACTATTAACTTCACAGTATTTATCCCCGCCTGTTTTCTGAGCACTTAGTGTAACAAAGGAATGTAATCACACTGGCTGCCCGATATTAGCTTCATATTTAGAGCGGGATCTTATTGTAGTCGAAAGCAGTAACTGCTCAATTTCCACATTGAGTTTGAAGGATCAGGGTGTACATTCATCTTGATTAGCATTGCCAACCTAATTACAGCAGGAGGAAACAATAATTAGCCGGAGTCTAACTCATTAATCATCACATGCTTGTTTCAGACTATTTTCATCTGATAAATGAACAAGGTGTATATTTTAATACAAAGTAATCCCCACATAATTGTACACGGTTTGCAAACAGGAAACTTCATGTCACTTGAGCACTGGGTTTCAAAAACAAGTGCTTAATCTCCACTCTAGAATACAATTCACTTAACCGGCTCTTGTCACAAAATGCATTTGGCCTGCTTCACAATGCAGGAAAATTGACCAAAATCACATGGAGGAGTCTAAACTTTGGGTTTTTTTTTTTGTTGTGGTTTTTGTCTCCAGTCTATTAATCAGGCAAGTGTGTTCACAGGGCTGTTTCAGGTTCAGTATTGCAATTGTTACCATTGGCCAGCAGGTGTCCCCAGCCATTGACATTCTGATCTGATTCCACTTGACAGCAAAACAGATTAATGTGAAAACTTTCTCAGTTTCTACAAAAAGTGCAGATAATGTTCAACGCTAATGGGACAAAAAATGTTCCAACAGTTATTTTCCATGACTGCTGGGAAGCCACAATTCTTTAATGAAGGGGGGGGGGGGGGGGGGGGGGTGGTCATGGGTGGGACGAGCATTGTAGAGGAACCTCAGACCAGGAATAGGCCATTCGGCCCTTTGAATCTACTCCTCCATACAATAAGACCAAGGCTGATCTGTTTGCAGTCTCATCTCCAGTATCCTGTCTCCACAACGCCTGCACTGCTCCACAATTCCTGACTCCCATATCAATGAAAAACCTGTCTAACTCAGTGAGCCAGCCTCCCCTGCTTTCTGGGCAAGAGCATTCCACAGACCCTCTAAGAGAAAATAAATAAAATTCTCCTCATCTCAGACCGTCATCCCTTTGTTCCCGTCGCCCCCACTAGTTGAATGAGCCTCCCGGGATCCACCCTATCAAGTTCCCTCAGGGTCTTATATGTTTGAATAAGATCACCTCTCGTACTTCCAAACCCCAAATGGACTCCTTTAGTTCGATGGACTGAAATTCACAAATGCTCAACGTTACGCACAGTTCTGTTGGGCCAGCTATGGACAGAAGATATTGTGTGATGAAGTATTGCCATTTTTGATTGGAGGAACCGTCATTTCCTCCAAAACAAACCTTTATAAAGAGATAACTTTCCTCCGCCTGTGACAGTGTACATTTATGGTGGTTCCATTTTGCGCAGAGTTGTTTTAGCCTTTGTGTTTGTGATGTTGCATCAAATATTTCATTGCGGCATTATCTTCTCCCGAAGGGCCCCCCAGTGATATGATACGCTGCCGCTGTCACACAATTCCAATTTTACAGCTCCAGTCGCTGAATATGGAGGACACAATATCTTTGCTGCAATCAGAAACAAAGGCCCAAGTTCAGATGTCGCCTCTTACAACCAGAAGGACATCCACGTTGAGTATTTTTGAAGTGTAGTCACTGAGCTGGTAATGTAAGGAACTCGTAGCTGTGTTTTACAGAGTGAGATCCCACAAACAGCAATCAAATAATGTCCAGATCGTCTGTGTGTTTAGTAATGTCGGTTGGAGGTTAAATATTGGCCAAAACACGGTGAGAACCAATCGGCTGCCCTACGAATAATGCACAGGACCTTCAAGTTTCTTCCGTGAGGGAAGGCGGAGTCTCGGTTTAACAACTCAGTCATTACCCATATTATTCACATGAAAGGGATTCACCCATGCGAGAGGTTTCAGGCTTAACCTGACATATAGGGCAGAATATAATGCACTCCCCGAGGGTGAGTTTGGTGGTGGTGAATCATTGGGCAGCACGGTAGCATTGTGGATAGCACAATTGCTTCACAGCTCCAGGGTCCCAGGTTCGATTCCCGGTTTGGGTCACTGTCTGTGCAGAGTCTGCACATCCTCCCCGTGTGTGCGTGGGTTTCCTCCGGGTGTTCCGGTTTCCTCCCACAGTCCAAAGATGTGCGGGTTAGGTGGATTGGCCATGCTAAATTGCCCATAGTGTCCAAAATTGCCCTTAGTGTTGGGTGAGGTTACTGGGTTATGGGATAGGGTGGAGGTGTGGACCTTGGGAGGGGTGCTCTTTCTAAGAGCCGGTGCAGACTTGATGGGCCGAATGGCCTCCTTCTGCTCTGTAAATTCTATGATTTAATCAGGCAGGAGGATGGTAGGTGAGAAGCACTCTGCATTCCTGCCTACACACTAATTAAGTCTGAGGCCTTCATGCTCTGCCGCCAATTGAGACCCTTAAGTAGGAAATGAATGCCTACCTAAGGACCTCACCCCACCACCACCACCTCAGGTATGAACCCAGCTTGGAAGACCCTCCTTGTGCGGAGTGCGATAAACAAACCTGTGTAGGTTGCTTGTGGGCTCCAAGAGTAGGGTGTACCTCTTTCAAAGGCACTGTGCCTGAATGAGGGACACAGCATTTGAACGGGGGCCACTGCTGAGAGGCAACCCCTTTGTCTTTGCTGTCAACTTCACCCTCCCTTTTGGCCCACACCAACGATCCTCTCCCCTCACAGCCTTGGGTGGGGGTCCTACTTGCAGCAGTCACCGTCTCCCCAGTGGCGCTGCCATGCAATTGTGTAGCTGGCCTTTGTTTGACTGGCGTCACTCAGAGTGGCAGGCCTGCTGCCAGGTCGTTGATCCCAGGGAAGAGCCGCCGCTGCCCAGGCACTTAATTATTGTGACATGATGCAACTTCCTTAAAAAGAGATGATGTGGGCATCTCTCTGGCTCTCTAGCCAGCAGCTGAGATTCCCCCACCACCCCCACCCGTGTCGTCACCATTAAGTACTGGCCACTGTTGCTCACTCGGGGAATTTCATCTCAAGATACCCAGTTTGGACAATTCTTCTGAGGAGAGTAGATGTCATCTCCAGATGGCGTAGTAGGTTGCGTGAGAAAGCTTCAAACACTGCCAGCACCTATATCATGGTTGTTCCAACGATCCAGTCGTCTCATTTTGACCTTCCACACCGTCTACGGGTCAAGCTCAATCATTCCTGATCTGCAATGATCAGCTTGCCAAGCGTGTCCTTTGTGACTCAGGCTGTATCCATTTGTAAGGGCTGCTGGTTCGCTCTTAGACTTGACACTATCTTCATCCACCCGTTTATTTTATCTATTTAGCTAATGCAAATCCTTGAAGCCAATCAGCTGCCTCCTCATTTGCTGAGTTGAAGGTGGTTAGCCCACCTCTTGGTAATGTGCAGCATTGTTTGTGTCTGTGACCGTCGCTGGACCCCAGGCCACGTGAGTGATGGCGGTGGGGTGAGGCGGGAGGGCCGTTGGTGCGCATAAAGGGTTTGTACTGAGGCCCCAGCAGTGGAGGTTGGCCTGCCCTGAACCTACTTAGCAAGGACCACTGTTGCTGTGGTGGTTCAGAGTCTGCCATTCGGCAGATGAGGTTTGTCACAAGGAACTTTTTCGTGACTTCCCGTGCTTCCCTTTTCTTGATCCTGAGCGGGTCGGCTGACAGATCTTGCGCAGGAAGGGTGCTCCATATGGGGTAGTCGAGATGGAAGGCAGATGTTAGGTGGGGTGAACAGGTCATCATGGAGTGGGTAAGTGAGCTGCAGTGCGGACGTTTCTAACCAGCTTGTGAGTTTTCATCACTTGGCAGATGTGTGGGGGGAGTGCAGTTTGCAAGGACAGGAATGATGTTGAGTGGAGAGTTCCAGTTATGAATGCGCATTGTTGTGTTCAATTGAGTGTCAACAAGATGTCATAGTGTCACAGAGGTCCATAACACAGAAAAAGCCCTTCAGCCCATCCAGCCTGCGCCAGTCAAGAATAACCACTTAAGTATTCTAATCCCATCTTCCAGCATTTGGCCCAAAGCCTTGTATGCCTTGGAATTGGAAGTTCACATCTAAATAATTCTTAAATGTTATCAGGGTCTGTGTCTCCACCACTTTTTCAGGAAATGAGTTCCAGACTCCCATCACCCTCTGGGAAGATAGTGGATGCGGAATGTTAATTCTATTTCTTCTCCACAGACGCAGCCAGAGCTGCTGGGTTTTTCGAGCATTTTCTGTTTTTAGTTCAGATTTCCAGCATCCGCAGTATTTTGCTTTGATTTAAATATCTACCTTCTCAGGTCAGAACAATAAACTGTATCCAAGAAACACCTGAATGAAATCACCAAGAGCCTGCCTATTCCTGGGAATGTAGGAAACTATAAACTCTACCCACAGTTGAGACACAGCCTGGGAGAATTTTAAAAAAATTATTTTTAAATTTAGAGTACCCAATTCTTTTTTTCCAATTTAGGGGCAATTTAGCGTGGCCAATTCATCTACGCTGCACATCTTTTTGGGTCGTGGGGGGTGAGACCCACGCAAACATGGGGAGAATGTGCAAACTCAACACGGACAGTGACCCAGGGCTGGGATCGAACCCGGTTCCTCAGCGCCGTGAAGCAGCAGTGCTAACCATTGTGTCACCGTGCTGCCCAGTCTGGGAGAAATTGATCTTCATAAATTCTAGAATAGACATCTGACCTGATAAAGTAAAGGTCAGTAGATGGAATCACCTTTCTGTGCACTGGAGTCCTTATGTAACTTGGAATTCCTGACCCATTTATCAGGAGGAATAGCTGAGGTGATTTCCTATTGCCTTCCTTACAGTTTTTAACCTTTGAAATGTCTTCTTGGAGATGGACTGTGACCATGGCTAAAGTGCCTCGCCCATTCTTTATCATTGGAAGGATTGGCGAGTGGGGATGTTTGTATCTGCAACCTTTGGACATATTGGGTGTCCGTCCTAGTCGCCCCAATCTCTGTTCACTGCGGTATCTGGAGTGGAGCCCAAACCTAATCCTTCCGAGCCGGAGATGGGGATGCACCCCTATACGCTGGACCTCTGGCCATTTTAGAACTTGTGGGTTTGAAGGTGAAGTGTCTATCCGCCGACAAGCAGTGATTTCGCCGATTCGACCCCCTGAAGGGCCTATTAGGCCTCATCTCTCACAGAGACTGGAATTTTGCAATTGGCAGGAGGGCTTCCTGTGGTACCCTAAACACTGCCAACAAAACGAGGTGGCCTCCCAGCAGCCAAACATGCAGCCAGTACCCCATCCCCAGCCCGACAACAATAAATAGTTACAGCTGCGGCTACAGGACACCTTGTGGAACACCCCGCACCAACCCACCCCGCCCCTTAACAATGGTGTTCTTGCAGCTTAAACCATCTTTAATTTTGGAACGTTTGAAAGTTGTCGTCTCTCTCTTACTTACTTACCTTCAGTGGCAGATCTGACAGCTGGGGTGATGCTCTCTCAGAGCAATAGGGGTGGCCTCCTATTGACCTTCAGTGCCGGGAGCCCATCTGCATGCCCTCTGGCCACTAACTGGCCTGGCATTCAAAAATCGGTTCGGGCATATCATGTCGACACCATTCAGGGTTAGGACCCATGAGTGATTCCAACGTCAGCGTCCTGATCCCCAGAACAAATGTCCGACCTCATATTCTAACCTCCACTTGCTGGAACTGCCAAGAGTAGGGCTTTGTGGAATTCATAGAACCCTACAGTGCAGAAGGAGGCCATTCGGCCCATGGAATCTGCACCGGCCCTCTGAAAGTGCATCTTATCCAGGCACACACTCCCGCCATATCCCTGTAACCCCACCTACCTTTTGCTCACTAAGGGGCAATTTAGTATGGCCAATCCAACTAACCTGCACATCTGTGGACTGTGGGAGGAAACTGGAACACCCGGTTGAAACCGACGCAGACACGGGGAGAACATGCAGCATCCGTACAGACAGTCACCCATAGCAGAGCTATCTTTGCGGAGATGTTGCGGGATTAGCTTTGCCAAATATGCCGGGAAGTCAAATCCAGAAATGATATAGGATGGTGAGATTCCAATGCACTGTGCCAGGCACCATTTGCCTCATTCTGACGAATGCACCAATCAGTGGGACAGTTAATGCAGGACAGGAGCAAGGAAAAAGGAGAAAGGATATCTGGAGTGGCCTCTAATAGTGGAATAGAAACTGAATCAAAATTTGATCGGGTACGTTTAAAAAAAAGCCCAACTTGCCACAGGCGAGTCAATTTGGAAGAATATCTCACTTTACCACAGGACTATGAATGCTTTTCAAAAGGCAGTTCATTGATTCATTGCAAAAATAGATTTTAAGGCTGATATTGTACCACTAATGTCAACATTGTTAAACTGAACTTCATTTGAAAAAAAGTATTTTTCCAACGGTCAACAATGAAAAGGCATAATTGTCAAAAAGCATAATTGGCACTTATCCAAGTGTTTTGACTTTTGAAGTCTTATATGCCTATTGTGCTCACAAATCAATTATTTCAGGTGCCATTTTGCTGAAAGATTTGGCGTGAAGAAATGAAAAGAATCTTTTCTTTTACTACCAAATGACAGTTAAGGGTTGGGTTCTGGAATCTTCTTAAGTTCTTGTCTGGGGGATGTGCAGTGAAAGGCATGTTGTGGCAAACTTGTGTTTTATCCCATTATGGGTGTGGGAGAAAGGGCCTTAGCATTTGATCAAACATTTCTGGGAGTGTCTCTCTCTTCTTAGAACTATTTCCATTGACTTAGGTAACTACACTTCAAGGGAAATATAAATTACAAAGTTTTAAAGAAGAAAGGAACAATTGCCTTTATGGAGAGTCTTTCGCAACCAGAAGATATTCCAAAGCAGTGAACTCAACAGTACCACATCTAAAAGATCATTTCAGTGTGGGCCTCCTCATTAACTATTTGCAAAATGAGAGGAGACCCCTTAATGCCTGGATGTACCAGGTTTAACATTTTCTGGCGTGAATATTTTGTAATTAGCGGGCAATCAGCCCAAATTCAACCTTGTTACCTACTTGCTATAGCTTGGCAATAGACATAATGAGGCCTCTGGTATAGCGTTGGTTGTCCTCCTGCAAATTTCTGCATTTAGGCGCCGCATGTGCACGCACTTTGGTAGTTGTTGGATCGCTCTGATGTTCAATAACAGCAAATGCTGAACGTCAATGGCTTTCTCTGTTGTGACCCTGATGGTAAGATGGTTCCAGTTCTACCTCTACTATGCCTCTGTGGTGGGGAGCCTCACTGAGGTCATCAGCCAGTCTGAAGTTGGTATCCCTGGTGCACAAGGAGTAAATTGCTGAGGCTGAGGAACTTGAGACCGTTGATGGCTGAACAACTCAGAGCAGCTCCTTGGGTACTTAAACATTGAAGGTGGGCTCCACCCACTGTATTGTAAATGTCAGGGGCGAACATGCCTCCATTTGGCCGGCTTGCCTGGCTTTAATTTGTCTGCCTTTGGCTCTTGAATTAGTAAGAGGGAGGACTTCCATCCATCTCCAGGAGGACATCCCACCTCACGGAGCTATCGTCTAATCGGAGGCCGGCAGCTCTGCGCACCAGCAGCACCACCAGCCACTACCGGTACTGCAGGTAGGCCATGGAGGTAGTGTCCAGGGATGGACCCCGACATTCAGGTAAGTCCGAGGACTCCCTGGGGACAGGGTGACAAGCCCCAGCAAGGGGGACGGGGGCCATGTTGAACAGGGCGGAGGAGGTGGTGGAGGGTGGACTTGGGGAACAAAATTATGGGAGGCGAGCACCGGTTACCACACTGGGCCTGGGGAGGAGGCAGCTCCTCCTTTCACTGATTGTAAGCAAGCAGCGTGAAACCTGCCAACTTGGACACAGGCCTCTCCCAGCACCGTTATAAAGGATTGGCAGTGGAATGAGGCCCTTAATAGGACATTGATTGCCCACTTGAGGGACACAATTAGACCACTGGTGTGCAACATATCTAACACCACCCCTGCCACATGGATGGATGGGTGGACTGTCAGTGGGTATGCTGCAGATGGCATGGCACCCTAATTTACTGCTTCAATACCTATTTTCCCATCCACAGGTGACCCTTAAAGTTCAGCACTTGATGGACACCTGCATTATCCTCTTGTGATGGTCATATTCCAGCTGCACATTAAAGGAGTGGAAGACTTCCAATTGATAAAAATGCCTGGCTGTTGAGATGGTGCCTTCATTATCACATGGGTGCAGTCTATGACCCACTGGGTCTCTGTGTATCCTGAAAACAAAGCCAACAAACTCTCTGAGTTTGACTGGATTTTTTTCATCTTGGAAGCCCTTGCAAGTAAAGCATCATTGACATGACTGATGTAGTTGGAGGTGTAGATTGCAAGATCCTACAGATGTTACCAGCTACAGAAGGACCAGGGCATGAACTCATTGAGGGCGTTGGTCACCTTGACAACCACAGGGTTTGAGTGGTCGCCTGCTCCTCTTGGGTGGACATCCTTCAAGAGGCTGCAGAGGTCTCTGACTACCTGTCATGACACTCTCAGCCATCGGAGGCACTGCTGCTTAGGGAGAGCAAGAAAGTTGACCCTTGGGGCGGGATGCTGAGAATCCCCGGGGGCTAGCGTGAATCCCGCCCCGACGCCGGCTGCTGTATTCTCCTGCGCCGGTTTTCGGGCGGGGGCAGGATTCACGCCATGCCGGTCGGGGGCCGTTGTCAGCGGACCCCCAGCAATTCTCCGGGCCCCGATGGGCCAAGCGGCCGCCCGTTTTTGGCCAGTCCCGCTGGCGTGGATTGGACATGGTCTCACACGGCGGGACCTGACAGGTAAGTTGGCTGGTGCGGTCCTCGGGGGGACGCGGGGGGATCCGACCGCGGGGGAGGGCCCCATGGTGGCCTGGCCAGCGATTGGGGCCCACCGATCTGAAGCCGGGCCTATGCCATGGGGGCACTTCTTCCTTCCGCGCCGGCCCCTGTCGGGCTCCACCATGGCCGGCGCGGAGAAGACACCCCCCTGCGCATGCGGCAGAATACGCCGGCTGCTCTGCGCATGTGCGGAACCACGCGGGCTGTTCTGCGCATACGCTAACTCGCGCAGTCCCTTTGGCGCCGGCTGGCACGGCGCCAACCCCTCCGGCGCCGGCCTAGCCCCTGGAAGTGCGGAGAATTCCGCTACTTCCGTTCGGCCCGATGCCGGAGTGGTTCGCGCCGTTTGTGCCGCCGGCGTCGGGCCATCGCGCCGATCGCGGAGAATCCCGCCCTTCATCTATAGACTCTGTGCTGAGGGATTTGCCTCCCTTGAGGGGCAGTCCTGTCTTCATCCCCTCTGTCCCAGGTTGATCCGGGGTATGGAGGGATTTTCTTATGAGGAGAGGTTGAGTAGGTTGGGCCTGAACTCATTGGTGTTTAGAAGAATGAGAGGCGACCTTATTGAGACATATAGGGTTCTCAGGGGGCTTGACACGGTGGATACTGAGAGGTTGTTTCCCCTTGAGGATGAGTCTAGGACCAGATGGCAGAATCTCAGAGGAAGGGGTCACCCATTTAAGACAGAGACGAGGAGAATTTCTTCTTTCAGATGGTAGTGAATCTGTGGAATTCTTTACCACAGAGAACTGTAGAGGTTATGTATGTTCAAAACTGAGATAGACAGATGTTTAATCAGTGAGGGAATCAAGCGTTATTGGGTTAAGGTGGAAAAGTGAAGTTGAGGATTATCACATCAGATCTGTCATGATCCCATTGAATGGTGGAGCAGACTCAATGGGCCGAATGACCTACTTCTGCTCCTATGTCTTCTAGCCTTATGGTTCCATTGAGCTACGTCTGATTCTGGGGAAGGCAGCTGTTGCTGGTTTGTTGGGTTGGGGCACGCTGCACTTCCTCCAACATCGGAATATGTAGACCTCAGGCCATTGCGAGACTCACTGGCAATACAGTGAGAGGCATGAGTAATAAGTTGCACAAAGTTGTTGTCCCCAGTGAAATCAGTGAGGTTACGCTGAAGGAATTTCCCCTGGCAGTGCACACCTTTCACTGTGGCTGGCCCCACTCTTCACCCACTTTCTCTAACCTGGAGAGCTGTAGACACAATCAGTAGCCTCTGTGCTGTTGGATTCTGAATCGTTTCTTTAAAGTGCCTTGACTGGCTTCCTGCTAGTCCCCCGGCAGCCTCGTGCTACACCCCTAAGCTACCTGGGGAAAGCCAGAAGAAGGCGGGATTTCATCTGTACCCTGCCCTGACACCATTTACGGGGACTAGTCGACCTTGCCCGCTCCCGGACCCACTTTCGCCAGCCTTGGGAAGCTCAGCACAAATCCTAGGCTGACATTTTAGTATTGAGGGGGCACTGCTCCGTTAGAGGGACTGTCTTTCAGATGAGGTGGTAAACCAACATTAACCTGGATTTGTCTTGAACGTCACTGCGCAGGACGGCACGGTGGCACAGCGTTTAGTACCGCTGTCTCAGAGCGCCAAGACCCGGGTTCGATTCCAGCCTTGGGTGACTGTGTGGAGTTTGCACATTCGTCCCCTGTCTGCGTGGGTTTCCTCCGGGTGCTCCGTTTTCCTCCCACAGTCCAAAGATGTGCCGGTTAGGTGGATTGGACATGCTAAATTGCCCCTAGTGTCCAAAGATATGCAGGTTAGGTGGGATTACAGTGATGGGGCGGGGGAGTGGGCCTGGGTGGGGTGCTCTTTCAGAGGGCCGGTGCAGACTCGATGGGCCAAATGGCCTCCTTCTGTACTGTAGGAATTCTATGGTTCTATTGTCGTAAATGTCAAAAGGTGCTTTCCAAGATTGTAATCAGACAAATGCAAAGAAAGAGACATTGAGACAGGGTGACTGAAATCTTCGTCAACCAGGTAGGCTCCAAGATGCTCAATGCAGCTGAAGGCCTGGCTGTTAATGGTACGGCCAAGTGACTGTGGAACGCACAAGAGGAATGTAACATTTTTGGAAGGTTGTGGAACTGGAGGAGATTACAGAGATAGGGTGGGCAAGGCCATGGTTTGGAGTACAAGGATGTGTTTCTCCCAATCAGTAGATTGTTGGACTGACGCGGAGCAGTGAGTGAATGGGTGATGGGTGTCCATGGTATGGTGTGAGTTAGAACATGGATAGCTCAAGCTTAGGCAGGATAAATGACAGGAAGCCGGCCAGGAAAATTTAAATAGTTCAGTCTAGAGACAACATATTTGATTGAATTTTTTGAACAGGGCAGCACGGTAGCACAAGTGGCTAGCACTGTGGCTTCACAGCGCCAGGGTCCCAGGTTCAATTCCCCACTGGGTCACTGTCTGTGCGGAGTCTGCACGTTCTCCCCGTGTCTGCGTGGATTTCCTCCGGGTGCTCTGGTTTCCTCCCACAGTCCAAAGATGTGCAGGTTAGGTGGATTGGCCACGCTAAATTGCTCTTAGTGTCCAAAATGATAAAGAGGGGTTATTGGGTTATGGGGATAGGGTGGAAGTGAGGGCTTAAGTGGGTTGGTGCAGACTCGATGGGCCGAATGGCCTCCTTCTGCACTGTATGTTCTATGTATATATCTATGTATGTGACCAAGTGTGTAGATGAGGGTAGTGCAGTTGATTGGATTTCAGCAAAGGCTCTGACAAGATCCCACATGGGAGACTTATAAAGAAGGCAAATGCACAGGGGATACAGGGCAACTTGATAAGATGGATTCAAAATTGGCACAGCTGTAGGAGACAGAGGGTGATGCTTTAGTGACAGGAAGCCAGTGTCTGGTGGCGTACCACAGGGATCTGAGTTGGGTTCCCTATTATTCGTCATTTATATAAATGACATAGATGACTATGTGGAGGTAGGATCAGTAAGTTTGCAGGTGACACAAGGATTGGATGGTTAACAGTGAGGTTGAGTGTCTTGGGTTACAGGAGGATATAGATGGGATGGTCAAATGGGCAAAAAAGTGGCAGATGGAATTTAACCCTGAAAAGTGTGAGGTGATACACTTTGGAAGGAG
This sequence comes from Scyliorhinus torazame, assembly GCF_047496885.1. NCBI lineage: Eukaryota > Metazoa > Chordata > Chondrichthyes > Carcharhiniformes > Scyliorhinidae > Scyliorhinus > Scyliorhinus torazame. The sequence continues at coordinate 76,287,548 of NC_092719.1, forward strand.
TAATTTAACAAGGAAGTATACTATGAAAGGTTTGACACTGGGAAGTCCTGAGGAACAAAGGGACCTTGGCGTGTTTGTCCACGGATCTCTGAAGGAGGGAGGGCAGGTTAATAGGGTGGTGAAAAAGGCACGTGGGACATTTGCCTTTATCAATCGAAGCATAGGTTACAAAAACAGAAAAGTCAAGTTGGAGTTGTATAGAACTTTGGTGAGGCCACAGCTGGAGTACTGTGTGCAATTCTGCTCACCACATTATAGGAAGGATGTGATTGCACTGGAGGGGGTGCAGAGGCAATTCACCAGGATGTTGCCTGGGATAGAACATTTAAGTTATGAAGGGAGGTTGGATAGTCTTGGGATGTTTTAGCTGGAGCAGAGAAGACTGATCGAGGTGTACAAGACTATGAGGGCATGGACAGGGTGGATAGGGAACAGCTGCTCCCCTTAGTTGGAGAGTAATTTACAAGGGGACACAAGTTCACCGTGAGGGGCAGGAGGTTTAGGGGGGATTTGAGGAAAAACCTTTTTACTCAGAGGGTGGTGATGGTTTGGAATGCACTGCCTTGGAGGGTGGTACAGTTGGGTTGCCTCACATCCTTTAAAAAGGACCTGGATGAGCACTTAGCACTTCATAACATTCAAAACTATGGGACAAGTGCTGGCAAATAGGATAGGTAGGCAAGTCAGGTGTTTTCATGGGTTGGTGCAGTCTCGATGGGCCGAAGGGCCTCTTCTGCACTGGATTATTCTGTGATTCTGAAAGGCGTGGAAGAGACAAGATTTGTTTGATCCCTCTGCTGGAAGGAAAGGATTCCATGAGACTGGGTCAGTGACTGAGGAGGGGGCTGGAGGATGAGGTTGGTGACAAAGGTATGGAGCCTGTGGCTGGGTTACAAAGTCTTCAGCTGGGCTACGAAATCTGTATCTGGGGGAAGGGAGTCTGGGTCTGGATGTACGGAGTTTGTGTTTGCGTTACGGAGTCTGTAGGGGTCCAGAGTCTGTATCTGGGAGAAGGGAGCCTGTATCTTCAGCACAGAGATTGTGGCTTTGGTATGGAGCCTGTACCTGGGGTACGGAGCCTGTGTTTGGGGGTACGGAGTCTATGTTTGGGGGTGCAAAGTCTTTGGCTGGAGGCAGAAAGCAACTGCTTTGATCTTCCCTATGTTCTGCTGGAGCACACACTATACACACTAAACAGCCCAAAAACATGTTTGCAGTGGAAAGGTTGAGAGAGGTGATGGAGAGGCAGAGTCTGGGTGTCAGTCAGTGTACATCGGGAAGGTGACCTCTTCCCTTTGATTGATGTCCCCAAGGGGTTGGGCTCTGTTGAAAAGGTCCAGCCACTGATGTACATGGTGCAAATGATGCTTATGCCTTCCTTGCCCCACAAATAAGGAAACTTCGAGAACCTTTGCAGCCTGTCCATCAACACACTGCTGACAGTCAAATTGTTTTTGTTCCTCTCTTTTATTGTGCAGCATTGCTTTGTGCTTTCAAGTGACAAGTTCATAGTAAAGTGCGCTTAACATCCTTTTGTAGAAAAGGAAACGCTGTTCTTGCTTAATAGTCCACATCACCTTTTGTACCTTTCAGACTTTGCAATGGATAGAGCCTTTATTCTTTGAAGATGAATCAGATGAACAAATTATCCCAACTTCACAGACACAGACACAATTATCACACACAGTGATTTTGCAACTTGCACCATGAGCTTAAGTCAATTTGCATAATATTTGTTTATAGCATGCACGTACTCTATATTAGATTAAGCCTGTACATGGCCTATTTGTGTCACTCATATTAAATTGGGTATTGCAATGGGCATGAGGGGCATGGGGACACCATGGTCACCGCCACCTCCAAGTTCCCCTCTTAGTCACACACCACCTTGACTTGGAAATTGATTGCCAGCCCCTCATTGTCACAAGGTCACATTTCTCAACTCCTGACCTAACAGCACCATGGGTGCTTCTCGCGAAAAAGACCCAGCATCACAGTAAAGACAACTAGGCTGTTCATTAAATGCCAGCATTGCAGTGCTTCCCACAACCTGAGAAGTATTTTTTTGTCAATGTTAAGTGGCTGAGGTAAAGAGTATCATAGAGAGTCGGACGGCAGCTCTGTATTGATGGGCGATACACCGGGAACCTCTCAGTACTGGTAAAAGTATCAGCTATCGGGGTGGCATGATGGCACAGTGGCTAGCACTACTGCCTCACAGCACTGAGGACCCGTGTTCGATTTTGACCCCAGGTCATTGTCCGTGTGGAGTTTGCTCATTCTCCCCGTGTCTGCGTGGGTCTCACCCCAACAACCCAAATTTTTTTTTTAAGTATCAACTAGCAACACACTGGGGTTCACCATTGACCAGAGGTTGATCTGGACTGGCTATATAAATACTGTGGCCATAAGAGCAAGTCAGAGGCTAGGAATCCTGTGGTGAGTAACTCACCTCCTGACTCCCCCAAACATGTCCACCATCTACAAGGCACAGGGTCAGGAGTGTAATGGAATATTCCCCAATTACCTGGATGAGCGCAGCTCCAACAACACTCAAGAAGCTCAGCACTATCCTGGATGAAGCAGCCTGCTTGATTGGCACCCCATCCACAATCATTCACTCCCTCCACCACCAACGCACAGTACACAAGTGTGTACCACCATCCTGACTTGGAAATATATCGCTGTTGTTTTCACTGTTGCTGGGTAAAAATTCTGAAACTCCCTCCCTTAACAGCATTGTGGGTGTACCTGCACCACAGGGACTCCAGTGTTTCAAGGCGGTGGCATATAACCACCTCCTCAAGGGCAATGAGGGATGGGCACTAAATGATGGCCTAGCCAGCGATGCCCATAACCCTTGAATAAATTAATAAAAGCAGAAGTAAATTAAAGCAAAATTTAATTTCAAAAGCATGCAAGGATAATTTAATCCCCACTGCACAGTCATGGGGTGCGATTCTCCACTCCCACGCCGGTTGGGAGACTCGCCTGGGCCGCCAAAATCTCCGGGGACGCCGGTCCGACGCCCTCCCACGATTCTCCCAAGCGGCGGGAACGGCCCGGTCGAGTTTCGCAGGCCGGAGAATCGCCGGAGACACCGAAAATGGCGATTCTCCGGCACCCCCGCTATTCTGAGGCCCGGATGGGCCGAGCGGCCAGGCCAAAACGGCGGGTTCCCCCCGGCGCCGTCCACACCTGGTCGCTGCAGTCGTGAGCGGTGCGTGAACGCTGGGGGGGGGGGCGGCCTGTGGGGGGGGCGAGGGGGGATCCTGCACCGGGCTTCACCTTGAATGTGGGGTTGCCCACGATCGGTGCCCACCGATCGTCGGGCCGTCCTCTCTGAAGGAGGACCTCCTTCCTTCCGCGGCCCCGCAAGATCCGTTCCCCATCTTCTTGCGGGGCGGTCTTAGAGAGGATGGCAACCACGCATGCCGGGTTGGCGCCATCCAACCCACGCATGCGCGGATGACGCCCGTTATGCGGCTCCGGCCGCGTCATCTATGCGGCGCCGCTTTTACGCGGGCGACAAGGCCTGGCGCGTGTAGATGACGTGGCCCCGATCCTGGCCCATTGTCAGGGCCTGAATCGGTCGGGACCGGGGCCGTTCCGCGCCATCGTGAACCTCAACGGCGTTCACGACGGCGCGGCCACTTCGGCGCGGGAGTGGAGAATCGCGCCCATGAACTTTGAGTTTTCCATTATGAATTCCTATACCCACATTCAGTGCGTGTAAACTTGCCACATTGTAATTACATCCTCCCCCTCAATGGTGGTGCTACAGTGTCACCACTGATATGCAGGTCTTAATTACTGTATGGCAAGATGCACAGTTGCCATTATAATGCAGGTGCAGGAAAGGTTGAAAGCAAGTGTATGCCTATGCACAATTTTACAGATTATGGATACAATTTAAGAGTGTTTGGTGGTTCAGTTGATGCCACATCATTCACTGACTATGGTTTTCTGAGCACAGCCTGTAGTTGCTCAATGGCAGGCTTCATACCAATATATGGTTCTATCCAGGTTCACTGACATTTCACATCTAGCCTAAACTCCCACCTGGTTAAACATTTACATGCATTAGGTGACATTTCCCAAACTCAATCCATCCGATTACCCTTTTGTTGCATGGACAATCTTTTACAGCATTTGGAATTCCGACAGGCAGAAAATACCTTCTGGTGCTTTCTGAAGTGAGATTCGAACATCCTGATTCAGACACAAGAATGCTACCCCTGAGCCAGTGCTCATTTTGGCCACACGAGTAACCAGTGGATGTTTGCCCAGTCTTTTAGAGATCGCCAGCTGAATTATTTGGACATGCTGATCTTAGTGACAGAGGTGGAAAGAGCCTGTAAATGAGGTCAGCTAGCATGCCAGCCTCCTGACACTGTTCCCAAAATCCCACCCGCTCTCACGAGGTGGGAAGGCAATTAGGTTGGTTAGGAACCTTGTTACAGATAGATAATGGAGGACATCTGGGTTTTTCTAGTCTGCTTTCAGTTTCCTGATGTGACGGGGAGCAGTTTTTAGAAATAAATTTAGAGTACCCAATTATTTATTTCCAATTGAGGGGTACGTTAGCGTGGCCAATTCACCTACCCTGCATATCTTTGGGTTGTGGGGGTGAGACCCACGCAGACACGGGTAGAATGTGCAAATTCCCCACAGACAGTGACCCAGGGTCGGGATCGAACCGGGGTCCTCGGCGCCGTGAGGCAGCAGTGCTAACCATTGTACTGCCGTGCTGCCCAGCTGATGGGGAGCAGTTTAACTAGATGGAGGCGGGCACCCAGTGGCAGCTGAGGGGCCAACACTCCGGACAGGCCCACATGCCCTCTTTGCCTGCCCAGATGGAGATGCAGCCAAAGGCCACCCTCAATGGAGGTCCCTCTGCCTTGCCTCCTGAATATCTATCATTATATCAAGAGTAACTGAACAGAAACCTGAATGGAATGGTTTGAGCACCACTATATCCATCTCTTTAAGGATTCTGAGGAAATTCCGTCAAACTTACAGCAATCAGGAGAACTCGCATGGAAATTAATGTCACAGATATTTTTAAATTCATTCTTGGTATATGGACATCCCAGGCAATATTGACATTCATTGCCAATCCCGAGTGGCCCAGAGAGACTTGTTAGGCCATTTACTCAACCATAATGGGGTGGGACCCAAGGTAAACATAGATCAGTTCAGATAAGGACATTATTGAACCAGCTGGGTTTTTAAACCAGAATCCAACACTTTCATGGTCACATTTATTGAGATGAGCTTTTTATTCCCATTTCTTTTTAACAAAATTTAAACTACTATTTTTTTAGTTGATCTTGATCTGTGAACATTGCTGGCAAGGCTAGGATTTACTGCTCTTGAGAAGTTGGCCTTGCTCTGCATTACGAACCAGCTGGCCAGGCAACTGAGATAAACCGACCCCTCACACAGTATAAAGTTGTTTTTTCCCCTGACATTGGTATTCCTGCGATTGTTCTATTTGGTACAATACATAAACCTTCAACAAAATGTCTTTTTTCAGCAATACTCGATGGCAAACTACACGATGACTAGTTATTAATTAATTGAATTTAAACTCCCCAGCTACCACGGTGGGATTTGAACCACGTATCTGAAGCATTAGACCATTATGGATTATGGATTACTTATCCTGTAAAATAACCACTATGGTACTGTCTCCTTAAACTATGTTGGGATTTTAACTCAGGCTTTCTAGATTGTCAACCCAGACCGGTGACATCCCCATTACACCCTCCCTTCGACAGCTTTCCATCCATGTAAGGTGACGGACATACAGCCAGTCCATCAGAGACAAAAAAACTTAGGTTCTTTACAGTGCAGAAGGCAGCCATTCAGCCCATCGAGTCTGCATCGACCTTTAGAAAGTGTACCCTACTTCGGCCCACACCCCGACCCTATCCCTGTAACCCAGTAATCCCACCTAACAAAGGGAAATCTAGCGTGGCCACTCTACCTAACCTGCACATCTTTGGACTATGGGAGGAAACCGGAGCACCCGGAGGAAACCCACGAAGACAAGGGGAGCTTCATAACAGTTGGCTTTTACTGATTGTTGAAAAAACCAATCCATGAGAAACAGGTTCTGCTACAAGTGCCATGCATGCGGTGGTTATAATATAATCTTTATTATCGTCACAATTGGGTGGCACGGTAGCACAGTGGATGGCACAGTTGCTTCATAGCTTCAGGGTCCCAGGTTCGATTCCCAGCTTGGGCCTGTGTAGAGTCTGCACGTTCACCCTGTGTCTGCGTGGGTTTCCTCCAGGTGTTCCTGTTTTCTCCCACAAATCCCGAAAGATGTGCTGTAACTTCATTGCAGTGTAAATGTAAGCCTACTTGTGACAATAAAGATTGTTATTATTGTTATTAAAAGTAGCCTTACATTAACACTGCAATGAAGTTACTGTGAAAATCCCCTAGTAGCCATATTCCAACATCTGTTCAGGTACACAGAGGGAGAATTCAGAATGTCAAAATCACCTAACAGCCCGTCTTTTGGGACTCGTGGGAGGTTTCCGGAGCATCCGGAGGAAAGCCGGACAGGTGCTGAGAACACAGGTCTCATAAACCTGCACCTTGTTGCTAAAGCTCAACTTGTTATTTCATGCATGTTTTATGAGTTGGCCAAATGTGATAGCTGCTTTCACTATGTGTTATTAAGAGACAGATTGTTTATCACCGTGGACCCAAGGTAGCAGAATTTGCTAAGTACTAATGCAAAGCATTATTTTGTGTGATTGTGAAGTATGTAAGAATTCAGATATATTCAGCCAGATTCTCTGTTCCTGAGACTAAGGGCTGGAGTCTCTGATTCTAAGGCTTTGTCCGGAGCATGTGTCTAGCCTAACGATAAAAAAGTCGGCGCCGCCCCCGCACCGATGCTCCGCCCGGTGGGGGGGCTAGCAGCCGCGCCACGGAAAACCCCCGGCATTCCCGACAGAAACGGCCAGAGAATTGCCGGGTTCGTGACCGCGCATGCGCACGGTGGCGACCTGCAGCAGTCGCACCGTACAACATGGCACCGGCCACACGCGGACCCGGCCTGCCAGATAGTGCCCCTCTGTAATCATCCTCGCCACTCCCGGACCACCCCCCACCAGCCCCCCTCCGAAGCCCCCCGCGGCCAGTGGAACGGCACCCCCCCCCCAACTATGCTAGCACAGTCTGCAGCCGCCACACGAGGTTGATGAAACCTCAGAACAGAAGCGATCCAGGTCGTCGGGAAGTCAGTCCATCAGGGGCAGATCATCGGGGGAGGGCCTGCAGGTGACGTCCTGAGGCTATCTCAACAGCACTGATGATGCGTTTTGGAGAGGGGGGAGCATCCGAAAACATGCGGTGCCCCCATTTCGGTGTCAAAAGTGTTTCTCCGCCCAGAGGGAGAAACGGAGATGGTAGTGGCGATGGATGCCGAGAAAGCATTTGATAGAGTGGAGTGGGATTATTTGTGGGAGATGTTGAGGAGATTTGGTTTTGGAGAGGGGTATGTTAGATGGGTGCAGCTGTTGTATAGGGCCCCAGTGGCGAGCGTGGTCACGAATGGACGGGGATCTGCATATTTTCGGCTCCATAGAGGGACAAGGCAGGGATGCCCTCTGTCCCCATTATTGTTTGCACTGGCGATTGAGCCCCTGGCGATAGCGTTGAGGGGTTCCAAGAAGTGGAGGGGAGTACTTAGGGGAGGAGAAGAACACCGGGTATCTTTGTATGCGGACGATTTGCTACTATACGTGGCGGACCCGGCGGAGGGGATGCCAGAAATAATGCGGATACTTGGGGAGTTTGGGGATTTTTCAGGGTATAAATTGAACATGGGGAAAAGTGAGTTGTTTGTGGTGCATCCAGGGGAGCAGAGTAGAGAAATAAAGGACCTACCGTTGAGGAAGGTAACAAGGGACTTTCGTTACCTGGGGATCCAGATAGCTAAGAATTGGGGCACATTGCATAGGTTAAATTTAACGCGGTTGGTGGAACAGATGGAGGAGGATTTCAAGAGATGGGATATGGTATCCCTGTCACTGGCAGGGAGGGTGCAGGCGGTTAAGATGGTGGTCCTCCCGAGATTCCTCTTTGTGTTTCAGTGCCTCCCGGTGGTGATCACGAAGGCCTTTTTTAAAAGGATTGAAAAGAGCATCATGGGTTTTGTGTGGGCCGGGAAGACCCCGAGAGTGAGGAAGGGATTCTTACAGCGTAGCAGGGATAGGGGGGGGCTGGCACTACCGAGCCTAAGTGAGTATTATTGGGCCGCTAATATTTCAATGGTGAGTAAGTGGATGGGAGAGGAGGAGGGAGCGGCGTGGAAGAGATTAGAGAGGGCGTCCTGTAGGGGGACTAGCCTACAGGCTATGGTGACAGCCCCATTGCCGTTCTCACCGAGGAACTACACCACAAGCCCGGTGGTGGTGGCTACACTGAAGATTTGGGGACAGTGGAGACGGCATAGGGGAAAGACTGGAGCCTTGGGGGGGTCCCCGATAAGAAACAATCATAGGTTTGCCCCGGGGGGAATGGATGGGGGATATGGAATGTGGCAAAGAGCAGGAATAACGCAACTGAAAGATCTGTTTGTGGATGGGAAGTTCGCGAGTCTAGGAGCGCTGACCGAGAAATATGGGTTGCCCCAAGGGAATGCATTCAGGTATATGCAACTGAGGGCTTTTGAGAGGCAACAGGTGAGGGAATTCCCGCAGCTCCGGACACAAGAGGTGCAGGACAGAGTGATCTCAAAGACATGGGTGGGGGATGGTAAGGTGTCAGATATATATAGGGAAATGAGGGACGAAGGGGAGACTATGGTAGATGAACTAAAAGGGAAATGGGAAGAAGAGCTGGGGAGGAGATCGAGGAGGGGCTGTGGGCAGATGCCCTAAGCAGGGTAAACTCGTCGTCCTCGTGTGCCAGGCTAAGCCTGATTCAGTTTAAGGTATTACACAGGGCACATATGACTGGAGCACGGCTCAGTAAATTTTTTGGGGTGGAGGATAGGTGTGCGAGGTGCTCGAGAAGCCCAGCGAATCATACCCATGTGTTTTGGTCATGCCCGGCACTACAGGGGTTTTGGATGGGGGTGACAAAGGTGCTTTCAAAAGTAGTAGGAGTCCGGGTCGAACCAAGCTGGGGGTTGGCTATATTTGGGGTTGCACAAGAGCCGGGAGTGCAGGAGGCGAGAGAGGCCGATGTTTTGGCCTTTGCGTCCCTAGTAGCCCGGCGCAGGATATTGCTAATGTGGAAAGAAGCCAAGCACCCGGGGGTGGAGACCTGGATAAATGACATGGCGGGGTTTATAAAGCTAGAGCGGATTAAGTTCGTCCTAAGGGGGTCGGCTCAAGGGTTCACCAGGCGGTGGCAACCATTCGTCGAATACCTCGCAGAAAGATAGACGGAATGGGAAAAAGAAGGCAGCAGCAGCAGCCCAGGATCGGGGGGGTGGGGGGGGGGAGGAACCAGAAGGACTCTCAGGGTTGTTAATATATACTGTATAGTATGTATAGGTCGTTGCTACAGATAATTATATATTGGACTGTTAAATTATATTTTTGGAGAGTGTTACTTGTGACAAGGCAGTTGCCAATTAGGGCTAGTTTTCATTTTTGTTATTTATTATTTATTCATTTTTTGTTTATAAAATAGGTCATTGTTATTTGTGTTGTTATAATATTGTGTAAAGGATGCACAATGTACTGTGTTGGTTGACCAAAAATTTTCAATAAAATATTTAATTTAAAAAAAAGTGTTTCTCCGCCCAGTCGCCAAATGCGATTTCGGCGTCAGCAATCCGAGGATCCTGCCCTTAGTGTTGATGCCGGGGCAGTTTTAGTCAAGTTCTATGACAGCAAAACTGGCGCCACACCTGACCAATTCAATGACTGTTAAGGGGCTAGCACCGGTATCACGTGGAATACAATCGATTCCAATGAGAAACAGTGTGGAACTCGTCAGGTCCGGGATTGACACTCAGGAGGCTGACAAGCTGCTGCCGCATATATACATAGAACACACAGAACATACAGTGCAGAAGGAGGCCATTCGGCCCATCGAGTCTGCACCGACCCACTTAAGCCCTCACTTCCACCCTATCCCCGTAACCCAATAACCCCTCCTAACCTTTTTTTGGTCACGAAGGGCAATTTATCATGGCCAATCCACCTAACCTGCACGTCTTTGGACTGTGGGAGGAAACCGGAGCACCCGGAGGAAACCCACGCAGACACGGGGAAAACGTGCAGACTCCGCACAGACAGTGACCCAGCGGGGAATCGAACCTGGGACCCTGGCGCTGTGAAGCCACAGTGCTAATCACTTGTGCTAGCGTGCTGCCCATACACTTCACTCTCCACACACACCATCCCAGCCAACAAGATGGCCACAAGACGCGCGGCACCAAGATTGACCAACGCGGAACTGGAGACGCTGCTGGACGCCATGGACGAGAGGCGGGAGGTCCTGTACCCAGGCCCAGGAAAGAGGCTGCCAGCTGCCACCATTTGCCGGGCCTAAGCGCAGGTGGCAGACGCCATCATCACCGCGGGCAACAACAGCTGGACCGGCCAGCAGTGCAGAAATAAACTGCACAACCCCCTCAGGGTAGGCAGGGTAAGTAGGCAGCACTGTGCCCCTAGCACCAACAGCCACACCCTCCCCCCCCACCCCCACCAGGAGGGCCACAAAACCCCCACCCGCGACCACATTCCGGCATCTATACCCGGCTGCCCTGGCCACTGAAGCCACCAGCTACCCATCCCCTGGACTGCATGGAATGTCTAACACTGTGTATTTTCTGTTCCCCCCCCACCTCAGGAGAAGCTGCGCACAACAGGCAAGAGTGGAAGAAGACTCGAGTGAGACTGCCGGACCTGCGGCCCCTCAGCAAGGCAGAGAAGGGCACTGAATATGTTGGAAGGCCTGAAGAAAGGGCAATTGCTGGGGTAGAGGCAGGCATTGGGTGAGGAAATGAGACCCTGCTGAGTGGTGGTTCTCCATGGCACGTGTGTCACACCCCCACCCACACACCCTCCCCACCACCCCTACACCCCCTCCATTGCCCATACACCCCCCACCTCTCCCCGGCCTGTGATGCAATCATGCGTCTTGTCTGGTGTCTTGCATGAGCTGTTGGTGATGGCACGGTGCCACCCTGCATATCCATGGACCAAGATGGGTGGTCAGTGGGGTGAGCAGCAAGGTGGCTGCCTTGCAGGCCACAGCATTGGCGGTCCGTGCATGGACACTTTCACGGCCGGTGAGGGTGTCCCGCGCAGGAAAACGTGGCGGGCGGACTGGAGAATCCCACCCAATACCTTTATATCGGTCCTAGCTATCAAATCCTTGTATCATTTTAAACACCTTCCACTTCTAAACTCAAAGGTGTACCTATTAACTTGTGTAACTAATCCTCATAATTTAACCCATGAAGCCCTGACCCTTAAACTGTGTGCATCCAGTGATTTCCTGCATTTTATTCATAAATCATTGACTGACAGATCGTTTAGGACTAAGCATAAGCAAAGATGTACCCGGACGACTCAAGCAGCAGTGGTTTGTAGCACATTTTATTTAATCTATGTTGACAGCCAAGTGATTTGAAGTATTTTTTTGGTTCTTCTTTATTGACTAATACGCTTTTTTGACAGTTAAATATAAACATGAAAGATGATAATAACAGGAGCAAATATTAAGGACTTTATAAACCAATCACTGTCAAACCAGAAATTGTACTCTAGGTGTTAAGGGTAATTTCAGCAGTGCTAATACCTTCACATATTTTCCCAGTGAAGTTTAACACTGATCAATGCTTACTGCCAGCAAACTCGCAAATTTACCTTAACTAATTGTCGATGGTTCAATTCAATAACTCTGCACTTTATGTCCCTCTGTCACTCTGTCACAGGCGGTTAGAATGAACGTGTTGCCACGATTTCTGTTTATTTTTCAACGCCTGCCGATTTTCCTGCCAAAGGCTTTTTTCAGAGAGATTGAGGGAAGGATTACTTCGTTCATATGGGAAGGGAAGGTGGCCAGAGTTAGAAAGCTGCTGCTACAAAGGGGAAGGCAGGCAGGGGGTTTGGGACTTCCGAACCTGATGTATTACTACTGGGCGGCGAATGTGGAGAAGGTGCGGAGCTGGGTAAGAGGGGTTGATTCCCAGTGGGTCAGAATGGAGGAGAGTTTGTGCAGGGGGTCGGGATTGAAAGCACTAGCAACAGCTCCGCTCCCGATAGCCCTGGGGAAATACTCAGGGAGTCTAATAGCTTCATTGAGAATTTGGAGGCAGTTTCGCCAACACTTCGGATTGGGGGCAGGGTCAAGGGAAATGCCGGTTTGGGAGAACCACAGATTTGAGCCAGGGAGGTGGGATGGAAATTTTCGGAAATGGGAGGAGAAGGGGATTAAGACACAAAAAGATTTGTTTCTTAGGGGTCAGTTTGTAGGATTGAAGGAGCTGGAAGCGAAGTATGGGCTGGAGCAGGGGGAAATGTTTAGATACATGCAGGTTCGAGATTTTGCCAGAAAGGAGATACAGAACTTCCCGGTGGAGTCGGCCTCCACATTGCTGGAGGAGGTGCTGACGACAGGGGGACTGGAGAAGGGGGTAGTGTCAGCGGTTTGCGAGCTATTTTGGAAGAGGAGAAGGTGCCACTGGAAGGGATCAAAGCAAAGTGGGAGGAAGAGTCGGGAGAGGATATGGAGGAGGGGTTCTGGTGTGAGGTGCTCCGGAGAGTGAAGGCCTCCACCTCGTGCGCGAGGTTGGGGCTGATACAGCTGAAGGTGGTATACAGAGCACACCTCGTGAGGGCGAGGATGAGACGATTCTTTGAAGGAGTAGAAGATGTGTGTGAACATTGCGGGGGCGGGGGGGGGGTCCCGCTAATCACTTTCATATGTTTTGGTCCTGTCCAAAGCTAGAGGATTACTGGAAGCAGGTTTTTAGGGTAATTTCTGTTGTGTTGGGCACGCTGGATCTGTGTAACACATGCAGGTCACCAACACTTGAAATAGTGCAACACTATTTTATTGAGTCATTAACTGTTTAACATACTCTCACTGTGGGTCACACGATATTAGCTTTAACTAAAGACCTTTGCCTTGTCCTAACCAGTCGATGCACTCAGCACATGGTGAATGTCTGTGCTGCAGGCTGTGAGCTCTGTCCTACTAGGAAGCTGCAGCTCGAATGAGCGGGAACTCTGATGCCCCCTGTCTTTATAGTGCGTGTGCTCTAACTGGTGATTGGCTGCGTTGTTGTGTGTGTTGATTGGTCCCACTGTGTGTCCATCACTGTGTGTGTCTGCACCTATACTGGTGTATATTATGACAATTTCTAAAGTGGTAACTGAAATAACGTGAAACTGGATCCGGGCCCCCGGGAGGCCATATTCGGGGTGTTGGACCAGCCAGGGTTGGATACGGGTGCGGAGGCAGATGTTGTAGCCTTCGCCTCGTTGATCGCCCGAAGGCAGATCCTGATAGGTTGGAGAGCAACCTCTCCACCCTGTGCCCTGGCATGGTGGGGGACCTATTGGAATTCTTGACTCTTGAGAAGGTTAAGTTTGAACTGAGGGGAAGGATGGAGTGGTTTTAGAATTCATGAGCATTATTCATTATGCACTTTCAAGAGCTGGATAACATTGAACATTAGTTGGGGCGTGTGGGTGGGGGTGGGGGTTGGGGGGAGGGGGGCTGTGTGTGTTAATGGCGACTATGGGTGATCCCTAATTCCTTTTTGTCATTTGTTTGTATAAACTTGCGGGCTAATGTTTGGGGTTTGGTGGGAGGATGGGATCGTTGTTATTGAAATGGGGATTGACATATTTGTTACTGATTATTGTTTATTGTTGGTGGGTGTAAATTTGGGAGAAAATATGAAAAAGGAGCAGAATAAAAAATATATATTTTTTTAAAACTGCATTTTATGATTTGTTCTCAGCATTTGGGAGTCACTCACGAGCTTGGCATTTATTGCCCAGCCTTTGTTGCCCCGAGATGGTGCAGGGTGATCTCCTTTGCTGCTGGCATTCCAGTAATGGTGCTAAAGAGGGTGTTCCAGGGCATTGACCCAGTGATGATGTGGTAATGATGATATGTGTTCAAGGATGGCGTGTGGCTGGTTGGGACCTTGGAGGTGATGGTAGACCATGTGGTGATGTGCATCAATGTAAATGCATGTAGGCTAGGTAGACACTACAGAGACATCACACACACACACTCAACCAATAGATCAGTTAGACAGGACACGACCAATGGACATTCACGATACACACAGAGGTGACACGGCCACAGGAGGGCATTACACCAACCCATATATAAAGGACACCACACACATGATCTGCCTCTTTCCAGTGGAGACAGTCAGTGAGTAGAGACACAGGGTTGATTCAATATCACTCCCACCACGTGGATTGCAGCAACTGGTTATCAGTCTGGGTAGCTACAGTAGGATTAGCAATAGTGTCGAACCCGAGTAATAGAAGTGTAAATAGTTTAATAAACGTGTTGAAGTTAGCTCCACGTCTGAACCTTCCTTTGTCAATTGCACCACAAGGAAGCCGCTTATGTTACACCTAGAACATAACAATTCATGGTACCAGAATGAACTGTTTCAATCCAGATAACCATACCTCAGCATACAGTGACAACCAGCAACGATACCCAGGCAAGATGTTCGAGATCCGTGTTCCGCAGCAGCTCCAGTGCCACGGCGATCTCCGCGAAAACTGGCGGGTATTCCGGCAAATGTTTGAAATCTTCCTGGTAGCAGCCGAACTAGAAGACGTGGCCGATGCTGAAAAGACAGAGCTTCTGCTCACCATCGCCGGTGCCAGAGCAGAAGAAATCTTAAAAAAATTAAAGTTCTCCAAAGGGCAAAACAGGAGCGATTTCCAGGCAGTCCTGGAAAAATTCAGCAAATACTGTGAGGAAAACACACTCCAACCAGCAAGAAAAGGTAAGAGAAGCGCCAGTACTCACCATGAGGCCGAGATCCCGGAGGAGAGATCAATTTTGATCGGCGGCCATCTTTCTAAAGGGACTACAGTTGCGCAGTTGCGTGAGAAGCGCACAGAACGGGACGGTCTCGCGCATGCGCAATCACAAAAACTGCCCCGGTACAGGAACAGCGATTTGCGCATACGCAAACGCTTCCTACGTATGATGTCACATGCGTCATGACATCAGAGGCCCCGGACCACGCCCATTTAAAGGGGAAACATCCCAAATCAAAGAAAAAATCTTTTAAAGCTGTAAAACCACCTTCCTTCACCTGGAATGACAGCACAATGCCCCAAATTGAACCAGGAAATGAAATTAACCTCCGAAGAACCCTGCAACAAGCAGTTACCTACGCGCAAACCAATGATTCTGACCTTGAATACTTCGAAACAGACCTTTACATTTTCTCTGGACCTCGCGAGCCCAATGCCAGCTCCGACGCAAACAGTGATGATATGGTCCCAGAAGACAACGACTCAGATGAACCTTTCACACTGGGAGGCTACCCCAGTACCAAATCTGAACCGCAACTAGATGTGTTGCACATTGACGACCCCAACGACGGGTTCTTTGGATTTGAGGATCTTCAGCCCAGCAGATATGACATCCCGACTCGTGAGTGCAGTATTATGCTGCGGCCTGAAACCAAGAGACAGAGAGCGGGACAAGCCCAAAGAGAGCAGCCTGCTGCCACACAGAGCATGGTCCACGCACCGCTCAGGGTTCCCGACTCCACACCGCAGTCCTTGCATGAACAAGAAGTGACTCCAGTGTCACAAGCCTCCACAGCGAGCTCGTGGACAGACTCCACAATAGAAGAAATGCAAGACTCCAGAGCGCAGTCCTTGAACACACAAGACGTAAGTCCAGTGTCACAAGCCTCCGCAGCGAGCTCGTGGACAGCCTCCACGATAGAAGCAACGCAAGACTCCGACGCGCAGTCCTTGCAGGGACAAGACCATGAGGGTCTAGCAAACTCCTCTGACCAACTAGCGGCAGACGATGCAATTCTGCCATGCTCAAGTAAACAGCAAGAAGACTATGACAGTCTACCACGCTCCAGTGCACAGCAGGACGACCATGACGGTCTATCATGCTACAGTGAAGAACAAAGCGACGATGACAGTCCAAGCCCAAATGAAGGACAGCAGCAAGACAATGACAGTCCACCCACATTGTTTGCACCACCAGATGAAGACTCTGACAATTTACCCAACCCAAGTGAACAGCAAGAAGCTACTGAGGCTCTACCCACGGTATGTGAGATGAGTGACGACAGCATCCCACTTCCCATGCAAGATGTGCAAAGTGACAGACCTCAGCTAGTGTGTACAGGGGTACTCGACGATCACTGTGAGACCACTGGTGACTCCCGTGACACCATGATACTTCCACCCTCATTCGCTCGAACCTCTCCACAAGTCAATGCATTCCTGCATGTTCCGACTCCAGACATGCAGATTCAAGAAATCTCAGCTGACTCCAGTGAACCTGCTAAGTCTCCGGACGGGGAGCATCAACAAACCAACACTGACTCAGTTAAAACAGACCAGACTCCAGATGGGGAGCAACCAAACGCCGACTCTGATTCACGTAAGCCGGACTTTACTCCAGACAGGGAGTGCCGCAACCTCAGTGATGGCACGCTCAGGGTGACAGCAGATGCCACAATGACAGGAGATGGATCACAAAACAATTACACTGGGTCAGTACTAACAAGCAGCGGCTACAGTCCAAGAGGAATACACCAATATTCACCACAGCTAGATCCACACATTGTTTCCACACCAGCAGTGCAGCCAATGACAGCTCATGCTGGACAAACCCAGTATTCAGGCATGCAGCAGCCAGCAGTCTATGCAGCATATTCTCAAACAGGCCAGCACTACGGATTGCTCACTAATGGAATCAAGACCGAAGGAGGACTACCGCAAGCGCAATCTGCACTACAGACTGGATGCCTTAGTTACAGCTCAGGATTTGCTGCACCCCAGCCTGGCCAGACGGCATATTCCTATCAGATGCAAGGTTCTAGTTTCACACCATCACCAGGTATTTATGCGAGCAGCAATTCTGTTTCCAATTCGACAAGCTTCAACGGTTCTCAGCAGGTTCACCCTTCCAGCACAGCACGTGGCCAGAACCAGTATGTACAGTCTTATCCAACTTCAACATATGGCACATCCATGACCTTGAATGATACTGTTGAAGGTACCTCTTCAACGTCAACACCTTATCAGCTACAAGATGCCACCCGACAGCATCATCACAAACATCGAAAAAGAAAGGGACTCCAAATCAGACAGCGAAGTGATTTGACCACTTCTTGGTTCTGGGGCACAGGGACGTTGATGCCGTTCATAACCAAGACAGACATTTGACCATGATGATTGATGGTTTTTGGACTCACACGAATGATTTGGACTTATTGTTCAATCACTGTTCCCATGACTTGTATATACCTTAATCTATTTACCTGTTTTTTGTTCAATTTTCTCAAAGTGTACAGAAAATATGTAACATATAAAAAAGGGGGGATGTGGTGATGTGCATCAATGTAAATGCATGTAGGTGACACCACCACAGGAGGGCATTACACCAACCCATATATAAAGGACACCATACACATGATCTGCCTATTTCCAGTGGAGACAGTCAGTGAGTAGAGACACAGGGTTGATTCAATATCACTCCCACCACGTGGATTGCAGCAACTGGTTAGTCAGTTTGGGTAGCTGTAGTAGGATTAGCAGTAGTGTCGAACCCGAGTAATAGAAGTGTAAATAGTTTAATAAACGTGTTGAAGTTATCTCCACGTCTGAAACTTCCTTTGTCAAGTGCACCACAAGGAAGCTGTTTATGTTACACCTACAACATAACAAATCAGACCATAAGACCAAAAGACGTGGGAGCAGAAGTAGGCCATTCAACCCACCGAGTCTGCTCCGCCATTCAATAAAGTCATGATTGATCTGATATGATAATCCTCAATTCCACTTTCCCGCCTTCACCCAATAACCCTCGATTCCCTAACTGATTAAAAATCTGTCTCTCTCAAAGCATTGCTGCTCATGTCCTTTTCGAAGGTAGAGGTCACAAGGGAGGACAGGAGGATTCCAATTTCTGAAACCGCTGACATCGCAAATCAGTTCCAGTTCAATCCTATTACCACCAACTGACTGAAGTTGGTATAGTTAATAGATTTTTTTTTAGAATATGATATAGTCTGTGAGGTAAACCTCACATGATGCATTGTGATGGATTTTGAAGAAATGCAAATCCATTTCTGGTTGATTCAATGTACACAACAAACCAATTTCCATTACATTACACAACATTGAGACAGTCTCGTGGCGACCATAATAGTAAGTGCAATGCTTTAACTGAGACAAGTGAAGACACCTTTTGTATTGAACATATGTGAAAGCAGGGCCCCAAGGCTAAAAGAGCGTTCATTGTATATGTGACTGAAAAAACATTCCAGAAACTCAAAAGCTACACTGAGGCGGTGGAAGAGACAACATGCTTCAGGCTGTTTTCCTTCATCCGAAACTGGAAGGCGCCGAAAAAAATTCACCGGACCAAGACTGATTCAAAGAAACCATTCAGCCAACCAATGGTTAATGTGGGTCAATTGTTAATTTTTAATCTCTGATTGATCGGCTTCTGATAATCAAAGCTTTGAAGGGACATGGGCAAAGGTGGGTTAATGGATTTCGATCATAGATCCACCATGATCTAATTGAATGACTCAATAGGCGCGAGGGTCTATATGGTCTCCCCCTGTTCCTGTAATACTATGAAACCTTGCAGATAAATAATAATCAGTTGTTACATTTTCAAATGTGGAAATGTGTTCATCTTGACTTTCGGCAACATTCAGAACATGAGTGGGCGGCGATGATGCAGTGGTTAGCACTGCTGCCTAACGATGCTGAGGACCCGGGTTCGATCCCGGCCTCGGGTCACTGTCTGTGTGGAGTTTGCACATTCTTCCCGTGTCTGCGTGGGTCTCACCCCCACCACCCAAAGATATGCAGGATAGGTGAATTGGCCACGCCAAATTGCCCTTATTTGGAAAAAAAAGAATTGGGTCGTTTAAATTTACAAAAGCACATTCAGACCATGAGAAGGTCATTCAGCCACTCAGGCCTGTTCTGCCAATCAATTAGATCATCTCAAGTCAGCTGGTGGCTATACATCTCTTTCAACTTTCGTTTTTGTTGAATTCAAGAGAAAGTAAAATCTGGAGGTATGTGTAATCCTTTTACAGGATTACCCAGAGTCAAGATGAGCGACATAAAGTATATGTATTGTTTCCCAGTCGTTCAGTGGGTAAGTGAATGGCTTAGTGTGTCACTGTCAGGAAGATCCCAGTTTTGAACTCCAACCTTCTCCTTCTTAGGCAGTTCCCCCGAATCGGGGACGACTGACCTCCAATCTGGTTCGATGGGTACTGAGAAGGTTGATAAGCCCAACGCACGATCTGAAGGCTCTGCCGCAGGCTGGAGCAGGAGGTGCTTGAAAGGTTGGGTAGTTGCGGTGTTTGGAGGTTGGTGCACTCTCGGGGAAACCTTGGCCGGGATTCTCCGAGCCTCTGCGCCGCAATCGCGCTCGGCAAGAGGGCGGAAAATTGGGCGTCAGACCCGCGATCCGGTCCAACGCCGCTCACACACGCGTGGTCGACGCGGCGCCAGTCGGGGGCCATTGAAAGAGGCCCCCGGGGCGATTCCCCGCCGGCAACTGGCCAAGTGCCCGCCAGCATGGTTCAGTCATGGTTTCACCCGCGGGCACCCGGAGTGGCGACTGCAGACTCAGTCTGTGGCCTCCCTGGTTGGAGGCGGGTGGATCCGTCACCAGGGTGGGGGGCCTCCAGGATGGCCAGGCTCGCGATCGGGGGCCACTGATTGGCGGGCGGCGCAATCTCGGGGGGGGGGGACATATTCTTGGGGCCGGTCCGCTGTGTGAGTCCACCATGTTGCACGGGGCCGCCACCGCAGGCATGGTCCTCCGGCCAGAAGTGCAGGGCCCTGTATCGGCAGCCAGAGCTGCGAGGAGCACCCCGGGGCCCTGTAAAATGGAGGATCACTCTGGACTTTCTCCACGAAAGTACAGACTGATTCGCACCCGTTTTCTCGCGGGCATGGGGACACAGCCCCATTATCAGAGAATTCTGCCCCTTGACTTTGTCTCCATGTATTCCTGACAAAGTTTCTCAATGTGTTCTGTGCCTTCCCCAATGAACCTTCCCCATTTGGGTCGGTCACAAGACCAGTGGGTTGCATTCTTCGCAGCTCCGCGCTGAAATTGCGCTTGGTGCAGGGGGGGAGAATAGACGTTTACACCCGAATCGGGCCCGGCGCCACTCCTGCGATTCTCCGCGGTGCGGCTGGGGGGGCCATTGCCAGAGGGCCTCCCAGCGAATCTCCGGTCCCGAGCGGTCAAATTCCCGATGGCGTCATCTCGCTAGTTGGGACTCTCACGCGGCGGCTGCGGACTCAGTCCGCGGCCGCCCTGGTGGGGGGATCAAGCACTGGGGGGGCGCCTTATGGGCAGCTGGGGCAGCGATCGGCGGGTCATATAGAGCGGCGCAGGGCAGATTGGTGGGACCTTGTTTGTTGGTCCATGTCCTCCAGCTGAGTCCGCCATTGAATTCGGCGTGGCCGCTGGAGGCCGCTGCGGTGCGCAGGCGCGGACTTGGAACCGGAAGTGCGGGGGCCCGTATCCACAGCCAAAGCTGCGTGGAGCTCCCCGGGTCCCTGCCAGCATCCAGCGTTTCTACTCCGGCGTGGGTACATGGCCCTATTTTTGGAGAATCCAGCCCAGGGACTCCCATGAGTCAGCGGGGGTGTTTGACCTCTTCAGGGACCTCCAGGGTGCCTTCTGCCACAACTGAGTTCCGATTTGTGCAGTCACTTTAGGACCTCCATGGCAGTCATGCAAACATGATACGGTCAAAAACCAAGAGGAATAGACATAAATAATAGTTTGAGCGGTTATAAGGGAGATAAGGAAAACATTTTCACTCAGGGTGTATACAAGGACCTGGAACCCACTGCCTGAAAGAGTGGTAGAGGTAGAAACTCTCACTACAAGGAATGAACTCCTTTGTTCTCACAGATAAATTATGTCATCATAGAATTTACAGTGCAGAAGGAGGCCATTCGGCCCATCGAGTCTGCACCGGCTCTTGGAAAGAGCACCCTACCCAAGGGCAACACCTCCCCCCTATCCCCATAACCCAGTAACCTCACCCAACACTAAGGGCAATTTTGGACACTAAGGGCAACTTATCATGGCCAATCCACCTAACCTGCACATCTTTGGACTGTGGCAGGAAACCGGAGCACCCGGAGGAAACCCACGCACACACGGGGAGGATGTGCAGACTCCGCACAGACAGTGACCCAAGCTGGAATCGAACCTGGGACCCTGGAGCTGTGAAGCAATTGTGCTATCCACAATGCTACCGTGCTACCCTGCTGTACTTGCTCACCTTTCAGTAACTAATAGTCACGCCATTTTTGTTTCAAACATCTTGCTTGAAGAGTTAATTTCAGTGCAGAAACCGCAGAACGCTCACTTCCCACCCCTCCCTCCCCCCAAAAATACCCGTCTTCTCATGGTCGGTAAAACTTTAAATCCCAAATTTTAATCCACTCGGGAAAACAATTATTCTTGTTTCATTCTTTCTCCTTCAGTTTATCTAGCCTTCCCTGGAAAGAGGCAATGGCCTCACCTCAACTGTTGCATTGGACAGGTCATCCCATGTCTTCTGGAATGAAATGTCTCCTCATCCCTCTCCTCATAATCTTGTTTTAAAATGTTTTTATTCTCCATTTTCACATTTTCCTTCAAAATTTACACCCCACCCACAAACGGTAACAAATACAAAATCAATCCTCTTAACAATACCAACGATCCCATCCTCCCACCACCCCAAACAACAGCCCACCTGTCAATATATGCATCCAATTTTTAAAAAACCTCCCACGGTGGAACCAAAAAACAAAAGAGAAAAAGAAAAAGGAGTCCGGGACCGCCCATGGTCACCATTGACCTATAGAGTCCACTCCCCCTCCCCCCCCTACACTCAACGCCATCCACCCTCTGAAAGAGTACCGTACATGATACCCAAGAGTTGTGTCCCCCCACCCCCCCCCCCCCCCCCCCCCCCCCCCAGCCAGTCTCCAACTCCTCCCGTCCACTGCCTCCCCCCCCAACTTTCCACACCGGCTAAACCACTCGGATTTTTGTTCTGCCAGGCTGCAATGGCCGCAGCCCCTCCCCCAACCTCACTCCCGTTCACTGGCCGGCTTAAACCGGCCAGCATGGAGGCCCCCGCCCGGGTCCTTTTTCCCCCTTGCCCGGCACGAGGAAAGCCGAGAAATCCCCTTTTAGCACACAAACCCCGCATATCCACCTACACTCCAAAGAGCCCTCATTTCGAGTGAAAATCCCATCACTTCCCTTGCCCAAATATATACAACATTGGCTCCTTTAGCCCATACACCCGCACACAGTGATACAAAAAAAAGAAAAAAATACAGTCAGTCATGAGGTTACATCAGCACATGGCCATTCCTCAATTTGTCAGTTCTGCCACAGTCCTTCTGCCTTCGCAAACTCCTCCGCTGCTTCCGCCGTTCCAAAATAAAAGTCCCTGAGCTTATAAGTCACCCTCAGCTTCGCTGGATATACAATGCCGCACTGCACCTTACTAATGTACAGTGCCCTCTTCACCCGGTTGAAGGCAGCCCGCCTCCTCGCCAGCTCCACCGTAACGTCCTGGTATACACGTATACCAGCTCCAGCCCACTGCACCACCCGCTTCTGCTTGGTCCAGTTCAGGACCTTCTCCTTCACACTGTACCTACGGAAGCACAGAGTCACTACTCTTGGCGGCTCACTCGCCATTAGTACAGGCCTCCACGACCGATGAGCCCGATCCAGTTCACATCGGGAGGGGTCCTCCCCCTCCCCCAATAGTTTCGCCAGCTTCGCGGCAAAATACTCAATCGGCCTCGGTCCTTCAACTCCTTCGGGCAGCCCCACAATCCTCAAATTCTGTCACCTGGATCTGTTTTCCAGGTCTTCCATTTTTCCTTGCAGATCCGTGTTAATGTCCATCACCTTCCGCATCTCCTTCCCCATCGAGGCAAGTTGATCACCGTGCTGCAATAATGTCTCTTCCACTTCCTTCAGCACCTTCCCTTGCTCTCGCACCTCCGCCACTGCGCTCGCCACCGCCGTCATCACCGGGGAAATCGCCTCCTCCACCAGCGCACTCAAAACCTCTCTCATCTTCTTCTTCATTGCCTCCATGTATCTTGTAAACTGACTTTCGAATTCCGCAACCATCGCCTTAGTTATTTCTTCAGCCGTAAGCAATGCGGCCTCCCCTGGCGCTCCAGCCTCCATTTTCCTTGGTGACCCCGCGGTGACCTTTCCACTCCCCGACGGACCGTCAGCTGTTTTCTTTACGGACGGATTTTTGCTTACACTCTGTCATGATATTCAAACACACACATCATGATGGACACACCAACAGGCAAATCAGAGCACACAACACCACAACCAATCACAGACAAGAACACCAACCACATAAAAAGCACGAGCACGACACCTGGTGGTCAGTAGGTCTGGGGGAAAAGAAACAAGAAAGAGCTGTTAAAACATCACAAGCAGGGAACCCCCACGTGCAGGGTGCAAAGACAAAACTGTACATAGTAAGTTTAAATAAAATAGCGTTGTACCATATACAACCGTGTTGGCTCATCTGTGTGTCAGAACACCCAACACCACATGGTACAGGAGTGGATCGATACCTGCCTACTAACCTGCCATTCTGGACATGGACCACACCGACGGACCGCAGCCGATGCAAGTCGCGGGGAACCTAGGCACCAATTGGAAGCTCTACAGGTAGCGATTTGACCTGTACATCCGTGCCACCGAAAAACAGAGTGCCTCGGATGACACGAAGATTGCAATGCTCCTCTTCTACGCAGGTCAGCACGCCACCAACGTCTTCAACTCACTGGTGTTCGAAGAAGGCGAAAACCAATCCAAATATGACACGGTCATCCTCAAGCTGGACCAGCACTTTCAAGTTGAAGTAAATGAAAGTTTTGAAAGATACCTCTTTCAGCAACGCCTGCAAGGTAAGGAGGAGCTTTTTCAACCCTTCTTGACGCACCTCCGGATTCTAGCGCAGTCCTGCGGTTACGGCACCATCACAGAGTCCATGATCAGGGACCAGATTGTTTTTGGCGTTGCCTCTAGTGGCCTACGCCAGCAGCTTCTTAAAATAAAAAGCCTCACCTTAGCGTCTGCTGTGGAAGCCTGTGTCCTCCACGAAAATGCTACCTGCCGTTTTGCCCAATTTCAGGCGTCCGAGTTGGCACGGAGGGGGTCCCCAGCCGTCGAATCGGCAAGCCAGGCCGCCCACGACGTCGAACGCATCCAGGCCGTCGATCACTTCCCAACCCACGGCCCGGACGACAGCGGCCGCTTCCCGCGCTTTTCGCGGTCTCCCGCGCAGGTGCGCGCCAAAAATAACGGCCACAACGAGAGACGCACTGCGCAGGCGCGCCCACCGCAAGATCGCACTGCGCATGCGCAGTGGCGCAACGAACGCCGTGACATCATGACGTGCGGCAATTGTGGAGCTCTACATTTAAAAGGGCAATGTCCTGCAAAAAACCGACAGTGCCTCAGATGTGGCAAGATGGGCCACTACGCAGCCCACTGTCGTTCGGCTCAACCCATGGATCCGGCGCATCCTCGACAATCTCGCAGACAAGTCAGGACCGTCCAGCCCACGCATCAAGACTTCCAGTTAAGTGATGCAGATGACCAGGATGCCTTCCGCGTTTCCGTCATCGATGTCAACAAGGTCAATGCCATCAATCCAGCCGATGAGTGGTGTGCAACCCTGACGGTCAACCGATCGCGCGTCGCCTTCCGTCTGGACACCGGCGCATCCGCCAACCTGATTGCATATTCTGCAGTCCAGGCCATGAAGGTCAAACCACCCATCACGCCATCCCGGCTCAAGATGGTTGACTATAACGGGAACGTCATCCCGTCCATAGGATCTTGCCAGCTACAGGTGACCCACAAGATGTACACGGCCACACTCCCCTTCGAAGTTGTCGGCTCATCAAAGGACTCGTTACTGGGCGCACAGGCGTGTAAGGTCCTTCACCTGGTACAGCGCATTATGTCTCTCTCTCCAGATGAGATATCCGACTTCCCGGATGCTGAGTTCCACGCAAATCTCCATTCCCTCCTTGCTCACAACCAGGAGGTTTTTGAAGGCATGGGGACATTGCCATACACGTACAAGATTCGACTCAGACCGGACGCCATCCCTGTCGTTCACGCACCTCGCAGGGTTCCTGCGCCACTCAAAGACCGCCTCAAGGCACAACTGCAGATTCTTCAGGACCAAGGGGTCCTATCCAGGGTCACGGAGCCCACGCCATGGGTCAGCTCCATGGTCTGTGTAAAGAAGCCCTCTGGCGAGCTCCGTATATGTATAGATCCTAAAGATCTGAATAACAACATCATGCGGGAACACTATCCCATCCCGAAACGAGAGGACCTCACCAGCGAGATGGCGCGAGCCAAAATATTCACCAAATTGGATGCGTCCAAAGGATTCTGGCAGATCCAACTGGACCCGGCCAGCCGAAGACTATGCACATTCAACACCCCTTTTGGCAGATTCTGCTACAACCGGATGCCATTCGGCATCATTTCAGCATCTGAAGTTTTCCACCGCATTATGGAGCAGATGATGGAAGGCATCGAAGGGGTACGTGTATATGTGGACGATATCATCATTTGGTCCACCACTCCGCAGGAACACATGCATCGTCTACGACGTGTCTTCACCCGCATACGACAAAATGGCCTGCGTCTCAACCGTGCGAAGTGTGCCTTCGGCCAGACGGAGCTGAAATTCCTCGGGGACCACATCTCAAGGTCAGGGGTCCGTCCCGATGCAGACAAGGTTAGCGCCATCACAGCCATGCCACGGCCGGCTGACAAGAAGGCTGTCTTAAGATTCCTGGGCATGGTCAACTTCCTTGGGAAGTTCATTCCCAACCTGGCTTCTCATACAACAAATATGCGCCATCTCGTAAAAAAATCGACAGAATTCAACTGGCACCAATCGCATCAGCGGGAATGGGAGGAGCTCAAGCACAAACTGGTCACGGCACCAGTGCTGGCCTTCTTTGACACGACTCGCCCTACAAAGATCTCAACAGACGCCAGCCAATCTGGTATTGGAGCGGTACTCCTGCAAAAAGACAGCACGTCGTCATGGGCCCCGGTTGCATATGCCTCACGAGCCATGACCCCTACCGAACAGCGCTACGCGCAAATCGAAAAGGAATGCCTGGGCTTGTTAACTGGACTGGACAAGTTCCACGACTATGTGTACGGCCTGCCACGATTTACGGTCGAAACTGACCACCGACCCCTGGTCAACATCATTAATAAAGACCTGAACGACATGACTCCTCGCCTCCAGCGCATCTTACTTAAACTCAGGAGGTACGATTTCGAACTGATCTACACTCCGGGGAAGGAGCTCATCGTGGCGGACACTCTTTCCCGAGCAGTGAGCACACCACCAGATGCGGAGGGGTTCGTGCGTCAAATTGAGGCACACGTAACTCTGACAGCAGCAAATCTGCCAGCTGATGATCCTAGTCTGGCCCACATACGCGCAGAGACGGCGACTGACCCCCTTCTGCAGCGAGTGATGCGCCACATGACGGAAGGGTGGCTCAAAGGGCAGTGCCCCCAGTTTTATAATGTGCGAGATGATCTTACCAACATAGACGGGGTCCTTATGAAATCACACAGGATCGTTATTCCGCACAGCGTGCGCCAGATGATTCTTCATCAACTACACGAAGGCCACTTGGGCGTCGAAAAATGCAGACGAAGGGCCCGGGAGGCGGTATATTGGCCGGGTATTAATGAAGACATAGCCAACATGGTGCTCAACTGCACAACCTGTCAGAGGTTTCAGCCGGCGCAACCTCCGGAAACACTTCTACCACACGAGATGGTGACGTCCCCCTGGGCGAAGGTGGGTGTTGACCTATTTCACGCGCTCGGCAGAGATTACATCGTTATCATAGACTACTTCTCAAACTACCCGGAAGTCATGCCTCTCCATGATCTGACGTCGTCCGCAGTCATTGGGGCCTGCAAGGAAACATTTGCTCGCTATGGCATTCCAAGGACTGTCATGTCAGACAATGGACCCTGTTTCGCCAGCCGTGAATGGTCGTCCTTTGCCGCAGCATATGGTTTCACTCATGTGACATCCAGCCCTCTGCATCCACAATCGAACGGGAAGGCTGAAAAGGGTGTCCACATCGCCAAGCGGCTCCTGTGCAAGGCGGCTGCTGCCGGATCGGACTTTAACCTTGCCTTGCTGGCCTATCGATCGGCCCCGCTATCCACGGGTCTCTCGCCAGCGCAGCTACTAATGGGTCGCTCCCTCAGGACGACGGTACCTTCCATCCTGGCACCAACAACAAACCATGAGGCGGTTCTTCGGAACATGCAACTGCAGCGTGATCGCCAGAAAAGTCGGTACGACACACGAGCGACGGACCTGCCCCCCCTGTCCTCCGGAGACAAAGTACGCGTCCATCAACCGTATGGTGGCTGGTCAGCACCGGCCGAAGTCCTCCGACAAGTGGCTCCCCGCTCGTTCCTGGTTCGCATGCCGGATGGTTCCGTGCGTCGCCGCAATCGGCGCGCCCTTCGCCGACTTCCACGCTCACAGCCACACAGTACGCACACGCCAGATCCTCAACAGGCTTCCGAGGATGACTTTGTGG
Organism: Scyliorhinus torazame; assembly: GCF_047496885.1. NCBI lineage: Eukaryota > Metazoa > Chordata > Chondrichthyes > Carcharhiniformes > Scyliorhinidae > Scyliorhinus > Scyliorhinus torazame. Next base: position 76,315,447 of record NC_092719.1, read on the forward strand.
AGCTGCCGCACATCACGCCCTTTCCATCGCCACCCATGGCCATGCCTGCACAGCAGCCGGTGGTTCTTGATCCACCCTTGAGGCGATCAACCCGAACTCGTCGCAAGCCCATTAGACTGGACTTATAATACCGTTCATATGTTTAACAAGTTGCACAATTTTACATGATAACCTGTTGTTGTTTATCGTTCCAGATGTCGTCTGACTGGACAACTGTTCAAGTTTTTTTTTTCCTTCTTCTCTCGCTCGCATTTATGTTATGTTATGGTACAACTTGGTTCATGTGACGCACCCGACATCGCCCCATGTACATAGTTCCGTCATATGCACATGCTGCACACGACACACACACACTCTTAGATGCACTCACGACACGATCATATTTATTACCACGTAGGCACATATCTTTGTAAAAAGGGGGGATGTCATGATATTCAAACACACACATCATGATGGACACACCAACAGGCAAATCAGAGCACACAACACCACAACCAATCACAGACAAGAACACCAACCACATAAAAAGCACGAGCACGACACCTGGTGGTCAGTAGGTCTGGGGAAAAGAAACAAGAAAGAGCTGTTAAAACATCACAAGCAGGGAACCCCCACGTGCAAGGTGCAAAGACAAAACTGTACATAGTAAGTTTAAATAAAATAGCGTTGTACCATATACAACCGTGTTGGCTCATCTGTGTGTCAGAACACCCAACACCACACCCTCGACATTTTTCTTCACTGTGCCTTCACTGTTTCTTCCTGCTTTTGCCGCCTCCGTGGACCCTGGGACCGGGCTTTAAGCCCCGAAAATGCCGTTCCCGAATGGGAGCCCTCCATTGTGCGGCCGCCTCCCGCCCGCCGTCACCGGAAGTCTCTCCTCATAATCTTAGTAAGAAACCGATGTACATTGAAGAGTATTCCACATGGTTTATGCTCAGTTCTGAAACCCTTGAATACAGTCTTGTAATAGTCATGCAAATCCCGGTGCCATTTCATGCCCAATTATGTCTTGAGGTCCCATATTACACAGTCCATTAGTGGCATCAAGGAAAAAAGATCACTGCCTCACAGTACACATTTCATTACCAGGAGTGAGGAGAGACATGCAAAGGCAGAAAAAGAAATAAAGAGCATAACTAGAAAGAAATAATCTAGAAATAAACTGAAATAAATTCAGTTGATAATCTTAGCATTAAAATGATCTTCACTCACGGTTTATGACAAAATCACAGCCCTTAGCGGAAACATTGCCTCAGCGGCTGCGTTTATGAAAATACTAGTAGATGACTTGGAGCAGAAGGGCAAAAGAGAAAACTTAAGTAAGCATATATTCCAGTGTACTCCACTGGAAACCTTGCATTATCAGAACTGTTGCCTTTCACAAGATGTTTAAACCTCATTTGGGATTCTATCTGGTGATATAAAGAATCACATGAGACTCTTTTGCTGAGGGTGAAGGAGCTGTCCCTGGCACCCAATATTCATCCCTCAACTAACATCACCTTAACTAGGTTAGCAGCAACAGTCCCCATTTGTGAAAATCCAGGAAAAGTGCAGGGATCAGCATCAACCTCTTACATGGCCTTCTTCAATCTCGCCAAGGCCTTCAAATCTGTCCACTGTGAGGGATTGTGGAACATCCTCCTCAAATTCGGCTAATCGCAAAAATTCATCACCATCCTCCGCCTGCTTCACATGACATGTAAGCTGTGAACCTCGCCAACAGAATCACCACAGACCCAATACGTTTGCAAACTGGAGTCAAACAGGGTTTCGTCATCGCACCAACGCTCTTCTCCATCTTCCTCGCAGCAACACTCCACCTCGTCACCCTGAAGCTCCCTGCTGTGGAGTGGAGCTAACTACCAGACAAGCGGGAAACTATCCAACCTCCAACACCTCCAGGCCAGAACCAAGACCGCCACAACCTCTGACATCGAGCTGCAGTATGCAGACGATGCCTGTGTGTATGCACACTCAGAGGCCGAGCTACAAACCATCAGAGAAGCATTGACTGAAGCAATGGAGAGAATGGGCCTCAAACTAAAAATCCGGAAAATGAAGGTTCTCTAGCAGCACGCTCCTGCCACTCAAAACTGCTCCCTGACCATCAAGATCCATGGTGAGTCCCTGGACAACATAGATCATTTCCCATACCTTGGGAACCTCCTCTCGTGCAAACAGGCATCTACAGTGGAACTCGCCATCGACTCCAATGCGCCAGTCTAGTCTTCGGATGCCTGAGGAACAGAATGTTCAGAGACAGAGACCTCAAACCCAACACGAAGCTCATGGCCTACAGAGTAGCCGTGGTCCCCACCCTCCTATATGAAACAGAAACTTGGACAACGTACAGCAGACACTTTATTATTGTCACAAGTAGGCTTACATTAACACTGCAATAAAGTTACTGTGAAAATCTCCTAGTCGCCACACTTCGGTGCCTGTTCAGATACACTGAGGGAGAATTCAGAAAGTCCAATTTGATGCGACCATCAATTCACTCAAGGACTCGTGTCGGAGTAAAACAGTGGTTTTAATTAACTATCAACTTTGCCTGCCTGCGACTGGTACATACTGAGGACAGTCCCACAGGCCAGCTACTCTTATACTCCTTCAAAGGGGCGGAGCCATGGGCGGAGCCCATACATGCTCCAACATCCTTCAACATCTCCCCCTGTGGGTGAAGCCATACAATGGCCCACAGATAAAACCCACAGGATTAATAACTGGTGAATTAACTGTATTTACAAACATAGAACATAACTGGTGAATTAACTGTATTTAAATTCACCACACAATTCACCTAACAAGCAGGTCTTTCGAGAGGAGGAAACGAGAGCACACGGAGGAAACCCACACAGACAAGGGGAGAAATTGCAGACTCCGCACAGACAGTGACCCAAGACGGGAATCGACCCTGGGTCCCTGGCGCTGTGAAGCAACAGCGCTAACCGCTGTGCTACCGTGCCACCACACTTCAAATCCCTGGAGATCACCAACGTTGCCCCTGCAAAATCCTGTGAATCCACTGGCAGGATAGGCCAAATTGAGCGTCCTCTCCAAGGCCAATATTCCTAATATTGAGGCACTGGTTATACTCGACCAGCTGCGATGGGTGGGCCACCTTGTCTGCATGCCCAACACAAGACTCCCGAAACAAGAGCTCTACTCCAAACTCTGCAATGGCAAGCAAATACTAGAAGGGTAGAGGAAACACTACAAGGATACTCTGAAAGCCTCCCTAAATAAATGCAACATTCCCATCGACACCTTGGGCGGGATTCTCCCCTACCTGGCGGGGCGGGCCATATCGGCGCCGAGGAGTGCGTGAACCATTCCGGCATCAGGCCGCCCGGAAGGTGCGGAATCCTCCGCACCTTCAGGGGCTAGGCCGGTGCCAGCGGGCTTGGCGCCGCGCCAACCGGTGCCGAAGGGCCTCCGCCGGCCGGCGGGAGTTGGCGCATGCGCGAGAGCACCAGCGGGTGCTGGCATCATCCCAGCGCATGCGCACGGGGGTTCTTCTCCGCGCCGGCCATGGCGGAGGGAAAGAGTGCGCCCACGGCACAGGCCCGCCCGCGGATCGGTGGGCCCCGATCGTGGGCCAGGCCACCATGGGGGCGCCCCAAATGCCAGATCCCCCCGCGCCCCCCTCCCCCGAGGACTCTGCAGGCCGCCCATAGAGCCAGGTCCCACTGGTATGGACCTGGTTTGATTTATGCCGGCGGGACCGGCCGGAAACGGGCGGCCGCTCGGCCCATCGCGGGGCGGAGAATCGCCGGGGGGGGGGGGGGCGCTGCCAACGTCCGCCGACCAACGTGGCGCGGCGCGATTCCTGCCCCCGCCAAAACCCTGGCGCCGGAGAATGCGGCAGCCGGAGTCGGGGCGGCGGGGCGGGATTCACGCCGCCCCCCCCCGGCGATTTTCCGACCTGGCGGGAGGTCGGAGAATCCCGCCCATAGAATCGCTTGCCTTGGAATGCAGACTGGAGAAGAAGCATCCTCAAAGACTCCAAGCACACTGGGATAAATCGCTGGCTTTTAAAGCAGGCCAGCAGCGTGGGTTCAATTCCCGTACCAGCCTCCCCGAACAGGCGCCGGAATGTGGTGACTAGGGGCTTTTCACAGTAGCTTCATTGAAGCCTACTTGTGACAATAAGTGATTTTCATTTTCATTTAATTCACCTTGAGCGTCGCAGGGTGGAGCACATGGAGGCCAAGCGTGAACAGTGGAAGGATGTGGTGTTCTTTGTGTTGCTTATTTCAGGATGGTTGGCAAAGAGTTCACAAAGATCACAGAATAGCTTTTAACTTAAACAAAGCTATGATGTATTTACACCACTAAACTGGGATTTGACACTTAGTCCTTAAGAATACACAACTGATCAATAACATCTAACTACACTCATTTACTGCTAATCTCACTACTAGTATGAACTATAATCTAACCTTACTCATACCATTTGCTCTTATGACCTTCACCGGATATCTCCTGCATACATTCCTCCCCTAAGGTCTAGCATCACTGCTTCTTTAGTTGCATCTGCAGCTCCCTCTAGTGGCTACTCTCAACACTACATTAACCCTTGCAATGTTGATAGTTATGATAATACCACAAAGGAGAATGCAGAATCCAGAGTGTCCCACCCACCTCATCAAGCACCACCTGCCAAACCTGAGGCAGGGTCTGCGGATCCAGGATTAGACTATTCAGCCATCGTAGAACCCGCCTCCCCGGAGTGGAAGCAAGTTATCCTCGAACCCAAGGAATTACTCAAGAAGACATTTGTACAGCACTGTTAATATTATCAAACATCCCAAGGCATTTCACAACAGTGGTTTTGAAAGAAAACTTGGCGCTGAGTCAGATATTAAGACAGAGAGGCAAGTTTCATGGAGCATCTTAAAGAAGTAGAGGGTAAAGATAGAGAGGTGGGCAGGCTTAAGGAGGAGAATGCAGGGCGTCAAGACAGCTGAAGCAAGGCCACCAATGATGGAGTGAAAACAAATCCAGGTGTCACAGGAGGCCAGAAGTGGAGGAGTGGGGAGATCTCAGAGTTTTGTAGGCTTGGCAGAGGCTGCAGAGATTTGGAGGCCATACTGGAATTTGAAAACAGGGATGAGAAATTAAAATCAGGGTATGGTCAGACCTGGAGCCGATGTGGTTCATCAAGGCCAGGTACAAATAATAATAATCTTTATTAATATCACAATTAGGCTTACATTAACACTGCAATGAATTTACTGTGAAAATCCCCAAGTCGCCATACTCCGGCGCCTGTTCAGTTACACTGAGGTAGAATTCAGAATGTCTAATTCACCTAACAGCACGCCTTTCGGAACTTGTGGGAAGAAACCGGAGCGCCCGAAGAAAACCCACGCAGACACGGGGCGAACGTGAGACTCCCCACAGACAGTGACCCAAGCGGGAATCGAACTGGGGTAATTGGCACTGTGAAGAAACAGTGTTAACCACTGTGCTACTGTGCCAGGTCATGGTGCGAGTTGGAACACAGGCTGCTGAGATTTAGATCAGCTCAAACTTGAGTAACTTACTTCTGGTACTATCCCTCGGTAACACAATCCGAAAGCACGCCATGTTCCTCGGACACGGCGAAGGCACTGTCATCGCCCCTTTCTCTCTGCTGTCTCACAAATTTGCATGCTGTGGCAAAATCCGAAACCTGATTGGAGGGGTTCAAGCATAGAACAGTGCAAGTGGGAGGTCTGATGGATCTTGCTGTGCGCATGTCCGCCACTGTATTTTCTACATTGCTACAGTGACTGCATTTCAAAAAAACAAAGTTCTTCCTAGGCTGTAAAGCATTTTGGAAACTCCTGAGATCGTGCTGTTGAAATTCAAACTTGTTTGTTATTGAGAGAAAGCGAATGAGTAGGTAGAAGAGAATCAAATTGATGTTGGAATAAAGATGGCCAGAGAGACAATAGAAGGGAACGAGCTTTGCAGCACAAGTGCTGGTGAAGTGCTTGCATCTCTTCATTTTAAAGTAAAATTGCGCTTTAGAGACCTGATCTAATTTAGGATTACTATTCCTGCTTTCTGAGTAGTGTCATTGCGATAATATTATTTTCAACATCATGGTGTGTGAATAGAAAAACCATCACTGGTTTGCCCTGGGAAAGTGGAGTCTTTCTGAAGCTGTCAGAGGTCTAAGAGTTAAAAATGGTGAGTTGGCAATTTAAGAAATGCTCTATTCCTTTGGTGGGATCATTGCCTTGTAATTCACTGACAGCAGCACAATGTCCACTGAGTGCTGTATATCATTAGTTATGTATATATGATAACAAGGAGGGACGCTCAAGGTATTATTCTCTTTGTTTTATCACATGACAGGTATATTATGTTCTTTGTCAATGACTGCTGGTTACTGGGTTTTCTTACATTACAGCACTGCACTGTAAAAACAACGTTGACTGCTAGGATATCAAGCTCATTGTCTACACAAGTGATGTGCACACGAAGAGACCCCGGAGGTGTAATTGATATGTAAATTCTATTAACTGCTTTGGTGTTAAGGAGACACTTATGTCAGGTGTGGTTGTAGCTATAGAATCCCAAAGAGTCACTAAACATGACAAGATAGGTTAATATTCTTCAATTTTATTGAGAAATTCAATAGAGTACTCCTTGTGCACAATGGTGCTGTTATCAATGTAACATGGTCAAAGATCATTGCACAGAACACACGCCACTTTACGAGAACTGCTGTAACTGGTTGTCCTAAGGGACGGGTAGTGTAAAAAGCTGCCTATTAGGTAGACGGAAGCTCCTTCGATATTAAATTGTCAAATGCCTGAACAGTCAGTTTAGTAAAACTGAACCTGTTATAAAATATTTGACAAGATTCCCAGTTTTCTGCTGGATTAGGATTTTTGATGATCTATCTTTGACAATGCAGCACCCCATTTTAAAGATTTTCAGTGATTTTTCCCACTGGGGGATCATTACTTTGGACGGCGATGCTGATTTAGGTGGCCCTCCACTACTAGCCTCATGAGAGCGGGCGATGTTTGCTAACTTGATGAAGCAGCTCACAAATGGGGAGTAGGATCAGGCCCGGTTTGTTCAGGCCCCAGTCTAGTTTGTGGTCCTCCTGCAGGATGGGCCTTTGAAATGGCCTCAGATTATTGGCCCTGATAAATCAACCAGTTCCAAAAAGAGCAAGAACCCAGACCAGAGGGCAGCACCGTGGCTCAGTGGTTAGCACTGCTATCTCATGACGCCGAGGTCCCAGGTTCGATCCCGGCTCTGGGTCACTGTCCATGTGGAGTTTGCACATTCTCCCCGTGTTTGCGTGGGTTTCGCTCCCATAACCCAAAGATGTGCAGGACAGGTAGATTGGCCACACTAAATTGCCCCTTAATTGGAAAAAATGAATTGGTCACTCTAAATTTATTTTTAAAAAAGAACGCAGTCCAGAGGTGACGGATGATTTTCATTTCAGACCTTGCATGTTGCCCCGATTCTACCTCCTCCTCACCGTCCAGCTCAATTGATCCCAGTTTATTGACACCTGTTGTCTGGGACTTCCACCACTTCCAGCAATTTACACATTCTTCAAATAACCTGCCATTGTTGGGCTATAAAGAGATTGGGCAAGTTCTTCTAGTAAGCAGTTTCTATTCACCAGTTTGCAAACCAACAAAAGTATCCACTGTCTTTTCATCTCACTTTCTTTTCCTTTATTTTTCTCTTGAAGCCGATAATTAGTCTGTTTATCTCACACTTTCTGGTTCTGAGGAGGCCCAATGCCCTTTGACCCATCTTTTCCCTTTACAGACACCAACGGGCCTGTTGCGTATTCCTGCCGGTTTTGCAGGTGTCCACCATTTTGCAGTTTTGTTCTCTTTAATGCTGCTGGCGCTTGGTGAATGCTGCTGTCCTTGTAAAAACCTCCGAACCAGGGAGGCATCAGACAGCAAAGGGCTGTAGGCCAGAGCTTGGCAAATTCAAGGTCCAAAAACACCGGGAGATCATCAGGGAGATCTCAGGGGTTGTAGAGGCCATCAGATTTCTCTCTGCCTTTTGTTGATCATTTCTGCTGCAGTACATGAACAAAACATGCTTTCTGAAATTGTAACACCATTTCCTTTGGGGTACCGTTGCCATTCTGAAGTTGGGACAGTAGGTCCCGGGGGTGATCAGACCTTAGAGGAGGACCTCACAGGGGAAGCATTGGAAGCCACTGGGAAGTCACAGTGTCTAACCAGGCATGCTTAATGCCAGTCAGTGGAGCTTTGTTCCTGTTCAATGAATCAATCAGCAGTTCCAACTCATGCTACATTTCAGCCACGAGGAGCAGCCACTTCCAGAGGGAAGGCTCCAATTACTACATTCAGTGATCCACAATATATTAGTGTAACCTATGATATTAATGTAGCCAGCTAGTCAGATTTGGATAGGAGAAATTGTTTAATACAGAGAGGTGAGTAATTCTAGCTAATGTTATAAAGCCCTTATGAATCTGTAATCCACTCAAGGGATGGGAACTTTTCAAAATTCATAATTTTAAATATTCATATTGACTGTTAAAATGTTTAAAGAGTTGATACTTGAAAAGTTCCCTTTTTCCCAAGTGGGTCCTTCCAGTTGACAACTTGTTGCCAGGGTTACTGGGAATATGGAGATCGTACTCTTACCATGTTCTGTTTTCATGCAGGTAATTTTACCGACTGATTGGTCACAAGGGATGGCCCGATTTTCAACACTTGTACAACATTACGGTTTTTGATTAATGGATTTGAAACTCCCATCCTATCTAATACTCTGCTCATTTAAAATTGATTACCCTCTTGAGGGAAGAAGGCCTTCTGGGGGTCAAGGTGGCCCCAAGATGACACACCTGGTGATGAGAGTTCAGCTGAAGTGAGCTGCGGTTCACTCTTCCCTCCAGAGGCTAGAGCACATAATCTGACTGATATTTAAGGGTAATACTGAGGGACAGCTGCATTGTCAGAGGAGCCATCTTTTAAACGAGATGTTAACCTTGTCTGCCCTTTTGATGGATTCAAATACCTCGTGACATTATTATTTTAAAAATAAATTGTGTACTCTAAATTTATTTTAAAAAAAGAACCCAGACCAGAGGTGTCCTCCATCTCACCGTCCAGCTCAATTTTTCCCAGTTTATTGACACCTGGGGCGGGATTCTCTGACCCCCCGCCGGGTCGGAGAATCGCCGGGGGTCAGCGTGAATCCCGCCCCCGCCGGCTGCCGAATTCTCCGGCGCCAGGGATTTGGCGGGGGCGGGAATCGCGCCGCGCCAGTCGGTGGCAGCTAGCAGCGGCCCCCCTGGCGATTCTCCAGCCCACGTTGGGCCAAGTGGGCGCCCGATTTTTGCCGGTCCTGCCGGTTGGCGTGGCGCCAAGCCCCTTCCCCGCCAGCCGACGGGGCGCAAACAACTCCGGGGCGGGCCTATCCCCTGAAAGTGCGGAGGATTCCGCACCTTTGGGGTGGCCTGACGCTGGAGTGGTTCACGCCACTCCTCGGCGCCAGGACCCCCCACCCCACCGGGTAGGGGAGAGTCCCTGTTGTCTGGGATTTTCACCACCAGACATGGGGAGCATGGGGAGAATTTGCGAAATCCACATGGCAGTGACCCGGCGCCAGGATCGAACCCGGGTCCTCGGTGCCGTGAGACAGCAGTGCTAACCACTGTGCCACCATGCCGCCCTTTATCTCGTGACATTATATACTATATCCATAACATTATAGTTCTACCAGTGACCTGCAACACTTAACCCTCAAACAACGGCCCAGGTCTTCTGGTCTCCGAATCTTCAGAGTCTTGACTTCCTCCCCAGGAGCATCAGGGAAGTCTTGAGGTGTGGATCTTCATGAGAGTTACCTGGGAAGTTTGAACTTCCCTTGCTCCCTGCGTCCCTGAATGTCTCCAACTCTGAGTTAGTACGAGACCTCAGGCAATTCCGTGGTAGCTACTTGGATAGTAACTGTTAGATAGAAAAATCCATCTCTAACTCCTGGGTAACTGCAGAACTGATTCCGCCAATCACTCACACTGACCCTCAACTTCCTCCTTAATGCCTCAACTATCCCCCTGACCCTCCCCCGATGACCATGACCATCCGGCATGACCCGACTACCTCCCCCTAACCAGACCTTATTACCCCTACCACCTGACTAACTCTTCCTGTCCAACCTGATCAGCCCTAACCTGACTACCCTGCAATCCACCTACCACCATACCCACCTGCCACCCTACATACCTTCAAACTGATCCACCTGCCATCCTATCCACCTATCACCCTACCCACCTGACACATCACCCACATGCCACCTGGCACGCCACCAACCTATCAGTCTACCCACCGTTCACCCTACCTACCTTCCACCTCACTCACCTGCGACCCTACCTACCTACCACCCTGCCCACCTGACACCTCACCCACATGCCACCCATGCCATGCTACCTACTGCCCTCCACCGCATCTACCTACCACCCAACCACCTTCAACCTCACCCACCTGCCACCATATCCACATCCCACCACCTACCACTCTACATACCTGCCACTCTATACAACTGCCACTCTACCCACCTGCCACCATTTCCACATGCCACCTCACCATACTACCCACCTACAACATCAACCACCTAACACCTTCCCAACCTGCTACTGCACCCACTTGCCCACTTACCTCACCCAGCTACCCCCAGTTCACTCATACACCCATACATTAAATTAATCCACTTACCCATTCACTCGTTCACTAACATTCACAATGACTTACCATACAGCAGCTAGTTCTCTAAAAAGGGGCAGCGTGCTGCCTTCTCCCTGTCACTACAATGCTGCAATGGAGTACTCCGATGGACCCTGTAGTCCGCATTTCTGGAGAATCCAGGCACGGAAGGCCTGGTACAAATGCGGAGCAAGTCGGGACGGAAAAGGTTTTAATGGCGTGGTAAACCGCCAGTACATATGAACATTAGTTCATATGAACTAATGTGGCCTTCTTCTAACTAGGAACAAACATGAATACACAATAAGAATGTTTCCCCTTGTGGGAGAATCTAGAACAGTGTTGCCAACCTGCAACCTGGGAGCTACATGTGGGCCACGAGATATTTTGTTGACTATTGCCCGCGGACAGGGTTGCCACATTTCCCTGATTTCGTTCCATAAGAACATTAGTTCAGCACGGTAGCATTGTGGATAGCACAAATGCTTCACAGCTCCAGGGTCCCAGGTTCGATTCCGGCTTGGGTCACTGTCTGTGCGGAGTCTGCACATCCTCCCCGTGTGTGCGTGGGTTTCCTCCGGGTGTTCCGGTTTCCTCCCACAGTCCAAAGATGTGCGGGTTAGGTGGATTGGCCATGCTAAATTGCCCATAGTGTCCAAAATTGCCCTTAGTGTAGGGTGGGGTTACTGGGTTATGGGGTTAGGGTGGCGGTGTGGACCTTGGGTAGGGTGCTCTTTCCAAGAGCCGGTGCAGACTCGATGGGCCGAATGGCCTCCTTCTGCACTGTAAATTCTATGATTCTATGATTCTATGATTCGAATTAGGGGCAGGAGTATGCCACTCGGCCCCTCGAGCCTGCTCTGCCATTCAGTGACATCATTTTGATTCCTATTCATGCAGGAGATGTGAGCGTCGCTGCTGGGTGATCTGATTGTAACCTCAATCTCACATTCCTGCCTATCCCCAATAATCTTTCACCCCCTTGTTAATCAAGAATCTATCCAGCTCTCCCTTAAAAATATACAAAGACTTTGTGTCCACCACCTTTTGAGAGAGAGAGTTCCAGAGACTCACAACCCTCTAAGAGAAAAAAATTCTCTCATCTCCGTCTTAAATAGGTGACCTTTTATTTTTAAACAGTGACCCCTAGTTTTAGATCAGTGATGGGAAATCTAGACTGGCGAGTAGGCCGCAGGAGTGACCCTCCTTCATCTCAGTGGGCCACAAGGTTGAAATCGGGCTTGACTCCATGAATAAGATTAAATACACAGAATACACGTCATATATTCCATAATGCGTTATAGAAAATGCTTAATTGTTTATATATTAATAGAACTGTCAACAATTTCAAATGGTAAGAACAAAAGAAATATTTACACTTTGGACGCAGAGGGAGCGCACGGCTCTCACAGTCAATGTCGTGAGAAATCAGCACACACCTCGCTTCACTTGTCCTTGCTTTATGTGCTTCAGTCATACTGGTAGGAAAAAACCTACGCGGACGGAAATCAGGGAAATGTGGCAACCCTGTCCGCGGGCAATAGTCAACAAAATATCTCGTGGCCCACATGTAGCTCCCAGGTTGCAGGTTGGCAACACTGTTCTAGATTCTCCCACAAGGGGAAACATTCTTATTGTGTATTCATGTTTGTTCCTAGTTAGAAGAAGGCCACATTAAGAGTTTGATCACTTGACGTACTGATGACGTCATTGGCAGTTTGGGTGGACTAACAGTCAGTCTATCTTTATGGCCTGTAGAGTAAACACCTTTCCAATAAAGCTCTTGTTTGTTTGTGTCTTTGTGATCTACATGCCTGTTCTTTAAAAAGACCACAAAGAAAACTGGTGGTGAGGTAGTTGTAAACACCTTAAAAAGAACTGCAGAGGGCAGCACGGTGGTGCAGTGGGTTAGCACTGCTGCCTCACGGCGCCGAGGTCCCAGGTTCGATCCCGGCTCTGGGTGTGGAGTTTGCACATTCTCCCCGTGTTTGCGTGGGTTTCGCCCCCACAACCCAAAGATGTGCAGGGTAGGTGGATTGGCCACGCTAAATTGTCCCTTAATTGGAAAAAATGAATTGGGTACTCTAAATTCATTTTTAGAAAAAGAAAAAGAACTGGGAAGAAAAATCGTCGATCAACCCTGCAGCCATCCAAAATAAAAAGATAAAAACAAGATTCCATCAAAGGTGTCAATGGAGGGGTGCCAAATAACAGCAGCAACCATCGATGGAACCGAAACTTACAAAGATCTCGGAGAAAACAGCATCAAAAGAAGCTTGCCATGTGTTCTGCTCGGCAAGATCTTGAACAGTGCTCCCGCTACTGTGAATAGCAAATAAAATAACAAATACCCTGCAACAATTAATTGAGAGCAAAGGGAGATTTGTCACACCTCTTGCAAAACTCAGAAACATAAGAACATAAGAACTAGGAGTTGGAGTAGGCCACCTGGCCCCTCGAGCCTGCTCCGCCATTCAATGAGATCATGGCTGATGTTTTGTGGACTCAGCTCCACTTTCCGGCCTGAACACCATAACCCTTAATCCCTTTATACTTCAAAAAACTATCTATCTTTATCTTAAAAACATTGAATGGAGGAGCCTCTACTGCTTCACTGGGCAAGGAATTCCATAGATTCACAACCCTTTGGGTGAAGAAGTTCCTCCTAAACTCAATCCTAAATCTACTTCCCCTTATTTTGAGGCTATGTCCCTTAATTCTGCTTTCACCCGCCAGTGGAAACAACCTGCCCGCATCTATCCTATCTATTCCCTTCATAACCTTATATGTTTCTATAAGATCCCCCCTCATCCTTCTAAATTCCAACGAGTACAGTCCCAGTCTACTCATCCTCTCCTCGGAATCCAACCCCTTCAGCTCTGGGATTAACCTAGTGAATCTCCTCTGCACACCCTCCAGTGCCAGTACGTCCTTTCTCAAGTAAGGAGACCAAAACTGAACACAATACTCCAGGTGTGGCCTCACTAACACCTTATACAATTGCAGCATAACCTCCCTAGTCTTAAACTCCATCCCTCTAGCAATGAAGGACAAAATTCCATTTGCCTTCTTAATCACAAGTTGCACCTGTAAACCAACTTTTTGCGACTCATGCACTAGCACACCCAGGTCTCTCTGCACAGCAGCATGTTTTAAATATTTTATCATTTAAATAATAATCCCTTTTGCTGTTATTCCTCCCAAAATGGATAACCTCACATTTGTCAACATTGTATTCCATCTGCCAGACCCTAGCCCATTCACTTAGCCTATCCAAATCCCTCTGCAGACTTCCAGTATCCTCTGCACTTTTTGCTTTACCACTTATCTTAGTGTCGTCTGCAAACTTGGACACATTGCCCTTGGTCCCCAACTCCAAATCATCTATGTAAATTGTGAATAGTTGTGGGCCCAACACTGATCCCTGAGGGACACCACTAGCTACTGATTGCCAACCAGAGAAACCCCACTCTTTGCTTTCTATTAATTAACCAATCCTCTATCCATGCTACTACTTTCCCCTTAATGCCATGCATCTTTATCTTATGCAGCAACCTTTTGTATGGCACCTTGTCAAAGGCTTTCTGGAAATCCAGATATACCACATCCATTGGCTCCCCGCTATCGACCGCACTGTTAATGTCCTCAAAAAATTCCACTAAATTAGTTAGGCACGACCTGCCCTTTATGAACCCATGCTGGGTCTGCCCAATGGGACAATTTCCATCCAGATGCCTCGCTATTTTTTCCTTGATGATAGATTCCAGCATCTTCCCTACGACCAAAGTTAAGCTCACTGGCCTATATTTACCCGCTTTCTGCCTACCTCCTTTTTTAAACAGTGGTGTCACGTTTGCTAATTTCCAATCCGCCGGGCCCACCTCAGAGTCTAGTGAATTTTGGTAAATTATCACTCGTGCATTTGCAATTTCCCTAGCCATCTCTTTTAGCACTCTGGGGTGCATTCCATCAGGTCCAGGAGACTTGTCTACCTTTAGCCCCATTAGCTTGCCCATCACTAACTCCTTGGTGATAACACTCCTCTCAAGGTCCTCACCTGTCATAGCCTCATTTCCATCAGTCACTGGCATGTTATTTGTGTCTTCCACTGTGAAGACCGACCCAAAAAACCTGATCAGTTCCTCAGCCATTTCCTCATCTCCCATTATTAAATCTCCCATCTCATCCTCTAAAGGACCAATATTTACCTTAGCCACTCCTTTTTGTTTTATATATTTGTAGAAACTTTTACTATCTGTTTTTGTATTCTGAGCAAGTTTACTCTCATAATCTATCTTACTCATCTTTATAGCTTTTTTAGTAGCTTTCTGTTGTCCCCTAAAGATTTCCCAGTCCTCTAGTCTCCCACTGATCTTTGCTACTTTGTATGTTTTTTCCTTCAATTTGATACTCTCCCTTATTTCCTTAGATATCCACTGTCGATTTTCCCTCTTTTTACCGTCCTTCCTTTTTGTTGGTATAAACTTTTGCTGAGCACTGTGAAAAATCACTTGGAAGGTTCTCCACTGGTCCTCAACGGTTTCACCATAAAGTCTTTGCTCCCAGTCTACCTTAGCTAGTTCTTCTCTCGTCCCATTGTAATCTCCTTTGTTTAAGCACAAAACACTAGTGCTTGATTTTACCTTCTCACCCTCCATTTGTATTTTAAATTCTACCATATTGTGATCGCTCCTTCCGAGAGGATCCCTAACTATGAGATCCTGAATCAATCCTGTCTCATTACACAGGACCAGATCTAGGACCGCTTGTTCCCTCGTAGGTTCTATTACATACTGTTCTAGGAAACTATCGCGGATACATTCTATAAACTCCTCCTCAAGGCTGCCTTGACCGACCTGGTTAAACCAATCAACATGTAGATTAAAATCCCCCATGATAACTGCTGTACCATTTCTACATGCATCAGTTATTTCTTTGTTTATTGCCTGCCCCACCATAATGTTACTATTTGGTGGCCTATAGACTACTCCTATCAGTGACTTTTTCACCTTACTATTCCTGATTTCCACCCAAATGGATTCAACCTTATCCTCCATAGCACCGATGTCATCCCTTACTGTTGCCCGGATGTCATCCTGAAATAACAGAGCTACACCACCTCCCTTACCATCCACTCTGTCCTTCCGAATAGTTTGATACCCTTGGATATTTAACTCCCAGTCGTGACCATCCTTTAACCATGTTTCAGTAATGGCCACTAAATCATAGTCATTCACGATGATTTGCGCCATCAACTCGTTTACCTTATTCCGAATACTACGAGCATTCAGGTAAAGTACACTTATGTTGGCTTTTTTACCTCTGTTCTGAATCTTAACACCTCGATCAGTAACCTCTCCTAAGTTATATTTCCTCTTAACCTTTTTCCTAATTTTCCTTGTCGTTGAACCCATATCTTCATGTAACAACCTGCCGCGTCGCTTACCATTAATGTTTTCACTTCCCGTTTTATTCCTTTTAGTATTCCTGGTCACTGTACCTTGTACTGTCGCCCTTTTTGATTTTTGACTATGGCTTCTCTGCCTTACACTTTCCCCCTTACTGCCTTTTGTTTCTGTCCCTGTTTTACTACCTTCTAACTTCCTGCATCGGTTCCCATCCCCTGCCACATTAGTTTAAACTCTCCCCAACAGCTCTAGCAAACAAAACGATCTAGGACATCGGTTCCAGTCCTGCCCAGGTGCAGACCGTCCGGTTTGTACTGGTCCCACCTCCCCAGAACCGGTTCCAATGTCCCAGGAATTTGAATCCCTCCCTCTTGCACCATCGCTTGGCCACGCATTCATCCTATCTATCCTGACATTCCTACTCTGACTAGCTCATGGCACTGGTAACAATTCTGAGATTACTACCTTTGAGGTCCTACTTTTTAGTTTAACTCCTAACTCCCTAAATTCAGCTTGTAGGACCTCGTCCCGTTTTTTACCTATATCGTTGGTGCCTATGTGTACCACGCCAGCTGGCTGTTCACCCCCCCCAGAATGCCCTGCAATCGCTCCGAGACATCCTTGACCCTTGCACCAGGGAGGCAACATACCATCCTGGAGTCTCGATTGCGTCCGCAGAACCGCCTGTTATTCCCTTACAATTGAGTCCCCTATCACTACAGCCCTGCCATTCTTCTTCCTGCCCAGCTGCACAGCAGAGCCAGCCATGGTGCCATGAACCTGGCTGTTGCTGCCTTCCCCTGGTGAGCCATCTCCCTCAACAGTATCCAAAGCGGTTTATCTGTTTTACAGGGAGATGACCGCAGAGGATTCCTGCACTGCCTTCCTACTCTTCCTCTGTCTTTTGGTCACCCATTTTCTATCTCCCTCAGTACCTTTCACCTGCGGTGTGACCAACTCACTAAACATGCTATCCACGACGTCCTCAGCATCGCGGATGCTCCAAAGTGAGTCCATCCGCAGCTCCAGAGCCATCAAGCGGTCTAACAGGAGCTGCAACTGGACACACTTCTTGCACGTGAAGGAGCCAGGGACAGTGGACGTGTCCCTGAGCTCCCACATCGCACACGAGGAGCATGACACGGGTCTGAGATCTCCTGCCATGTCTTAAACCTTCAGTTAACTTCAACAATTACAATTTACCGCCCAAAAATTAAATAAACATATAAACAACGAAGAAAAAAATAAATCAATATACCAATGAAAAGAAAAAGAAAACAGAAACACTACTTACCAGTCACTTACCAGGGATAAAAAGCATTTCCTCCCCACCCAGCTTCGAATTCCCACCTAGATTCAAATTCCCAAACTCACTCTTGGTTCTGTCTCACTCTGGCTGTGTCTTCTCTGGCTCACTGGGAGAACTCACTGGGAGTGAGTTTACAAGTTGCTCTTTTTAAACTGTCCTGAATTGACTCCCCTCCCCCACCTGCTTTTAGATCAAGGGAAATTTAAGTGACGGGCACTTAACTACCAACCAGTTATGTGAGTGGGTGGGGCAGCCCTTGTTAACCTACACTGCACAACAGTGTAGGTTAACAACGAACAGACTGAGCTCAGGGTTAACTTGTTTGAAAGGAAAATAAGGAAGCGAGGTCTGCTTAAATCTTAGTGGCACATTTGTGCTTAATCAAGCCTTCCCATAGTAAAAATGGCAGAGGTCTTAGCACCATGGGACTGTATGATGAAGGCACCGAGAGCTGGAGCTCATACACTGAAATATTTGAATACTTTGCCCAGGTGAACAAAGGTTTGACGGATATAATAGTCCTGACTTGCCAGAGTACAATGTAGGGGAAAAACTTTCAACCTCTGGTTCAAGTCTGGTACAACCAGAAAAAACAGACTCAAAAACCTCTGGTGAGATTGTGGAGATATGGCAGAGCCATTTCTCACTGAAATCCTTGCTCATCGCTGAGAGGTTCAGGTTCCATAAACGTAACCAGCAAGAAGGTGAATAAATTACGTAATTCATAACTACTTTAAAGAAATTAGCTGAATTCTGTCAATTTGGAATGACACCATTGGAGACAGACTTGTCTGTGGGCTAAGAAGCGAGGCTATCCAGAAAAAGGTTGTTAGCAGAAAGCAACTTAGACCTAAAGAAGGCTTTAGATGTTGCAATCTCAATGGAACTAGCAGCGAAGGAAGTGCAACAATTAAGCTTGAGCACTAAAATCCAGAAAATGTCTGATGAACATAGAACATTACAGCGCAGTACAGGCCCTTCGACCCTCGATGTTGCGCCGAACTGTGAAACCACTCTAAAGCCCACCTACACTATTCCCTTATCGTCCATATGTCCATCCAATGACCATTTGAATGCCCTTAGTGTTGGCAAGTCCACTACTGTTGCAGGATGGGCATTCCACGCCCTTACTACTCTCTGAGTAAAGAATCTACCTCTGACATCTGTCCTATATCTATCTCCCCTCAATTTAAAACTATGTCCCCTCATGCTAGACATCACCATCCGAGGAAAAAGGCTCTCACTGTCCACCCTATCTAATCCCCTGATCATCTTGTATGCCTCAATTAAGTCACCTCTTAACCTTCTTCTCTCTAACGAAAACAGCCTGAAGTCCCTCAGCCTTCCCTCATAAGATCTTTCCTCCATACCAGACAACATTCTGGTAAATCTCCTCTGCACCCTTTCCAATGCTTCCACATCCTCGTGTAATGCGGCGACTAGAATTGCACGCAATCCTCCAAATGCGGCCGCACCAGAGTTTTGTACAGCAACAACATGACCTCATGGCTCCGAAACTCAATCCCTCTGCCAATAAAGGCTAACACGCCGTACGCCTTCTTAACAACCCTCTCAACCTGGGTGGCAACCTTCAGGGATCTATGTACATGGACACCAAAATCTCTCTGCTCATCCACACTGCCAAGAATCCTACCATTAGCCCAGTACTTTGTCTTCCTGTTATTCCTTCCAAAATGAATCACCTCACACTTCTCTGCATTAAACTCCATTTGCCACCTCTCAGCCCAGCGCTGCAGCTTATCTATGTCCCTCTGTAACTTGTAACATCCTTCCGCACTGTCCACAGCTCCGCCGACTTCAGTGTCATCTGCAAATTTACTCACCCATCCTTCTATGCCCTCCTCCAGGTCATTTATAAAAATGACAAACAGCAGTGGCCCCAAAACAGATCCTTGTGGTACACCACTAGTAACTGGACTCCAGTCTGAACATTTCCCATCAACCACCACCCTTTGTCTTCTTCCAGCCAGCCAATTTCTGATCCG